>NC_090927.1:24195841-25515313 GCF_040938575.1 Ambystoma mexicanum | reverse complement strand
AGCACGATTATCCAGCACATGGACAATCTGCTAGTTTTTACTGAGAGTGAAGAGCATTGCCGAAGGGACACCATTGCACTGCTGCAATTGTAGGCCTTTAAGGGGTACAAGGTCGATTACGCCAAATTACAATATTGCCAGCAGGAAGTAATTTATTTAGGACAGTTCATTTCAGTGAATGGGAAACACTACTACCCGACAGGGCAGCATCAGTACACGCCAGCCCAGACCCGCCCCGTTAAAGGGATGCAGAGTTTTCTCAGGCTTTATAACTACTACAATGCCTGGATTCTGGATTAGGTGGCATACACAAGGCCACGTTTACAGGCCCTGAGGGAAGTACAAAAAACAAAGAACCACATGTTACAGTGGATGGCAGAAATGATCATACATTTTGACGACTTAAACAACATCATTAGTTCAGCATCCTTACTGGACACCCCGGAATACAGACAGGAATTCTATTTGTCTTCACATTCGGAGGGTCTGCTTGTGACAGCAGTTTTGATGCAAAAAAACACTATGGGCCACAAGCCATTGGCCTATTATACTGGCACTCAAGACGCAGTGATGCAAGGGCAGTTTGCATGGGAACAAGCATTAGCAGCTGCTTCCTTTGCTATAGAGAAAAGTTCTACAATCATAATGGGGTGTTCAGTAACGCTGTATGTGGAACATTCTTTGTTTTGTATTGTAGAAAGGTCAAAGTCTACCCTGACTAAGCAAAAGTCGTCGTCATATGAGATTATCATCTCTGAACCCCATATTCATGTGGTTAGGTGTAAGACAATGAATCCTGCTACCTTTTATACAGACATGCATACTACAAAGGACCTGGCGGTGCACAAATGCACCACATATGAGGGGAAGGAATATGACACCCCAAAAGCAAGGGTTGTGCATTGGCAGAGGGTAAGATACTTTTTGTTGACAGGTTGTTCACAATTGGTCAGGAGGATGGCAGAGAAGGAAAGGGGCACTAGTGATACGACTTAAGGGAGACGAGTACAAGATGGTGGTCATGAAAAGGTTGCCAACACACTATTCTACACAAGCATCAGAACTTGTGGTGCTCATCAAAGCACTGAGATTGTGCGAGGGCATCATGTCAGAGGGCAGATGGATCCCCAGTACAGCACACAGTGCTGTTAGAGGTGCTGTTAGAATTATTCTCACAGCCACTTGTTGTGGTTGTCAAGTGCGCTTCCCATACTCACGGGATAGATGAAATTGCAAGAGGGAACACAGCCGCCAATACAGCTGCCAAAATGGTGGCATACCTGTCAAATCAAAAATCCACTGACTACATTGTGACTCCCCGCTGGCAGACGAGCGTCCAGTGCCTTACACTAATTGCCCATTTCCCAGATTATCGAACTACAGGGAAGGGTGCCTGAATGGGGAGAAGGAGTTGTGGTTATGGAGAGGGTGGAGACAGTCTGCGACAGATCTGTTATAGAGGCAAGATAGCTCTGGGAAGACAGTGATGCCCCAGAAACTGCTAGCAGTAGCATTTGAACAATTGCACTACCCGTCGCACAGTTTGAAACAACCCATAACTGCAGACATACAGGAGGATTGGTTCACATCAAATATCCAAGAGAGCATTACAGATATGGTCATCCATTGCACCACATGTCAAAGTTTTAGTACTGGAGTGACACTATGAACATTTCACGCACCTTTGCTTGCCCTATTGGGCCGTTCCGTGAGTTAAAGGCTCATTTAGCACGTCATTCCGTTACAGCATTTTTTTGCATTCTGGCCTACGCACATGGGCGGCGTTCGCGGTTGTTCTCCTTTCTGTACGTAGATTAATCGTTCTAACTTCTTCGATTCGTGCACCGCTTCTAGTCGAGGTGAGTTGTTTAGTTTCTTGTGATTTCTCTGGTTTCAGGGTGCACCCGCCTATAGGCACTTGTACCCCTCAAACCTTTATATCATTGAGTTGAGGCTTTGTGATTTTTGGCTTTTAACATACACCAGGCAGGATTCCATTTTCATAGTCCAGTCCTTGCCTCCGGGCACAGTTTGCTACTCAATCTTGAGCACTCGGACTTTGTTATTATGTCATGGTTACACTCCATATGAGCCTCTCTGCATTCCAGCTTCACCTGGTGTGGTGCCTTGCTCACAATTTACTGTGAAGGCTCTGGGTTCACAATTGTAACTACCTCACTTTCATTAGAGTCTTGTGTTCAGTGCACCTATTATCAGCAATTCAGTGCTAACTGGCGCTTCCGGGGCCTCTTTTGATTTACAGCCAATCAATTCTGCTATTTCCGTAGATTCTGTCCATCTTGCTTCCATCAAGTATTTACTGCCTGGAACACCTCCAGTTCAAGTAGAGACCCCTCAAGGTGAGCCCTCATTCATTTTATTGTCACCAATTACATGTTGGGTCCCTTTCGGCGTGGTCTCTAACCTCATGCCTTGGCTTATTTAGATCTTGTGACAAGTTGGGGTACAGTTTGAAGCCTCGCTGGGGGGTTGCTCCACTTAGTTTACCTGTTGAACACAGCATTTATTTGCATACTAGGTCAGTCTGTCAGCATGATCTGAGCTGTTTCTTTTTACCAGTAATTTTTCTACTCTTGCAGCTTCACTTAGATGTTGTCGGTCCGTCATCACTCAGCACAATTCTTGTTTGGGTCTCACTAACCCTGCGTTCTGTGGTTCAACTCTGTTGATTAGGGACGCCATTATATTAATCTATTTTTGTATATTAGGCATCTATATGTATTTTGTAAAATGTAGGCTTTCTGTAGTCTAATCAATTCAATTGTGCAGGCAGTATGTGTTTGGACAGGACTTTTATGTAATATTATACAGTTATGTGTCATGACCACTGTGAGGGGGCACAAGTTGTGCCACAAGCAGGCTCCCACCAGAACCCTGAGGACCTTAAAACCACTGCAGAAGGGCTCCTGGAGGCAGTCCTGGTGCCTTTGGCACCAGGCTCATATGTAGGAAGGAAGCGCTGTTCAAACTAGGTCCCATTAATGTACATAGGCCTTTACATCCAACATGGAAGCACCCACACAGTCTAGTTCTAAGAACCGAGCCGTGCGGTCTAGTGTTTTGGGTGTGGCAGGCCTGGAACTACTTTCCCTGATACTACTTTACCTGCGCTATATACACCACACCCTGACTGCAGAACACGCTTCGTGTTATTCTGCAACCAGCAGCGTGACGCTCACCGTGTCCAGCTCCTGATCTTCAGCATCTTCCTGTAATCCTGCAAGAACAAGAACAAGATTATTCTGCCTTACCTGAGAAAACACCATCCAGCACTCAGCATCTTAACTGGGCTGCAATCTGGAAACCGAGAGAAGAAGAAACATCACTCACCTGTGAGTACTAGCTTAAGGAATTCCTGCGAACCGCTACCACAGCGGCTGTTAGAACATTGTGACCTGCACTAATGAGAAAGGGAAAAACAATATTAGAACGCACGCTTCCAAAACATTGAATTGCATCAGTCTTACCTGAATTCCATCGCGCTATGCCACGCTTCCATCCGGAGCACCACAGCAACATCTGCAAAGGAAAAGAGACATATCCAGGTTTGCTTTCAATATTAAGCAACCGCACAGCGATATACTTACCTTAACGGATTCCGAGGGCCTGTTTTTCATCGCGCTCTCATCCACTCGCAGCACCACAGCGGCCTATGAGGAAAAGAAGAAGAAAACACAGGTTAGCTTTAAAAGACAATAAAGGCGCTGCTCTTCGTGCTTTCTCTTACCTAGAAATGTGCCTCTCCATCCGGCATGCCGGCATCAAGACCTTCGCACCTGAAAAGAAGGAGATAAAGACATTAACAAATTCCCACCATAAACAGAACAAAGATGTACAATTAACAAACCTACCTGCCTACCAGCAGATTCGGGGTCACAGCAGGCCTGGGCCCAAGGAAGGCGTACTGCACCAGTGAAGCAACTTGGACAGCTCACCAACAAACGTCAAGCACCCCTGCACAAGAAACGCAGGCCGGATAGCTCACCCTACAAATAACTAAGGTGAGAAAAGAACCCAGTGGGAAGGGAATCGCTCAGAGGGAGGTGGGAGATTCACCCATTAGAGACAGTTATCACAAATCCTCCCTTCTGTAATTGCAGATTCATTATTCAGCACTGGGCGACTACGTATCCAGGGTTCCAGATCTCAGAGCCTTCCAGATGCCCCCGGGGATATCAGGTGAGCGTAACAGAACTCGAAGCCTTTAAACCTTATCCACCTGGGTGTCATGGAGACATCTGAAACTGATCAGTTAGCCCAGCTTTTGGGAAAATTACACGCCGAGGTACGCGCAGCCCGGCAGGTAACCAATGCATTAAGATCACAAAAGACCGTACTGATGAACTAAGCAAACAGCTACTACAAACACAGGTGGGGCAGGCTCCATTGCCCCGATTCGGCCCATCTGTCGCTACACCATCAACAGTCAATCCAGTACAGATAACGTTGCCGGGAGCAGTACCCCTGGCACCACCAGAACAGTTTAATGGAGACCCAAGAAGGTACACAACATTCATGAACCAGTGCCGCCTTCATTTTCTTTGTAGGCCTGGGGCTTTCCCAAAAGACCAGGCGAGGGTGGCCTTCATGTTATCATATTTGAGTGGAAGTACCGCAGACTGGTCGGTACCTTTAGTGAGCCGGGATGACCCATTACTGCAGAACTTCAGGAGTTTTCAACAGGAGGTGGAAATGTTATTTGCTCGACACTTGCATGGACACGCTCTTGATAACGAACTCCTGTCCCTCCGCCAAGGGAATCAAGATTTGCTGACTTATATTGCCACCTTTAATAGACTGGTTGTAGAAGTGGGGTGGCCAGAAGATAAAAGAACCACGTAGTTTCATCGGGGCCTACGAGGAGACCTGAGGGATGTCCTTGCTCAAGTGGTAGACCCACCTAAAGACTGTGCAGAGTTTATCAACCTGGTTGTTCAGTTGAACCACAGATTACAGGATCGAAGAACAGACCAAAGTAGACTAAAAGCATGCCATGTACGTACGTTCAAAAGTTAATGTTCAAAGTTCATCAGAAAATACCACAGAACCCATGCAGATTGGAGGAGTACGACCCCCTTTAACCAAGGGTGAAAGAGACAAGAGGAGATAGCTACAGTTATGCTTATACTGCGGTAAATCGGGTCACTACCTTAAAGAATGCCCAGTGAAACCTCCAAGGAAGGTGGTAGGTGCTACAGAGAAAGAAGATGATTGCAAGGAATCGGAAAACTACCAGGCCCGGCAAGCGTAGAGGTTCGCTTGTCGAGCGAAAAGGATGAGTCACAGACCTCACATTTCGCCCTACCAGTAACCTTGATCAATAGCCAACGACCATCACGGATGCATGCCATAGAGGCATATATAGACAGCGGAGCAGTTGCTGATTACATAGATCGAGATCTGGCAACAGAGATGGGACTTCCCTTATGCACAAAACCAACAACTGAAAAGGTAAATACTGTTGACTTTACAGAAATTGCTTCGGGACCAGTAACCCAATGCATAACAGAATTAACATTTCTGTGTTAGGATGGACATCAAGAAGCAATCACGTTTGACCTCATCAAAGCTCCTCAGTTCTGGTTGATCTTAGGGATGCCATGGTTAGTAACTCACAATCCCCACATAGACTGGCGTGCAAAGAGACTGACCTTTTCTGACGAATGCGCCCACGATTGCTACCCGAAATCTATACCACAGCCAAACCTGAAATCTGTTCAAGGAATAGCATCGGAGATTGCGGAACCAATGGACACCTTACCAAAAGAATATCAGGATTATTAAGATGTTTTTCAGAAGGAACAGACTAACACATTACCGCCACATAGGCCCTATGACTGTAAGATTGACCTGATACGTGGCGCACAGGTTCCTTGTGGTCGAATTTATGCACTTACGGAAACCAAAAATCTTCACTTGAAGTCCTATCTGGATCAATACCTGGCTAATGGGTTTATCCGCCCGTTAAGGTCACTGGCAGCCTCTCCCTCATTCTTCGTATCCAGAAGGAAGGAGATTTGAGGACTTGCATTGATTACTGTTCACTTAATCAAATCACAGTAAAAAACTGCTACCGTTTGCCCCTTATCCCGGAACTGTTGGACCAAGTCAAGGATACCCAAATCTACACCAAACTAGACCTCAGAGGAGCATACCACTTTGTACGTGTTAAGAAAGGGAATGAATGGAAAACCGTGTTTCGCACCAAGTATGGCCTGTACGAATATCCATTTTTTGCAGTATGGTTACATCTTTCTCCTGATGAAGACGCTGTTAAAACCAACACCCCACGTCAAAACCAGTCGAGAAAAATCCCCAAAGGGATGTGATCCATGTACTTCTCTGTTGTGATCCACCTTCATGATAGATTGTGTTTTAATGATTTCTATTGCTTTCTCTATCAATACTAAAATAATGAGTGTAGTTGTGAGGAGAAGTCATTAATTTTTTCTCCTCATATGTCTATAGTTTCTTCTTTTTGTCTTTTAGCAATTTGGATGAATGTCACTGATTGTCGAGTTGTGTTTGAATGTTGCACTATGAATGGCAAGTGTGGTTGACTCTTTTTAGCCTATTTTAGGCAAATAATGTTGCTGTCCTGCTGTGTTTTGTAATTATGAAGTTTTTAATAGTTTGATATTAATTCATTATTTTTCAAATTTTTGTATCATTTAAAAATACATTTTGATACGTCATCATGAATACATCCTCTGGACATTTTTTCTGGTCTTGACCGTTTCGTGAGTTACACATAGACTTCACTGATATGGCTGAGCAGTGTAATGGCTCTAGGTACCTCATTGTAGTGGTCTGCCCTTTCTCAAGATGAGTGGAAGCAGGGCTGTGTACACATCCAGATGCCAATAAAGTGTGCTGCAAGGATTCTAGTGCGGGAAGTTTTCCCGTGCTGGGGTGTGTGTGAGGTTTTATGGTCAAATGATGACACACATTTCTGTAAACTAAAGAGCTCCTTGCAATTCCCTGATATGTCCAGGTGGGAGGGTAGATACTAAGCACAAAATTATCTGGATGTGCCTGAATATATTAAGACTCCATAAAAAGAAATTTGAATAAGTTTTACTAATAGATACGTTAAAAAAATTGACACCACATTTTAAAATGTCTTCATACTGTCAGACATACCTTAACAATGGTATAAACCTGATGTTTCACAGGACAGGGAAAATTAATAATTAAAACAAATATACATTGTCATCATAGTGCAAATAAACATATAAAGATAACATTTTTATCATACATTGTTACACAAATAGGAGGGTACCATTTCATCTATTGGGAGCCACAAGTCATTATATTTGTTGAACAAATCAGCTAAGTGAACAGTATGAATATTCCTTACTGTGTGAGGAAGTTGACACAGTTGTATTTCACAACATGTACCAGTTAGAAGATGCTGTTAATACGGCAGTCTTCATCAAGAGGGGTAACAATGGATAGATGCTCAATTAATGGTATTCCCCGTGTGTGTCATGCGTGTGTGACTGGGCACAGCAGTCAGAAGGTCTGCAACTGCTTAGACCCTTCTATTTTTGCAACAATTTAAGCTAAAAATGTTGTCTTTATATGTTTATTTGCACTATTGTTTCCATGTATTTTTGTTTTTATTGTTAATTTTCCTTGTCCTGTGACACATTAAGTTTATACCATTGTTAATGTATATATAACACTATGAAGCCTTTTTGAAATGTGATCATTTTGTGTTTAGTACCTTATTGCAACATGTTACAGCACTTCTTGGCATCAAACATCAGATGTGTTCAATTTATCACCCACAGGCCAATGGCATTGTGGGGAGAATATAGGCCTCCTTAAGAGCAAGTTATCTAAATTGTGCACCACATTGAAGAACAACTGGGTGTACTGTCAGCTCTTAGCCCTTTTTGGTTAATGCAGGCAGCCAAGTAATGTCCATCATCTGTCACCGCAAGAGGTGGTTGCTGGCCAAGGTATGCATGCCCCCATATCTCTTGTAAGAAGGCTTCTGACACACATAGGGCTGCAGCGGGGTTAGGGGAGGAATTTATGGAATATTTGATGACACTAACTAATGTGCCTCCCTACAGATTGCACCTCTCAGGATCATGACTACAGAGACACCAAATGCTGTACAGATAACGGGGACAGATCCTGAGCATATAACAACTAGACCACTGCTGCCGGGGGATCACATCTACGTTTGCAATGTTGTGCCTCTGTGGAACAATCCTTGGTTCCAAAGACCATATCAGGAGGTATTTTGTACCACCATCACGGTCAAAGTAAAGGAGTTGCACTACTGCGTCCACCTCTCTGAAATTCGTAGGGCACCTCCAGAGAGTACGTGGGGTGGTATATGCTCTCTGGCAGTGTTGCAGGCACTGACACTGATAGTGTCCCAAAGTAATGTGGTGCAAATAACTAATTATCTCCTTGACAAACAATAAAGAAAGGAAAAGATTATCCCTAATATTGCAGTGCATGAAAAGGGGCAATTACTCATCAAAGAAAAGTATAGAGTCATTTGATGAGTTACCACCAGCACACAGATTGTTCAGTAAAGCATCAATGTGTTTTACATCCCTCCTTGCCCCTGGCTTACAAACAGCTGAAAATGCCAAGTGGTTGCAGATACACAGGCCCTCATTACGACCCTGGCGGAAAGTAACTGACCTGACCGCCATAGCGTAAATAGCGTTTCCGCCATTGCACGACGGAGTAAAGTGCGGCTAATTCTGACCCATCGGGCACGAGCACTACGCCATGGCGGAAGTGCAAAGTCCGCGATGGCGGAAATGTCCCCAAAACGCCCCTCACCGCCGTCGTACGGCGCCCTAGGTGCAATTCCGCCACCCATCATAGCGGTCACCGTAATGAGCGGTAATCGCAAAATACGGTGACCGTAAATATACGGAAACGGAAGTAAAAACATGGGCCCGGAACGGGAAACAGCACGCCGTACACCTATAAAAGCAGAATCCCAACACAACCATCAAAAATCCTACCCTGAGACACATCCCAACCCGTTAGCCACCCTAGTGAAAACAATAAAAATGGGAAAAGTTGCGAAAAAAGCATGCGACCGCAAGCGGCAGGTCCACTTCTCCCATGAGGAACTCACCGTGCTCACAGAGACCCTCCAGGAGAATGCTGCCGTCGTCTTCTCGACGCAAATGACCAGGACGGCACTTGCGAACAAGAAGGCCATATGGGCCCTGGTGGCACAGCGGGTAAGTGCGGTGGGGACCGCCCCCCGCAACCCACAGCAATGCAGAAAGCGATGGGACGACTTGCGGATACGCGTACGGAGCATACTATCAGCCAACCGTAACATTGCCACAGCTACCGGGGGAGGATCGGAATCACCCATCACCCATCACCCATCAAGTTGACCCCCTGGGAAGAAATCTGTGCCTCCACCATTGGAATGGAGAGTATAGAGGGAGTCGGAGGGATGGAGAAAGGAGTGCAGACATCCGAAGAATCAGGTAGGTGGGCCAAATAAAACAATGCATACATAGTGCAACAGAAACACATGTCCAGGAGAACGTCCACATACATTGGCCTGATAGCGCACTTTAAAACTCACATTAAATACATAAATAATTAAAAATCCTAAAAACAGCCTCTACACGTGCAGCATGCACACCCTAACTGCAGGCTGCAAAACAACTGCATCCTCAATCCACACAAAAATGAAACCACCTCCAAGGCCCTGACCCAAATCACCCTCAGGTACCACCCCGATGCATGTGATACATTGCCATTCCAATTTCCACAGACCCATAAATAGCGCTCGCCCTCCTTTACTCCAACACAGGGTCCGATTCAAACGACGAGCATCAGGACACCCCTGCCAGCACACCTGCAAAGAGGGCCAAGACCAACGGCCAAAGACCCTCCACCTCAGCTGCACGGATCAAGACACGGCAGCAGCACAAATCAAGTGGCAGCACACAGGAGGGGACTTCAACAGGCACCCCAGCAGCCAGCATGCCCACAACAGCAGCACCACAGGTCCCCCCAATGGATGCCACAGAAGGCACTGCTTCTGGTGGCAGCAGCACCATAGGTGACACTGCATTAATGGCAGCATGCTCCGACACAGAAAACGGTGCTGTCGATGTAGGATCCATCCATGACCTGTCTCAATCCCCCTGTTTGTTTCATCCCGTACACCATGAGGATACCACGCAGGGGCACCCACAAGACGACGACTGGCCATCCCCCACAAGCCCTGTGGCAAGGCAACATGAGGTGATCAGCCCCTCTGTGACACCACCGCAAATGGGCATGGCCCAGCAGAGGCAACAGTCCCTCGACCAGGTGATCGTGCAACAGCAGCAACTGGCCACGCTCCTCAAGGAGCATGCTGATGAATGTGGGGGTACTAAGGCAGCCATAGAAACATCAACTGAGACACTTAGGTCAGAAATGGAGAGAAGTACAGAGACACTAAGGGCACAAATGGAGAGAAGCACTGAGAGCCTGAGGGTACAAATGGAGAGAAGCACCGAGAGCCTGAGGGGGGAACTGCATGCGACGTCCAAAGACGTATGTGCTGAACTTGCCGCTGTGCGCCGTGTGCTCACTGAGCTCTCACAAACCCTTAGGGACATGCATGGACGTGAGCAGGCAGAGACATCATCCGTTGCAAGTTCCGTCCAGGGCAGCCCCCAACGTAGATCTGGGAGGAACCTGCGCTCCACAGGCAGGGGTGCCCCTGATACCCGGAGAGGGGGCTTGCAATAGCGTCTGCCCACTGACAATGAGCATCTTTGGACACTGGTGTTCGGGGGGGAGGTAGGAGGGTGGAGGGGGTGTGTTGGGCTTTCTTGGGTGGCGGGTCGATGGGGTGTGTAACATAATTTCACATATGCTATAAACATTTCACAATCATCCAATGAGATGTGTGGACATTGATCTTTGTGTACGAGGCCTTTATAGGCGTACAGTCCATATTGTGCATGTTCCAGACACACACAGTGCCACAAGTCCCGTGTCCATGTATCAGCCACCAGGCGTGAGTGCTAGAAGCATGAATCTATGATAATCTGACGAATTTCACGGCCCTCCTGTGCCTCGCGGACTCCTTGAGGTGCTGCCACATCCCCACCCTCATCATGACCATCTTCAGGTGCTTGCAGTTCTGCGTCAGGGGGCATGGGCACATTTCTACGTACGCACATGTTGTGTAGCATGACACATGCCATGACCATCTTTGCAACCTTCTCATGGCGGTACAGGAGTGCCCCGCCAGACCTGCTGAGGCAGCGGAAACGAGCCTTCAGTAGGCCGAATGCCTGTTCTATGACTACACGGGTACGTGAGTGGGCATGGTTGTAGTCCTCCTCATGCTGGTTCTGTGGGTTCCGGAGTGGTGTAAGGAGCCATCTCTTCAGTGGATACCCGGCATCACCTGTATGTGGACAATAAAGGATGTTTGTGGAATGACATAGCTACGTACGCATCCCCCCCCCTTCCTGCCAGGTCATTGCCGCATCACATACCCCACATTATCATGCATGAAATGAGACTCACCGAGTAGCCAGGATCTGTTCCCTGCGTGTCGCTCCATGTAGCGTGGTATTGTAGAGTTCCTCAAGACCATAGAATCATGGGTTGATCCAGGAAATCGGGCACAACAATGTGTAATGATCCTGTTGGAGTCACACACCATTTGTACATTAAGAGAATGATACTGTTTTCGGTTGCGGTACTGGGCCTCCATGGCATGTGGGACAACCAATTCCACATGGGTGCAGTCGATGGCACCAATGCAACCCGGTATGCCGGCAAGTGCATGGAATTCCACTTTTGTGTTCGTAATTTCCTGCTCCGAGCGTGGTAGAGAGATGTATTCGTCTGCGTGCTTCAGGAGGGCATCGAGCACTTGCAATAGTGTCCGTGACAACAGTGGCTGTGAAATGCCATGCAACTGTCCGACTGTGTGCTGGTAGGTGCCTGTGGCCAGGAAGTGTAGTACAGACACCACCTTCAGTAGGGGTGGGATGGCGGTTGGGCTATCTATCATGCTGGCAAGGTCAGCGTGTGTCATGTCCACAATGGCGGTTATGGTGTCCCGGTCCAAACGGTAGAGGGTGTGGATCTGCTCATCAGTGAGGTTGAACGGATGAGCTCGGAGGCGTGGGATTGCGGGCTGCCTGCGTGGTGGTAGTGGCTGTGCTGGTGGCCCTTGCTGGCCCTGCCTTGCCCTCCTCCTCCTGCGTCTCCTCTGTGCGGCCGGTTGTTGTAGTAGTTGGTGTTCGTCTTCTTCTTGAAGTTGGAATACTTGCAGTGCTATCAGGTCCCCCAGGGCCAACATCGCTAGTCCTGCCGGTAGCATTTTGGAGTGGGTGTGGTTGTGGGAGGGGGTTGGGTGTGCAATTTATGTGTTTTCAGGCAGTATAGCCTCCACCTGTGGTGATTCATTCCACCTGTGCAAGCTGCAATCCCCTTTGGGCGAGCACGTCCCGCACACAACGCTGCAATTCGACGCATGGCATCTTGCTATTACAATCATGTATTTAATCCCGATGGCAGTGGAATATTGGTTCATATGTTCATTCTGCTATGGTCCCATTGTTTCACATACTATCTTTACAGTCGCGAACAAACTTGTGAAGGGTCAGTGGAATGTAGTACTCGATTAACGGTGGACCCTCATGCAGCACTGTACCGAGGTTCACCGACGGGCGGGGCGTCCCATTTGTGAGTGAAGGCAGTTGCCATTTGCACACACTGCCGCACTACATGGATGAATTTGTGATTTCAAGCGGTCACAGATGCCTTTTCGACGTGATGTTGCAAATGAGGAATTCGAAGGACAGCGCTTTCGGTTTTCAGCTAGCGGCGAGGAGACGCCCACAGGTCTGACTGCAGATATAAAGTTCTATTGTTTAATGTCCTTCGGACAGGGGCCATGGCGAGAATGCAATGATTGATATGAATAGTATGGGATGCGCAATAGCGTAGTGGACGATAAGGCAGGACGTTCCCAAATACATGTTACTTCACAACACTAGAATTCCGGGCTGGAGCACAGTGGATTTTGCAGACTGCATTACGCACAGACTCAATGGAAATTTCACATGTTATGTGAGTAAATAATCAGGCGTTTTCATACCGGGATGAGGGAATGATGTATGGATGCATGGACAGATGATTTAATTGAGAGTTTACCATGTACATGGCTTTTTGGAATCTATCCACTTCCCCTGCGCTATGTGATGCAGAGCTGCCATAGTGGGACCATCGTCTATCTGCCCTTGTTGAACCCTCCCTGTCTCGACGCGCCTTCAAACACTTGTGTCTATGCACGTTACTAATCCCATCTAATGGATTCTGTTTTAACAGACGCATGCACACAAAGACTCGTTTGTAATAGTGTTTTCACCTCGATTAATATAGTTATGATTCGCAAGTGATTTTTGGGTGGGAATAATCCTTTTGAGTGGGCTAACATGCATATGGCTGTAGATTTAGTGTGATCATTGAAGTGAGTAATTCAAATTAAGTTCTGATGCCCATACCATTCTTTTTCATTTCATTTGGGTGACAGGTATCTCCTCCCCTTTTGCCGCTGCCATCTGTATGCCACTCCTGCAGATGGCTTTTACTCCCGACACCTGCTGCTTCGTGTTAATCAGTGGAGCACCATTACGATCTTATGGGACGATCGCCAATGGGCCACATGCCCTTAAGCAGTGCTGGTGGCTAGGAGCAACATATCGACCTTTCAGCTGGACTAGTGCCTACCTAATGGGACGGCCCTGCGGTTCTAGGCGCTTCCTGTTGCCTTTTTGAACGTGAATGTAGCCCCTGTGTACCATGAAGGAACAGGGCGTCACACAAGAAGAAGCTGGTCATTTATTGCGGATGCAGCCCACAATAATGAAATATATTTTGGAGTTCATGACCTAATAGCTGTATGGGCTTGGTGATTTTGTTGTGCATTACATTTCTATTATGATATTAACCGTGTAGCGTTATTCTTTGCAAGTAATGTAGCATATTCCTATTTGTGGAGCGATGTATTGTGAGAAGATCTGCATTGGGTTCCGGCTTCTGAGTATAGTTGCGTGGTACTGTACTTGGCGCGTTTGCCTACGAAGCCCAGTGAGGTCAGGGATAGGGGCTGCCATTATGACTGTTTTAATGATGTCATGCTCAGGGGCGGGGGATTAGCTTTTGTGTAACAGATGCCGGTCAGCCAGGTGGATTGGTGGAATGATGTGATTATCAGAATATGGCTGGTCACAGGTGCCTGTGTTTGCGTGCGTTTCTTGGAGGGAGACTGAGGTCATGTCCATTGGAATAGCTTCTGTATTCGTGCCATCTGTGCCCTGCAGCTCCCATTGGCCCCTCTTGAGATGGGCCTGGCTGCTCAGTCACTCTGCCAACTTGTGTGGTACATGCTTATGCTGATGGTTGGTTTGTTTACTGGCAAGAGTACAGGGCTGGTGCAGTCTCCCTCAGGTTACTGCTTTGAATGTTGCCTTACACTGGTGTCAAGCGATGGGGGCCTGTTGTTGTTTTGTCTCATATTTCAGTTCATATTGCTGTACTTGAAAATTCACATGCCTGTGCTGCATCAGTACGGCAATGGTGACATGGCAAATATGGATGGCCACTCACAAGGCACTTGGAGCCCCTACATTCATTTGTTCGTTGGCATGCATGGGTGACTTGTACATTTCACTGGTTGCATTGTGTGACTTCATTGCACCTACGAGGAGTTGTGCAATGTGGCCAGGGAGTGGTGTACAGGCACTCAGTAGGGCCATTTACGGTTGGTTCGCGTTGCCGTACTTCTCACCATGGCGGAATGGTACTTTCCGCCATGCTTGATGGCGTTAGGTAAATGTCCGCTAGGGTCAGAATTCGCGTACCGTTGCGCCATGGTGGTAATTACGGTTTCGCATGGCGCGCGTGCGCGTACTTGGTGCAGTTAGAGTTGGCATTCACTACGGTGTCGCTAATGGCATCGTACTTTACGGTGACGGGTCATAATCGCACCGAGCGCTATTCGATGGCGGTATTGCATTTCCGCCATCGTTTTTCGATTTCCGCCAGGGTCGTAATGAGGGCCACAGATGGGAGTTATTGCAAACAATCAATGACACTGCAGAGGGACTCAGTGCAATTAAGGAGGAGCTGAAAGTTGTGTCAGTGATGTCTCTCCAAAATAGGTATGTCCTCAACCTCCTCACTGCAATGGATGGGGGTATGTGTGCACAAATATGATCAAGTTGCCTTACCTTTACACCAACACACAATGAGCCAAATGTGAGCTTTACAGAAGCTATAATGTCCCTGCAGGAGTTACACGCATACATGGTGCAGCAAACTGAGAAAACTGAAGATGAGGACCTGTTTGAGTACTTGTTCCCAGGGGTGCCTACCTGGTTAGGTAATGTGTTTAAGATACTAGTGGCAGTATACGTATTGGTACTGACTGCAGTGTCCCGCAAACTATGTAGAGGCAATGTAGAAGAGCAGGGAAGAAAATAGTGGAGAAACACATTTTGACAATAGTGATGGTCAGGAATAGCATGGTACATGTTCATACTCAAACAGATGAACAAACCCACATGCACAGATATAGAGGCCAATTGGGCACCCTGGTACAAAATATGAACACCCATTAGATGCTGAATATTATACACAGCACTGGGTGTATTGTGAAGTGTAGTTCTTTTATGACATGTGGCCTAGAGGAATATGTGGAACAGGGAGGTGACTCGAGGGGGGTCTCTAGGATACAGAACTATAAAGGTTGATATGAGATGATGAAGGAAAATTGGTATTTGGTCAATAAATTGACCATAGGAGGAGGGTGATGTTGCAGACAAGATCAGTACCAGGTCCGGCAACGCCCTAACCTGTTTCTACAGGTGAACAAAGGTACAAGCTGGGATGTGACCCATAAATGGTTAGTTCAACCATTAGTCGTAGTATAACCACCATGAAGAATATACTAGATTGCCCCACACAAGTAGGGTACGAAGTAAGGGCGCTTACAAGAGATGGGAAAGATTGCAGAATACACAGAGAGAGTCTTATAAGAAGCATATAGATAGGTGTAGGTAGGCATAGGTTGAAGAATAAATGGCCAGGGAATCAACTGTGTCGGTGCAGTGTATAAGACATGAATAACATTAACATGATGTAGAAAGAGCCAAAGTACAGCCCTCTATGTACTGCCATCTTTTAGACAAAACCGTGTAGGGCCTCCATTATGAAATTCTGAATCCTGACTCTAAAATTGCTCTGCGCACAATTTCAAGCTCCACAGTGTTTAGTCAGAAGCCCAGGCATCAAGGTCAGTGCAGTCAAAATCACACTAGATAACATTGCTCAGAAGCACACAGTATGGAACTATAAAGTTAATTCATTTTTATTGGTAACAGCAAGAAAGCACAGATAGCTTTGATCTGCAGGTGCAAATAGCTACCATACCAAACCATTTTATAATGAATAAATGCATAGTATTCTCACTGGTTTCTGAATAACAGAGCACATGGGGCAGGATAGCACTTAAATCAATAAATAGATGAAAATGAGTTCTAAACAGTGGTCTTTTACCATGTAATTGGAACAGGGATTGTGTATTCCAGGCTCAACTAAATAGTGCACCTGCTACTCCCTTGTTACATCCAGACACAGAGGCGGTATGCCAAGGTCACAAACAAAATGGCAGATAAAGCCTCAGGATTGGGAAGGAGAAGGAAGAGACTTCTTGAAATGGAATTGAAGCTGTCTGTCCTTCTCTCTTTCCTTACAATGCATCCTGGCACCATATTAATGTGTCCAGGTCAGATGAGCAACTGCTAGCCAATCAAAACCTTGTCCACCATGGTGGCTAGTGTTGTAGAATGACAATCAATTATATGAAAGAACAATAAGTAACATTTTTAGTAGGACAAGCTTTTTGAATGTATAGGTGTTATATCTCACTAACCAATAGAAAGAGTTAACACATGTGTTTTTCTTATCACTATCCACAATGTCATTTGTGATGTGTATTTGGCTTAAAGCCTGTGTTCTATATTCCAATGTTGAGAATGCTATTGTGTGTTTTTTACCCTGTCATTCACGTTTGAATAAAGCACGGTTTTTCGTGCACTTGCTGTTAATCCATTTCTTGAGTTCTTTTTGTTATTGGTAATTGATAATTGATTGAGACCACCTTAACACCACTGATAAATCAATGTGTTACTCTTATTTTGGTTTTTCAGATAGTGTATAAAACCCTTATGGAAGGCAGAAATCAAACCCAGATTGCCACGTTCATCCTCAAAGGATTCTTCTATCATCCAAAGACCAAGACAGTGGTGTTTGTGCTGCTTCTGATAGTCTATCTGGTCACCTTGACTGCAAACAGCCTTTTCATTCTTGTGACTCTGATCGATACTCGTCTTCACTCACCGATGTACTTTTTTCTGTGTAACCTGTCAGTTTTGGATCTCTGCTATTCATCGGTTAGTGGCCCTACCTCATTGCGGGGACTGTTGGTAAATAGCATTACAATTTCCTATTCTCAATGCATTGCACAAATGTACTTGGCCCTATCCTTGGGTCAAACGGAATGTTTCCTTCTGGCAGTGATTGCGTTGGATCGCTATGTTGCTATCTGCCACCCTTTACGTTATCACGAGATTCTGAACACTAGAGTCTGTATCAAGCTTGCCATCGCCACTTGGATGTTTGGATTCGTTTACTCTTTATCCTCTCTGATTGTCCTTCCACTGGTGGATTTCTGTGGACATAACGTCATTGACCACACATACTGTGAAGCAGAAGCTGTGGCACAATTATTCTGCTTAAAATTCCATTTCATTGACATCATGACACCTGTTTTGGCTTTTGTCAGTCTTGTGTCCCCAATTTCTTTGATCCTTTTCACCTATTTTCAGATCATTGCCACCATCCTGAGAATGCCAACGGCTGAAAGCAGGCACAGGGCTTTCGCTACCTGTGGGTCTCACCTCGTGGTTGTTACTCTGTTCTACGGAACACTCATGGGGAATTACTTTATGCCTAAGTCAAGGGACCCATCAGAGGAGCACAAAGCAATATCAATATTTTACTCCCTGGGGGTTCCAGCTCTAAACCCCCTCATTTATACCCTGAGGAACAAGGAGGTGCACAGGTCTATAAAGAAACTTTATAAGCTGACAAAGTCCTAGGAAATGTTCAATTGATCTCTATCACACCTTTTCTGGGCAACCGCCTGGAAAGTCGGGCCATCTACCAGCTTACTAAACACACTGAATCTATTGGTTGCCTCCATGACCATCAGTTTGGCTTCAGAGCAGCCAGAGGCACGGAAACTGCTCTCCTGAACACACATGAAGACCTGCTCTCTAATTTTGACTCCAACCTTCCTTCTGTCCTCATCCTCCTTGACCTTTCCTCTGCTTTCGACACAGTCAAACACACCATCCTGATCAAGCGTCTCTGTGAGAATGTGGGCATCATGGATCAGGCTTTGGCCTGGAAGACCTCCTTCCTCATGGATTGGCCCTCCCAGGTCCATCTTCGTTCCTTTCTCTCCATCACCACTCTCTCCACGTGTGGTGTTCCCCAAGCCTCAAACCTTGCACACTGGCTCTTCAATGTCTACTTGGCCCCTTTGGCTCACCAAATCTCCACCTTCTACCCTAACTTTCAGTTTATGCAGATGACACTCAGCTCTCTTTGAGGGACCCTTCAGCTTCCTCTACTCCCTCGCTCATTCCTGAGAACCTATCCAAGATTCAGGATTGGGGCTCATCCAATGATCTCTGCTTCAATGCCTGTAAGACGGAGATCCTTCTCATTGAGACCCCTGCTCCCACTTTCCCTCTTTCTCTGGCTGCCCTCCTTTGGCCCTCTTCCCTCACCTTTCACTGAGGCAAAAAAAACTGTCATTTTCAACTCCACTCTCTCATCTTCTCTCCTCACATCACAGACATTGCCGAGAAGTCCCACCACCAGCTGTACCTCCTCAGAGGTATTCTTCCTTTTCTAACTTTCCCCCAGAAACTAACTGTCTCCAGAGCCCTGGTTCTCTCTAGGCTGGACTACTGCAACAGCCTCTTCCTCAGTCTTCCCTCCTCTTCTCTCCACTTGTCCATAAAGCCCACAGATATTAGCTCTCCAGTACTGACAACCTCTCCACTGGCTCCCGGTGGATGCAAGGATCAAGTTCAAGACCCTCTGCATTGTCCACAAGGCTTTCTGGTGCCGGGGACTGCACTAAATCCAACTCTATGTTCCAAAATAATTTTCTTCTCGAACCCTTTGCTCAGTTACCTCCAACTGAATGAGGGTCAGATGCTTCTCCAGGCAGATAGTGGGGGGGTAGATCTCTCTGCTCTGCAGGTGCCTCCCTCTGGAGCAGCCTCCCTGCATCTCTCAAACCTGAGCCAGATCACCTGAAGTTCTGGATGCAGCTCAAGACCTTACTTTTCTCCTCTGCTTTATCTCTCTCCCTCCCCTGCTGACCAACCTGCCTGCTGCAACGAGAAACCAAAGGGTGCTTCACTTGCTAATCCCGGGAATCTCCCTCTGAGGTGGCCAGGACATGGCCATCGCCTTTGGATCCAGACACTGGGGGTGGACCAATGCAGGAGGATCACCTGGGTGAAGGATCCTTGGGGAGTGGGGGTGAGGCAAATGATGGTATCCCCCACTTTTCTTTGCCCATACACCGTCTGATATCATAAGATTCTCTGACTTTCCAGTACCCCCCTTTGTACACAAACATTAAGCTGAGATAGAGGAGACCTGAGAGGAAAAAGGCTAACACTCAAATACCTCATTGGACATGTCCTGTTAATAAGGTCAGGCAATATCAGGCACTTGACTTTAATTACATACATCTGATACCCATTAGCTCCCCCCACACGGATAAAAGGCAGAACATTGAGACACACCCTGAGCAAGGTGAGATATGAGAATGAGCAGATCTTCCAGGGAGAAGGCAAACCCAATAGAGCAAGAAGACCGATGGAGTGACCAGAGAGAGCGGTAGAAAAACCCTAAAGATCTCTGCAGGAGGTTGTTGCCTGCAAGCAACTGTGAAGGATATGCAACGAAAGCCTGTTCCCAGAGGAAGGCTGCATTGTGTTTCAAGGAAGACAACAACCCTCCCAGGTTAAAGGCAGAGTTGGGGAGGCGAGGCCAAGCCTGTTTTGTCAACTTTGACTCCTAAAGCAAAGCTGCAAGGAAAGGAAAACGAATATGAGATGGCGAAAGACATGAAAGGGCGGGTTGTGTCAAGGAAAGATTGAAGCCGTAACAGTGGATCTCACTCTTGAAGGTTGCGCGTTTGCTGATTAGACACGAAAAAAAGTGAAACAATAGCACATTTTAAACTAGCTGATAACTTTGAAGCCAGTGATACAGAGTAACAGAGTTGTCCGGCGGAAAGAAACAGCAAATTCGAACGTCTCTGCGAAATGCTTGTTGTCACATTAGAAAGCAACAAAGTGAATGAACTCTGAAATGCGCCATGGCCAAGATTAATTCCAGTGAAAGGGGAAGTTAAAAGGTGAATGCTTTAAAGAGAAAGATTTCTTTGAACTTTCCTAATTGTGTTGTGAACCTACCAAGAGCAAGAGACACTGGTCTAGACAACAAAAGGGAGAGCTGAAGTGAAAGTCGAAGTGGTCCTGCAGAGGTCTGTGAAAAAACCTTGCACACTCGAAAGTCTTCGACATAAGTGAAAGGTCAGAGCCTAACTGAGGGAGGGAGACTTGGAATGTGAAATAAGTTAGGGGAAGGAAACCCCTGACAAACGTGAATTAAGCTTGGGGAAGTAAACCCTACGAACTGTGAATTGAAAGGTCAGAGCCTGATTGAGACTATGTTGAACCAAAAACAAGTGACTTTAACATGGAAGGCCAGGCTGGTCCCGACTCAAATTTTTAACTGCCTTTTGAAAAACTGAGCCAGAGTGTGTCTTCCATTCTATGTGTGCCGACTTACTCTTTGCTGTCCAACATTGGGAGCAGAGCTGACTCAGCCACCTTGATCATTTCGCAGTTCGTGTGGATTCCGAAGCACTTGACACTAACCCCAAAATGTCACTGCTTACATCAGTTAAGACTGTCGAATGCATGTTCGCAGTAGGCTGATTAGTTTGACTTCTCAGGACACAAACCATAAAATTAGACGCGTCATCGGTCGTGGAAACAAAAAGTTAATATCTGTTGGTATCAGGCCTACCGTAATGGGGTCTGTGCCACATCCTTACTTTTGAGGATACTGACCACACTCTGCTTTCTTCATACACATAACAGAGCCAATGGCTCAGGCGCTACTCCCACCGACTCCCTGTGCACCACAGCTGACCACTTAATACTCCACTTGAATCTGCGCTGTGCTATGCACTGAAATGGCTGTTTTATGCAGTTCCTCAGTAGTGGGTGAAGTAAGGACCACCTCCAGTAATAGAAAGTGTAGAATTTTAACCAAAGTAACCACAGTTGACCACTTAGTACTCCACTTGACTACGCAATTGTCTATAGGTATACTGTTCACAAGTCCAAAATGCATCAAGAAGTGCAGCTGTACCTCTAGCATGATCAGCAATGTGAAGCATTTGGTTGCAGTTCCCATTTGTGGCAACAGGCACCATGACATCCCTGTTATAACACAGAGAGAAATGAGTGAGTATCTTAACAGGTTTTCTGGCTCCCTGAGCCATGTTAGCTACTTTAAATATCTCTGCAACACATTTCCACATTTTGTGTTTACACATTACACCCCTTCTTCTAACAATCTACTCATCCTTCCATCTCTGCAACTCTTCACCTCTTGCCATTGGTTGTTGATGATAATGGCCCCTTTTAAACTGAACTGGGCTGTGAGTACAGCAAACATTCTTCTTCTCTTTACAATCTGTAGGTGAACATTCTTCGTCAACAGGTAAAATAGATGCTGTGACTGATTGCCCTGAAAACTGCCCTCGGACCCTGCACAAAGCCTCTGCTAACTCGATTTCATCTGGGATAAAAACACTGTAGAGACACCGGATGCATGTGGAATGAGGGTGCAGGTGGAGCAAAATCCTTCAGCTCTCTCTCTCCCCACTCTCCTCATATGGCTATACCATACATTATCTGATGCAAAACCATATACATCTACCATCAGGTCTAAATTTACTCTGTCCTCATTATCCAGTAAATCAGCGTCAACATTCCTTTGCGACCTCAATAGTACGTCATCAAATTCTATAATGCTAGATACATTTAGACCATTGACACCCATGCTGTTTGCCATCTTTGAACATGATGACAAGAGAAACGAGAAAGACATATGAATGGTCATTCTAATATACATTGTAAATTCAGAAATTCTTTTTATTCTTGAAAAATAACAATTACTGGTATTCATTCACCTCCCCTTTTCTACCGTAATGAACTGTAAATCCTTAGGGCATACTTAACTTTGAGCCTGCTAAAGTGCCGGTGGAGAGTGGCTGGTATCCCTTCGTACATCACTGATGTGAACCCAGCTCTTGCTTCCCCCAACTTTCACAGCAGTTGGAGTTGCGAACATCATACGATTGGGCCCATGTAAATACTGTTCATTCCAGTTTTGCACAAAGGAGTGGATGAAAACCTACTCTCCAGGGATTAGTTGTTGCTAGTGCAAATCATTGGATTCTTTGCCGCTTCTTCCTGTAGACTGTTGATGAGAAGACACAACCTGTGCATATATAATTCTGACACTGTTGGTTAAGTCTTTACTGTACTCCCTAAACTCATAACCCAAGACTTATGCTGAGTAATGTGAATCTGATGCTGTGGGTGCTGGTGAGAGTGGTGTGTGTAACCTACGCCCTATCACAATCTCATGAGGGGTAAGATGGTCCTCTTTTCCTGGCCTATTTCTTTAATAAAACAGAACAATTTGGAGGCAATAGTGCCAATTTATATGCAAATCACTACATATTATCATTAATTGAGATTTAAGAACACCATTTAGCTTTTCAACTAGACTGTTGGCCTGAGGGTGGCTCACCGAACACAGCTTATTCTTAGTCCCTAAGAGTGAAGTAATCTCTGTGAATAGGGCCTTAAAGAAATGGGTCCCATTGAAGGAACTTTATGACCTTACACATTTCCCATTGGGGAAATACCTCCCTAACTAAAATTGTTGCTGCACACTTAGCATCATGGTTTATACCAAAAATTATTACACCTCTTGAGCATGTCCGCAAAATCTATGTAGAGCTCTTGGAATGGCCCAAAAGGGCCTAGGCAAAACTCCTCTTATTGTCCTCATGGTAGAAATTCCTTGCAAACTGTACAATTACCTACAAATCTACTAACCTGTTCTTGGAGTTTTGGTATGAACCATTCCTCCTGGAACTCTGCCACTGAGAAGTATGCAACGAGTAATGGAGTTTCTCTAGAGTTACAAGATGCAGCTCTATAGGCATTACTACCTTCCCCGTAAGATCCTGACTCCACAGCAAATCTGCTGGAAAGAGGGTACATCCTCTCTTTGCCCACAGTTCCTGTTGCTCCCGAGGTGCTTTTCCTTCTATTTCTATCATTTGAAGCAAAGGTACTGAAGTGTCTGGAACTGGCAACTGTACCTGCAGAGACACAGTTTCCATTTTCTGGGAATCTAGGAATGGCATATATGTGACTTCACACGCCTCCCTGCCTACGGCGTCATTTCCAAGTACTTTTGAGTTAGAACAATTGATATACGAAGCACATTTAACAATCCCTATCTCTTGGATAGTTTTAGCTCCACGATTAATCTGGACAACAGTGCAGCAGGCGGGATAGGGGTCCCGTCAGATCTTATAAACCTTCTTCTCTGCCACCTTGACAAGCCTGAATGCACAGTGGAGGTTACATACTCAGAGTCAGAATAAATAGTGACTGCCTTTCCCTTAATGCAAAGGCAACTGTTTCTTCAGTCTAACTTGGTATTCCTCATCCAGCAGGCCCTCAACAGCTGCACCTGTATCCCTCTCGCCAGTATCTTGATTGATTGTCGAGGACATGTCAATAAAAAGAACCTCACCTCCCTCCAAAGTACCCTCCTTAACACTCATCCTCTCTTCCTCTTCTTCCTCATACATTGCACAACTGTGGACTGTTAGGCAGAATCACTGCAGTACCCTTTGGGAACACTACAGGTAATTAGGACTACAAGTATAAGCACAATTCTTTGGTACAAGCCTGTACTACACAGTAAAGTGGTAGCGATGGCTGATCTCAAGAGTTTAAGTGAGCAGTAGAACAGCAGAACAAGTTACACAAATGACTAACCAATACAGTGATTCAAGTAAACACTTACTCAAGGTTTCTTAGTAAAAGAATATACATTCATTTACTCAATCATTTATAAAACATTACAATAGCACAAACATCTCACTATCACACACTAATATACCACAAACACCCAACCGGTAAGTAATTGAACAAGTTTAGCTCAAAAATGAAGTGTGAGCAAAACGGCACTTCAGATACTTAAGAAGGGAGGGAAAAGACAAGGTTATAAGTATAGACAGCCCAAATACATTCATAGGCAGGGCAAAGGGTTTCAGTTAAATACAACCAGCAATTCTTCTCAATAGGCCTGGGCCAAAGTCAATGGTTCAGAGTCTCTTGTCTAGGATAGCACATGTCTGGTATGTAAGTCTTTGCCACAGATTTTTAAAGGATTTGGCTAGGTGAAAAGTTTGACGAATGTTCAGGGAAAGACAAGACTTCGTTGTTTCACGCACTTTCTCGATGGCCGAAAAGATTTCCGGACTGCGTTTGCACAGTACCTTTTAAATGAAAAAAGCTGTAGCTGAGGCAGTTGTTCCTGGCAGTTCAAGCAGATCTCGCTGTTCCTGAGCTTCAGTCATGGGGACGAGAAGGAGGACGTCGGGAGCTTCCTGCACTGTCCAGGGAAGAGGCCAACAGCTGTAGCAAGATGTCGGTTTAAGGTGTGATTGCCTTAAAGTCCCCCTGGTTTGCTTCCCTCTTGCTATCCGGTTTTCAACAGCACACTGAAGAAAATTCGACCAGAATAGGACGGTGTCCAGGTGGCTTGCGAGTTGGTTGTTCCCACCAAACTCAAGGGAAGAAATTAACCTTGAAGGGCTTCTCTGTCGTCAGAGTTCCATGCAATTCGGACCTGCAGCAGGGCTTCACCAGTCATCCAGGAGTTGCAGCAGTCCTTTTCCTTACTCTCCTCTTCGTTTCTTTTGTGCCAGTAGTCGACTCTCCTTTCCAAGTCCCAGAGACCCTTTTAAACAGTTTTCCCCCCATTCATTCAGCCTGGCTGTCACTCACCCAGCAGGGTGGCTGTCCTTGCCGGACAGCCAGCTGGCCAATCACACCCGAGTGCATTCAGGTCTTCTAGGAGACTAAGCACAGGGAGTTTCAGGTACCTCCCTCACATCCTGTCCACCCCAGACAGTCTGGCACCAGAGGGGGGCTTAAGTACAGAAGCCCACCAAAGGGCAAGGAACAAAGGGACCAAACCAGGTTTGGTGCACAGAGACAAACACAAGAGGGACTTTCCCTAAAAGAAATTGTGAAAAAAGATGACCTGAGTCTGTATTTACAGATAGGTCTGGGGCGCCATATTGAAAAACATGGCTACCCCTGATTTTGAGCTACCGTTGTTAGCATTCACGAAAAATCATGGTAGTTGATCTAAACCACTGCCACCAGTCGTTTAAAATAGGAAAAGGTAACATGTTACTGTTACATGAGTGCTTTGACTTAGGGGAAGCTAAGCAACCCATCCAGCACTCTATAGTAAGATAGGGTTTGCTGGGTCAGTACATTTAAAGAGACAAGGAAAGTCTATTTAACTTTACATGCCCTGGGAGACAGTAGTCAGTTTCAGGGAAGGTATTTAAACATTGGGGAGTCTGAAAGACATGTCTGTGCCACTGCACTGAAGGTTCTGTGTGACAAACAGAAAAAGATGATGCCATGGAGTTTGCTTCAAATTCTCCATTACCAAAGAACACAAACGTAAAACACACACAAAATACATGGAAGAGTGGGAAAAAAAGGCTCACACACTTCCCAGGTAAAAAAAATCAAGTCCTAGAAATCCAGCAAAGTTCCTGGGGGTCTCAAAAGGTAAGGGACATTAGCACATTTGGAGAATTCTTCCTAACATGGACAATATAATCAGGTTTCACTGGCTTGGCTACAAATATCGCAGGATTGACTAGGTGACATTATATGGGGTGGATGGATGCATTCAATAGAATAACCTCATACCCTGCAAATCTTTGCGAGGGAAACTGGACATGCAGGAGCCTGGGATTGAGTTCAGGATTGGCCAGGTGACTAGTGTGCAGAGCGATATGGGAAATTAGCAGAGGGGAGCAAGAGAGAAAGCAGAAGCAAAAAGGAGGGCCTTGAGGTGCTTCCGGAACCAGAGGTGGTGTCATATCCTCTGTCATGTCCAATCGCTCACCTGCTACTGTTCCCAGTTCCCACATGCACTCCCAACGGCAGCGACAGCAGCAGCGGCACAGCCGCAGAGGTCTCCCGGCTGGTGGATCAGTGTCCTTATGCCCCTTTCCACGCTGGCAGTTGCCATGGTGACTTCTTCATGCTCCCCGCGTGAAACAAGGGCGTAGGGAAACCCACGCGTCACATGCCCGGAAAACGCCCGCAACACCAACACCAATCCCTGCTGTGTTGCGTTCCACGTGACATGTAGCTGTGGTCGCGTGACCGCGTCACATGACCATGCTCGTATTGAAAAAGGGCGAGCAAACGCAGAAACATTGCTTCACAGCTTCTTCACGGAGAACTGCTTGGCGTTTGGATTACTCTTGTTATTTACGTACTACCTTGATCACGGAACATTTGCTTGGACTGTCTTTGGATTTCCCTACCTGGATTTTGGCATGCTCTCTGATCATCTGGACTTTTGACCATTGGCTTGGATATTGGACTTGGTACGTGGATTTCCCTGCATACACTTCTGTCTTTTGGCTCCTGACCTCGGATTGTGTTTTGGATTGATCACAGATTATGTTCTTGTTCCATACCTAACTCGGGTGTCTCCCAGAGTGCCATCAAAACACCTCAGCCTGCTGCTGCTGTCACCATACTACCTGCCTATGCCTAAAACTTCCCACCTGCCCACTATAGGTAAGCCACTGTTACATTGTCACTACTGTCCTTCCCATTGTTGTCAATTATCATTGCTTAAACTTAACCCTTCATTGCCTTACAGTGGTCAGGGGGTTCTTCCGGCGTTCCTGGTTCCAGGCTGACGACACTCTACACCTGTGGCCTCAAAGATTGCCTGAGTAGTGTTTTTACTCTTACTCGTGCGGTACTTGGGGACTGAGGTATTATTTATCTACACGACCATCAAGTCAGAACAGGTGGTTCTGCTCAAGTTTGAGAGAGGCAAGATACTGCTCCAGAGGGAGAACCCAGCCAAGGAAAGAGATATACCCCACATTCTCTACTTGGAAAAGCGTCTGACCCTCAGAGAATTGAAGGTGAATGAGCGGAGTGCTCAAGAAGGGAGATGTTTAAGAAGAGAATTTTTGAGGTAGTATAGTCCCTGTGCCAGAAAGCCTAATGGTTGAAGACTTTTGAATTGTAAAAGCTGCTACCGCTAAAGCTTGCTCACAAGGGAACTGTCCCTGTATCATTGGGTCGAAGAGTCCACTATAGTGTGCTAAATGTTTAAGCTCTAGTGATGTTCACTGGGCAGGACCACTGTCATCACCTGCCCATATGAGTGAGAAAACAGATCATATGGTTTCTTGTAATACGGGCTCACTAAGACTTGAGCATTTGCTGATCATGGCCTTGAGTTCCCGAAAGCAACTCACCATCTCCTCAGGCCATTCTAGTGGACCCTTTGCCTTTTGCGCTCCATTAAGCTCCTGCAGTAAGGGCCTTGTGTAATTAGAGTAGTCCAAAAATCTTCTGCATTTATTTTACCTTGACTGACTGGGGCGTATTCTCAACTGCAGTGTCTCTCTTTGGCATTACCTTCCTTCCTGCGGGCAACTTCACGTTCCCCAAATATACTACCTCTGTCTTGCAATATTGCAATTATTCTTTGTGCACTTTGTATCCTTTCTCTGCCAGCAGGGTGATGAGCGTTATTGAGTCTCCTCGGCAATGCTCTTCTTAAGTGCTGCAGACTAGTAAGTCGTCCACGTACTGAATTACTGTACTGGACACATGTAACCTCCCCAAATCCATTTGAACCACCCTGTTGAAAACACTTGGAGATTCACAGTACCCCCGGGGCAACCATGTGTGCTTGTATCTCTGACCACGATATGTAAACACAGTGAGGTACTGAGAATTGGGCTGTAAGGGGACACAGAAAAATGAATTGTTCTAATCAATCACCATGAAGTGGGTCGACCCAGTAGGGATATTACAGAGAATGGTAGCAGGATTCGGTAACGCCGGGATCTTTGCCTCAACAATATTACTGTGAGGGCTCAAAACCTGGGACATCCTCCAAATGGACCCCTTTGCTTTCTTTACACGGTAGATGGCCATGATACATGGGGACACAGAAGGTGGAGTTATGCCTTGCTTCATCAAAACCATGATGGCCTCATAAATCTCTTCATCTGCTTCTCTAGACATGGGATACGGCTTAACCTGTGCTAATATCGCATCAAGGTTCAATTTTATCCGCACCGCTCCAACACTATTTAACAGCCCCACATCTGGAGGATTGCTAGTCCATAAATGGTCCGGCACTTTCGCCAAATTCTCCTTCCAATATGGTGATGTATTTCTAAAAATGAGGATCGTCTGTGGGGATCTATGTGATTACTGCACTGAGTTTACGTTGCCATCCGAAAATATAAACCCTTTCTCATAATTCCCTATAGCTCTTAGATATTTAACCGCTTCTCTAACTTCCAACGCTTGTGCCTAGAAACTAAGATACTATACAGATTTTCCAATATCTCCTTATCGTAGGTCCCCTCATTAGGCCAAGTATTTAGAATTTTACCCATGCTATCCGCATCCATTCCTGATGGTACTTTCAAATCTTCAAATTATAGCCAGGAAATACCTGACACAAATGATTCAGTGGAGTTTCCATAATCCAACCAAATTTAACCTAAACAATTCCATTACAAATTTAATGATTTAAAAACCTGTGCCACACAATTTCAATCCAAGAAACCCCCTTTATTTTCCCCTTCCCAGTTTCATAGTCCCCCCTCAATCACTCACCTTGCTCACTTTTACCACAATTACCTCACTTAGCTATTCACTTAAATTACATTTCTCACTCATACACAAAAGACAGCATCTTTATCCAAAAAACACAGACCAGCTAATATCTCTGACATATCTCTTTCACGCAAGCATAGAAGGAATGCAACACACTGCCTACAGGAAGATTCCCTTCACTACTTTGACTAACCAAGAAAAGCGAGGTGAGGGCTCTGTCTTCACAGTCAATACAAAATGAAGGGTGCCAAGGGTGTACTTCAGGAAGGAATCTATGGCTGGACTTACCATAAGATGCCACCTCACCCTTAGGTCAGGGCTCCAGCCAACCAGACAAGCAAACTGAAGGGTATCAGGACAAACCTCACAATGGACGTGCTGGTGAGGATACCACCTTGCACCTCTAAAATGCCAAACTCGGAAAACAATATATACAAAGGACTTCTAACATAAGACAGTTCACTCACTCCTTCAAAGTATTCACCCTTTCAAACCCTGTAACCTTCTCTAACACCACACACACACTGCGATTCTACCCTTGCCAGACCAAAGAAAATACCCTCTTTTCACCTTATTTCCCTCTTCCTTTACCTGCCAAAAGTGCACTCATGTGAACCTGAAGCGCTCCGAAAGCGCCCGAAGTGGTGCTCCTTCAATTCTCACTGCACAGCTGGACCACTTTACCCCACCTCTGGGGTACAGACATGCCTCTAGCCGATGCGGTGCCTGTGGACCATTCCTTTCATTGTGCACAAAGGATTGGTCCCCACAGGGAAGCGCTACACCCAAGTTGTGTGGACAGGAGACCCCCAATATCTCAGAAGGCCTGGGTCCCACCCAGGGATGCCAAATATGTGGATGGGCCTGTAATCGCCTTAACCCACAGCAGGCCCACCACTTAAGTATCAAGTGCACATTTGTAAGGAAAGCAAGTTTATTGGACAATCAGCTGGGATGGGCTAGATGATGCCATAGAGTCAAACTAACCTGAGTCTCCCTGAACCACAAACACACTTCACATTATATCATCCCCCAAAACATGATTGGACAAACCTATACATAAGAAATCAATTCTTCTCTGATTCCCATGTTCTCAGTCGTCACATTTATCTACCATAATCTGCTCATGTTTGTAGCACACTCCTTTTGTGGATTTGCCTGTGTTGGTCATGACATCATAACGAAGTTTTACATTTAAACACAAACATAACAGATTACAAGTTCTAGCTGGCCTGTGACCGACCTTCTAACTCCAGACTTGATTGCACATGTTTTGTAAGGCCACTGCAAACAATATGGTTAGTGGGTGAATGAATACATTTCCTTTGAACTGGTGATAACTATCTCTTCAACCCAGACTTGCAGGCATCCTTGTTTCACTATAATCTAAATGACTACCAATTCAACACGCATGACCTCCGGACACAATCTGAGAAAACAATCAAAACCCATAAAGTAGCGTCACCTCTGCCCTTAGGTGTGTCTTCACCCCAGGGTTATTACTCAGTATCTAAGGTTGGAAATGGGTTTAACATCACTGAAAGGCATGGCCTTGCGAGCACGAGGTGGTTCTATTTGAAAGCTATTTCCACTTTATCATGTAAATTGCTTAGCTTGGCTGGTACTAACTTTGATAGCGAAAAGTCACTTCAGGGTAATAGCTACAAACAATTAAATGAGTCCCTTTTTGCCGATATAAACTGGTATCATGACAAGAAGCGATCAATGCCATTTATAAACTTAATAAAATCATTCATACAAAAAATGAACAGATGGGACTGGACCCAGAATTACATCCATTTGTCCACCCTGAAGGGGTATGAAGCTGTATCCCATGTAATCCATAGATACAGAAAGCCCCAACACTATTTTTTGCTATGCCCAGACCAGGAGGTGCGTCAATTTATGCTAAGGCTACGGATTAATCAGCTTGAGGTACTGGCAGTCGTTCGACCACGGCTGGGCATTTTACCAAAGGATAGGTGCTGTCGTATCTGTGAGATGCGGGAACACCCAGAAACTACTAGACACGTTTTAACAATGTGCCCCCGATTGGGCCCACTGTACATGTGTATATTGGGAAAGTTGGTAAGCAATTACGACACCATCAAGGGGGAGTCCTTTTGGGATTATTGTCTAAATTGGGACTCAATTGGGACTCAGTTGGCACTATATAGGGTCTGGATTAGAGTTAAAAGTTTATTACCAAACCAGCCAGCTGCAGCGGAACTTAGAGTGGCCCCTTAGAAATTGGCCCTTATGCTTGGTGCTTAGTGTTTAGTGCTTAGTGTTTAGCGCTACGTGTCAGGTACTCCGTGTTTATGGCTTGTATATGATGTATATGAAGCGAGGCACACATTATTTATTTATGTATTGTACCTGGATTTCTATGTTTAAATGTATTACTCAGCCATGAAAACAGATGGCTAAATTCCCCTGGATTTTTTTATTTTTATTTAAAATGATTTAGTTTATTACAAACTTTTAATTTAGTTATTTACAGTTTAAGAATAGAGAAAGAAAAAAAGAGAAAAAACGAAAGAACAGAAAAAAATAAAAATAAAAAAATAAAAAACAGTTCCTTGGTTTCACTCTGCAAGTAACTAAAATAGATAGACAATCATTTTTCATGTTTACTATTTACGTCATCTAATATCCAGATTTAGAACGTGTTCTAAAAATTTCACAATTGTGAAAATTAGTTTTTTTTCGCGGCCATTCAGTATTAATGACCAACGGGAATCTTCATCCAGCTGCTGGGCTTATATATTGAAATGATTGCCAAAGATGTGTCTCTGTTCCATGAGGTCTGGGCAGACCATTACTAAATCGTGAATTGTCTCTGGAACCTCGCTGTTTTTGCAGAAGCGGCAGTATCTTTTGCTATTCAGTATTTTACGTATCATCGCTAGTTTGTCTCTTGTGGGTAGATTGTTTAGTCGTATCTTCATGTAAATGGCTCGGACCATAGAGTCAGGAAATAGATCCAAGTATTTTGGGATTTCATTAAGTGCTCATATATCCGAGTGGCATTGGAGGTTTCTGGAGTATAGAGTTTTAGTATGACAAGTTCTAATCCAGTCATTCTTTGCCAGTTTGAGTTTTGCATGCTGTGGTCTATACATGAGTGTGTCAACTGAAATGTCCTCAGCTTTTAGCTGTTGAAGTAGATGGTCTTGTCATGCCTGTAAGACTGTATTGTGCATGGCACAATGATTGAATTTCAAGATTGCTATGGCTGGTATATCGTCATTTATCAGCAGTTTTCTTAGCAGATCAAATTGTTTCCATCATACTATTGACGCGATTGCGTCGCGATTTCATATAGGATTCTGTCCATTGGAAATGCATCTGGCAATCTTAATAACTTCCTCCAGAAGGTTCTCTCGAGTTTAGTCCAGTTCTTTGGTTGGGAATGTATCATTGCATCACTGCCATATGTTATTACCGGGACAACCCTCTGCCTGTAGAAGGTTATAATAGGCTTAAATGAAAATGTGCCATATTTTCGATGGAGGATACAACCTTGTCTGGCTAGTAGTTCAGTTTTTCTTTCAAGAGTGTCAAACCAAGATTTTTCTAGTTTCGTCTGGTTCAGCATGATGCCTAGGTATTTAAAGTTTGATATTTCTTCGAGGCAAGTTTCATCAATGATCAGATTCAGCTATCTTTTCTTCTTAAATGGAAGATTAACTAAAGCCATGACTTTGGTCTTTGTAGTATTTATACGCAGGTCGTTGGGCTTCATGTAGTTACCCATGAGATGTAGGCTTTGCTGTAGGCCTGATATGGTTTAATCAAAAGGATAATGTCATCGGCATAGCATAGTGCTGGAATTGGAACAGAGTTCAATTTTGGAGGATTCAGTGTCTGGTCATGTAGGTATACTTCGCAATCCGCTGTGTATAAGTTGTATAAAGTGGCTGCAAGGGGGCAGCCTTCTTTCAAGCCTTTGGTTGTACTTATCACAGGGGTGGTAATACCAGCTTTTGATAATCTCACAGTAATTGTGGTATTGGAATAAAGCAGTTTTATTGGCTCTAGAATCTCTGTAGGACATTTCCACGTTGTTAATTTTTGCCATAATCTTGTTCTCGATATTGAATCGAAGGCCATGTGTAGATCTAAAAATGCCACATAGATCGGTGTTTTTTTGTTGATGGCTTCGTTCTTAATCAGATTCATGATAAGGAGATTTACGTTGGTACCAACGTTAGACATAAAGCCAGTCTGTCTTGGGGAAAATCGTTTAGTTTTCGTGGCCCATTGCTTTAGATGTTTCAGAAGTATTGTTGCAAAGATCTTACCTAACAGGTCTAACAATGCAATTGGTCTGAAATTTTGAGGAATATCACGAGCACCTTGCTTATAGATTGGAGCGATAATCGCTGTTCTCCAGGATGGTGGGATTTTGTTCAACTTATTAATGATTTCTAGCAGCTATATCATGAAGAGAACCCATAAGTCAGCATTTTGTTTTAAAGCTGCGTTTGACAGGCCGTCTGGTCCCGGGGCTCGTGAGGTGTTTAATTTATGGAATATGGAAGGTAGGTCTTCTTTCTCATAACAGATCTTCCAATTTTTAGTCGAAGGCTGTTGGAGCTCTGACGTAGAAGGGACAGAAGTATTATATATACTTGAAAAGTGAACTATCCAAGCTTGTTCAGTCACGTTTGCTGTCATAAGTTGTCCATTGTTACAGTTATTATTTAGAAGATTCCAGAGCTGTCTTGGATTGTTGTTCCTGTGGGCCTTCATGATAAGTTCTGCATCATTTTGCAACAAAATTGCCTGATGTGATTTCTTCCAGTTTACATAGGCTTGTTTGATTTTTTTCTTCTGTACACTGAATGATATACCACTTGTTGGTTTTAGATTGCGGATATTCTTTCGCATTCCTTTTTTTTTCTCAGCAAGTGCAGAGTCGTATTGATGAGTATGATTCTTCACAACATTCTTTGTTGGATGAAAATTCACCTGGATAATAAATAGCAAGCTCACATGCACTTAAAAAGATTGCATCTCCTGTCTGCAATACTGCCAAGTCGAAACAACCCAGCCTGGCTGCATTGGACCATCTCATAATGTTGCAGCTACACTTTGCCTTCCACCAGCCTCCAAACCTGGAAAATCGATTTTCCCAGTCACACAGAGTTCACCTTGCAACCCCTGACTGCAGAACGTGCCCAAACTATGAAAAATACACACCATACAGAAAAAAGCACACAGCATACAGATTTGTACATTCCCCATGTACCACAAACTGTCATCAACATATATCCCTTGGCACTCCTGTATGTATTTCAGTGAATGCATTTTTTTTTTAACTATTGCATCCTCTTCACTGTGGTTTGTTCATGACCAATCTCCTTTCTCAGTGGTAGAGCTCTCGCCCTCACTGAGAACCAAATGAACACTGGATCTATCATGGTGTTAAACCCCCACATCCCCACAAATGAGCAGCTCGTTTTTTAAGTGTTTAAGAAGGAAACTACTTCTGAGCACAACGAGAATTGATATTGGTTAGGGGCAGTTTCTGAGCATATTGTCACATCGATCTAGCCTATTCTACCATTGTCTGCCTGCAGACGCCATTCCATTCCTCTATGCACGTGTCATATTTTAAGGGCTATTGATGCTCGATATAGCATCCCCACACCTGCTTTTTTCGTGGGACCCGAGGATCACAGGATGCCTGGAATTCTCTACATCTAATAGTGTGTTCGTCACCCATTTTATATTTGGTTTTCTGTATGAAAAGAATATCAAGCCATGATATCTTGAACTCCCTTAGTGCCATCGACCTTTTATGTGGGGAATTAGGGCCTTTCATGTTCAGAGACCAAATTAGCATTCCATTAATATATAGGTCATGTTGTGTAGCATTTTGTCCCCTGGACTACTCATTTGCTTGGTATACATTTCTGTGCCACCCAGAGTTCTACCCCCAATCCCAACCTCTCCAATGTGTCCCAATGTCCCTTCTGGTGTACATATATCGAGTACTACATCCTCCATTGAATACCACCAATCACTTTGTTCCAACTTTCCCCCTGGCCAGATCCCCCCCAAAATCTCCCTCAGGAGAATTTCCTCCCCAATATAGAGATGGACTATTAAACTTAAAGCCAACAAGAGGAAACTCCTTGAACACCGATTCCACAACATTTTTCTATCAGTGTAGATTCTGAATCCTCTATCCTTTCATGACAGTAGTCTTACTTAGGAGGGAAGGATGAATTAACAGATCACTTCCTCAACCCCACATTATACTGGAACCAATAACTCAAAGAGAACCAACATGTTACTACATATTATAACTGCCTGGGAACTCAGCTAACGTTAACTTAACATATGGAGGAGGTCCAATCAATCCTGATGGAATGTTAAACCTGCAGAATGTTCTCGAACCTGTGGAGTGTCCTCTTCTCGGTTGTGTCTTCAAAGTCTTTCCTTCCTCATCTGATTTCTGATTTCTGAAACTCTTCTCCCAAGTCTGAGCCACAATCACCTGCAGATATGTTTCTCAGGATTGTGACCTGATATTACTCACCTTTGGATTCAAGATTCAACAAAAAGGGGAAGCTCCATTGATATCTGACATCCCTCTCTTGTAACCATTGTGTCAGAGGGTATCAATCTTTTCTTTAGGTTAGGGTCATAGCTGACAGGTCCTGGTAAATACAAATCCTCGAATCCTTGAATTCTATTTGCCCTCTTTCTCTGGATTTCTCGACAATGTCCATTTTTTGTTATGGAGTTGACATTAGGCCATTTGGGCACCCCCCCCCCATCTCAATGGATTCCATCAAATGAGATTGCTGGTGGAAGGGTTCATCAAAAAGACCATTGGTGAGTTCTTGTACATGCTTTTCCAGTGCCACAGTGGATTCTCCCTTTGTCTCTTTTAGGCCCATGATGAGTATATTCAAACACCTCTCTCGATTCTCCAGGGCATCGATTTTAGTAGTTTGACCCATTTCTCTCTGTTCCAGTTCTAGAAAGTGGCCTTCATATTTCCGGTCTCTGAGGTCAACAGATTGGTGGTTATTTTCTAGGGCTTCCTACAGACAGTGCTGTGGTGATAACGCTCTTCATTGACCTAATGTCACCCAACAGCAAGCAAATGTCCGCTTTAGTAGATGATTCCTGGTCTGCACCCAGGAGGTCCATGATTTCCGCTTCTTGGTGCATTGCAGCAGTATTTGGCACCTAGTGGTAAGTCTGCAATAAAGACACTGTATGAGGGCCCAGCGTGCTCACATCGTCTGGGGTTCTCAGTGAGTTAATGTGATTTAACTTGCGCTCCTGAGACAATCCTAAACTGTTTCAACCCAGATACAGGCTTGTCAGGTTTGGTGACACTTCTTTCAATGTCCATGCTCCCCTGCCGTGGAATGCTCTACCAGGTTCCATATGATCAGCGGCACTCTCAGCATCTTTAAAAACCTGTTTAACCACCACCTTTTCAATGTGAAGCCTGACTGAATTGGCAGCTTACCCCGCACCTTCCTCCCTCTGCTTTGACCCTCTTCATCATGTCTCTGTTTTTATGTTTCATTTTGTGCGCCTTCGGGCCTATGGGCAAGTGGTGCTGTCTGAAAATAAAATAATAATAATAATAATAATAATAATAATAATAATAATAATAATAATAACCAACCAGCCGGTATTTGTCTGATCTCTCCAATCTCTGCTTCGTTATCGCTGGTTTTCGCCTATTTTCCTCCCAGGCCATTCTCTGAGTGTGACCGGATAGCTGTACATCTATCTCTGTAATTTGGCCAGAAGGCCCCACCTCTACTACTTTCAAAAGCCCTTTGGATTGCCCTTACCCTTGCCCTTACCCGGTTGCATCAGACTCTTCTGTTATTGCGGTGCTTGTTTTGTGATGTCTCTTTGGGTGTAAGATGTCTCTCTGCTGCTGAGTCTGCGTCTATGATTACACTGCCAGGTTAACAGTGGATTTCTTGTTCTTTTGCCTATGCAAGATCGTCCAGCAGGAGGGACAGAGAACACGCTTACTTTTTCACAGACAACTAATCCACCAAATGACACACGAGCCACGAGACACTGAGTTGCAGTCTGTACAAACAGTTGTAGAGAGCTAGAGAGCTAGCAACAATGTTTCAAAGTGCACCCTGCTTCCTAATGAAGTTTACCCACTTCTCCTCTGTATGCGCTTCACCCATGGGTACCTGACAGTGTCTCTGTGAGTTCAAGTGCAGGTATTGTAGGGCCTGTGTCTTTGACTACAATACGTATATCCGACCATTGTTACGAGGAATTAGGGAAGCACAGACAGGCAAAAATACAATAACGTGGACAGATAAAATGGCAGGCTTTGAATAAATAAAACAGGTGGTTTGCATAGCACCTGTATTAGTGATTCCTGTTTATAATGAGGAGGTTTTTTTATTCTTGCATTCAAATGGGGAAGTTCTTGCACAGAAGACGACTTTAGGGCACAAACCATTGGCATATTATACTGGGATTTTAGACCCAGTAATGAGAGGACGTTATCCTTGCAAACGATTTGCTGGCGGCTGCTGCTGCTTTTGTGAGTGAAAAAGTTTCAAGTATTTCCATGGGCTGTTCAATGACTCTATACATCGAGCATGCCCTGTTTGCCATCTTAGAGAAACCCAAAAGCACGTTGACCACGCAAAGAGCGTCTGGATACAAAGTGATTATTTCAAATCCAATGATCAAAATAGTTAGGTGAGGGATAGTGAACACTGCCACATGCATAGCGGAACCAGTAGAAGAAGGTGAACTTTGCATGACTGCACAGAATATTCTCAATTTTATGACAATATTCCCTGTTTTACAGAAAACGTTCTTTGACAGGTTTTCAGAAATTGGTCAGGTAACTGGCATCTGGGATCGTCAGTGATACGATTGAATGCTGAATTCGAGGTAGTGGCAAGTGCAAGATTTCCTTCGCATCTCAGCACAGGCTGCAGAATTAGTGGGTTTTATTGCTGCACTTGAGAAAAATAAGGATCAGGAAGCAATGGTGTCCAGTGACTCCACCTATGTGACGTCAACCATACACACAGGATTGTCACGTTGGAAGAGAAGGGGCTACCTCCATGCAGATGGCACTCCAGTGCAACATGCATCTCCATTGGACAGACTTATTAAGGCACTATAACTCCCAGTGGCTATCGCAATAGTTAAGTGCGCAGCCTAAACAAAAAGGGCAGACTTGATTTCTCACAGAAATGAAGCCGCAGACTTAGAGGCCAAAAGAGTTGCCTATTCTCCTGAAATTTCAAGTTTTGAAATGAAATATGTTAATAGAGTGTCAGATATTAGTATGCTAGGGAGAGAAGGTTTTAACATGTTGTCTTTTGCTCAGTTGATTTAACTGCAAGGCGGAGCCCTACTGGAAGAACAAGATTTGTGGAAATAGAGGGGTGTTCTTTATCCCCCACCAAAGCCATATGGAGGCAAGGTAGTTCCGAAAGACAGTGATGCATCTAGCATTAATGAAAATTACGTTAGATCACTACCCTGTGCATATGACAAGAGAGAGTCTTGCTGCCATGATTGCAGACGATTCGTTCTCATCAAACCTGTTAGAGCACTTTGCAAAATTTATTGTGTGCTGCAGTGTGTGCCAGTAATTCACAGAAAGGCAAAACCTGCAAACAGTGGGAGGAGCAATACCACATGCACACGGTCCCTTTTACATAGATTATGTGGCTATGTTAGAGACATGCAATGGATATAGGTATCTATTAGTGATACTGGTCCATGCACACACTCCGATGCTACATGCACAGCAAAATTGATACTGCAGAGTGAAGCTTGTGGGTAGTGGTACGATCCGATAATGGGCCACACTTTGTAAATGAGTTCTTCAAACAGGTAAGTATTTTTTCGGGCAGTAAGCATATGTTTTTATCTGCCTATCATTCACAGGTGAACGGGTTTTGTGAGATGCACAATGGGCATCTAAAGGCGAGAATAGATTAAATCAGAATGTCATTGAAATAGGGATGACTATATTGCCTATCACTTGCATTGTTGCCTTGAAAAATCATCCTGGCTCAGATCACCATTTGACTCAACATGAGTTGGTGACTTGAAGCCATATGAAAGTACCCCTTGCTCTCCCCACTACATTAAAGAGCAATGCACATAGTGTAGCAATGACACTAGGCGATGACAAGTATAACCGCTCGCGTTTCTTTTTTTCTCAACAGATCAAACATCGAGGGCGGGGTCGAAGAAGAACGAAGACAGCAAAATCACTGATCCAAGTATGTTGTTAATGCAGCCTAGTTCTTACCCAGGGGACCAGGTGCTTGTTAAGAGTTTCGTTCATACCTGGCATAAGCCCCATTTTGATGGACCACATTTAGTAGAGGAGGTTTCTCCCACTTCCAATAGGGTACCAGGGAAAAGAGCATGGCTGCACCTAAGTGATGTGAAGATCTACAAAGGTGAGACAGTGGCACCTCCAACACCCGCTGACAGTAAAGCAAGAGAGGAATGTTCAGCAACTGCTGACAGTGAAGCAAGAGAAGAAAGTTCTGCAATCACAAACGGTGAAAGAAGAGAAATGGTTCCACATATGATGACCATATCGGCTACTAAGAGCCAACAGGAGCAACTAAAATAAGGACAAATATCGAACTGTGTGCATAAGACATAACCAAGCAAAAAGGGAACTGAGAACAGTTTTTCCTGGTCTTTAAAGGACTGTTTTCTGATTTAAAATTGAAGCACAAAGTATTTTGAAAAATTAACCTTGGCATAAAGCACCTTATTAATGACCCCTGAAGTAATTCATATGTTATATCGCTCTATTTTCATGTACATACTTTGTTCTTACCCAGCCTTGATAAGAAGAGATATATTGTAACCTTCTTCGGAAATCCCCAGTATAGTGAAATTATTTGACGCATCATCATTGCCATATTATTGCTGTTTTTTCAATAAGAGTGATGATAAACGTAAAAGGTGAATTATTAAAAGGAATGGGACTATTCCAATACATTAGGGCACTACTAAAGAGAAGGACAACCACTCAACAAGAGGTAGGGGGGCCTCCTAACATGATGGTGATACTTGTTAAAAACACAATATTTTAATGTGCTGCCTTTATTTCTTAATGCTCATTATGTTTCATGGCATATTGTTTTATTATGCAAATGAGGAATCCCAAAATGAGCCAGATATTATCCCCATGAAAAGCAGAAGTGCTATTTTGTCTGATGTTGCAGGGGGTATGTTTCATCTTAAAAGGGCTTCTGGAGAAGATCACGAAAGTATAAATACATACCTTGATTAAAGAATAACATGTGGTACCAGCACATGAAGGAGGTGGGAGGAGAACGTCAGATGAGAACTGTTCTGTATGTTCTCTCATCCCTTGTGCCATGAGCACAGACTGAACATTCATAGCAAGAGAAATATCTTCACATGATGCAAAGTGTCTCGGCGACCTGACAAGAGCAAAATTCAAATGAAAATGGTCGACCCTGTGGTGGAAGTCAAAGAACGCATTTCCATTTGAAGATGCATACATAAAGACACACAACATGGAAAAGGGTCCAGAATTGAAGAGCAATATGCTTTTATACTCACTTAATGGGTTGACTGGATAAATAGTAGTTAGGCAGAATCACATGCAGTACCCTTTGGGAACACTATACACAATTAAGACTAGAAGTGTAAGTACAATTTCACCTTTGGTACAAGCCTGTACTACACAGTAATGTGGTAGCAGTGGCTGAGCAGCCAGACTTATCTCAAGAGTAAAGTGAGCAGTACAAGAGGTTACACAAAGGACTAGCAATCACAGTGTTTCAAACAAACAGTTACTGAAGGTTTCTTGGTAAAATAAATATACATTTATTTACACAGTCAGTTGGAAAACATTCCACTAGCAAGAGCAGTTCAATATCACAAACTAATATACTAAAATACACAACCAATCCGTTCCTGAACAAGTATTGAAGTATTTTAAAAAGGGCTAAAAAGACAAGGTTAAGAAGAATCAAAGCACACATTATTTCAGAGGTAGGGCAACTATTTCAGTTCACTACAACCAGCAATTCAATTCAATAGGCCTGGTCCAAAGTCAATTGTTCAGAGTCTTGGATGAGAGAGAGAACCGTTCTGGTGGTAAACGGTTAAGTCTTTGCCATGGTTTTTAGAAGTAGTTGGTCAGATGAAAAGTTATATGTCAGTTTAGGGAAGGACAAGCCTTCACATTTGGGAAAGTTTCACAAACTTTCACCGCCACTGAACAGAGTTCTTGACCGCACTTGCACAGTATCTTTTAAATGAAGAAGAGATGTAGCTGAGGCAGTTGTTCCTGGCAGTTACTGCAGATCTCGCTGTTCCTGAGCTTCAGTCGTGGGGACAAGAAGGAGGACGTCAGGTGGTTCCTGCACTGCCCAGGGAAGAGGCCACAAGCTTGGCAAAACATCGGTTTAAGGTGTGAGTGCCTTAAAGTCCCCAAACTGGTATCCTTCTCACTGGCTATATAGTTTTCAACAGTACTATGAAGAAAATTCAACCAGTATAGGGACGATGTCCAGGTGGCTTGCAAGTTGGTTGTTGCCACCAAACTCAAGGGAAGAAGTTAACCTTGAAGGGCTTCTCTGTCGATGGAGTTTCAGGCAATTCGACCTGCAGCAGGGCTTCACCGGTGGACCAGGAGTTGCAGCAGTCATCTTTTGTTCCAGTGACCGACTCTGCTTTCCAAGCCCCAGAGGCCTGCTTTTAAAGAGTTTTCCCCCATTCATTACAGCCTGGCTGTCATTCACACAGCAGGGTGGCTGTTCTTCCCGGACAGCCTGCCAGTGTGCATTCAGGCCTCCTAAGAGACTAAGCACAGGGAGTTTCGGGCACCTCCCTCACATCCTGTCCATCCCAGACACTCAGGCGCCAGAGGAGGGCTTCAGCACTGAAGCCCGCCAAAGGCCAATGATCAAAAGGACCAAACCAGGTTTGGTGCAAAGGGATAAACACAAGAAGGACCTTTCCTAAAAGAGCGGCAAAAAAAGTCGACCGGAGTCTGCTTTTACAGATAGGTCTTGGGCGCCATATTGGAAAACATGGCTGACCCGATTTTTTGCTACCGGTGTTCGTGGTCGGGAAAAATCATGGTAGTTTGTTGAAAACCACTGCCACCAGCCATTTCAAGTAGAAAAGGATAACATTTGACTGTTAAATGAGTGTTTAGAATCAGGGGATGCTAGGCAACCCCTCCTGCACTCTATGGGAAGGTAGTGTGCGCTGGGTCTGTAAATTTAAAGAGACTAGTAAAGTCAATTTAATTTTGCATGCTCTGGGAGACAGTAGTCAGTCCCAGAGAAGGTATTTAAACCTTAGGGAGTCTGAAAGACACCCCTGTGCCACTGCACTAAAGGTGCTGTGGGACACACAAGAAAATGATGATGCCCACGGAGTTGATTTAAAACTCCATATCCAAAGAACACAAAAGTAAAACACACATCAAAATACATGAAAAAGTTGGGAAAAAGGCTCACACTCTTTCCAGGTAAAAATTAAAATCCTAGAAATACAGCAAAGTTGCTGGGGGTCTCAAAAGCTAAGGGCAATTAGAACATTTTTGGGAATTCTCCCTAACACAAGTGAGGGTCATTGAACAGAAAAGATTTTAGTGTGCAGACATGTGAGAAATACCAGGATTGCCAAGGTGCTGGGAAAGACCTCAGGTATTGGTGATGGACAAGTCGCTACTGGAACGGGATGGGAAGCAGGAATGCTGGCATGCAATGCACACTTATTGATGATGGTACCAGTGTAGTACAAGTTGTAAAAGAACAATGCCTTAAGTCATGGGCCAAGTATTCAAAGAGGTTAACATGGGTTGAGGATGAAGCAGGACCTGTGTCCATATTGCCCATGAAGAATGCAACAGTGTTCTTCAGAACAGAGGCAAGGTCAAGGTTGGAGAAAATGTGGGATTGTTCACATAATTAATGTCCCAGGGATGAGAGATGGAACATCAGTCCTGATAGACCTTCTCTGGGCTTGCAGATCCAAAGCGTACATGAAGCTTCAGAAAAATTGGGAGGAACATGTTCTTTGTTGTTAATACATGTTCTTGCATTGGTGGTCCCATAAAGCGACCTACAGATCACAGAGTTTCTGAAAATGGATGCACACCCGAGAAAGAAGAAGTTGTTTAGCTTCACATGACAAAAAAGAGAGAACTACTGTTTGGCAAAATCAGAAGACGCATTTGAGAGTATTCCAGACAAACACAGGCTGTCAGCAAAACAGCAGTGGTACTAACTGCCATATTCATGCCAGAACTCCAAACTGCATTGAAGGCCAAAATGTTACAGATAACCAGATGGGAGCTGTTACTGACAAGCAATGCAACTGTAAAGGGATTCAAATGCGATTAGAGAAGAAGTGAGGGCCATAAATCTGATGACTCTCCAGAACACGTAAATCCTGAACTTAATTAAAGCAATGGAAGGAGGCGTATGTGCCAAAATTGGGCCGTCTTGCAGTACATACCTACTTGCCGGTACATAAGCAATAACTCTGTTGATGACATTGCATGTCAAGATGGAAGAGGAAGCAGGCGATGCTAAAGATGAAGGTTGAGTCACAGCTATGTTCTCATGGATCCCAATATGGCTGGCAGATGCATTCAAGATACTGGGAGCAATATTAGTGTTGCTATTGCTAAGAATTTGCGTCATGAAGATAATAATTGGACAATGTAAGAAGACAGCAAATAAGGCTGTTGGGATGAAGATAATGATCAGATGGGAAGGTACATACGCATGAGCATCTGAGAGAGAAGCCCGTGGCACCACCAGGAATGAAGTTCTACTATCCAAGAGACCATGAGAACTATGCAGGATGTTGGGTGTTTTGTACACTGACTGGGAGATACAGCCACATGTCTTGCAGTGTGGATGAACATATAAGGAAAGCTGGTAACCTGAGGGGGTGACAAAGATATTGATACCAAAGAAACCGCTCTTTGGAGACAAAGTAAAGAAGGATGAGAAGATTGAGAAGATGGAAACATTTGAGGAGGAGGTGGTTGAGGTCTCAACTAGAGGTGGGAATATAGAGGAGGTGCCATTTACATAATCAGTAAGCCCTGCCCTTTCACCGCTGCAACATTGGGACAAGACCAACACCATGTCATGTCTGACACCTGCTATAATGCCACAGCAAATGTTTGTGAGACATTTTCCGCTGAGATAACCATATCGAATGTATCCCTGAATCGATGAAAGAGACATAGGCCTGCAAGAACCACTACATGATGATTTAACAGTAGCCAGGCCAAGTGACGTCATGAAAATCCACCACAAGGATGCACTGGCAGAAGTAGATGATGACATACTGACTTAAAGAAGATAAAGGGACAAAAGGTTTAACTGGTGTACATATGCTGAAACACAAGTAGAAAAGAAGACACATAGGTTTGCTGAAGTAGAAAATAGGATGCAGGCAAAGCTGCCATTTTTAGAGGATGGAAGTCAGCTTGCGTAACTTGTAAGCATGACATTTGGAGGAGAAAGGTTGGAAGCTTCAGGACTGACGAGGCACAGGAATACTTATTTGTTCAAGGCACAGGAAGGACTGTTTGGCTTGGAATCAAAGAAGTCACAGTGAGGACAACTGTGCATCTTCAAAGTGCAGAAGATAGCTCATGTACATACGGCACATTCTTCTTTGATTAGGTATAAGAGAGAACATTGTGAAGGCCAAGTATTGGACAGTTTGAAGATGCAAAAAAGGCATATGAAGATGGAGTGAGCAAGTCTCCAGAGGCTCAAAAGGGTAATGACACCTGAAGTAATTAAGATCAAATAGTGCCAAATTAGGGACAGAGGGCTCGTTTCTCATCAAGGTGTTAAGTAGCTAACAGGTTGCATGATATGATATGGCATTTATAAAGCACCTATACACAAGTGTTTCAAGGCGCGAGATGAGGCAAGGGAAGGGGAATGGAAGCGAAAAGGTTGTATAAAACTTTTCGCTACTTAACACCTATTCTGAAGGTGGTGCATTCTTCCGTAGTCAGAATGAATGTGCCACTTTTGGTGTATGGATGCCGGTTGCTAGGAAGGGCTAAAAACTGACCTAGCAACCAGCACTTTCATTATGTGACATTTTGGCTGAAATTGGTGCCGAAGTACTGCACCAAATTGGTGTTGTTCTTGTGGAGGAGTGTCACAAGAAGCACAGATGTTTGGGTGAACAGACTGTTCATTATGACAGGTTTGTATTTCAAAGCAGTGTGTTGTTTTATTTACAGTGCAACCAACCCATGAGGATAGGAAGGGAGGGAACGTGGCAGGTCCCAGAGTAGTGTGGAGGCTGTACACTTCAAGGAATCTTGCCATGCCATGTGAGAGTGCAATAGGAATTATGTAAGACAGCTGCAACCTTCTTCCTAGGATATGAAGGCCATCCAAAGCCATGTGTGATGTCATTGCGTGTAGTGTGTGCGCACAGTAGCTGTTTTCAATAATGTAGAGTGCCAAGTGGGCTGGATGAATTGGCTTTGTATGTGGCAATGACACGGTAGGACGGCTTTCGGTGCACTATATGTCTGTAGGAATGTGTAATTCTTGTCATTGAGTGGTAATCGGCAGAAGGTCTTGTGCAGCCTCATTTCCACATGCTGCAAGCACACCCTATGTTTCTTTTGCATAGTTCTAACGTGCACACTTGTAGTTCTATGTAGTTGCATCCAATAATGTGCCATGCAACCAAGCAACTGTTGGTTTGCACCCCTTTTGTATCCTGCCAAGGCATAGCACAAAGGGATAGACCACTTGGAAATCTGCCTTGGTTCCAGGTAGCACTTCTGCTGCATGTGTTGAGTTAGTGTTGCTTTTGTAAAAATGTGAGTAACCCCCCTTGAAATGCACCATCACACAAGTGTTATGTCTTATGTTTTATGTGTAGGTGCAAAGACCCCATTGCCTGCAAGTGGCAAGACACCCTACAGTGTTCATCATTGCAGTGATCACAGTGTAGTGGCTGGTGAGGACCGATGGCAGGTGCAGTGGCTGCCTATTTTTCAGTTCGACGTAGGCATGCCACCAATGAAGGGCAGCAAGCAGTAAATCCATCTATGGACAACATCCAACCTCATATTATTTGCCTGTACTGGCTGGATGCTGCTGCAATTTTATACTTGGTAGAACTGATGAAGGGGGACTTGGAAGCTGCCACTAATAAGACCACAGACATCCCACCTGTTGGGAAAGTGCTTGCACTTCTTCATGTCTGTGCAAGTGGGTCATACCAGGGCACTGTAACTGTCGCTACCAGCTGTTTGTAAAATATTGAATGTAGTCCTACCGGCACTATTGCAACATGTGTTCAAATGCATTGCTTTCCCACATACTGCAGCAGAGTTGGCCAGTGTGAAGTGTGGGTTCTTTGCAGTATTCGGCTTTCCAAATGTTGTTGGGGCAATTTTTTGCAAAGAAAAAGAAAATGTTCAGAAACAGGAAAATGCACTACAACCTCAACATTCAGATGACTTGCAGTGCAGACTTGTAAATTACTCATTGCTATGCCAATTTTCCTGGTACTCCTTTTTCTGTACATGTAGCAAGTCAGTGAGTGTTTCTAGGCATAATGTCTTTGCCTTTGCAGCAGCTGCACGGCCTCCTTTAAGGTGTTCATGATTTGGGCATTTTCCTTCAAAACTTCAGATTTTATTTCTGCTCTCTTGGCAACTGCGATTGCTACACGATCAACAGATGATACAGTCTACCCATATCACCCTGTATGTCATTCAAGGCCCCCGCCACAGTTATCATGTCGGCATGTGCTGCAGAATTCCCTTTCCTGGGAGTACCCAGTCCGCTTTTTAAGTAACCACACATTTGCTGCAGTGCAGAGGCCTGCTTTTCAGTGCAGGCGAGTAAACACCCATCATCGTGTAGGCCCTGGCCACTTGTTTAACCATTGGCCTCCTCCACTGGTGTATGGTTGGGGAGGATGTCTTCGGACACTGATTGCTCCATGGGTGATTCTGTGCATTGTTGTCATCCTCATAGTACTCATACAGTAGAATCTATGTATCCTCCTTTTGTTCCTGTGACAATGTCACATGTTTCTCTTCTGGAGGGATTCTTTTCACTGACTGTATCGACCTCCACTCACACGTTGCCTGCAAATGAGGCCACTACACAAATGAAGATAAGAAAACAGATCTTAGAGTCAGGCCTCATTGCACCATTGCCATCCCAAAGACACATTGTTAACAATTGTAATCAGCTGCAAATACTTGGATGTGAGGTGGACCTTGCAGGAATGAACTGGTATGCCTAAAGAAATGTATACTCACCAATCGGCTGCTTTTAATTATGCTATTGTTGTATCTCATACTATTTAGAGGTATTCTGAGGCGTGCCTATTATGTGGAAGGACAGGTCCAAATGTACTAATCCATATGTGAAATTATATGTAGACATGTCCCTTAAACAATCCCCCAGTCGAATAGGTTTTTTCATTTATTCGCAATGTAGGGTGACATCATAGCTGACGCACTGCAGGGTATACAGCCCTCAGTTGAGGTAAAGTTCTTCGAGAATGTGGGGTCTTTGTAGGATATTTGCCAGGTTTCCCTATTTCATTTGTAACTGATAATAAAAACAGTATCTCTTTGCCATCATCCCTGAGCATGACTGATTATTTGGGCCCAATGTTATTTCTGTGGTAATTCCATCTAGCTTCAAATTGCCCTCCATGTACTACAGGGTACACCATTGATGCTCATCAGCACTTTAGAAGTCAATCTCTGTCTATTGGGCCGCAGTTATTTCTGGGACTTCTGCACTTTGTTTCCTGTGCACATGGCGGCCTACAGATATTTTACTTTCGAAGTGCTCTTTGAAGTTGTGTTCGTGAGAATTCTCCAGAATGGCTAATTTCCCTTACCTGCTGAGTCCCTCAACAGCTTTGCTCGATGCCTACGATACATTTATTTCACCTGGTAAGAGTGAGAGCCCTTTTTCCCACTCTTACATGTGTTTTGCTGTGTGTGTTTAACAATTATGTGTCCGTAGACTATGGAGCTTCACCTACTCCATAGGCATCATCTTTTAACTGTGTGTTACACAGCACCTTTAGTGCAGTGACACAGGGTTGTTTTTTTCAGACTACCCACTTTAAACTCCATTTTCTGGGACTGACTACTGTCTCCCAGAACAAGTAAAGTTGCCATTGACTTTATTAGTCTTTTTAAAATCAAAGGCCCAGTACCAACTATCTTACATAGAGTTCTGGAAAGGGTTAATAGTTATCCCTTTTTGTCTGTTTCTCATAGAACATTATTTTGATCCACTTTCTTTAAGATGTGGCTGGTGGCAGTGGTATCTACCCTATTTCTTCTACTGCTGTCTATTTAAATAGCCTTGGTACTGTTTTAGGCTAAGTTAGTAGCCTCAAACTTAAATCCGCTGGACCCCATTTACTTTTATGTGGTTCCAGCTGGGTTTATTCACCATTTCTTTTTGTAAAGGTCTTTCTCCTGTTTTTCTCTGCGCGCCAAACCAGGTTTGATTCCTTTGTTTGCCGTCCTTTGGCGGGCTTCTGCACAGAATCCCTCCTTAAGCGCCTGAATATCTGAGAGGGACAGGATGTGAGGGAGGGGTTTGAGGCTCCCTGCACAGGGTCTCCTTAGAGACCCATGTTGCACCCTGTATGATTGGCTGTGGTGACTGTCCCGCCGGTACAGCCACCCTGCTGTGTGATTGACAGCCAGGTTGTGTGAATGGGGGAAAACTGCATAAAAAGCAGTTCTCTGGGACTGAGAAGGCAGAGTCGCCACTGGATCGTGAGATGCTGACAGAAGAGGACCTCTACCATGACTGGACCTCCCAGTGAAGCCCTGTTGCGGGTCTGAATCTCCAAACTTCGATGACAGGGCAGATCTGCAAGGAATCTTCTCCCCTTGAGCTGGTGGGACCAACCAGTTCGCCAAACTACATGCCAGGCCTCGCTCCTCTGTTCAAATTTGCTGTGCACATCTACAGTGAACCAGATAGCCAGGAGGACCGAACCCTGCTTGGGTTTAAAGGAGCGCACCTTTTATTCGTTGCTTTGCTCTGCTGCAGTGCAGGACCCTCCAGTCTTCCTACTTCATCTCAGACCGTCAGTCGCTTCAGGAATCATGAGCCTGCAGGACCTGCCAGGAACTTCTGCTCAGCTACAGCCTTCTTCTTCATTCAAGGTACTGTTCTAACCCGGCTGTTCGTTCTGTCTGACTGAAGTGAAAGTGTTTGAAATCTTTCACCAATCCGAGGGCTTGTCCTTCTCTATTCTTTTAAGTAACTTTTCTTCTGACCAACTTCGTTCCCAACTCTTGGCAAAGACTTAACGGCGAACTACCATGAACTGTGTGATCCTCTGCAAAGACTCTGGTCCATTGACTTTGGCTCAGGCCTCTTGATTTGATTTCCTCACTGTAGTAGTCTTCTCTAGATTGCCCTGCTTACTTACTTGTTGGTGCTGCTTATTTTTTGTCTAACCTTCTCTTTCCCTCCCTTTTAAATTGCTGGAGTACCATTTTGCTCACACTTCATTTTGAGCTTAACTTGTCCAGAATCTATTGGGTGGTGTGTAGTATATTAAGAGTGTGATTGTTCTACTGCTTTCCATAAGTGAATTGCTTTACAACTGATGTGTAAATAAATGTATATTCTTTTACTCAGAAACCTTGAGTCAGTGTTTGTTTGAACCATGGTAATTGCTGTCCTTTGTGTAACTATTGGTACTGCTCACTTTACTCTTGAGATAAGTCTGGCTGCTCAGCCATCACTACAACTTTACTGTGTAGTACGGGCTTGTACCAAAGGTGAATTTGTACTTGCACTTGTAGTCTTAATTGTGTGTGATATTATCAAATGGTACTACATATGATTCTGTCTAACACTGCTGTACAGCGGTGAGGATCATGTATAGTGATTACACTTACAGTGCTGCTATTACCTTGGATCAACTAACCACAAGGCTGTACATCACTAAAAAGCAATTTTAATCATGTCTGATATGGAAAGCTACAGTCGGGAGATCCTCCTTAGTTATACTGTGGATTATCTGACAGATCTGTGTAGAAATAGGAATCTCTCTGTCAAAGGCAAAAAGTCAGATTGATTGAAAGGTTGTTAGAGAAACAAAGTCTGGGGATTGGGTCTGAAATACCTAACCCCTCAGCAAATGTGGAAAATGATGAGGATGATATTGTGTCTGTTATTATGGATGAGGCAGATGTGTCTCACAATATAGGCATTACTGCTCCTATACCTGCTCAGCAACCTCAACCTTTATCCACTGGGACAACAGAAAAGATGAGGCTTGAATTGGAATTTAAACGTATTAATGCTCAAACTGAACAAAAACATCAAGAACTGAAACTGAGAGAAATGGATTTGAATCATGCCTTATAAATGAAAAAGTTGTTTTTGGAAAATGCTTCTCTCCCAGAGTCTTCTAGGTCTTTCAGTCCTAAGCGACCCGTATGCCTAAAGAAATTGTTGGAATGCATGAGGCTAAGCTTGATATTTTGGATTGGTTGGCAATGTTTGAATGTAACCATGGGATTCAAGACATTACAGGCAATCAGTTGCTTCCTTGGCTCTTATCTAGGCTACCCACTGTTGCATCTGATGTTGTGATGGAGTTGGGGGAGGTGGATAGGATGGATTATGAGTGTGTGAACCTAGCTTTAATTGCTAGATTTGGTGAGACCCCTTCCAGTACCTTAAGAGGTTTAGGACCCTCAAAAACATGATGGTACCTCTCCTGAGCTCAGACAGCACTTGGCTGATTCTAAGGAAATAGATCCAAAGAAGTTAGCTAAGGCTGCTGACTTGTGGGTTGCTAACAGGGCTACTCACAAGGATTCAAGGGGCAACTTAAAAGAAGGATGAGGGAAAGCAGCCAAAGCAAGATAACAAGGAGAATTCTAATACCTCCAATCCAAAAGAGGTCCTACAAACAGCAACATAAGGTTAAGCCACCTGGGAAACCAAATCAGGCTGGTGTACCATCTGGACCCAAACCAGATGGAGGTCAGAACAAACCCCCATTCATCAAAACATTTGGGAAATGTTATGTTTGTTGGTCAACTGACCATGTGAAATGGGATCCCAGATGTAAGGGTAAAACTTCAGGGTCCACTCTGTCTATTTAGATATCTATAATTTCATCTCAGATAATACTAAAGAGTTTTATAAAGCTAGTGTTCTTGTGAATGGTCAGGAGACCCCTGCCATCAGAGACACTGGAGCCAGCATAATTGTGGTTGATGAAAACATTTTCAAGGTGGAGGATGTTGCTAAGTCACCCAAATGCCTCACCAGGTTAGATGGAGGCCCTGTGCAAATGCTTCCCCAGTTACCAGCTCTCATCCAGTGTAATGACATGACTGTCAAGATGCCTGCTAGTGTGCAGAGTGAAGTGCCTGGGAGAGTCCTGTTGGGTAATGACCTAAGAACTCTTGGAGTTGTGTCTTGTACCCCCAGGCCTTCCAGTAAAAGGAGACAGGAGTTCACTATGCTTGCAAGGGTGAGGACCCTGAAAGGCTCTCCAGAGGATTTGTAGAGGAACCTATCACTGCCAGTCCACAGGAGTTGCTCACTGCTATTTCTTGAAACAAGAGGCAATGGGAAAACCCAAGACCTCCAAGAAAAAGACAGATAGCATCCCTGTGCTACCAACAAGGACATCCCCAAGATTGTCCAAAGTCACACCTGTAACTCCTCCACCTGCTGCGGCAGAGTGTGAGGTACAACCCTGTGTTGTTGATCCAGTTTCTGAAGAGTCAGATCTGGAATAAGACATTGAGATCTGGACCCTGATCTGCAGTCTTTACTGGCAGAAGACGGACCCAACGGGGCAGCCTTCAGAGGAGGACAAAGAGAGTGTCCTACTCTTCAAGGTCTTCGCCTACAGGCAGCTTCTCAGCTCAATGGGCAAGAGCCTGGGAAGCACAGGTTGCACTGGGAAGATGGCCTCTTCTACAGTGAACCGACTGAGTCTATCGTTGGGGACTGCAAAACACGTGTAGTGCCCCTAGCAAACAGACTCCAGTTCATACAGTTGGCCCATGAGATACCTTTGGCTGGTCATTTGAGTTTCAAAAAGACCAAGGAAAGGCTCTCCCTATACTTCTACTGGCCTAAAATGGGTTCAGAAGTTGACAAATTATGTAGGAGCTGTCACACTTGCCAAACCTCTGGCAAGAGTGGAGCCAAGAATGTGGCACCTCAGGTGCCTCTCGCAGTGGTGGGAGTTCATTTTAAGAGGGTGGGCATCGACATTGTTGGTCCCCTTGATCCTCCTACATCTTCAGGGAACAGCTTTATCCTGGTTGTAGTAGACCATGCTACTAGGTACCCTGAAGCAATACCTATGAGGACTGTTACGGCTCAGGCTCTGGCTAAGGCTCTACTTGGTATTTTTACCAGAGCAGGGTTTCCTAAGGAAGGACTACATGCAAGCCATGTGGAAAAACTGTGATGTCACTTACAAGTTCTCTACAAAACCTACCATCCACAAACAAATGGACTGAAAGTGGGACCTTCTACTGCCATGCCTTCTCTTTGCTTATAGAGAAGTCCCTTAGGAGCGAGTTGGTTACAGTCCATTTGAACTTCTCTATGACCATCTAGTCAGAGGTCCATTGGCCCTGATTAAGGATGGGTTGGAGTGTGCTCCTTCCCCAAGCCAGAGTGACTGACTATGTGATAGGTCTACGGAAGAGAATGTCACACATGATGGCAGAAGCTAGTGATAACTTAAAAGCAGGATAGGCTCTGGTCAAATATTGGCATGACCAGAAGGCCAGCATGGTTGAGTTTACTCAAGACCAGCTTGTACTAGTTATGGTGCCAACAAGGCAGAGGGCCTTGCAGGACAAATGGATAGGACCCTTCAAGGTTGTGGGCAAACTAGGAGAGGTGAACTATCTGGTGGACTCAGGCAAATCTAAGGAGGCTCCCAGAGTCTTTCACACCAACCATTTGAAGGCATATGTCTCGAGACAAGAAGTTGGAGCTTTTCTTTTAGCTTCAGCTCAAGAGGAGGAGGAGAGTGAACCTCTACCTGACCTCCTCAGAGGCCCACATTTGTATGAGAACATAGAATGAGTCAATCTCTGTTCTAATCTGACAACTGAACACCAGGAGTAGTGCAAGGTTCTGCTAGCTCAGTTTGCCTCCCTGTTTTCACTTTCACCCGGTTTGACCCCTTGGGGCCAGCATGATATTCTCACTGGTGACTGTTTACCTGCAGAAAGCAGAGGTTACAGAATGTCAGAACATGTGAGATCCCACATTAAAGAAGATGTCAACAAGATGCTTGATCTCGAGGTTATAGAGCCCTCTAAAAGTCAATAAAGTCAATGGTCTAGTCCAGTCGTTCTAGTACCAAAGGAAGAATCCAAGGAGTTGAGATTCTGTGTGGACTATAGAGCTCTAAATGCAGTCACTAAGACTGATGTACATCTCTTGCCAAGAACAGATGAACTGGTGGATAAACTTGGTGCAGCCAAGTACCTCAGTACATTTCATCTGACGTCAGGCTATTGTTAAATAGCCCTGACAGACCATGACAAGGAGAAAACTGCATTCTCAACCCCTGCAGGCCTCTACCAATTTAAGGTCATGCCTTTTGGATTAAAGAATGCACCTGCTACATTCCAAAGGATGGTCAATCAAGTTCTGAATGGGATGGAGGACTTCTGCATGGCATACTTTAATGATATTGCAGTCCTACTTAGAAAGAACATGTTGATCACTTAGGACAGTGGTCTTCAAACTTTTTGACCCCGAGCCCCCCTAAGAAAAATTTCTCCGGCCCAGGCCCCCCCTATAAACATGGACTCCAAAATTGTACTTGGTTGCAAATGGTTATCGCGCGCTGGAGTAGAATGGTGCCCCTAACGAAGCAGTGAATGCCAAACATCACGTTGTTTCAAAATCATTGCTTGCAATGATTCAAATCAGATTAGAGGACAAATATTTGTGAACAAAGCATTCTGATTTTACTATAATACAGAGGACTCGACTAAAAATAGTGTTGGATATTTATTTCACACAAACGAAAACACCCAATATTGCTGTCCTGTAGTAACATTTGCTATGCAAGTGCTGTAACAATTTGTTTCTCAAGTACAACAACGTACTGTTAATGCTGTCACTTGCAAGTTGGGCAGTGGCATACTGGAGAACTAGTGTGAAGGGTGGGCCTGCCTTTCACCAGCCAGCCTGTCAATATTGGGTTCAATTTTTCCAATAGCCAACCGCAGGCTTTCTTCCACCTCCAGCTTTGACCGATATTTTGTCTTTAGGGCTGGAAGTGCAGAGAACCCAATTTCGCACAGGTATGAGGTGCTGAAAGGTAACAGTACATTGACTGCACATTTCGATAAAGTTGGAAACTCTGCAGACACATGTTGCCAAAATGCACTCAAAGACAATTTTCTGAATTGGCTCTCTAGTAGGCGGTCACTTTGGAGCTCCATTAGTTCCTCCTGGAGTTGTATTGGGAGATGGGCTCCTACGTCAGCTAGGAAAGGCTGAACCACCCAGTCATTCATGTTGCAATTGTCGTCAGGAAAGTACTTTTCGAGAGTGGTTCTGAGAGCATTTAAATGGTTTCCAATTACTTCAGAAACACATGAAATATCATACTCCGTCTCCTCAAGAGCATCTTCTAATAATGGGAACGCATCAGCTAGGCCAATATCAACCCTCCTCCTCCAAAGCTCCAGCTTCTTCTTGAATGCCGATATTTTTGCATTCATGGCAAATGATGTGGTTTCTGTGCCTTGCAGGGAGAGGTTTATAAAAGTTAGCTTTTCAAAGATGTCGCCAAGGTAAGCCAAGAGTATAAGCCAGCGTGGATCACACAGAGGCTCTGCTTTTGTGTGGTCTAACTCCAGGAGAAAGTGTCTCACTTCGTTTCTGAGTTCATAGATGCGATTTAAAACCTTTCCCCTGGATAGCCACCTGAGCTCTGTGTGAAACCGCAAAGCATCATGGTCAGCTCCCATTTCTGCACATAAGGTGGCAAACAGACGGGCTCTTGTGGGGTGCATCTTAATAAAATTTACGATATTTACAACAGAAGTCAAAACCTGTGTCAGTTCATGCCCCATATTGTGCACAGCCAAAGCTTCTCGGTGTATCATGCAGTGTGTCCACACAATATGTGAAACTACTGACAATACTTTTGCTTTTAGCCCAGCTCTAGCACCACACATTGAAGGAGCACCATCCGTACAAATACCAACACACGCCCCCCACTTTAGGCAGTTGGAACCTAGGAAGTTGTTTAAAATTTCAAAGAGTTCAGGTGCAGTTGCTCTGCCCTTAATTTGCTAACAAAACAAGAAGTCCTCCAACATCTCCTTTCCGTGGCAGTACACGTGAGAATCAAGTGAGCTTCTTTTGTCAGTGGCCTCATCCAACTGTACGGCGAACTGGCTGTCTTTCAAGCACGATATCAATTCTGTGCTGATATCAGAGGACAGGTCAGCAACACGGCGGGAAATTGTTGTGTCTGACATAGGGATACTTTTGCATTTCTCTGCTGCACTTTCACCAAGCATTACCCGGTTGACAGCGAGAATGGTTGGGAGAATCACTTTCTCAGCATCTGTAAAAGGCTTCTTGTTTCTGTCAAGAAAGTACGCAATGTGGTAAAATGCTTTCAAAGCATTTGCAGGTACAGATGCCACACTTTTAACAGTCTCCTTTTGCTTTTTCATGCCTTGCAGCTGCCGTACAAAGAAATCCCTGGTCTTTTTTGCTAAATCGGCATGTTTGGTTTCCAAATGCCGCCTTAATTTTGTTGGCTTCAGGCTGTCATTTGCTAATGTAGCACCACAAATCACACACTGCGGCTTCACTTCCCCAGCGACTGTGATGCATGTGAACCCAAATTCCAAATAAGAGTAATCATATTTCCGTGTTTTTGCATTTCTTTTGTCTGTTCCCACCTCTCCTTATGCTTTACGTTTCAGATCCCTACCATCTTTGGGCACTAGAAAACGATCCATTGAGAAAAGGAGCCTGAACCTGTCGAAACATTGCAAACGGTTTCAAAAAAGTAAAAATGCGCCCCAAAAAAAGCATAAACATGGCAAACACCACACGCAAAGAGTTAAACTGAGCCATGTGAAAAGGTTGGGGTTGGTGGGAAACACCCCATGCAAAAAAGGGTAAGAACTATGGGGCGGGGAAAAAAGGAGAGGAGATTTAAAAAAAGCAAAAATTCAACAAAAAACGGTCTAAAAAGCTTGGGAGTAGGAGAGGGAAGCCCCACACAAAAATGAGTCAGAAACACTGGTTGGATTAAAATACATTGGTACAAGCCTCAGAAGAATTACTATTCAGATCATGCAGGCCTAGCTCTAATTCCTTTTTGTAGTCTGGCCCCGGACTAGGTTGCAGGTGTAACCTTGCACAGGGTGGATATAAAACATCAGCATATGTACTCATCCAATGGCACACAGGGAAAATAAATCCTTAACTCCGTGACTGGGGCAAGAGCTTCACTGGGTTTTTCTTGCCGGAACACAGATGGTTTGGTTGATAGACTGACGCCTGGAGCAATGCTGCTGCAATGAAAACAGAACAAGGATAAATGGGTCTTCCTGAGACTTCAAATTAGGATTAGATGAGCAGGAGCTAAACCCAGCTCTTGGGTAAAATGCATCAGAGATAGGTACAGCCCCAGAAATATATAGGGTTTAAATCCCTGATTCAAATACATGACCCGCATGGCGTTCCCACCCCTACCTACTCTCAAATGGCACTGGCACCTACCAGGGAAATACGAAGATCGGATGACGGGCAGGAAGGATCTGTCAAAGTATGGGAAGGCGAAGGTCTTCTGGCGCAAGTGCTGCAGGTCTCGGGGGAGGACAGAAGGTGTTAGAGCAGAGGTGGGGAGGCATCACTGTTAAAGACAGGCTTTCAACATGCAACCACAACACCGGCAGATCCGAGGAGTGACTAGTAAACAGTATATGTTGGTAGCAAGACAATGAAGGTGCTTCTGTGAGAAGCAGATCTAGCACTGTGCTGCTTCCATTGACAGCTGTGCAGAGAGGGGCAATGGCCAGTTGGGAATAGCATTGCAGCTCAGAGCAATACATGAAAAGGTCCCTGTGTATAGCGTAGGCTCCTGCCATCGACATATTAAAAATTAAATGACTGTCACATACAGCATGTAACCGATTGAGAGGCGAGGGTAACACAGGCAGAGGCGAGGATAACACAGGCAGAGGCGAGAGCAGAGCAGTTCCAGTCCCCCGCTTTCCTCCATGGGAGTAATTTTAGGGGGGACAGGGGTGTATGTTCCCCCCAACTTTCATGGCACACTATTTTAACCCCTTTAATTTAGCTGGGGAAACTTTTCAGCAGATGTCATGTCCCCCCCAACATTTTCAGCAAAGTTACTCCACTGCTTGCCTCCTCTCCTCAATGCCCCCTAATGTGGGGGCCGCAGAGGGAGAGGGGTGCAGGGAGGACCGGTGCTGTATTAATAACGCAGCTCCCCCATGGCAGATTGCTGGGCACAACACCGGCAGAGCAGTTCCAGTCCCCCGCTTGCCTCCATGGGCGTAATTTTAGGGGGGACAGGGGTGTTTGTCCCCCCCAACTTTCATGGCACACCATTTTATCCCTATTCATTTGCCTGGGGAAACTTTTCAGCAGATGTCATGTCCCCTCCCCAACATTTAATAGTGACTACTAGATCATGCAAGCTGAATCTAATGTGAAATGTGTACGCACCTCCAGTGAAACCAGCTGCCACTGACCTTCAAATCATATTGCTGCAGTTTAATTGCTGTGCGCAACTTGCATACGCTTGAGAAGATCCTCTGGAACCCTGTGTTTGCACAACGTGTCCCATGTAGTGCCTCAGTACATTATTTGACTACTCCTTGACCGGCCACCACACCCCCCCCTCTCCCTCTCCCTCTCCCCAAACCCCCTCTGTGCAATGGCCCAGGACTAGCTCGCCCACTGCTAGTGGTATTAAACATTTTTTTCTACCATGTCTATTCCGTCCTTTTATAATGAGGGCCTGAACAATTGAACAGGAGAGGTAAGTGACCCCTTTTTTTACAACGCGGCTCCCCTGTGGCAATCTGCCACGGGGGAGCTGCGTTAACAACACAGTACCGGTCCCCCTTTGCCCCTCTCCCTCTGCGAGCCCCACATTAGGGGGCATGAAGGAGAGGAGGCTGCCCTGCCGTTTTTTTTTTACAACACGGCTCCCCCTTGGCAGATTGCTGGAGCCCAGCAATCAGCCATGGGGGAGCCACGTTATTAATACAGCGCCGGCAGAGCAGTTTTGGTCCCCCGCTCGCCTCCTATCCTCCATGCCCCCTATGTGGAGGTCGCAGAGGGAGAGGGGCAAAGGGGGGACCGGTACTGTATTAATAATGCGGCTCCTCCGTGGCAGATTGCCACGGGGGAGCCGCGTTGTGAAAAAAAGGGGTCACTTACCTAACACGGGCGGCGGCAGCAGGAGCAAGGAATACAGGACACCACAACACAGCCTGGACGCGCGATCCAAATGCAGGAAAGGGTGCGTCCAGGCTGCGTTTATTTCCTGTTTCATGGTCACTCCCCCACCACATCGCACTGGCTGAGCATGTGCATGGGAGCCAGTGGCTCCCCATTACGCATGCTCAGTTCAGAGCAGCTGGAAAAAAAAAGAAAAAAAAAAGAAAAGCGTTACTCTTTCTTCTTCTGCCAGGCATCACGCGCCCCTGAAGGGGGACGCGCCCCACAGATTGAAGACCTCTGACTTAGGATATGTTTTGCAGGCTCTTGAGCAGGCCCATCTGACCATAAAGGCAAGCAAGTGTCAAATTGGTCAGAGAAAAGTGGTCTACCTTGGTCATTAAGTAGGAGGAGGTGAAATAAGGCCATTTCCTAGCAAAGTACAAGCTGTACAAAACTGGGCCACCCCTACTACTCAAACCCAGGTGAGAGCCTTCGTAGGTCTCACTGGGTACTACAGGAATTTTGTTGAGAACTATGGGTCCATAGCTTCTCCTTTGCCTCTCCAAAATTCCCTAAAAAGGTTAGATGGAATGAGGAGTGCACTCAAGCCTTTGAAAACCTGAAGAAAGTCCTTTATCAAGCTCCAGTCTTAAGAGCTCCTGATTGCCACCAACCCTTCATTGTGCAGACAGATGCATCCAATACAGGTATAGGTGCAGTCCTTAGTCAACTGGATAAGAAAGGTAGTGAGCACCCCATTTGCTTCATCAGTAAGAAACTGAAGAAACCAGAAACAAGGTGGGCAACCATTGAGCATGAGTGTTTTGCCATTGTGTGCTCTCTGAGGAAGTTTAGAACATACTTGTATGGATCCACTTTTGTGATTGAGACTGACCACCAACCCTTGAGATGGTTAATGCAAATGAAAGGGGAGAACCCAACACTTTTAAAATGGTGAATTTTACCATTGAGCACAGGTCAGGATGTCACCACCAAAATGCTGATGGTCTCTCTAGGATGTTTATAACCGACTAGAGTGAAAATATTCATCCAGGAGTGGATTAAATTCTCCTGTCCCCTAGTCTGGGTGGGGGGGGGGTGGCGAGTCTTAGGGAGAATTCTCCAGAATTGCTAATTTCCCTTACCTACTCTTTGCTGGATTTCTAGGATTTTTCTTTTTTTCACCTGGTAAGGGTGTGAGCCTTTTTTCCCACTCTTACATGTGTTTTGCTGTGTCTGTTTAACATGTTTGTGTTTATAGACTATGGAGTCTCACCTACTCCATAGGCATCATCTTGTTACTGTGTGTTACACAGCACCTTCAGTGCAGTGACACAGGGTTGTCTTTGTTAGGGAGAGTTCTCTGTTTAGGCTGAATTTCCTAACCTAGTGAGTCCCCCAGCAGCTTTGCTGGATTTTTGGGGTTTAATGTTTTCTCCTGCCAAGAGTGAGACTATTTTACCCTCACTCTTGGACATGATTTGAGTGTGTTCCTTTGACTCTAGATGTGTTTAATGGGCTATGGGGTCTTTTACTCCATAGGGCTTCATGTGTTTTTGTGATGTGTGTTACACAGCACCCTCAGTGCATTAACACAGGGGTGTCATAGTCAGCCCCAGTATAGACTCCATACCCTGGGGCTGACTACTGTCTCCCAGGGCATGTAAAGTCACCATTGACTTTACTAGTCTTGAATTCTGAACAGAACCAGTACAAACCATCATATTGTGGACGTACTGGCTGGGGCAATTCGATTGCCCCGGGGTCTGTTAGTCGAGGGGGCACGTCTCCGTCCCTCCTGATCGAGTTTTGGCTGGTGGCAGTGGATACTACTTTTTATATTCAACCGCAAATATTTCTCTATGGGATTTTCCCATTGTTCGAGGCTACTATCTTTATTTATTTCATTACGATAGCCTCGAACATACCGCCGGTTTATTTAATTAATATTAATTCTCCGGTTGGTATTTTTTGCCAAAACTTGATTCTAAAATGGCGTTTGTGTTCTCTTCTGTGACTCCAACCCAAGTTGAGCCCTTTGTTCCACTTTTTTGGTGGGCTTCTCCTCAGAAGCCCTCCAAAGTTGTGCCACTCTGTCTGAGGTACTTAGGAGGGGTGGAGGGGGATTAAGGCACCCTGGACTGAGTTGCCTAGGCAACTCAAGTCGCACTCCATCCTGATTGGCCCAAGTGGTGAGCCGGCCGGCTCACCACTTAGCATGATTGAGTGACAGCTAGGCTGAGTGAATGGGGGTTTTCTGCATAAAAGCAGGGCTTTGGGGACTGGAACTTCAGAAGTCACCACAGGACCTAAGAATCTGACGAGGGAGAAGCTGAGCCGACCTGCTACGACGACACCACCGGTGGAGCCCTGCTGAACCGTCTCACCACTTTTCCCAACGACAGAGGAGATCTCCCGCCGGAGAGTCTTCTTCCTTTGACTGGTGGGGATAACCAGTTTCACCGTTTTTTCATCTTCCCGATGCATCTCGTGGCCGCCTTGCCTGTGCCAAGCACCCCGGCAACCGGAATACCACGTTTTACCACGACCGCGAAATAAAGGGTAATACCTTTAACCAGAAAACTCCGCGGCTGGTTTCTCCCCTGGCAGTGCAACGACCTTCATCTTTCCTCCAAGTCGAGATCTTCTCTTCCTCTGGACGACGCCGAGACTTGCACCCGCTGCCAGGAACAACTGCCACCGCTGGAGGATCCTTCCCACTTAAGGTACTGTGTTCCGCCTGGCTTCCCTTGCCACCGACTGTACGGGGTAGATTTAGCCTCCAGCTTTCGAACCTGGGTTAGCCTGGGACACCCTGGCTAAACTTTTCTGAGCCTCTCTAAACTCTTTTCGAACTCTCTGCAAGACTTTCAAAGCCTAGTGTAACTGTGTGATCTTGGGCGCATTTGTGCTCTGCTTTCTCTAAGAGTGGACCCAGCCTATGGACTTTGGCTCACCAGTGACTTTTGCTCTTCTGCCTTGTTAAAAGTGTTCCTAAATCTTAGAGTGGTGTGTCTTCACATATTCTTCCTTTTCCCCCCCTTTTTCATGAACTTATTGGAGTGCCATCTATAGTTAAGCGCTCACCTCTGTCTGGAAATAAGTGGTGTTAACTAAGACTTGTCTGATAAGGAATAAGGGTTGTATATATCATAATAGTAACTGTGTTTAGAGTGTTTTACAAATAAGAGTGCTGGAGTGTTTCAAACAGTGTGTGTTTAAATAAAGAATTATATACTTTGATACCAAAGCTCTGGTCAGTGTTTGCTTGTGCTATTGTATCTGAGTGCCTATTGTGTATACTTTGCATACTGCCTAACTCTTCTTGAGAGAAGTCTGACTGCTCAGCCACAGCTACCAGGTAAATCTGGGTGGTACAGACTGCTACCAAGTGGGTTTACTGCTAACACCTGTAGTCCTAAATCTTTTGCAGTGTTCCCAAAGGGAACTGCACAGGTTTCTGCCTAACAGTCTTTTTCAGACTTCCCACTTTAAACTCCATTTTCTGGGACTGACTACTGTCTCCCAGAACATGCAAAGTTGCCATTGACTTTATTAGTCTTTTTAAATTCACAGACCCAGTGCAAACTATCTTACATAGAGTTCTGGAAAGGGTTAATAGTTATCCCTCCTTGTCTGTTTCTCATGGAACATTATTTCATTGCCCTTTCTTTAAGATTTGGCTGGTGGCAGTGGTATTTACCCTAATTTTTCTACCACGGTCTATTTAAATAGCCTTGGTACTGTTTTAGGCTAAGTTAGTAGCCTCAAACTTAAATCCGCTGGACCCCATTTACTTTTATTTGGTTCTGGCTGGGTTTATTTGCCATTTCTTTTTGTGAAGGTCTTTCTCATGTTTTACTCTGCGCGCCAAACCAGGTTTGGTTCCTTTGTTCACCGTGCTTTGGCGGGCTTCTGCACAGAAGGCCTCCTTAGGCACCTGAATGTCTGAGAGGGACAGGATGTGAGGGAGGGGTTTGAGGCTCCCTGCACGTATGATTTGCTGTGGTGATCATCCTGCCGGGACAGCCACCCTGCTGTGTGATTGACAGCCAGGCTGTGTGAATGGGGGAAAACTGCATAAAAAGCAGGTCTCTGGGACTGAGAAGGCAGAGTCGCCACTGGATGGAGAGAACCGAAGAGAAGCTGACAGAAGAGGTCCTCGATCACGACTGAACCTCTCGGTGAAACCCTTCTGCGGGTCCGAATCTCCAAACTTCAATGACAGGGAAGATCTGCAAGGAATCTACTCCCCTTGAGCTGGTGGGACCAACCAGTTTACCAAACTGCAAGCCAGGCCTCCCTCCTCTGATTGAATTTGCTGTGCACAGCTACGGTGAGGACCGGACCCTGCTTGGGTTTTAAGGAGCGCACCTTTTATTTGCTGCTTTGCTCTGCTGCTGGTTTCTTCCCAGGGCAGTGCAGGACCCTCCAGTCTTCCTACTTCGTGTCAGTCCGACAGTCTCTTCAGGAACCGTGAGCCTGCATGACCTGCCAGGAAGTTCTGCCTCAGCTACAGCCATCTTCTTCAATCTAAGCTACTGTTCTAACCCGGTTGTTCGTTGGTTAGAATGGCTTACATTGGTGGCTCAAGTTTGGTCATACAGACTTTGTGTGTCTTAGCATTTTTGATATTTGCGTCGAGGGTAGAACCAAAAATAAGTGCGATTACTTGGTACATTGGCCTACCTTGGTAGAGCCAGTGTGGATATGATTTATTTCTGTGGCATGTCATTGTCTATGAGATCCTGGTCCTTATATGGTAATACTGGCATATATTGGATTCAGAATGCATAGACAAAGTTTCTACAATGGCATATGTTATGGGGTACTGCATAAAGAAAATGGGTTCAAAAATGGTCCTGTGCACTTTTTTTTCATGTGCTACCATACAAAATCGATTGAAAACTGTGTGGCTGTTTCCCACAATATTCGTATGAAGTGCTGTAAAATGCACCCTTTTCACACACTATTTAAAATAATGTTATCATCCCATCGCTCCTGCATATTAGACAAATACATTTACACCCCTCCAGCTCAAAAACTCTCCACCTGCTTCTGGCCACAGGTACGGCGAGTAATCCATGACTAGTCACCTGTGTAGCCGTGCCATACTGCCTGGGAATCGCATGGACACTAGAGATTTGATGAAGGCGGTGGTCTGTATCACCTAGGTAGGCTGAACACAATTGTGCATGCCTTGAAGTGGTGCTGTGAAACACCTGCCCCCTACCTTTGCTACTTTGGGTTACTGGGTGACTGGATTCCAGAGTTCCACACACGCTCACACACATCGGCATACACTCGACTAGGGCAACATTCTGTGCATAGTTTCTCCTAGAGCTCCACACCACGGAGAGAGTAGAGAGGTAAAACTATTGTATGTATTTGCATTTTTTAACTTTCTGATAGGCAATTTAAATCAGTTATTCCCAGACTGATTAATACATGTGCTTGAAAAATTGCCTATTTGTGCACTTATAAATACTTACTATAGTGTAACTGTGTGTGTGCCCCTCCCTAGGCCCTCATATTTCAGCTTTGCTTTTTCATCATCGTGTGGCAGGCGCTGTCCTTGTAGGGAACAGTCGACTCCAATTATCTGTTGTTGAAAAATGCAAACTGCACATAACAAAGCAGCTTAGACACCAATGAGGTGAGTCTCAAGGGAACTTCTGGGCGCAATCTCAGGAGCTTTTCATTTCTGATTATGTCCCAACACTCAGCCTACATTTTGAGACTTGGAGATTAGATCTCAGAGGTTCCCCAATCCCACCTCAGGGTGTGACGGAGGGGGCACCATGGAGAGTTGTGTCACAAAGTAGGTCTCTTGAGGGAATCCTATTGTATTGAAAAGCAGAAGTTTGTCAGTGTTGGGAGCAGAAAGGCATTTATCCCAGACATGGAGGGCTGTGTGGTTTTGTGCCACACAGTGTAGATCACGAGAGATTTACAGCATCCCACCCTGGTAAGGAGCACTGCATGGGTGCCTGCCACAGAGTGTAAATACTGAGAGCAATTGGGCATCCCTCCCTGGCATGGAGTGCTGCATGGGTGCCTGCCACAGAGTGTAAATCCTGAGGGCAATAGGGCAGTCTGCCCCGGCATGGAGTGCTGCATGGGTGCCTGCTACAGAGTGTAAATACTGAGAGCAATAGGGAATCCCTGCCTGGCATGGAGTGCTGCAAGGGTGCCTGTCACAGAGTGTAAATCCTGAGAGCAATACGGCAGTCTTCACTGGCATGGAGTGCTGTTTGTGTGCCTGCCACAGAGTGTAAATACTGAGAGCAATAGGGAACCCTGCCTCGCATGGAGTGCTGCATTGTGTATGCCACAGAGTGTAAATCCTGAGAGAAATAGTGCATCTCTCCCCGGCATGCAGTGCTGCTTGTGTGCCTGCCACAGAGTTTAAATACTGAGAGCAATGGGGAATCCCTGCCTGGCATGGAGTGCTGTGTTGTGTATGCCACAGAGTGTAAATCCTGAGAGCAATAGGGTATCCCTCCCTGTCTTGAAGTGCTTTGTGGGTGTCTGCACAGAGTGTCAGTGTTGAGAGCAGAAGGACATTTCTCGCTGACATGGAGTGTTGTGTGGTTTTCTGCCACAGAGTGTGGATCCTGAGAGCAACACCGCATCCCGCCCTGTTAAGGAGTGCTGCATGGGCACGTGCCACAGAGTGTAAATACCAAGAGCAATACAGCATCCCACCCTGGCATGGAATGCTGCATTTGTCTGCCAGAGAGCGTAAATCCTGAGAGCAATAGTGCATCCCTCCTTGGCATGGAGTGATGCATGGGTTCCTGCCACAGAGTGTAAATACCGGGAGCAATAGGGAATCCCTGCCTGGCATGGAGTGCTGCTTGTGGGCTTGCCACAGAGTCTAAATACTGAGAGCAATTGGGAATCCCACCCTGGCATGGAGTGCTGCATGGGTGCCTGCACAGAGTGTAAATACAGAGAGCAATAGGGCATCCCTCCCTGGCATGGAGTGCAGCGTGTGTCTGCCAGAGAGTGTAAGTACTGCATGCAGAAGTGTCCACAGTAGAGTGTGTTTACTAAGTGTTGAAGTGCATCCCTCCATGGCATAAGGCACTGCCTGGGTGGCTGTGCTGGAGAGCTGGTGCTGAGAGCAGATCAGCACAACACCTTCCTTTTGACCTTGCATGGTGCCAGAAGAGGTGGCTTGAAGATCTTTACCCTGACCCCGGGCAGACTGGCAGAGTCTGTGAGAGAGGAGGTTAGTGTGGTGTGCTTATACAGATAAGGTACGTGTGACCTATGGCATCCGGCAGAAGGTGGACTGCTCCATTTAGAGGAGGTGTAGCCAGAGGGTCAATGTCACCAGCAATAGGTCTTCTACAGGGGGATACACCCCTGCTACTCTTGGTCATTACTCCCCCTCCTTATTGGCCTTGTATGGGGGATACGCCTACCCATCATTCCCTCATGACATAAACTCTTTCACCTTAACCCCCTTCTTTGCGGCAGAAAGGGAGTTCTAACACTGTGATTTTACCAACAGCATTTACATGTTAGAAGTTTGATCCAATGGGAACAAGCTGGACAGAGTACCACTTAATCAATGACTGACGTGTATGTATTTTAATCTTTGCACATTGATGTTATAAATGTATTTTACAGGGTGTTGTGTTTTTAATTGCTTTACCCTTCACTCACCTTGGAGACAACCTGCATCCACTAAGGAGCCTTTTATCTGTTTCCTGTTAAGCTTCAATGACCTCTTCTCTCATTACCCTGCCTTGTCCTTGGTGTGTTTTACTCATGTGCACTATGCATTTCAGTCTCCACTTGCCTTCTTTGGATCTATCCCTGTCACAGTGGATGCCCCCTGTTGCACTGGGTGCAGATCCTGCTCCCTCTGGGTCTCTTGCCTGTCATGCTGACCACAATGCCTGGCCTACCCTCTCTGGATCTGTCTCTTTCTGCCAGCTTGTCCTCACTAGATCCCTACCTCCCACACTGGGTCCAGTGCCTGGCCTCATTGGATCTGTCTCTTTCACACTCTGTGCAGAATTTCACCTCTCTAGATTCCTACCTGTCACTCTGGGTCCAGGGCCTGGTCTAACTGGATCAGTCTGTGTCCCACTCCATGCAGAGCGGGACCCCTCTAGATCTCTACCTGTCACTCTGGGTCTGGATCTGTCTCTTTCAAACTCCATGCAGAGATTGACCTCTCTAGATCTCTATCTGCCACTCTGGGTCCAGGGCCTGGCCTCACTGGATCTGTCTCTTTCACACTCCATGCAGAATTCAACCTCTCTAGATCTCTACCTGTCACTCTGGGTCTAGAGCCTGGCCTCTCTGGATCTGCATTGTTCACACTTCATGCAGAGCTTCACCTCTCTAGATCCCTATCTGTCCTCTGGGTCCAGGGTCTGGCCTCACTGGATCAGTCTCTGTCCGACTCCATGCAGAGCTTGACCTCTCTAGGTCTCTATCTGCCACTCTTGGTCCAGGTCCTGGCCTCAAAGGGCTGTTTTGTTTTTCTGGGTGTGCTGTGGGTCCTTTCAGACACAAAGTCACCTACAGGACTGCAGCACCTGTCTCCCCAGGTGTGCTGTGGTTTCCTTTGAACTGAGGTCATCGACAGGGGTGTATCTTCTATTTGGCTGGGTCTGGTGCAGTGCATGTTAGAGTTGGAGGAGAGGCCATGTAACAAAACTTAGAAGAGCTCTTCATTGGTTACCTATCAAAGCAAGGACTACGTTTTGCTGGCTGGTTATAGTGCATAAATGCCTCCAGGACACGGGTCCTACTTATCTGAGCAAAGTACTGCCTATTAAAGCTAATGCCAGAACACTCAGATCCAATAATACACAGCAGCTCACGGAGCCGCGATGCTTGCTCTCTCAAGTAAAGAAGGGAGCTTTCTCTGCTGCTGCCCCTATGGCTGGAATGCTCTCCCAGAGGTTATTTTTAAGTGCCACCTTTCATCAGGCAAAGAAGCGAAGGGGCAGGTGGACAGAGGAGGATGTTCAGTAGGCCTTTAATTTAAGGTGTGTCACAGTGTTTCTCATGCTCCTTGACCGCACCATTGAAAGCACTTCAAAATTGCTCACGCCTGCCGATTGTTTCATTGCTGTACAAACATAGTACTGTGACCCTCGAAAGGTAAGGGTCAATAGCGTTCCGTATGGCCTGTGAGGCAGCTGCTGGTATCCTATGCCCCACAGGAGTAGCCTGTGTGGTGGCAAGAGCAGTCTAGTAAGATGGGGTAGATGCCATCAGAACAGCCGTTCTCAGAGCACCCGAGTGGATGGATCTGGTGTGACGGCGCGTAGGAGTACAAGCCAGGTTTTCTGCGACTGAGTATGAACCCACACTCAGTGCATCTCACCCTGGCAGCCAAGCCTTTGGTACACCTCCAACAGTGGTAAAAAACAGCCACACCAAGGACTCACTAAGGGCGCTGGAGGTAGGCACTCGTCTACCTCATCTTGCTCTTCCTCTTCATCGTCTTCTGCACCTCCACACCTGTTCCCCTCTCCAGGCCCCCCAGATGGTGATAGAGGTAGTGGTGGCTGGGGAGGAGGAGGAAAGGCCATGACAGATACCATTTGAGCAAGTTTTGCTAAGCAGCTGCTCTGATGTCCGCTCTCCTGGATTCCAAGATTTTGAATGACTGAAAGTAATTGATGGGTCTGCAGACTGCCGAGACGAAAATAGGCCTGTTGTTTTATGTATATGTGTTTGTTAATTGAAGGGTACCATATTTTCTGTTGTCCCCTGTGCTTCTGGGCTTTGTGAATGCTACCTGCTGTCCGTGGACTTTCGTATTGTCCACGGACTGTAGGGCTGCTACATTGGGGGTTAGTATAATATAAGGAACTTGTAGCAAATTGAGAGTGCACTGGAGAGAACCTACGATATTCACTGAAAAAACTTTGTTAAAGGGACATTATGGTAAAGTTACACCAATAAAAACCTATCATATTGAATGAAAAAACATTAAAGGTACGTTATGGTTACAAGTACAACCAAAAAACACAGAAAAACATCAGAAATTCACCAGTTATGGTAAGCCAAGCAACCATAACTTGCGCCACCACCCCTGAAAGAATCCTCACAAAATGTTGAAGAAAATGTATATGGCCCTGTCAGATTGATTCTGCACAGTTTGGTGAGGTTTTCTGCAGGGGGGGCAAAGTTATAGGGTGGGGACCCAAAATGTGTGGTTTTTCTCATAGACCCAATGGAAAGAAATGTTGCTCACGCCTACAACCCCTACCACTGGCTGGATTTTCACCAAATTTGCAGCAGGAGCAGTGGCTTGGTCCCGAAGGCATGCTTTTGTAAATTTGGTGTAAATCTGTCCAGTATTTATCTTTAAAAACAGCCAAAAAGTAGGTAACAAAGAATTAGTGATATCTGGGTTTGGTCCGCAGACTCATTTCCCTGTTTGGTCAGTGGATTTGCTTGGAGGGTGATGTGATGTCTGCAGACATCTAATGAGCCCACCGATTGGATGGTGAAAAGCGTAAAATGCGTCATATTTTCCGAAACGCCCACCACGTTAGATCAGCTGACATCGGCCTGTGATCACGGATATGGCGGTGGGGAAAAAGACTGGAAAACACATTTGTGGTTATTCAGTGGTGGAAAGAGGGTCTGGGAAGTGGTGGGGCAGTGGAAAAATGATGATATGGAGCTATTTTTATAAGTGGGAAAAGGGTTTGCAGATGCTGCTGAGTTCACTGACAATTTCGCTGTCCACAGACATCATTTGAATTGGGAGGGGGTTCTGGGCGAGTTTTGTTATTTGTAGATGTATTGTATGTACTTGATATATGGTTTAATTATGTTGTGGGGGTTGTGGCCAGTGGGTGGATTATAGGGGGCATGGTGTCTATAGTAATTAGAGGTACTGTAGGGGGCGTATATATTATTTGTAATATGGTTGTTGTGGCCAGATTCTTGGGGGCATGGCAGTATGGGAGTATACATTATTTGTAATATGGTGGTTGCCCTGAGGCGGAAAGGGCTGATCACTTGGTGATGTTTTGCTGTGGCGAGTGCTAAGGAACAAGGAGGAGAAACACGGAAAAACAACCTACAGAATTTACAGAAAGGGAACAGAGGTGCGTGTGCCTTTAACCACCATCCAGCCAGCTGGGTCAGCTGACTAGTGACTACTGTCAGTTGACTATTTTAGGCTGCCTCTGTTGCCCTTGTAGTGTGGAGCCCTGAGGTGGAAAGGGCTGAGGACTTGGTGCTGTTTTGCTGTTTGGCGAGTGGGCGAGCCGTGCCGATGTCGGCAGTACCATCTCCAGCACTGAGGACGCGTGCTCAGAAGCGACGAGACTGTACAGGTGGAACGCTTGACGCTGTAGCCCTACAGCGTCCTCAAACTACACATACAGTAAGCCGCTACTTTTCATGTACTTCAGCTGTGGAGGATTCCGACCTAGAGTCTGTTTCACACCTAAATAGTGATGTTGTAACTGAGGCTCCCATTGATGGTGCCTTTAAAGGCCATGTGTATTTGTCGGAGGCTCTCTGTCCGGCCCGCGGCGTTGCCATGGTGAACGGCGGTGAGGCAGCCACTGCCGCCGAACGTGTCATTGCAGAGCCTGACGAGACCTCGGCATTGCCCAACTCCTTAGAAGCAATCCCGATTGATAATCGTGAAACAAACCCTCAGAACCCACCCCCGCTAATTGTTCAAATAACATTCTCCCACTTCCCGACTCTGCAGCCAGTGTCTTGAGAGTCTCGGTCGAGGGCGGGGGGCGGAGCCCATCGCAGGATGACGGGAGAGGCATGGTTGCTTCTCTGAGAGCGACAGTCAGCGGCCCCGTAATTGAGGAGGTGGCCCCTTGCGGTGTGCATGCGCTGTTCTTGGGAAGCGTGATCACGCATGGTGAGGGTGGTAAACCCCCAGAGATGCACTGTGTGGCCGCGTCTGCGGACTCTCACCTGATTGAACCTATGCAACACTTGTGTGCTTGTGGGCCACCCACATGTAGCATAACAGACACTGAGGACCCGATCAGCGCGAGTTTGCCGATGAGTGTGGTAAGCAAAGCGCCTATTTAGGCTCTCAATGTCAATGACAACGTGCTCTGTCCGCCCAGCCTTAGCCTAGAGGCAAAATGTTGCGAGCCTACATTTGGAGGCGATGAGGCATTTTGTTTTCAGGATGTCAACATAACGGAACCGCACTTAGGCGAAACAAGAAACCCGGCAAGAAGGGACTCTCTGGACGTTGTTAACAATGTATTATAGAACCTAGTGCTTATGAATAAAGCATGTTCGAACGAACAGCCTAAAGGACATAGGCCACCTGTTGAGTCCCAGGTCAAAACATCTTTAAAACGAAAAAACCCCCAATTAATGTCAGCCAATGAGGATATATGGCCAAAATCTGCTATAAACGTGCAAAAACACACAAACACTCGCCCAATGGGGAGTCTTGGCACAACTTATCTGGCATCCACCTGACCTCCCAAAAAAGGCTCACATTTGCAAAGAGATAAGAGACGGATGATGCAGATGAGTTGTCCTACAACGCGGCTTTATTGTACAAGGACACCTCGGACTCATCCCTGATGGAACGCCCATTTCCTAAAATTCGGCGTGACAAGGATCGTTTTCAGAGTAAGGCGCCCAAGCAACAAGCGCAAGCTTTTAGAGCAGAAGCGCCTTCTATGTTGCCCTCGACTGAGCTCCAAGCCCTCCTAATGTCATCCTCGGTGATCTCTCTAGCCCCATTCATGAAATTGTATGAGAACATACATGAAGCGACTAAAGATTTGACGACCGTTGTGGCTATGATGAACTCTAAATTGATTCAGCTCGAAAAAACATGCAATCGCTCTTATACTGAGCAACATGAGGGAATCAAAAGATTGGACACAGCTTTCAACCTACTAAGTGAGGACAGAAAAAGCGCTGAGGTCGCCCGTGAGGCACTTGCATTATTTAAACATGACGTAATACAATCGTCCTTGTCAAGACAACGAGGCAACACCAAAACTGACAGAGCCTCAGCAACCGGCAACACAAGAGCTCAAGGCGAGCATGAGCAAAATAAGTCACAACAACGCCAGCAAGCCCAAGTTGGTGTATCTAGTCCACTGGAAATTCAACATTTTGAGACGACAACTCCGATCTGTCCTCCGCTAGAGGACACCATGGCCCTACCTGACGTGAGGAGGGAAAACGCTGCTCCATTGGTTCCAGCAAGCAAGGACATGCAGCCACCGACCAAGACCGGACCTGGAACACCTGTAATTTCTGTCAGCTCAAACATCGCGGACATGTCATTTCATACGGCTTTTGAACATGCCAGAGGTAACGCTAATCAAGCCCATCATGACATTCAAACAGCATCGACCTCAGGAGCCAGCTAACAATCAGAAGTGGTCTCAAGAGAAGAGCCACTACCTCCTATAGCGGGGCAGCCAAATGTATATTCAATTTTCATCGGTGGGTCCCAAAACCCAAGTATTTCAGAGAAAGTGTAACTTAAAGCACAACAAGCTGTTAGGAAAAATATTAAGAAATTAAAGAACCAAAAGGCGAGGAAAAATAACACACTAAATGGAGCTCGGAAGTTCTTGTGGAACATTAAAATTGTCCAATAGTGTCTACTGACACTAACAAACCAACCACGGATCCTGCACCGATTAACAACAAAAATCAAACGCAAGGTGACCTCTTAAATTCAACATACTTAAAGTATCCTCAAGCTAAGGTAACAACACCATTGAATGATCTACCGGCTGAGCTCCTAGACCTGTCAACATATGATGCTCCGGCATATGTGGATCTCGATGAATCAACACATTTTTGTAAAAGCACAAAAAACTTGGGGAAGCAGACAACTTTGGTGCCCAACCAAAGCAAGGATTTGAACGTACAGCTGGAAGCCAAAATAGTTTTAGATAAGCCTGACTCAAGCCAACCCCAAATTGACAAGGAGTCCCACAGAAACCCCACAACAGAATACGAGTCATATGAAAGAACTTGTTACATCATCGAAGAAGCGAACTCTAACCAAGCACAGCCATCCACTCTCACTTAGCCTGGCGTTTATGACAATGCATGAGAAGATAACGCAGTGTATAGCTAACCTTCAAGCAACCAGACCGGAGAGGCCATGGTCTAACTCCTGTAAAACTGCTAAATTTGTAAACATAAATGGCCCACACGGGCAGTTGATTACATCCGCCAGTACTGAGTTATCTGACAACAAACGAACGAAGGTGCAAGGACTTGATGCGGAAAGACGCTTTCAAAAACCTAAAGTAACCTTGTTGAAGCCAGTCCCTAACAAGAGCATTGTCCATAAGCTAAAAATCGAGAGTTTGGAGTCTAACGATAACTTGACTTTAAATCGAGAAAACCTAATCAAAGTACTCCATTTTGTACCAAGCCTATGGGACATAACCTCAAACGACTTAAAAATCGTGGAGTTTCCCGAAAAAGGGAAGAACGACAAGGTGGTGCTCCACTTAACCTCATCGTTAATTGCAGCAACTATACTGGAGGCCAAGGTAGTGTTGTTTTCATTGGGGTTTTATGTCTACAATTTTACAGCGCCCGAGCTGTCACACACTGCTAACAATGGAATCTTGGCTTTCCAAAGGGCTGTGACCATGAAACCATCACTGGCGCTGGAACCATATTGAGGTCCTATGGGGATGGACTCACAAGTTGACCGAAATTGTGAAAAACTACAGTCTCCCCCCAACGTCGCCTCAATCACCTATGAGTGATTATGTAGGTGTACTCTATGGTCAAAACGCTCAAATAAGAATCACAATAAAAAGGAATGGAATCTCTGTTGGCAGCAATGAGGCGGGGATAAAAACCTCAACTCCCCCCCGACAATCAATGAGTGGCAATGGTTGGCAGGGGCTTTAAATACGATATCCAAGCAATAACGCAGGGAAGTCGAGGCCTCACAAGTGTGCAGCTTAGCCTCTTGGAACAAACGAGGCTTCACAGACTTGTTTAATTCAAATTGGTTAGACGGTCTCCACATCACGTGCCTGCAAGAAACATGGTTAAGTGACATGCCGGTAACATCTTTGAGGTCGCACTAAATCCGGCAATAAAATCACAAAAAGGGCTCCCAATAGCGGGTATGATAACAATGGTTAGAAGATCCTCGGGCTGGCAGATCCTAAACTCTGTCAATCATTCTCCTTACATCCAAGAGACTTCCATTGAAAGGTCGGCCCCACTTGAGCACAGGCCTGATCAGATTACAATACTGAACTTCTATTGGAACCATCTAAGAGCGGGAAAGCTAGATTACATTGACCAGATATCAGCTCTACTTGACTGTCGGTTGGAAGCCCTAGGGTGGGCAAAGATAATCCTCTGTGGTGATTTAAACATCAACCTTTTCAAGCCTTCAAAATCAGAGCAAAATACATTGGCACAGGCTTGGTCAAATGAAATGAGTCTATGAAACTTCCAAATGCTGAACGGAAGCACTCGGGATGATATACCACCCACACCCACATGGCACCGTGCTGATTCATCTTCAACCGTAGACTACATGTTTGTGTCTGAAGCTCTACACCCAAGGATAAACTTGTTGAAAGTCTGTAAAACACCAAACAGCGATCATGATATGTTGCTTATGAAACTTGCAATGACAGCACATGCTCAACTTCCAACGTGGGCTCATAGAATCCTGGTCGAATCTAACAGAGTACGCTTAAGATTAGATAAGAGTGAAGTTAACATCTTGACTAACCAGTACTGTCAACTCAGTACAAATCTCGAATATGACCAGCTATTGACGCAATTCAAAACAATAATAAAGGTCGGCCTAAAACATTTGAACATGGTTCGGGCACGCTACTTTGATCACTACTTTGATCTCGAGATCCTCAAACAAAAACGCAGGATGCGGGCTGCACTTAGGAGAACCCAGCTTTTAGATGTCGACGCTCGTAAACTGGCAAAAAAGGCGGTGAAGCAAAGATATAAGAACTGGCTAAAGCTGCACAAGCATGCCTTGCTACAAAACGACGCAGAACAAATGTTAGCAACACTAAAGAACAAAAACACAAGGGATTTTTTGAGCCTTATTAACAACTCACAAGCTCCTCAAACAGCTCTGCAGTCATGCATGGTTTCAGAATCACCCAAGTGACCCAGTAGAAGTATATCCCAAACCGTGGACCTTGACCTTCCTGAAAGATGACATTGTATCAATAATCAAGAACGCAAAAAGTTTGCGAGCCCCAGGCCCGGACGGCCTCACTCATTTTACCATCAAACAGCATCCAGACTCAGGGGCAGTTTTATGTGTAGCCTTATTCGACAGAATAACCAAATGCTGCCGAACTCCAAAATCCTGGAAGTCTGCAATTATCGTCCCACTATTTAAGAAGGGGGACCGAACATGCCCAGTAGCATTGTTGGACGTATTAGGGAAAATCTACGCCACAATGTTGCAACAAAAACTGGTGGCCTGGGCAGTCAAATCAAATCATGTAGACAAAAGGCAATCTGGGTTTGTAAAACAGGTGGGATGCTCGCTAAACTTGCTACTATTGAATTTGATCAAAATAGAGGCTATACAATCAAATACGAAGATCTATCTGGCCTTCATTGACTTTTCGTATGCGTTCAACACCTTCGACAGGTCACTCTTGTGGTTCAAGCTCCAAAGCTGGGGATGCCCAGCGGATCTAATAGCCGCTATTCGAGAACTTCACACTGAAACTTCAATAAAAATTTGGCTAGATCGATCAGGAACATTGTTTGCACCAATTAAAACCTTTAAAGGTGTAAAACAAGGCTGTCCCTTAGCTGTTGCAATATTCAGCTTGTTCATATCGGGTATAGGTCTATCAATCAACTAAGTAAACTCATTCCCACCAAAAGTAGCTAACTCACACCTAAGCTGGCTTTTGTATGCCAACGACTTGGTCCTGATGGACGTAACCCCTGTCGGCCTACAAAGAAAACTGAATGCTGTCTGCCAATGTGTTGCATCCAACCAACTCTTGACAAACACAAAAAAATGCACAATTCTTGTGCTCAAGAACTTGAAGGATCAAAGTGTGAAAAAAACAAGAAAACTGAAATGGTTTCTGGGTCAGGACCTAATCCAGACATCCCAGAGTGTAAAATACCTTGGAATGTTAATAAACTCATCCATCAATGATGGTCCATGGATTGCTGAAACCCAAAGGAAATGCAGACAACTGGCGAGTCAAGCCGTTTATGCAAAAGAAATTCGGGAAATTTTCAATAAAACCATTGTTGGCTTTTTATCAACAAAAAGTAATCCCAGTTTTGCTATACGGCGCTGAAAACGCATTGGGCTGCTCCCATGAAATATGGTCGTCACTAGAGAACTGTTTCTGGTCTAAGGCACTGGGTCTCCCAAAGGGAATCATGACAGAGTGTGTGAGGTATAAACTGTTGCTCATATCGCTCCACGCTAGAATATGATGGAGCTTGTTGGGTTTGTTTCGCAAAACTCGACACCGCGAGCAAATACCACAATTTGTCATTTTTCATTGTCCGACAGCGGCGAACAGGAGCATGGTGTCATTGTGGATCAAGAGATGCAAAGGGATCCTGAAAGAACACAGAATCAGCCTGGATATACTTCACGACAATCCAAATGCTGCTAAACTAACAATCTGGCGTGCTGACTGGGATTAAACCTGTACACAACGAGCCGCCGCAAAAATGATGAGTGAGGTGCCTCTTGAAACTCGGGCATTTAATATGCCACAACGCTATATTGAGCTGTTTCCAGATCCTCAAGCATGAAGGTTGTTTATGATGTTGGGTCTTAACACATTCAAAACTAAGGAACGGCTGTGCGCATGGAAATGTAACAAAATTTTAAACCCAACGTGCAGGTTTTGTACTCAAGACAAGGAAACCCTTAAGCATTTAGTGCTATTTTGCACTAAGCTCCGATCAGAAAGAACAATCCACTTGAGACCTTGGAGCTTAAATCACCCCTCCCTCTGTGCAGATGACTGGTGGGCCTACAAGTTTCAGGGTTCTGACATGAAACTGTTACTGCCACTGACCCGCTTTTTAATGATAATAGAAAATCGTTTAAACTTGCCTTTAGTTGACGGGCAATGAAGGTAGTGATTGGGTCATAAAAAATTCAGACGGAGGGGCTTCTTAGGAGAGTGTATACAGCAAAACTGTTTTGTTATGTATATTGTCTGTAACATTTTAAAGGTTTGTGATAAACCGATAAAATAAAATAAAAAATATGGTGGTTGTGGTCAGTGGCCAGATTGTTGGGGCTACGGCCACTAGCCATAACCATTATAGTAATATGTGTATAATAATTAGAGGTACTGTAGGGGGAGTATATAGTATTTGTAATATGGTGGTTTTGAACAGTGGCCAGATTATAGTAATATGTGTATAGTAATTATAAGTACTGTAGGGGGAGTATACAGTATTTGTAATATGGTGGTTTTGAACAGTGGCCAGATTATAGTAATATGTGTATAGTAATTATAAGTACTGTAGGGGGAGTATACAGTATTTGTAATATGGTGGTTTTGAACAGTGGCCAGATTATAGTAATATGTGTATAGTAATTATAAGTACTGTAGGGGGAGTATACAGTATTTGTAATATGGTGGTTTTGAACAGTGGCCAGATTATAGTAATATGTGTATAGTAATTATAAGTACTGTAGGGGAAGTATACAGTATTTGTAATATGGTGGTTTTGAACAGTGGCCAGATTATAGTGATATGTGTATAGTAATTATAAGTACTGTAGGGGGAGTATACAGTATTTATAATATGGTGGTTTTGAACAGTGGCCAGATTATAGTAATATGTGTATAGTAATTATAAGTACTGTAGGGGGAGTATACAGTATTTGTAATATGGTGGTTTTGAACAGTGGCCAGATTATAGTAATATGTGTATAGTAATTATAAGTACTGTAGGGGGAGTATACAGTATTTGTAATATGGTGGTTTTGAACAGTGGCCAGATTATAGTAATATGTGTATAGTAATTATAAGTACTGTAGGGGGAGTATACAGTATTTGTAATATGGTGGTTTTGAACAGTGGCCAGATTATAGTAATATGTGTATAGTAATTATAAGTACTGTAGGGGGAGTATACAGTATTTGTAATATGGTGGTTTTGAACAGTGGCCAGATTATAGTAATATGTGTATAGTAATTATAAGTACTGTAGGGGGAATATACAGTATTTTGAACAGTGGCCAGATTATAGTAATATGTGTATAGTAATTATAAGTACTGTAGGGGGAATATACAGTATTTGTAATATGGTGGAATAATACAATTGAAGCAGATATGATTGCAGTACAATTGAGGGTAGAGCTTATCAAATGTGTATTTGTATCATTGTAAAGATAACAAATACAATTACATTTGGTAGTGTTACTGAAGTATTGGCCACACCAGAAGTGGATTTTTTAAGTATAATTTATTTAAGTACAATCAAAGGCCCACTGGCTCTCTACATGACACAACTATAACTGTCCACCAAAACAATTCTAAATCTGCATCTTACACTAACATTCTGTATTCCATGTTATGGGATACATGTTCCATCCACTCCCACATAAAGCAGCGGTGAATAGAACAATACAGTGGAGCTTTACATACATGAAGATATTACACACCTCCCTTCTTTCCGTGAACACTAAAATTTAAATAAATGAAGGAACTAAACTAAATAACACTTAGGTACACATTTTGAAAACTGCAGAACAAACCTATGTACAATGAAACACAATTGAAAACATCCCAAATGAGCGCACATAACAAACCAAATCAGCTGATTAAGACATTTTTATAAACAGTAATCAATTAACGTAGTCCTTCAGATATGAAGGCCTCTTACAAACCCATTTGATTCTATTCTCTGGCTGACTTCCATTGTTCACATTGTCACTTGCACCAATCCTATCATTTCTATGCACTTTGTCCTTTGTGGAGCTGCTCTTTGAACATTTGCACACTCTATTCACGTTCCATACTCTTCCATCAGATACTCTCACAGCACCATGAAACCTCTCCACTACCTGTGTGACCGCTGACCATTTTGCGCCACCTGTGGTGGACACAGGGTGCTTTACTCTAACCCAATCACCTGGTTTTATCTCACACACTTTCACTGCCTTCCTTATGTCAAAACACTTCTTAATGGTCAATTGCCTATGCATAATCTTCTTCTCAACTTCCTTAAAATCAGTCTCCTTTTTGCAGGCTCTTCCTAACCTGGAGGGACACACTCTCGTGTTCGGTTTCTCCCTCTGAGTATCTCAAACTGAGAAATCCCTGTAGAGGAATGCAGCATAAATCTATGCACTACAATAGTATCTTCAACAGCCTTCTTCCATTCAGATTCACTCTCTAATGCACCCCTACTGCTGTTCTTAATTAATGACTTTGTTGAATCTTTCCAATGTTCCATTGGTTTGAGGATGATATATAGAACTGGTTTTGTGTTCTGCACCATTTTCTCTGAGAAACTCTTGCATTTCCTGTGATACTAATTGCACACCATTGTCAGTTATGATTACAGTAGGATAACCTTCTCTTTTGTAGCCCTTATCTAAAAACAGAATAATATCTTTAGAACAAATGTTTTGTACCTATTTAACTTGCACCCATCTTGACAACATGTCAATTAGTACCATACAATATTTTAATACACCATTGCTTCTCACAGGCCCCACAATGTCCAAACCTACCCTTTCCCATGGTATGAATGGTATAGATATCACTGTCATGGGCTCCTGTCTGGCAATGTAACCTTTTGCCGAATCATCACAATTACAGAATCCCCTTATCAATCTTTCTACTTCCAAATCCATGCCAGGCCACCAATAATCCTGCCTAACCAGCTGTTTAGTTTTCGTCATCCCTTGATGTCCCTCATGTGCTATTTCCAATATCTTGCCTCTTACAGCCGTGGGTGGGTACAACTTGTCACCCCTCAATGCTAAATTGTTGTTCAAACAAAATTCATCATACACTTGTCTGACTGCCTCTGCCAAAACATCTTTCCTAATCTCATTACTTTTCTGCCTGTATCAATTCCTCCTCAGAAACCACTTCCTGGCTGACATTCAATACCTCCTCACCATCATCATCATTTTCATAATCATCCACACAAATTGTCAACCTTGATAAATAATCAGCACATGTATTCTTTACTCCAGGAACATATTCCATATCCCATTTGTATTCCTGTAAACTTGCCACCCATTTTCTGATTCTTGCCGACACCTTATCCAAACCCTTGGTGGTTAAAATATCCCTGAGAGGTTTGTGATCAGTTCTCACCACAAATTTTGTCCCCCACAGGAATGACCAGAACTTCTCAATAGCCCATTTCACTGCTAACAACTCCTTTTCAATAGTAGAATAATTTTACTCTGCCACTTTTAGCACTCTGGATGCAAAAGCAATGGGGTATTCAATTCCCTTTTCAATTTGAGATAAAACAGCACCCAACCCGTGATTGCTTGCATGAGTGGTGAGGATACTCCTTTTGTTAGGATCGAATGACCTCAAAACCGGTACACAATTGAGATCCTTCTTTATCACATTAAATTCATTTTCACATTCATCATCCCAAACAAATTCCTGATGTGAAAACTCTTATTTGCCAGATCTGGAATGAATGTTGCAAAATATTCTGCCATGCCCAAAAATGATATAACCTTATCCTTGGTGTCAGGGCTGGGGAAACTTACAATGGTGTTAACCAAATCTACCTTGGGTTTTATGCCCTTGTCAGAAATGTCATGTTCCAAATACTGTATATTTGATCTGTTGAATTTACATTTCTCCTTTTTGAGAGTTAGACCAGCATTTAGAAAAACATCCAAAACTTTACACATTCTACTATCATGCTCACTTTGATCTTTTCCATATACTAAAACATCATCCTGTGCTCATTATTTTAGCATTTTTTACAGTTGCTAACATTTCCGTTATATCTGGTAGAGGGTGTCTATCTGGAATGATGCACTTATTCACCGATCTGAGATCAATGCACAACCTGAGATTTCCATTGGGTTTGTGTACAATTACCAAATTACACAATTCTGAAGACTCTACTCTCTCAATAACACCTTGTTTTTCGATTTTTTTCCACTTCCTCCTTCACCTTATTTTGTATTGCCAATGGAACAGGTCTGACTTTGTGCACTACAGGAACAGATTCACTTTTCATGCAAATTTTATGCCAAAAATCCTTCAAACTGGGGAGTTAAGCGATCACTTGGGTCGAGGAGTCTGACGCCCCTGGCGGTGCCCAATGGAGACATATTTGTTGTGGGGAACAAGAGAAGGGACAAGTCGCTGTGAGTTGGAGGGCGGGCAGTGTGGGTGGGGGAGGGTGGAGAGGGGAAGTTTGGAGCTGAGGGGGAAGGTGACAGAAGCCAGTGGGGGAATGTTGGGCGTTTAAAATTGAAAATGATTCACATCTCATGGTAGCGGCACATTTAATGCCAAACTCAAGACACATAAATATAATGACAATCAAGGTAATTAGCTAGAACATGCGGGGCCTGAATAAACTGCGCACGGCCCACAAGTTAATTCAATTCTGTGAACGACACGTAGCCAAGGTGTTCCTACTGCAAGAAATGCAACTAGTGAGTGGTGCGAATGAGGGTGTCGCCAGGTCATAGGGAGCATGCAGACACTACACCTCATACTCTACGTACTCTGCTGGGGTTAAGACACTGGTGCACAAGTCACTGGATTTTCCACATGTCCAAGGCAATAGTTTGATCCAAATAGTAGATTTGTTATTGAGTCTGGTTGTCTGGGCACCATGATAGTCACATTTGTTAACGTCTACGGACCCAATGTGGACTATCCCAGATTTTTTGAGTTGCTGGTGAGCAAATGCCAAGGGTTCATTCACACTTGCCTTGTCTGGGCTGGAGATTTCAATATAGTGCTGTTCCCGATAAAATATAGATCAGCAGAGGAGGACCGCCCATGATCCAAGGCAGCAGTGGAAGTACTGGGGGTATGCAGGACCTTCAGTTAGGAGATGTGTGGAGGTTGATGCACCTAGAGGAAAGGGAGTACTCATTCCACTCGTCAGTCCATGGCACTCATTATTGGACAAATTAACAAGGGGGTCCTGTGAGTCCCTCTGCCAGACATTAGTCCTGGTTACGAGAGACTTATCCAGAGTCTTTAGCTCACTATCTTTCACAGAGTAGAAATATCCCAAACATAACAGTCTTTGTCCTGCCCTGGGGCAGTCCAGCACCGAAATGCTAGGCAATTCTCCCCTGAACAAGAGTACCAACAGCAACCCCCGACATGTGTTTCGGTCTGGTTGGACCTCATCAGTAGGGTGGAGCTGTGCCTCTCTAAGAATAGTGAGCAAGGGGTCCACGTCTGGATTCCCTTAGTAATTTAGGGTAAGACCCAAAGTTACTTAAATATGGAAATTAACAAGGGGGGACCTGAGAGTCCCTCTGCCAGACATTAGTCCTGGTTACGAGAGACTTAACCAGAGTCTTTAGCTCACTATCTTTCACAGAGAAGAAATATCCCAAACATATCAGTCTTTGTCCTGCCCTGGGGCAGTCTGGCACTGAAATGCTAAGCAATTCTCCTCTGACCAAGAATACCAACAGCAACCCCAGACATGTGTTTCGGTCTGGTTGGACCTCATCAGTAGGGTGGAGCTGTGCCTCTCTAAGAATAGTGAGCAAGGGGTCCACGTCTGGATTCCCTTAGTAACTTAGGGTAAGACCCAAAGTTACTTAAATATGCAAATTAGCAAGGGGGGTCCTGGGAGTCCCTCGGTCAGACATTAGTCCTTGTTATGAGAGACTTACCCAGAGTCTTTAGTTCACTATCTTTCACTGAGAAGAAATATCCCAAACACTCATGACTGGACTCCATATGGTCCGGTACAATGTTGGTTCATAGGATGTCCGAATGCATACTTCTCCCCAGAACATTATTGGATCACTCCTCGGTCCTCTGGTCGGTGAGCCCGGATGGGGAAAGGGCGCAGCAGCCAAGATGGTCATGATCCTTAAACTATTATATATGTTCCATAATATCCCTGCAAGGTCGGGGGTGTGGTTCGTTGTTCTTGGCATCCCAGCTGTACTTTGCCTCTAAATGGATGTCAGGAGCCCAGGCCTCTTCTCATGTTCACATTGAAAAATGCTCAGCTCGCCCGTTCTCTCTCCAGGGGGTCCTGATGTCCTGCAGGGTAGAAGATAAATGCAAATTTGACCCTGTGGCATGCACGCTCCATGCATGGGAGAGGGCCCTAAAAAGACTGAGAGTAGATGTTCCCTTTGACTCAGGCATTCAGTTCCTGAATGTGGAAATTATAGCACTAACCTGTGACAAAGCCATTATCCGTGAGTCGCGGGGTGCAGGGATAAACGGTATGGAGGATACGCATCTAAATGATTCCTTTGTTAGCCAGGAACTCTTTATGGAAAGGATGGGGGTCCTCAACATAGCTTACAGAATCTAAGAATGAGAGTAGCCTTCATGGAGTAGTTCCCAGTGTTCCCGGATTGGCCACCCACTACCGCACTCCTGAGATACATCATGAACTCGCCGGGCTGTAGAGAGGTGGTCTCTGCACTATACACGCAAATTCAACATGATAGACCACAAGTACAATTAAAGTGCAGACAGCAATGGGAGGAGGATGCTGGGACCCCATTCTCAGATAAGCACTAGGCGGTGATGTTCAAAAATATGCTTAAGGGGGCTTTCAACACACGTTTACAGTTGATTCAACTAAAAACTCTACACCGTGCATATATGTCACTGGACCGTATTCACCGGTTCGACAGAATGAGGATAGCCCGCTGCCAGTGCTGTGGCCACGACCCTGCTGAATTCGTACATATGATGTGGGCATTCACCAAGCTGCAACCATTGTGGGAGGGAGTGGTGGAGTGTTGCTCTGCAATTCTGGGACAGGCCATTGCCTGTGAATTTCTACACTGTATGCATAGGAGGGCCCCGGATCTCCCTAGGCGGAACCAAAAATTGATTATGACCTGCATGATACTCGCCAGGTGATGTATCCTATTGCAATGGACCAGTTCATCCCCTCCCGGGGATAAAGTTGTGGCTTAGGGTCTTAACGTGGCATAGTGACAAAGATAAGGAAATGGGAGCCTATGTTGGCAGCAAAACAGACCGAAAAAAATGTGGGGCCTCCTCATTGCCTACTTATTATCCCGAAACCCTGATTCAGCAGAGTGAACAGAATGTGCCTGAGGAGCACCTGCGCTTGAAGTAAACCTTATACACGTGCACATTTTGGTGAACTGCCCCCTTGAGTCAACAGAACAATGTGTCATCACTGGGCCAATCACACAAGAGTGCAACTTGAGTTGCTGAGGCAGCTCAGTCCAGGGTGCCTAAACCCCCCTCCCACACATCATGTAGACCCAGACAGAGTGGCACCACTTTTGGTGGCTTCTGTGCAGAAGCCCGCCAAAAGTGGAACAAAGGCTCGACTTGGTTTGGAGTTACAGAGGCGAACACAAACGCCATTTTAAAACCGAGTCCTGGCAAAAAGACCCAACCGGGGAATAAATATTAAATAAATAACCCAGCGGTATCTTTAACATTGCACCAAAAAAAGTGGTGCATTTAAAATGAATGGGAAAATCCCATAGGAAATATTTTTTTTTATTTATTTATTTATTTTTTTATTATTTTTATTGGGTTATGTTGCAACCCTTTAAAAAAGAACAAACACAAGCCAAGCCTTAACATTCATCTCGAACCAGTGCCAGCCCTCATCTCACCATCTATTTCCCATAACATGGGCTCGGGTATGGATCTCAGAGCGACCCAACGATCGAATCCACCGAGACATCGTGTAGATGATCTTTTATAATACGAAGGAAAGAAACCAGTGCATATAGCATTGCTCTGTTTGATCCATCAAACAGGGCTCTCCACCAATCATCTCGGGTGAGGAACTGAAAGTTCATTGTTATTGGGCTAAAGATGTTAACTCTTTTAGACTCAAACTCGGGGCACATTAGGATTAGATGTTTCAGAGTTTCTTTGGAGTTGGCGCAGAAACGACAAGTAAGGTCCAAGTCCGGGGATTGTGACCAGTAGCAGAGGCGTTCTTTAGTTGTCATAGCATTCAGTCTAAAGTGGAGATAAAAGGCCCGAGCCCACTGGTCCGGAAAACAAGCCAAATACGGAGGTACACATCCATATGCCCTTGCCTCGGCCGGCGCTTCGCGCATGGACCTCGATTTGGCTCGTTTATCACAGGTCTGAATCCAGTCGTTTCTTCAGATCTTTAGTTTTGCAGCATCTGGATTTTCGAGCAGCAGTTGTATCGTGGTATCGTACGTGTTAAGCATATCATGGCATAGCTTGTTCCATTGAAATGCAATTGTAGGGGCCTTGGCAGACTGTAAGTTGTGTAAAATGTCCATCTGGGGCAATGTGCTCTTCATGTTTAATTTCCTGAAACCCCTTAGAAGGTTCCAAGCAACTCTCGCTTGCATAGATATGTATCCAAGATCATATCTAATGCACACTGTGGCGGTGCCTTTGGGAAGATGGAGAACCCTAGACCAAAAGATGTTTTCTAAGGAATTCCACAAATATTAAATAAATAACCCAGTGGTATCTTTAACATTGCACCAAAAAAAGTGGTGCATTTAAAATGAATGGGAAAATCCCATAGGAAATATTCCGGGGGAATATTTCACGTGGCAACCACTGCCACCAGCCAGAAACTCGATGAGGGGGGACTGCACAGTGCACAGTGTAACACACTTACCAAAAACACATGAAACCCTATGGTGTAAAAGACCCCATAGCCCATACAACACATTACAAAGTCAAAGGATATCTCAAATCATGTCTAAGAGTGGGAGAAAAAGAGTCTCACTCTTAGCAGGAGAAAAAAATAAACCCCAAAAATCCAGCAAAGCTGCTGGGGGACCAACTAGGTTTGGGAAATTAGCCTTAACAGAGAATTCTCCCTAACAGTCAACTGAAGAAGTTGATGAGCAGAGTGATGTGGATTTTCCCCACTGCCAAGGTGGTTTTCTCATGCATACCACCAAGAGGAGTATGGTACCATGCCAGTTTAAATTGTCCGCAGCCAGACTTGGGAAGGCATCTAATAAACAGAAGCATGTGTGAATTTATGTCTGCTAACAGGATGTTCTCCACCCAGTATGAGATCATAACTTTGCCAACTATTCAATAGTTCCTTGGAAATGGCATTTCTTTGACCATCATTGTCAATGCTGTTTTGTTTTACACTGTGTAGGAAGCGTTGACCAGAATTCTTTAAAAATGTAAGTAGGAGAAGGCAACAGAAACTGATATAATGAACAAAAATAAAGAAGGTTGTTTGAAAGTATGTTAAAAAGAATAAACAACATTTTAAAAAGGAAATGTTTTCACAGCCACTAACGAAGAAATCCCCCAGGCTGTGTCAAATGTGTTTCCACTCCTCCTGTTCCTAGCACGGTAATTGAGCACAGTGCGCTGTAGTTTCAAGATTACACGTGTCACATCCGGGCCTTTTCAGGATGGCAGGCATGAAAATGGGACTGTGGAGGATAAGGCACTGCTGAATAAGGGCTCTGGTTGTGGTTTATACGTAAAAACTGTGGCAGAAGGTCTATGAGTACAGAGGAATGGTGAAGCTTATGGTTGAAGTGTGCACGGTAAGTGGCAGGCATCCTGGTTGTATGTATGACCTGTATTTGCATCATTAACGTTATAAACATATGTTCAGTGCTGTTTGTGTGCAATATATATGTGAAGTTTGAAGGAAATGGGTTACTGCAGGAAGAAAGTGTGTGAAGTGTGAAAGGTAAGCGGCAGGTGTGTTGTTTCTGTGCATTCAATCAGTGTACTTGGTTTACGTTCGTAAAACACAAACAGTGTTGCGTTTGTGGCGTATTTTAATGAAAGGTCTATATGGGTAAATGAGAATTTTGAAAACATGTACTATTGCTTTGGCACTTGATGGTAGGTGATGGGAGAGAAAACAGTATGTTTTCCAAGAACCTTATGGAGCGTCAGTGGCAGACACTGTGCTCAGAGGCACTTATAACGGACTTGTAAAAGTACTGCACAAAATGTACTCATACCTGTAGTTTGCAGTGATGGGTGCTCATGTGGACGAATATGGATGCAGAAATGGTGGATAGTTTTACTGATTTTTGTACTGGAGGTGCTTTGGAAGCACACAACACTTCAAGTCTGAATGTGTAAAGGTACATATGAAGTGTTGTACTCAACTGACAGTGTAAGATGCGGTCGTCGTGGATGTGATAGGTGGGTGCATGTGTGACTATTGAACAGTAGCTAATGAGGTAGTGCTGCATACAAAGTACTAGAAAGGAAAGATGGACTCCTCTTGCTTCACTGGGGTGCGGCCCTCAAAGTAGTGGGGGAAGCACACGTGCCACATCCTGCCCTTCTCTGCATGCTGGGAATGGGTCTGTGGGAATTATGCAATCAGATGCAGAGGGTGTGGTTTACAGGAATAGGCGGTAACATTTTGTTTATTACTCTGTGCAGTGAGCCTGGCAGAAAGGGAGAAACGTACAGTGTTGCTGGTCGGTGATGGCTTTGTGCTACATCTGCCCAAATATGCCATGTGAAGAGGCTTTCATGGCAATGTCGATGTGGAGGGAGTGGAGGCTTTGTGGTGCAGTGTCAACATGTCTAATTTCGGAATTTTGCTTGCACATTGCAGACACGTCACCACTTCCGCTAGTGCTCATGTTGTGGTTGTGCACTACGCAGCCTTGCACATGTGCTCTGTCAACTGAAGAAGTGAATGAAAGCAGTGGAGCACAGTTTTGCCATTGCCAAGGTGCTTTTCTCATGTATACCCCCAAGAAAAGTATGGGACTCTTCCAATGTGTGCTGTCCCTAGACAGAGGTCGGGAGGTGTCTTATGTAAATGTGTAATTTTATGAGCGTTGCTATGATGTTCTCCTGTGACAATGACATGATTGGTTCTCGAAATGTGCACATTTCCCAATCAAATAGCATTTCTTTCTCCCCCACTGGCAATGCTATTTTATTTTACATTCATTCAGTCATTGTACGAATGTGAGGTGGACAAGCAAACAGAAACTACCAATGAAACGGAAATAATGTTTTGTTTTTTTCAAGCACCTACCAAAAAAAAAAAAAAAAAAAAAAACAGAGGATCTTTTCAGAGCTAACACTACCAAATAAATGCACCATTACAAAATGAATCCACTACTGGTCGAATCTGGTGGGACGCATAGTTTCACGAGATTTAGGGCGGCATCCAGAAGAGGTTGGAAAGAGTGTGAGAGCGGCATTAAGACGGCACAGAGGACACAGAGCAAGTCGTGCTCTGACCGCTCCTTATAGGGGAGATATAAAGAGACTTGTGGGACATTATAAAGTAAACAACCCTGTCCTGTTAATGGCCTGCAGCGTGCAGCGTATGCACTGAAGATGCACCAGTTGCATAGTTTGTACTGTTCATGTTATTGGAGTTAGAAATCCAGAAGGCATGTCAGATTTTATTTACAACACCTACTGTGGTTCACATTTAATTCCCCTCTTCCCCACACAGTACGCAAAGTCTGCGGAGACCACAGTAGTTGCAGGTTTACACGTGGCACATCTGGGAATTTTCTGGATAGTGGCCATGTAAATAGGACTGTGCAGACTAAGGGATTGTGTGATAAGGTTTCTGGGTGTGGTGTGTACGCAATTAATGGTAGGTGTATTTGTGGAGACAAACGTAGAGGCGTACAGATATGAGTGTGTCTTTCAGGAGTCAGACAGTGTGGATATTCGGGGACTTTTAGGTACATACATTGGCCCTCATTACGACCCTGGCGGAAAGTGACTGACCTGACCGCCATAGCGTAAATAGCGTTTCCGCCATCGCACGACGGAGCAAAGTGCGGCCAATTCCGACCCATCGGGCACGAGCACTACGCCATGGCGGAAGTGCAAAGTCCGCGATGGCGGAAATGTCCCCAAAACGCGCCTCACCGCCGTCGTACGGCGCCCTAGGTGCAATTCCGCCACCCATCTTAGCGGTCACCGTAATGAGCGGCAACCGGAAAGTACAGTGACCGTAAACATACGGAAACGGAAGCAAAAACATGGGCCCGGAACGGGAAACAGCACGCCGTACACCTATAAAATCAGAATTCCCACACAACCATTAAAAATACTACCCTGAGACACATCCCAACCCGTCATCCACCCCAGTGAAAGCAAAAGAAATGGGAAAAGTAGCGAAAAAAGCGTGCGACCGCAAGCGGCAGGTCCACTTCTCCCGTGAGGAACTCACCGTGCTAACAGAGACCCTCCAGGAGAATGCTGCCGTCGTCTTCTCCACGCAAATGACCAGGACGGCACTTGCGAACAAGAAGGCCATATGGGCCCTGGTGGCACAGCGGGTAAGTGCGGTGGGGACCGCACCCCGCAACCCACTGCAATGCAGAAAGCGATGGGACGACCTGCGGATACGCGTACGGAGCATACTATCCGCCAATCGCAACATTGCCACAGCTACCGGGGGAGGATCGGAATCACCCATCAAGTTGACCCCCTGGGAAGAAATCTGTGCCTCCACCATTGGAATGGAGAGTATAGAGGGAGTCGGAGGGATGGAGAAAGGAGTGCAGACAACCGAAGAATCCGGTAGGTGGGCCAACTGATACTATGCCAAATCCACAATGTCCAATCATGTGAAGTACCATGTGTCCACATAGTGCAACAGTAACACATGTCCAGGAGAACGTCCACATACATTGGCCTGACAGCGCACTTTAAAACTCACATTAAATACATAAATAATTAAAAACCCTAAAAACACCCCCTACACGTGCAGCAGGCACACCCTAACTGCAGGCTGCAAAACAACTGCATCCTCAATCCACACAAAAATGAAACCACCTCCAAGGCCCCGACCCAAATCACCCTCAGGTACCACCCCAATGCATGTGATACATTGCCATTCCAATTTCCACAGACCCATAAATAACGCTCGCCCTCCTTTACTCCACCACAGGGTCCGATTCAAACGACAAGCTCCAGGACACCCCTACCAGCACACCTGCAAAGAGGGCCAAGACCAACGGCCAAAGACCCTCCACCTCAGCTGCACGCATCAAGACACGGCAGCAGCACAAATCAAGTGGCAGCACACAGGAGGGAACATCAACAGGCACCCCAGCAGCCAGCATGCCCACAACAGCACCACCACAGGTCCCCCCAATGGATGCCACAGAAGGCACTGCCTCTGGTGGCAGCAGCACCATAGGTGACACCCCATTAATGGCAGCATGCTCCGACACAGAAGACGGGGATGTCGAAGTAAGATCCATCCATGACCTGTCTCAATCCCCCTGTTTGTTTCATCCCGTACACCATGAGGATACCACGCAGGGGCACCCACAAGACGACGACTGGCCATCCCCCACAAGCCCTGTGGCAAGGCAACATGAGGTGACCAGCCCCTCTGTGACACCACCGCAAATGGCCATGGCACAGCAGAGGCAACAGTCCCTCGACCAGGTGATCGTGCAACAGCAGCAACTGGCCACGTTCCTCAAGGACCATGCTGATGAATGTGGGGGTACTAAGGCAGCCATAGAAACATCAACTGAGACACTTAGGGCAGAAATGGAGAGAAGCACCGAGAGCCTGAGAGTACAAATGGAGAGAAGCACCGAGAGCCTGAGGGGGGAACTGCATGCGACGTCCAAAGACGTATGTGCTGAACTTGCCGCTGTGCACCGTGTGCTCACTGAGCTCTCACAAACCCTTAGGGACATGCATGGACGTGAGCAGGCAGAGACATCATCCGTTGCAAGTTCCGTCCAGGGCAGCCCCTAACGTAGATCTGGGAGGAACCTGCGCTCCACAGGCAGGGGTGCCCCTGATACCCAGAGAGGGGGCTTGCAATAGCGTCTGCCCACTGACAATGAGCATCTGCGGACACTGGTGTTCGGGGGGGAGGTAGGAGGGTGGAGGGGGTGTGTTGGGCTTACTTGGGTGGCGGGTCGATGGGGTGTGTAACATAATTTCACATATGCTATAAACATTTCACATTCATCCAATGAGATGTGTGGACATTGATCTTTGTGTACGAGGCCTTTTTAGGCGTACAGTCCATATTGTGCATGTTCCAGACACACACAGTGCCACAAGTCCCGTGTCCATGTATCAGCCACCAGGCGTGAGTGCTAGAAGCATGAATCTATGATATTCTGACGAATTTCACGGGCCTCCTGTGCCTCGCGGACTCCTTGAGGTGCTGCCACATCCCCAGCCTCATCATGACCATCTTCAGGTGCTTGCAGTTCTGCGTCAGGGGGCATGGGCACATTTCTACGTACGCACATGTTGTGTAGCATGACACATGCCATGACTATCTTTGCAACCTTCTCATGGCGGTACAGGAGTGCCCCGCCAGACCTGCTGAGGCAGCGGAAACGAGCCTTCAGTAGGCCGAATGCCTGATCTATGACTACACGGGTACGTGAGTGGGCATGGTTGTAGTCCTCCTCAGGCTGGTTCTGTGGGTTCCGGAGTGGTGTAAGGAGCCATCTCTTCAGTGGATACCCGGTATCACCTGTATGTGGACAATAAAGGACGTTTGTGGAATGACATTGCTACGTACGCACCCCCCCCCCTTCCTGCCAGGTCATTGCCGCATCACATACCCCACATTATCATGCATGAAATGAGACTCACCGAGTAGCCAGGATCTGTTCCCTGCTTGTCGCTCCATGTAGCGTGGTATTGTAGAGTTCCTCAAGACCATGGAATCATGGGTTGATCCAGGAAATCGGGCACAACAATGTGTAATGATCCTGTTGGAGTCAGACACCATTTGTACATTAAGAGAATGAAAATGTTTTCGGTTGCGGTACTGGGCCTCCATGGCATGTGGGACGACCAATTCCACATGGGTGCAGTCGATGGCACCAATGCAACCCGGTATGCCGGCAAGTGCATGGAATCCCACTTTTGTGTTCGTAATTTCCTGCTCCGAGCGTGGTAGAGAGATGTAGTCGTCTGCGTGCTTCAGGAGGGCATCGAGCACTTGCAATAGTGTCCGTGAGAACAGTGGCTGTGAAATGCCATGCAACTGTCCGACTGTGTGCTGGTAGGTGCCTGTGGCCAGGAAGTGGAGTACAGACACCACCTTCAGTAGGGGTGGGATGGCGGTAGGGCTATCTATCATGCTGACAAGGTCAGCCTGTGTCATGTCCACAATGGCGGTTATGGTGTCCCGGTCCAAACGGTAGAGGGTGTGGATCTGCTCAGCAGTGAGGTTGAACGGATGAGCTCGGAGGCGTGGGATTGTGGGCTGCCTGCGTGGTGGTAGTGGCTGTGCTGGTGGGCCTTGCTGGCCCTGCCTTGCCCTCCTCCTCCTCCTGCGTCTCCTCTGTGCGGCCGGTTGTTGTAGTAGTTGGTGTTCGTCTTCTTCTTGAAGTTGGAGTACTTGCAGTGCTATCAGGTCCCCCAGGGCCAACATCGCTAGTCCTGCCGGTAGCATTTTGGAGCGGGTGTGGTTGTGGGAGGGGGTTGGGTGTGCAATTTATGTGTTTTCAGGCTGTATAGCCTCCACCTGTGGTGATTCATTCCACCTGTGCCAGCTGCAATCCCCTTTGGGCGAGCACCGTACCGAGGTTCACCGACGGGCGGGCCGTCCCATTTGTGAGTGAAGCCAGTTGCCATTTACACACACTGCCGCACTACATGGATGGATTTGTGATTTCATGCGGTCACAGATGCCTTTTCGACGTGATGTTGCGAATGAGGAATTCGAAGGACAGCGCTTTCGGTTTTCAGCTAGCGGCGAGGAGACGCCCACAGGTCTGACTGCAAGTATAACGTTCTATTGTTTAATGTCCTTGGGACAGGGGCCATGGCGAGTATGCTATGATTGATATGAATAGTATGGGATGCGCAATAGCGTAGTGGACAAAAAGGCAGGACGTTCCCAAATACATGTTACTTCACAACACTAGAATTCCGGGCTGGAGAATAGTGGATTTTGCAGACTGCATTACGCACAGACTCAATGGAAGTTTCAAATGTGATGTGAGTAAATAATCAGGCGTTTTCATACCGGGATGAGGGAATGATGTATGGATGCATGGACAGATGATTTGTTGGAGAGTTTGCCATGTACAGCGCTTTTTGGAATCTATCCGCCTCCCCTGCGCTATGTCATGCAGAGCTGCCATAGTGGGACCATCGTCTTTCTGCCCTTGTTGAACCCTCCCTGTCTAGACGCGCCTTCAGGCACTTGTGTCTATGCACGTTACTAATCCCATCTGATGGATTCTGTCTTCACAGACGCATGCACACAAACACTCGTTTGTAATGCTGTTTTCACCTCGATTTTTATGGTTGTGATTCGCAAGTGATTTTTGGGTGGGTATATTCCTTTTGAGTGGGCTAGCATGCATATGGCTGTAGATTTAGTGTGATCATTGAAGTGAGTTATACAATTGTAGTTCTGATGCCCATACTATTCTTTTTCATTTCATTTGGGTGACAGGTATCTCCTCCCCTTTTGCCGCTGCCATCTGTACGCCACTCCTGCAGATGGCTTTTACTCCCGACACCTGCTGCTTCGTGTCAATCAGTGGAGCACCATTACGATCTTATGGGACGATCGCCAATGGGCCACATGCCCTTACGCAGTGCTAGTGGCTAGGAGCAACATATCGTCCTTTCTGCTGGACTAGTGCCTACCTGATGGGACGGCCCTGCGGTTCTAGGCGCTTCCGTGTTGCCTTTTTGGACGTGAGTGTAGCCCCTGTGTACCATGAAGGAACAGGGCGTCACACAAGGAGTAGCTGGTCATTTCTTGCGGGTGCAGCCCACAATACTGGAATGTATTTAGGAGTTCATGATCTAATGGCTGTATGGCCCTTGGTGGTTTTGTGGTGCATTAAATGTCTATTCTGTTTTTGTTTGTCTCATTTTTCTGGTCATGTTGCTGTACTTGGACCTTCAAATGCCTGTGCTGCATCAGTGCGGCAATGGTGCCATGGCAGATATGGATGCCCACTCACAAGGCACTTGGAGCCCCTGGATTCATTTGTTTGTTGGCATGCATGGGTGACTTGTTCATTTCACTGGTTGCATAGTGTGACTTCATTGCACCTACGAGGAGTTGTGCAATGTGGCCAGGGAGTGGTGTACGGGCACTCAGTAGGGCCGTTTACGGTTGATTCGCGATGCCGTACTTCTCACCATGGCGGAATGGTACTTTCCGCCATGCTTGATGGCGTTAGGTACATGTCCCCTAGGGTCGGAATTCGCGTACCGTTGCGCCATGGTGGTAATTACGGTTTGGCATGGCGCGCGTGCGCGTACTTGGTGCAGTTAGCGTTGGCGTTCGCTACGGTGTCGCTAATGGCATCGTACTTTACGGTGACGGGTCGTAATCGCACCGAGCGCTATTCGATGGCGGTATTGCATTTCCACCATCGTTTTTCGATTTCCGCCAGGGTCGTAATGAGGGCCATTGAAAGTGAATGGAAAACACTGTGTATAGGCAGCTGCTTTTGGAATGCAGTTGTGCAGTGGTATGTGGAGTAAGTGGAATAAAGTGGCTGAGTGTGGTTCCTCTTTCTGACACTTTGGTGACAAAGGAATATCCAGCCATTACTATTTGTCATTGTGGAGTGAAACGTTTAGGACATGTTAACACATTTTCTCTGCAGTTAGCAATGAAGGAGACACTTGGCCAGGTTATGCGTATGTTTGTAAAGTGCTGTATACTTTTTTGAAGCTGTACGTAGACATGGATGTGGCTGCGTTCTTCTTGATTTGGTCTGCAGATATAGAAAGCGAGAAATAATCTCACGAAGGCTATTAGTGCCTTTTTTGGACATGTGACCATGTCCTACTGGCACAATGGAAATATTACCTTTCATAGCACGAGGATTTTTTGCACCAATGACGTTTTTGAGACTAATCCTAGAAATTAGGTTTGTTTGCTACCTATCCAAAATGCATTGGTGCTGTTCGAGAAAGTATAGCACCCATTTTTCCAGTAGGTTATGCGCCCTTCAACTCTTATAAACACACACAAACACAAGAAGAAGCCTCTTGATACAGCCAGCTCTTTATATCCAACCTGACTGCAATGTTTTTCACAGAGCCACACCTCCCATTATGTGCTGCACAATGTGCACGGCACGGCAGCCTGCATCCTTTCTTTGGCAATTCCATTTTTTACCTGTAAAAGCATGTTTTTTATAATTTTGTCTTTTTGTCCATTATTTTGTATGTGTCTTGGTCTTGTAACACAGGACAGAGAATTACACGAAAGAAAGGGAGGGTACGGAAGGGCCACCACCTACAAGGTTAACATAGGGTAATTGCAGAGAGAGGAAGATGTTGGATGGCCTTCCCTTAAGTAGGCGGCAGTAATTGTCATGCTCCCAGACTGATCATTTCCCAAGCACTTCCAGGTTGGTCCCTCGTGCACAGAAGCGCATCGCAGCACATGCACAATACAGTGCCCTTTCACAGGTAATCGTCTGATGCGCAGGATATGGCCTGTGCTTAAGGGCTGTGCTTCCTTACAGGAGTGTCCCTGGTGTTGGTAGTACCACATGCAGAGAATTGTTGTGAGGAAAGTAACATGCTGCATTGTTGGAAGATTAGTAACGTTCGCCGTACTGCCTTCTGTTTCGCTTTTTGTTGCAGTCGCATAGAATCTGGTCACTTGATGGTACGCCATTGGCCGAAGCACCAGCATGTACGGACATGAGTAAATTCTGCACTCCAAGGAGAAATGCAGCTCCATTACATCGACAAAAACATAATCATTGAGGCAGACCCACGCAGCCACAGTGCGTTTGCCAACACTGATGATATTGATTGAGATCCGAAGGTTCTGCTGTTTAGTTACTTGTCCTTACATTTAGTTGTATGGGAGTAACCAACCAGCAACAGCGATGCCCTTTTGCAACTTGACTACACACTGTGCCACTTGTACTGAAATCCACTCTCTAACTGCATACATGGCAGACGAGAACTTGAAAGTTTACCTGATGGTGCTTGGTGTGGAGACTCTTTGTCTGTTTCACGGGTCATGGAAGGGCCAGCAGCACATTACTCAAAGTAATGGGCCATTTAACATGCCGACCGTACATTGCAGGATGCTCTTCCTTCCTCACACTGTGTCTCAGGTAGCCAGTCGTGCTGCAGACATAATTTGGTAGGTTTGTTCAAGAAAATACGTAGGCGTTATGACTGCTTTAAATGTGGCAGTGTACCACATGTATCGGTAGGGTTGCTGACAGGGCCGGTGTTAGCAGGAAACAGAGGCTGAAATTTGTATTCCCATAGCTGTGCAACGGACAGACATGCGCTCCCACCAATAATTAAAAGTGCAGTACAAGATGCAGACATGCAGCCAGTGCAGGAGCTCTATGCATATATGCATTGTGATTGGACATATGTCGGGCAGGTGCAGTCTGCATAGGAAACCTGTATTTTGCTTACATGCTGACATCACGGCCAGTATTGTGTGCTACGGGCTTACCATGCAATTTCAACACAAAAGGAGAGGCCACGGACACACTCCCCAACATTTTTCATGTACATTTGTAATGTGTACGATACTTACACCCTATTAGGAAAGGGAATGGGTAGGACAAATAAATACATACAGAAGGGAATTTTGGATTTTAACCACTTTGTCATCAGGGGAGGCAAGCATTGGGGTGTCATCATTACATCTCTGCTCACAGAGATATTGCTGGGGAGGGTGCACCAGAAAATGGGGAAGGGGTAGACGTGCAGGTAGGGCAGTGATATTGTATTTCTCCAATACTATGTCCTTGTACAACATCTTTTAAGGGGGTTACATTGTTTACCAATTGTTGTATTTTGACCTCCAGGCTCTATAAGTTGCCTTTCAAAACCAGACTCTTTGTTTAACCTGAACCTGTATCTTCCACTGCATATATGCCTGCCAATCTGTAACTAAGAGCCCTCCTGGCACCTGTCTGTAATCCTAAGTTTGCGTATCCTCTGTAACAGCGCCTCGATGCCTTATGGGCTGCAAGCGCGCTTACCAAATGCAAATAAATAAATAAAAAGCGTTTCCTTCTTGTCCTGTGGCCTTGTGCTGTTGTGGAAGAGGTGACACTTCTGCTGCATTGCTTTCATTAACACTCTGTTCTGTTATAGATAAAATGCTCTCTTAGGTGTACATGTAGCACTACATATTAACTCTTTTACTTTTTTGAGAGTGGTACGTAGCAATGGCGTTACTAACTTCACTGATTTCATCACCAGGGAAATTATTTTCCAGCCATTTTAGGGTGGTTTGCATTGCTGCATACAAAAAAAAATGTTCTTCACTGCTGTACACTGCACAAGCTGTGCAATTGTAGAATTGTCAGTGTATTTACCGCATTGCAGTGGCGTTATGCTCTCAATACTTTGCAGTCCTTACTCCATTTCCTTCTTCCTTTCCATCTGAAGCTGCTTTGTGTTAATATTGTTGGACGTAAATGTTACTTCACCGATAGGTTTTTACTAGCACAACTTAACCATAACATCCCTTTAACAACGTTTTTTCACTGATATTGAATACACTCAGTGTTATAAATATCTGGGTGTTGAAATGTCCGAATGTAAAGGCTATGGTGAACTGATCGCCTGTAGGAAATCAAAATCTAAGGACATCACACTGATGGTACGTATATTTCTATATCATCATGTGGGCTATTCATTAGTTGGTATACTATCTTTACCGGCAATGGTTTTGCCCAGCTGTCCTATATGGTCTTGAGATGCTTGAAATACAATATCTTCAATGGCTAAATGTTCTTGAAAGATACTTTTGGAGAGGCGTTCTCCGCCTCCCTCCATCAACCTTCGTAAAATATATCCACCTAGAATTGGGCCTTTTATCCCTGACAGCTATGGCCATAGAACGGAGAGGTGAGCTTTTCTTGAAAGCAAAAACTTCACCAATCTGTCCCATATTGAGTAGGTTGTGTGCCAATTATTGTCTTATTCATGGATCCACAAAAGAATGTGGGTTCATGAAGTTGATCCGCTAACTCTACCATGACTTGAATTGTGCTCCTAACTTCCAACGCTGCTCATAACAAAGCTGAAAGGTGCCTTTTGTCTGGGCCTTAATAAGTGGGACTGGGTTAAAAACTATGACCATCTTCAATCTCTTCGTAGTCATGATCAAGCCACATTGGTTTGCCACAGATTCATGAAACCCCAACGACATCTTATCCGCTGTCCAGATCCCGAACTGCGAAGATTTAGATTGCTCATTCGCACCAACCAACTACCTATTAGATCTCTTCGAGGTGGCCAATGGAAAATCGCCAGAGAAGATAGGTTTTGTAGAATGTGAGAGATCCAGCCCCATTGTGAGACGGCGAGGCATGTGATGACTGAATGCCCAACCATGGGACACATTTATATGACACTTTTAGGACCATATATCCATGACCACAATTCAATGAAACAGTTCTGGTCTTATTGGCTGAACTCTGAATGTGAAAGACTCCAAATTGCAGTTTACAAAGTATGCTGTAATATCAGGATCAAACTCAGCGATGGTCATTGAATGGCTGCTGGGATTGTGCTTCTTCCAAAGATAACTCTATCCTCAACATATACTGTCTGAAAGCACTTTTCAATGTTGCTAGTTTGCTCAGGTTCTCGAGCCATCGCTCCAAATAGTTTGAATTTGTAAAATTCTGTTTTAATACAAAGTTTGTATGTACTAAGTATAATCGTATGTGTGATATGCATGTTTTTAATGTAATGTATGATTGAAAACATAATATGTTGACTCATCGTAATGCTTGTTTGAAATAGTTATGTATATTTATGAATTGATTTTAATTGATTTATTAAAGTTCATTTATGAACTAAATACAAATAATAATTAAATAAATACCTAAAATAAATACCTCGCTGTAGAAGACAGCTAGTGAGTATATATGGTAATGGTGAGGTACGTTTAGTTAGAGAGGTTGTTATTTATAAATGTTGGAGGAGTTGGGGAAAAAGAGTTAATAAAGTTGTGTTAACGATAGTCCAGTGAAGTATGTTAACAATGTTGTGAGAAAATGGGCACAAATTGGTGTAAGAAAAAGGTGCATGTGTAGGTTACTTTAGTGCTGTTGAGTGCTGTGTTTGGGAGCAATGTATTTGTAATTTGTTAAAGTATTTTCAAAGAATAGGGACGCTGTGGCCTAGTGGTAATGCAATGGCGTATTGTTGTTGCAGCAGTGTTTGGTGTCTTATAGTAGAGGTTGGGAAAGAAGAGAACTTTATATGTAAGGTAATAAATAAATAAACAAACAAACAAACAAACAAAGGTAAAGTGCTGAATACAGATACTTTGGCAGTGTACACATGTGTAAGCAGGTTGAGAATGGCGGGTTTGTAAGGGTTGTAATGAGTGACGTTGGAAAGTGTGACTTTCATATGGAATGGAAAATACTGACCGTTTAAAAAATCTTTTTAGGAACATTTTTATGAAAGTAAACAAAAAATGCATATGTGCATTTATAGCAGAACAGTGTTTAACTATTGTAAATGAAAGTAGATGTTAAGGATTTGTAGAACATGTTTAAGGAGCACTTGGTGTGTGGGAGTTTAATATGTTGGCATATTGATAACAATGAGACCAATGATTTCTCCATTACTCAATGGTTTTCCAGAGACTTTGCCCACCATGATATTAAGGAGGTGGATTCAAGTTCTTCTAAAAGCAAGAGTTTTTGAATGCCCAGAAGTAGTCCTCCCTTTGGTCGTCCCCGAACGCCATGTGTTGGCTTATTACAGAGACACTGCCATTCACCGATATAGACAAGGTTTGTGAGCCATGTCTCCTGCAAAGCCACCAGTAAATATTGGTTGATGTTGGACATCAAGCCCTCACCCTCGTAGGGATGTGAATTACCCCCAGTGTTTCAAACAAATCATCCGGGTCGTGGTCCCTGGGCTAGGAAGTCATTTTCCCGTGTTGGCCAACAAGGCTTGCCAACCAGGACCAACGTGCCTCTTCCCCCCCTAGGGCAACATCAGACTCTGTGCCTGGTGGCAAGCTAGGGTCACAGATCAGATCACAACTTGGATGATTTCACCACAAAGCAAAGGTTTCGGGTGGTTACTCAAGTGCATGGCTGTCTGACAGGATCTCTCTTTCCATATTCAACATCAAGAGCGAGACATTCCTAGCCCAGACGATTCAACCATTCAGCATTATGATATATTTTGAACTAAGGAAAAAAACAGAATTCGGAACTGTGGAATGTCTCCCGTCCATGTAGTAACCGGGACCACCCTGCTTAGTTTCAAAGTGAGGAAGCATCCTGTAGAGGAATGGCTGGGCTTCCCTATTAGTTGCCCAATTTGTACCAGCAGAAAACTAGTCCAGGAAGGATATATTTAGCCATGAAGCAAAGGGCACTGTTGTTTATTAACAAATAAACATAACAGGAATCACACTAGACAAACATGGTTTCATCCGGTGCTCTAAGTTTCTAAGCATGTGTCACCCGGTTTTATTCCAGTGTGATGTCATGACTCTAACAGTCCACCCAAAACCTATTAGACAATCAGATTCGGCAATTGTGTATGACTATTTATAGCAACTATAGGGGTTATAGATCTAATTAGCTTGCCATATGTGTGGGCTTTTCTTAGGATCACCTTGATTCCCCCATCTACAATGTTGCAGGTTTGTGCAAACACCATTGGCCTGTGCAACAAATTATACTCCCATGAAACTGTGAATTTTGATTGGACAGCATCTGTCCCCAAAGGCCTGGGACCCGGACAATTCTCAGGTCAAATGCACCTCTTCAAGGTAATGAGAATGCACATGGAGGCGCAATGTGCTCCCAAATGTCGCTATCCCCTGGTCACATAAGCCTAGGAGAGTGCGAGCAGTTACAACCTGTGTGCAACACTTGTAACTTCTTCTGTCTGGTTAATTTGGAACAGGTCTTCTTCTTCTGTGTTGAGACCACAAAATGGAGCACTCTACATGCAAATTCTGAGGATTTTAGTCTGAATTTCTGCTAATGGCTCGCTTATCTTGGCAGCTGGAATTTTTCTGCTTTCACCTTGTCCTTGGCTGGGTATCCTGTTTCTGCTTGAGCTGCGGCAATCATGTCAGCTTGTCTGTGTTTCTCGAATATTCTCTCTCCTCTCTTATCTGTCTCTGAGGCCTACAGTTTACATAGAGCCCCTTATGGTGTCCTTATTTTAGTGGCAGTCAGGCATGTGCAAGCTAAATACACAAATGATGTGCATCTTGCAGTTACGGATCAGCAAATATCATGAATATAGAAGTATATACGATACGTGCGTTCGTCCTGGTACCTAGATGAGTCATAAGCATGTACTTCGTGCTATATGCAATACACTAATGTATGTTGGTGTAGCTTCCTGAATGGATGATTATGTGCTTTGTGTATAAATGCGGCTATGTCATGATATTAGTGATGATGTCATCTGCTCTCTGATGTTCAAGTCAGTTGACCTGATCAATCAATGTCATTTTCATGTTATCCAAAACATTGATTGGACATGGTCTGAATGGTTGTCTAAGTGAGTACCATTTCTCACCCCTGCGATATTCGATGACAACAGTACAGAACTTGGAAAAAAGGTGCATCTATCTCTTCACTGTCTTCTCGTGGAAAGTCATTCCGAGGGCATGAGAGTCAGGTTTGATTCCATGGGCCTCATTACGACCCAGGTGGTAAGTTACCGCCTGGGTTGTACCCTTACCAACATGGTGTAAACTACGTTTACACCATGGTGGATGGCGGATTTAACGCCCCATTCCAAGGTGAGTGGGGCGTTAAATCCCCATTTCCCATTTTACCCTTCCCCATTCCCATTTTTGCCCCATAGGGCATAATGGGAGTGGGGAAGGCGCTAATTACGCCACCGTAAATTACGGTGGTGTAATTAGCACCATGGTCCCTTAGCGCCATGGATTTTAACGCTGCAAAAAGCAGGCGTTAAACTCACCATGGTGCAAAGGGACCTCAGAATCAGGCGTTAAGGGTCGGCACCGTTTACGGCGCCGTTAACCCCTTAACGCCTGATTCATAATGAGGCCCCATGTCTACAATCGGCCCCTCAAGCATTGTTGCTCTAAGTGGTCTTGTAACATAGGCACATTTATTAGGTAACATGGCCTGAGGGGACTGGACCCTTTCTCGCTTTGAAAGTAGGCAGAGTCGGTCCTGGTTACTGCATGGATGGAAAACTCACTGTAGCTGTAATAAAATATATATATTTTTTTAATTATGTCTAAAAGATTGCAGGCTTTGAGAACTCTCAATGTTTTAGGCATGAGCCATATTGGTAGAGAAACAGTCAAATATTTACAATCACCAGTAAACAAAACACAGAATAGAAGAAAAGACATAAATAAAACAATTTACAATTATCAGATTAAATTCCACAGGAAGCACGATTAAAACTCATCATAAATAACAAATCACATGTTATAGAAATACAGGTTACAAAATCATCTATTAAAACAGCCCATATGCTAGAGGAGTATATCATTTCCAGAGCTTACCCGGGAATCACGATAGCGCCTTGATCCTCCTTAGCCAGGCTCGGTGAAGGCTCTCATTCCAATACCCTCTTCCTAGTTCCTTTATCTTCCCTGTCTCCCAATGATCTCCATCCTCCCTCCTACTCCCACTACTCCCTTCGCTCTCTCCCCTTTTTCCGTCCCCTCCCCTCCATTCTTCTTCTTCCTCAAATGCAAATTGTTCCACGTGCTGTTTTTCTGGTTTGTCTCATATTCACTGTTATTGCTTCTATGTTATATGTTTAATGTTCCTCACATGTTGTTAAACTGTACTTTGGATTAAAAAGCTATAAAACAATAAAACACAAATACAAAATACAAATGTTGTAAGAACAATTGAAGTATGAGTAGTGGTGTTTGGGAGATTAGAAGGAAAAGGGCAAAAATGGGTGTAAGAAAAGGTGCACATGTAGGTTACTTTAGTGCTGTTGATTTTAAAGAAAGAAGTGCTGTGTTTGGAAGCAATGTATTTATAAGTGTTTACAAAGAATAGGGACGCTGTGGCCTAGTGGTAATGCGATGGTGGATTGTTGTTACAGCAGTGTTTGGTGTCTTATAGTAGAGGTTGGGAAAGAAGAGTACTCTATATGTAAGATAATAAATAAATAAACAAACAAACAAACAAACAAAGGTTGGAGTTCTTCGATGGAGTCTTCTTTCGCACACTTCGGGTCTTGTATAACCCTGTGCGTAGATCCTCGGGTTCCAGCGTGCGTTCAGCGTCCCGTCTCCTGGGAACGTTCAGATGTCCGGGGAAAGTCAAGGAAACGGCGAAGAGTGCACTAGGGGAACGAGTGCACAGAGATCCGGGATGCAATAGAGGGCACAAAAGAGGAGGACTGAAGGAGGAGGAATTTAGGGGGACCGGGAACCAGGAATCAAAGGATATGCAAAAGCGAACTACGGCAGCACACGTCTAGCCACGGCATTTGGTAGTGTTGAGACGTGCAGGGCCGCGGGGGGGTGTCCGTTTTATAGACCATAGTGCGTACGGCGTGGAACTGGTAAACAGCGCTCCGCATTTGGCGGCCATTTTGGGAGTACTGCTGAGTGCAAGCCCCTATGGGTCAGGGACCACGAAGTCCAGAAAGGACGCGTCCGATGGTTCTGACATAATAGACAATCAGATTGGGCAATTGTGTAAGACTACATATAGCAACTATAGTGGTTCATGATCTAATTAGTTTGCCGTATCTGGGGGCTTTTCCTAGGATCACCTTGTTTCCCCCATCTACAATGTTGCAGGTTTATCGAAACACCATTGACCCGTGCAAAAAATGATACTCCCCAGAAAATGTAAATTTTGATTGCACGGCACCTGTCACCAGAGAACTCTCAGGCCAAATGCACCTCTTCAAGGTAATGAGAAAGCACACAGAGGCACAATGTGCTCCCAATGTGCTCCCAAATGTTGCTATACCCTAGTCACCTAAGCCTATGAGAGTGTGGCCAGTTACAACCTGTCGGCAAGACTTGTAACTTCTTCTGTCTGGTTACTTGGGAACAAGTCTTCTTCTTCTGGGTCTTGTGTGTTGAGCTTTCTCCATCCGAATGATGATGATTTTAGTCTCAATTTCTGCTAATGGCTCGCTTATCTTGGCAGCTGGAATTTCCCTGCTTTCACCTTGTCCTTGGCTTGGTGTCCCGTTTTCGCTCAACCTTCGGCAATCATGTCAGCTTTTCTGTGTTTCTAGAATATTCCCTCTCCTCTCTTCCTTATGTCATTAGCAGTCAGGCATGTGCAAGCTAAATACACAAGTTTCAAATATCAATATAGAAATATATATGTGTGCTCGTCCTGAGTCATAAGCATGTGCTTAGTGCCTATATACAATAAACTAGTGTATGTTCATGTAGATTCATGAATGGACGACTATGTGCTTTCTACATAAGTGAGGCTATGTCATGATATTAGTGATGATGTCATCTGCTCTCTGATGTTCTAGTTAGTCGACCTGATCGATCAATGTCATTTCCATGTCATCCAAACCATTGATGGGGTATGGTCTGTATGGTTGTCTGAGTGAATACCACTTCTTGCCCCTGCGATACATTTATGACAATGGTACAGGGCTTTGTGTGGAAAGTCATGCAGAGGGCATGAGGGTCAGGTTTAATCCCATGTCTATAATCCGGCCTCCTCAGGCCTTGTTGCTCTAAGTTGTCTTGTAAAGTGGGCTCATTTATTAGGCAACATGGCCTGAGGGGGCTGGCCCCTTCCTCGCTTTGAAACTACGCAGTGTCGGTCCTGGTTACTGCATGGATGGGAAACGCACTGTAGCTGTAAAAATATATATATTTTTATTATGTATAAAAGATTGCAGGCTTTGAGAACTCACAATGTTTTTAGGCAATGCACATTGAAATTAAATGATTTGCTGAGGATCACACACTTTGGTTAAGAAGTGTGCTACAAGCCCATTGTTTTATGGCTGGTCTCATGGTGACTGTTGTTATCCATCGCACAACCCCAACTAACCGCATTTAAGCAGCACAGAAAAGGGAAAAGAATGACCAGCTGCAGGAATAACATATGGCCAGGTGCTTTTACCCCTTAGAGCTGCTACTCTTGAATATACGTACAGTAAGTGAACATATATGTACAAATGTAGTTCAATTGACCTTTTCCTTAGAAGAAAGTGCACAAAAAAGTAATGAACAGCATAACGATAACCTGAGAGATGAAATGTTAAATGAAATAGCATTCACTGAAAAAACGTTGTTAAAGGAACAATATGGTAAAGGTGAAGCTGTGCTACTAAAAACCTATTAAATTCAGTGAATGAATGTTGTTAAAGGGACATCATGGTTCAGTTGCCACAAGAAAAACCTCCCAAATTCAGTGCAAAAACTTTTTTGAAGGGACATTATAGTTACTTTGCACTAACAACAACCTATCCTTACAATGGTTAGAAGTAAAACCAAATAAACGCAGAAATTCGCCAGTTATGGAAAGCTAAGCAACCATAACTCGCGCCACCACTGTGCACTTCAAAAACTAACACTCATGACATCAAAGAGCAAACTTGCAGCAGTGATGTGACCCAAATGCAGTGCTCCGCAATGCACTGCTAGGACGTCAACAGTACCCCAAGTGGCCACATCTCTGCACACTACAATCACAGCTTGCAAACTGGGCTGGCAAACGGGCATAGGCACACTGCGCCACAAAGCATTCACTCCTTTGAGACCAAAATTGTCATCAACACCTCTACCCTGGGCATATCTCTGCAGATCACCAAAAAAGGAATCACTCACGATCAACACTTTGACTATCTGCATCTCTGCCATCATCACGGTACACAGCAATGAAAAAAAAGTATTACAGCCCCTTCCTGTTATGCACACCCTCAACAGCTGATTGGATAATCCCCACTGTCCCATTTCCATGCCAAGCATACTGAGAAGGGAAGGATGTGGCACGTGCGATTCCCCAACTACTGCAGTATCTTCTGCCCCCGTAAAGCTGGGGCAGTCCTTCTTCCCTTTCCACCACTCTCTTGCAGAACTCCCTCATTGATACTGTGAAGCAGTCACACGCAGATCCACCAATCACATCCAAGACCTCTGCATCTGTTCAACACTCCATATTTACCGTTAAACACTCAGAGTACAAGTCTCCTCTGATTCAAAAGCACCTCCAGTAAAAAGTACTGTAAAACTCTCCAAGATTTCTACATCCAGATTCATCCACATCTCCATCCATCAACACAAACTACAGGTATCAATATTTGTATACAGTACATTTGCTACTCTGGTATGAGTGCCTCTCAACAGAGTACCTGCCAATGAACCTCCATAACGTACTCAAAAAGCACACTGTCATTTCTCCCATCACCTACCATCAAATGCCACCTACAATGGTTTGTGCTTTCAAAGTTTTCATGTACCCATATCAGCCATTGTAATGTCCAAACGGGTACTCTCTTTTATACTGGTGTCAATGTTATGACCTTTTCCCCCACTAACACATCTCCTATGGAATTCGAAGTAATTCTCACAGAGAAGGATCACTGAATGTATCCTACCAAAGAAAACAAAGTATATACATTGCATGCATAACATCAGGGTGCCTGCTACTTATCATGTACACTTCACAGAATGCACCATTACTTAAAAACCAAACGAATGTATGTGTGCCTTGAGAACAGTACCATTTATAAATGTGGATAAATAAATCAAACAAATGAAATGATTGCTCCACTCAATGTAGCAAGCATATATTTGCAGAAAAGTTAATGCATTGCACACACAAAAACATTCTCCTTTCTAATGTGTACATCTTTTCAAACCTTTTTCTCACACTTCAACAACTAGGACCAATCCATTTGCAAACTAAATAGTCCTACTCCAATACAGACACTTGCTAAAGTGCACATCATACGGCACACTTACAAATAAACCACTTACCCCTTACCAACAATGCTGATGCTCCCAAGTCACCATTCATATACAAAGCCATCAAATTACACGTACACACTAAGGGCCTCATTACACGGAAGGCGGTAATGGTTAACGGCCACCGTTAATGGTAACGGTGACCGTTAACCATTACCGCCTTACTACGAGGTCCCTTAGCGGGTAGGTGCTTTAACGCCTGCTTTTTGCAGGCGTTAAAAACCAACCCGCTAAGGGACCTCGGAGCTAATTACGGCACCGCAAAATTGCGGTGCCGTAATTAGCGCCTTCCCCATTCCCATAGAGCCCTATGGGGCAGAAATGGGAATGGGGAAGGGCAATGGCGGAAGGGGGATTTACCGCCCCACCAACCTTGGAATGGGGCGGTAAATCCCCTTTCCGCCAAGGCGGTGCCGGTAATTTACCGGCATGGTCCAGGGTGCTAATAGCACCCTGGATCACCGCCTTCCGTGTAATGAGGCCCTAAGTCTTCCTGCCAAGACATTCCCCTACTCTTTTAAATAATGTATTCTACAAATGCAATCACTATGCCTTTAACAAGCATATTTTCTTACTATCTTCTTTGACAGTTGCACTAACCACCTCTTTCCTGAAAGCTAGTGGCGTGTCAACTTAAAAATACAACCTAGAATAAGCCTACTCTCAACAGCCAACAAAGTAAATGCAATACTGTTGTACTGTTTTACCTCTTACTGAGACAGTGCAGTGTTCTTGTATTGTAAAATACACAATTCCATCAACCCACCGTATTTGCTTCATTCTTACTCATTACATCTCAACAGTTTCTCACTTTATATTGTCATCTTGCTGCCATTATAGTAACCCCTGGATAGCAATATAGCATTCCCAACCTACAGTAACAGACCATTACACAATCACACACCTCTATTTATATTCCTACCCTCATATTCATCAAGTCATGCACAGTGCACACATATACATTACAAAATCTGCACACCCACACTTTCCTTTTTTTTCCAACAGCCACTACAGAATGCCTACCAAATATCAACTCCGTAGAAAACAACGCAGAAATAGACCAGATCAACCTAAAATAATACAAAATAGCCATCAACCTCTAGCAGAATCTGTACAGAAAGTTCAAACACAACAGCTAAGACAGTAACTAACGAAAGCACCTACCAACAAGCAAACTTTCACTCCTCTTTCAAAATGTAGAAATAAAAATAAATGTACGAAAAAGATTGCAACTATCACTACTGCTAACTGAGCATGTACACATGGTAACGTAGCCACAAGGAAGCATTCCAAAAAAATAATTTTACAAAAAGTGTTCCACCACAGAGTCCTCCAGAACATTATAAATACAGGGGTGAAATCGTGCTCAACCCTTAAAACTTATTGCAGAAAAATAATCCTGGAAGCTCTTGTATACAGTTCAATGGTCCTCAAAAAGAACTTCTTTATATTCATTTTAAACAGAATGAAACCACTAACAAAATTAATTAGTTAACTGCAACCAGTTCATTGCAACAAACGCAATATCAGCATAGATACCTTTGGCAACATCTGTACTGGTGAGTGGAGTCACACCACCAACACAGAGCCATACTTCAATGAAGAAGCAAACAAACCAAATTGCCATACATAGCAGTGGGTGAGGGTATGAAAAGGTATCAATACCATAATGGAAGAAGAAACACTGCTTTCACAAATATCCCCATCAAACTTAGAATCAACTCTCCATTCCACCAAACCAATATGCCCCATCTACAAATGGCCATGCACATCAATCTGTAACGTTCGCCAAAACTCTATCAAATCTATGCAACACTTCCTCAATCACTATGTGAAAGCCAACGACAAAGGGAAAATGAAAATACTACAAACTATGGACTACTGTCCAGTGCGCAAATACGCAGGGCTACGAGGACATTCCTTAGCCAGTATTTCTGGACATGCTTGTCCAGAATATCAAAATGTTAGCAACACACCATTCTACTGTAAGAAATTTCATTCACAAACTGTACTATGCAAAAAGCCCAGCTTCAGCACTGGAGCATTTGGATGACATTCTCCTACCCGGTACAGCCAAACAGCTGCTGGAACAAATAGACCACACCCAAAGCAAATATTTTGGAACTGAAGAGCACTTACAAATCTCAGTACATTCAGAAAACAGTAGCGACAACCTTGCAGATGGGCACTTTCTATTTCACACATACAAAAAATAAATACACAAGTTCAAAAGCACATCTGCGGAAGTACCAAACCAAGTATGTGGGTGTTGCTGCAGAACATTTTATGCAAAGAGCACAAAAACTATAGACATAATGTACATAATATAAGAAAATGAAGAATCCCAATGGTTCCAATTAGCAGAAAACAAATACAAAATAATGAACACTTCTATACTGTGCACATACTACACTGCAAAACATAACAATAACCAAATACCTGCACAGGCTGTCAGTAATAATTTGTAAATATTCCCACTGCCACACACACTACAACGCCATAATTTGTATGAGAGCTTTATAATTGAAACAGTGCACCCATTTCAAGCAATAATACGACTGCAACCAAAAACTGCAAAATTGCCTCCCACTGAATTACTAAGAGGCATTCATGGCAAAGTAGTTTATTTACCATTAGCTCTCAAAGAAAATGTAAACACTCTATGAGTGCAATAGCCAATAGAACAACCTTTGATTATCCTGGTGAATGGTGTACCTACAAAAGACAAAATAAATTGGCAGCAACTAGTAGACTTAAGCAAGGTTAGGAAAGCCTTGCAATATTTTACAGACAACAACGAATACTACAAAGAAATAAACATTGAAGAAAACCTAAGAGAAACCAACGTAATAATTTAGGCCCCCACAACAACTGGCCAATTTGAACTTCTAGATCCTTTTGCAGCCTCCAATATTTTAGATCCCTATACAATTCACTCACTGCACTCCAAAGACACTATGGACGATGTACTAGAAACATATCAAATGCAGCAAGCAAAAGGATCGCCAACCAGTACATGGGAAAAAGTGTAGAAGCACGTGCCTTTCCTCTACTCTTTCTGACTAGAAAAGGTGGAAGATATGATGAACGATGCACACAAATAACAGCATCAGAATATCGCTATTTATGAATGTATTCTGGGGAACCTAGATTCAGACAAAACATGCAATACATATTTCACCTCCTCTTTGAAAGTGAACTAGCAGCCTATGTTAAGGAGTTGCACAAACATTGAAAACAGGTTCCCATTTTATAAATATGTCTGCTACACAGCTACTTCAAAAGGTGCAAGACAAAGGGCCTCATTCCAAGCGAGCCGGTACAGAAACAACGGCGGCGGTAAATCCGGCACCACCATTGTTTCCGGACCGGCTGATTCCGAGTCCTGCAGGCGGGAGGTGTCACTCCTGCGAGGTCTGCCCTGGCGGCATTAACATCCCCTGCCTGTAGGCAGACATGGAAACACTGGTTCAGTCATAGACCGATCCAGTGTTTCCATGGTCCCCATCCCCCATGGGAATGGGGATTTACAGAATTCTGCCTCCAGAATTACCGAGGCACTTGGGTCACCGGTGATTCCGGCAATCACGGAGGCAGAATGGTATTACGGGTCAAGTGCCAGCCTGCCAGTTTTTCTGGTACGGCTACCGCCGGACTTGTAATGAGGCCCAAAGACAAAGTTTTCCAGTCAAGTATTACAAATCTCTTGGCAACGTGGTACGAAAAAATACTGATTCCAACGACACACAGATGTACGGTGTATGCTACTCAACCTTGGCCCAACCACATGGTTTGTCACTTTAAGTTGTGCAGAGTATGCATGGGAAGACCTGAACACTTTCCTATGCATAGCAAACAAAACCAAAACAGGTATAGACTTGAAAACACTAGCAGAACTCTGCTCTCTTGATCCTGTAAATGTATCAAGGTAATTCAATCATCGCTTTATTGCCATGCTGCACTTCATTTGTAATAAACCACTCCCTCCCCTCTGAGAAGAGGAACACTTCTTTTGGAGGAAAGAATATCAAGCCAGAGAAGCACCACATAGCCACATGTTTGCGTGGATTAAAAATGCTCCTAAATTTGGTCAGGACATTGATGCAACTGTTTTGCAGTTCATTCACAAATATGTAATTTGCGAATTCCTGCAGAAAGTACACATAGTGACCTACATGGACACATTTTGCAGTTTCAAAGACACAAGTGTGGCAAGTATTGTTGGTGCAAATATAAAAACAAAGGCAAATTCTACACCAAATGCTGCTTTGGTTTCCCTAGACCAGTTTCAGCAACAGGGCATTAAACAGCTTCATGTCTTCGGTTAGACACAGTGTGAAAGACAAATCTCGTAAGAACACATACTGCATAAAAAGAACCAAAGCATCAAAGTACATCAATGATTACAATGCAATCATTGCCCTCCTATGGAATGAAAAATGTAGATGTACAGTACATTTCAGACAATTGCCTACTTAACCAAAGCAGAGAAACCAGAGCTCAAAGACCTCTGGACTGATACATCATCTGACAAAACACTGTCACAGAAATTGTATAGCTTTGGCATAAAAATGCTCTCCCATAGAGAATGTGGCTGCTACAAAGCAGCAGACTGTTAAACTGGCACCGATTTATATGGGAAATCTGAAGACATAGGACCTCATTACATGGAAGACGGTAGGGGATTACTGGCACCGGTAAGAGCACCGGTGCCGGTAATCCCCACTGCCCTACTACGAGGTCCCTCAGCGGGTCCTGTCCTTAACGTGTGGTCAGACCACACATTAAGGACAGGACCCGCTGAGGGACTTCAGTGCAAATAACAGTACCGCAAATTGCGGTACCGTTATTTGCTCCTTCCCCATTCCCATTGAGCCCTATGGGGGCTCAAATGGGAATGGGGAATGGTTTCCGGAATGGGGACTTACCAGTCCTGCAAAGGTCGGAGTAGGCTGGTAAGTCCCTATTCCGGGAACCCGGCCTCCAATGGCGGTAAGGGGGTAGCCATGGTGCCAATAGCGCCATGGCTTCCGCCTTCCGTGTAATGAGGCCATAGTGTGGCTAAGCCTTAGTCCTGTTTCATCCAGAAAAACAGTTCAGAAATCATACAAAGACATAGAAATGCTAAAAACAATCCCAATTGCCAAGACATTTTGAGAAAGAACTTATGGACACATACTACCCAAACAGGAGTATTACTTTAGAAACCATGTGCTATACCACCTTGCACAAAACTTCTCATACAAAAATAACAGATTGAGAAAAAAGGTCAATACAGAGTCGAAAGTTGTGAAGGCAGCCTGGTGAAACTTACCAAACACAGCCTGGTTAATCATATGAAGCTGTCATTGAAAACTCCTCAACACAAAGAACTGTACTACATGGCTTTACTGCAACTTTCTAAACCATGGAGAAAAGAAGATGTATTAGACACCCACGCCTCCCATGAAGATGCTTTCAATTCAATTGAAAGTACCATAACAGATATAAACTTTACGCAGTACAAAAACATATTGGACAATGAACACCAACAAGAGGAAGAACTTCAAGCACAACTAAATGTACATACTCCTGAGAGCAGTGAACCTTCTGTGACAGAAAGCCAAGAACCACTAGGACAGCCACTCATAGCAAATGAGACAGAATTAGCCATGACAAATGTAGAGAACACCAAGTGACAGTATGAGCAATCTGCAGAAGTGTTTTCTCTACTAAATCACAACCAAACAATGAGCAGCATACTATTTTCCTAGAAGTAAGTAAAGAAATTGAACATGATATATAGCACAAAACTAAAACTTGTACCTGTGAACATTACAAACCTGTACTGCTATATGTAAGTGGTGAAGCTGGTTCCGGCAAAACATTCTTAATAAAAATGATCAATTGAACTGCCCCCACAGGTTAATCTGACTACAACATAGGTGATGTCACTTTACACCGATGGCTACTCCTTCCAGTAGAACACTACAACAAATTAGACTACTAAAAACTTTCAACAGAGGCTGCTATGGAGATATGCAGAGTTTTGAAACAAATGAAAATACTCGTAATAGATGAGGTGAGCATGGTCTCCAACCTAAGATTGCAAGAGGTCCTCAAAACAGACTACGAAGAACTCTTTGGAGGGAAACATGTGATTGTTTTCGGAGATCTCCTTCAGTTAACACCAGTGAATGGTGAACCTCATTTTAAAACCTTAGGACACAAACTGTGCAGTAAAACTCTTGAAGCATGGGGAATGTAAATCTCTGGCAAAATTTCCAATACAGAGAACTTAGTCAAAACATGTGTCAGTCTGCAGACCTCACCTACACCAATTTGTTTTAAAACATTTGGATTGGTCTACTATTGAATGAAGTGCAGTCTACCCTAAATACTAGACACATCTATGAGCTGTATGGCCATAACACATAATTAGCACACAAACATGTTGTCATGATGCCTACCTCCAAGGAGCCAGGTCCGACCCAGCAACCCCGGAGGCAGGCATCATTTCCCCCAGGGGAGTGCCAGCGGGCCCAAGCTAGGGCCCTTGGGACGCAGTCCTGGCGCCTTAGGCGCCAGGCTCATGTTGGACCCCTGTCCTGGCGCCTTAGGCGCCAGGCTCATAAAGCTAGACATGTGTTCAAGTGTTTTAATGTGCACTTACCTGATGCAGACCATGCTGCCACATCCAGGCCCTCTCGAGGCCTGAATGGAACTACTTTACCTGTGGGATTACTTTCCACCCGGGTGTGGTCGGGGAAGGATACATACCTGATCGGAGGAAGGATACACTTTTGGAACTTCTTCCAAAGCTATTCAAACCACACCCGATCAGCAACTCACGCTTCGCGTTGTTCTGCTCCTCGCAGATGGACGCTCACCGTGTCAGCTCCTGCATCTGGACTTCAGCCACGCCTGTCAGAATCCTGGGTCACCTGCAATGGGAGACAAGAGACCTTACCAGCTAAATCTGCACCACGGAGACATCACCGACGATCCTGAAAGGGAAGACATTATTTTTAAAAGCATTTCATTACGATCACTGCAGCGCTGCATTTCACTCACCTTTCCTGGGTTCCTCCATCTTCAGCAGCGATCATCCGGATACACAGCCACTTCCCAGAGCCTAGAGAAAAAGACAAGAATAAGAGGTGAGAGAAGGAAGGGAATAAGACTTACCTGTTCGGTCATTCCCATTTCATTTCGGGTCTTGCCGCTTCCAGGTATTTTCCGGATCCCGGCCCCTATGGGGAAAAAAGACAAAGACATTGAATGAGCATATGCAAAGACAGTTCCCGAGCGCTCATCCAGAACTTACCTGCCATTTACTGGAACTGGAACTGCACATTTCACTTCGGGTCGGCGCCATATCTTCGGCATTCCGAACCCCGGCCCCTAAGGGGAAAAAAGACATAAGCATTAGCGCTTGCTGCAAAAAGACAATGAACATTATTATTAAGCTTGGACTTTTGAACTTGCAACTGAACTTTTACAGAGCCTTACTTGAATAGTCAAGCTTAGCTGAACTCCCATCAATCCTCAATCCAGTGAAGTAACTGGGTTTCAACGCGCCCCTGCATCAGAAGCAGGATGGAGAGCTCATCCTTCCTGACCCTAAGGTGAGACTTCACGGGGAATCGTGGAAGGGTATCGTGGAGGGTTGGAAGAGAGTGGGAGGCTTGAGCATAACTCAGTCAGAAGGTAATACTCCCTTTTCACGCACAGGGGAATATTCCTGCAAGCCAGAGAAGCCAGAGTAGAGGGCCCTTCTTGTCCATCTTCAGAGTCCTGCGCTTCACCATTGAAGAAGCATCAGCACTCGAAGCCAGACCTGCGCCTCCGTAGGAATCAGGTGAGCATTACAGAACGCGAAGCCTACCCACATTTTCCCACACGGGCGCTATGGGGACTTCCGAGACTGACCAGCTGGCCCAGCTTTTGGGGGAATTACGGGCGGAGGTGCACTCAGCCCGCCAGGAGACTAACGCTCTCAAAAGAGAACTGATCTTATCCAAGGAAAGAACAGATGACCTAGCCAAAAGGTTATTACAGGCCCAGGCAGGGCACTCTCCTTTACCTAATTCCAGGGACATTTCCACATCAATGGGTTTCAGTAACCCGGTACAAATTAATCTACCTGGACACATGCCTTTGGCCCCGCCTGAACGTTTTGCGGGGGATCCCAAGAAATATGCCGTCTTTATGAACCAATGTCGTTTACACTTTCTATGCAGACCCGGAGCCTTCCCTAACGACCAGACCAAGGTAGCCTTTATACTATCTTACCTCAGTGGCAGTGCTGCCGATTGGTCTATTCCATTGGTAAATCAGGATGATCCCATTCTCCAGAATTTTCAGGGCTTCCAGGCCAGCATGGAAAGATTGTTCGCTCGACACTCTCAAGGACAGGCCCTTGATAACGAACTGCTATCCTTACGACAAGGTAATCAGGATCTTCTGTCCTACATAGCCACCTTTAACAGACTGGTTGTGGAAACTGGATGGCCAGAAAGCAAAAGGATCACATTGTTTCATCGAGGCCTGCGCGGAGAGCTTAAGGATGTTCTAGCTCAGATAGTAAACCCACCCCAGGTGTGCACAGACTACATTGACTTGGTGGTTCAACTTGATCACAGACTTCAAAATAGAAAAGCAGATCAGTTCAAGTATGAAAACCGAGCACCGATCAAAACCCACGCTAACTCCAAGAGTACCGACGTATCTGAACCTATGCAAATCGGTGGTGTTAAAGGACCATTAACGCAGAGAGAACGAGAGAGAAGGCGGCAAATGAAACTCTGTCTGTATTGCGAGACTTCCGGTCACTTTCTTCGAAATCGTCCAGTTAAACCACTTAAGAAGGTGGTTGGAGCTACTGATAACGAATTAGTGACACCTGATTCGGGAAACGACCTAGCCTGGCAAGCGTAGGGGTCCGCTTGCCGAGCTTGAAAACTAACTCTTTGACCTCGCATTTTGTCATGCCAATGGTGCTCGTGGACCCAAAACAGCCTCAGCAGTTGCATGCTATAAAAGCATACATCGACAGTGGAGCTATTGGAAATTACATAGACCGTGAATTGGCTTCCAGGATTAAGCTTCCTCTCCGCCCGAAAGTAACCCAAGATGTCATTACTACAGTAGATGGAACCGAAATAGCCTCAGGGCCTGTAACGCATTCCACTGTTGAAGTGACACTGGTGGGTCAGGATGGACATCGGGAAGCAATCGTGTTTGATGTGATCAAGGCCCCACAATTTCAAGTAATTCTTGGAATTCCATGGTTAGAAACACATAATCCCAGAATTGACTGGCGAGCAAAGAAGATACGTTTTCCTGATTGTGAACCAACTTGTTATCCAAGAAATCCAGCTATGGGTCTACCCTCAGCAACTTCCACCCCTGTACAGCTACCGTCAGAATACCAAGAATTCAAGACGTTTTTCAGAAAGAACAGGCTAACACGTTACCTCCCTATCGGTCTTATGATTGCCAAATCGATCTGGTACCCAATGCTCAACTACCTTGTAGTAGGATTTATGCTCTTACGGAACCTGAGAACCTGCATTTGCGTCAGTATTTAGATCAGTACCTAGCCAATGGTTTTATTCACCCGTCGAAGTCTCCTGTCTCTTCAGCTCTGTTCTTTGTGCCGAAAAAAGAAGGCGACCTTAGAACGTGTATAGACTATCGCGCCCTAAATCAAATAACGATTAAGAATCGTTATCCTCTGCCCTTGATGCCTGAGCTTATCGACCAGGTGAAAGACGCTTGTGTGTACACCAAGTTAGATCTCCGAGGAGCTTATCACCTGGTGCGCATAAAAGAAGGCGACGAATGGAAGACTGCATTCCGCACCAAGTTTGGGCTCTTCGAATATCAGGTGATGCCCTTCGGTTTGTGCAATGCACCTGCCGCCTTTCAGTACTTTATGAATGATGTTCTTCGGGAACATATCGATGTCTGTGTCATTGTTTACATTGACGACATCCTGGTGTACTCTTCTTCAGAATCTGATCACAGAAAACATGTTAGGGCAGTTCTTGAGAAACTGCGCCAGCACAGACTATTTGCAAAACTCGAAAAATGCGTTTTTCATACCACAGAAGTTGAGTTTCTCGGATTCATCCTGACACCTCAAGGAGTCCGAATGGACTCGCGAAAGGTGGACGCCATCCTCAAATGGCCTTCTCCAAGCTCGGTGAAGGGAGTTCAGAGCATGCTCGGCTTTGCCAATTTCTATCGAAGATTCATCCCGGAATTTTCCCGAACAGTTCAACCCATCACTGCTCTCCTAAAGAAAAACAAACGCTTCGAATGGACTCTTGAGGCCGAACAAGCCTTCCAGGACCTGAAAACCAAATTCACCTCTGCACCTGTATTGAAGCACCCGCACCCAGATCTCCCGTACATGGTGGAAACCGATGCATCCAGTTCGGCCATGGGAGCTGTCCTGTTGCAAAGAGACCCAAAAACTAACCAACTACACCCAGTGGCCTTTTGGTCCAGAAAATGTTCTCCTCCTGAAATCAACTACGCAATTACCGACAAAGAGTTACTGGCCATCAAATCTGCTTTCAAGGCTTGGCGTCACTACCTTCTCGGGGCAAGACACACCATCACCGTAATTACGGACCACAGAAACTTACAGTATTTAAAAACGGCCAAAGCTCAAACTTCATGACAACTCCGCTGGGCTCTATTCTTTGCGGAATTTGATTTTGTAATTACCTATCGCCCTGGCTGCAAGAATGGAAAAGCGGACGCCTTATCCCGGATTGGCATGGAAGAACCTAATTCGAGCTTAGAACCTGTGCCCATCATACCTGAGCAAAGAATCTTAGGCTTAACCTCATTGCACACTATTGATGACATCCAAACGCAAGTAAAACAACTTCTAGACTCTTCGACCTTACTGGAATGGAGTCAGAAGGGTCCTCATTACACCGTTAAGGATGACTTACCCTACTTCCAGGAGCGGTTGTTTCTGCCAAGTAAAGAATTGCAAGAACTTGTTATTGCCCATCATCATGAATCTTTAATGGAAGGACATCCTGGTATCGGTAAAACGGAGGAAAAAATTAAACGTCACTTCTGGTGGCCTTCTTGGAGAAAAGACATAAAGTCTTTTGTTCTGTCTTGCGGAATTTGCACCCAAAACAAGGCTCAAAAGAAAAGGCCAGCCGGCCTACTTCTACCCTTGGATATTCCACCGGCGCCATGGCACACCCTGTCAATGGACTTTATAACAGACCTGCCTCCTTGTGCTGGTTACAACACAATCCTTGTAATTGTGGACCTATTCACCAAAATGGCACACTTTATCCCTTTAAAGGGTTTGCCTTCTGCTTCCACCTTGGCCAAGGAATTCCTGGAGAATGTAGTTCGCACACATGGTTTCCCTTCCATATTAGTCTCGGATCGTGGAAGTCAATTTATCTCCCATTTTTGGAAGAAGTGTTGCCAACTAGCACAAATAGATGTGCGGTTATCCACCAGCCACCACCCCCAGACCGACGGACAAACCGAGAGAACCAATCAGACTCTCGAGCAATATCTTCGGTGCATGTTACACCAATCCAAGTTAAATTGGAAAGACATCCTTTGGACTGCAGAATATGCATACAACAATTCAGTGCATTCTGGAACCGGACAAACCCCCTTTTATACTTTGTATGGTCACCATCCTCGGACCTCTGACCTAGATCCACCTCTGACCCTGGAAATGCCCGCAGTAAATCATCTGCATTCCACAATAACCCGAGCCTTCAAAGAAGCTGCAACTCATTTACAGCAAGCCAAGAAAAAGTATAAAGAAAATGCAGATTAGCACCGGAGTAAATCTCCGCCTTACCAAGTAGGAGACCAGGTATGGCTAGCAACTAAACACTTATCCCTCAAAGGCCCGCGAACCTTCAATCCCAGATTCATAGGACCTTATCCCATCAAGGCTATAATCAACCCAGTGGCCTTTAAACTGGATCTACCGTCCAACATGCGTATACATCCAGTTTTTCATGCATCACTTTTGAAGCCCGTACAACCAGGAACCCGATTGTCCAAGCCTCCAGATCCAGTTCAAACTGAAGGGGAATTAGAATTCGAAGTTAAAGACATTTTAGACTCCAAGGTAGTTAAGTCGAAACTCTTCTATCTTGTTGACTGGAAGGGATATGGACCTCAGGAGAGATCGTGGGAGCCTAGTAACCATGTCCACGCACCTCGATTAGCACAAAGGTTTCACCGGAGATTTCCGAACAAGCCAAAACCCCCGGAGGGAAGAACCTTGGGAGGGGCCTTAAGGGGGGGTACTGTCATGATGCCTACCTCCAAGGAGCCAGGTCCGACCCAGCAACCCCAGAGGCAGGCATCATTTCCCCCAGAGGAGCGCCAGCGGGCCCAAGCTGGGGCCCTTGGGATGCAGTCCTGGCACCTTAGGCACCAGGCTCATGTTGGACCCCTGTCCTGGCGCCTTAGGCGCCAGGCTCATAAAGCTAGACATGTGTTCAAGTGTTTTAATGTGCACTTACCTGATGCAGACCATGCTGCCACATCCAGGCCCTCTTGAGGCCAGAATGGAACTACTTTACCTGTGGGATTACTTTCCACCCGGGTGTGGTCGGGGAAGGATACATACCTGATCGGAGGAAGGATACACTTTTGGAACTTCTTCCAAAGCTATTTAAACCACACCCGATCAGCAACTCACGCTTCGCGTTGTTCTGCTCCTCGCAGCTGGACGCTCACCGTGTCAGCTCCTGCATCTGGACTTCAGCCATGCCTGTCAGAATCCTGGGTCACCTGCAAAGGGAGACAAGAGACCTTACCAGCTAAATCTGCACCACGGAGACATCACCGACGATCCTGAAAGGGAAGACATTATTTTTAAAAGCATTTCGTTACGATCGCTGCAGCGCTGCATTTCACTCACCTTTCCTGTGTTTCTCCATCTTCAGCAGCGATCATCGGATACACAGCCACTTCCCAGAGCCTAGAGAAAAAGACAAGAATAAGAGGTGAGAGAAGGAAGGGAATAAGACTTACCTGTTGGGTCATTCCCATTTCATTTCGGGTCTTGCCGCTTCCAGGCATTTTCCGGACCCCGGCCACTATGGGGAAAAAAGACAAAGACATTGAATGAGCATATGCAAAGACAGTTCCCGAGCGCTCATCCAGAACTAACCTGCCGTTTACTGGAACTGGAACTGCACGTTTCACTTCGGGTCGGCGCCATATCTCCGGCATTCCGAACCCCGGCCCCTAAGGGGAAAAAAGAAATAAGCATTAGCGCTTGCTGCAAAAAGACAATGAACATTATTATTAAGCTTGAACTTTTGAACTTGCAACTGAACTTTTACAGAGCCTTACCTGAATAGTCAAGCTTACCTGAACTCCCATCAATCCTCAATCCAGTGAAGTAACTGGGTTTCAACGCGCCCCTGCATCAGAAGCAGGATGGAGAGCTCATCCTTCCTGACCCTAAGGTGAGACTTCACGGGGAATCGTGGAAGGGTATCGTGGAGGGTTGGAAGAGAGTGGGAGGCTTGAGCATAACTCAGTCAGAAGGTAATACTCCCTTTTCACGCACAGGGGAATATTCCTGCAAGCCGGAGAAGCCAGAGTAGAGGGCCCTTCTTGTCCATCTTCAGAGTCCTGCGCTTCACCATTGAAGAAGCATCAGCACTCGAAGCCAGACCGGCGCCTCCGTGGGAATCAGGTGAGCGTTACACATGTCAACTGTATGTCCTTAATGCCAACTCTAGCAAGATGTGGACAATTCAATGAAACAATGCTTAAAAAAGAAATGCAACCACTAGTGCAAATTTACTCCACAGACAAACTGGACGTACACGGTATGACAATACCCATGTGGGAACAAGCCATATCACGACTAAGTACCTTAGAAAATGCTATCTCCAACACAGCTGGTATGGAGACATTTTTTAAATTGTGTTTAAACTGTAGAGTAATGCTAAAGCTTAACCTTGATGTAGAGCAAGGTTTAGTTAATGGAGCACTTGATACAGTTTTTGGCTTACAGACATACCCACGTGACAACAGCATTTAGTTTGTCAACAACCACTTTGACAAACTGTCTGAAGTTAAAAAGATAGGAAGTTCAACAGCTCTATTGCTTCTTTTCAAAGACATGTAAGTACGCAGAGAACAGCTTTCTCTGTCACTACCGTATGAAGTGACTAGTCATAAATCACAAGGTCTAACCTTAGATCAAGCATTAATTGATATTGCCAGCACAGTATTTAAAGGAGGCATGAGTTACATAGCACTGTCATGCCTACATACACTTGAAGGACTATTTCTAGTCAATTTTGATGCAAGTAAAGTCAGCACTGACGTTCCGTGCATCGTAGAGTACAATAGACAATGTGTGCTGTTCACACCCCATCTCAAAATGTACCCTGCTCCTCAAAAACACAAACATTGTAAAAGAAATTGAATGCAATCAGAAATGATAAATCATCTCCCAACAAACCAAGTGAAATCAGCGCATACTCCATCACCTTCCAAAAACACTAAAAAGTGGAGTGGAACATACAATACATACCCAACTGCACACACAAAGAAAATTACCTCTTCAAACAAACCACGCACACCTACATCAAGGTACCCAGACACAGCACAATCTGGTCCATTCATAATGTCCAATACAACTGCTGTTAAATGGTATGCAAATGCAGCAATCAATGCTCTATTCCAAATGCCAGCAATTGTTGAAAACATTTATTTAAACAGCTCACACCATTTGTGTTTACAAATGCTAGTCCTTCACAGAAATGCAACAAACAATCCTCAAAACCCCTACAGTGCCTCAGGGATAAAGCAGGAATTGGACTACTGTGCTGGAATGGTGGGATTCACTATAAGCACACCAGAAGATCCACAGGAATTTCTTATGTACTTACTACAAGTACTGGAGAGAAAAAACATACCCATAAATGAAATCTTCCAGATTTCCTCCATGTGGAAACATACATGCACTCTCTGCAACCATATCATTCAGGAACACGTCCCTAACAAGCGCTTTGTCTATGTATCTATGACAAACTGTGAATCCATTCCATTTCAGCAACTCGTACAAAATGCAAACCATAGCCTATTGTGTAGTACTTCCAATTCCGATAATCGTTCCACATTGCATATACAATCACATAGCCGACACGTAATATTAATGCTTTTAAGGTACAATGCAGATGGAACCAAAGACAACTGCAAGCGTACTACCTTTACAAATGGACAGGTATCACTTGGCAAGAAAACCTTCACTACAAATTACCACACAGGCGACACACTCACTGCAGGTCACTATATGGCATACACTTGAAAGCAATGTGCATGATTTGAGTGCAGTGATACTTTTGTTAATCTAAAGCAGAGATTAACAGCAAATCTTGCAAATGCCTACTTAATATTCTTGAAAGCAAAATATACTCACTGATGCACAGAAGTAGAATAACCTACTCCCCAACACCCACCAGTACATACAGAATTGCACACCCAAAAAATCACCTTCTGCTCTGTGGAACTGGAACAACTTTGCATACAGCAACTAGCCAACAAATACATCACTGTACCTTCTGTACAATTTTTTCCCCAATGTTTACAGGCAGAAAAACATTATGGGGCTGATTCATGGAATTAATTGCGTGTAGAAATGCTGACTTGCACGTGAAAACATCTGAAAACGCGCAGAAGTGCCTGTTATTGAATTCATGGAACACAATGCGCGAGGCTTACCGGTGACAGACGGCAAATCCATGCGGTCAAACAAGTCTTAGCACCACTACTTATGCCTTGCGCAAAACTCCAAGTGAAGGGGTGTACCGCCATGCACAGTCACTAAAAAAGTGGCCAAAACAGGTGGAATGGGGAACAACAAGCGTAAATGTGGCTGTTACGAGGGAAGTACCACAGAAAAATACTTGCAACGCCCACAAGCGTGCTAACCACACATATTCATGGAATCGAACAGGGCACACCCGTGCATGGAAAGAGACGTGCAAACCCGGAAACACATCCGCCACGTGAAAGCTGGCATAAGCGTCACTGTGCACCAAAACCAATGTATAAAAGTGCGCACACAAAATAATTGCGCATATACAGCTACGATGAATGTACCATTTATCGCATCAGTGATCGTGCGACACCGCAGGAGGAGGAGGATAGCCAGGGCCTGCATTTTATTATGCAGGACCAGCCTTTTTGCGATGCCCAATGACACGTCTATGGCAGGTATAGGTTACCACCTCATATCATCTTAGACCTGGACACTGAGTCAGAGGATGACCTTATACCACCCACCTTGTGCTCCTAAGCACTGAGCCCCTTGGAGCAGGTGCTCAATGTACTGCATTTTTTGGCCACTGGGTAATTTCAGTGGACAACTGCAATAGTTGGGGGCGTTTTGCAGCCCATGCAGTCACGCTGCCTACACCAGGTGTTGGCAAACATGACTGCATGCCCCTCTGTCGCAGGCACATATACATGCCCAGAACACACGCAGAAAGGCAGGCTGTGGTCAAGGATTTTTATGGGGTGGCACACTTCACCAAAGTGCTTGGTGCCATTGATTGCACCCATGTGGCCCTACGTCCACCTAGGGCCACAGGGCACATCCATCACAATCGCAATCACTGGAATTCCATCAAGGTGCAGGTTGTATGTGATGCCAAGGGAATCATTAGCTCTGTATATGCCAACTATCCAGGGTCCACCCATTATAGTTTCATATTCAGAATGTCACTCCTACACCGGGCCCTGGAAGCTGGGAGGCATGGCAACACATGGATCATTGGTGAATATAAATGGCTGTGCACATTCCTTCATGTCAGGCAAAGACGACTAGACAAAGCCAACTAATGACAACCATTCTCACCTCCCCAAGGGACAGTGCCTACTCTTTAAGCACCTACATGATGACACCAATACGGAACCCCACCACACCACCCAAGGTAAGATACAACGCAGCCCATATTGCAACTAAGGCCATAGTGGAGAACACATTCAGACTGCTAAAGTCACGCTTCTGCTCCCCTGACCACTCTTGTGGACAGCTACTATATGCACCATCAGTAGTGTGCAGGATCATTGTGGGAGCATGTGTCCTGCACAATGTTGCAACATGGCGTGGTGTACCGGTGGACATGGTGGTGCCCCCACATCCCCAACCACATGTATGCCCGCTGAGCATGGGAGGGGAAAGGACATGTGGCGAGGCAGCCCATACCCAGCTTGTGGCGCAATTGTTCACCTAAAATCCAACCCCTGCGGTGTGCACACAGGACTGGCACATTCCATTTGACAATCGATGATGACAAAGGGACAATCAACTGTCCCAACCTTACCACCATGAGAATGTGTCCTTGGAAGTGCTACATTGTGTGAATCCCTAGCTACTTAAACTAAGCCAATTTTGTGTGAATAAAAGGCACACATTGAAGATGAAGTATGCCAGGAATCCCATTCAAAAGTACACATATAAATGCTGGAATGTCGCCTAAACCCTCCCACACTTGATGTCACCCGGTTGCCACACCATACCATGGCATGCAATGTCAAAAGTGACAAATAAATGCCCAACACATACCACTACTGTCACAAAGTGCATTCCGATGAATGGAACTAGGTCAGAAATAACTCCCTCTCACACATCAAAATAAAATTGTACACCGGAACATCCATTGTCCAGCATAACATATCAGACAGTGACCAAAAAAAAACCTCCATGGGTTCATGGCCTGCACGGCATGCATAGAGTGGGAGAGCTGTTGATGCTGTTGTCACCCACTGGTGTAGCATTAGAAGGTGTGCGTGGTAAGGGAGGCTGACCACGTATAGCCCTGGTCTGCTCCTCAGTGGCAGCGACCATGTTGGCCTGATAGGTGTGATTCTGCAGCATGATGGTCCCGAGGTCTGCATGCAGCACCTCACGGGATGTACGGAACTCTGCTTGCAAGACTTCACGGGTTGCACGTAGTTTGACAGAGACGTTGTGCGTCAACTGCTCCATCTGCTGTTCTGCCCGTCTACTGCAGGATAACTCAAGTGCACCCAGAGTAGATCTGAGGGAGGTATTCTCTTCTCTCAGGGCAGCCCTGCGGGCTTCAGCCTCTGCAGCCATCTGTCTTTCGGGGGGAGAATGGAATTGCTACCCTATCCATGCCCTGAGCCAACATATCACATGATGCCCCCTGTTGCTATGCAACAGCACACATGGCTTGCACCCACACAGTATTCCCGGGTGGCACACGGCCACCGCATTGCCGGACCCCACACTTGCCGGACCCAAGGATGCATGGCACTTGCTGCGCTGGTGCTTCCTGTGGCTGCAGGACTGCATTCCTCCCTTGATCAGCTGCCCCAGGAACAGGAGCCAATACTGTGGAGCATGACCCTGCTGCCGTAACCACCACAGACAGACATACCAACACTGACTGATCCCATTAGGGGTCTATCCTCCTGCGGGTGTTTGGGACAGAACAGCACCCACAGTACAATCACTCACCTGCGACAGCAATGAGGGTTCCATGTCCGTTTCAGCACCAGAGGCTTACTCAGACACACCCCTGGCCAGGAAGGTCTGTAGCACGAATGGATTCCCTCGGGCTACCATACCACGCCCTCCACTGGTGCATGGTTGTGGCTCAGAATACATTTCCTCCTCAACCATCTCCTCCTCCTCCATGTCCTCCTCCACTGCATTGAGTGCCTCATCACCTGCACAAATTCAAAAAAAGGCATTAATACACATGTAAATAGCATAGGCCACACACATAGGTATCACAATGTTGTCAGCCAACACATGAACCTGCCATGTCACACATGGCACAAACTCAGGCACGCACGCAGTGTCAATGTAAGGGAAGGGTAGCATGAAAGCAGACATAGATGTGTGTCAAAGGGCAAAATAACACATGTACTGCATGGTGCATAGCACCTGCTTCGCACACAAGCATGTGACTGGCATAGTCATTCCACAAACATGACTGATGCTAATACACAGATGGCACGTAGCATAGCCATGCCAGAGCTGTCAACCAGCCTCAGATGGAAGTTCAATACTACTGTCTATGAGCCATGTACAATGCATGTCATATGACATTACATGGAAATCACAATTTGAAAACACACATGTGTCATAGGGTGCAACAACGCTAGGGTGGTGCAATACAGTGAAGGCAGGCACACTGATTGCATAATGCTAGGTCACATTGACATCACACAAGTGAATAGGCATGTTGAATGGGAGAACAGGGCTTAAAAGTGTGAGGGTGCAGTGCAGTACATGGGGACACCCTCAACTATGAATAAAAACACGGAACCAGTAATTTAAATGTTGTGGCCTGATGGCAGTGTAAGGGTAAGTGCAGTCATCATGTGTAAAGTGTTGGTAGTGGGCTGTGGGGATACAGTAACTCCCCCCAAGTGCATGGTAGGCTGGGAGGCAGTACATGGGTTAAAATGGTGGCTCAGAGGACCATGTTGTAACTCACAGTGTAGGCAGGTGACAAGGGAATTCTCTCAGTCATCTGGGACTACAGCAGGGGAGAGGAGGACAGAAAGCACAACACATGAGGAAGCATCAGAAGTGCATCCAGACCCAGCTACACCTCCAGTTACATAGAGGCAGGGAGGCTGTACCAGAGGGAGGCCCCAGCTCAACACAGATGATAACTACAAACAAATTGCCATGAGGAGCAACTGACCCTGAGGGAGTATGAAAGGGATGATCAAACACCACGAGAAGGAAGTAAATAATGGAGATGGAGTTGAAGGAATTGCTGGCCCAGGTCCCATAGGGCCTTGCTGAGAATTCACAGGGTTCACAAATGAACACTCGTAGCCACTGTGAGCCTGTGGCATCAATACAGTCCTAGGGAGATAACTGGCACCAAGCTTAAAGGTCCTTTCAACACAGTCAAGGTCTGGCAGGGTTGGTGAGGGAAGAGTGTAGAATTACAGAAATCCTGGTAAAGCCTGTTGCAGTAGTCCACGATAGGAATTACAAGTCTTCTGGAGACAGTGAGCTGCTCTCGGGGAAGGAGGGGAAAGGAAGGATGCCTCTGAGCAGGAGCAGCTGACAGGGTGACCTCTCAGAGACATCAGACATGTGACGACAGAAGGCAAGTTTCGCCTTCCTTCCAGGGAGCATTAGCTCCATCTGACCACTGCAGGAGCAGTAGCGAGGCCAGGAAGAGGAAATATCCATTATAGCACACACGCGGTAAGCAAACTGCTAAATATGCCTGAATACCGTTGATTGTACTTTCCTCCGTGCAACATAGCTATTTAAAGCTTGGATAGTCATCAGCAGGATCGCATCAATTGCACTCGTCTTTATTGCTTCACAAACCGAAAACGCTGTGTGAAACCCTTTTTCTGCATTTGCTCACCATGAGGAGTGTATGCTCCAAGATGGCCGCTCAGGGGCCTGATGCTCGACTACCACCAGCCAATAAACTATCCATTTGCTGCTAGGCTCGGATTGGTCACTGGTGCTTCCTTAAACACCAATCCAGCGCCGGCAGGCGTAAGCTGGCCCACCACCCCAAGGCCCAGGAACCAAGGCTGCTTTCCTGTCCTCAGCTTGTCACCAGCCTGCACACCGACGCCGTTCGCCAGGAATACTGCCCAACAGTTGTTGCCCTCATTTATAAGGAAGGTAACACTATCTCCTAACAGCCGCAAACATCTATGCCAGCCTTTTTAGCTGCAAGCCAGCTATCCTACTATGCATGCAAAGTTTGCCTTCAATGTATAGCACAAGCTACGCAACCCGCCACACATCTGCTGCTGTAAAACACTATTCTTTATGTTTTGCAGTCCCCCACGGTGTCCATGACTATTTGGGACATAGAATCATCTTATTCAGTCCCTGCACATTGAATGTGTGCCACGCATCACGCCCACACAAAACACTCTGTGTCCCCAACTGCTCTTTGTCCTTTGTTTGTGCTGCCCGCTGTCCATTGGAAAGAGAACTTAATCTCTGACTCAGATCATGCCCGCGCACTGTGCCCTACTACATTGGAACAGGCACGAGGATTCATATACATGTGCACATGTTGACTGAATGCCATTATGTCTTTGCCCAATGCTTTACTATGAACTGCTATGTGATTAAACTGTTCACCCATGTCCCTTTAGAGCTGCTATCATATGCTTATAACCATGAATGTTCACTTTGTGTAACAGAGGATTCCATAATTCCATTGTGAGCTCTGCCCTCTTGAATGCTCAACACAGGCATTATTTGATCTATGCATCTAACTGTGAGCCCTGCATTGATTGCTAGCCCTGTGCATTATCTGACTCTAACATCTAATTGTGAGCCCTGCATTGATTGCTAGCCCTGTGCATTATCTGACTCTAACATCTAATTGTGAGCCATGCATTGATTTCTAGCCCTGTGCATTATCTGACTCTAACATCTAATTGTGAGCCATGCATTGATTGCTAGCCCTGTGCATTATCTGACTCTAACATCTAATTGTGAGCCTTGCATTGATTGCTAGCCCTGTGCATTATCTGACTCTAACATCTAATTGTGAGCCATGCATTGATTGCTAGCCCTGTGCATTATCTGACTCTAACATCTAATTGTGAGCCATGCATTGATTGCTAGCCCTGTGCATTATCTGACTCTAACATCTAATTGTGAGCCATGCATTGATTGCTAGCCCTGTGCATTATCTGACTCTAACATCTAATTGTGAGCCCTGCATTGATTTCTAGCCCTGTGCATTATCTGACTCTAACATCTAATCGTGAGCCCTGCATTGATTTCTAGCCCTGTGCATTATCTGACTCTAACATCTAATTGTGATCCCTGCATTGATTGCTAGCCCTGTGCATTATCTGACTCTAACATCTAATTGTGAGCCTTGCATTGATTGCTAGCCCTGTGCATTATCTGACTCTAACATCTAATTGTGAGCCTTGCATTGATTGCTAGCCCTGTGCATTATCTGACTCTAACATCTAACTGTGAGCCTTGCATTGATTGCTAGCCCTGTGCATTATCTGACTCTAACATCTAACTGTGAGCCTTGCATTGATTGCTAGCCCTGTGCATTATCTGACTCTAACATCTAATTGTGATCCCTGCATTGATTGCTAGCCCTGTGCATTATCTGACTCTAGCATCTAATTGTGATCCCTGCATTGATTGCTAGCCCTGTGCATTATCTGACTCTAACATCTAATCGTGAGCCTTGCATTGATTGCTAGCCCTGTGCATTATCTGACTCTAACATCTAATTGTGAGCCCTGCATTGATTGCTAGCTCTGTGCATTATCTAACTCTAACATCTAATCGTGAGCCCTGCATTGATTTCTAGCCCTGTGCATTATCTGACTCTAACATCTAATTGTGAGCCCTGCATTGATTGCTAGCCCTGTGCATTATCTGACTCTAACATCTAATTGTGAGCCCTGCATTGATTTCTAGCCCTGTGCATTATCTGACTCTAACATCTAATCGTGAGCCCTGCATTGATTTCTAGCCCTGTGCATTATCTGACTCTAACATCTAATTGTGATCCCTGCATTGATTTCTAGCCCTGTGCATTATCTGACTCTAACATCTAATTGTGATCCCTGCATTGATTGCTAGCCCTGTGCATTATCTGACTCTAACATCTAATTGTGAGCCTTGCATTGATTGCTAGCCCTGTGCATTATCTGACTCTAACATCTAATTGTGAGCCTTGCATTGATTGCTAGCCCTGTGCATTATCTGACTCTAACATCTAACTGTGAGCCTTGCATTGATTGCTAGCCCTGTGCATTATCTGACTCTAACATCTAACTGTGAGCCTTGCATTGATTGCTAGCCCTGTGCATTATCTGACTCTAACATCTAATTGTGATCCCTGCATTGATTGCTAGCCCTGTGCATTATCTGACTCTAGCATCTAATTGTGATCCCTGCATTGATTGCTAGCCCTGTGCATTATCTGACTCTAACATCTAATCGTGAGCCTTGCATTGATTGCTAGCCCTGTGCATTATCTGACTCTAACATCTAATTGTGAGCCCTGCATTGATTGCTAGCTCTGTGCATTATCTGACTCTAACATCTAATCGTGAGCCCTGCATTGATTTCTAGTCCTGTGCATTATCTGACTCTAACATCTAATTGTGAGCCCTGCTTTGATTGCTAGCCCTGTGCATTATCTGACTCTAGCATCTAACTGTGAGCCTTGCATTGATTGCTAGCTCTGTGCATTATCTGACTCTAACATCTAATTGTGAGCCTTGCATTGATTGCTAGCCCTGTGCATTATCTGACTCTAACATCTAATTGTGAGCCTTGCATTGATTGCTAGCCCTGTGCATTATCTGACTCTAACATCTAACTGTGAGCCTTGCATTGATTGCTAGCCCTGTGCATTATCTGACTCTAACATCTAATTGTGAGCCTTGCATTGATTGCTAGCTCTGTGCATTATCTGACTCTAACATCTAATTGTGAGCCCTGCTTTGATTGCTAGCCCTGTGCATTATCTGACTCTAACATCTAATTGTGAGCCCTGCATTGATTGCTAGCCCTGTGCATTATCTGACTCTAACATCTAATTGTGAGCCCTGCATTGATTGCTAGCCCTGTGCATTATCTGACTCTAACATCTAATTGTGAGCCCTGCTTTGATTGCTAGCCCTGTGCATTATCTGACTCTAGCATCTAACTGTGAGCCTTGCATTGATTGCTAGCCCTGTGCATTATCTGACTCTAACATCTAATCGTGAGCCCTGCATTGATTTCTAGCCCTGTGCATTATCTGACTCTAACATCTAATCGTGAGCCTTGCATTGATTGCTAGCCCTGTGCATTATCTGACTCTAACATCTAATTGTGAGCCCTGCATTGATTGCTAGCCCTGTGCATTATCTGACTCTAACATCTAATTGTGAGCCCTGCATTGATTGCTAGCCCTGTGCATTATCTGACTCTAACATCTAATTGTGAGCCCTGCATTGATTGCTAGCCCTGTGCATTATCTGACTCTAACATCTAATTGTGAGCCATGCATTGATTTCTAGCCCTGTGCATTATCTGACTCTAACATCTAATTGTGAGCCCTGCTTTGATTGCTAGCCCTGTGCATTATCTGACTCTAACATCTAATTGTGAGCCCTGCATTGATTGCTAGCCCTGTGCATTATCTGACTCTAACATCTAATTGTGAGCCCTGCTTTGATTGCTAGCCCTGTGCATTATATGACTCTAACATCTAATCGTGAGCCCTGCATTGATTTCTAGCCCTGTGCATTATCTGACTCTAACATCTAATCGTGAGCCTTGCATTGATTGCTAGCCCTGTGCATTATCTGACTCTAACATCTAACTGTGAGCCCTGCATTGATTGCTTGCCCTGTGCATTATCTGACTCTAACATCTAATTGTGATCCCTGCATTGATTGCTAGCCCTGTGCATTATCTGACTCTAACATCTAATTGTGAGCCTTGCATTGATTGCTAGCTCTGTGCATTATCTGACTCTAACATCTAATCGTGAGCCCTGCATTGATTTCTAGCCCTGTGCATTATCTGACTCTAACATCTAATTGTGAGCCCTGCTTTGATTGCTAGCCCTGTGCATTATCTGACTGTAACATCTAATTGTGAGCCCTGCATTGATTGCTAGCCCTGTGCATTATCTGACTCTAACATCTAATCGTGAGCCCTGCATTGATTTCTAGCCCTGTGCATTATCTGACTCTAACATCTAATCGTGAGCCCTGCTTTGATTGCTAGCCCTGTGCATTATCTGACTCTAGCATCTAACTGTGAGCTCTGCATTTGATTGTTAGCCCTGCCCTGTGCATTACCTGACTCTAGAATCTAATTGTGAGCCCTACATTTGATTGTTAGCCCTGCCCTGTGCATTACCTGACTCTAGCATCTAATTGTGAGCCCTGCATTGATTGCTAGCCCTGCCCTGTGCATTATCTGACTCTAGCATCTAATTGTGAGCCCCGCTATTGATTGCCAGCCTTTGTGTAGCACCCGACTCATGCATCCAACTGTGAACCCTGCATTTGATTGCCAGCCCTGTGCATTATCAGACTTATGCATATTACTGCTACACTGGTACACTGACCATTTGCTAGCCTCCCCACACACACATTATGTATATGCCAGCTACCTATACAGTCCTACTAAGGACTATCCTACACCTACTCACTACTATAGACCTTAACATGCCTCTGACTCTGCCCCTCTTAGCACCTGCAACATCCCCCAACAATACCACTAATCTAAACATCCTGATCACCAGACCTTGCAACCTCTCCCAAAGAAACCTCCAACTTCGCGCCAGACTCCCAAAAATGTACGAACCCCCAGCCAAATCCTTACACCCCCCTCCTAATAAGTCATCTAGATTTCTAAGAGGCCCTCAGCCTAATACCAAACCTTCATTGCATAAAACCACTAATACTCAGCACCCACTCCAGCTCAATAGCCGACTTACTCGAGGCCCCACCACCCACGCTAGGCACCACCATAATACCCAGGCATCACTCATTGAGACCACACTGTCCAGTATAAGAGGAGCCCTAATAAATGCCCGGTCCATGGTGGCACATGCCATAGAAATAGCCGACTTAATCGCAACTGAAAGAATGGACTTCATCGCTATCACGGAATCCTGGCTCCAGCCAGCAGCCGGCCCAGCGATTATGTTAGCCATTCCGGAGGACTACACACTCCTAAGAATAGACCGCACTACCTCCCAAGGTGGTGGCTAAGTCATATTTTCTAAAAATAGCTTAGCATTGAGACTCATCTATATCTATCCACCTTATCTATAGACCCCCAGGCCCCCTAGTCTCCTTCAAAGAGGATCTCACTAGCATCCTTTCAGACAACCTAAAAAATGCCTCACCAAGCCTCCTCTTAGGAGAATTTGATCTTGGCCACAAAGACCCTTCAGATCCCAATGCCACACAGATTCCATTGAGGAACTGGGATTTACCCAAAAGGTAACAGGCACCACATATACTAAAGGAAGAACACTTGACTGGATAGCAGAGCACAATTGCCAAACTTCTGTCACTGCCATAACACCACTGCCCTGGTCCGACCACCATCTGATCTGGCTTCTCCCTAGAAGCCAAAGCATCCCACCATGCCAGCAACTTAGCCCCAGCCATTCCCAGCAGGAACAAAAAGAACATCACAGCCAATAAACTCATCCCTCTTATCCTCCCTACCTTGAATTCCCTTCCTGCCTCCACAGACCCATTTGACGAGTACAACAAAGTAATGTTATCTGCCCTAGACACCATAGCACCACTGAAAATTAGAGCAAACAGAAAAAAAACATGTCAACACATGGTTTTCGCCCCACCTAAAATCCATCAGACTTGAGAAACGGAAAAGCGAACAAATTTGGAGACAAGACCCATCTGATGCTAATAAAAACAACCTCACAAAACTAGCCTCCATGTACAAAAAAGAAATAATCCCTGCTAAGCAAGAATCTTACAACCTGCGCATTACCCAAGACAACTCCAATACTAAAGAATTGTTCACAATTCTTAAAGAAATAGAAACACCAATCCAAGCCCCTGACACGTTCCTTAAGGACAAAAACTGGTGAACCAGTATTCAGAGCGCCCTAGTTAATAAAATAATGACCCTACAGGCAGAAATCCCTAATAAAAAAGATTCCCTCTATGTGCTTCCCATTGCAACAATATCACTGCTCCTCTGCCACCGAACACCCCACCTCCTGCCCCTTCTGGATTGCCTACACCCCTCTTCAATTTCAAGGAAGTATCCGTTCTTGAAGTCAAAAAAGTCATCCTAACTCTCAAACCATCTAATTGCCACGGTGACCCCTGCCCAGCTCAAATTATAAAGGATGCGGCACAGGACCTCTCCCCATTCATAACTAAGCTTATAAATGCTTTATTCTCTACTGGCACCATTCCCAACAACTTGAAACAGTCTTGGGTCCTCCCACTCCTAAAAAACAAACTCTTGACCCGTCCATTCCCACTAACTATCAGCCCATCACCACAGTACTGTTCCTGTTGAAGATCCTAGATAAGTTGGCGTACCTCCAAATCCAGCAATATTTGGAATACAACCACCTTCTAGGAGTACGTCAGTCAGGTTTTAGACCTCAACGCGGAATGGAAACCACGCTGATTGACCTTAAAGCAAATACAGACACCCTGAGAGACAATGGCAACACAGCACTTCTAATGCTACTTGACCTCTCAGCGGCGTTTGACCTGGTTGACCACAAGTCTCTCTGCCAACACCTAGACTCTGCTACCCACTTCTCACAAGAAGCCATAGGTTGGATCCAATCCTTCTTAGACAATAGAACCATGCGTGTCTTTGCACCCTCAGCAGCTGCGGACCCTATACATATTACCTGCGGTGTGCCCCAGAGCTCATGCGTTTCGCCCACCCTGTACAACATCTTTGCGAAGCCCCTTTTTGATGAGCTAGACGGTCTGGGTATCACCTACACTAATTATGCAGATGATACACAGATCCTCATCCCGTTGACGGGGGAATATGACAAGGATTTGGCCTTTGCGAATAGAGTGTTCCTCATCATCCAGGCATGGATGGCTGCTCACGGTCTATGCCTGAATGATGACAAAACAGAACTCCTCATTGTTGGCACCACAGCAAATCTTAACAAATTGGGCCATCTCTACTCTAATTTCATGATAGACAACAATAACATAAAAGTAGCCAAGGAAGATACAATTCTTGGTTTCTACCTAGACTCTACTCTCACTTTAAAAAAACAAGTAAATTCTACACCTGTAAGCTAATCAGAGCAGCTAAGCCATTCCTCATGCCTAATAATTGCATTACTTTAGCAAGAGCTCTGGTCTTATCTAAATTGGATTATTTCAATGCCCTTTACATAGGGAGTAATAAATACATTACCAACAAGATCCAGATCTTACAAAACAACGCTCTGAGAGCAGCTCATAGCATTCCGCAGAAAGCCCACATATCTGACCTCAGAAGATCCAATAACTGGCTTTCCATAAAAGACAAAATCTTCCTTCAATCGGCCTCCTTGATTTATAAATGCCTACACAAGGCTGCCCCACTGTTCCTTACCACCAGATTCTTGAGACAATCCACTCACCGCCCTTCTAGAACAGCTACTGCCAACTTACTTCAAATGCCTAGATGTAAACGTATGAAGACAGGTGGCAGTAGCTTCCCGGTACAAAGCTGCCCAAAAATGGAATTCACTCCCACCCCCTTCAAGGGAAGATATGCCCTACCTACACTTTCGATCCAACCTTATCCACTGGATCAAGGAACATGATATCTGACTCCTCACTACTCTGTGATCATACTGCTGTTCGCTTTTACTGTATAATAACTGCTGTCTGATGTTCCCCTCCACTACATGTTCTTCTGTATGTTAACCTCAGCAATGCTTTTAATATATTGTAATGTAATGCACAGCACTGCAACCTATGCTGAACAATCCTCTTTTGCTTCCTGCGCCCTAAAACCCCTTGGTCTGGCATGCATTATAAATAAATAAACAAACAAACAAACAAATAAGCAAGTGTTGAATGGAAGATCATCACAGGCTATCCGCGACCACAGGTTGGAGCAGGAATAGGACCAAGCGAGGCTGGAGACAGTGTCATGGAAGGAGGGAGCAGGTGTGGTGATGAGGATTGTCTCTGTGTGCAGCACATGGTTTGTATGCCGTCTGCATAACAACAAGCACGTATCAGTCCAACATCACATGGTTCACACATGGCAGTCATGTCAATGTAGTCTGAACTGGCAGACAATCAGAACACATCACCTATGCAACATACACATTGCCTGGACACCCACGCATCACCACTCACCGGACATTGCCTCATACATTGGCAGGTCTCCCATGCCTTGGATCTTCTCCACTGCAATGAAATCACTAGTGATCTCCTCATGTCCAGTCACCAGAGTAGAGGCATACTTGGCAGCCAGTTTATCTTTTGCTCAACGTCGGAAGTCATTCCAACGCTTCAAGACATCACCATCTGTGCATCTCTCATAGCCCAAGGCACTAATACAGTCCGCAAGGCACTGCCAGTGGGCCGTACGCTGAGAAGGCTTATGTACGCTCCCTGCCTGCACCAGCATGTCATGACCGTGTTCCAACACATAGCCCATGAGCATGTCCAGTTCCTGATCACAGAAACTCCTCTTTCTCGACGTGTGGGACTCCTGTGCTGTGTCTGGGGTCTCAGCCTGTACCGCTATAGCATGCTTCTGCTTCTTGTGAGGTGGTGCAGATCCTGAGTGGCTTGTACCACTCGGGTCAGTAGGGGATGGAGTAGTGGTGGACTGGACTATGGCATCAGCCACTAATGTAACAACAGAAGGTCGGCTTGCAGGTATTGGTACCTGTGTGCTGTTGCCAGGACCCTGTGCCGCACGTGTCTTGGCCTTAGTGACAAAGGAATTGGCCCCTGAGTAACATTGGGCCAGTACCAATCCAGTCCTGGCTGGGTGACCCTGAGCCAGCGTGGCAGTTACTACAGCTGCCCCTGAAGCTTCCTGACCCTGGCCGGTGTGGACAGCAGATGACACTGCTGCTCTGGATCCCAAGGTGCTGGTGCCAGGAGCTTACACAGCACGTGTCTTGGCCTTCCGGACATGGAAATCAGCCATTGAGTCACTCTGTCCCTGGGCCGTGATCACCACAGTCCTGGCTGGGTGACCCTGAGCCAGGGTGGTGGTTGACCCAGCTGCCCCTGCAGCTTCTACACCCTGGCAGCTCTGGACAGCAGATGACACTGCTGGTCCAGGACCCCAGGTGCTGGGGGCATGAGCATCAGCTGCTTCTCCCCGACCCTGTTGGGTGGGGGGGATAGCTCTCCCTGCACAGCCCTGGACACCTCGGACACCTTGCCCACCTCGCCCACCTCATCCACCTTGGCCACCTCAGCCACCTGAGCCACGTTGGCCACCTCTGTCAGGTCGCCCACCTTTTCCTCCCTTCCCACTTGTTGCCCTCCCAGTCATGGCACTGATGGACTAGTGCAATGGGAGGTGCAGCTAACAATTGTCCTAGTCATTTGGAGTGAGGGGGCAGGGTACATGATGTAAAACGTACCACTGTGCTCCAGCAAGGCTCTGTGTGACCCCTGGCAAAAAAATAATGGGTCGCGCAACGCTCAGGCACCCCAAAAACAAAAATCAATGTGTACACTACCCCTCGGTAGCCCATGTGTGAAGAAAAAAACATCCTGCAGTACGCTGTGGTACCCAGCAACACAAAAAATGCATATGCGAGTTACACGTAGGGTACCATGACCTCGAAATGGGGTACGCGACACACAGGGGCAACCACAGTATGAAAAATGTGTGCACGACTAACCATCTGCCTCATAGAATGAAAAGAAACACGCACGCGTGTGCGCGTAGGCAACTCCCTTGCCAAAACAAGAAGTATGCACTGCCACAGTAGTGAACTATTTGTGTGTGACCCCTCCAAACTATGAAGTTCATGCATCTGTCCCACGAAAAGCACATACATTGCACTGTTGTCCTATGCAGACCTTTAACCCGATACTGAATGGCAATGCCCAACGTCCAGCTGTGTCACGTAACTTACACGCTTAGGGCCTTTCCTCTGATTCTGCGCTAATGCGCTGTTTCCGCATGTGCAGAGTCACTCTGTTTCTGGCTGGCCACGCAAAGAACACGGAAGACCCACGCTCCTGCCTACCAGCCAATTTATCCACCTCCAACTGCCCCGAGCAGCCTCCTACAAGCCATCTGCTGCTGCCTGACCGCTCTGTGTGCCTGCTGCCCACGTGACCTGCATTCTTGTGCATGCTCTGAAGCCATTGCCAGTGATCCTGTCATTGTGACCACCTCTGCTGATCCTGAAGACTCCTGACTGCCATACCATTGCTCCAGAGCCCAGCCCCAGGACCACCTTGACCCCCCCTACCTGTCTCGGGGGTTGCCATGTCCGAACCAACACCATCTGAGGCAAGTGGCAACCCCCGGCAGAGAGGCAGAGGGCTGTCAGCTTCTCTTCAACAGAAGTTGGCACCATGGTAGAGCAAGTCCTGGGGCATTATGATGCCCTCTTCCCTGGATCATCGCAAGTCGGCAATGAAGGACGGGGGAAGATCTGGGCGGACATTGTGGGTTGAATCAATGCAGAAGGGGTGGCACCCCGCAACTACCAACATGTCCATAAGCGCAGGGAGGACTTCAAGTCCAGGACCCTCAACAAGGCCCGGCACCTCCACAAGGCTGGGGCTGACCAAGTGGGGTCCTGGGGCTGGTTGACCACCGACAAAATGAGGGTCCTGGAGAGCTTCTATCCAGCACTGCACACCCAGGTCATGGAGATGGAGCTCCGTCTGGAGTCGACTGGTAAGTGTCCATGTGTTCTTGTCCATCATAGTGCATGTGCATGTTGACGTGTAGTTGGTGTCTGTGTGGAAATGCATGATGCGTGCATGCATGTCACAATGTGCACAAGTTTGCATCTCTGTGTGTGGATTGTGTCATGCCAGAGGTGTGACACATATGCATTCGGCAACATCATGGACATGCATGGTGTACATGTGCATGTGTATGAGAAGTGAGTGTGTGAGTGGCAAACACTCCATGATGTCTGTGACTTTTTGCTTTTCCATGTGTGATTGCCTCATGCTGCCAATTTGACCTCGAGTGCTCTCTGACGTGATGGCTCCATGGCCTGCTTCATGACTGTCAGGTGCTGTGTGTGAGTGAGATGTGTATGTGCCATGATGTGTGTGAGGTGCATGCACAATTTGGAGGTTCTGGCAGTGCCTTGTCAAAGGATGTGAATGCCTTATGTTAATGACAGACATGATTGTGCATGTGTGTGAATGGCACTTCCCTGTGTGTAGTGGACGGTGATGATGGTTGTGACCTTTGACAGTGCCGCTGATGTACTTTTGCATTGTGACAAACACACATATGTCCAGTACCCTGATGTATGTGTTCTGTGTTTCCCTATCCACAGAGACGATGGAAGAAGAGGGCGGAGAAGGCGCTGTTTAGCACCGCAGCAGGGATGCCTCCACCGAGCATACTCCCAGGCACTGTCATCTTCTGGGAGCGAGTTTACTGGTGCAGCGTCTGAGTCAACGGCTGCAGCTGCTGAGGGTAGGTCCAAGAGTGTGAAGGTGGTGGAGGACTACTCAGCAGTGGGAGGGACAGGTGAGCCTGCACAGGGGCAAGACACTGTGAAAGAAAGTGGGGAGGCATCCAGGTTGACGGGGGAGGGAGAGGAGGAGGAGGCCACATCAGCCCAGCCCATAGGGCACACTGGGGGTGATGACGTATGCTTGACTGCTGCAGTCCAGGGTCAGGGGCTGGAGGCAGTGCAGGTCGCTGTGGAGGGGCCTGTGCCTTATCCTATCCCTGGTACTGCAACTGCAGCAGTATGCACCTGTGGTCATGCCCAATTCTGTACCGGTCCACAGGTGGTGGTCGCTTCCACACAGACGGAAAGACAATGCCTGTGGATGTCTCCATTCGATACAGGGTGGAACCTATGCTAGCCGGTATCATGGGGTGGGTAGACTCTGTTCATGATGATGTGTAGGCTTCCAATCGGGCTCTTGCATGTCATCATGAGGAAGTCTGCCATCTCGTGAACTGGCTGGCACATTTCCATGGGTGCATGGACTAGCCACTTATCTGACCCCCTTCTTGTCTGCTTCCTCTGTGCACCAGTCGTCCTCCCTGCTGTCTTCTGGCCCAGATACCACCAGGGCCCCCTGTGCCACTGTCTTAACCCTGGCAGACAGTCTGGTGGAGACCACATCCCTGCCTGGATCGGGAGTGGACGGAGGATCAGCAGATGTGGACACCACGGAGATCCATCCGACAACAGGACATGTGGCAAGGGTGGAGGAGCAGGCAACATGCAGTAGGGCACATCCACGACAGCCCCGGAGGTGCAGGCATCAGGATTTTCGGTGGCAGCAGGCTCAACATCAGAGGTGACAAGTCTCGGGCTATCAACATCAGAGGGGCAGGTATCGGCCATCAGGCAGGAGGGAAACGTGGACCTTACAACAAGGATGTCTTCCTTGTTGGGGCGAATTGGACAGCAGATCAGAGCACAGCAGCAGCGGGCACAGGGGGCACGACGCACCATCACCAGGGTGGAGAACAACCTGCGTTGGGCGGTGAGGCGGGTTTGAGTTCCTCGAGGAGTCTCACAGGGAGTTTGAAAGGAGCATGTTGGAGTCCCAGCAGGCCCTCGAGGGGAGAGCACAGGCCCGCCTAGGAGAAATCGACGCAGAGTTCGATGATGTCCTGGCCGAAACTCTTGAGGGAAATGGTGAGTCGAAGGACTAGCCACTGCCTTTGTCTATAGTTATTTAGGTGTAGGTTTCATTTGTTTATTCCCTTTTTTTGGAGTTCATGGACTTTGCTCCACATCTTGTACATAGTTCTTCCTTCATGGAGTTCTGATGGATGCTCATAAATGCTTTGGGATCATGGACCCTGGATCTTTGTATATAGTTGGATATTTCTTTTATAAAAATTGTTTTCATCCCATTGTTTTAGGAAAGAGGCTTTCACTTTGCATTTGATTCATGATGATTTTACTGGTTGTATTTTTCAGAGCGTGACTTTTATACATGTTCATTAATATATTTGTATACGTTCAAATCCAAGTGGTGTCTGCTTTCAATGGTTTGGTGCATGTTTTACTCTCCCTTGACTCTGTTACATGTCCCTGCTGTTGAACAATGGTGTTAATATTTCTGCAAACATGCATGCATGTGTGATTTTGGGATTCCCATACCATGGGGCATGTACTGAGGAGCAGGACCAATGGATTGGTGTTGAGGTGCACCGTGGGGGTGCAGCGTGTGGTGGTATTTTAGTGGGCATATGCTACATGATTGAATGTTGGGCCAATGTGTTGGGGGGTGTTAGGGAGAAATCTCCAGAATGGCTAATTTCACTTACCTACTCCCTCAGCAGCTTTGCTGGATTTCTAGGACTTTTTTTCCACCTGGTAAGAGTGTGAGCCTTTTTTCCCACTGTTAAATGTGTTTTGCTGTGTGTTTTACATTTTGTGTTCATAGACTATGGAGTCTCACCTACTCCATAGGCATCATCTTTTTACTGTGTGTCACACAGCACCTTTAGTGCAGTGACACAGGGTTGTCTTTTTACATAGAGTACTGGAGAGAGTTAATAGTTATCACTTTTTGTCTGTCTCTCATGGAACATTATTTCATTCCCCTTTCTTTAGGATTTGGCTGGTGACAGTGGTATCTAACCTATTTTTCCTACAGTGGTCTATGTAAATAGCTTTGGTACTGTTTTAGGCTAAGTTAGTAGCCTTGAACTTAAATACGCTGGACCCCATTTACTTTTATTAGGTTCCAGCTGGGTTTATTCACCATTTCTGTTTGTAAAGGTCTTTGTCGTGTTTTACTCTGCATGCCAAACCAGGTGTGATTCCTTTGCTCGCCGTCATTTGGTGGGCTTCTCCACAGAAGCCTCCTTAGGTGCCTGAATGTCTGAGGGAGACAGGATGTGAGTGAGGGTTTTGAGACTCCCTGCACAGGGTCTCCTTGGAGACCCATGTCATACTCTGTATGATTGGCTGTGGTGACTTTCCCGCCAGGAGAGCCACCCTGCTGTGTGATTGACAGCCAGGCTGTGTGAATGGCAGTAAACTGCATAAAAAGCAGGTCTCTGGGACTGAGAAGGTGGTGTCACCACTGGATCGAGAGAACCAAAGAGAAGCTGAGGGAAGAGGACCACTACCATGACTGAACCTCTCGGTAAAGCCCTGCTGCGGGTCCGGATCTCCAAACTTCGATGACAGAGAAAATCTGCAAGGAATATTCTTCCCTTGAGCTGGTGGGACCAACCAGTTTGCCAAACTCCAAGCCAGGCCTCCCTCCTCTGGTCGAATTTGTTGTGCACAGCTACAGTGAACCGGATAGCCAGGAGGACTGGGCCCTGCTTGGGTTTTAAGGAGTGCACCTTTTATTCATCGCTTTGCTCTGCTGCTGGTTTCTTCCCTGGGCAGTGCAGGACCCCCCAGTCTTCCTCCTTCGTGTCAGTCCGACAGTCGCTTCAGGAACCGTGAGCCTGCAGGATCTTCCAGGAACGTCTGCCTCAGCTACAGCATTCTTCTGCTCTAAAGGTACTGTGCAAACCCGGTTGTTTGTTCTGTACAACCATGGTGAAAGTGTTTGAAATCTTTTGCCAATCCGAGGGCTTGTCCTTCTCTACTCTTTTAAGTAACTTTTCTTCCGACCAACTTCATTTCGATCTCTTGGCAAAGACTTAACCGCGAACTACGCTGAACTGTGTGATTCTCTGCAAAGACTCAGAACCATAGACATTGGTCCAGGCCTATTGAATTGAATCCTCATTGTAGCAAGTCTTTTCTAGATTGCCCTGCCTACTTACTTGTTGGTGCTGCTTAATTGTGAATAACCTTGTCTTTCTCTCCCTTTTAAATTACTGGAGTGTCATTTTACTCACACTTCATTTTGAGCTAAATTTGTCCAGAATTCATTGAGTGTTGTGTGGTGTATTAAGATTGTGATTTTCTGCTGCTTTACTTTAGTGATCTGTTTTACAAATCATGTGTAAATAAATGTATATTCTTTTACTCAGAAACCTTGAGTCAGTGTTTGCTTGAACCATGGTAATTACTGTCCTTTGTGTATACTGCTCACTTTACTCTTGAGATAAGTCTGGCTGCTCAGCGATCGCAACCATTTTACTGTGTAGTACAGGCTTGTACCAAAGGTGAATTTGTACTGCCACTTGTAGTCTTAATTGTGTGAGGTGTTCCCAAAGGGTACTGCATCTGATTCTGCCTAACACTGTGTACAGTGGTGAGGATCAAGTATAGTGATTACACTTAGTGTGCTGCTATTACCTTGGATCAACTAACCACAAGGCTAAACATCACTAAAAAGCAATTTTAATCATGTCTGATATGGAAAGCTACAGTCAGGACCCCCTCCTTATTTACACTGTTGATTATCTGAAAAATCTATGTGGAGATAGGAATCTCTCTGTTAAAGGCAAAAAGTCTGAATTAATTGAAAGGTTGTTAGAGAAACAAAGTCTGGAGAGTGGGTCTGAAATACCTACCCCCCAGCAAATGTGGCAAATGATGAGAATGATAATGTGTTTGTTATTATGGATGAGTGGATACCTGGTCGGAAGCAGCTGTGTGTTCTCGTGTCTGTGCTTGTGATACATTCTACAGTGTGGCTTGACTTGGTGGTTCTTTGCCCCTAGGTTCTTTCCTCTAGTGTGTACGAGGAACACAAGTGTGTATGAGGAACGAGCCGTGGGCCGCGGGCTAGAAAGAAATGCCTCAGTGCTTGGACGTCTGAATCCTGGACCCTGGACCCCTGAGCCCCCTGTCACCCCCTGTGACCTCTCGAGAAGGGGAGTGCTTGGCGGAACTTGCGGAACTTGCGGAACTTGCGGAACTTGCGGAACTTGTGGCTGGACACTGCTGGGCACTACCAGACTCTGCCATTGGCGCTGCCTATTTACTGCCTACCCAGCTGAGCGGCAAAGTTTTACATGCACTCCGAGTGAAGCGGTGAGGCAGTTAGCTGCAGAGTTACACAGTGAGTGGGGTGCCAGTGAGAAACTGCGGGGCACAAGAAGCCTTACCATTGTGTTCCCGTGACTCATTAATCTCGTGGCGGTGACTCAGGGGTTACCTTTGATTAATATTTATCACGGTGCACATTTAAATATATCCTACAAAATTGGTGCACACATAGTCTGGGCAACAGCAAAACTACCTGTGTCTTCTTAAGTGATCTGCTGTACCCCATGATCACTAGCTCTGTGCTCTGACTCAGCTGAGCATTGGTGAAGTCCGGCAGAGTCTAGGGCTGATACTGTTTCCTGCTGATTGGTCCTGGGGAGGGGCACACACCGAGGAAGCACCGTAGAAGCACTGCTTTGCTGAGGCGTTCGGTGCAAAGTGCTTCCTCTGATCTATCCTTTTTTACACTCTTTTTGTCTATGTGCAGGGCCTTATATTTATTTCTTTACTCCTGTTGTGTACTCTGATTTGTTTGGCTGCTGCCACAGTATGGCAGACAAAAGAGTAAGAATGTACACTCTTCGTATGGACATGCCATGCTCTGCATGATTGCGTGCATTGTGCGATTCTCCAAATGCAGAAGGACTACCTCATACTCCAAAGTCCTCCCGTCTATTCACCAAAGGCTGCCACTTGGACAAATGAGCTGGTAGAAAATGCAGCCGCTCTAATACTCCTGCTGGTGATATTCACGATTTTCGGTTTGAAATCTCGCGCCCCTCTCGACCTTTGGCACAGATGCCGCCTTTAATGAACTTAAGTGTCTCTAATGCTGAAGCGCAGCCAATACTCATTAATCAAGAATGCATTGTTACAGATCCTCCTTTAATGAGTTGATGTCAATATCGGACTCGAATGTTAATAGTAAGGCTGACAAATTGCTTTGTAACATTTCGCTTTCTGACACTATGATTCTACAAAATACAGGAAATGTTGTTCCTTTGCTAAATGAGCATGAAAGTGTTATTCAAAATGTTGATGATGCTGTTATAGATCTACACTCATCAAATTCCTGCTTCTCGGCCAGGGAAGATGCCCATGACCTCTCTAAATCTCCCGTATTATTTCAGAAAGTAAGTCCTTCAGAATCAGACATCTCAATCTCTTTTATTCCGCCTACCTCAAGAAGGCCGCCTCTGGAAATTTCTGCCGTAATGTCTGGCTCATTATCAAAGAAATCTCCTAATATCACTCTCAAAGTCATGAACATAGCTTTGATGTCCCTGGCTAAATTATTTGAATCTCTTGATGGCAAAGTAAATTCCATTGCAAACAGTCTCATGGAAACTGCCATTTGGCAGAAGTCAATCACAGATTCCTCAACGGCAGGCACTTGATGGCAGAGACGCCTCCCTGATAACAATGCTGATCCCCAAGGCTACTCCCTTGGTTAAAACGGTAAACAAATTTTCTCGAATCCAGTCTGAGATGTGTTCCTCTGATAAGGCTACTCAACGTTTCATGGTTTTGGTTCCTTTTGTTGATGGCATAATTCGAGAGATACCGACTAAGGTTGCACCGGGAGTACCGTTGTCCACTCCGGTGGTTGTCACTGACTCAACAGTAGTAAACATTGAACAACCTCTTAAGGAGGCCGACACCATTTTTTCTAAAAAATCTAAAAAAGCTTCGATGAACGTATCCAATCCTGGGTCGGAACATAACTTGAAACAGAAAAAAAAAAGAAAATTCTAAAGGAGTGGGGTCCAATGCTCCGACGAAACAATTCTTCAAATCAATTACCAAGCCAGCCAGATGCTCAATGATAGCCTCTAGTGCCATAACAAAAAAATATTCTAATTTGGCACAAGAAAAGAACATTTCAAAAAATGGGTCCATAAACATTCAGCCGATCCCAACGCATTCCCCATTGGATGACCTGGTTCAGGCTGTTGAAGAACTTGAAGTAGGTCCTGAGGATCTGCCTCTTGAGGTACATGCCTTACTGCCACATAAGGTAGCAGCTTTGAATAGCTCTAAAACCTCAGACTTGATGCATAACACGCAAGAGCTAAGGAAAGCTGTCGATGATTACATGTGCCAATTTAATCATGCGCTAGCTGTGATTCATCCATTGACACAGCCTGCACTAGCTAGACCGAAAATGCCTTTGTAGGGGTGTCAAGTTGAATCCAGACAAGGGATGGCTCCTCCTATAGATGATAAGAATAATATAGCTGTGGAGAGCATGCCATTAATATCCAAATTTCTCCCTATTTCAAGTGAATACACAGGATAATATCCGGTCCTCTATGAAAGATTGGTTAATATCTTTAACTATGGAACAGAAGGCCCTTAAGACCTCGATGAAATCTCTTCTCCAAGGCTCTGACTCTGATCCCTTAATCTCTTTAGATCGGAAGTCGAGTGCCAAGTGTGTTACATTTAAAATTCCAGCAGAGGCCAAGAAATCAAACCCCTCTTTCGAAGAATCTCAGGGTAGAAAGGAGGCCTCAGAACCAATAAGCGATAAAAACAAAAAGCCTCTGCAACCTTATTCAATATTCATAAGCTGTCGTGGTGGCTCATACCCGGTATTCATTATGAATAGAAAGAGCATTATGGCGTTATTCTCTGATATTCCAGCACTGGAAGATATTGCATAGAGACATTGAGCAGGTGGAATTTCCTGTTAGAAAGGATTGAACAGTGTCCTGTCTTTGGATAAGATAACGTGCTATTCTTAATATCATTTGGTCAGCAAGATCATCCCTTTTTGAGCTTGGCTTTAGATTAACGCCTACTTTTAGTGAAATCCCTCTAATCAAGGTCTCACAGCAGCCTGAAAAAGTTGAATGTTCAGGAACTTGTCCCCCAGGTATAACACACGATAATGTGCCTATTGTTAACAAATGTTGCTGTTGCCATAATCTGTAACTAGGTCCAGATGAGCATTGCCCCCTGACATATAAAATAGCTTTTTTGTGCTGGAACACCAGGGGCCACAAACATTTATTAAATAATGCAAATTGTATCCTAATGAACTATGATTTACTTCTTCTACAAGAAACTTGACAATTGTCTGCTCCATCCTGGGACAATCATCAAGTCTATTTGGTACCGGCATTGAATGGTCAAAGAGGTCTAGCAACCATTTTCAATATTGCTTCCATGTCCAGTCTAGAAGTTCTTCATTCACCAAACTCATTTATGAATGTACTGTGATTCTGATTCAGTCAATTAAATGTGCAGTTATAAATGTATACTGGAATCCCGTGGCGATCTCAACCTCTTCCTTTTTCAAGGACCTCAATTAATTCACTCATGGAAAAGATTGCAGTTATTTTTGATATTTCACTCATTATTCTAGTTGGTGATTTGAACATTCATTTAATTGAGCCGTCCAACAAGAAGAACTCTGAACGGGCCACTTTCTGGCTTCATTTTATAGAATCATGGGATCTGATCATGTTGAATGGAGCTTTTAAAAGTGACACTCCTCCTTCCCATATGTGGTCAAGTGGGTCACATAAGGCTATTTTTGATTATGTATATGTTGATAGAGCTCTATTTGATCAGATCTCTGGGTTTTCCATCCTCCCCTCCTCATTTAGTGACCATTCAATGTTATCCGCCAAAATGGTGATCCACGCTCAACGTAAACCACAGTTTCGGCAGCGACACTTGGGAGTCCTGGCCATAAATGCCCCGCCCAATAGACTGCGTTGGATCATTCTCTCGTTGGAGGCATTCAACCAAGATCTAGTGGAGGACCATCACCTGCTCTTAGAGCAGGGGTTTAATACCCTGGAATATTGCCACAAAATTTACTTATTTGCCTCTTTGGCCGTTGCCAAAGGCAATTTATCCAATAAAGACCATCCAACCCATGTTTTTGACCAATCTATTAGACTCAGGAAGTCTCTCTTTCGCAGACAAAAAAGGCAGATTCTGCTTCCTCCAGCTCACTATCGTGAACCATGCCTACGCAAGTTGAAGACTTCCTATACTCTCAGTCCTGAATTCATTGCTCTAGAAAAGATGAGGCTTGAATTGAAATTCAAATGTATAAATGTTCAAACTGAAAAAAAACATCAAGAACTTAAGCTCAGAGAAATGGAGCTGAATCATGCCTTAGAAATGAAAAGGTTGTCTTTGGAAAATGCTTCTCTCCCAGAGACCATGTACACCTAAAAGAAATTGTTGGTATGTATGAGGCTAAGCTTGATATTTTGGATTGGTTGGCAATGTTTGAATATAACCATGGGATTCAAGACATTACAGGGAATCAGTTGCTTCCTTGGTTCTTCTCTATACTACCCATTGTTGCATCTGATGTTGTGATGGAGTTGGGGGAGGTGGATAGGATGGATTATGAGTGTGTGAAGCTAGCTTTAATTGCTAGATTTCAGAAGACCCCTTCCCAGTACCTTAAGAGGGTTAGGACCCTAAAAAAGCATGATGGTACCCCTTGGGCTACCTGGGTATGTGAACTTAGATGTTTGGGTAAAGGGTTACAGAGTGAACACTTATGAATGTATGAGAAATCTTGTTATGTTGGAGCCAATTTATGATGCCTGCTCTCCTGAGCTCACACAGCACTTGGCTAATTTTAAGCAGATAGATCCCAAGAAGTTAGCTAAGGCTGCTGACCTGTGGGTTGCCAACAGGGCTACTCACTAGGATTCTGGGGCAACTCAGAAGAAGGATGAGGGAAAGCAGCCAAAGAAAGATAACGAGGAGAATTCTAATACCGCCAATCAAAAAGAGGGCCCCAAACAGCAACATAAGGGTAAACCACAAGGGAAACCGAATCAGGTTTCCAGCTAGTGTACCATCTGGACCCAAAACAGATGGAGGTTGGAACACGCCCCCAGTCATCAAAACATTTGGGAAATATTTTTGTGGGTCAACGGACCATGTGAAAGAGGATCCCAGATTTAATGGTAAACCTTCAGCGGTCCACACTGTCTCCTTAGCCTCCTCCCCAGAGGAAGAGGTACCTATGGCAAGTGAAAACTTTCACCTACTGACTGATGAACCCATGAGAGTCTCAGATCGTGTTTCATTAGTGTCCCTGGGCTTGTGGGATTGTGGGAACAACAGAATTTAGATGTCTATAATTCCATCCCAGATAATAGTAAAGAGTATTTATAAAGATAGTGTTCTAGCACCCCCAGGCCTCCCAGTAAAAGGAAACAGTAGCTCACTAGGCCTGCAAGGGAGAGGACCTTAAGAGGCTCTCCAGAGGAGTTGATAGAAGAAAATATCACTCCCATTCCACAGGACTTACTAACTGCTATTTCAGGAAAGAAAGAGGCAAAGGGGAAACCCAAGACCTCCAAGAAGAAAGCAAATAGCACCCCTGTGCTTCCAACAAGGATATCCCCAAGATTGTCCAAAGTCACACCTGTGACTCCTCCACCTGCTGAGGCTGAGTGTAAGGTACAACCCTGTGTGGTTGATCCAGTCTCTGAAGAGTCAGTTCTGGAAGAAGACATAACTTTAGTTGGAGATCTGGACCCTGTTGACCATCCTGAGCTGCAGTCTTTACTGGCAGAAGGTGGACCCAACAGGGCAGACTTCAGCAGAGGACAAAGAGAGTGTCCTAATCTTGAAGGTCTTCGACTACAGCCAGCTACTCAGCTCGATGGGCAAGAACTTGGGAAGCATAGGTTGCACTCGGAAGATGGCCTCTTCTACAGTGAACCGACAGAGTCTATCCCTGGGAACTGCAGAGTGCCCCTAGAAAACAGACTCCCGTTCCTATAGTTGGCCCACGAGATACCTTTGGCTTGTCATTTGTGTTTCAAAAAGACCAAGGAAAGGCTCTCGTTATACTTCTACTGGCCTAAAATGGGTTCAGAAGTTAACAGATTCTGTAGGAGCTGTCACACTTGCAAAACCTCTGGCAAGCGTAGAGCCAAGCATGTGGCACCCTTGGTGCCTCTCCCAGTGGTGGGAGTCCCTTTTGAGATGGTAGACTATCCCCTTGACCCTCCCACATCTTCAGGAAACAGGTTTATCCTGTTTGTAGTAGACCATGCTACTAGGTATCCTGAAGCAATACCTACGAGGACTGTTATGGCTCAGGCTGTGGCTAAGGCTCTACTTGGTATTTTTACCAGAGTAGGGTTTCCTAAGGAAGTGATATCTGACAGTGGATGCTATTTATGTCCCACTACATGCAAGCCATGTGGAAAAATTATGGTGTCACTTACAAGTTCTCTACAAACTACCATCCGCAGACAAATGGACTGGTAGAGAGGTTTAATCGTAATATGAAGTGCATGATAGGTGCTTTAGAGAACCCCTTAAAAGAAACTGAGACCTTCTAGTGCCATGCCTTCTCTTTGCTTATAGAGAAGTCCCTCAGGAGGGAGTTGATACAGTCCCTTTGAACTTCTCTATGGCCATCCAGTCAGAGGTCCATTGGCCCTGGTCAATAAGGGGTTGGAGAGTGCTCCTCCGCCCAAGCCAGTCAGAGTGACTGATTATGTGATAGGTCTCCAGAGGAGAATGTCACACATGATGGCAGAAGCTAGTGATAACTTAAAAGCAGATCAGGCTCTGGTCAAACATTGGCATGACCAGATGGCCAACATGGTTGAGTTTACTCAAGACCAGCTTGTACTAGTTATGGTGCCAACAAGGCAGAGGGCCTTGCAGGACAAATGGATATGACCCTTCAAGGTAGTGGGCAAACTTGGAGAGGTGACCTATCTGGTGGATTTAGGCAGACCTAAGGAGGCTCCCAGAGTCTTTCACACCAATCGTTTGAAGGCATATGTCTCAAGACCAGAAGTGGGAGCTTTGCTTCTAGCTTCAGCTCAAGAGGAGGAGGAGAGTGAACCTCTACCTGACCTTCTCAGAGGCAAACCTTTGGATGCGAACATAGAAGGAGTTCATCTCTCTTCTAATCTGACATCTGAACAACAGGTTGAGTACACATTTCTTTAAAATCAGTTTGCCTCCCTGTTTTCACTTTCACAGGCATGCCCCCTTGGGGCCAGCATGATATTCTCACTGGTGACTGTTTACCTGTGAAAAGTAGGGGTTACAGAATGTCAGAACATGTAAGATCCCACATAAAGGAAGAGGTCAACATGATGCTTGATCTCGGGGTTATAGAGCCATTTACAAGTCCATGGTCTAGTCCAGTTGTTCTTGTACCAAAGGCAGGATCCAAGGAGTTGAGATTCTGTGTGGACTATAGAGCTCTAAATGCAGTCACTAAGACTGATGCTCATCGTTTACCAAGGACAGAGGAACTGGTGGATAAACTTGGTGCAGCCAAGTACCTAAGTACATTTGATCTGACATCAGGCTATTGGCAAATAGCCCTGACAAACCATGTCAAGGAGCAAACTGCATTTTCAACCCCAGCCAGACTCTACCAGTTTAAGAATATACCTTTTGGATTACAGAATGCACCTGCTACATTCCAAAGGATGGTCAATCGAGTTCTGAATGGGATGGAGGACAGCTGCATGGCATACTTTGATGACATGGCAGCGTCCAGCCGTAGTTGGAAAGAACATATTGATTAGTTAATATATGTTTTGCAGGCTCTTGAGCAGGCCCATCTGACCATAAAGGCAAGCAAATGTCAAATTGGTCAGAGCAAAATAGTCTACCTTGGTCATGAGGTAGGAGGAGGTGAAATAAGGCCATTGCCTAGCAAAGTACAAGCTGTACAAAACTGGGCCACCCCTACTACTCAAATCCAAGTGAGAGACTTCCTAGGTCTGAATGGGTACTATGGGAATTTCATTAAGAACTATGGGTCCATAGCTTATCCTTTGAATGCAGTCTCCTCTCCAAATTCCCTAAAAAGGTTAGATGGAATGAGGAGTGCACTCAAGCCTTTGAAAACCTGAAGTAAGCCCTTTGTCAAGCTCCAGTCCTAAGAGCTCCTGATTATCACCAACCCTTCATTGTGCAGACAGATGCCTCCAATCCAGGTATAGGTGCAGGCCATAGTCAACTAGATGAGAAAGGTAGTGAGTACCCCATTTGCTTCATCAGTAGGAAACTGAAGGAACCAGAAACAAGGTGGGCAACCATAGAGCGTGAATGTTTTGCCATTGTTTGGTCTCTGAAGAAGTTTAGACCATACTAGTTTTGTGATTCAGACAACAGTCCACCAGCCCATGAGATGGATAATGCAAATGAAAGGGGAAAACTCAAAACTACAAAGATGTTCAATCTGCCTGCAAGGGTTTGATTTCACCATTGAGCACAGGTCAAGATGTCACCACCAAAATGCTGATGGTCTCTCTAGGATGTTTTTAACAAAAAGGAGTGGATTAAATCCTCCTGTCCCTTAGTCTGGGGAGAGGGGGGGCAGTGTTAGGAAGAATTCTCCAGAATGGCTAATTTCTCTTACCTACTGAGTCCCTCAGCAGCTTTGCTGGATTTCTAGGATTTTGTTTTTCACCTGGTAAGAGTGTAAGTCTTTTTTCCCACTCTTACGTGTGTTTTGCTGTGTTTTTTACATTTTGTGTTCATAGACTATGGAGTCTCACCTATTCCATAGGCATCATCTTTTTACTGTTTGTCACACACCTTTAGTGCAGTGACACAGGGTTGTCTTTTTCAGAACTACAAAATAACGACGTACCTGCTCTAACATGTTATGTTTTCTTTTACCACAGAGATTGAAACAACTCCTACAAAACTCCTACATTGGATATACCATACACAAAAACGGCATAGGCCCGCAACAATAGAAACAGTAAGTCTAAAATTATTGGTGTCATACTACTTTATAATCTGCAAATTGTAATCTGTGCACATATTTCAGCAATCCACATACCAATATCACAATGTTCAATGCATAGCTATATTATTCTGTGCTGCTTGTACCGACAGCCTACACTCTTGACTGCATACCCTACAGTCCACGGCCTCCAGCCATGCACTCAATACTGTAGATCCTGGCCACAACCACCATAGCATACTACAAGCATGCATGCAAACATATACCCACTTACCACAAACCAGAAACATAACACAGCCACTTTAGTTCACAAATGATTCCAGTACGTCCACTCAATGGACAAACTCTTTGCTGAATGCCCTCTTTACCCAATCCTCTAATGACTGGCCACAATCAATACATTATAGTACAGTAACCTACCGAATAATCTGCACAGTCACCACAACCCAAATACGAAATGCATCCATATCTCATACATAACTGTCCTAGACTCGGTAAGATTTGGCTCCTCGCATGTAACTGGCATCGTTTACCCATTAGTTCACGTTTCTTCTTATGTACACCATTTGACTGGAATGGGTAGAACACACAATAGAGTGGACCACATGGTGCAGACCTCGGTAAACATATTTGAAAGTCTGCTATAGGCCTTAACATTTTAAACTTCTCCTTTACTCTTTTAGCATGTAATGCAAACACAATTTGAAAACCAGACCCTACTTACAATCTTTTGAAGAGTTGTAAAGTAATTTATTGTGTTTAGTGGATGAGGGTGCCAAATATGTCCGTGCCCAAAGATGGTAAACTGCTTAACATATCTCTGCCACCGATGTATACTCAGCCGTCTCACACACACTATCCCAACATACACCGTTGATTCGTAATACACTGCACATATATTTATAACAAAGGGGTCGTAACAGTGGAATTGTATTTTTTATCATCCGTCCAATCAATGCACCATGTTTAAGCTACCATCATTTCTCCATGCACCTCATACTAACTTATACATAACCACAATACTCACATTGCAAAATGCATGACAAAATTCTAACAATTTCCAGGCTCAATGATTTTTTTACTCGCATTGTGCCCAGAAATCGAAACCCACCATGCCTCTCTTGCAACAAGACAAACGCTTATTATAAAATGGCCTTGACCGCTACGCATGAATTGCTGCAAGGACAGACATTGCACGAAATTAAGAAAAAAAGCAAAGATAACTTACGCCACAGTAACAGCGGACATTTACCGCTAAGGTAGTCTGCAACTGTTCAATACGGTGTACAGAGGAATTTCCCGTCTTCAAAGTCTAACCATGGATTTTGGAGAAATTATGTAAGTAGAAGTTTACTTTGTTCATGTGCACTGTACTGGGTTTTTTAACAGTAGTGTTGTATGCATTGTTACAGAGCCATCTCTCTGAGATTCAACCTAAGTGAGTGCTATGATTGTTGGTCATTTGGTTCACATCGAACTCCAGCCCATTCTAACCTATACCTAGAGCAGAACACTGCAATGAAAGCAACTCCTGCTCTCAAATAGGAGACTGTGTGTTTGATTGTGTGCGTAAAGATTGGCAGCATTGTCCTTATAATTAACTTTCGAACACTTCAGAGTTATATGCTACCTTATTATATTTAAATAAATAACATCCAGAGGTGCATATAACACTCACCCGGCAGACAAACGGCGACAGTTGTTGTTGTACTGTGGAATATCTTGCCAAAACAGATCATGCATTGTCCTGCAATGGTAGCGGTTCCCCAGGAACATTTTTTTGTTTTGAAAGTTTCTTTGGGCTCACACAGCGGGGACGTGGTGTGGGTCTGACAACACTCACTGGCACTGAAATAATTAGCAAAAAGAAAAATAATCAAATGCGGGGGTGTTGGCAACGTTTGAAAGACAAAGCACATGAGTGTAGCCATGTAAGGAGAGTGACACTTACAAAACAGACAGCAAGCCTTTGGGTGAACACCCGACGCAAGTCAATAACACGCATTAGCTCCATGGAGACAACCAACTCGACTGTTCATGTATGCATGTGCGAAAGAATGCGCACCATCCAGTTTACGTATAGAAGCAAAAATCTTTTGTAGTACTGCTTAATGTGTCTACATTTCCATATACAGCTATAGAAATGATAAGGAAGTCCCTGCAATATCAGAATGTACCCACCAAAGTTCAAAATGAAGGAGTATTGGGCACGAAGCACTATAGCCATTGTTGCCCTGGCTTTACCTTTTTTTGATACTTTCATTAACACGTGCGTTGCTGCAGTTTACAATTCAACTTGCACATTCATATAAGGGCCCCATATAAAAGGTTTGTTGAAGTTGCTGTCAGTTATGCACCCCAACTGTTCCACTCTCACCTATAAAGGGGGTGTTACTGGGACCATATAAATAGCCGCCTGCATTCTATATGCCCATCCTGGAAGGCGTTCTATGTGCCCAGTCTTGCTTTGATGCCCTGTGGCCAACCTAGACCGTACTCGTTTAGGCACAACCTGCAGTACCTCCTACTTGGGCTGCACACTCTAGCTCGTGTTTGTTATACCTAACCTGGCCAGCGCTATATATGTCCTTTGTTACCTGGGTATTTGTATTTGCCCAGCCTCAACTCAAATCAGTCTTGTTTAGCTTCTAGGAGTACATATTATTTCACAGCAAAAGTTGCACACTGAATTGCTTTTATGGACTCTCAAATTTGTTCCATCAACCATGATCAGATTGATGATTTGCCCAGAATTACACACTTTGTTTAAGTAGAAAAAGCATGAGTGACCACATAACTTCACAGATATACTTCATATCAGTGTGTGCTAATGGTTGGGAGGCAAACGGTAAATAATTGGTTTTCTAGCAAATCATATAATACAGTAATTTGACAGTATATACATTGTTGTATACATTGGTATAAAAACAGGTGAAGCAAAACAATGTGGTTATGCATTCATTTTGGGCTGCTGGATAGAGGTTTTCCCGTGTAAAGATAGAGAATCCTATAGTGTAGTATATGAATGGACATTTTATTAATAATATGTAACAGCACTATACTGTGTGCACACTCCTTTAATTGCATCTGTGATGTTTAATAATATTTCACGAGTATGGGGTAAGGACACTGGCACCTGTAATAAAGTCAATGGTACATAAAGAAAGGGCACCTTTGAGCATTTGACCGCACTTATGTCCACCCACCCTAAGCTCCACCTCCATGTTCTGCCCACCTAGGGCCCTTTGCCACATGCTTCTCACTGAGCCCTTGGCCTTTAATCTGCCACTGATACCTTCTACCTTACTGCCCATGTCACACCTTCCATATGCCAGCAGATGGATTCTGAAACAAGCACTTCAAGATTACCATAAGCGGTGTGTTTTCGCTCATTGTGATCTGGGACGATCGCTATAGCCCTATATGTCCATTTGCATTTCCGGCAATTAGAAGCAACATGCAAACATTCATGTTGTAAGAAACAACAGAAACAAGAACATACTCCTTTTCAAATCCATAAAAAAACATTTGTTTTTGTGAGGCACAGCTCCACCTCACTGATGATGCCCAACACGGCTGAAACACGTGTATGGGGTTGCTGTTGGTACTCTTGTTCAGAGGACAATTGCCATAGCATTTCGGTGCTGGACTGCCCATGTGGGCGGGACAAAGACTGATATGCAAATGGAAATTTCCCATCTGTGAAAGGTACAGTGAGTTAAAGTGTGGCTGTGGACTCTAGAGTGGGTACCTTCCCATAGAACAGGCAATTGTTGCCATGTTCGTTCCCATAGAGTGATGCCCATGACTATTTTTTGATTGTTTAAGGGACTTAGATTTAGTCACCCTAAGTTTCCTAGGGTCATCCAGATGTGTACCCCTTGCTTACTCTGCTCAGAGGGGCACAGCTCCACCTCATTAATGAGGCCCAACAAGGATGAAACAAGTGTATGGGGTTGATGTTGATACTATTGTTCAGAAGGGTATTGCCATAGCATTTCGGTGCTGGACTGCCCATGTGGGCGGGACAAAGACTGATATGCAAATGAGAATTTCCCATCTGTGAAAGGTACAGTGAGTTAAAGTGTGGCTGTGGACTCTAGAGTGGGTACCTTCCCATAGAACAGGCAATTGTTGCCATGTTCGTTCCCATAGAGTGATGCCCATGACTATTTTTTGATTGTTTAAGGGACTTAGGTTTAGTCACCCTAAATTTCCTAGGGTCATCCAGATGTGTACCCCTTGCTTACTCTGCTCAGAGAGGCACAGCTCCACCTCATTGATGAGGTCCAACAAGGCTGAAACACATGTATGGGGTTGCTGTTGTTACTCTTGCTCAGAGGGGAATTGCAATAGCATTTCGGTGCTGGAATCCTCATGTGGGCGGGACGAAGACTGATATGCAAATGGGTATTTCCCGTCTGCGAAAGGTAAAGTGAGCTAAAGTGTGGCTGCGGACTCTCGAGTGGGTACCTTCCCAAATAACAGGTCAATGGGGCGTGTTAGTTCTCGCAGAGGGGCACCTATGGACTATTTTTTGATGGCTTAGTTATCTTGTGTCCTCAACCCATGATGCTAGGTGCTGCTGGATCACCTTCACACAGATTTTTCCCGTGGCATCCAGCAACAAAATGGGTTGGTAATTGCTGGGGTCTGCCCTGACCCCCTTCTTGAATATCGGGACTATCACTGCTGATGTCCAAGTCTCGGGAACCCAGTCTTGGGAAATGATTGCTTTAAATAGCCTTGTGAGCACTGGGGCCCAGACAGTTATTTCACACTTATACTGGTCGACAGGGACTCTGTCTGGCTTAGGTGCCTTTCCCTCCTTCTCTGCACCAATGGCCCGAGCAACTTCTTCGACTGAGAAGATTAGCTTCTTAGCAGGATCTATTCGCAAGGATATAGCTATGGAAGAAGCACTCAAAGGGGACATCTGGACAGCTCTGGGTCAGTAACTATACAGGTTCTCAAAATGGGTGTGCCTCCTAATCGGATTTATACTTTTCGGTATAATGACATCACCCTTTAAGTCAGAGTCGGTGTTCAACCTCCAGAAGCCTATGCTGTTTTTCACCTCTGTACACTCTTGGATGGCTAGCCATTGGTCCTGTATGTACCGGGCCTTTTTGGCACCTAAAAGTGACTTACAGGAACTTCGCATTGCTTGGAGAAGGGCCCTGTCCAGCACTCTCCCCCCTTTCATATATGCATTTTGGGTCCTCTTGGCTAATGAACAGTCCCAGTCAAACCAGGCAATCCGCTTCTTGGCCCCTTGCCTAATTCGGTTTACTGGGGCAGATAACAGCTGCCTCATTCATTCCTGGATTGCTACGAAACTCAAGCATATGTGTTTGGAGGAGGTGCAAATGAGTTTAATTTGTCGCAGGATTTTACCATAAAATGTTTGTCCCGCTAGTTCCAGTTTTAGATTCAACCATTTTATTGAGCGTTATGCATTGTCATGAACTGTAATAACCGTACCTCTGTCCACCGTCCACGGGCAAGCTTCAGCGGGATTTTTAAGGGAAAGTATCATTGGTCTATGATCGCTTTCCAATCGATCCAGGACCTCAAAGCCCACAACCCTATGCTGGCCTTTACCCAAGACCAGGACATAGTCAATTCGAGATGAGCCTTAAGGGCCACAATGGGTGAGTTTTGCTGGTGGATCGGTTACAAACTGTCCATTACAGCACCTCAGGCCGAGATTATGACGGCTTCTAACTACTTCCAGGGTCTCTGTGTGCGGCCCCCCCAGTGGGAGTCGCCCTTACATCACGAATAGCCCAGGGCTCATCTTCATCATCCCAGAGACCTTCCAGTGATCTGGGGAGTTCCAATGAGGTATTAAAATCTCCAAGGATCATGATGAAAGTAGGACCCTTGTTGGAAGGCCCCAAGCAGTCTACTATATCACACAAAGCCAGTACTGCATTAGTGGGTGTGCTGAACTTCAGCCTTTTGTAAACAATAAAAACAAATGCGGTTTCCTTATTAGGTAAGGCCAATTCCACCAGTAATAAATCTTCGGAGTTAGTGGGTATCTGTCATGATGCCTAACCCCGGAGCACCAGGCCAGACCCAGCACCTCCGGGAGCAGGCATCATGCCCCCGGGTAAAAGCCCAGCGGCCGGCCCCTTATAGGGACCTCTTTGGACCCTGTCCTGGAGCCTTTGGCACCAGGCTCATGTTGGACATCAGTCCTGGCGCCATAGGCGCCAGGCTCATAAAGGAAAGTGTTTGGTGCACTTACCTGATGCAGACCATGCTGCATACTCACCTGATGCAGACCATACTGCATGAAGACCCAAGCCAAATGAGGCTTAGAAGGGACTATTTTACTGAAGGGACTATTTTGTTACTTGGGTGGGGCTGTGGAAGAATACTTACCTAGGACTTCTTCCAAGGCTATTTAAGCCACGCCCGGACAGCCACACGTGCTTCGCGTTGTTCTGCATCCCAGCAGCTGAACGCTCACCGTGTCTGCTCCTGCACCTGGACTTCAGCCACGCCCGCCTCGAACCTGGAACACCTGTAAGGAAAGAAGAGAAGAAAAGGTGAAAACCAAGAACTTATTCAAACTTCTTACCTTCATCCGGAATCTTCACGCCAGCATTCTTGAAGAAAGACTTCCATTTAAAAGCATTGCGTTGCTCGCTGCGGCACCGCGCTTCACTCACCTGTCCTCGAGACATCTCCCGGCTCCATCGCGGCTGTCAGCACTGGTCGCCACATCTCTGCATCTAGGGGAGAGAAGAAGAGACAAAAGGTGAGCAGAGGGAACAATGGAGGAAAGCCAAATTTTCAGCCATAATAATTACCGGCTTTTCTTGGTGAACCATTCCACATTTCGGGTCGGCACCGCTTCGTTGGCAGGTACTGCACCCCGGCCCCTATGGGGAAAGGACAAAAGACATTACTGGGGAATTATAAAGACATTTAGAGGGGTCGCCCTCATCACTGACTAACCTGATTTTACCATCAGCAATTTAACCCCTCAACGCATCGCCTTTGTTCTGCACCTGAAATAAAGGACAGATCACAGGTTAGGAAGACAACATAAAAAGAGGCTCACACTTGAACTTTTGAATCTTTATACTTACGGCATATCGCTCAGACAAGTCAAGTGGATTTTGCCAGCGCCATTCTGAAAACCAGTGAAGTAACTGGAAAAACGCGCGCCCCTGCACCAGAAGCAGGATGGAGAGTTCATCCTTCCAAACCATAAGGTGAGCTTAAACCGGGGGTTTTGGAAGAAGTCAGAGAAGAACGAAGGTGGTTAGGGGGGAGCAAGCACACTATTCTGCAGACAGTTAATCCCCTTTCTCATCTGCAGAAGGATATTCCTACGGGCCAGACAAGCAAGATTTGGGGGTCCTGTTCAATCGGTGGTCCGAGTTCTGCGCATCACGCTTGAAGAGGCCACAGCAACCCAGACTAGACCAGAGCCTCCGTGATAGACATTATTCTAACTTAAAGTTGATATGTTGCAATAATGTGTTATAAAAACTACCCAGTGGTAAATCTTGGGAAACGTAGTACTAACAACCTTTTAATATAAAATAATGCTCAAATTCTATGTTGTGTTGGAACATTGGTTGAACATTCTCGATCATCTGTATGTGGAGTCATCAAAGATTGTATCACTGGTAGACACACTACATTTCCCATGATTCCCAATTACTCATCAAAGAACAGCATAGAGTCATTTGATGAGATACCACCTGAACATAAATTGTTCAGTAAAGCATCAATGTGTTTTATATCCCTACTTGCTCTACTTGCCCCTGGCTTACAAACAGCTGAAAATGCCAAGTGGTTGCAGATACGCAGATGGGAGTTAGTGCAAACACTCAATGCCACTGCAAAGTGGCTCAATGCAGTTAAGGAGGAGCTGAGAGCTGTGAGATTGATGTCTCTCCAAAATAGGTAGGTCCTCAACCTCCTCACTGCCATGGAGGGGTATGTGCATAAATATGATCAAGTTGCTGTACCTTTACACCAGCACACAATGAGCCAAATGTGAGGTTGACAGAAGCTATAACGTCCTTGCAGGACTTATACGCAAACATGGTGCAGGAGACTGAGAAAACTGAAGATAAGGTTTGGTTTGAGTACTTGTTCTCAGGGGTTCCCACCTGGATAGGTAATGCATTTAAAATACTAGTGGCAATATTAGTATTGGTACTGACTGGCCTCAGTGTCCTGCAATATATCATGAGTCAATATAGAAGAGCAGGGAAGAAAATAGTGGAGAAACACATGTTGAAAATTGTGATGGTCAGGGATAGCATGGTATATGTTCACACTCAAACAGATGAACAAACCCACATGCACAGTATATAGAGGCCAATTGGGCACCCTGGTACAAAATATGAACACCCATTAGATCCTGAATGCTATACGCAACACTGGGTGTATTGTGAAGGATAGTTGTTTATGAAATGTAGCCTAGAAGAATATGTGGAACAGGGAGGTGACTCAAGGGGGGTCCATAGGATTTGGATCCCTAAATTTGGATATGAGATGATGAAGGAAAATGGTTATTAGGTCAATAAATTGACCAGAGGGGGAGGTTAATAGTGCAGATTAGATCAGCACCAGGTTTGGTCTACTGGTGAACAAAGGTACGAGCTGAGATGTGACCTGTAATCGTTAGTTTAACCGTTAGTAGTAATGTAACCATCATAAAGAATAGAATAGTTTGTGCCACACAATTAGGGTATGAAGTAGGGTGATCTTACAAGAGATGGGAAAGGTTGCCAAACACACAGATAGGGTATAGGTGGGCATAGGTTGAAGAATACATTGACAGGGAATCAACTGTGGCATCATGCAGTGTATAAGACTTGAAGAACATTAACATGGTGTAGAAAAAGCCAAAGTACCGCCCTCTATTTACTGTCATCATTTAGAAAAACAGTGTAGGGCCTCCATTCTGAAATACTGAATTTCGAAACTAAAATTGCTCTGCACACAATTTCATGCTTCACAGTGTTTAGTCAGAAACCCAGGCATGAAGGTCAGGGCAGTCAAAATCATACTAGATAACGTTGCTCAGAAGCACACAGTATGCAAGTATACAGTTAATTTGCTTCTATTGGTAACAGCAAGAAAGCACAGATAGCTTTGATCTCCAGGTGTAAATAGCTACCATGCCAAACAATTTCCTAATGAATAAATGCATAGTGTTCTCATTGGTTTCTGAATGTGCACATGGGGCAGGATAGCACATTATTCAATAAATAGATGAAAATGAGTTCTGAACAGTGGACTTTTACCATGGGATCGGGACAGGTATTGTTTATTCCAGGCTCAGCTAAATAGTGCACCTGCTACTCCCTTTGTACAACAAGACAGAGGGATGGTATGCCAAGGTCACAAACAAAATGGCCTATAAGGCCTCAAGACTGGGAACGAGAAAGAAGTGACTTTTTCAAATTGAATTATAACTGTCTGTTCTTCTCTCCTTCCTTACAACACACCCTGACACCACATTAAAGTGTCCAAGGTCAGATGAGCAATTGTTAGCCAATCAGGACCTTGTCCACCATGTTGGCTAGTGTAGTAGAATGCCAACCAATTATATGATAGAACGATATGTACAATTTTTAGTAGGACAAGCTTAGGAGGAGCTTTGAGTTATGGAATACCCAATACAAGTAGCCTTCACCTTTGGAATGTATAGGTGTTATATCTCACTACCCAATAGAATGAGTTAATAAATGTATTTTTCTTATCATTATACATGATGTCATTTGGGATGTGTATTTGGCTTAAAGCCTATGTTCTATATTCCAATGTTGAGAATGCTATTGTGTGTTTTTTACCCGATCGTTCACGTTTGAATAAAGCTGGGTATTTTCATGCACTTGCTGTTACTCCATTTCTTGAGTTCTTTTTGTTATTGGTTATCGATAATTGATTGAGACCACCTTTACACCAATGATAAATTAATGTGTTACTCTTATTTTGGTTAATCTCAACTGAATATTTTATGTTTTTGCAGATACTGTAAAAACCCTTATGGAAGGCAGAAATCAAACCCAGATTGCCACGTTCATCCTCAAAGGATTCTTCTATCATCCAAAGACCAAGACAGTGGTGTTTGTGCTGCTTCTGATAGTCTATCTGGTCACCTTGATTGCAAACAGCCTTTTCATCCTTGTGGCTCTGGTCGATACTCGTCTTCACTCACCGATGTACTTTTTTCTATGTAACCTGTCAGTTTTGGATCTCTGCTATTCATCGGTTAGTGGCCCTACCTCATTGCAGGGACTTTTGGTAAATAGCATTACAATTTCCTATTCTCAATGCATTGCACAAATGTACTTGGCCCTATCCTTGGGTCAAACGGAATGTTTCCTTCTGGCAGTGATTGCGTTGGATCGCTATGTTGCTATCTGCCACCCCTTACGTTATCACGAGATTATGAACACTAGAGTCTGTATCAAGCTTGCCATTGCCACTTGGATGTCTGGATTTCTCTACTCTTTATCCTCTGTGATCGTCCTTCCACTGGTGGATTTCTGTGGACATAACATCATTGACCACACATACTGTGAAGCAGAAGCTGTGGCACAATTATTCTGCTTAAAATTCCATTTCATTGACATCATGACACCTGTTTTGGCTTTTGTCAGTCTTGTGTCCCCAATTTCTTTGATCCTTTTCACCTATTTTCAGATCATTGCCACCATCTTGAGGATGCCGACGGCTGAAAGCAGGCACCAGGCGTTCGCTACCTGTGGGTCTCACCTCGTGGTTGTTACTCTATTCTTTGGAACAGTCATGGGGAATTATTTTATGCCTAAGTCAAGGGTCTCATCAGAGGAACACAAAGCAATATCAATATTTTACTCCCTCGGGGTTCCAGCTCTAAACCCCCTCATTTATACACTGAGGAACAAGCAGGTGCACGGGTCCATGAAGAAACTTTATAATCTGACCAAGTCCTAGGAAATGTTCAAAACGCAAATCTGACCCTGTGTTACAGAGTCTCTTACCCGGAAGGAAGGGGTGTTGTATGGAAGGATCAGGCTGCACTTTCAGTCCTAGAAGAGTCTCGAAAAGAAAGGGAACTGCCAGATGCCATCTCTTCATGCTATTTGACTAAGCCAGAGATCCTGACACTCTGCTTGGAAAGTCGGTAGCAACATGCAAAGTCTCATTGCATTTCTTTCCCTCTGTCAGGGACATGATGACTGATGCAAAACACACAGTAGTTCAGTCTCTCTTGAGACTCGAAAAATCAAAGCAAAAATATTGAGGCTAATTTGACAAAAATGCCCTTCCCATAAGCACCTACTACCAATTGCCTCTCAGATTCCATCAATAGCACACACTTTATTGCCATGGCTTTTTCGGCAGCATTATTATCAGACAATGAACACACTTTAGTGTATTGGTCTAGCGTTATCAACTCTAAGACAGAGCATATAACTCTATGGATATTTCTGTCTTTTTCTTTGACCAGCATCTCTCGGGGGTGACTTGATATTGATATTTTATTTCTATTGCACTCGTACACAAGTGTTTCAGAGCGTGACAAGGGAAGGGAGGGAACAGGGGAGAACAAAGCAGTGATATTACTAGGCCCAGTGACAATGAGAACGCTCAAGTGCATGGGAGAGGGGGAGGGGAGTGCACTGAAGGGGGAGAAGTGGAAAGTGCGAAGCAATGGAGAAACAGATAAATAACACTAAATAAATAAATAATATAGGCAACACACAGAGGTAGTGCAGCCAGCAATTTGCAAGTGCTAGGTTTAAGGCAGCAGACAGGGTAGGTCTGATAAGTGCAGGATGAAAAAGGGGGGCTATATGGGTACAGATACAGATCCCAGTGCAAATGGTGGGCCATAGGTAGTACGGGAGGGTCACAGGATGTGCAGGTACCTGAGCCCGGAGGACAGAGGGTGGCCAGGTGCACGGTGCCAAGAGAGAACAGATCGTCAGGGGAGAGGAGGAGGGAAGGCAGAAGAAAAGAGGAAGGTCTTGAGGTGCTTCCGGAACCGGCGATGATTCTCCTCAAGTTTTAGAGTGGCAGGGAGGCTGTTCCAGAGGGAGACCCTAGCCGAAGACAGCAATCTATCCCCAGCTCATGTCTTTAAAAAACAACTGACCCTGAGAGTGTTAGAGGTAGAGGAGCGAAGAGCTTCAGAGGGGAGGTATTTGCGGAGGGATAGTGAAGGTATTTTGGACCCAGGCCCCAGAAAGACTTGTGGACAATGCAGAGGGTTTTGAATTTAATCCTTGCATCCACTGGGAGCCAATGGAGAGATTTCAGAGCTGGAGAGATACGATCCCAGCTTGAGGCCAAGGACAAGTCTTGCAGTCCTGTTTTGGATTATTTGCAGAGGGCAGAGAATAGAGGCAGGTAGATTTAGAAAGAGGTTGTTACAATAGTCCAAGCTAGAGAGAACCAAAGCCTGGGGCACCATGAACTTCTGGGGGAAGGAGAGGAAAGACAGAGTACCTCTGAGGAGGTGCAGTAAGAAGTTTGACTTTTTAGAGACCTCATAGATGTGGATAGACAAGGAAAGGGCGGAGTCAAAGATGACCCGAGGTTCTTAGCCTCGTAGGTGTGGGTAGGAGGAGGGCCAAGAGAGGCCGGCCATAGAGTGAGGGGAAAGGATGGTGATGGTGAGCCGATGAGGAGGATCTCCGTCCTGCTGGCATTCAGACAAAGATCATTGGCGGCACACCAATCTTGAATGGCAGTTAGGACACCAGAGATGAGAGATGGAGAGGAGGTGGCCAAGGACAGCCTGAAAATGAGTTGAGTATCGTCAGCGTAGCACTGGGAATTTGAGCAGAAGATGGCAATGCAGTGGGCGAGAGTTGCCAGGTATTGTTTGAAAAGCCAGGGCGAGAGGTTAGACCCCTGGGGAACCCACAGGGAGAGAGGAAGATAGATGATAGGAAGGACCCAAGTTGGACCTGAGAGGGTCAATAAGAGAGGAAAGAGGTCAGCCAGGCCAGAGCCTGATCAGTGATACCCAGGTTTTCATGGAGATGGTTGAGCAGGATGGTACGGTTGACCGTGTCAAAGGCAAAAGAGAGATCGAGGAGGATGAGGACAGACGGAATGTTAGAGTCAAGATTGGAGAGCATATCTTCATGGATGTTCAGGAGAGCAGTTTCCCTGCTTCTGGTAGCTCTGAATCCAGACTGGTGATCACGGAGACAGCTAACAGGTTAAGCTGAGAGATGGCCAACTTTTCCAGGAGTTTTCCCAGAAAGGTAGTAATGGAAATGGGGCGATAGCTCAACAAGAAGGATCAGCTGTGGGTTTCTTGAGAAGAGGGTGCACAAAGGAGTGCTTCAGATGGTAGGGGAAGTATCCTGAGGCAAAGGAGTGGTTGCAAAAATCAGCAAGGGCCGGAGAGAGGGTGTCAATGTGGTCCTTGATGGTTTTAGAGGAACAGGGATGAACCTGTTTTGACAAGACTTTCATAGATCGGACTTGTCTAGCGACCTTGTCAGGGAAGAAAAGAGGAAAGGAGGAGATGGATGGTGGAGGGGTGGCTAAACGAAGGTCAGCAAGCACAGATGGAGAGGAGAGGAGAGAGGTGGGGGTGGAGAGGGTAGACCGGATGTCCTTTTTTTTTCAATGAAGTGAGAGGCAAGGGCATGGCAAAGAGCCTGGGAGGCAACAGGAGGGGTAGAGACTGCAGCAGGATTGGCCAGCTCCTTGTAGATGTTAAAGAATGTGGCCGAGTTGTGAGATGCCGCATAGACATGAGCTTGGTGAGGACAGAGAGTCTGTATTGCCTTTGTAGCAGGCGACAGGCCAGTTTGTCAGAGGATGACAAGAAGACCTCCATTTCCCCTCAGCTGCCCTAAACTTACATTTTACATTATGTAGCCAGGTCAGAGTCATACCAGGGTTTGCAATTGGCTTTGGACTTCAAACGAATCCTCATGGAAGGGGCAAGAGAATTAAGAGTATCCGAAATTGAAGAGTAGAGCAGAGACATGGCTGTGTCAGGATGTGAGGGGGGGGTGTGGCGGCAAAAGCCTCAACTGACAAACTGAGCCAGATGTCCGAGAAGATGTCCGAGAAGGTAGGTGGCAGTGTTGGGGTAGGCTTGGCTTGGGGGGAAGAGAGGGAGAGATGAGAGGAGAGGAGGGAGTGATCGCTCCAAGAGAGAGGAGTGGTCAGAGGGATGGAGAGGAGGAGGTCAGAGGAGATCAAGACATTGAGTGTGTGCCCTGCAGAGTAAGTCGGGCCAGAGGGGAGGATGGACAGGGGAGAGGGAGTTGCATAGGCCACGGAAGAGTACAGAGGTGGAAAAAGGTGAGTCTAAATGTATATTGAGGTCACTGAGGAGGAGGAGTTGAGTGGTAGAGGCCAGGAGGGAGGAGGAGAGGTCCGCCCACTCAGAGAGAAAAGAGGTGATTTGACCAGGAGGCTGGTAGATGGTAGCCACAGGAAGAGAATGGGTAGGCGAGAGAGAGAGCCACAGACAAAGCCAGGGAACAATCCCTTAAGTGTTCATTTGTTATAGTTCCTAGAAAATCAACTGATAAAATCACTCCCAAGCCTCAATAAATGTGAAAACCTCAGTGATGTTCCAGTAAACCATACAAATGTGGTCCACAATGATGCCATTTACTTACTGTGGATGGACTAAGAGTTGCCAGTGAGCACAGGAGTGGAACTGATGAAGCTGATTGTTTCAACTCAGTATACTATCAACCCACATAAATTGAAGGGTACCACAAAATCAGTGGTACATGAAAATAGGCACTAATTCCACCAGCAGAATTAGTGCTGATGGAATTAGCACCAGTTTCCTGCTGTAATTCCTGACCCAAACACACTTTGCAGCACTGTGCTGCCGCTAATTGGGACATGCATCACCTCCTGCTCTGTCACAGGTTTTGACACTCTCCTCCTTGATGGCTACAATATCCTTTCCGAGCCCAGAACCATCCCACATGGAGGGGGAGTAGCTCTGATATTTCTGGAGTGGGTCCCTGCTTCTGTCATTCCTGCACAGGCCTACTCCACCTCTGCATACCTAATATTCAGTCTCTCTGTCTCTCATGGCCTCTCTCTGACTGTGGCCACAATCTACAGGCCAGGTTGCCCTCTTCCTCTCAGAGTGGGTGATCTCTCCTCGCCGTTATAGTCTCTCTCACCATTCTGCCTTCTGGTCTGATGCACTTTGCCGGACATACCTTGGATGTTCTCATCTCCTCAGACATCCCCCCTCTCTAACCCCCTAACCACTCCTCTCTCTCTTGGATTGACCATGATCTGCTCTCCTCTCACCTGAAACTCTCTGTTCCCCAGGCAAATCTCACAACAGCACTGCCACCTACCTTCTCAGTCATTCGTCCCATGAAGCGTATGTCAGTGGATGCCTTTGCATCTACTTTGTCTGCTCCACCTACTCCTGCGGCTGAATCACACCCTGACACAGCCCTCTCTAACCTGCATCTTTCTATCTCCAACACTCTTGACATCCTCGGCCCTGTCATGAGAATTTGTCTGAAGCCTACCTCCAAGTGCGACTTTTGGTATGACTCTGACCTTGCCACCCTGAAATGAAAGTGCAGGGTGACTGAGAGGAAGTGGATGGATTCAGGTGCATCATCTGAAAAATCTGGCCTGCCGCCTGCTCAAAAGGCAATACAGACTCTCTGTCCCCTTCAAGAAGAGAGTCCACATTCAAGCCTGCATCTCTGCGGCCTCTAGCAACACAGGTAAACTGTTTAGAATCTGCAAGGAGCTGGCCAATCATTCTGCATTCTCTACCTCTCCTGTTGCCTCCCATGCCCTCTGTATGTCTCTGGCCTCCCACTTCACTACTAAAACTCAGGAAATCCTCTCCTCATGCTCCCCTTCCCCCCCGCTATCTCCCTTGGCCCCCTAGGGCGTCTCTCCGTCTTCTCCTCCTTTCGCCTCTTTCTCTCTCACTATACCTGATGATGTTTCAAGACAAGCCCAATCTATGAAGGTATCATTCAAAAAGGTGCTCCCCTGCTCCTCCGGAACCATCAAGGACCACATTTACACCATCACTCCAGCCTTGGCCTATTTCTGCAATTACTCTTTTACCACAAGATCTTTCTCTTCTCTTCTCAAGCACTCCCTTGTGCACCTCCTCCTAAAAATGCCTTCTGCCGATACTACACGTCCGGCTAAGTATCACCCGAACTCTATCACCCCTTTTATGGGCAACCTCCTGGAAAGTCAGGCCATCTACCAGCTTACTAATCACAGTGAATCTGTTGGTTGCCTCCATGACCATCAGTTTGGCTTCAGAGCAGCCAGAGGCATGGGAACTGCTCTCCTGACCTGTTCTCTAATTTTGACTCCAACCTTCCTTCTGTCCTCATCCTCCTTGACCTTTCCTCTGCTTTTGACGCAGTCAATCACACCATCCTGATCAACCATCTCTCTCTCCATGTGTGGCGTTCCCCAAGCCTCAAACCTTGCACACTGGCTCTTCAATGTCTACTTGGCCCCTTTGGCCCTCCAAATTTCCACCTTCTACCCTAACTTTCAGTGTTATGCAGATGACACTCAGCTCTCTATCAGGCTCCCTTCAGCTTCCTCTACTGCCTCACTCATTCCTGACTATCTATCCATGATTCAGGATTGGGGCACCTCCAATGATCTCTGTTTCAATGCCTATAAAAAGTAGATCCTTCTCATTGGGATTCCTGCTCCCGCTTTCCCTCTCTTGCTCTGGCTGCCCTCCTTCAGCCCTCTTTCCTCATCTTCCTTTTGAGGCAAAAAAACCTGTCTGTTTCGACTTCACTCTGTCATCTTCTCTCCTCACATCACAGACATTGCCAAGAAGTCCCACTACCAGCTGCACCTTCTCAGAGGTATTCTTCCTTTTCTAACTTTCCTCCAGAAACTCAATATCTCGGGAGCCCTGGTTCACTCTAGGCTGGACTACCACAACAGCCTCTTCCTCAGTCTTCCCTCCTCTTCTCTCCACCCTCTGCAATTAACCAGAACAAGACTGCAAGACTTGTCCTTGGCCTCAAGCCCAGAGACCATAGCTCTCCTGTGCTGACACCTCTTCACTGGGTCCCAGTTGTGGCAAGGATCAAGTTCAAGACCCTCTGCATTGTCCACAAGGCTTTCTGGGGCCAGGGACTGCACTAAATACAACTCTCTGTTCCACAATAACTTTGTTCTCGAACCCTTTGCTCAGTTACCTACAACTGAATGAGGGTCATATGCTTCTCCAGGCCGAACGTGGGGGGGTAGATCTCGCTGCTCTGCAGGTGCCTCCCTCTGGAACAGCCTCCCTGAATCTCTCAAACCTGAGCCAGATCACCTGAAGTTCTGGAAGCAGCTCAAGACCTTAGTTTTCTCCTCTGCTTACTCTCCTCCCTCCCCTGCTGACCAACCTGCCTGCTGCAATGAGAAACCAAAGGGTGCCTCACTTGCTAGTCCCGGGAATCTCCCTCTTAGCAGGCTAGGACATGGTTATTGCCTTTGGATCCAGACACTGGGGGTGGACCAGTGCAAGAGGATCACCTGGGTGAGGGATCTTTGGGGAGTGGAGATGAGGCAAACAATGGTATCCCACACTTTTCCGTGCCGTTATCCCGTCCGATAGTATAAGATTCTCTGGCATTCCAATTTCCCCCCTTTGTATACAAACACCGGGCCCAGATAGAAGAGGCCTGAGTGGAAAAAAAGCTAACACTCAGATACCTCATCGGACATGTCCCGTTTATAAGGTCAGGCAATGTCAGGCACTTGACCTTAATTACATACATCTGATACCCATTAGCTCCCCCCAAACGGATAAAAGGCAGAACATTGAGGCACACTCTGAGGAAGGTGAGACACAAGAAGGAGCAGATATTCCAGGGTGAAGGCAAGCCCAATAGAGTAGGATGACCGATTGAGCGACCAGAGTGAGAGGTAGAAAAACCCTAAAGATCTCTGCAGGAGGTTGTTGCCTCCAAGCAACTGTGAAGGATACACAAAGAAAGCCTGTTCCCAGAAGAAGGCTGCATTGTGTTTCAAGGAAGCCAGCAAACCTCCCGGGTTAACGCCAGAGTTGGGGAGTCGAGGCCAAGCCTGTGGTATCAACTTTGACTCCTGAAGCAAAGCTGCAAGGAAAGGAAAAAGAATGTACCCAATCGGTGAGTTGGCAAAAAACATGAAAGGCCGGTTTGTGCCAAGCAAAGATTGAAGCTGCAACAGTGGATCTCACTATAGAAGGTTGCACGTTTGCTGATGAGACGCAAAATAAAGTGAAACAATAGCACATTTTATACTAGCTTATAACTTTGGAGCCAGTGATAAGTGTAACAGAGTTGTCTGGTGGAAAGAAAGATCCCATTCGAAAGTCTCTGCGAAATGCGTGATGTCACATTAGAAAGCAACAAAGTGAATGAACTCTGAAATGTGCCATTATCATTAATTCCAACGAAAGGGGAAGTTAAAAGGTGAATGCTTTAAAGAGAAAGATTTCTTTGAACTTTCCTAATTGTGTTGTGAAACTAGCAAGACCAAGATACACTGGTCTAGATAACGAAAGGGAGAGCGGAAATGAAAGTCAAAGTGGTCCTGCAGAGGTCTGTGAAAAAACCTTGCACACTCAAAAGTCTTCAACATAAGCAAAAGGTTATAGCCTGACTGAGGGAGACTTGGAATGTGAAATAAGTTAGGGGAAGGAAACCCCTGACAAACTTGAATTAAGCTTGGGGAAGGAAACCCTGTGAATTGAAAGGTCAGGGCCTGATTGAGAGAGACCTATGTTGATCCAAAAACAAGTGACTTTAACATGGAAGGCCAAGCTGGCCGTGACTCACATTTTTAACTGCCTTTTGATAAACTGAGTAGAGTGTGTCCTCCTTTCCATGTGTGCTGCCTTACTCTGTCCTGTCCAGCATTGGGAGGAGAGCTGACTCAGCCACCCTGATCATTTATGTCATAACACTGACTTTCCTTTGCATACATATTCCCCTTTACACATTTCTGTAAAAGAGATAGGGCCGGCATTAGGTTTTTTAGTATAGGCCATTTGACAAAGATTGTCTAGGACTGTTTTTTCTTTGGTTTCTCATGGTAGAAACTACTCCCATCATAGCTATAGGGCAAAGTAGGATTTTTTAAAACGCCAATTATTTAACACCGTTTTTTGAAACTTGTAGCTCTTGTGTCAGAGTCATACTTGTGATACCTTACCTCACCTGCACTACCCTCTGGGTCCCACAGGATATCAGGCCCCTCCTTGATTACTCTCCCCTGCACTGCCTTCGGACCAACTGTAACCTCTACAGTCCCCTGCCTCCTGGCACTTACCCAAAGCCTCGCTGACCTAGCTGCACTTAGATCATTGCTGCCCTGATTGCACTTACCTCCTCCCCTCACCCTTGAACTCCCCCCTCTCCTGCACCTTGCACTGTTGCACTTGCACGATTTGAATTTCTCAAGGCCTAGTAAGATTGTTTGTCTTGTCCTCCCCTACTCTTCCCTCCCTTGTCTGATCATGCCTAGAAGCACTTGTGTACAGGCGCGTTATAAATGCAATATCATATCATATGATATCACTCTTTGATCAGCCCTGCCCTACCATACTACTGTTTAAAAAATCTGAATCCATGTTTTCCTTATTGTTACCTGCAGCAGATACAGTCAGTAACAACTTTTCATCTGATACCTCTTTTCCCGCCTCACCACAATCATAGGTTCATCAAAACCTGTTGCATTATGTAAAGGGATTGATGTCCAATCAATAGGGCTTTAAGCCTTAGTGGGCGCTGCATTCATAGTGTGAGTAGGCCCTACCCCTTTTTGACCAACTAAGGGACTCACATTGGGGTAAGAATGCCCATTGAGGACTTGACTTGCAGTTGTGAAAAATCCCTCCCACAAATGTATTTTTGCACACAGGTCCTTTAGTACCAAACAGACCTCACGCATTTCAAAGTTAAGGATATCGTAGCCCCTATAAATGGAACTCAACAAACAAGATAACACTGGAACTGGCATTGCGTCCACAATTTGCTACACTGACCTATTACAAGCATGATTAGAACTTAAACCATTTTCCTAAATTTTATGAGATGCTGCCTGTATAGGGTCATTTAGGGAGCATGGTGAGGATATAGCTTCTAGAATCCTGATTTAACCCATCCAAGCAATTCATGTTACCCCAAATTGTACTTTCTGAACTTATTTCAATTACTGATCCCATGTCTGTTTGAACATCAGAGCGGTGTAGCAACACCTCAGTAATGTCATCTAGTCCATGCAAATTATTTGATTTGAAGTCTAAATATAGCTGCACCCGCTTGCCTAGTTCATGGGAAATCACAGGCAGTAATATTGAGACATCAGAAACCATGTTGGCATGGCCTTCAATGCTCAGATCTTCGATGTCTATATCATGAATCCCTCTATCCTCAGCCCCCACTGCAACCGGTTCTCCTTGAGTGAAGAGAGGACCCCTTATCAGACCTACCCATCCTGCTGCCTTAAACCCAGCACTTGCCACTTGCTGGCTGCACTCCCATTGTTGGTTGCCTTTGTATTTATTAATTTATTATTATTTATGTTTTTTCCTCCTCGCTCCACACTCTCCTTTTATTCCCCCTTCCATGCACTTCTCCCCCTCCCTCTAACATGCACTTGCGTGTTCCCAATGTCACTGGGCCTAGTGAGATTGTTGTTTTTGTTCTCCCCTGTTCCCCTTCGCTGCCTTGTCGCGCTCTGAAACGCTTGTGTATGAGCGCAATATAAATAAAATATCAATATCAAAGTTCGAACCCTGCCTTTATAAATAAACTCCCATCTATCGGTCCACGCGGCCACATCCTTTGCAAGTAGCATCCTATGGAGCAATAGTTCTGCATTAGCTTCATAGCACTGGCTAAGAGGGTTCACCACATCAGCCCCAACCGGATCTGTCCCCGGTTGTTCACTGCATCGCTAGATTCTTCGAGCTGTATGCATACAGTTAGTTTGTTTTTCTCTGTATCACTGTGATGGGCGTTGTTTAAGTATCTTGGTAGAATATTCGAGTATAATGCCTCTTTATAATGCACCAATAAAACATCCCTAATATTAGAGTAGCAACTTTTCATATATCCCAATCTATCAGGGGTGTGGGAGTCGTCCGATTTTCTAACTGACGCTTGTCCACCAGATACATTTTATGGGTGTGTTCCATTATTGACCATCGAGCAAGCTGGTGAATAGCGGTAAGGCTATGCCTATGAGCGATCGTATAACCCCCCGGATTGAGAGAGACCACTTTTCTTTTAGCCCTTAACGATATTTGCTTATTGCACAGTTTCTTGATGACCATCTTTTTCTTTTTCATCACACTTATTTGACGGTGTGTTAGGGTGACATGTTCCTTTAAAGTGTTCTGAGCAAACTCTGCAATAGCGGCCACCAAGTCTTTGGAGTCTGCAGCTAAAATGGCCTTGTGTTTTTGAGGGGTGGTATGTACAAGCATTTTCAACAGCGCAATGTTTCTTTGTATTGTGTGTTAACATGGTGAAGGCGCAACCATGTACTGAGGCGATTTTGCGCTTAATGTTGTTTTTTAGATGTCTTTCTCTGGATATAAACAGCATGCACCTACGGTGGAAAGATATCAGTGTTCAATCTATAATCCTCAAGAGTGATTGTTTTTAAATAAACCAGGAGATATCCATAGGGCTTACATGTCGCGTCTTCAAAAGCTTCCATGAAAAAATGCATTTTGGTCAGATTCATCTGGTGGGTTATCACTGCAAATTACTGTTTATCCTGGGGGTTTTTGAATAACACTATATAGGTAGCGTTTAGTGTTATCGTTCTGTTACTCTGCCCACATGTTAAATATTTTTTGCACAATGTAACACACGCTCAGATTGCTGTGATGGGAATACTGATTAAAGGCTTTTTCTTTTTCGGCATTCATCAAATGATCTACAATAATCATATTCAACATGCTTGGCGGTAATAAATGATAGCCGCTGAGACTCTCGGGCATACCTTCTACAAAAAGTGTTTGTACTGCTGTTTCAGGTTGTTGTAAAGGGTTGCCAGCATATGTAAAACCAAATAATATTTTTGGGGGCACGTGTGATCACAGTGTGGGATTTCCTAAAGGTTTTTGACAAAATACCTCTTGCCACAGCTGAAAGGGCACATGTGAAGTGGAGTTGTAGCCTCATATCCATAATGACAAATACTTGCACATTAGTGTAGTATGCGCAGATATCCAAGTACAAACCTCTCTGAGAATTTTAATCACATCGAATGGCGCGCCTTTCAAGCTTCTATATCAAGTTGATATAACAAACATAACTATGTATGCGCACTTCTACCCGTCGTTTAAGCTCTATGTCAAAAATGATAAATGAATTGTCATTCTTTACCTAGTACAAAGCTGTAAATAAACATGATATACATCTTGAAAACTGTATAAAACATGTACAATATATATCACACACAACATAGCTTTAGAAGTTATAACGAATCATTCAGCATATAGCGCCCCAGCCCAGCACAGTGTAAAACACACTGTTTTAGCATTTGCCAGACATTCCACTGCACCAGTTTCAGAAATAAGAGAAGAATATGGTGGTGTTGGAGCCACGGGGCCCCTTTGGATGAATCAAATGAACAACTCCATGTTGCAGGACCCCAGACACTCCTCAGGCCTGATGGGTGAACCAGAAACAACTTTGATCCTAGGGGCTTCCAGACATTCCTTAGGGCCCTCACAGAATGAATCAAAAACAAAGACATTCCATCAATGAACCAAAAACATCTGTGATCGTAGAGGCCCCTAGACATTCCTTGGGCCCTTACAATCAACTGCCAAGATGACCCATCCTTGGGGCATTTAAAACATTCATGATTTGTTGATCCCAAGAGAACCACGTGGGCCTGTTGATGAATTCACAAGAGAACTCTGTGGCATATACCCCCCAAATTCATTGTGCTTTACCGCTGTAACAACACTGTCGGACCCCATCCATGGGTCATTGAAACATTCCAAGTGTGCTATTGCATGCAGAAAAGACCCTGTGACAGCACCCTCAAAAGCCCCAGTAGAAACAGGTTGCATCATTCCATTCAGCTGGGGACATCCAAGATGTGTTGAACCATCTGCAAAAGCCCCCTCCCTGCTCCATCCTGCCATTCATGCATTGCTGAATCACTTGCTTTGCAATTCACACCCAGAGATTGAGATGCCTGTGCCATCTGGGTGTTGTAGGCCATTTCTATAAACACAGATAAAGATAGAATCAGAACCAGAATATAAGATCATGAGTCTCAGCGGCATTAAAAATGTCAACTGCTTGTGTGATCTGTGACACATTTAGAAACCAGACATTCTTTTATAAAAGGTGCTGTTATATTTTAAAATCATGACACACAGTTATGAAAACAACATAGTAGCAACTATGTAACCATGGGCTGTGTGCCAGTTCCCAATGCCTCATGTCGCTTGTTTGCATAGTCCGAGACCAGCATTTAAAAAGATTAATTACATAAAACCACACGGCTTGTCATATTATTGTGCGTACCGTCAGCACTGTATGTGGCACTAGACCCTAGCCCCAAGGTTTTCATTTTACCCAAAGAATGTCCCTGATGCTGGAAACTTCGTAAACCAGCTCGACATTTAAAAAAGTGTAATTTCCTAAAAGCCAATGTGTCAAAGTAAAACAACATAAAATGCGGCTTCCAGAATGACCTTATCGCACCATCGCACCAGGCATATTCCAGAGACAATTTTTCCATTTGCAGGCACACTCTAACTTAAATATATAAAACTGTGTGCTGGCAGTTAATCGGGCCTGCAGATAAAAAATACACACAATTTGTTTTAAAAGCTCTATTTGATCCGTTAAATAAAAATGCACAGTGGTAGATTCTAGAACAAACTTTAATTTAAACTGCCTTACATACTGCCCTGCCCATAGAAAAACGCCTGTATTTTTCTTATCCTGCATATTAAATCGCCAGTCTAAAACACTTGTAAAGCAACAAACATAAAATGCATATTGCGGAAATACAGGCTGCCAGTTAAACCTCCCTGCAGCTTAGGAATAAGCATGTTTTGTTTTAAAATATCTGTTCGCAGCCATTCAATAAAGATTCGAGAACAAACTTTAAATAAACTGCCTTACATATTGCCCTGCCCATAGAAAAGCGCCTGTATTTTTCTTATCCTACATATTATACAGCTGGTCTAAAACACTTGGAACTACAGCATCTCAAACGCATATCTGCGCCTTGAGCCTCTTCATAGCGCTAGAAATACTCTTCTCTAACTTTCAATATTTTACACTTTTGAAATATAGCTCCCTGGTCAGAAAAACAGTTATTTAGAGTTACAAGCCTGTACATAAAGTCTAAGCACATTTGGTTTCAAATTATATGTGTTGTAAAGTGACCTTCTGTACACTTTAGCTGGTTCAACACTTATGATTTAATTTGAAGTTACTTAAGCTGTTACAATATAAACACCTTGAGGACACCACTGGGTCCCATCATCCATGCTGGCTTAGCTTCAACTGATAGTAAGTAGAACCTTGACATACACTCACAGGACAACATTCCACACTAGCACTCCAACATTCTCTCAGCTCATGAATACACAGACAAGCACTATACAACATATCTCCTTCCCATACAACCAACACACACACACACACACAACTGGACATTACAACACATCTCCCTTTCATATTACACACATATACACCCTCTCACAACAACATGGCACATTTGAAGAGGGTGTGATACCCCTCTTACCAACTGGGAATTTACTATTCCACCTCCGATAGATGGCGGCAGGCACGATCTCCCCACCTCAACTTTTTGAGTCATGACCCCTATTACCACCAGGAAACACTCCTTCTGCTAATGGATGCCAACAGGCGTGACCTAACCATCACTTATTCAAGGCATGAGCCCTCTTACCAACTGGGAAATTACTATTCTTCCTCTGATAAATGGCGGTAGGCATGACCTCTCCATCACACCTTTTTGGAGGCATAACCCCCTTTTCCCACCAGGAAACACTCCTTCTGCTAATGGATGCCAACAGGCGTGACCTTGCCATCACTGTTTGAGGCGTGATCTCTAACACCACATTTGGGAAACTACTTCTCCCTCAACTCTTAGATGGTTGCAGGCGGGATCTCCCCATCACACCTTCTTCAGGGCATGAGCCATCATATTGAGCGCTTAGTGCTCATCTTGGCTCCCAGGGTCCCTTCCTTTATGGGGCAGGCACGACCTCCCTGTTTCCTCATCGCAAAGGCACAACCTCAGCGTCATTGTTTGCGGGTACACGACTTTCCATATTCAGAGTATGTAGCATCAGACAGACGCTGGAGTGCTAGCAGCTGTGCACTTTAACGAAGGATGAAACACAGAATTGTATTTTTTGATTGAAATAAGTCAAATTTAAAAATGTATGACATGGTTTAAGAAATGCCACTGTGTTGGCTAGAATTGGTCATGCATGTAAGGTATGAATGCTAGTGGCACATGTCCCAAGTTTTCTGAAAATCCTCAAAAAGCTGCACCTTACTTACTGACATCTTTCAATGAAGGCTCAAACCACACGTGCACACATCCTTCCAAAGTTTCAACTTCTCATCTTGCTTTAGCATACCTCTTGCTCCAGGCTACTAACATTATATTACTTTAAACAGCCCTTCTTCTTTTAAAAGGATAGGTGACGCATTTCAGGCTTCTGCTTTATGCCCGCATTCCATGTAATATAAGATCGCACGTCAGCATCACAGCCAGACTGTTCCTTATTAGAGTTGCTGTATGGTGCTGCGCCATTCTCCCAGCACCATTGTGAGCTAAACCTTCTTACTTCATGTGCCGGCAAGTCATTTTTAATTGTTCACAGGCCAACAAGGATCTGCCCCTCTTCGGCTGCTGGAATCTTCACAATGTACCTCTGTTTTCTTATCTTACCATTATCCAGAGAAGGACTCCTCTACATCCGGATACCGTCCTTGTATAGTGAGTATGCACGGTGACATAGAAGGAACTTCAACCTTGTAACCATTGCATCGATCACGCGAAGGGTTCATTTTTCTGAAACAAACTTACATCAAGCGTAATCCCCCCCCGTGCGTCTGGCACGAGCTTTCATTCCACAGCCCTTCTGTGCTGTGTGGCTTTGAGGACAGGGAGGATCGTCTTTCTTTTCACCGCTGACTCTCTCAGCGGAGCACTGACGGCAACACTCTTCATAGAGACTCGGATGGATTCTGATCCCCTGCACCCCTACCGTCCTTCACCTATGCCAGCCCCTGTCACACCCACAGCAAGCATCTTAGAAAGCGACCCTCACTCCGAGGCACCAAATACCGGAGGGGTTTTACATATGCAGCATTTCTACTCTACACATAGCCTTGCCTCACAGCAAAGATGCTTCGTCTCAGGCTGCATCATGCTGGCCTTCAATATACTCTGCTCTTCCACTCTACTGCTTCTTAGGGCTGTGCTTAACTCCTTGCTGCCCTGTATACCCAGGTGGAACTTATTCTTCTTTTATCAACTTTGGAGCTGCACCAAGTTCTTGCTTCTCCAAACCTTTAACAACTGTGGCTTGACTTCATCTGGGGTTATGTTCCCCTCCCCTTATTCCTGCCTCTAGGTTCTGCGCAGGACCTCTTAAGCTCACACACTATTCTATTCCCTGGTTACAGTACAGGGACTTTACTTCATTACTCTTCCCCTTTGGATGCTGCGCTGGGATTCGCAAACTTCTCTCTAGGGCTTGGGGCTTATGCGTCTTTTAACTTCCCCGTTTCGCTGTTTCCACCCCTTAGTTGGGCTTTTCCTCACCTTATTTTTTTCTGCCCTGGGTGATGGGACTTACTTCCTTTTTGGGGGGCAGTGGTTCCTCTTCCTTTCTGCTCTCCCCCCCCTCAGCAGACTGCTTCTTTTTCTTCTTGGTTGCAGATTATAAGTGTCCTCATCGCCAATGTAGTAAAGTGACCTTCTGTACACTTTAGCTGGTTCAACACTTATGCTGGTTTAGCTTCAACTGATAGTGAGTAGAACCTTGACATACACTCACAGGACAACATTCCAACACAGACAAGCACTATATACAATATCTCCTTCCCTTACAACCAACACACACAACTGTACATTACAACAATATGTTTGCCCCATTTTCAAATAAAAATACACAGGACTAGAATCTACCACATACACTTTTAAAATGGTTTTCACATCTTGTTTAAAATATTGTACAATTTTTAAAACATTGCTATTTATGTACAAGCTTGCAGTAAATACATAGAATCAACTGTGATATTTCAAAATCATTACATGTACTCAGACTCAAATACAGGTAAACAAAACTCCTACCTCTCTCTTCTTTGGGATCGATGGTTCGGTTACCTTTTGGAGCAATGGGAAAATACCTAGAAACTGGTCCACCATCCGGCTTCGGAGAGTCCGACAGTGGTGGAGCCTCCAGGGAAAAACCCCTTATGGGGAAAAAACCCTGTGGAGGGCTGCTAGAGAGAGTAGTTTCCTGAGGACTGCTCCCTGACAGTGTTTCCGGTGGAGAATAATCAGCTCCTTAGGTTGAACTTCCCAATCTCCTCCAAACTCTATAAGTGCTTGGCACAAGTAGACATAGAGAGGAATTAATGACACAAAGGATAGATGTTACAGACACAAAGAGAGGATAAAAGGCTTACCCTAGGAACACCTAAATCAGGCCCGGAAGACCAGAGCGTTAAGTTCCTGGATGGCAGTTTTGGAGAAAACAGGGGGAATAGTTGCAAAGCCTAACAAAGTGTAAAGAATGAAAATTAGACGTAGTCTTTCCCCTCCCAATCCTGATCTTGTTAACTGAGAAGGAAAGTAACTTAGCTCACCTCCTGAAGGAGATTCTGGAGAGACTGACCCCCTGCTAGTACTGGGGAGAAGTAGGTAGCGTAATGGCCCCTGTAAAGAGATGAATGAATCCTTAAGAAAGAAGATTGTGATAAATGGAAAAATACTGGGTAAATCAAAGGAAATGCCACTGAAGGAAATCTGACTTCTATATAAAAGATTGTACCAAGACCTGCTTTCTAGAATCCTTGGAAGAAGGATCGTCTTGTAAAGACAGGGACTCCTCAGATTCCACTGAAAGCAGAAAAGAAGGCGTAGGATCTAAGCCGCGATCGGATGATTGCCTAAAGCGAACGGTAACGGTGTTTCAATAATAAGTAGGAGCAGAGAAACAGACACAGGATAACCACTTAGCTGTATGAGGAAAGAAGTGGAAAGGCTGCAGGTACGAGTGCGTACTTAGATCTGCGAAGCGCGGCTGGACTCTGTAAAGAGAGTAGCAATGCGCCGATGTGCAGGTGTTGGATACAGAAGTACTGCTCACCAGTCTGGGGGCATGTCTACAGCCTCTTCCTCATGTGGCCCAACGGCTATACCGTAACTTTCCGCAATGGGATTCTCCATGTTGGATGAGTAGAATGGACGCCGTACATCTCGTCCATTGTCCCAAGGTTCGTGTATTCCACGAACCTTCACATCAACACACTTTTTAAAAGTAGAATGCTTCTTTCGTCACCGGACTTTAAATGTCCGGGGGTCTTCATTTCCAGCTGTGGCTTGCAATTGTCCCGAAATCCGCAGGCAGAAATTCTCTTTCAGGTTTCCACGCCTCCACCCCTCCCGCTTATGAGAACAGTCCCCAAACCCCCATCTGGCCTATGATAATATTTCCTGTGCAGGCTGCTCGGCCCTTGGAATGGTCCATCAATGGTGAATAATTTACCATGAATGGCCTGAATAACTACTGATTACACACCTGCAGGATAGCTTTCAGTTGATTACAATAGCCTCTGGGAATTGTGACTTTACAATGAATGGGGCCATGCAGATACAGTCAAACCGGGCACATGGTGGCGCGTGATAGCCTCTGGGTTTCATTGTACATTTGGATCATTCTGATGTGGCTTCATTTCACTTGTAATAAACAGAGAAACCGAAATATTTGAGTAGGAGCTCTGGGCCTCGTGCGTGTGTCCTCATCTGTGATTCCTCTGCGCTGGTGACTTATGCAGCTCCATAAAGCCCTGCTGTGGCTGTGTTGCTGGATGTTGCATGCTTGGGCCTGTATTGCTGGAACACTGCTTTCTGCAGACCAGGGAGAGTGGTAGAATCCAGTGTCCTGGCATGTTGCATGCTTGAGCCTGTATTGCTGGAACACTGCTTTCTGCACAACAGGGAGAATGGTAGAATCCAGTGTCCCGGCATGTTGCATGCTTGGGCCTGTATTGCTGGAACACTGCTTTCTGCACAACAGGGAGAATGGTAGAATCCAGTGTCCCGGCATGTTGCATGCTTGGGCCTGTGTTGCTGGAACACTGCTTTCTGCACAACAGGGAGAATGGTAGAATCCAGTGTCCCAGCATGTTGCATGCTTGGGCCTGTGTTGCTGGAACACTGCTTTCTGCACAACAGGGAGAATGGTAGAATCCAGTGTCCCAGCATGTTGCATGCTTGGGCCTGTGTTGCTGGAACACTGCTTTCTGCACACCGGGGAGAATGGTAGAATCCAGTGTCACAGCATGTTGCATGCTTGGGCCTGTATTGCTGGAACACTGCTTTCTGCACAACAGGGAGAATGGTAGAATCCAGTGTCCCAGCATGTTGCATGCTTGGGCCTGTTTTGCTGGAACACTGCTTTCTGCACAACAGGGAAAATGGTAGAATCCAGTGTCCCAGCATGTTGCATGCTTGGGCCTGTGTTGCTGGAACACTGCTTTCTGCACACCAGGGAGAATGTGTTTCTGGAACACTGCTTTCTGCACACCAGGGAGAATGGTAGAATCTAGTGTCCCAGCATGTAAACTAACTGATGCTCGTACATGCTCATGAAGAGGTTAGCGAGAGCTAGAGCCTATTTAATGCCCATCGCAATTCCTCTTCTTAGATGGTAATTAGTATTTCTTTAAGCATTTGAACAAAATGCTAATGTGAGGCAGAGTCATTCCTAAATACATAGGGCCTCATTACACGGATGGCGGTGGACCAAGGTGCTATTAGTAAAATACCGGCACCGCCTTGGAGGAAATGGGAATTACCGCCCTATTCCAAGGTTGGTGGGGCGGTAATTCCCCCTTCCCCCATTGACTTTCCCCATTCCCATTTTTGCCCCATAGGGCATAATGGGAATGGGGAAGGTGCTAATTACGGCAATGCAAATTGCGGTACCGTAATTAGCTCCCTGGTCCCTTTGCGGGTTGGTTTTTAACGCCTGCAAAAAGCAGGCATTAAAGTCTCCAACCCGCAAAGGGACCTCGTAGTAAGGCGTTAAGGGTTAACGGTCACCGGTACCATTAACGGTGACTGTTAACCCTTACCGCCGTCCGTGTAATGAGGCCCATAGTCTATTGTTTGAACTGCTGCTTTGTGTTCAATTATGGTGTATAAGGGTCTCACGTCCAATGTGGCCAAGAGATATGTTGGTTGCCAGGTGATTCCTTCAATTATCCGAATCGTGTGAGTGGTGTCCTTGTTGTATGGTTTTAGCCCAAGGACTTTAGGTCTTAATATTTGATCAATGTATTCCGAGAGTCTTTCAGTGGCCCATCCCAGGCCACTTACTATCGGTCTTGGCACCTCTTGAAGTTGGACCCTCATTTAGCCGAATACATTCAAGATCAACAAAGCCTAATTTTCAGGAAAGCCAAGACCATCAAAATTAATTTGAGACCATCATTACTCCCTGAGATACCAAGTATAATCAAGGAAAATTGGCTACATCAGGAAGTGCCAGGATTCTGGAACACCACATTTTTCAGAGACGCTAGGGGCACGCAAATTTCAAAACAGCAGAACATAATTGTAAATCAAAATACGGGAACATATCTCTGCAATTGGGAGCCAATATGCAGCATTACCTCTGGCTGCAAATTGGCAACAAACACACCAGATGGACATGAAACACGACCTCAGATTTATTGGGCTTCAAAAGGTGAACGTTGCCAGAAGAGGAGGCAATATAGAAACTTTACTGAGGCAAGCAGAAGCACGCCTAATATGTAAATTTAGAACAACAGAATTTGGACTAAATTGTGATAATGAGTTGGTTATTTTTTTGTAAATGTATACAGACTATGGGCCTCATTACGACCCTGGCGGTACGGAGTGAACGGCACTGTAAAAGGTGCCGGCGCCGTTCACTCCGTCCCACCGCATTACGAGTTCCCTTCGCGGGACACGGTAAGCATGCCTGGAAAAACCAGGCGTGCTTACCGGGTCCCGCGAGGGGAAGAGGGAGTAAACCACGGGCCATCTCATAATGGCCCGTTGTTTGTTTCCTCTCCCATTCCCATTCAGCCCTATGGGCTATGGGGGCTGAAATGGGAATATGGAAGGACCGTGTTCGGGTCCTTGGAGGGAGGAATAACCGGGCCATCCGAACTCGGAATGGCCCGGTAAGTCCTCATTCTGAGGACCCGGACCCCGACTCGATTTCGGCGGCAGCCATGCCACCAATAGCGGCATGGTTATCGCCGAACTCGTAATGAAGGCCTATATCATTGTGTATGTTTATCTAAATAATTGGTGAATGCATGTCTGCAATAGGACGAGTGCACCGAAATGATCATTTTGACTGTAATTATTTTAATTGGCTATAGCCACATTGGAACCATACCCAAAATAATATACCAATAACTTATGACATCCAGATACATCATGTGACTTAGTGCACATGGGTAATAAGGTTCCAATCAGTCCTAATTTTCAGTCACTATTTAGAATTGTTCAACCGGCTTGAGTGATTGCCTTAAACAATTGAGCAGTATTTTCCCTACTCATTATTTTTAACCTGTACCTTGGACAAAAAGACCAATTGGCAAGGGGCATATGACATCAGGGCATCCGTTCTATGTATCTCCCAGAGAATCATTGTGCACATTTTCATTTTTTTAACATTTTCACTTATTTTTACTTCAAACCAGTCAATTTATATTATTAAGTCTTAATATCTCCTAACCGCTTATTCACTCTTAATACTTCTTCCAGCTAGAAAGGCGACACAGCTCCTCAGGTACAAGACATTTCAGGTTGTATTAATTGCCCATTTGTGACCCATTAGATTCCTAATATTAGCTAGACCTGTAATTAACCAAACATCAAGTATCTCTCACTAATTCCGATCCCCGATGTGTGGGTCACCTAGGTTTGCATTGGATTCCTGATTCGGATTCTCAAAATATGGCCGCCATCAACAAACAGCAAGAGAAACAGTAGAAGAACTGGCAAGATCCCCATAACAACCAGTATAAACGTATGCACGTTACTTGATTCGCGTTTTCACCATTCGAGCTGACGCCAGAGACCTGGGCGCAGTACTTTTGAGGTACGCCCCTGAGGTTTGACAGGGAATGCTGCTGGATGTGGCCACTATATGGGACCGCCGTCTAATAGAGACTCGCACTAACACTTCCCTTTTTCGAATAGATCAGTCAGTAACAAAAGTCAGGCAAGACAGCTAAGTCAGGCAAGACAGCTAAGTCTGGCAATGACAGCTAAGTCAGGCAAGACAGCTAAGTCAGGCAAGACAGCTAAGTCTGGCAAGACCCTTACCGGTACCGGTAATCCCTTAGCGCCATGGTCGTAATGAGGCCCAATGTGTGAAAACCTGGCACAAACTAGTGTATTTCAAAGCAGTGTGCCTATTCTTGCACTGCAGCCAACCCATGAGTGTAGGAAGGGTGAGAAAGTGGCAGGCCCCAAAGTAGTGTGGAGGCTGTACACTTCAAGGGATCTTGGCATGCCATGCGATTCGTGCAATATGGAGAACGATCACAGTGCAATAGCAGTCGTGTAAGACAGCTGAGACCTTCTTCCTAGGATATGAAGGCCATCCTAAGCCATGTGTGATCTCATTGTGTGTGGTGTGTGCGCACAGTAGCTGTTTTCAATAATGTACAGCGCCACGTAGCTTTGACAAATTGGCTTTGTATGTGGCAATGACACAGTAGGACGGCTTTCTGTGCACTATATGTCTGTAGGAATGTGCAATTCTTTTCAGCGGGTGGTAATCGGCAGAAGTTCTTTGCAACCTCATTTCCACATGCTGCAAGCACACCCTTTATTTATTTTGCATGGTTCTACAGTGCACACTTGTAGTTCTATGTAGCTGTATCCAATAATGTGCCATGCAACCAAGCACCTGTTGGGTTGCACCCCTTTTGTATCCTGCCAAGGCATAGCACAAAGGGATAGACCACTTGGAAATCTGCCTTGGTTCCAGGTAGCACTTCTGCTGAATGTGTTGAGTTAGTGTTGCTTTTGTAAAAATGTGAGTAACCCCCCTTGAAATGCATCATCACACAAGTGTTATGTCTTATGTTTTATGTGTAGGTGCAAAGACCCCATTGCCTGCAAGTGGCAAGACACCCTACAGTGTTCATCATTGCAGTGATCACAGTGTAGTGGCTGGTGAGGACCGATGGCAGGTGCAGTAGCTGCCTATTTGTCAGATGGACGTAGGCATGCCACCAATGAAGGGCAGCGAGCAGGTAATCCATCTGTGGACAACATACAACCTCAAGTGCGACAGGAGAGGCAACGAAGGAGACGGCGAAATAAAGAACGTATATATTGAACCCGGGGGAATTTGTTTAACATGTCACCGGAACACATGATTCGCCTGTACAGGCTGGATGCTGCTGCAATGTTACACTTGGTAGAACTGATGAAGGGGGACTGGGAAGCTGCCACTAATAAGACCACAGACATCCCACCTTTTGGGAAAGTTCTTGCCATTCTTAATTTCTGTGCAAGTGGGTCATACCAGGGCACTGTAGCTATAGCAGCAGGGCTGTCATAACCAGCTGCTTGTAAAATATTAAATGTGGTCCTACCAGCAATATTGCAACACGTGTTCAAATGCATTGCTTTCCCACATACTGCAGCAGAGTTGGCCAGTGTGAAGTGTGGGTTCTTTACAGTATCAGGCTTTCCAAACGTTGTCGGGGAAATTGATTGCACACATGTCTGCATAGTACCACCCCGTGCAAGGGAGAATATGTTCAGAAACAGAAGAATTCACCACTCCCTTAACATTCAGAGGACTTGCAGTGCGGCCTTGCAAATTATTCTTTGCTATGCCAATTTTCCTGGTTCTGCACATGATGCACACATTTTAAGCAGCAGCAACATGCTTGTGGTGATGTGTAGCCTGTCTGCAGACAGAAGCCGGCTGCTTGGGGATGGAGCATACCCTTTAAAGCCGTGGCTCATGAGCCCAATTTTGTATCCACTCAGTGCAGCAGAACAACAATATAATGCCACACACATCAAAACAAGGAATGCAATCGAACATTCTTTTGGACTTTTGAAAAGTCGTTTTACGTATTTACAGGTGTCTGGGACCTTATGTGCGCGCCTGAGAAAGTATGGACACTTATTGTGCTGTGCTGCATGATAGGGGGTTGGCTGAGTTTGGCACTTATGGGCCACCAAGGCAAGACCCCATAACCTCTCCTCTCTCCGGGAATTACAGGGCCTTAATCCGGTGCCACACAACACCTATAAAGAAATGCAGCTGTGGGGTCTGCCATGATAAGACACGGTAACCCTCGCAATTGCTTCTGCCATGGTCACTGTGCAATGCTCCAGTGCCCCACCTGCACATTTTAATAAATAATGCAGCTGTGGGGGCTGCCAGGGCAAGCCTGACTGATAATAATTTGCTTGGCAGCAGAGCATTGTCCTCGCAGACCTCATATTGTTGACACAGGGTTGAGATTTCCTATCGCTGGTCATTCTGCTCTTCTGTCATCTTTTTTCCTCTATCGCCACTTCTGAAACTGGGCTCCTGCTGTCTCGAGCTCACCCTACCTGCCGATCCAATTCCTTCTTCACTTATATCCCTCTTTAGTCTCTTACTGAACCTCTCTTTTTAATATTTCTCTGCTTTCCTCAACTTTTCCTACTTCATTTAAGCATGATTCTATTTTTCATATTCTGAAAAAGCCCTCTTTGGACTCGTCTCGTCTTTCTAACTCTCGGCCTATATCTCTTCTTCTTTATCTCTTAAAAGCTCTTTGAGCATTTGGTTTATACACAGGTTTCCTGGTCTTTAGTCTGGTTTTCCTTTATTCCACTCCACTAAAACTGCCCGTCTTTCTGTCTGTGACTCGTTACTTTTGGCCGGTAGACAAAACAATTATCTCTTTTAGTGTTACTGGACGTGTCTGCTGCGTTCAATACCGTTGATCATGTGCTGCTTTTGTCTTCTATTTTCTCATTTGGATTTTCTGGTTCTGTTCTTGATTGGTTTCATTCATATTTATCTGATCGCACTTATTTAGTGACCTGCGCTGGCAATTCTTCTGTGTCTACCCCTTCTTACATGGGGTTCCCAAGGCCTGGTCTTTGCCCCTTTCTTTTTTCTCTTTACACTTCCCCTCTTGCGGCTATAATCTCATCTTTTGGAATGTCTCACCATTTCTATGCTGATGACAGTCAACTTTTTCTATCTTTTTCGTCTTTCACTCCTGCCATCCATGATACTATGTCATCTTGCCTTATAGCTATTAAATCATCCTTGGGTGACCACTATCTTGTCTTGAACGCCTCTACGACGGCAGTTCTTTTCTTTCCTGCTACCACTATCTCCCCACTATCTCCCCACCTTCTTCAGCTGTTTCTATTTGTTTTCCTCCTTCTTTGATACCTATTTCATTGTCCTCCTGGAATCTGGGTCTTTATCTTGAGTCTGATTTTTCATTCTCTTATATTTCTTTACTGTCACGCTCTTGTCGCTTTCATCTTTTTCATATTCGTACTGTTAGTCCCTTTCTTACTTTCAGCGCTGCTAAATCGTCATTAGATTGTGTCCATGCTGGTGGGCTTTCAATCTATATCTTGGCTAAATTGACCTGGAATGACAGCAATCGGCCAAGTCAATGACAGCATTTATTTTCTGTCTTTTAAGAACAGTGGGAATCAGCATCTTGGGGTTGGTCAATTCTTTTTACAACAACAAAATTGTGCAAGGTTTGATAAGACTTGTATCACTGTTAATCGATATGTATTGCCTGTGAGGTGAATGGTGATCAGCCTGACCTCCTATTATTGTTGGGGTGATTTTAACCTTCGTCTTGGGACTGGTGAGTGCCTGCTTACATTTATCGATGTGGAAAGGGACTTCTCTGTTCCAAAGCCAATCTTAGCTGATTTAGTCATTCACGTCAGATAACACCCTATTCCTATGGGGGAGACTTCCCTAAATGGGGGTTCAAAACCGTTAATGGTCGGTATAATTCAGGTAGGGCTGGGAGCTATACGCTGGGCAATGGAAGGCGTCTCAGTATCATTGAATATGTGTTAGTCCTGATGAGGTGGTATCACTGCATGCAGGGTTTTTATGTCCCTAGGAAGTCAGAAAGTGATCATAACCCTGTACTTCTTACCTGGTCCTCCAAATGGTGTGTTCAGAGACTGATTTGGTGGAATGCTAGGAAGGGCAGCCTACTGAGTACTAAAGTTGTTGTTTAAACAACAACAGACCTGTTCACATGCCTGAACCCCCATCATGCAGACCTAACAGTTAATGGCCATGCCTCTGCTGATTCTAACCGGATCTGCAACACCATATTTAGAATCACAAAATCAGTTAGGGACAAGAATGCTCGTATGCTGAGATTGTGACTGTCAGATAACTGTAAGGTTGAAAAAAGATCTCTCTCGTTGGTGCGTAAGTGGCTAACAATCGATATTGAAGAGGTTCTGCTTAGGTGTCAAGAATATAAGTTGGCTCTGTCAGGAAGGAGGGCAGAGTTTACCAACAAGAACGCGGAAGCTCTATGCGAAGCTGCAGCAAAGTCTGTCTCTAAAGCTTTTTGAAATATAGTGCCAAAGAATGCAGATGCGCAGGACACAGGGTGTTTACTGACTCCTGAAGTTCACATTACAGCCGAGGACTGGGTTAAACATTGTAAAGAGTTATCCACCAATAAAGGTATTACACAAAGTAAGAGCAATGGCAACAGTAACACCAGTTACTAGGCAGATCATAACACTTATGATTAATTTACCATTGATGCACAGTCACTGTGCATAAAAGGAAAAGCAAATATGATAAGTGTTATTATGTGATTAGAATGTACTACATTTGTGGTGTCAGTCTCTAAATACTTTCCTATTGTGGCATGGCATTTTTTACTTGGCATCAAGGTCAAAACCAACATAATACGCATAAGTACCTGGCTACACTGTCCTACATTGAATGTAGGCCAGTCGAGCCAGGACACAACATTTATGTTTGCTTTACTCTTGAAGCACATTTACTGCGTATCAAGGGAAAAGCAAACATTATAAGTTGTATTATGTGGCTAGACTGTCCTACATTAGTGGCACCTGTTTGCATATACTTTCTTTTTGCAGCATAGCTTTTTTACCTGGCCTCATGTAAAGCAAACATGCTAAGCTACATGAAGTGGTTAGTTTAGCCTCTACTGATGTCAGTGTGAATTTACCTCTTAGTGTGGCATAGCACTTGTGACAAGTTGTTAGAATGGCTTACATTGGTGGCTCAAGTCTGGCCATACATTCTTTGTGTGTCTTGGCATTTTTGTACTTTGCATCAAGGGTAAAACTAAAAATAAGTATGAATACTTAGTACACTGGACTATCTTGGTAGAGCCAGTCTGGATATCCTTTATTTAAGTGGCATTGCATTTTTTACGAGATCCTGGTCCTTATATGGTAATACTGGCATGTATTGTATTCAGAACGTATAGACACAGTTTCTATACTGGCATTTGTTGTGGGGAAAGGCATTATGAAAATGTGGTGGAAAATGGTCCTGTGCACTGTTTTTTGATGTGCTACCATACAAAATTGATTGAAAACTATGTGGCTTTTTGGCTTACTGCACAAAAGCCCAGACTCATTTAAAAGTGGAAAAGGTTGCTTTAATGTGACAGGCCAAAGCTTATAATTAAACGCTTACCTGGCTCCTTGGCCTTACAAACTAAAGAAATATTTTAAACAACCAATTAAATAATTAAACATTTTCAATTTTTCCCCAACAATTAAATAATTAAATAAAGCCATTTCCTCCCTAACTATTCCTTGGACCCTACCGTCTCCTTACCCCTTTTCCAGGCGTCCCGCTTTCTCCCCGGGGCCATGCCCCTCCAGGCTCAATACCTGTTCCCCCGTGGTGGCCCGCTTGTGCAAACAGCGCCACCCCATCCTTTCCCGTGTCATTCCCCCATTGTGATTCCCTCCCCCCACATCAAAAGGGGCCATGCCCCCGGAGCCCAGAACCACTTCAATACCCCTCAGACTCCCCTCTACACCAATCTCCCCCTTCCTAAGACCTGCAGCCAGACTGACCTGCCACATCAGCAACAGAAATTTACATCACAACTTCACTAATGCCCCGACCTGTCACACGAAACTACCAACCCAAGACTCCTTAACAGACCAAAAAACCCCATAAAAACGTGACCTGGCCCATAAAAAAAACCCTGCAGAAACCCCAAGTACCATGGCCCCCCCCTTTTATAAAACTCGACCCCTGCCTTAACCAAAATGAAGGGTTGGGAGGGCAGGACAATCATCAAGTCCAACCGTCGCCTGCCTCCCGAACCTTCCCTGCCCTTAAATACCCTAAGGAGGCGCTCTGCCCCCCACGGCCACTCGCTGGCCGTGTGCAGCGCCAAAAACCTCCCCGGGGGGAAACGCTTTGCATTCCCCCTGGGCCCCCCTTTTGGCTTACTGCACAAAAGCCCAGACTCATTTAAAAGTGGAAAAGGTCGCTTGAATGTGACAGGCCAAAGCTTACAATTAAACACTTACCTGGCTCCATGGCCTTACAAACTAAAGAAATATTTTAAACAACCAATTAAATAATTAAACATTTTCCATTTTTCCCCAACAATTAAATAATTAAATAAAGCCATTTCCTCCCTAACTATCCCTTGAACCCTACCATCTCCTTACCCCTTTTCCAGGCGTTCCGCTTTCTCCCCGGGGCCATGCCCCTCCAGGCTCAATACCTGTTCCCCCGTGGTGGCCCGCTTGTGCAAACAGCGCCACCCCATCCTTTCCCGTGTCATTCCCCCATTGTGCTTCCCTCCCCCCACATCAAAAGGGGCCATGCCCCCGGCACCAGAAAAACCCTCCCCCGAGGAGTTCTTTCTGCCTCATCCCCCCCACCAATTTTCCTACCTCCAAGTCCTCAACCATTCTCCAAACCAAGAGCTCCAGTCCGCCAGATAATGATTGCTCCCCAAACCGGAAAGTTTACCCATCCTCTCTAAATCTCATCAATCCTTTCTAAACCATCTCCTTACGGTCCAAAACCTGTACAGATACCGATGCACAACATTCTACCATCTCTCTGTTTAACCCCTTCCTTGCCCGCTCTATCGGACCCTCATTTTTCGCTCCCCTCCCAACTCTCTGTGGCAAACACTTAGTCCCCCCCTACAGTTGCTTGAGGCCACACTTGTCAGACCCCTAACAAAAAACTTGTTTTATTTTCCTAAGAAGGGCCACACCCGTATCTCTTACCAGATCCTTTTCCCCACCAAGACTAATCCCCCCCCAACTGGAGGCCTATAGTTTTCCCCCAACCCCGCCAACATAGGAAGCGACTGATCCCAGCCCATCCCCCCAAACCCGGACCATCTTACCACAACATCTTATAGTTGCACACCAGTTGCCTGACAACAACCCTTTTCTCAGCTTCTTTCCCCACCCACTTAACCTTAGAATGTCCCAAAACCAGATTTTTGACATATGACCGTACCTCCTGGCCGCATCTGAAAAAGCATCTGAAAAAGAAATTACAAAATCACTTACAAATCAACAACATCCTAATGAATGCTGCTACCTACTGAAAAATTGTTATAACAACATTCCATCTAACCCGGTCCCTGGCATACCCTTTGTATCTCCCTTACTCCCAACGTCCCAACCTATTCACCTACTCCTCTGAATAGCCCAGCCTGCTAGCTTCAGCTGCTGCACCCCTCCTAAAAGAATGAGTTACCAACCTCCTAACCTTTCCCGCACCACTAGTAACCCCTTCCTCAGTACCCTATCCTTTCTGGCCATCTCCTTAACCCTCTCCGGAAACCCCCAAGGTCCTCTCCTACCTGTCCCCCTATATTTCACCCCCTTCACCTAACCTTTCCACAATACACCTGAACCCACTTAGCCCACCCTTTTTCCCCTAAACTATTACCCTCTTGCTCACCCTTGCCCCCCCACCTTCCATCACCTTATTCATTTGGCCCTGCGTTGCCCCCCCCTGCACCGGGGGCCCACGTGCACCCCCTTCCATGCAGGCCCTTTACTTTCTTACACCCCTTGCCACTGCACCAGGGGCCAACCTGCACCCCCGTCCCTGCAGTCCCTTCCATATAACTAATCTTCAAGCTCCTTGCGACCATTACCCCTGTTTCCCACCTGCACCAGGGGCCCTAGTGCACACCCGTCCATGCAGGCCCCTTTTCTGCCTTACTCCTCTCCACTGCTGCACCAGGGGCCAAACCTGCGCCCCCGTCCATGCAGACCATTCCACATAAATTCCTCTTCCAGCACCTTGCTTTGTTGCTTCACTTTTTTCCCCCAGCTGCACCAGGGGCCCTAGTGCACCCCGTCCATGCAGCCCCATCACATCACTTCCCCCTGCTGCACCAGAGGCGCTCCCGCACCTCCGTCCATGCAGCCTGAAGCTTTCTCACCTTGTCGTGTGGCAAGCGTGAGGGCTTCGCCACCGTCAACCATGCCCTCCAAACGACGGCCACCACCCCTTAACCATTTCCACAGTTACACCCCCCTGCGGCCCTCCCCTACCTTCGATTCTTCCTCCTCACCCCTCTCCTACCCCCTTTAAACCACCCCAAAAGCCTTCATCAAACCTTGTGCCCCCCCTCCTTATCTGATAAACTGAGCCCGACCTACCAGCACACCCCAATTCACCTGGTATGCGGTCCTTCCCCCCCACCTCCTTGCCCCGCTCCTCACCCTGACCCACTGTCCCCTGCCTGAAAACAATCCGTAACCAGATGCCGACCCGCACACCTGCTGCACTCGTGTTTAACTTTGCACATCCACCTCGTGCATCCTCCTTTATTGAACGCCCAACATGCTGTCGAGGGCTGTCCTCTGCCTCCTCCCCCGCCTCCTCATGGGCAGGGCGACCAAGAAAGGGCTGGAAAGGCATAGGCAGCCCACTTGCTGTGTGCAAGGTCGGAGAAGGCCTCGTTGGAGCCATCCATTGCAGCCAAAGATCCATGTCTATCTCCCCCCAGACCGCCTGACTGTCCTCCGCCATTCTCGCTCTGAATTCCTCATCATACCTTACCCAGGCAAAACCCCCAAAACTTGTGAAAGCCTTCCTAATGACGTCCATGTATTTAAGCAGGGCCACGCAACGCTACGGGAATTTTTCACAATAAACACTGGCATAAATGATAAATGACGACGTCCAATTCTCAATAGTCACCGGGACCCTTGGGCGCGAAGCCAGTTCCCTCTCTTCTTCTTTAGACCCCTCCTTCACTCACACTTCCTTATGGAGCAATTTAAAAACATCTACAAATTCCCCTGCCTGAATCTTCTCCCTGGTCGCTGCCATTAAGTGCGCCCCCAACGGTTTTGTTATCCCCATGTATGGCAATTTTTTCTCCTTGCCTTTCACTTCAACCTCCTTTCCTTTTTCAGCTTGCACCTCGAGCACCAATGGCTCCACCACCTTGTCCGTTTGGACCTCCACTGAGCAAACGCTCTTCTCAACCCCCAAGGATCCAATGGCCTGCACACCAACTTCTTTCCCTATCCCTTGCAAACCAGCCCCTTCCTTTCCCGTCACCCCCCTTCTGACCTCTCTCTGCCATGCAGCGGACCATTCCCTTTCCCGCTCACCTCTTTCCACGCCGGCCGTCTGCGGTCTGGCGTCCACACCGATGCTCCTCATCTCTCTTAGAGGGCTCCTGCTGCGGGGACAAAACATGTCAGCAGACTCACCCAGCCAATAGTTCCCCTGACCTCTTGCCCCCCGACCACCCTGCACCTGCTTTCCCAGATCCCACCTCAAACTTCTTCTCTCCTCCCCCTTTCCCTTACCGCCCTATAACCTTCTACCTCCTATTGCCCCACATAATCCTCCAACCCCACTTCATCGCCCCTTAAATACCATTGCGGATGCGAGCTCATGCCCAAGTTCAGTTGATCTTCCTCTTGCGAGCCCGGGGCGTCCACCCCGCCACTCCTTTGACATCTTCTCGGCGTGGCCGCGGAAACCCCTGCCTGGTCCTCTTCTCTCGGGCGAGGCGGTCCATCCTCCACCCTGGATCCTCATCGCTAGGGGGCGTGCTGCACCCTCTAGGCTCTCCTTCTGGTGACTGAGGAGGGGCCGTTCTAAAACCCTCTACCTCCACCTGACCAGCGGGGGCTGCGCCGCGCCCTCCGCCCTCACTCCTCCTACACGGGGGGGCCGTTCCGCGCCCCACTCTAACCTCCTCAATTGATGGGGACCTCTCCCACCTTCTCCCACCTGCACTCTTCTGCAGGTATTTACCCCCTCCTCCCCTCTGCCCTGTCCCCCCCTTCTGCCCTCCCTCGCTGGCCCTACTCTTGTTCCTTTGAGCCACCTCCTTTTGAGCACACCCACCTTCCCTAGGGCTATCCTTCACTCCCTCCCTCAATGGCTGCCCCCCCGAAATCATTTCTCCCCCGGACACCCTCCTGTCTATCTCCCTTCTCAACTTCCTGCCCCTGGATTCCCACACCTCCCCTCTCCCCGCCGCAGGGGTGCAAGCCACCACTGCCGCGAGAGCCCATCTGCCGCTGCTCTACGCTGCGGCAAACCGCCACTTATCTCCTCCTCCCCCGTGACCTCTCCACCAGTGACCTCCCCCACTGCCCCCTCCAACTGGGCCCTAGATGCCCTACTAATTATTTCCAAGGCCTCCCTCAGAGCCTTAGCATCCACCAGACCCTTCTTGTGGCTCCCTGGCCCACCATACTGCACTACCAATCTGGTTGTGCACTACAATATATGTAACCCCTTGAAAATGTACCTAGCAAAACCTAAGCCCCCAAGCCAAAACTACCCGTGGACCTATACCCCAATTGAACAGCTAACCTTGAACCTAGTAAATCAGCACTTCACCACACCCAAACGCTAATATGACTTCCCCAATAAAGTGCTCCAAATTATTATTAATTAATGGACAATTTCTCTTTTTTTTTATTTCCCTATAATTACCCCCTAAAATTACAGGCCACGCCCCTGCAACCCCCTAACCCCTTGACCTGGCAATAATGTGCCACCAGCCACAGAAAGCCCCCCCAAAACCAGAGGCCCAACTAACAGGGGCCGAGATGCGCCTGTGTCACACTGCCCCCTGGCGGCGTGTAAGCCCAACCGCACCTAAAAACAACAAATGGACGCGGCCCCTTTAATGGGAGCACACTGCCCCCTCCGTCACGCGATGGCCACCGCGCGCAGCCTTCCTCCCTCACAGAGGAAACCACACGGGCCTGGGAGCTCCCCTCTCACAAAAACCCGTGTGCGGGATGGCACAGAACACAAATGCCAGCTGAACCTGCCCTCACTTCCAACGGCCCGCGTTCCCCTGCACCCTACCTAAACCAGCCCACTCCCTGCAGCACCGGCCGCAAATGCCACGTCACGATGCCGTGACTGGAAGAAAAAACCCCTACGCCTGCACATGGACCACAGGAACCAGAGCCTGACAAGTAAGAGGGGGTACCTTACCTACGGTACCCCCGGCTATAACAACAATTCTGAAATTAAAAGATTTTTTTTTATATATATGTAACTAACTATGACTAACCTCCCCCAACTTCTAAAACCCTGTCCCTCTCACATACGCTAACCTGCCGCACCGAAGGCCCAGCTACTCAGGGAAGGCTCGGGAGCAGGTGACAGGACTGACAATCATCAAGTCCAACCTTCGCCTGCCTCCCGAACCTTCCCTGCCCTTAAATACCTTAAGGAGGCGCTCTGCCCCCCACGGCCACTCGCTGGCCGTTTGCAGCACCAAAAACCTCCCCGGGGGGAAACTCTTTGCGTTCCCCCCGGGGCCCCACTTCTGACAATTTTCATAGGAAGTGCTGTGAAATGCACCATTTTCACCCATTATTTAAAAAATGTTCTTAGGGAGGGAAGGTTCCCTCGATGCACCCCATCACTCCTACATATTCAACAAATACATTTACACCCCTGAAGCTCAAACATTTTCCAGCCCTGCTGGGCACAGGTACAGGTACGCCCACTAATGCATGACTCGTCACCCGTGTAGCCGTGCCATACTGCCTGGGAATCGCATGGACACTAGATTCTTAAGAAGGTCTTGTTACCTGTGAGTGAGAGATTTGATGAAGGCGGTGGTCTGTATCACCTAGGTAGGCTGAACGCTATTGCGCATGCCCTGAATTGGTGCTGTGAAACTGCTGCCCCCTACCTTTGCTACTTTGGGTTGCTAATTGGGTTGCGTGGCGACTGGTTTCCTGGGTTCCACACACATTAACGCATATCACCATGCACTCGACTTCGGCAACATTCTGTGCATAGTTTTTCCTCGAGCTCCACACCACAGAGAGAGTGGAGAGGTAAAGCTATTGTATTTATTTGCGTTTTTCAACTTTCTGATAGGCAAATTAAAGCACTTATTCCCAGATCGATTAATACATTTTCCTGAAATATTGCCTATTTGTGCACTTATAAATACTTACTATAGTGTAACTGTGTGTGTGCCCCTACCTAGGCCCTTTTATTTCAGCTTTGCTTTTTCATCATCGTGTGACAGGCGCTGTCCTTGTAGGGAGCAGTCAACTCCAATTATCTGTTGTTGAAAAATGCAAACTCGACATAACAAAGCAGCTCAGACACCAATGAGGTGAGTCTGTAGGGAGCGTCTGGGCGCTATCGCAGGAGCTTTTCATTTCTGAATGTGTCCCTACGTTTTGAGACTTGGAGATTAGATCTCAGAGGTCCCCAAATCCCACCTCAGGGTCTGTCGGAGAGGGCACCATGGAGAGTTGTGTCAAAAAGTAGGTCTCTTGAGGGAATCCTGGTGTATTGAAAAGCAGAGGTTTTTCAGTGCTGAGAGCAGAAGGGCATCATGCCCTGGCATGAAGTGCTGTGTGGGTGTCTGCACAGAGTGTCAGTGTTGGGAGCAGAAGGGCATTTCTCCCTGACATGGAGTTCTGTGTGGTTTTCTGCCACAGAGTGTAGATCCTGAGAGCAATACCGCATCCCACCCTGGTAAGGAGCGCTGCATGGGTTCCTGCCACAGAGTGTAAATACCGAGAGCAATAGGGAATGCCTCCCTGGCATGGAGGGCTGCATGGTGTATGCCACAGCATGTAACTACTGAGAGCAATAGGGAATCCCTCCCTGGCATGGAGTGCTGAATGGGGTTCTGCCACAGAGTGTAAATACTGAGAGCAATAGGGAATCCCTCACTGGCATGGAGTGCTCCTTGTGTGCCTGCCACAGAGTGTAAATACTGAGAACAATAGGGAATCCCTCCCTGTAATAGAGTGCTCCGTGTGTGCCTGCCATAGAGTGTAAATACTGATAGCAATAGGGAATTCCTCCCTGGCATGGAGTGCTGCGTGTGTGACTGCCACAGAGTGTAATTACTGAGAGCAATAGGGAATTCCTCCATGGCGTGAATGGCTCCGTGTGTGCCTGCCACAGAGTGTAAATACTGAGAGCAATAGGGAATCCCTCCCTGGAATGTAGTGCAGCTTGTGTGCCTGCCACAGAGTGTAAATACTAAGAGCAATAGGGAATAACTCCCTGGCATGGAGTGCCCCTTGTGTGAGTGCCACAGAGTGTAAATACTGAGAGCAATAGGGAATCCCTCCCTGGAATGCAGTGCAGCATGTGTGACTGCCAGAGAGTGTAAATACTGAGAGCAATAGGGAATACCTTCCTGGCATGGAGTGCGCCGTGTGTGGTGCCACAGAGTGTAAATACTGACAGCAATAGGGAATTCCTCCCTGGCATGGAGTGCTCCGTGTGTGCCTGCCACAGAGTGTAAATACTGAGAGCAAATGGGAATCCCTCTCTGGCATGGAGTTCTGCGTGTGTGCCTGCCAGAGAGTGTAAATACTGATTGCATAGGGAATCCCTCCCTGGAATGCAGTGCAGCATGTGTGACTGCCAGAGAGTGTAAATACTGACAGCAATAGCGAATCCCTCCCTGGCATGGAGAGCTCCGTGTGTGCCTGCCACAGAGTGTAAATACTGAGAGCAATAGGGAATCCCTCCCTGGAATGCAGTGCAGCGTGTGTGACTGCCAGAGAGTGTAAATACTGAGAGCAATAGGGAATGCCTCCCTGGCATGGAGTGCTGCATGGTGTATGCCACAGCATGTAAATACTGAGAGCAATAGGGAATCCCTCCCTGGCATGGAGTGCTGAATGGGGGTCTGCCACAGAGTGTAAATACTGAGAGCAATAGGGAATCCCTCACTGGCATGGAGTGCTCGTTGTGTGCCTGCCACAGAGTGTAAATACTGAGAACAATAGGGAATCCCTCCCTGTCATGGAGTGTTCCGTGTGTGCCTGCCACAGAGTGTAAATACTGAGAGCAATATGAAATTCCTCCCTGGCATGAAGTGCTGCGTGTGTGCCTGCCAGAGAGTGTAAATACTGAGAGCAAAAGGGAATCCCTCTCTGGCATAGAGTTCTTCGTGTGTGCCTGCCAGAGAGTGTAAACGCTTAGAGCATAGGGAATCCCTCCCTGGCATGGAGTGCTGCTTGTGTGGCTGCCACAGAGTGTAAATACTGAGAGCAATAGGGAATTCCACCATGGCGTGAAGTGCAGCGTGTGTGACTACCACAGAGTGTAATTACTGAGAGCAATAGGGAATTCCTCCATGGCGTGAAGTGCTTCGTGTGTGCCTGCCACAGATTGTAAATACTGAGAGCAATAGGGAATCCCTCCCTGGAATGCAGTGCAGCATGTGTGACTGCCAGAGTGTGTAAATACTGAGAGCAATAGGGAATACCTCCCTGGCATGGAGTGCTCCGTGTGTGGTGCCACAGAGTGCAAATACTGACAGCAATAGGGAATTCCTCCATGGCATGGAGTGCTCCGTGTGTGCCTGCCACAGAGTGTAAATACTGAAAGCAAAAGGGAATCCTTCTCTGGCATGGAATTCTGCGTGTGTGCCTGCCAGAGAGTGTAAACACTGATTGCATAGGGAATCCCTCCCTGGCATGGAGTGCTTCTTGTGTGGCTGCCACAGAGTGTAAATACTGAGAGCAATAGGGAATTCCTTGATGGCGTGAAGTGCTGCTTGTGTGCCCACCACAGAGTGTAAATACTGAGAGCAATAGGGAATCCCTCCCTGGCATGGAGTGCTCCGTGTGTGCCTGCCACAGAGTGTAAATACTGACAGCAATAGGGAATCCCTCCCTGGCATGGACTGCTCCGTGTGTGCCTGCCACAGAGTGTAAATACTGAGAGCAATAGGGAATTCCTCCCTGGAATGTAGTGCAGTTTGTGTGCCTGCCACAGAGTGTAAATACTGAGAGCAATAGGGAATACCTCTCTGGAATGGAGTGGCCCTTGTGTGAGTGCCAGAGAGTGTAAATACTGAGAGCAATAGGGAATACCTCCCTGGCATGGAGTGCCCCTTGTGTGAATGCCACAGAGTGTAAATACTGAGAGCAATAGGGAATCCCTCGCTGGAATGCAGTGCAGCATGTGTGACTGCCAGAGAGTGTAAATACTAACAGCAATAGGGGATCCCTCCCTGGCATGGAGTGCTCTGTGTGTGACTGCCACAGAGTGTAAATACTGAGAGCAATAGGGGATCCCTCCAGGAATGCAGTGCAGCGTGTGTGATTTGCAGAGAGTATAAATACTGAGAGCAATAGGGAATACCTCCCTGGCATGAAGTGCTCCGTGTGTGCCTGCCACAGAGTGTAAATACTAAGAGCAATAGGGAATTCCTCCCTGGCATGGAGTGCTCCGTGTGTGCCTGCCACAGAGTGTAAATACTAAGTGCAATAGGGAATTCCTCCCTGGCATGGAGTGCTCCGTGTGTGCCTGCCACAGAGTGTAAATACTGAAAGCAATAGGGAATCCCTCCCTGGAATGTAGTGCAGCTTGTGTGCCTGCCACAGAGTGTAAATACTGAGAGCAACAGGGAATACCTCCCTGGCATGGAGTGACCCTTGTGTGAGTGCCACAGAGTGTAAATACTGAGAGCAATAGGGAATCCCTCCCTGGAGTTCAGTGCAGCATGTGTGACTGCCAGAGATTGTAAATACTGACAACAATAGGGATTACCTCCCAGGCATGGAGTGCTCTGTGTGTGCCTGCCACAGAGTGTAAATACTGAGAGCAATAGGGAATCCCTCCCTGGAATGCAGTGCAGCGTGTGTGACTGCCAGAGAGTGTAAATACTGAGAGCAATAGGGAATACCTGCCTGGCATGAAGTGCTCCTTGTGTGCCTGCCACAGAGTGTAAATACTAAGAGCAATAGGGAATTCCTCCCTGGCATGGAGTGCTCCGTGTGTGCCTGCTACAGAGTGTAAATACTGGGAGCAAAAGAGAATCCCTCTCTGGCATGGAGTTCTGCGTGTGCGCCTGCCAGAGAGTGTAAACACTGAGAGCATAGGGAATCCCTCCCTGGCATGGGGTGCCGCTTGTGTGGCTGCCACAGAGTGTAAATACTGAAAGCAATAGGGAATTCCTCCATGGCGTGAAGTACTGCTTGTGTGCCCGTCACAGAGTGTAAATACTGAGAGCAATAGGGAATCCCTCCCTGGCATGGAGTGCTCCATGTGTGCCTGCCACAGAGTGTAAATACTGAGAGCAATAGGGAATCCCTCCCTGGAATGCAGTACAGCATGTGTGACTGCCAGAGAGTGTAAATACTGACAGCAATAGGGAATCCATCCCTGGCATGGAGTGCTCCGTGTGTGCCTGCCACAGAGTGTAAATACTGAGAGCAATAGCGAATCCCTCCCTGGAATGCAGTGCATCGTGTGTGACTGCCAGAGAGTATAAATACTGAGAGCAATAGGGAACACGTCCCTGGCATGGAGTGCTGCTTGTGTGCCTGCCAGAGAGTGTAAATACCTAAAGCAATAGGACATCCCGCCCTGGGATGGAATGCAGCGTGTGTCTGCCAGAGAGTGAAAGTGCTGCATTCAGAAGTTTCCATAGTAGATTGTGATTACTAAGTGTTGAAGTGCATCCCTCCATGGCATAAGGCACTGCCTGTGTGGCTGCCAGGAGCGGAAGTGCTGAGAGCAGATCAGCACAGCACCTTCCCGTTGACCTTGCACGGTGGCAGAGGAAGTGGCCTGAAGATCTTTACCCTGAACTTGGGCAGACTGGCAGAGTCTGTGACAGTGGAGGTGCTGCGCGGAGGTTAGTGTGATGTGTTTATACAGATAAGGGACATTTGACCTATGGCATCAGGCAGAAGGTGGATTGCTCCATTTAGAGGAGGTGTAGCCAGAGTGTCAATGTCACCAGCAATAGGTGATTTTCACGGGGATCCACCTTTGCTTCTCTTGGTCACTACACCCCCTCATTATTAACCTTGTATGTGATACACCTGCACTACTGTTAACCAACATCCCCTCATGACGTAAACCCTTTCCCCTTAACCCCCTGCTTTACGGCAGTAATGGAGTTCTAACACTGCGTTTTTACCAGTGGCATTTACATGTTAGCATTATGATCTAATGGGAACAAGCTGGACAAATGACCGTTTAAACAATGACTGACATCAATGTAGTTCAATGTTAGCATATTGATGTTATAAATGTCTTTTACAGGGGGTTTGGTTTTTAATTGCTTTTTTAATTTATTTTTTATTGGTTTATACAATCCTTTAAAAACAAAATTCCATTTTTACATTCCCTCTCTTACCCAATCAATATACATTTCATAGTTTGAGGATTACATCATTCCATCTTTCTGGATGTTTTTGTGTCACTTCCAGCTCACAACTATTCTCTGCCAACAGATCTCGTATATCTTTCAGTAAGCATGTTAGGACAAATGTTAATTTCCGATCAGTCCCATCAAACATTATCTGCCACCAGTCCTCAGTACTCAGCATTTGCTGTTTTACGAGTAAAGGTCCCAGGTCTCTTGTCCTTAAGGTTTGTAACTTTCTGCAGAACAATTTAAGATGTTTCAATCTTTCTTCATCTATGCCACAAAATCTGCAGACTTGTTTTGTCTCCATATAATTTGACCAAGTACTTAGTCTGTCTTTAGTTTGAAATACATTAAGCCGAAAGCGCATATACAGCGATCTTTGTCGCTGACCAGGAAAGAGCATCACATAAGCTTGAAATTCCCTATAATATCTTGCTTCACTAGGATCATCTTTCATGAGCCTGCAACTCCTCCTTTGCGTTTCCGTTATGTCCCAATCAGCTCTCCATAGTTTGTTTTGTTGCTAGATTTGGATTATCATGCAATGTGGCGATATTGATATCATACTCCTTGAGCACTTCTTCACATCAGTTATTCCACATAATGAGCATGTTGTTAGGATTGCCAGAGCCAGGGTTTTGCAGAATTTGAAACTGTGGAGGGCTCTCTTTTAATGTTGTTTTTCGGAATAGCGACGAAAGATTCCAACATATTCTTGCGTGGATTGATATTAAAGATAATTCATAACACACGCAGGCTGTTGCATTTCCTTTCGGCAACTGAAGTACTTTGACCCAAAATATGTTTTCAACTGTCGACCAAAGCTCATTTGAGCATCCAAAAGCATTATCGGCTTCAAAAATGAGAGATAGAACTACTTTTTGTTGGTAGAACTTGATTACAGGTCTTAAGGAGAACTTCCCATATTTTTTATTCAAGATGAGCGCTTGGGAAGCAAGCTGCATTTACTCTTGGCAGTTTCAGCCCAAGGACCATCATTGATGTTTGCACTGATTTGCATGCCGAGATACCTGGTATTGGACACTGTGTTCAATTTTTCTTTTTCTAGGGTCCATACAAATGTTTTGCCATTAGTCTTATTAATTGCTTGGAGATTTTTGAGGGAGAGTATATCACACTTCTTTTTCATTGATATGTAGGCCATTGTTTCTGGCATATGCTTCAACTGCATCTTACTTCCGATGAAGACCGATTGGAGTTACATCGAACAGGATTAGCTCGTCCGCATACAATAGCCAACTCAGATATGAATTGTTAATATTTGGTGGAAAAAGAAAATACTCCATCTATTGCTTCACTGATATCGGAGAGGAACAGATTAAAGATAATTGCTGCTAAAGGGCATCCTTGTTTCACACCCCGAAAAGTGTTAATCCCAGCCGACAAAGTGCCATTTTGGTCAAGTCAGATTTTGATATTAGTATCCTTATGTAGCTCCATATAGCAGCTAACAGGCTCGGGGGACAGTTCCAATTTTTCAACTTGCTCCAAAGTTTTTCACGATCGATGCAATCAAATGTATATGAAAAGTCTATGAGTGCGAAGTATACTTTGGTCCTAGATCTTAACGCCTCCGTTTTAAACTGACTCTGTTCGATTCCACTTTGTATGTTTCCATTCAATGTGGCTCTTGCTCCCAGGGATGATTAACTTAATCTTTACCATATCATGGTCACTGTGAGCCATAGCAATCACCTGTGAACTTTTTACACATGTATGAATACCTTCCAACACATAGGTGTAATCAATCGTGGATTTGTGCTCAGCTCTTCTCCAAGTTGGGGCAGCTGGTATATCACCACTCATGTTACTGTTTAAGATGTATAACTTTCTTAATTCCATCTCTAAACTCCACTGTTCCATTAGGTGCACAACGTAACGCAAGTCGTTCTTTATCTTAAGTTGTCTACTTACACAGACGATGTTTAAATCCCTGCACATAATGATATCAGGCCAGCTGACTGCCTTGTATATCTCATCCAACACCAAAGTCACCTGATCTATAAAGGTACTAGTGCCAGCTCCTGAGTGGTGCCAATACAAATGTATGACATTAAGTGGTCGATTCATGGAACAAACGTGCGCCGAAAATCCCAGCGCAAGTAGGCGCAAGGGGGCGCAAGCGTGAGAAATCAAGCGCACCGCACGCGTGCGATACAAGGAAGGTGCTGCACTAGTTTTCTGCTGGTCGTGCGCCAAATCCATACATGTCGCACACGGGCACACATGTCATCAAACGGCGTGTGCTATGCGCACAGCAAAAGCGCACATAGCGCGGCGCACACAACAAATGTGGGCAGAACAGTAGGCGTAACACGCGGAATGGGGAACAACGCGTGAAAAAGAAGGCGTAACTGGGGAAGTACTGCAGGGAACTACACGTAACGCCCACACGCACGCAAACAACCCGTATTCATGGATTCGAATACGGGAAACCCGCGCACGGCAAAAGACGCGCACAGGCGTCAACGCGTCCGCCACACGAAGGCAGGCAGAAGCATCCCCGTGCACAGTATAAAAGTGCGCGCAAACAACAAACACGTATATACAGCTACGATGAATGCCATTTGTCGCAGCACTGATCGTGGGACACCGCAGGAGGAGGAGAATAGCCAGGGCACGCATTTTCTCACCACGGACAAGCCTTTTTTGGGATGCCTGACGACCAGGTCTATGGCAGGTATAGGTTTCCACTCCACATCATCCTAGACCTGGTCAGGGAGTGGGAAGATGACCTTACATCCCCCACCCTTTGCTCCCAAGCATTGAACCCCTTGGAGAAGGTGCTCAATGTCCTGCATTTTTTGGCCACTGGATCATTTCAGCAGACCACTGCCATAGTGGGGGGGGTCTCACAGGCCACGCAGTCACGCTGCCTACACCAGGTCTTGGCAATCATGACAGCGCGCCCCTCAGTCTGCAGGCACATATACATGCCCAGAACACCCGCAGAAAGGAAGGCCGTGGTCCTGGATTTTTACAGGGTGGCACACTTCCCCAAAGTGCTCGGTACCATAGATTGCACCCATGTGGCCCTACATCCACCTAGGGCCACTGAGCACATCTACCGAAACCGCAAGCACTGGCATTCCATCAACGTACAGGTGGTATGCGATGCAAAGGGAATCATCACCTCTGTCTATGCAAACTACCCTGGCTCCACCCATGACAGTTTCATATACAGAATGTCCGCCCTGAGCCGGGCCCTGGAAGCTGGGCAGCATGGCGACACATGGCTCCTAGGTGAGTACAAATGCCTGTGCACATGCATGCATGTTACACATAGACAAAAACTCAAACCCTAATAATCCTAACTATTATCACCTCCCCAGGGGACAGTGCCTACCCTCTGAGCAACCACATGATGACGCCAATCCGGAACCCCACCACACCACCCCAGGTAAGATACAACGCGGCCCATATTGCAACCAGGGCCAAAGTGGAGCGCATATTCGGAGTGCTCAAGTCACGCTTCCGCTCCCTTGACCGCTCTGGCGGGCAGCTACTCTATGCACCCCCAGTAGTGTGCAGGATCATTGTGGCGGCATGTGTCCTGCACAATGTTTCAACACGGCAGGGCGTTCCGGTGGACATGGTGGTGCCCCCACATCTCCAACCACAGGCACAGGCACTGCCCATGGGAGGGGATAGGGCACGTGGCAAGGAAGCCTGGACCCATCTTGTGGCCACATTTTTCACCTAAACTTCCACCCCTGTGGAGTGCACACAGGCCTGGCACATACCAGGTGACAATCGATGATGACAAAGAGACAGTCAACTGTCACAACCCTACCACCCTGAGATTGTTGCCATGGAAGTGCCACATTGTGTGCATCCCTAGCTACTTAAAGACAAGCTATCCTGTGTGACCAAAAGGCACACATATGATATATGATATGATATGATATGGCATTTGTAACGCGCCTATACAGAAGTGTTGCAAGGCGCAACGAGGCAGGAAGGGGGGACAAGGGAAGACAGACAGCGATCCTACTAGGCCAGGTGTCATTTAGATCGCGCAAGTGCAGGGGTAGGTGGAAGGGAAAAGTGCAAGGGGAAGGGGAGGGGGGGTTCAGTACAGGGTAATTAGAATAAAAAATAAATAAATAGGCCAGCTGGTGGCAAGTGCAAAGGTAAGTGCAGACAAGTGCTGGGAAGGGGGGGCTGTAGGGATACAGAGACAGTCCCGCAGTGCAGGGGTTGCCAGGGAGGCAGTGCAAGTGGAGGGTGGCTGGGCCAGGGACCGAGGTCGGTGAGAGTGGCCCAGTTTCAGATTCAGTGCAGTTTCAGTGAAGAAATTAGCAAGAGAGAGGGAGAGAGAAAGCAGAAGCAAAGAGGAAGGTATTGAGGTGCTTCCTGAAGTGGAGATGGTTCTCCTCAAGTTACAGGGAGGCAGGAAGGCCGTTCCAGAGGGAGGCCCCTGCCGCGGAGAGAGATCTACCCCCAGCTCGTTGCTTTGAGAAGCGGCTGACCCTGACATGCAAGGTGTGAATCACAGACACCTGCAAAACAGGCCATGACCATCACTGTTATGTCACTCAAACCCTCCCGAACCACAACATGACATGGCAAGCAATAGCCATACACCAACACAGTACCAATAAGGTACACATTGCCATGTGAAAAATGTAAATTGGCATCAGACAATGATGCCTGACATGGAATCAGATGAAATGACTGACCAACAACCTCCCACTCAAAATAAGTCATTCCCAAATGCATCACAAAAGTAGTAGCCGCAACATAACAAATAATGCCTGTCTACATGCACATTGTGCATTGCAAAATCAACACTGCAGCTTCTGTGTTCTGTGTCCAACTCCTGCAACCCACTGCTCAGCGCACAGCACAGGGAACAGACATTGTGTGTGATGCACACCCTGAGCATCACATCTAAGCGACAAACCACATCAAAAAGCAAAATAGGCATGTACAGGATCCATAATTGGTCACAGAACATGTGCTGCAGGGACACAGTGGGCAGCAGAAGGCAAACAGAGTGTACATGTGGATATTGAAGGGTGGTTGTACATGTGGTGCATAATAGTGCGAGTGTGTGGGTCAGCAAGGACATGCACTCAACATATGCATGCGCAATCAATTGACCATTAGTGTCCTCGACACATCACAACTGAACATTCACCATGTGTACACCCCAGCATGTCAAACCAACTATCCCCTCACACCTGAAAGGTAAACACAACACATGAACATGCATTGATCAGCAGAACACATCATGTACATAGGATACCACAATTACAATGTCAGGGTTCACATCACACTGCAGGGCAAGGCAACTATCAACAACAAAACACCCCCCCCCCCTCACAAATGACCATGACCCACTGAACAACTGCACCTGGGTCATGGAGCCTTCAACCCTCAATTTCACCTGGCCACAGGATCACCATTCCCCTTCGTCACCATCTCCCACCTTGTGTGTCAAAAGTTGCCAGCACCCTCAGAGTCCACCTTAATTTGCAAAGACACAAAATCCAAGGCAGAAAAACGAACCAGAACAGCCTCCAGTAGATGACTTGAAGTAGCAGTACCTCACAAAGTCCAAGTACTACCACAATGATGTAACAACCAAGGTAGCACAGTAAAACAATGTCACAACAGGATGTGAACCATGTGTGGTACATAACATAGAATGATGCACCACGAACGGATGTGTACTGTCACAGCTCCCGTGTACAGGCGCAGGAGTGGCACAAAACAACCAATCCCACCGTGGCCTGGGTGCCTGCAGGGTCAAACTCACACAGGCCTCTGAGAACTTGGTGGGGAAGGAGGGTCAGGGATATGCAGTCGGGACAGCCGTTGGCACACTGGATAACTGGAATGAGGGGCAGGAGAGGGGAGTATGAATGACACGTGAAAGTAGGGAATGCTCTAGAATGGAGTACTTGCATTAACACATACACAATCATAACAAACTTGTACATCATTGTCATGGCCTTCTGGAGGCCAGGCGCAGGAGTGGCACGAACCAACCACCCCCTCTAGGGTTTTGGCGCCTGCAAGTTCGGGGCTTACATAGGCATCCGCAACCCCAGCGGGGAAAGAGGGTTAGGGAACGTTGGTTGGATAGGCACGGGAAGCAGGAACACCGGGTAGAGGGTACAGGGTTTAGAATTGGATAGGACTCAGGGTGATTATGGAGAAAAAAAACATACCAAATTGAATTACACATTCATCCATGCAACAGTGCACCCCCCAGCAAGCCTATGTAGAGCAGTTTGAAAGAAAAACAACAAGACACTCAGCTCTCGTTTTGAGTGCTGGCCTCCTGCCTGCGCACTCTCAGGTCCGGTTACAGGAGCACTTCAATGCTGCAAAGAGAGCCACAGTTAATAATCTGTGCGTGCCCATAACACACAAACACACCACCAAATATGCCCCATAGCAACAAACTACTCTACAAACATACAATCTGGTGTGGATGCTTTGTACCCATACGTAACATTCCCCCTGTGATCGTTCATACACAGTCAATGCAGTAAGTCAGGCGCCGGTGGGTGCGTGGCAAATGGAACACCAATGTGTCACGATTCACACAACATGCAATGTTCCCTGGGTAAGCAGACATACGCATATAGCAGGGTACGACTTCAGAAAAGGTCGTGTCCCACCATGACCGTAAACAAATAGGCAGTGCATGTTTCAAAATGTACATGGAAATGAAATGCACTGCACCCGAGTCAGTTCCTTGCTGTATGTCCCTGTGAGCTGCTCCTTTCCATGTCTCAGAAGGCAGAATGGGTGATACAAGTGCCTCAATGGCCCATGGTGGACCGGAGGGTATGTGCCACTGCCCCTGCAGGTGCCCCAGACAACCTTACAATCAACTAGCCATCAGTCCACCAACACATCTGAGCTGTATTGTGTGCTTCAACACCAATATTCGTCCAAGCTCACCATCAGTGCTGCTACTAAGCCTGCATGTGCAACTGGCCTGGTGGAAGCTTTGCTGTGTTGTGGCCCCCCTGTGCTGCTCACCTTGCCTGGAGTCCCTTGAAACACATCAGCAGTTCTAGGATATATGTCTGCAATCCCTGTGCCTCTGCTTGCGCACACAAGTGCATGTGGGTACCAACAAACATGTCCAGAATCCAGACGTCCAATGGGCCATGTCTGCTGGCAAAGATGGTCTGGAGGCTCATCCCCCTGCAGAAAGGGCATGCAACACATGATTAATGCTTTAGAGTCATCTGTGTGTGTCTCTTCAGGCATCTCATTACTGGACCAGGTCAGAGACGTACATCAGAAATCACACCATCAGTCCGTCTTTCACATCCAAAGTGTTGAACACACTATCTACGGCATGAATTGCAACAAGCACGTGTGCAGTAAAGATAAGAAAGATACTACACAATGCATAGCAATGAATGTACACATTAATCATGAAACACCCCATCTAGCAAAAGCAGAACAGTGGTCAATAACACCGCAATCATCCCCACTAGGGGTGTTAACACAAGTTACACAGCACCAGACATGCCACAGATATGACAGTCCAAAGCCCTTGTGTAATAGGCTGTTACACCGAACCATCCTTGCAAGCCCATGGATAAGGGAGGCAGGAGTGGCATATGTGAGTCAAGGACCGCAAGCGGCAAACACATATACAAGACAAGCCTGAAGGGCCCAGCTGGAACAGACAGTGGATGCTTTCAAAAGCCAGAAAGCACTGCACCGTCACATGAAAGCACAATAGACAAGCAATTTTAAACTATATTAACTAATTACACTAACTATGAAAAACCTACATTACCTAATTAAACTAAATATCAAACAGAAACTTAACTAACTAAACTAAAAGAAAAATAAAAAATAGCCACATACGACCCGGGGGGGAGGGGAGACACCCAGGAGGGGGGAGGTACAGGGTGCTGCTCAACACCCACATGCAATGATGCTGAGCCAAAAGAAAAACCTCCATGGGCTCAACGCCTGCACAGCCCGACCTATGTGGGAGATAGATGGTTGTCCGAGTCTGGCTCATCCTGGAAAGGAGGACGTGGCAGAGTAGCCTGGCCACGCCTAGCCGCAGCTTGCACCTCGACAGCAGCAAGTCTGCCAGACGGTTGAGCCTGGTTCTGTGTGGCGATGTGACGTAGGTCTGCATGCAGAACCTCACGTGATACACGTGCTTCCTCTTGCAAGGTAGCACGTGTAACACAGAGTTCCTCCTGCAAGGCCTGGCTGTACAACCGCTGTACCTCCCGGCAAGCCTGTAGCTCAGCCGAGATGGTACGCTCAAGCTGTGCAAACCTCTCCTCTGCCCGCTGCCTCTGGGACATCAGAAGGACACCCAGAGTGGATTTGAGGGAAGCATACTCCTTCCTCAGAGCATCCATGTGCGCCTCTGTGTGAGCAGCAATTGCTTGACAAAGAGACGACATTTCAGCCTGGCTTGGCCTGTCTGAAGCCGCCATGCCCAGCCTGAGCGAGCGGGCCGTGGACCGTGCCGCCTGCTGCTGGAGAAGCACCTGCCTAGCAGGGGGGAGCACAGATTGGGCCACAAGCTCCATGCTCTCAGATATGTTCTCCATTGCTGCCCCTTGCCGTTCTGATTTGGCAGTCATGTCCTGCTCCCACTCAGTATACTGTGGTTGCGCGCGGCGACTGCATTGCTGGGCTTGACCCCTGCGGGACCCAAGGACCGGGTGTCCTCGCTGTGTTGGCACTGCCCGCGGCTGCACGACTACATGCCCCTGTCGACGTGATGTCCCAGGCACATCAGTGACTGGTGTGGAGGGTGACCCTGCGTCCTGATCCACCACGGGCGGAGGAACCAAGACTGTCTGACCCCTCAGTGCAGGTGTCGCGGACAGAGGAGTGTCCACATCAGAATCACTCACCCCTGACACATGGACTTGATGCTCATCCAACTCGACATGGACGTCAGAGTCGTCATCAGGGCTGGACTCATAGGCAGCCAGAGACAAGATGCACTGTAGCACTTGGGGGTTTTCGTGGCCTACCACCCCCCGACCCGCACTTGTGCCGGGTTGATATGGTGGTAACAACCCTGTGTCTGGCATGACAACACCATCCTCCGCCTCCATTGCATCATCACCTGATGCATGTCAGAAGCACACAACACACACACACATCGACAACAAACACATCAGGCAGACATGTGACACACAAAATAGAACCTGGCATGCATGCTGGGTCAACTTTGAATTGCTTCTGTGATCAGACCTGTTGAAAGGTGGCAGTTTGCATAGAAGTGGGTCTATGCAGTGCAGCAAATGTGTATGTCACTCACTACCTACATGTACAAGGACTCCATGGTGTGTGTCCGGAAATGTGAAGGCAGTGCAAGGTCAAATTCAGGCATCACGTGCACTGTGCATTCAATGGGTAGCAAATCTACAAGCAAAGCACTCCTCCACCCAAGTACAAAAGCAGGGATGCCTAGCATGGTATCAAAAGGCTGACCATAGACCTGTGTATTGACAGGCAGTGTTGACTGGCATCAACAGCTTAATGTGATTCAAGTGACAACGCTGCAAATGATGATGGGACAGTAAGCAGGACACATGATGAAAACTCTGGAGGCCGCCCACGTGTGAAGAAGACACTACAACAGTCGGACAGAGTCATTGGCCATTAAACAGGCTGAGGCCTGTGACCCACACAGATTGTCAGACCCTAAACATGTGTGCAATGCAGTACTGAGCCACATTTGACATGCGAAAGCTGATGAGATGCCATGCAATGTATGTCACCCAGGACTTGTATTACAGTGATCATCCAGTCAAGGACACATAGGGGCATGCGTGTAATGCACATGGAGCATGAATGGGCACTCATGTCCCTGCGGGGAATCTGACCTATGCACAGTACAAGTGAGATACCCTGCATCAAGTACTAAGGCTGTACCACACAGCATATGTCTGGCAGATTGTACGCTGGAAGTTAGCATGTACACCGGACGCATGAACAGGAAAGTACACAATGGCAAGATTGAAGCAGACCAGTGCAAAGGTGGAACTGGGGTGCAGAGTGGCGGAGGAGGGGCAAGGGAGCATGCCTACATGGAGTACCCGCATGCAGGCAGAGGACTCATGCACGTCAGTCATGCTATGACATTGTGCCTGGGCTGAGAGAAGGTCACCCCACGCCACATGCAGAAGGGCCAGTGAGCTGGAACATGGACCGGAGGGGTATACTGGTAACCAGCATGTGAGTTTGGTGCAATAGTGGTGATGCGGACAGTCCCTGTCTGCTCCACATGTCCACCATCCAGCAGAGCAGACATGCATCACGGAAGCATAGCATTACTTGCGGATCAGAACCATGTACACGTCACATGTAATGGCAATCATGCAATCATGCTTACGCGCTAGGGGCCTTTCCTCAAATCACACGCTGATGTGCACATTTTTCACGTGCCAAATCACTCCGTATCAAGCTGGCCACGCGTTCACACACAGAAGACCACGCTCCTGCCCAAAAAGCCGAATCACTGCCCCCCAGAGCCCCGAGCACGCTCCCACCTGCCATCTGCTGCTGCCTGACTGCCTGCTGCCCACGTGCCCTGCTATTTGCTGCCTGCACATCAGCCAGGGGTGCAGTTGCTGTGACCACCCCTGCTGGAAAAGAAGACTCCCGACTGGGATACCATCGCTCCACAGCCCAGCCCCAGGACCCAGTTGCCCACCCACTCCTGCCTCTGGGGTTGCCATGTCGGGCACTACACCATCTGGCACCACTGGCAACCCCCAGCCAGAGAGGCAGAGGGCCACCAGCTTCACTGCCACCGAAGTTGGTGTCCTGGTGGAGCATGTCCTTGGGCATTATGATGCCCTCTTCGGAACATCACGCGCCAACAAGGAAGGACGGGAGAGGATCTGGGACGACGTAGTGGTTGCCATCAACGTGGAGGGGGTGGCAACCCGCGACATCAAGCACGTCAATAAGCGCTGCAAGGACTTCAGGTCCAGGACCCTCCACAAGGCCCGGCGCCTCGCAGAGGGGGGCCGGGCACGCCTGAGTGCCTTCCAATGAGGGCCCTGGAACACGTAGGCCCATCGCTCCACGCCCAGATCCTTGGGAGGCAGACCCATCTGGAGTTGAGCTGTGAGTGGCCAAGCATTGCTGTGTGAGACAGGGCATGTTGCAGTGTGCTGGTAGTCTGATGCTTGCCTGTATGTGTGACATAGTCCATGTATGGATGTGTGTGTGTGCAGGGACATCATGGTCATGCATGTGAGACCAGTTATGTGTGAGCCACATGGTTGGTGCATGTGTTTTAAAGCAACATGGGGAGCTCTATGTGGAATGCACACATGAATGCATGGCTGTCTCTGTTCCTGGACATGGAGGGGGGGTGAGGAATGGGTGCTGATGTCATGTACATGTATGGTGCACATGTGTGTGTGTGTGCCTGAGAAGTGTGTGTGTTACTTTGAAATGCCGTGGATGCATGTGACTTTGAAGGCAACATCTTGGTTTACAGGGGCCCTTCTACATGGATGTTGATGTTGATTGCATGCGCCCGGACTGTTTCTGCATGTGTGTTGTGTGCATTCACCCATGTGTTGTGGAATGACAGGATGGAAGTGACATTTGACAGTGCACTCATGTGTTATTGCTTCCTGTCTAGGGTATTTTGTACTGTGCCCTGATGCTTGTGGTCTATGTCTCCCTCTACGCAGCGTCAAGTGAAGAAGAGGGCGGAGACGGCGCTGTGGAGCCAAGCGGCGGGGATGCCTCCACTGGGCGGCGACGCAAGGCCCAGCCACCCTCCCAGGAATTACCATCAACCGGGAGCGAGGGGGCTGGTGCTGCGTCTGCCTCAACGGCTGTGGCGGAAGGGCCGGGTGAGCCCCCACAGGGGCTTCCAATGGCAGAAGACAGTGTGGAGACATCCAGGTTGGTGGTCTCCACAGAGGAGGAGGAGCCCGCTACTGAGCTGCACATGGGGCCTGGTGGGGGTAGTACCACTGGTGCAAGTGGTGCAGTCCAGGGCCAGGGTCAGGAGGCAGCACAGGTCACCGCGGAGGGGCCTGTGCATGTCGCTGTCCTTGACCCTGTGACTGCACCATCATGCCCCAGCAGGGAGGCCCCGTCCCAGGCCCGTCCGCAGGTAGGGGAGAGTGCCCTATCACCTGCCTCTCCACTACCTGCAGACGAGGGGTCCCACGACCGTATGGGATCCGTCCTGGTGGGGGTTGCGTTGCGCACGCGTGTCATTTGTGATGACGTGCGTTCTTCCTGGGAGGAGAACGCACGCCATCACGAAGAGCAGCGTCATGACGTGGCACTGCTGGGAGGGGCCCTGGTCGGAGGGTTCCTACATGTGACGCGCACTCTGGCGGACCTCTCCTCCTCTGTGGGGGCTATGCGCCAGTCGTTCTCCACATCGTCTTCCAGCCCAGATTCCACCAGGGCCCCCTGTGGACCTGGCCTGACCAACAAAGCCAGCTTGGTGGGATTCCATCCCTGCCACAGTCGGGAGTTGGCAGTCCAGCAGGGGTGGACACCACAACTGGAGACCAGCAGATGGAGGATGTGCAGGCACCATCGGAGAGGGCAAATGGACAGCAGCAGCAGCAGCAGGAGCAGGCTGTAGGTGGGAGCAATGATGGCTCTGGGCCATCAACATCGGAGGGGCAGGCATCGGCCGGAGGGCAGGAGGACCCTGGACGGGAAGTGTCTTCCGTGTGGCAACGGTTGGGCCATGCGATAGATGCTGAGCGGCAGCGGGTAGAAGAGGCACGGCTCACGATGGTCAGGGCGGAGAACTCCATGCGTAGGGCCCTGAGGCGGGCCGAGTGCCTTGAGGCCATTCGCAGGGACCTGGAGTTTCAGATGTCATCGTCCCTGCGAACCCTCGGGGCCATGGAAGAGGACCGCCTCTGGGACATCGAGCAGAAGTTCGATGATGCCCTGGCCCGGGACATCAACATGTGAGCCGTTGGACTTGCCCGCTGCCCTTGTAAATAGTTGGATAGTATTAGGTTTCCTTTGTTTTTTTCTTTATTTTGGACCTTTAGGACAATGGACCACATTTTTGTATATAGTTTTTTTTATTAGGTAGGAGTTTTTGATAGGTTTCATTTCTTCAGTTGGGATCATGGACCCTGGATTGTTCATCTGTATATAGTTCACTGTTGGATTCTACTTTTTAGTTTGGATTTCCCCATGGAGCAATGGTTTTCACTTTTGTTTTGCCCTTGGATTTCATTTTTGGAACTGTGACTTTGGACACCTTTCCTTTGGATTATGATTTGTTGTTTTTCATTATTTTACAGACATACAGCTTTTCTTTTTAATTTCCATTGTCGTTTGTTTGATTTTAATTCCATTCATTTTGCTTTTAATACATTTTTTTCATCCAACTTCGATGTGTGGTATTATCTCATTGCTTTCATGCATGTCATGATATGGGTTTTGACATTCACTGACACCCATTGTGTGTATGTGAAGGACATGTGTTCATTTACATACTTGACATTGGGGTTGTATCATGTAATTGGCATTTCTATGTGGGTGGATGCAATACTTGGGTGGGTCTTTGGCATGTGGAGGCTGCCCATAAGGGCCAGGGATCGAGATTGTGATGACGTGTTGCCTGGGGACATGTTTCGGGCCCTGTTGGCAGGTGCCCCGCACTGCTGGGGGGTGGGGGTGCAAGGGGACATTAGTGGGACATGAGTGGGTGCCTGCTGGCAGGTGCCCCACACTGCTGGGGGGTGGGTGTGCAAGGGGACATGAGTGGGGGCCTGCTGGCAGGTGCCCCTCAGTGCTGGGGGGTGGGGGTGCAAGGGGACATGAGTGGGGGCCTGCTGGCAGGTGCACCTCAGTGCTGGGGGTTGGGGGTGCAAAGGGACATGAGTGGGGGCCTGCTGGCAGGTGTCCCTCAGTGCTGGGGGCGCAAGGGGACATGAGTGGGGGCCTGTTGGCAGGTGCCCCACACTGCTGGGGGGTGGGTGTGCAAGGGGACATGAGTGGGGGCCTGCTGGCAGGTGCCCTGCACTGCTGGGGGGTGGGGGTGCAGGGGGACATGAGTGGGGGCCTGCTGGCAGGTGCCCCTCACTGCTGGGGGGTGGGTGTGCAAAGGGACATGAGTGGGGCCCTGCTGGCAGGTGCCCTGCACTGCTGGGGGGTGGGGGTGCAGGGGGACATGAGTGGGACATGAGTGGGGGCCTGCTGGGGGGGCAAGGGGACATGAGTGGGGGCCTGCAGGCAGGTGCCCCTGACTGCTGGGGGGTGGGGGTGCTGGGGGACATGAGTGGAGGCCTGCAGACAGGTGCCCCGCACTGATGGGGGGTGTGGGTGCAAGGGGGTAATGCGTTGGTGATCACTAGTGCAAGGTGACATGTGGCTTGGCTGGGGGAGCATGCCCATGGTTGTTGGGCTGCCTGCGGGACATGCCCAGGGGTGCAGGGTAGTCCCCTGTGGTGTGGTCTGCCTGCAGGGGCCGTGGAGGGTGTAGAGGAAACACCTGGGAGGACCCACACTGCCAATTCACGTGTAGGAATCCCCTGCACCCCCAAAATACACGTACCCCACTCGCACAGGGCCTATCGCGTGTGGAACTTCCCGCGCACCCCAGAAATACACGAACTCTGCTGAAATCGTGTGGTAAACTTTCCCCCACCCCAGAAATACACGTACCCTGCTGCAATCGCGTGTGGAACTTCCCACGCACCCCAGAAATACACGTACCCTACTGAAATTGTGTGTTAATCTTCCCGCGCACCACAGAAATACACGTACCCTGCTGCAATCGCGTGTGGAACTTCCTGCGCACCCCAGAAATACACGTACCCTGCTGAAATCGCGTGTTAAACTTGACCGCACCCCAGAAATACACGTACCCTGCTGAAATTGCGTGTTAAACTTGCCCGCACCCCAGAAATACACGTACCCTGCTGCAATCGCGTGTGGAACGTCCCGCGCACCTCAGAAATACACGTACCCTGCTGAAATTGCGTGTTAAACTTGCCCGCATCCCAGAAATACACGTACCCTGCTGAAATCGCGTGTTAAACTTGCCCGCACCCCAGAAATACACGTACCCTGCTGAAATTGCATGTTAAACTTGCCCGCACCCCAGAAATACACGTACCCTGCTGCAATCGCGTGTGGAACTTCCCGCCCACCCCAGAAATACACGTACCCTTCTGCAATCGCGTGTTGAACTTCCCGCGCACCCCATAAATACACGTACCCTGCTGAAATGGCGTGTTAAACTTGCCCGCACCCCAGAAATACACGTACCCTGCTGCAATCGCGTGTGGAACTTCCAGCGCACCCCAGAAATACACGTACTCTGCTGAAAACGCGTGTTAAACTTGCCCGCACCCCAGGAATACACGTACCCTGCTGCAATCGCGTGTGGGACTTGCCGCGCACCCCAGAAATACACGTACCCTGCTGAAATTGCGTGTTAGACTTCCCCGCACCCCAGGTATACCCGTACCCTGGTGAAATTGCGGGTGAAACATCCCGCGAACCCCAGCAATACACGTTCCCCGCTTGCCGTGTGCTGTGTGGCGGCCCTGTATACTAGTCCAGGGTTAGCGCAGCCCTTTGCGCTGGATTTGGGATTTTGATGGCTTTTCCTTGCGCGAGGGGCGTTCTTGGGGGCGTTACTGGAGCTGCTGCAGGGTCGCTGCACCACTGTGCGCCGCGGCTGCTTTTGGTGGCTGAAATCCATGAATAAGCTGTGCGCCGAAATGGATTTTGGCGCATGCGGCTGGCGCAGACTATCGCACACGCACACTGTGCGCCAGCCGCGTGAGCCACTTGTGCTCTTAATTCTATGAATTACCCCCATAGTGTTTCAATTCTCACATTGTAGATGGTTGACCTTGTGTGTGTTGTTACCTGTATGTATAGAGATAAGTTCTTAGTTTCCATAATCTTGTATCCAGTGTTTTTTTTTACTAAGGTTAACAGACCCGCCATAGGTCTACCTTTAAGATTTTTTATAGCTGGATTTATGGCAACTTCAAATCCCTCTGAAATGGGGCACTCGGACATCCAAGTTTCCTGTAAACATGCTAGGTCTAATCCAACCAGCCATTTTGTTTGGAACAAGTGCGAGAACCCTCTGGTATTCCAGGACCTAAATGAATATGTAGATTGTGCTTCAAAGTCCTGGCATTAATATCGTGCTTTTGTGTTTAAGGCCTCAGCCAGCCAATGCCACTCACTTGTCATTCCCATATTTTTGTGTGCTTCTGATCCCTCAGTAATGTTTATTTCCTCACTCTTTGCACCTTTTATAGTTATTTTAATTTGTTCTCTGTGCTGAGTCATTGGTTCTTTTTCTTCTTCTACATTTGGTTGACACTCCACTATCTTTCTAATTGCCTTACGCCCAGGCATTCTTTGCCTTGCACATTCCAGGATGTTATAGGTAATCTCTGGCTTCTTTGTATTAGAGATGGAATTGGGGGAGGTGGATAGGATGGATTATGAGTGTGAGAAGTTAGTTTTAATTGCTAGATTTGGGAAGACCCCTTCCCAGCATGATGGTACCCCTTGAGCTACCTGGGTATGTGAATGTTTGAAAAACTTAGATGGTTGGGTTAAGGGTTACAGAGTAAACACTTATGAAGGTATGAGGAATCTTGTCATGTTGGAGTCAATTTATGATGCCTGCTCTCCTGAGCTCAGACAGCACTTGTCTGATTCTAAAGAGATAGATCCAAAGAAGCAAGCTAAGGCTGCTGACCTGTGGGCTGCCAACAGGACTACTCACTACTAAAGCAGCCAAAGAAAGATAACAAGGAGAATTCAAATACCTCCAATCCAAAAGAGGGCCACAAACAGCAACATAAGGGTAAACCACAGGGAAAACCAAATCAGGCTAGTCTAACATCTGGACCCAAACGAGATGGAGGTCAGAACAAACCCCCATTCATCAAGACATTTGGGAAACGTTATGTTTGTGGGTCAACTGGACATGTGAAGGGCTATCCCAGATGTAAGGGTAAACCTTCAGGGATCCACACTGTCTCCTTAGCCTTCTCCCCAGAGGAAGAAGTACCTATGGCAAGTGGAAACTTTCACCTACTGGCTGATGAACCCATGAGAGTCTCAGCTAGTGTTTTTTTTAGTGTCCATGGGCTTGTGGGAACAACAGAATTTAGATGTCTATAATTCCATCCCAGATAATACTAAAGAGTATTATAAAGATAGTGTCCTTGTGAATGGCCAGGAGACTCCTGCCATCAGACACACTGGAACCAGCATAACTATGGTGGATGAATCATTTTTCAAGGTGTAGGATGCTGCAAAGGCCCCCAAATGCCTCACCAAGTTAACTGGAGGCCCTGTGCAAATGCTTCCCCAGTTACCAGCTCTCATCCAGAGTAATGATGTGACTGTCAAAATACCTGTTAGTGTGCAGAGTGAAGTGCCTGGGAGAGTTCTGTTGGGTAATGACCTGAAAACTCTTTTAGTTGTGTCAAGCATCCCCAGACCTCCCAGTAAGAAGAGACAGGAGATCATTAGGCCTGCAAGGGAGAGAACCTTGAGAGGATCTCCAGGGGAGCTGATAGAGGAAACTATCACTCCCACTCCACAGGAGTTGCTCACTGTTATTTCTAGGAAGAATGAGGCAAAGGGGAAACCCAAAACCTCAAGGAAAAAGTCAGACAGCACCCCTGTGCTACCAACAAGGACATCCCCAAGATTGTCCAAGATCACTCCTGTGATCCCTCCACCTGCTGAGGCAGAGTGTGAGGTGCAACCTTATGTGGTTGAGCCAGTTTATGAAGAATCAGATCTGGAGTAAGGCACTGTCTTAGTTGGTAATCTGGACCCTGTTGACCATCCTGAGCTGCAGTCTTTACTGGCAGAAGGTGGGTCCAACAGGGCAGACTTCAGCAGAGGACAGAGAGATTGTCCTACTCTTGAGGGTCTTCGACAACAGGCTGCTAACCAACTTGATGGGCAAGAAGTTGGAAATCACAGGTTAAGCTGGGACGATGGCCTCTTCTACAGTGAACCCACTGAGTCTATCTCTGGGGACTGCAAAATAATTGTATTGCCCCTTGCCAACAGACTCCAGTTCCTACAGTCGGCCCATGACATACCTTTGGCCGGTTACTTGAGTTTCAAAAATACCAAGGAAAGGCTCTCCTTATACTTCTACTGGCCTAAAATGGGTTCAGAGTTTGACACATTCTGTAGGAGCTGTCACACTTGCCAAACCTCTGGCAAGAGTGGAGCCGAGAATGTGGCACCCCAGGTGCCTCTCCCAGTGGTGGGAGTCCCTTTTGGGAGGGGGGCATCGACATTGTTGGTCCCCTTGACCCTCCCACATCTTTGGTGAACCGTTTTATCCTGGTTGTAGTAAACCATGCCACAAGATACCCAGAAGCTATACCTATGAGAACTGTTACGGCTCAGGCTGTGGCTAAGGCTTTACTTGGTATTTTTACCAGAGTAGGGTTTCCTAGGGAAGTGATATACGACAGGGGATCCAATTTTATGTCCCACTACATGCAAGCCATGTGGAAAAACTGTGGTATCACTTACAAGTTCTCTACAGACTACCATCCACAGACAAATGGACTGGTAGAGAGATTTAACCGTACTATGAAGAGCATGATATGTGCTTTAGAGGAACCCCTTAAAAAGAAGTGGGACCTTCTACCGCCATGCCTTCTATTTGCTTATAGGGAAGTCCCTCAGGAGGGAGTTGGTTACAGTCCCTTTGAACTTCTCTATGGCCATCCAGTCAGAGGTCCCTTGGCCCTGATTAAGGAGGGGTTGGAGAGTGTTCCTTCCCCCAAGCCAGTCAGAGTAACTGACTATGTGATAGGACTCCAGAGGAGAATGTCACACATGATGGCAGAAGCTAGTGATATCTTGAAAGCAGGTCAGGCTCTGGTCAAACATTGGCTTGACCATAAGGCCAACATGGTTGAGTTTACTCAAGACCAGCTTGTGTTATTTATGGTGCCAACAAGGCAGAGGGCCTTGCAGGACAAATAGATAGGACCCTTCAAGGTTGAGGGCAAACTTGGAGAGGTGAACTATTTGGTGGATTTAGGCAGACCTAAGGAGGCTCCCAGAGTCTTTCACACCAGCCGTTTGAACGCATATGTCTCGAGACCAGAAGTGGGAGCTTTGCTTCTAGCTTCAGCTCAAGAGGAGGAGGAGAGTGAACCTCTACCTGACCTCCTCAGAGGCCAACCTTTGGATGAGAAAATAGAACGAGTCAATCTCTCTTCTCAACTGACTTCTGAACAACAGGAGGAGTGCAAAGTACTGTTAAATCAGTTTGACTCCCTGTTTTCACTTTCACCAGGCTTGACCCCTTGGGGCAGCATGATATTCTATCTGGTGACTGTCTACCTGTCAAAAGCAGGGGGTACAGAATGTCAGAACATGTAAGAGCCCACATCAAAGGAGAGGTCAACAAGATGCTTGATCTCAGGGTTATAGAGCCATCTACAAGTCCATGGTCTAGTCCAGTTGTTCTAGTACCAAAAGCAGGATCCAAGGAGTGAGAGATTCTGTGTGGACTATAGAGCTCTAAATGCAGTCACTAAGACTGATGCCCATCCTTTGCCAAGGACAGATGAACTGGTGGATAGACTTGGTTCAGCCAAGTACCTCAGTACATTTGATCTGACATCAGGCTATTGGCAAATGGCCCTGAAAGACCATCCCAAGGAGAAAACTGCATTTTCCACCGCAGCAGGCCTCTACCAGTTTAAGGTTATGCTGTTGGACTAAAGAATGCACCTGCTACATTCCAAAGTGTGGCTAATCAAGTTCTGAATGGGATGGAGGACTTCTGCATTGCATACTTGGATGACATTGCAGTGTGCAGCCCTACATGGAAAGAATATATTGATCACTTAGGATATGTTTTGCAGGCTCTTGAGCAGGCCCATCTGACCATAAAGGCAAGTAAATGTTAAATTGGCCAGAGCAAAGTGGTCTACCTTGGTCATGAGGTAGGAGGAGGTGAAATAAGGCCATTGCCTAGCAAAGTACAAGCTGTACAGAACTGGGCCACCCCTACTACTCAGACCCAGGTGATAGCCTTCCTAGGCCTCACTGGGTACTAGAGAAATTTCATAGAGAACTATGGGACCATGGCTTCTCCCTTGAATGTGATCCCCTCGCCAAAATTCCCTAAAAAGTTTAGATGGAATGAGGAGTGCACTCAAGCTTTTGAAAGCCCTTTGTCAAGCTCCAGTCCTAAGAGCTCCTGATTATAACAAACCCTTCATTGTGCAGACAGATGCCTCCAATACAGGTATAGGTGCAGTCCTACGTCAACTGGATGAGAAAGGTAGGTAGCACCCCATTTGCATTATCAGTAGGAAACTGAAGGAACCAGAAACAAGGTGGGAAACCATAGAGCATGAGTGTTTGCCATTGTGTGGTATCTGAAGAGGTTTAGGCCATACTTGTATGGATCTACTTTTGTGATTCAGACCGACCACCAACTCTTGAGATGGCTAATGCAAATGAAAGGGGAAAACACAAAACTTCTGAGATGGTCAATCTGCCTGCAAGGGTTTGATTTCACCATTGAGCACAGAGCAGGACGTCACCACCAAAATGCTGATGGTCTGTCTAGCATGTTTTTAACTGACTACAGGTAGAGATTCATCCAGGAGTGGATTCAATCCTCCTGTCCCTTAGTCTGGGGGATGGGGGGACAAGTGTTAGGGGGAATTCTCCAATATGGCTAATTTCCCTGACCTACTGAGTCCCTCAGCACCTTTGCTGGATTTCTAGGATTTATTTTTTTCACCTGGTAAGAGTGTGAGCCTTTTTGCCCACTCTTACATGAGTTTCGCTGTGTGTGTTTTACATTTTTGTGTTCATAGATTGTGGAGCCTCACCAACTCCACAGGCATCATCTTTTTACTGTGTGTTACACAGCACCTTCAGTGCAGTGACACAGGGTTGTCTTTTAGACTTCCCAACTCAGACCCCTTTTTCTGGGACTCACTACTATGTCCCAGAACATATAAAGTTACCATTAACTTTATTAGCCTCTGTAAAACCACAGACCCAGTACAAACCATCTTACATGGAGTACTGGAAAGGTTTAATACGCATCCCTTTTTGTCTGTTTCTCTTGGAGCATTGCTTCGCTCCCTTTTCATCAAGACTTTGTTGGTGGCAGTGGTAACTACCATATTGTTCCTACCGTGGTTATCTTAAATAACCTTGGTATTGATTTAGGCTATCTTGGTAGCCTCAAACTTAAACCCGCTAGACCATATATTTTTTATTACGGTTCCGGCTGGGTTTATTAACCATTTCTTTTTGAAAATGTCTTTCTCGTGTTTTACTTTGCGCACCAAATCAGGTTTGATTGCTTTTTTCATCGTCTTTTCACGGGATTCTACACAGAAGCCCTCCTTAAGCAACTATATGTCTGGGGGGACAGGATGTGAGGGAGGGGTTTAGGACTCCCTGCACAGGGCCTCCTTGGAGACCCATGTCGCACACTGAAATGATTGGCTGTGGTGACTGTCCCGGCGGGACAGCCACCTTGCTGTGTGATTGACAGCCAGGCTGTGTGAATGAGGGAAAACTGCATAAAAAGCATGTCTCTGGGTCTGGAAAGGCAGAGTCACGACTGGAACGAAAGAACAGACAGCTGATGGAAGAGGACCCCTACCATGACTGAACCACCCGGTAAAGCCCTGCTGAAGGTACGAATCCTCAAACTCCAACGACAGAGAAGATCCACAAGGAATCTTCTTCCCCTGAGCTGGTGGGACCAACCTGTTCACCCAAACTGCAATCCAGGACTCCCTCCTGGATTGCAGTTTGGGTGAACAGGTCAAATTCGCTGTACAGAGCTACAGTGGGCCGGATAGACAGGAAGGTCAGACCCTGCTTGGGTTTTAAGGAGCACACCTTTTATTCGTTGCTTTGCTCTGCTGCTGGTTTCTTCCCTGGGTTGTGCAGGACCCTCCAGTCTTCCTACTTCGTGTCAGTCCGACAGTCACTTCAGGAACTGTGAGCCTGCAGGATCTGCCAGGAACGTCCGCCTCAGCTACAGCTTCTTCTCCACTGAAAGGTACTGTTCAACTCCGGTTGTTTGTTTCGTTCAGCCACAGTGAAAGTGCGTGAAATCTTTCTCCAATCTGAGGGCTTGTCCTTCTCTACTCTTTAACCTAACTTTTCTGCCGACCAACTTCGTCCGGAACTCTTGGCAAAGACTTAACCACGAACTACCCTGAACTGTGTGATCTTGAGCAAAAGACTTGTGTCCTATTGACTTTGGCCCTAAGCCTTTTTGATTTAATTCCGTCACTGTAGTTCCTCTTTCTAGATTGCTCTGCATACTTACCTGTTGGTGCTGTTCAATTTCTGCCTAACTTTGTCTTTCCCTCCCTTTTAAATTTCTGGAGTGCCATTTTGCTCCAACTTCATTTTGTGAGCTTAACTTGTCTGTAACCTATTGGAAGTGGTGTGGTGTATTAAGAGTTTGATTTTTAAACTGATTTACTTTAGTGAAATGTTATACAACTGATGTGTAAATAAATGTATATTCTTTTACTCAGAAACCTTGAGTCAGTGTTTGTTTGAATCATAGTAATTGCTGTCCTTTGTGTAACTATTGATACTGCTCACTTGCTCTTGAGATAAGCCTGGCTGCTCAGCCATCGCTAACACTTTTACTGTGTAGTACAGGCTTGTACCAAAGGTGAATTTGTACTGTCACTTGTAGTCTTAATTGTGTGTGGTGTTCCCAAAGGGTACTGCATATAATTATGCCTAACATGTCTCTTTCACACTCCGTGCAGAATTTCATCTCTCTACATCCCTACCTGTCCCTCTGAGTCCAGGGCCTGTCCTCACTGGATCTGTCTCGTTCAAAGTCTGTGCAGAGCTTGACCTCTCGAGATCTGTACATGTCACTCTGGGTCCAGGACTTGGCCTCACTGGATCTGTCTCGTTCACACTCTGTGCAGAGCTTGACCTCTCTAGATCTGTACCTGTCACTCTGGGTCCAGGTCATGACCTCACTGGATCTGTCTCTTTCACACTCCGTTCAGAATTTCAACTCTTAGGATTCCTACCGCTCAATCTGGGTGCAAGGCCTGGCCTCATTGGATCTGTCTCGTTCACACACCATGCATAATTTCACCTCTCTAGATCCATACCTGTCACTCTGGGTCCAGGGCTTTCACACTCTGTGCAGAGCTTCAGCTCTCTAGATTCCTACCTGTCACTCTGTGTCCAGGGCATGGCCTCCCTCGATCTATTTCGTTCACACTCAGCGCAGAGCTTGAGCTCTCTAGATCTCTACCTGCCACTCTGGTTCCAGGGCCTGTCCTCACTGGATTTGGCTTTTTCACATTCCATGTAGAGCTTGACCTCTCTAGATCTCCACCTGTCACTCTGGGTCCATGGCCCGCCTCACTGGATCGGTCTCTTTCACACTCCATGCAGAGCTTGACCTCTCTAGATCCCTACCTGTCACTCTGGGTCCATGGCCTAGCCTCACTCAATCGGTCTCTTTCACACTCCATGCAGAATTGCACCTCCCTAGATCCCTACCTGTCCCTTTGGGTCCAGGGCCTGGCCTCACTGGATCTGTCTCGTTCACACTCCATGCATAATTTCACCTCTCTAGATCCCTACCTGTTCCCCTGGGTCCAGGGTCTGGCCTCACTGGATTTGTCTCATTCACACTCTGTGCAGACCTTGATTGCTCTAGATCTGTACATGTCACTCTGGGTCCGGGGTCTGGCCTCACTGGATCTCTCTCTTTCACACTTTGTGCAGAATTTCACCTCTCTAGATCCCTACTTGTCACCCTGGGTCTGGGGCGTGGCCTCACTGTGTCTTCCCTATTGAACTTGCTACAAAGCTTGGCCTCCATTCTTTTCCACTTGTGTTTGTGTTCACCTGTTTTTATCTTGCGTTGCAGTCTAGAGGTCCATACCTTGTTAATCTCTGTCTGCTTTGTTGAACACCTGCATGGCTATGTTTCCTGCATGACTGTTTGTGCTCTGCGTCCTTTCAGATGTGAAGTCATCTGCAGGGCTGCTTTGTTTTTCTGGGTGTGCTGTGGATCCTTTCAGATGAGAGGTCTTCTGCAGAGCTGCGTTACCTGTAGGTCTGGATGTGCTGTGGATCCTTTCAGATGTGAAGTCTTCTGAAGATCTGCGTTACCTGTCGGTATGGGTGTGCTGTGGATTCTTTCTCATGTGAGGTCTTATGAAGAGTGCATTTACTGAAGGTCTGTGTGTTGCTGTGGGTCCTTTCTGAAGTGTAGTCTTCTGCAGATCTGCATTACCTGTCAGTCTGGGAGTGCTCTGGGTCCTTTCTGATGTAAAGTATTCTGCAGAGCTGAGTTACCTGTCGTTCTGGGTGCGCTGTGGATCCTGTCAGATGTGAGTTCTTCTGCAGATGGCATTATCGGTAGGCCTGGGTGTGCTGTGGATCCTTTCTGAAGTGAAGTCTTCTGCAGAACTACATTACCTGGAGGTCTTGGTGCTGCTCTGGGTCCTTTCATTTGTCAAGTCTTCTGCAGAAACCTATTCACTAGACAGTCTCATCAAATAACCCATTGGGCCTCATTACAACCCAGGCGGTAAGTTACCGCCTGGGTCGTACCTTTACCACCATGGCGTAACCTATGTTTACGCCATGGTGGTTGGCGGATTTACCGCCCCATTCCAAGGTGAGTGGGGCGGTAAATCCCCATTTCCCATTTTACCCTTCCCCATTCCCATTTTTGCCCCATAGGGCATAATGGGAGTGGGGAAGGTGCTAATTACGCCACCGTAAATTACGGTGGTGTAATTAGCACCATGGTCCCTTAGCGCCATGGATTTTAACACCTGCAAAAAGCAGGCGTTAAACTCACCATGTCGCTAAGGGACCTCGGAATCAGGCGTTAAGGATCGGCAGCGTTTACGGCGCCGTTAACCCCTTAATGCCTGACTCGTAATGAGGCCCATTATAACAAAGTTAGTTGGGTAGTATGCACTGTTTTAAATTAACCACTCATCCAAAGATCCCCTTGTACCATGAGCGTGTATTCAAAAAGTGCATATATCCTATATGTGTATTCAAAAGGTGCGAACATCAACCGATTGGGGCACGAGCATATGTTTCACCTTAATGTGGGCTTTCTCAAGGCATAAAGACCTTCCATTTCTCATCCAAAACTTGGGCTGCATTTAGTTCCCAGTGTGGGGTCTTTGATATACACAAAATTAAGATGATCTGAAATATTATTGTGTAGCTCTAGTTCTAATTGTAAGAGATGCCATTGTTTTTGTACTTTTTCCAAAGTGTTTGGTTATCATGTATGTGTGATCATTCTAACCTTATCTCTGTTGGGGTACATTTTCTGTTATTTTAGTGCCAATAGATCAGTTCATTTTTTATCCTTGATTTTCTCACTGGCTTCTGTAACAAACTGCATATCATCCTTGCATATCCTTGGATATCCTCAAGCTAAGAATGTGTCTCGTATAAGCTCACATTCTTTTGGGAACACCGTTTGCTTTTATCAAGTGTAAATTATAATCCGAACAAATTATCATTCAAATAACTACCGTGGTTGTCTAGTCCCGTTTCACTTCTATTCCAAATAACCAAAATATCATTGATATAACATAGTCATTTGATTGACGTTGTGGACAGATCTGGGTGATTACTGGCATGTCAGTGCTGTAATTCCCCCCAAACCTGATCGGCCATTGTGGGTGTGAAGCAAGTCCCCATGGCTATACCCCTGATTTATCAATACACCTTATCATTAAAGAGAAATACATTATGTTTCCGGACAAATTCTAGAAGTTCCTTTAACATTTCTGCATGTAAGTAGTAGGATGGTGAGACATTTTGATAAATGTGGTCAAATGTTTTTAGGGCCAAGTCATGTTCAATGGATGTGCATAGTGCATTAATGTCCATAGTGGCCAGTATATAGTTATGTTTCCAGGATATGCATTGCGTCGCAAATATAGGCCTCCAATTTATATACTTCTGGCTGTAATGTCAATGTCAATGTATTTGGACGTGAGACAGCAGCTGGCAAAACCATGAGCAAATCAACACACAGATCTAATCTTTGAATTAGATATGAGTATAGCTATTCATAGCCCTACTAAACTACACCGGGCGGAAGATACTGATCCAGAGGAACCTGAAATTAAGGAAAAGTTATGAATATCCTTTAACGATAGCACAAAGGAGAAAACATCTCTAACGAGATAACATTTTTAGATCTATGCTAACGCTTCGACATAATTAAGATATATTATCTGAGCGAAATAAGGACATGTTAGCTTGACTCATACATACACATGGTCTTCTTCCAGGACTACAATTAAAGAACCAGTTATGGAATAATGTGAAGGCAAGTGCACAATATTGGGAGTAACTACAATTCCCAATAGGTATAATCCTTTGACCTCCTTAAAACATTCTAAAATCATTATGAAAGTTCTTTGGGTGAAATAAATAGTAAAAAGACAATATATATGATCTTTTTTTAGAAGCATTTATACAAGCTGTTTACAGGCAAATGGGTCCAATATACAGCAACTATAGACATCTCTTCATTTTGTCTAAACATGAGGATTGCAATATTGTTATAGGTGGGCCAGTTTTTATCTACCTAGACAATTTGAGTCATTCAAAACCTATAGCCATGATTGTAATCTAATCCTCTTTGTCTCCCTTTACTCTCTCCCCTCTCCCAAATGTAGATATCAATATGGCCAGTGACTTATTGTGAACACACTTTGACTGACAAAACAAGAGAAGAATACTTAATGGAAATTCTCAGTGGAGCTCAAAAGAATGTACATAAGGATATATATAATTGGTATCAATATGAAAATATTGATGAATGTATATATGTGAAATCATAGGGTATATGTCACATCTGTGTACATAACAACTTTGGATGAGAATTGGCAGGTCTTCATGCCTTGAGAAAGCCTACATTTGGGTGAAACATATGCACATAGCCCAATGGGTTGGTGTTGGCACTTTTTAAATAAATATATAGGATGTATGCACTTATTGAATAAACACTCATGGTACAAGGGTTTGTTTGGATTAGTGTTCTGTTTGTGTGGGTGTGCTGTAGTCACTGCCAGGGGTGCAGTCTCTGCAGAACATTGTTTTCTGCATCTCTGGGTGTGTTGATGTTACTGCCAGAGGTGCAGTGTTCTGCAGAGCATTATTTTCTGTTGCTCTGGGTGTGCTGTGGTTACTGCCAGAGGTGCAGTCTTCTTTGGAGTATTGTTTTCTGTATCTCTGGGTGTGCTGATATTACTGCCAGAGGTGAGATCTTTTGCAGAGCATTGTTTTCTGTATCTCTGGGTGTGCTGTGGTTACTGCCAGAGGTGCGGTCTTCTTTGGAGTATTGTTTTCTGTATCTCTGGGTGTGCTGATGTTACTGCCAGAGGTGAGATCTTTTGCAGAGCATTGTTTTCTGTATCTCTGGGTGTGCTGTGGTTACTGCCAAGGGTGCAGTCTTTTACAAAGTATTGTTTTCTGTATATCTGGGTGTGCTGTAGTCACTGCCAGGGGTGCAGTCTTCTTCAGAGCATTATTTTATGTTCTCCAGGTGCCCTGTGGTTGCTTCCAGAGGTGAAAACCGATGCAGGTCATTGTTTCCTGTATCTCTGGGTGTGCTGTGTTTACTGCCAGGTGTGCAGTCTTCTGAAGATCATTGTCTCCTATATCTATAGGTGTGCTGTAGTCACTGCCAGGGGCACAGTCTTCTTCAGAGCATTATTTTATGTTCTCCGGGTGCCCTGTGGTTACTACTAGAGGTGAAACCCTCTGCACATCATTGCCTCCTGTATCTCTGGGTGTGCTGTGGTCACTGCCAGATGTGAGGTCTTCTGCAGAGCTGCATTACCTGTAGGCCTAGGTGTGCTGTGGTTACTGCCAGAGGTGAGGCCCTCTGCAGAGCTGCGTTACCTGTAGGCCTAGGTGTGCTGTGGACACTGCCAGAGGTGAAGTCTTCTGCAGAGCTGCATTACCTATAGAACTAGGTGTGCTGTGGTTACTGCCAGAGGTGAGGTCCTCTGCAGAGCTGCGTTACCTGTAGGCCTAGGTGTGCAGTGTTTACTGCCAGGCGTGAAGTCTTCTGAAGAGCTGTGTTACCTGTAGGCCTAGGGGTGCTGTGGTCACTGCCAGAGGTGAAGTCTTCTGCAGAGCTGCATTACCTATAGGACTAGGTGTGCTGTGGTTACTGCCAGAGGTGAGGTCCTCTGCAGAGCTGCGTTACCTGTAGGCCTAGCTGTTCTGTTGTCACTGCCAGATGTGAAGTCTTCTGCAGAGCTGCGTTACCTGTAGGACTAGGAGTGCTGTGGTTAATGTCAGACATGTGTCTATACAGGAATCTAGCACATAATTTGTAACACATAAAACACAAGGTTTGATTCCAATACACTCTTTTTTTAGTGCATGTTTTCTTTATTAGATCTAATCTGATAAATAGGTGATCAAACCAAATCGAAAACTGACCTACTAACATAAACTTGGCTCCTATGCCGACATCTCTTCTGCTGTGGCTGGCTCCATGTCATTATAAATGCTCTTTCTTTCATTGGCAGTGAATAAATAGACAAGCAAAACGTAGTCTAACGTGCAGCTGAAAAGTTGCCAAAGTTTCATTTCTGTTGTGATAAACATTATGATTAAGGGAGGTGTGAATGGATTCTGGTTGCCTAGTTTAGGGTAAGGCTAGGGGTCATTGTTATAGTTTATGTCTTGGGGAGAGTAAGGGGAGAGTAAGGGGAGAGTAAGGGTCAGAGTAGTTGTTGAGTTAGGGGTTATGGTAAAAATACATTAGTTAACAGTAAGAGTTTGGGTTAGAGTTGGGAAGGGCTCCTTACTTGGGGTAGGATATGGCTTAGAATTAAACAACCCGGTTAGGGTGGAGTAAGGGTTAGGGTAAGTGCCAGAGATGGGTTTAGAGTAATGCTACGGTTAGCAATTGAGCAAGGATTTGGGTTTTGGTAAGGGCTATTGGTTTTGTGGAAGCCTGGTGATGGTGTTGGCACTAGAGTCATATTTCAATTTATTTATGTGGTGTTTTGTTCCAAGTCACATGCAATTAATACAACACTTGAACATTGCTTGTATAGAAGGACTACATTTTGCTGCTGACTTCTGTCTACATAGGAACACGTTTCCTTGGCAGAATTGTCATGCAGAACCCTTTGGTACACCTTTTGTGCACTTAATGTATATAAAAAAAAAAACAATATAAAATCTGTCCAATGTTTAATTGGGAGTGGAAATACCACCTTGAAGTTGCTGGCCCTTCTGTTGGATGAGGCACTGGGCCTCATCACGAGTTTGAGTGGTATCCCAGCGGTAAACCCACTGGAACACCATCCAATGAAATTACAGTTACTGCCACTTGGTCTGGCGGTATTGCTGCTGGGTTACAAGTGGCGGTGGTGGTGTAAGCCCCAATTTTTTGAGTGTATTGGAATCAATGGGGGGAATTATTGGTGCAATTACTACCGCAGTAATTGTGCGGTAGTAATTCTGCAGAAAATGGGTCGAAAGATTTACCTCCAGCTCAGAACTGGAGGTGATTCCTCCAACTTTCCCCCAAACTTGTAATTAGGCGGTGCGGTATTGCGGCATTAACACTATTACCACCCCATTTAAACTGCACCGCCCAACTCGTGATGAGGCACACTTTGTTTCAATTTAGGGCCAACTTTTGTCTCCCAAGTGTCCCTTCTCATGCACTGGGGGGGTGAGATGACAGGCCTGACAGTGATAGGTTCATAGCCTTGCTCTCATGCCCTACAGGAGGTCTTTATTGTTATTTATTCCAAATCTGACAATACATTGGACTTGTGTCTCTTTTACTCAGAGAGGCCCAATATGCAAATTTCAGCTCTGGGATTTGAAGAAAAAATCTAACCTTCTAGTTCTCCCAATCAACCATTGCTTAAGAAGCATCTTTAAACACATCTGAAATGTTTTTGCACACTTGTGCTTATTGAGTGTGTGGGTAAGTGCAAAAATATATTTGCCTTTGGGCAAATACAGAGTAAGAATTCTTGGCATGTACAACTCAGTCTATATGCCGAATGTGCATGTGAAGAGCATGTGGGGAAATGATTGTGGAATGCACACCTTATTCTGGAAGAGATGCTGTCCTTCATGTGCACCCTCTTCTAGCTCTTACACCCTTGCCTTGACCTACACTGTCCTAGACGAGGCAAAGGAGAAATCCCCAAGTAGGCAGTGCTCATGCAAAGCATGAGGGTTTCTTTTATTTTGTTTACATTCCTCCTCCCCACCTGTTGCACCCTTCTTACAAGAATCTTACAAATGTGGGGCTTAGTTTAATTTTGCAGCTTTAGTACAAAGTCTTGGTTGAGCAATTCTTTAGTCTTGACATTGGGCCTCATTACAAGTGTGGTGGTCTGGAAATGAGGGTGCCGGTAGCAATGTATCAGCACCCTTTCCGGACCGCCAGACTACGAGTCTGCCGAGAGGGGCTTAAACTACCAGCAGGTCTGACCTACCGGTGGTTTTATTTATAAAGCAATTCTAGATGTGTGGGAAGCGCCTTGCGTCAGTGGATGTGAGCGACTCTTTATTAAAGTCAGGACTAATCCCGAATTCCCTGTGAATATGATTCTGATTTATAGACCTCCCTCCATCATGAAGGATTCCCACAGCAATTCAGAAAACTTCTTCTAGAACTTAAACCAAATAATAGGGTTATCCTTCTGGAGGACCTGTGGCTGGACGAAGAAAATAGAAGTGGGGGCAGAAAATCTCGCATTCTCCCTAAGTAAGTAATTTAGGTTTTGTGCAGGTGATCAGAGAACCAACTCACTCCAAGGGTAACACCCTGGACTGGGTTGTGGTGCACTACATTAATATTATCTCAATATCCCCATGTCCTTGGTCCGATCACTGCTTTATTCAGATGAATGTCTTATGTAAGCAACACATAAGGAACATGTTGCTAGTAAAATGCATGCAAACTTCAAGAAAAATGAAGAGACTCTCACTTGAGGCTATAGAGGATTGGCTTGCACCTTTAGTTGCAAAGGTGGAGAGCAGGAGTAGCTCTGATGAGATTGGTGAAGCCGTACAGGAGACAATGCATAAGGCAGTCAATACCCTAGCACCACTGAATGGCAATCATTGGTTCACACCCGATCTCCAAAAGTTAAAATCCAAGAAAAATACATGTTTTTCTTACGCTAGCACTCGAGAGATGAGAAGGATCGGGGAGGTTATGACAGAGCATTTAAAGGTTTTATAGCTGCTATTATAGATGCTAGAAAAGTATGTTTGACCTCAGAATGTGGGAAGCACAGCATGACACTAAGGAGCTGCTCAAGAATTTGAAGGAATAGGAAGTTCCATGTCTAGGCTCTTGGGAAGGTCCCATACACAATGCTGAGTGGTGCTCCTCTGTTCAGGATGCCATGTTTGATAAAGTGGATAGAATAAAAGAAAATATTGCCGCTAAGAGGCTAGCAGAAGACTGTCTGCTCACCCCAGCTTGAAGTGTGATTTCTAAAATAGGGGAACCCAAATTAAATTTCCATCCAGTTACTCAGACTGAACTATTACACATCATTGATTAACTGAAACCCACAAATTGTATGGGGGTCCATGTCCAGCAGAAATGTTTAAAGTTTGCTCCCCAACAATGATAGGAATCTTGACCCGATTTGTTAATGCATCATTTGCAGAAAGTCACGTTCCGGTTCACCTAAAAAATGCTTGGGTTTGCCCTTTGCTGAAAAAGACTGGCCTCTGCCCCACTGATCCATCTAGTTATGTGCCCTTTTAATTGAAGATTGTAGATTGTGTTGCCTACATCCAGTTTTTACAGTATTTTAACAATCATAAGGTGCTACATAACAGGCAATCAGGTTTGAGACAGGGTCATGGCACAGAGACAGCATTGCTAGACCTTAGGTCAAATCCCTGGTTCCATCCCCGGTTCTTCGCTTAGAAACCTATGGGTATTAAACGCGTCATAACTGACATATTATATCATATCTCCTAAATGGTAAAACAGCTGTCCTCATGTTGCTGGATCTATCCGCCGCCTTCGACCTGGTGGATCACACATTGCTTCTCACCAGGTTGAAGGAGGTGGCGGCATTCTCGGATGCAGCTGTAGCATGGATAGATTCCTTTCTTGGAAATAGACTATGCAGGGTTTGTAGTGTTCTAGCTGAATCAGAACCACAAGTCTTGAGTTCAGAGTCCCTCATGGAGCGTGCTTGTCGCCCTCCCTAAACAGTGTCTTCACCCTCCTCCTTTTTGAGCTCTTCGATAAAAAAGGTATAGAATTCACAAACTACGCGGATGACACTCAGTGTGTCATCCTACTCTCCGGTGATCATGATCAGGACACCAAAAGGATGAATGACGTGTATGACATGATTCACTCTTGGATGGTGGAGGATGGTCTCACCTTAAACAAAGAGAAGACTGATAAACTATAAACTAAACTAAACTGAACTCATGGTAGTGGGGACAGCAAAAACAATGTAATGCATGGGGAAAACTATAAGTCGTTTAAGGTGGCTGGCGGCGATCTGGTAACAAAAACTAAGGTTAAGACCCTGGGAATTTACTTGGACCAACAGTTAAACAAGTGAGCAGTTTATTATCAATCTCAGAATACGATATGAAGCTGCTTAATCAAGGTCTGCCCGATATGTCAAGGGCAAACAGCGAGGTGATAGCTAGAGCTATTCTTGGGTCTAAGTTTGACTATTTCAGCAGCCTATTGGCAGACATTAATAGGGCAGACAATGCTAGATTCCAGGTCATACAAACAGCTCTGTTAGAGCAACTGCTGCACTGAGGAGAGGCCATGTAACAAAACTTAGAAGATATCTTCATTGGTTACCTATCGAAGCAAGGACTACGTTTCGCTGGCTGGTTATAGTGCATAAATGCCTCCAGGACACGGGTCCTACTTATCTGAGCAAAGTACCTCCTATTAAAGCTAATGCCAGAACACTCAGATCCAATAATACACAGCAGCTCACAGAGCCGCGGTGCTTGCTCTCTCAAGTAAAGAAGGGGGCTTTCTGTGCTGCTGCCCCTGTGGCTGGAATACTTTCCCAGTGGAACTTAGAAATACAGGTATTATTGAGAATTTAAAAAAGAAACTGAAGATGTTGCTCTTCAACTAATCTGAGAACCACTATGGCTCTTGTCGCTGCTCCTCTCCATTCTGTTTCCGATAGGCCTTTGTGTTCATTTTGTGTTGTGCCCATAAGCCTCCGGGTCCATAAGTTGTGCAGTATACATTTTTTAAAATAAAGTACAGTAAATGTTTTGGCCCCTAGCGGCAGGCTTTTCACTGAAGCACTGGCACTATTAGCAACGGTGCTGGTGCCTCAGTGAACCCATTCCAAAGGAATCCTGTGGGTCTCCACAGGAATGGGGATTTACAGTTTCCGCTGACTGACATCACGTGCTCTTGGGACTTGTAATATCCACCGGGATCTCTGGCAGCGGCAACAGTGTTACGAGTTCTGCAGCAACCCGCACGTAGCAACGGTGGGTTACTGCCGACTTAGTCATGAGGCCCATTGTGTTCTATATATCAATAGTTTATAAATACTTTTTTGTACTTTTTTTAGGGGTGGGTTTACCATGTGGCTCCTTTATGATGTAGAATGCACAGCATGTTAAGGTTTTGGAATATAAGTGCTGCCAAGAGGCACCTATTGAAACCAGAAATGAATTCTATGAGTAACAAGTTGCAGGACATGCTCAGATGGATACATCAACCACAGTGCATTGGGACATGTCTGCACCCTCTTTATACTGATGCAGTGAATGCATTGATGGCTGTCAACACAATGAGATAGGCTTCCTGCTGTCCTTCAGATTTTGCAAGTGCAAAGTATTTTTGAAGAGAACAGAAGTTAAATTCCATTGAATGAATTGCAGTTCAAATCCAGCAACACACATATTTACTCCACTTCCATAACTCTATACTGCCACTGCTCACTGTGCCACTCGGCGGCTGCTCCTTTTGGGATCCTGCCCCTGAGCATGGCCCACCACTTGGCCACTCCCCTCTGACACCATCCAGCTGGGCCTGTAACCAAGGCCCTGTAACCAAGAGGCACCATTCACCCCTCAAGTGATTCTAGAACAACAGTACCGGTCAATCATCCCGATCCAACAATAAAGGACTCACCACATCACAAATGAGCCCGGCACGGGAGAGATGAACTATCTCGCTAGATGTTTAAAGCGGGAGGGGCTAGAGGTTTAGTAGACGTGCATATTCAGACTGGCAAGAGGAATTGATTAGCAGAGTAACCAATGGAAGGGGGAGGAAAATCACAGATAGGGAAGCCAGGGTATTCAAATGCTGTGATGCCAAAACGAGTCAGGGGTGTTTGGAGTGGAGGTAAACCGACAGAGCAGGTGGATAAAGGACGCAGGAGTAGATCAATGCGGATATTGTGTTGGTGCTTGGCTTGTTGCAGGTCATGTGTTGGTAGTGTAAGAGAGTGGTACCTGATTGGAAGAGAGATGATGTTAGTGAGTGAGTGTTTGGTGCATTGTTTAAGAGGAGACAGGAATAGGAGGAGTGACTGAGAGTGTGAAATATGTGCATTACAGTAGAATACCATAGAGGCAGGAGGGAAGAGTGGAGTGTTGAGAGGAGAGTTGAGTGAGTAGAGTGGAGACAGGAGAGGAGAGTGGAGAGGGAAGAGCAGAGTAGAGAGGGGAGGTGAGACGGGGAGGATATAGGAGAGGAAAGTAAAGTGGAGAGGGGAGAGGAGAATGGAGAGGGCTGATTTGAGTAGAGAGGGCAGTGGAAGTAGAACAGAGAAGAGAGAGGAGCGCAGAAGAGTATTCATTGGAGGGACAGAAGAGAGAGGGAGAAGATGACTGGAGGGAGTGAGATAGAATGAGAGACAGGGAGACAGAGATGAGTAGCACATAGGTAGTAGTACGATCAGTGAGAGGAGGAAAGAAAGCAGTTGAGGGAGAGAGCGTGTATCTGAGTGTCTGACATTGGCAAGTTTGAAACACCATTTCCCATTGAGAAACATGTTGGGCCAAGGCACTCCTGGAGGAGCTATTGAGGGAGCCAGATAGATAAGGCATTTTGCATGTAGGCCCTCATTTACAGTCAGCATTAGATAGCAGGTGTTTCTGATTTCGAGATTGGAAACATGGGGGTTAGGGACAACTAGGTTAGGGTAGAGGGAGCCCCCTGGAGGTTGCGAGAGATAAGCCCATTAGAGTTTCTGGCCTGCATCCTGACCAGAATAAAATGTACATTTTTGCTATTTTAAAACATTAAAACGAGCTATCAAAGCCATTTGTGACTGCCATAAAACAGAGATTTCCAATTTGGCCTTGTTATCCTGCTTTATTTTGTAACAATATGTAATTTATTTTACAATAAACTATGACTCCCTGAGTCCTTTGTGATGTTGCTCCTTCCAGTGTCACTTTCCACTACTGACTACTGCCCATGTGCATCTTCCATGTGGAGTCATTTAAATTTCATTAAATATATCATTTTAGTATGTATATGTTCGTCCTTATTTTGCTCTATATTTGGTAGCCTAGCCTGATAAAGTGTTCAGGCTTCATAACTAACAATGTATTTCCCATTTGTGAATGTATATGTCCGTTAGTTAGACAAATTCTATTATGTAATTTATCTTGAATTTACATTTGTGTGGCTAAATTATTATCAATATCAATAGCATGCTTGCAGTTTAGAATAAAGAGCCATTTAGTAATCAGCCTGTGCAATACCCACACATTCCTCACAAGGCCCCAAGCTCTGCAACGTTACTTTCAGATTAGCTTCAAAAGGCCATGGATTTGGGGTTATAGAAGGTAAAATACTGGCATTTGTTTTTGTGTTGTTTTTATAATATAGTAACAGGTGGGCCCATTAAACATCCAATGCATTGTTAAAAGAAATGAATAATGGGACTGTATATTCTTGCTCTACAAAAGTGTTGACTTCTGCATACACAGCACCTTACAGTTCAAACTAAGTTGACAATTCACTTAGAAGTGGTAGGAGTTTCTGTGACATTTCATTAGTTTTAATTCTGATCATGTGTTTGGGTCACCACGCCGCTATTTGCGGCATGGCTGCCTCCAAACTCGTTCCGATTCCGCCCTGGTGAATGGAGCAATTACGGTCCATTCCAAGGTTGGCGGGACCGTAATTCACCATTCACCAGGACCCTTCCCCATTCCCATTTGAGCCCCCATAGGGCTCAATGGGAATGGGGAAGGCGCTAATAACGGTACCGTAAATTACGGTACCGTTATTAGCTCTAAAGTCCCTTTGCGTGTCCCGTCCTTAACGCCTGCTAAAAGCAGGCGTTAAGGAAGGACCCGCAAAGGGAACTCGTAGGAGGGCGGTAAGGGTTTAACGGCACCAGTCTCATTACCGGTGACCGTTAACCCTTACCGCCCTACTCGGAATGAGGCCCTATGTCTGTCAATATCTACTATGCTTACGCCATGGTTTATTGAACATATTCTAACATGATTAATGGCTTACTATTCTGTCATTTTCCTTATGGAACACTCAAACTCAAGTTTATCATGTTCTCTTTTACCTGGCAACAAACGTGCAGAAACTGCTTAAAATCACATTATTGAATGCTCTTTAAAAACTACAAACATACCATATTTTCCTTGGAGAATAATTAGCAGCGCATTTTGGTGTTGCTTGGTTTTGCCTAACATGCATTACTGGTGAAATATTCTTCTAAGTGTGTATTATTTACTGGCGAGCACTGCATTCCATCCTTACGGCGTGCATGACCATTCCTGCTGCCACCCTTCTGACCAGAATGCACCTCATGATATGAGATGTGAGCATGGCTATGCTAAGCCCAGGCAAAAAAGAAACACCAAGAGGGCTCCCACTGTAGGTATGTGGGTTAATGTATCTAGAGATGCCATGACCTCAGTTTCTTCAATGACTTTTTATTGTAAACATGTGCTATCTGCATCACCAGTGGTTTTGCTAGGAATCGTCTATCTCATGCTGTTGAACTTGTATTGTTATTAGTATTTAAAAGGTTGAATTGGCACCTACTGAACTAATAATAGTGTTGTTAGTAGTGTAGGGGAAATCAAACTCTGCACTTGAATCTTGGGTGAGGTTAGTTCAGATTTAATAGCAGCACTGCGGGCAGAACACAGAAATGGACAGTACACAATGCACAAACAATCACAAGCTGTGTTGCCCCTTCCAACATACAACATATTATATAGGTGTTTAAACACAGTGGTGCCCAAGTTGCTTCTGTGCGTAATTTGACAGTGGGGACCTGGTACGTTTTCAGCCAGGCATAGCCAGGTACCCGCCGCCAGATTTTCATAATTCGAGGTATACATGCTGTGAGATTTTTGTGTGTACAGTCACAGATTCAGTCCGACTGCACAGATAGGTCTCTAGCCACCATGACAACATGCTAGGCACTACCAAAGAAACATCATTACTGAGACATTTAGGGAGCTGCATGAAATCTATCTGGATATTAAGACGAGGACTTTCTGTTACCGGGTTTGTGGAAGGTAAGACTTGTACAGCTTTTCCCACAGTGTTGGCCAAACACACCAAACAGTTATTAAAATAGTTCTGGGCCACCATGGGAACGTATGGTGCAAGCAAGTCTTGGTTAACCACTATGATGATGGCACAACATCTGGAATAGGCCACAAATCATGCAAGATAAGGAATAATCAGTCAAAGCGTGTCTGGATACAATTTACAACTCTTCTTGGACCAACGATCCAGTTCAAACTCTGGAAGCAAACAACAGCTGCCTCAAATGATGTTCAAGTGTCACAATCAATGTTTTAATACACATTTCATTTCCCTATTTAAATCATCCTGTTCTAATGTGCAGGTTGAAAAGTAATGCAGTTGATCCTACTTGCCTCTATTTTACCTCAAATTCCCCCAACATCTTGGCCTTTTCCATGTCATTCTTGATGCATCTTTGGTGCATGTCCAAATCAATCCAAGATGCTGTCAGCTCTGAAGCTCTAGACATGCTCCTTCTACCAAATTTCCTTTAGCAAAAATAAAACAATTGATAATATTGTATTCTGTCCTTGAACCCTTGCAAATATTATCAATACAAGATCTCTTTTTGGAATGTAAAAAGCACATTGCAGTGTATCCAGCTGCTAGTGGACTAATGAAAACTGTTTTGCTCTATGCACTTGAATTGTAGACATCCTCAGCCTCAGTTGTGTTTTGGACATTTATTCAGGTAACATAATATGTCATCCATAAAACTCCTTCACCATTACATATAAGTACTCAAAAAGTAAAGAGAATACTTATAGGGTTCTCATCGGGCTAAACAACAATAGCGAGGAAAGACTTCAAGATGTTGTCGGCCTCTTGTGTGCATATAATGTCAGAACCCTACTATGCTGTTATCTTGAGCAGCTCCTTGCCCGAATGATTCGCAAGTGCTATCCATCCACTTCTTGTAAGTATCTTGTAAGTATCTGAGGAGAAGAGGATTCTAAGGGTCATGACTTACTAGGTTACTCGTGACAAAGAAGGTTGCATTTATTTACACTTTCCCTCGAGTAATTGTAGCCCCTTATTATTCATTACGCACATTTTTATTAACAATGAGCACATGGCTGCCCTCCTGAGTAGGTGTGCCTTTACTCTTACTGTGAATCCTATATCTTCTATAGTTCTCTTCAATAAATGTATATTGAGAGACAACTGATAATCGGCACTATGCTTTCCTGGGTGCACCTCATGCTCGCCCACTGATAAATGAGTGAATATTCTTATTTTGGTGAGTCTCTACTGAATGTTTTTTTTTTTGCAGATAATATCAAGGAAACCCATGGAAGCCGGAAACAAAACTCAGGTTACCAAGTTCATCCTCCTAGGATTCTCCTATCATCAACAATCTAAGACTGCGCTGTTTGCACTGCTTTTGATAGTCTACCTGGTCGCGCAGATAGCAAACAGCCTTTTCATCCTCATGACTCTGCTTGATGCTGGTCTTCACGCACCCATGTACTTCTTTCTTTGCAACCTGTCAGTTCTGGATCTCTGCTATGCATCAGTTAGTGGCCCCACATCATTGGAGGGGCTTCTGGTAAATACAACCACAATTACCTATTCTCGATGCATAACACAAATGTACATGGCCTTGGCATTGTTTGAAACGGAGTGTTTCTTTCTGTCAGTGATGGCGTGGGATCGCTACACGGCTATCTGTAAACCATTACATTACCACAAGATTATGAACCATAGAGTCTGCATCAAGGTGGCCGTCATCACGTGGACTGGTGGATTTCTTTATGCTGTATCGTCTCTGATCATTCTTCCACTGGTGGATTTCTGTGGGCATAACATCATTGACCACACCTTCTGTGAAATAGAAGCTGTAGCACACTTATTTTGTATGAAATTCCATTTCATTGACATTTTATTTCCTTGTGTGGCTTTTGTTGGTCTTGTGTTCCCACTTTCTTTGATCCTTTTCACCTACTTTCGAATCATCTCCACTATTTTGAAAATGCCGACAGCGGAGAGCAGGCACCGGACGTTTGCTACCTGTGGATCTCACCTGGTGGTTGTGACTCTCTTCTACGGAACAGCCATGGGGATTTACTTGAGGCCCAAGTCAAGTGTGTCATCGGAGGAGAACAAAGCAGCATCACTATTTTATTCCCTGGGGGTCACAGCACTTAATCCCTTCATCTATACCCTGAGGAACAAGGAGGTACACAGGTCCATGAGGAAACTTTATAAGCTGACCAAGTCCTAGAATAAAATCAGAAAATATATTTGGAATAGTTTCGGACCAGAGAGAGGCAGTGCTGTGAGAAATCTGCATTTGGCAACAAAACTGACCAACCTTGAAGTATCCAGATAAGATTTCTGTGTCACTGTGTGCATGGTAACGCCTTCCACTCTTGCATTTGGACCGAGCACATGGTTATGAGACTCTGGAAATTTGGTAATAACCTACTTACATCCCCGAGCAAAATATCTGGACAGGAAATGTCTCAATTGTGTTTAAAAATTTCAAACAGAAATATTGAGACCTATTTTGGAAAGATCTGATGGGGTCTTCAGACTTAATTGACTTGTTTTGGCAGATGGTATTCTCTTGAGTATTACTGTCGGGTGACAATCACAACCTCCCATATATGTCATCAGCTTATGCCTCTAGGACAGTGTGAGTGACCTCTATACATATTTCTACTGCTAGCAGCTGCCTTGACCTCCATCTCCCATTGAACAACCTGTCTGACCGTCCTTTGTAATATACTCTGGAACACTCAATGTTAAGACGGATTTCTGAACTCTGTCCTGGTGGCGCAGAAGTTCAGAAGGCCAACCTAATTACTTGGAACAGGGTAACCTCTGGACGAGCCAGACCAATCAAGGTAGCGATCGCGGCGGACAAGACTAGGTCTCAAGAGGGGTGAGGGTGACTGAAAGCCCGCAAAGAGCACACAAAGCAAGAGCTCTTACAAACTACTCCAAACAGTTGTTATATCAAAAATATATATACATTTATTTTACGGCCTTTAAAATAATGACCGCAGCGAGAAAATCACAATATCACAATATTAAGCCAACACATACCATATCAACACAATATATATACAAATACGACAGTCGCAAGCATTATATGCACGAAATGTGTAGTCCGCCTGAAAGGGAAGGAAAACAGGCAGTGCGATAATGCTTTAGACTCAGTTCGCCTTCAGAGGCACCTAACTAGATGAAAGTCTGAGCCCTGCGAAGTGTGGAGCCTTGTGCTCAAAGTACCTGCACACGCTGGTGCCAACGGGCAAAAGGAGAAGCTCTTCGGAGGAAGTCAGGCAGTTCGGGTTAGTGCACAACAGAAGAAGAACAGGTTCCGCGACTCAAGCGCAGCCTCCACAGCGAGCAGAAGCAGAGCGCGAGTACGGAAAAAAGGGTGCTGTTTTTACACAGCGGGGAAAAGCAATGGGCTACTGCAGGAGGGCGACCAGATCCTAGCTATACTACTCACCGGTCCCCGATGCAAGCAGACCCAGGCTTCTCCACGTTAGTTTCAGCAGCTGGCAGGTTCAGAAGAGTCGGGAATGCCTCGTCGTCGTGTAGAGCAAAAAGACGTCCCAATCGAAGAAACCTGCACAGTTTTGTCACCACCGCAGGGCAACGGAGCGGCCGTGTGTATCCGAGCCAAATGTACACTCCTCCCTTCAGACTTGGGAACGCCAAGTGTACGAAGCGTGGGAGAGTGACAAGGACTCGAAATACAACACAACCTGGCGGCGGTTACAGAGCAGGACTCCCTTGTAAGCTGGTCAGTCAACTGGATGGCCCAGAGACACTTCCGAAGGCTTACTTGGCAGGAGATGATGAAGTCGCCGGGAATAGCTGTTCCTGCTATTCCAAAGGTCGAAGCACCAGTACAGGCCTTCTGGTTCGATCAAAGGAGGAAAGGGTTTCACAGGACGACAGCAGTGCAAAGGAGGAGTCCTTCAGCGGGTCACCAGCGATTCCTCGGTCCAGCCTCTTGGTTGCAGGATACTTGGCTCCTGTATTCCTTCGTTCGTGAGAACTCAGGAGATCGACATGGTAGTGGTGTTTCCAGCCCCCTCTTATCCACGGTTCCCTTCGCGCCAAAACGGAGGGGAGCCAATGGGAGATCCGCTCATCAACACACATACCATACGTGGACCAATCACGGACCACAGTGGTCCCAGGCATTCACACCACCCTAGACTCTCTGGCACCCAGGATGTGTATTGGGACCAGACATCCCAGCCCACACCCTGGAGGCACACAAACGACATGTAGAAGCCCGCGAAAGCAACCACGTTTCGCGGGAAACTACATGCCCAAATAAGGAAGGCCCCGGGTCGCTCGACCTGGGGAAGGTGAAGGGAGCAAGACGGTCAGTGGACAGGACAAAGGAGCCTCGTGGTCTGGCCATTTTGGGAGCCAGGACACCATTTTGGGTTCAGTGCGAAAAATGCGCTCAGAACGCCAAAAGGAGCTCAAAATAAACAAAACGATCGCTGCCACCATTCCAGTCCCTGAATGACTTGCACCGATCAAATACCATCCTAAAAAGAGTATCTAGGGCCCGTAGAAGGCTAGAGACCCAAGAGAGCTGTAACTTAGCTTACAGTGCCCTCTTGTGTCATGTTGCGCTAAAGCCGCATCACGATAAAAGAAACTACGGGAAACAGCGTTCCCCGGTACTGACTGTCTTAAGGGCATGTCAGTTTCCCCGTAAGAAAGGAGCGAAAGCCCAGAGGAGTGCCGCAGAAGGCTGCACTTCTCTGGCAAAGTCAAGAACAAGGTGAAAACAACAGCAAAAAGTTTAGGGGTTGCCACATGGAAGGAAAATGACCTACAATTACGAAATCTTTCCTAACACTCGCCCCTCCCAGACTATGGACAGGGGGAACTAATCCACCCCTGGATGAGTCTCTTGTTCAGGTCGGTTAAACATTCTGGACAACCCATCAGCATTGCTATGTTGGACACCTGGCCTATGCTCAATAGTGAAGTCGAAGCCTTGTAGACTTATGGACCACCTAAGCAACTTTGGATTCTCCCCCTTCATGTTCATTAGCCACTTTAACGGCTTATGGTCAGTTTGCACAGTGAAGTGGGTCCCATAGAGGTAGGGCCTCAGCTTCCTTAGGGCCCACACAACAGAGAAACATTCTTTCTCTACCGTGGACCATCTGAGCTCTCTGTCCTTAAGCTGGCGACTAATAAAACCGATAGGGTGTTCCTTACCCTTCTCATCTACTTGTGATAGTACAGCTCCTATCCCAGTGTCAGAGGCGTCCGTCTGCACGATAAAAGGTCTTTGATAATCAGGGGCCCTAAGGACAGGGGCCTGGCACAAGGAGTCTTTTAAGCCATTGAAGGCCTTCTCACACTCGTCGGTCCAAGTTACCTTCTTGGGTTTCTTCGGAGTTGTGAGGGCAGTCAGAGGAGCAGCTATGGTGCCATGGTCTGCCACAAAATTGCTGTAATACCCCGTGAGTCCTAAGAAGGCTCTCACTTGGGTTTGCGTAGTGGGGGTAGGCCAGTCTTGTACTGCTTGTACTTTACTGGGTAGAGGCTGTATCCTCCCTCCACCTACTTCATGTCCAAGGTAAACCACTGAGCCTTGTCCATTTTGGTGAGGGGCCACTCGGACTCCCTCAAAAGAGCTAACTGAAGGACTGCTTGGGAACAGGTCGGGGAGAGGTTCAGACTCCTCTTCCTCAACGTCTGAAGCCAATAGCAGTGCTGCGATTTCGACGCTTGGGACGAAAGCCTTCAGCCTATTCACGTGAAACACTTTTAGAGCCTGTCCAGGCCTTCCAAGGTCCACTGAATAGTTAACCTCACCCAGGGGCTCCACCACTGGGTAAGGGCCTGACCATTTGTCCTGTAAAGCTCGAGGCCTTATGGGATTCATGATCAGGACTTGCTGACCAAGTGTAAAGTTGATGAGGGAAGCTTTCTGGTCGTACCAATGTTTCACCAGCGCTTGCCCTGCCTTCAATTTATCACTAGCCAAGCCCACCAGAAGTACCATCCGTTTTCTGAGCCCTAGCACATAATCAACTACATTGGTAGTACCAGGGGGAGTGGGCATCTCCCATCCCTCTTTGACAATGGCTAAGGGTCCCCGTACGGGATGACCGAACAGAAGTTCGAAGGGGCTGAAGCCAACACCCTCCTGTGGTACCTCTCGGTAGGCAAACAGTAAGCATGAAACAAGAAGATCCCATTTTCTTCTCTGAGGCTCCTCCAGAGCCCCAATCACGCTCTTTAAAGTCCTGTTGAAACGCCCCCCCAGACCATTGATCTGGGGGTGGTATGCAGAAGAGAACCTGTAGGTGACCCCACATTCTTTCCACATAGCCTGCCTATACTTCGACATAAAGTTGCTGCCATGATCCGACACAACTTCTTTAGGGAAGCCAACCCTAGTAAATATGCCGAGTAAAGCTCTTGCAACTGACTTGGCAGTTACAGTCTTCAATGGGATGGCCTCAGGATACCTGGTTGCATGGTCGACCAGCACCAGGATAAACCTATTGCCCGAGGATGTTTGCGGGTCAAGGGGACCAACGATGTCGATCCCTACCCTTTCAAATGGTACCCCCACAACTGGGAGCGGTACCAACGGAGCTTGGATTGTCGCGCCAACCTTATCAGACAACTGGCAGGAGGCGCAACTCCTGCAGTGACTTTCAACTTGCACCCCCATCTTGGGCCAGTAGAAGTGCATGGATAACCTTTGCTTGGTCCTCTTCATACCAAGGTGACCAGCAAGGGGAACTTCATGCGCCAACTGCAGGAGGAAGGGCCTAACAGCAAGGGGAACCACCAACCTCCTATGGTCTCCTTCTGTAGACTCTGTGGGCTCACTATACAGGAGTCCACCTTCCCAATAAATCCTATGATTCCCAGGAGGTTCACCCTCAAGCTGGGAGCAGGCCTGTCTCCTTAGGCCTTCCAGAGATGGGCACTCACGTTGGCCTTTACTGAATTCGTCCCTATCAGGACCTCCTTCAACTTACAAGTCTTTTAGTTCAGGATGATCGTTGGGGTCGAATACTTCAGGCATCGCCACCTCCTCGTCAGGCCCGGGCGATTGACCAACTTCCTCGACCGCAGTGGTAGGCGAGCTCGGGGGAATATTCTCTTTCCCTCGTTTTGACTTGTAGACTCCTTTCGCCTTGGGTTTCCCCTTCGGCTGGGGCGGCGTATTGGACTTGGCCAATGCTGCCCGTGCTTGAGACCGTGTGTAGGGTCTTTCGGCAGTGTCTCCTACGAGCCCTAAAGCTCTGAGATCATTACCCAACTAGACCTTTCCCGGGACGTTTCTCTGAATGCTCACTGGAATCCTGACTGCTGTACCATTTAAAGTAAGATTTACAGGTATTACTGGAAACATACGGAGGGGGCCGTCAGCCAACTTAGTGGGCATCAGAGTAGCTCTGGCAACTTCCTCTGAGTCTACCAAGGTAGAATCCACTACAGTGCGACTGCACCCACTATCCCTAAGAGCTGGAGTATCCACTCCATTGATCAGCACACTGTCTTTAAAGTAGTGCTTGGTATTATCCGGAATCCTAGCATAAACCTCTGCGACTTTAGGCTCCCAGGAACCCAGGGACACTAAAACTACCTCAGCCTCTATTCCGCTGGGAAATGAGTCTGAGAAGAAGGATGCTCCTGTAATCTCTTCTTCCTCGTAGGAGGAGAAGGCCAGATTAGCGGAGTGGACCCCCAAAGGTCTAACCTTACACCGGGGATCCCCCTTCACATGGTCAGTTGCTCCACAAGAAAAACAAGCCCCAGTGGGTCTGTTTACGTAGGGAGGCTTATTGTAACCAGAGTTCTGTTTCGGAGGCTGACCTCCACTACCCTGTGAGTTCTCTTTTGTCTTACCCTTGTTTTTCTTTTTGTGGCCCTTATGGGAAGAAGATTTAGCAGATTCCCCACCCTCCATATCTTTGGACTTTTTCCCTTCCTCCTGCTTAGCAGGATGAGTTTTGTCCTTATGGGACACTCGATGTGACACCCATAAGTCTGCTGCAAAGGCCAGCTTCTTAGGATCTATCTCGTTCGAATCGGCCAAATGCTGCTTAAGCTCCGGGGAAGAAGAAGCAAAAATGTGTTCCAGCATGACAAGATTTATCATGCCTTCGAAGGTAGAAACCTTATAACCTTCGACCCAGCCAGTTAAGTTTTTCAAAGATTCAGCGACATAAGATACCCAAGTACCACCTTCCTTTTTCTTATACTCTCAAAAACGCTTTAAATATTGGGCCGGAGTCTTCCCAAACTTTAAAATGAGAGTTTGCTCTAACATTGCGAAATCAGCTCGCTCAGCCTTCGACATTTCCATAATGGCACTACAGCCAGAATGGGGCAGTCTACTGAGTAACCACGCAATCTTATCAGCATTGTCAACTTCTTGAACCTCGCATGCATACTCAAACGCATTCAGCCAGTCCATAATGTCATTCCTTTCTTCATACACACTGAGCAGATCTTTCGGAAACCGTGGATGAGAGGAAGCCCCAGACCCATGTCCAGGACCCTTGGACCCATTTGCAACCTGAAGCTTGGCCAGTTCCAACTGGTGATCCCTGTCTTTCTGTTTTTCTGCCTGTTCGATTTTTAGTTTGGCTATGCTGAATTCAAGCTCCTGCTGCCTAAACCGCAGCTCTTGCTTCTTGAATTCAAGCATAGCCTCCCCATCAGCACTGGCAGAGGAAACATTAGACATCTCGTCCTCCCTGTCCTCGTGGTCGCGATGGATCAGTGCGGCGGCAGAACTGTCGGTTCTACCAGTGAGAGCAGCCCCACCACCTTCCGCACTGTCCTCAGAAGTTATAGCGTCAAGCTGCGCTTCTTGCCACGCCACGATTCTTTGGATCATTTCCAATTTCGTGCCTTGAGAGGAAACACCTCTCTCCGCACACATCTTTTTCAGCGTTTCTGATTTGGAAGCATTTAAAGTTAACAAGGTATTTGTTTCCATACTGTTTGATAGGACTATGGCCTTTTTAAAGTTATACTACAACAATTCACTACGTGTACTGGTTGGAATAACCTGAAATGCCTTAGTTCGTGTGCAACACTGGATACCTTCAGTCGTATCCTACCGCTGTACACCAATATGTTAAGACGGATTTCTGAACTCTGTCCTGGTGGCGCAGAAGTTCAGAAGGCCAACCTAATTACTTGGAACAGGGTAACCTCTGGACGAGCCAGACCAATCAAGGTAGCGATCGCGGCGGTCAAGACTAGGTCGCAAGAGGGGTGAGGGTGACTGAAAGCCCGCAATGAGCACACAAAGCAAGAGCGCTTACAAACTACTCCAAACAGTTGTTATATCAAAAATATATATACATTTATTTTATGGCCTGTAAAATAATGACCGCAGCGAGAAAATCACAATATCACAATATTAAGCCAACACATACCATATCAACACAATATATATACACATACGACAGTCGCAAGCGTTATATGCACGAAATGTGTAGTCCGCCTGAAAGGGAAGGAAAACAGGCAGTGCGATAATGCTTTAGACTCAGTTCGCCTTCAGAGGCACCTAACTAGATGGAAGTCCGAGCCCTGCGAAGAGTGGAGCCTTGTGTTCAAAGTACCTGCACACCTGGTGCCAACGGGCAAAAGGAGAAGCTCTTCGGAGGAAGTCAGGCAGTTCGGGTTAGTGCACAACAGAAGAAGAACAGGTTCCGCGACTCAAGCGCAGCCTCCACAGCGAGCAGAAGCAGAGCGCGAGTACGGACAAAAGGGTGCTGTTTTTACACAGCGGGGAAAAGCAATGGGCTACTGCAGGAGGGCGACCAGATCCTAGCTATACTACTCACCGGTCCCCGATGCAAGCAGACCCAGGCTTCTCCACGTTAGTTTCAGCAGCTGGCAGGTTCAGAAGAGTCGGGAATGCCTCGTCGTCGTGTAGAGCAAAAAGACGTCCCAATCGAAGAAACCTGCACAGTTTTGTCACCACCGCAGGGCAACGGAGCGGCCGTGTGTATCCGAGCCAAATGTACACTCCTCCCTTCAGACTTGGGAACGCCAAGTGTACGAAGCGTGGGAGAGTGACAAGGACTCGAAATACAACACAACCTGGCGGCGGTTACAGAGCAGGACTCCCTTGTAAGCTGGTCAGTCAACTGGATGGCCCAGAGACACTTCTGAAGGCTTACTTGGCAGGAGATGATGAAGTCGCCGGGAATAGCTGTTCCTGCTATTCCAAAGGTCGAAGCACTAGTACAGGCCTTCTGGTTTGATCAAAGGAGGAAAGGGTTTCACAGGATGACAGCAGTGCAAAGGAGGAGTCCTTCAGTGGGTCACCAGCGATTCCTCGGTCCAGCCTCTTGGTTGCAGGATACTTGGCTCCTGTATTCCTTCGTTCGTGAGAACTCAGGAGATCGACATGGTAGTGGTGTTTCCAGCCCCCTCTTATCCACGGTTCCCTTCGCGCCAAAACGGAGGGGAGCCAATGGGAGATCCGCTCATCAACACACATACCATACGTGGACCAATCACGGACCACGGTGGTCCCCGGCATTCACACCACCCTAGACTCTCTGGCACCCAGGATGTGTATTGGCACCAGACATCCCAGCCCACACCCTGGAGGCACACAAACGACATGTAGAAGCCCGCGAAAGCAACCACGTTTCGCGGGAAAGGACATGCCCAAATAAGGAAGGCCCCGGGTCGCTCGACCTGGGGAAGGTGAAGGGAGCAAGACGGTCAGTGGACAGGACAAAGGAGCCTCGTGGTCTGGCCATTTTTGGAGCCAGGCCACCATTTTGGGTTCAGTGCCAAAAATGCGCTCAGAACGCCAAAAGGAGCACAAAATAAACAAAACGATCGCTGCCACCATTCCAGTCCCTGAATGACTTGCACCGATCAAATACCATCCTAAAAAGAGTATCTAGGGCCCGTAGAAGGCTAGAGACCCAAGAGAGCTGTAACTTAGCTTACAGTGCCCTCTTGTGTCATGTTGCGCTAAAGCCGCAACACGATAAAATAAACTACGGGAAACAGCATTCCCCGGTACTGACTGTCTTAAGGGCATGTCAGTTTCCCCATAAGAAAAGGAGCGAAAGCCCAGAGAAGTGCGGCAGAAGGCTGCACTTCTCTGGCAAAGTCAAGAACAAGGTGAAAACAACAGCAAAAAGTTTAGGGGTTGCCACATGGAAGGAAAATTACCTACAATTACGAAATCTTTCCTAACACTCAACTGCTACACCCCCACTGGAGCCTGGTGCAAGAGACATGTTTACTATCATAAGTGAAGATGTCTGTGAACCTCAGTTGCCAGGTTGATCGGAAGGGGAATTGATGAGTGTCTGAATATATACAATCTACTGCAGCCCCTGGTGGGTTCAATTTAAGAAATTGCTCAGAAACACATGTGAAATTCACACATTGAGGGCATTGTACATGGAGGACTTTAGAGAAATACAAAAAGTGAGGGTATTTATTGAATGTCCCTCTTAGGTGAACCTATTTCATTTAGAGAGGATCGGCATGTATGAACCAGGCTCGGGCAATGTAGTCTCTTATTTCATAGAGGTACCAGATCCATCAATGAGAATTTGCTCTAAACTTCCAAGGTTGGTAAGTGATTCTAAGAGTACTAGGATTTGAAGGTGTGTCTATCGACATCTGTATGTTGGGCTTGGTCCAGTTTATTTGAGCAAAAGAATTGTGCTCTGACTTTATCACAATTTTAAATGTAGATGGTCTTAGGCATGATGTAGGTCTTAGGCAGAATGATGGTCTCAGGCAGGATGATGGTCTCAGGTAGAATGATGTCTAAGGCAGGATGATGGTCTTAGGCAGGATGTAGGTCATAGGCAGGATGTAGGTCTTAGGAAGGAAAATGGTCTTACCCTTAGGATGATGGTCTCAGGCAGCGTGGTAGTGTCATCAAAGATTATGGTCTTAGATAGTGTTAGGTCAATAGACCCTTTTTAAAAAAAAAAAAGACAAAAAGACTGCTTTGTGACCGCACAGAGCAGTCTTTCTAAATTGATCTGTCAGCCCCTGCAACACACACGATTGCGTGCAGGGGCTGACCGGTACGCTAGGACCCGGAAGCGGTTTTGACCAGGAACGGGTATGTGTTTGTGTGTGTGTATGTGTTTGTGTGTGTGCTGGGTGTACGTGTGTCTGTTTTGTTTGTGTGAGGGAGGGGGGTTCTCGGGATGACACCCCCCTCTTTGGAGTAAAACCGGGGAGAGAGGGAGAGGGTGGGGATGGGTGGCATTGGGGAGCATAGAAATGTGTTTATTTTTTTTAATTCATTGTTATGGTTGGAAAACAACCTTTTAATAAATTAGAAAACATTTAGTTACAATTTTGCATACAATACTGTTGAATAAACAAAAGAATAGAAAAAATAAAATAGACATAAAATAAACAGAGGTACAAATAGTCCCATAAAACATATACTTATCTAAAAATATTCTGTCTGGAACAATTATGTTTTAACATAAAATACACACAATGATTCTTGCTTAAATCTAATCATCTAGGGTAAAAGTAAACACAGGATAAAAGAAGGTATCGTTTCTACTTTACAATAATGTGAATTTAGCTTTCTCTCTCTCTATAAATTAGTAATCACTTGTCAATTTCTATGAAGATTATGAATCTCGCAATGGCTATTTGTAGCATTGGCAAAATGGTATGAAAGAGTTTGCTCCACAATTTGTCTGATGTCAAATCTCTGTAGCATTCAAAGTGTGCCTTGAATAACACATTGCGCTGATGTACCAACTTTGGACATTCATTTAATAAATGCTGTAAAGTTTCACTTTGATCTTGAATGCAGCAGAAACAACAGAAGTTCTCACATTCCAAAATGTGATGTCGCCGAGCTTAAGGTTTAACCTATAACGCAAAAAATGTGTCAATATTTTGGAATCGGAAATTTAAGTAACTAGGACTCAGTAGTCCGAAATGTCTTCTCTGTGAAAGTATTGTCTTTAAAGACGCAATATGTCTTATAGGTTTCCAGAGTGCATATCCAGTCTGATTACCATAGCTTTAATCTGCATTTGTTTGGATTCAAAATGAGTAAGTCTTCTGAGATTCTGGCTGTATTCATCACAGTGATCACATGTTTCCTCCATTGTTGGGGAAAACCTTCATTTGAGTTAAGCATTCATTTTGATATTTTAGCCAACAAAGATTTGAATGCCATAAGAAACTCCCTATAGAGATTAAGAATTGTCCATGAGTATAGTGCATATACTGATGGTAAGCCTAGTTCAAATCTTAAAATGCGCATGGGCTGACTTTTGGGAAGACTCAGAGCACGCTTTCAAAAGAGGCCTTCAATTTTTGTCCAATAGTACATAGTTTTGCACAGTTTAGTTTCTGAGCGTACAAAATGATTGCTGTGACTTTCCTCATGTAAAATATAACCAATGATGAGCAAGAAAATTTACTGAACCTTGCTTGTAATATCAGAGCGTGAGAAGTCGCTCTTCGGATTTTGGCTTTTAGATCCATGAGGTATCGTTGATCTAATATGTGATTATTAATGTTAATTGCAAGATATTTATATTGCTGTAAAACATCGACATAACTCCCATTTAAGCGCCATTTGGTGCTCTGTATCTTCTTAGTCCCCTTCAGGATACAACATAGAATTTAGGTCTTTTCTATGTTTATTTGGAGTTAGTTGGTTTCAGCATCTGTTTCCAATGCAGTTAGCAGACTCTGAAGGCCCCTTGGGGTCCTGGATAACAAAACAAGGTCATCCACGTATAGAAGCCACGCTATCGGTGATGTACCTAGCCAAGGAGGGTCAGATTGTACCTCTGCAAAAATGTTTCTCATGTCAGCTATGTAGTAATTAAATAGCATGGACGCTAATATGCATCCTTGTTGTAGGCCAGAGTGTGTAAGTATAGGGGCCGGAAGTTGGCCTTTCATCATCACCCTTATTCGAATAGAGGTGTTTTGATGATGTTGTGTAACTAAGGCTAACGGAGATTGCGGGCATGCTGCTCTGGCCAGTTTGGATAGTAATAATGGCCTACTCTCAGAATCAAAAGCCGATTTGAAGTCAACATAAGCCATTTATATGGCCTGTTTGATGTGATGAATTTGTTGTTGAACTGCTCTTATGATGGTTAGATGAATTGCTGGACCAAGTCCTGGAATAAACCCTGTTTGGTGGGGGTCATTTAGATTGTTCTGAGCAATCCACCGGTTGAGCTCTCGCAAGATGACTCTAGAAAAGAGTTTACCCGGCACATCCAGCAGTGCAATGGGGCGATAAGTGCCAGGACATTGCCGATTGCCTCTCTTAAATATCAGAACTATCGTAGATTTACGCCACAATGCTGGTATTACTTGGGATTCAATAATCTTCCCATGAATTTGATTTAATATTAATACCCATGATTCAGGTTTGGCCTTAAGTATAGAATTAGACAGTCCATCTGGGCCCGGTGCTGTAGAGTTCGATAGTTTGGATATATAAAATATAATATCTGCAAGATCAAACTCTAGTAACCGCTTGGTCTTGGACATATAAAGGATGAACCCATGTCTGCTCAGATACAGCATTAATCTGCAGAGAAAGCTAAATGTGTTGGAAGTAAACGCCAGATAGCTCCTGAGATCTTAGAGGGAAGAGCCTGTAGCATATTCTCTCCATCCTGTTAATAGATATACAACTTTCTGGATTTTACCCAGTTCTTATATTTCATTTTCAATTATTTAATTTGCAAATGTCGTTCTGGTGGAGAGCGATTTTTAAGACTCCTAATTGCTTCATGAAGACATTTTTGATGTTTAAGATGAGGATCAAAAGGATGTTTGTGTTTAAACATGTGCTTGGGCGACCTTGGTTGTGCCTATGTAAAGAGTTGCAGTGCTGCAACATATTGGCCATCAGAATTTATTGTGACAGGATTTCCAGCTACTCCGTTTCTTAAGCAATGGTAAAGATCATGAAGTTGTTCTAAAGACCATCTCAATCTATTTCGCCCTGAGGATACTGCTAGCCTGAAATTCAGATGTTCGTCTTGGTGAGATTAATCTGCTGACTTCCATGTACACAACACAGTCAACTGATGATGGTCACTAACGTGCTGTTTTCGTACAATGAAATGATCTATACATGAAAACGTGAGGCGATCAGTATATATGTAGTCAATGATGGCTTTTTGATTGGAACAACGCCAGGTGGAATTAGCAGGGGAGTCACCCTCAAGCGCACCATTGAGCATTAACAATTGTCTGTTGCTCATAAGATTAGTCTACCTTCGCCCTGCTATAGTATCGTGATGAATTTCAGATGATAGATTGTGTATATTCAGATCGCCTATAATAAATGTTGCTGTGATTGTTGTGCCAAATGCACTTTTGTCAAGCAGACATTCCTTGCCCGCTATGAAGGAGTCTTCAGAGATGCTGGCATTATTCCAGTATATATTTACTAGAGCTATTATATGAGTGTTAAAGATATTGCGAACAAGCTGAGTGAACTGATTGGGGTTCAGCCCATTTGGTCATACAAAGACCAGATGAGATTTTAGAGACAATGAGTAGAGCCGCCATGGGTCTTCCTTTGGACTGGTGCATGGCTGGTATAGTTAGAAAACTAAAATCATTCCAAATAGGTGTTTCCATAAACCATGTTTCTTGCAGGGCTATAATATCAAAATGACTAAGATCAAGAGACTCATTGTTCATTAAATGGCTCTGGCCACTTTTCCCAGCTAAGCAGTCTCGAGGTCTGTTCATTAGGGATTTTTAATGGTTACAAAATGGGCTTGAATCATGAGCCATCATTTCTCTTATTAGAAGAGAGATGCCCTTCACACCGTTCATAAATTGGTCTTTGCATGGAAGTCGTTTTGAGGTTCAATTCAGAATCTACTTGATTAGGGTAACTGCAGTATTCACGCTGATTTCTAGAACCAGAAAGAATTTCTTCAGTTGATTCGTAAGCATGGGTAAAACCCAGGTCAAAGAGAGACCGCCTTGCTTGCCAAATCAAATTGAGGACTACACCAGATTGGATCCATATCCTAACCGAAGAGAGATTTGATTTGTGTAGAAACTCAACTTGATTAATGTCACTAGAAGAAAAATCTTCTAAACCTCGGAATGTCAGCGAAAATGTTTAATATAGATGTTCTATTTCGATCACAGGTGTCAAATGGATTATATCTACATTGCATTATTAGGGTATGAAAATGTGAAGTAGAACTCCGTCCATTATTACATTTGGTGTTATTGTGCAATATCATTGTTCTATGGTAATTTTTATCAATAGGTTGTATAAGTTGTGCTTGTGCACAAGTAGGTGGCTGAACAATGTGCATAGATTGTGAGGCATTGGGTTTTAGAGCAGGTGTAAATTTATGAATGTAATGGAGCATCGATCTCTCTACTTGTAACATTCTTTGCTCCAAAGTTAAGAGTGCTGCCTCCTGAGATCGGGTTTCATGTGGATGAAATTCATCACCATATTGCACTTTTCTCTGATTTTGCATTGTTTCTGTGGAATGAGCTTTTGTATTATTAATCTCATTGAGCAGGTCATCCAGGGGCTCATGAACCACTGGAACCACCGCCAAATGATTTCTAATTCCTTTGGTGGTTTTATTGAGTCTTACAATATTTGAGTATTTTTTGGTTATGGACACTGTGATATCCATTATACGTTTTCTTGGCTTAGCCAATTTTTAAAGAAATTGTTTGGTAGTGGCCTCATTAGACGGCACTGTAATTTTTAGATTTTTACTGTTCTTCTGTTTATTCAACTGTGACGAAATGTTGGCCATAGTTTGAAGAGGTTTGCAAAAAATTGTAATATCCTCTTTGCTTTTAGTTTCATGTGGTTTAACTTTCCCCTAACCACTTGTTCTGCTATTTTTCTCCTGCAGATATGTAGGTATTTGTCTATTTGTGGTTTTAGTCAGTCTACTGTATTCGTGAGACAGGTAACCAGCACCACTTTTTCAACAACAGCGATTTTCACTGGTATGTTACCGAAGTCGCTTACATCGGAACAGACTCTCGATATGGAATCTATGCCATTCAAAGCGATGGAGCTGTGAGTCTGCGCCATGGAGTCATTTCTCTTTAGGGGACATGAATTTATTATTTGTTTGCCAGAAATACTCGAACCCGTGGACATTCATTGGATGCAATCATTGTTGTTTTGATATGAGTCATCAGCGTTGTGCTCATTTCCATCTGCTGATACAATATCTTCTCTAATAGACTGGTTTGCCAGCTGAGTCTACTGTTGAATGTCTCATAAAGGTCCGGCAAGGAAGAGAGAGCTAAATTCATATCCGTTAACATAGGTGGAAGTAAGATAAACATGGATGGTTCAAGATTGTAAATTTTAGAGGGATTAGGAGTGGGAGGTATTGTCAAAGTGATGGGCTGTGAAAAGGATATTGATAGGGCAGAAGAGTTTTTTGAAGTGTTAACAAACATTTCTGGTGACTGTGATAGATTTGAGCAGTTAAATCATGTCGAGATGTGCCTCTCTAGTTATAGACACACTGTGAGTTGGTAACGGCAAACACATGGGGTGTGAGTTGATTTGGTGCTAGGAGTTTAGGGTCTCTAAATGGCGAGCCAGAGTTTTTAGCCTTAGTGGGTGAATCTATATTCGCTAAGTCCTACGTGACTGCTACAAAAATGTCGGCAGTATGATTGGGGGCAACAATCTTAGACGGGCACAGATGATTCTGTTCAGTGCGTAACCTCCCGTTGCCACTGATTCACCAGTTGGTTGTTCTAAATCTATAATTGCAGGGATGTATTCCATAGTGCCGTCGCTAAGATAAGGTAGCAACGTTGTGATGTTTGTCTCTACAGTTAGACTTGCTTTTGTGGTCTCAACCGGATAAAAGCGCCTAATGTCAACTGACATTGATTGAGCTCTCGCTCGGGTCAGAGGAAATGTGATTATTTCCATTTTTGTAGTCCACCTAAAAGCAGCTGGAATAAAAGGGTCTTTTGGTTAGGCAACGAGGATGATGGTCTCAAGCAGGATGATGGTCTCAGGCAGGATGATGGTCTTAGGCAGGATGATGGTGTCAGGCAGGATGATGGTCTCGGCAGGATGATGTTCTTAGGCAGGATGATGGTCTTAGGCAGGCTGATGGTCTCAGGCAGAATGATGGCCAAGGGTCGGATGATAGTCTTAGGCAGGATGATGACTAAGGCAGAATGGTGGTCTTAGCCATGATGATGGTCTTAGACATAATGATGGTCTCCAACAGGATAATAGTTTCGGGCAGGATGATGGATTAGGCAGGATGATGGTCTCAGGCAGGAAGATGGCCTCAGGCAGGATGATGGTCTCAGGCAGGATGATGGTCTCAGGCAGGATGATGGTCTCAGGCAGGATGATGGTCTCAGGCAGGATGAAACTCTTAGGCAGGATGATGGTATCAGGCAGGATGATGGCCTCAGGCAGGATGATGGTCTCAGGCAGGATGATGGTTTCAGGCAGGATGATGGTCTCAGGCAGGATGATGGTGTCAGGCAGGATGATGGTCTTAGGCAGGATGATGGTCTCAGGCAGGATGATGGTCTCGGCAGGATGATGGTGTCAGGCAGGATGATGGTCTTAGGCAGGATGATGGTTTTAGGGAGGATGATGGTCTTAGGCAGGATGATGGTTTTAGGGAGGATAATGTTCTCAGGAAGGATGATGGCCTCAGGAAGGATAAAGGTCTTTCGCAGGATGATGGCCTTAGGCAGGATAATGGTCTTTGACAGGATGATGGTCTCGGGCAGGATGATGTTCTTAGGCAGGATGATGGTATTATATAGGATGATAGGCTTAGGCAGGATGATAGGCTTAGGCAGGACGATGGTCTCAGGAAGGACGATGGTCTCAGAGAGGATGATGATCTCAGGCAGGATGATGGTCTCAGGCAGGATGATGTTTTAGGCAGAATGGTGGTCTTAGCCATGATGATGGTCTCTGGCAGGATGATAGTCTCGGGCAGGAGGATGGTCTTAGGCAGGATGATGGTCTCAGGCAGGATGATGGTGTCAGGCAGGAGGATGGTCTTAGGCAGGATGATGGTCTTAGGCAGGATGATGGTCTCAGGCAGGATGATGTCTTACGCCAGATGATGGTCTTAGGCACAATGATGATCTTATGTAGGATGATAGGCTTAGACAGGATGATAGGCTTAGGCAGGATGATAGGCTTAGGCAGGGTGATAGGCTTAGCAGGATGATGATCTCCGGAAGGCCGATGGTCTCAGAGAGGATGATAGTCTCAGGCAGTGTAAGTGATTTCAATCCGGCACACACCCAATTCAACGCCTAGCATGTAGTGCACAACTGAAATCCTTATTTATTTTTGTCTAAAAGTTCTTTATTCTGAACAATATAACACTCATATCACGCCTTTCTCCTGGAACCCCAACGGTCACACTGAACCAGGAATCAGGCTGGTTTGCAAAGGTAAATATTTATCTATGTATTTAAAATGTAATCACAATATGTGATGTAACACTGAATAATCTCTTTAATACACGAGGAGTAAATAGTGAGCAAAACAATTCAGCACAGAAAATAATACTTTTGTGTGGGTTCAGATCAGATAACACTGTGGTTAGAGGATCCCCCTGGACACCCCTAAACCCCCAATAGGCAATGTAAATAGATAGGAGGGGAGAGCAGGTATTCAGGAATGGGCGAATTCAACTGAATATCAATCCCACTTTCCCACTTTCAAACACAAGAGAAAACAGAATTGACTGTCAAGCTGTTAGAATGGCTTTTCAAGTTATCTATAGAATGGGCTGGGCAAAAACACCAAATATGGTCAATATTGCTGAAATTGTTATAAATTCTTATGAGAGCCACTTTGCACAGATGCACACAAACACAAGCAATGATTTAATCCAAGGAAAACAGTTGAAATCTTAAAATTCAAGTCAGAAGCAATTAAAAGCTGTTTTACACATGTAAAAATTTCCAAAAACAAAAATTTGCGGCAAACTTTTCACTGCGCGATAATCGAGATAGCGGGATAATCGCATTGATTTGGAAGGCGCATTTAGGTGCGATGGAAAGATATGGATGAGCGCTACAAGCAGGAGTTGACATTTTGTTTCTATCACAAAACTGAGGGAGTAACAGACGTATTAGTAGAGGTCATTTTTTGAGATAGGCGCAAGAATGGAAAACAGAAATGCGCTTTTAAAAATGACAAAATAGTTTTTTACACTAGAGAATGACTATGAACAAAACGAATACCACACAGGAACACAGTCACTTCATCAGGGTGACTGACTGCTAAGGAAACTCGCTTTCTTCAGATGAGAAAAAATCAGTGCAGAGATAGTTTTAACAATACTAGTTCTGGAGGAAGGATAGGATGGTTTGGAGAGAGGTTTCAGACAATGCAAAGATACTCCTAAATACAGGTTCTGAATAGAAGATAGGATGGGTCTAAGATACGGATACGACTCTGCAAAGTACATATACATGTGACACAATTCTTCCTATTATACTCACTGGATAACTTTTTAAATGGGACCATCAGGATTCTGGTCAGGGTATTGGATCTGGTTTAGGCAAGACAGCTTGGCACAACAGACTGGGCAGGGTCAGCAAGGCGTTCTGGTCACAGCACGGCACAGGACTGGATCGGATCTGCCCTTATTGGTTCTGAGGATTTTTCAAATTAGCAGGCAAGCAGTAACAGCACACCCGTCTGTATTATGATGCTTCCCCTTAGGTTTGTGGGGTTCTCTGCTAGAATTTGAGGCCTAGAGGAGAATGGTTCAGCAATGCAATAGGCCTTTTGCTTTGCCAAGTTTCTGGAGTCTGGAGCAAGGAAGATGTAGAGTTCAGCAGCACGGTGCTCCGCCAGCATCAGGATAGTGAGTGAATCTGTCTGTCCTTCTGAGTCGTGAGCTGTCTCTATATATGCTGTCTATATATAAGCTGTCTATATATAAGCTGGTTCAATAAAGGGGGTGTGTGGGCCGGTTTAGCCTAAGCTTGCCCCTTTGAAAGGTGATAGGGTCAGAGTCTACTCTCTTCCTTGATAGGAGGAGAGAAACAGAGTGTCATCTTTATGGTGTCATTTTATGAGGCTGAGAATCCACCCCTAGCCCCTGGAACACAACATCAACTTTTGGCAAAATACATATTTACACATGTGCAACCTCTCTAAAAATCAAATATACATATTTTACATGGTTGCCAGACATTTGGTCAAAAAAATGTGGTTGAAAGCCAAATGGTCGAATTTTTTTTATTTTTATTTTCTCCCCTTTTTTTTCAGGGGGGTCTCCCCAACCCCCTATTTTTTCTAAAAAACCCTTTTTTCCCTAAACGAAAACCAAAAAAATACATATATAAATAAAAATAAAAATTCAACCATTTGGTTTTCGACCAAATGACGTTGACCATTTGTCTTTCGACCAATTTACAGTCGACCACTTGTCTGGACAGCATTTTACATAGCAGCTATTCCTCAATACCCCATAGCTTTGGGATCTTGGCTCCACTTTCAACATAATTTTGCCCTTTTCGTTATAACATAATGTCCAATGTTTAAGCACATTTCTACAAGTGTGCATGTTTAACATGGGAATGAGTGTATAAAATGTCACAGTTCCAGCGGAAATACATTTTGTGTAAAATCACATTTCTTGCCATTGCTGTCCAGAACATGTCACATAGTTCTGCCACCTCTTCACCCGTGCAGCCAGAAATTGCATTAACAACTTTGTTATTTTTATATTTTTCACAATTTTAAATAGTAAGTTATCAATCTTTTTAAAACATGTTCTTTGTCCTTCTTAAGCAAAACATGTTTTTTTGGCTCCACCCCTTGGTCTGTCCCTGGAAGCCCAGAAGCCATCCCCCATGTTTGTTCCTTGCAGAGGCCATTTACGACCATCGTCACACTTCGAATTTCCTAAGCTGCAGCTTGCTATTGTTCCTTTTCCCACTGTAGACCATGTTCTTTCCTACCCTATAATTAACACTTCTCTGTGATTTCCTGCTGGGGGAAAGACCTTCCCTCTGTGAGAAAACCTGTTTTTCAAGTTCTGCAGCTTCAGCCAGGTTTAAATTAATTGTTAAATTCTTCTTAACACAAAACAAACGTGTTATATCAAATAACAAATCAAATTCTCATTCAACATTTTAAACCTGTGGGATCAAAACAAATATCATATGGGTCACTATCAGTAACAGGCCTCTTATATTGCAAACATTTTTACTTTCAGTTTATACATGTTAAAGTTAAATCAGGCAGGCCCCTGACAGCTGTCATCACAGCAGCCCTCTGACAGACAGATCCAAAGGCAGGCCACCTTTGCTGTGGAAATCTCTTTATGCTCTCAGCCTTTGAGGACATTGTAAGTTCACAATGATTCTTAAACTAAGTGAATAGTAGCACCCAGCAAGAATTTTGAATATTTGAAAGGTGTTCTGTACCGGCATTCTGGAGTTTGAGTAACAAAGAAAAGGTGATTTAAAGCAATATGGGAGTTTCATTTAGCAAAGCACTGCTTTTTCCTTCTGCACTCCACATTCAATTGTTGTGGAGCATAGTAACACATTTCAGTAGTGACTCTGTTCCACCACTGACAACATGTGTGGCAAGTTGGGCAGCCATCTTTTTGTGCCTTGAAAAGAGTAATTTTCAGGGGTTTTGGTGCACAGAAGGGTTTTGCAGACATTTTGCTGTTTCTGGCACATCATAACAGAGTGATGCAGCATAGCAGAGCAAAAGTGGGTCAATACATCCCACAGTAGGATAATAGTTTCAGGCAGGAGGATGGTCTTAGGCAGGATGGTGGTCTCAGGCAGGATGATGTCTTACGCCGGATGATGGTTTTACGCCGGATGATAGTCTTAGGCAGGATGATGGTCTCAGGCAGGATGATGGTCTCAGGCAGGATGATGGTCTCAGGCAGGATGATGGTCTCAGGCAGGATGATGGTCTTAGGCAGGATGATGGTCTCAGGCAGGATGATGGTCTCAGGCAGGATGATGGTCTCAGGCAGGATGATGGTTTTAGGCAGGATGATGGTTTTAGGCAGGATGATGGTCTTAGGCAGGATGATGGTCTTAGGCAGGATGTAGGTCTTAGGCAGGATGTAGGTCTTAATTAGGATATAGGTCTTAGGCAGGATGATGGTGTCAGGCAGGATGATGGCCTCAGGCAGGATGATGGTCTCAGGCAGGATGATGGTTTTAGGCAGGATGATGGTCTCAGGCAGGATGATGGTCTCAGGCAGGATGATGGTCTCAGGCAGGATGATGGTATTAAGCAGAATGATGGTGTCAGGCAGAATGATGGTCTTTGGCAGGATGATGGTATTAAGCAGAATGATGGTGTCAGGCAGGATGATGGTCTCAGGCAGGATGATGGTCTCCGGCAGGATGATGGTATCAGGCAGGATGATGGTCTCAGGCAGGATGATGGTCTCAGGCAGGATGATGGTCTCCGGCAGGATGATGGTATCAGGCAGGATGATGGTCTCAGGCAGGATGTAGGTCTTTGGCAGGATGATGGTATTAGGCAGAATGATGGTGTCAGGCAGGATGATGGTTTTAGGCAGGATGATGGTCTTAGGCAGGATGATGGTGTCAGGCAGGATGATGGTCTCAGGAAGGATGATGGTTTTAGGCAGAATGATGGTCTCCGGCAGGATGATGGTATTAAGCAGAATGATGGTGTCAGGCAGGATGATGGTCTCAGGAAGGATGATGGTCTTAGGCAGAATGATGGTCTCCGGCAGGATGATGGTATCAGGCAGGATGATGGTCTCAGGCAGGATGTAGGTCTTTGGCAGGATGATGGTATTAGGCAGAATGATGGTCACGGGTAGGATGATAGTCTCAGGCAGGATGATGGTCTCAGGCAGGATGATGGTCTCCGCCAGGATGATGGTCTCAGGCAGGATGAGGTCTAAGGCAGGATGAGGTCTAAGGCAGAATGATGGTCTCAGGAGGGATGATGGTATCAGACAGGATGATGGTCTCAGGCAGGATGATGGTCTTTGGCAGGATGATAGTCTTAGGCAGGATGATGGTCTATGGCAGGATGATGGTCTCCGCCAGGATGATAGTCTTAGGCAGGATGAGGTCTAAGGCAGAATGATGGTCTCCGGCAGGATGATGGTGTCAGGTGGGATGATGGTCTCAGGCAGGATGTAGGTCTTAGGCAGGATGATGGTCTCAGGCAGGATGATGGTCTCAGGCAGGATGATGGTCTCCGCCAGGATGATAGTCTTAGGCAGGATGAGGTCTAAGGCAGAATGATGGTCTCAGGAGGGATGATGGTATCAGGCAGGATGATGGTCTCAGGCAGGATGATGGTCTTTGGCAGGATGATGGTATTAGGCAGAATGATGGTGTCAGGCAGGATGATGGTCTCAGGAAGGGTGATGGTCTTAGGCAGAATGATGGTCTCCGGCAGGATGATGGTCTCAGGCAGGATGATGGTCTCAGGCAGGATGATGGTCTCAGGCAGGATGTAGGTCTTTGGCAGGATGATGGTATTAGGCAGAATGATGGTCACGGGTAGGATGATAGTCTTAGGCAGGATGATGGTCTATGGCAGGATGATGGTATTAGGCAGAATGATGGTCATGGGTAGGATGATAATCTTAGGCAGGATTATGTCTAAGGAAGAATGATGGTCTTAGCCATGATGGTCACCAACAGGATGATGCTCTTTGGCAGGATGATGGATTTAGCCATGATGATGGTCTCCGCCAGGATGATAGTCTTAGGCAGGATGAGGTCTAAGGCAGAATGATGGTCTCAGGAGGGATGATGGTATCAGACAGGATGATGGTCTCAGGCAGGATGATGCTCTTTGGCAGGATGATGGATTCAGCCATGATGATGGTCTCCGCCAGGATGATAGTCTTAGGCAGGATGAGGTCTAAGGCAGAATGATAGTCTTAACCACGATGATGGTTCTCGGACAGGATGATAGTCCCAGGCACGATGATGGTTTTAGCCATGAAGATAATCTCAGGCAGAGTAATAGTATTGGGCAGGATGGTGTAAAAGTCTAGAAAGGGTTGTTGGACTCCTGAGGTAGCTGAACCAATGTCTGCAGTATGTGCATTTAGCCCAAAATGGATTAAAGCTGCTACGAACGGGAAGTCCAACACACAACCACATTTTGGCCACCAACAGCAATGTAGATTAAAGCAATCCCCAGTAAGCGCTTACCATAAGAAATGATAATGCTATTCAGCCTAATGTTTGACCAACTTTTAATGTTTACAAACATATGTATGCTGGTGTGCTCATGTTGTTAGTAATCTGCAATATGTGCCTTTATACCTATTGTTCAAATCTGGTGGTTAACCACATCATTCATATAGATACTGCCGACTACATGGCCACGCGTTTCGCCCTCATGGGCTTTATCAAGGCTATGTCTGATATTCAAGTCTGGCTATTAGCCACCAATCATTCAAATACATACTGCGCCCATATCAATTGCTCATATGTGAAGAATGTGTTTAGGAAAAACTAAACGGTAAAGAGAGGAACATTGGTTGCAAATGACTCGTCAACGCCTAGAAGCTAGATGCCTGGCCCTTTCACGTAATAAAGTTATTTTTACTTAAGACGGTTTCTGTATGCTACTCCATATTCAATGGTGCATATGTGCATATATTGTAGATTTCCAATAAATGGAACTATATTCATCTGAGAAAGAAGGAATACGAGTTAGAATTTGTGAGTGAATAAATACTAGTGTGTTTACTCTCTTGTGATTTTTTAGTCTTTCTATTGTTCCTATTTTCTTAAATATTATTCAGTATCAAGTCCTTAGGGACAATAATAAAGTATATAAGAACCCAATTGATTGGTGTATTGTAAAATATAAATATATCTAACCACCCTCATGATCTTTACTTATATAATGGGGATATTCCCAATTGCAAAGAGTCCTGCTCGGGTGACGTGCCACGTGTAATATGTGCCGTCATTTTGAAAAGCTGTTTGTGTAGTCCTACTGATGTCATTATGCATTAGGCGTGTAATATGGGCACCGCTGATAATATTAGTTGGCTGGGGATCTCGTGATACCGCGGTCGCACAGTACACACTCAGAGTCTATCTGTGAAAATGTTTATATGTGTAATTGTTATGCCATTAAGAAGTATTGAACATGTAAAGGAACATGTACATCTTAAACAAGATTACTCTTGAATGTAATATATGTTCAGATTTGCATTACTAACTAGTCACATTGTTTGAGAGCAATTACAATCACACTAATATATACTTGATCATTTAATTGTCAGTGAAAGAAAAAATATTTACCAAAAAATTAAATGTATACCTAGTATTGTTTTTGATATGCACTATTCCAAGATCCTCTTAATTGATAAAAATAAAAGTTAACCAAACATTGCAGGCATAATACAAACCTATGGCAAAACACTCATTATCTTATCGGTTGGGCTAATAAAATCAAATGAGCTGTCACTGGTAGGACCCTTAAATTGTGTCTGCCCAATATTAAGATATTTTATAAAAATGTGAGGCTCCATCTCTGTGCCAGCTAACACAAATGTCAACGTGGGTGTGTATCTGATGTGTTAATACAAATAAAAATCCTCTGATCGCAGTGTGCTGTGCCACTTTCAATTATATTATGCAGTTAGAAGTTGAGCATATAGTTTTCCGTGGGCCTCGCACACAGACTTGCCTGCCTCACATTTGATATCCTGCTGCCCGACAATGCTGAACTTCTGCTATGTCCTTGGAACTTCGGAACTCCACCTGCCTGCTCTTCAGATAAGTTCACTGCCTGTACTTTGCTGATCATCCTTTGTTACTCAGACTTCTTCTCTGCTCACTCCAGAGCTTGTGCACAGGACTAGAGATGCTCTGCTGATCATAGCGCACCACCCCGGTCGTTAGTGCGTCCTCCTGCCTTCAGGAACTAGATCCCACTAACCCATTCACTTAACCTCCCTCCTCCATTTTCATTTTCCTTTGGCTGGATTAACTGGGCCTTCCTTCTCTTCTGGTCTCCTTCCTGTCCACGATTCCGGTAAGACTACAGTATAACCTCTATGTTAAATAACCTTGCTGCCCCATCAAAGGTATCTTATTCCTACTACCATTTTTCCCTAGAAGTCCCTGGCCTACCAGAATACACCACCTCACACCCGCTTTCCTGGACACATTGCTGACATTGTGCCTAGGATGTAATGCCCAAGACAAGAGGTTAGATTCTCTCTCCTGATTTTGAATACCTCATGTTTTCTGTTCATGTTCCTGACTCCTGCCTTTTTATAGAAAGAAACCTACTTAGAAGGCCTATGTAAAGTTCAATTAGTAATCCCCAAAACCCATGGTAAGATCGTGTTAGATATTGAACATTCTCATTTGACAGGGGGACATTTAGGACAATCTAAGACCCAAGCTCACATCACTGGGAAATTCTACAGGCCTGGTATCCACGCGGACATTAAGAACTTCATGCAGACATGAGAAATATGGGAAAAAACTAGTGCACATATTCCCCTTAGCTGCCCTTCTAAATCCCTTACCAATCATAGAAGTCCTTTTTCCCCAAATATGAATGGATATCATTGGGCCTTTGGAAACCTCTAGACTGGATAATAAATATGCCCTTGTAATCTTTGATTACGCTACCTGATACCCAGAGGCATTCCCCATGTGGAACAATACAACCCAACAGATCTTAAAACATCTTCTACCATTCTTTTCAGGGTTGGTTTCCCCAAGGACATTCTAACAGATCAGGGATCCAATTTTATGAGCAAATTGATGAGTGAAGTCGAGGAATTACTACGTAGATCCACCTTAAGAACCTCAGTTTACCATCCACAAATGGACGGATTGGTTGAGAGATTTAATAAAACCTTTAAGATGATTTTGAGAAAATGAGTAGGACAGGATGGAAAAGACTGGTATAGCATCATCCCCTGGGCCCTGTTTGCCGTAAGAAAGAACACTGGTTTCTCTCGTTTTGAACTACTTTACTGTAGAGAACCAAGAGATATCTTAGGCATGCTTCGAGGGACCTGAGAAGAAAGGGAAGAGGCACCTATTCCCCTTTCACAAACGGCTACCCAATTACAAGAGCATATGAACTTTGCTTGAAATCTAGTCTACACTCACAAGGAAAAATCTTAAGCCCAACAAAAGTCCACCTATAACAAGAAAGTAGATTTGAGATCATTTTCATTAGGACAAAAGGTATTATTCCTCTTACCTACCTCTGAAAAAAAAACTTGTCTCAAAGTGTCATGGGCCATGTGAGGTACTAGAGCAAACCGTGACCTTTACCTATAAAATAGCCCAACCTAATAAGAAGAAATAAAAACACCTTTACCATGGAAATCTCTTAAAGAAGTGGAAAGAAAATCCTTCCACTGCATTAAACTCAATATTGTCTTGTTTGATACTGGAGGAGATAGACAATTCAGAGCTAATTCCCCAAGAACCATCTAGACAAAAGCAAGAAGATTTAAACAACCAGGTCATGGCATTCCCCAATGTATTCTGCGAAAAAAAACAGGGCAATTACATGGTACTTATATTCTTTCTAGCGGTACTCCTTCGCGGAGACTGGTATTTTCTGCCTCAGAACTGTCTGACTCTTGGTGCATGAATAGAAACGCATAGATAATGTGCTGAGGAATATTGCTAGAATATTTAGACTGAATATGGACTTGTCATAACATGTCATAATTGTCATGATTGTCAATCACCGAACCCTAGCCTAAAAGATACATTATGAGTGGTTTGAATTGCCTTCTAAAGATTGCATGTTATGTATAAATATAGTTGCTTGAGCGTTACTCTCTCTCTTGCATCTCAAGAGGTCTGGGTTCACACGTTGCGAGACGTTAGACCCCAGTCGGCTGACTGAGAATACTTTGAAATAAACCAGACTTGTTTGGAAAGGCGAACCTCGTGTCTGTCGTGTCACTAGCATATGGTGATGGTGCCTTAGTTTCCACATGAGGGGTCTTTCACGGCCTAGCAATTAAACTTCCCCACATGGATAAAAGGCAGAGGACGAGAGAACACTCTGTTCGAGGCAATGCACATGAAGGAACAGCAGTTTTGAGTTGGCAGAACTACAAGGGGAGAAAGACAGGAAACGAAGAAGGGTTTGAAAGTCTTAAATTTTGATATCAAGACGATCCAAGCCCGATCGAGGGAGATCCATGGTCTGAGCCTGAACGAGGGAGACCAAGAGTAAACATAAGGGGTCCAATTCTGAAGGAGGGTGGCTCATGATAAATACTGAAAGCGAGAACTTGTGCATGTGACGGTCATGATAGAAATGGAACTTTGACATGTGTTTGTTACGACAGGCCCTCTGCAGTAAGAGACTGTTATTGGAAAAGAGATTTCGGCAGAAAGGCCTGGTTTGAACTTTATCCTTGTGGCAGCGAAGCAAGAGTGTGTGTGTATCTCCAACGTGCCGCATCACCCTGTGCTGAAAGCATGAGCAAGGGGAGCCAACTGCTCAATCATCCAGAAATATTATTTCTTGAACACTTTTCTTTGTTGCTTACATTATTGTCCCACACACTTTTGTATTTAGAAGTAAGGATTGGCAATCGGTTTATTAGTATGGGCCCTTCTATTTTGACAGAGACCCCACTACGACTGCGTTCTTATTATTTGATGGTCGTAGCTTGCTCCCATTCTTAGATTTAGGTTTAGATAGGCGTTCAACCAACCCACTGAAGTTCAATAAACCCCCTTGAACTGAAATCACATGTGTCTGTCTTCACTGTTTGATGCCATGCGTTCCTTACACTTACGAGAGCCAGCGAAAGTAAAGCTAGAGAATAAAGCGCGCAAAGACCTAAAAGCAGCAATACCAAAGACATGGGAAGAAATGGGCAGGGCAAACAGGCAGGGGGCCATGCCCCATGGTAGATGCAGAAACCTGAGCAGCAGGAGAGATACTATTGAAATTGCACAAGGTGATAATACAGGATGTAAAAGTAGAAACAGAAGAACTAGAGCTGCAGGATGTAGATTAAGTGTCAAACGAAACAGGATGTGAGATTGAGCAAAAGGAAGATGAGCAAAATTGGGAAATGGAAGAGGACCGGTAAGAAAGAAATCCATGGGAAAGACAATTAAGACCTCACCCCAAAACCATAGCAGTGGTCAGAGGGAAGAAGAAGGATAGAACACATCATAGCTTCAAACGGGGAAGGCAGTTCCCATTGATACAGAAAATAGAGGGTAGATCGCAATATGCGCCATGGCCACATATGGAAAAGAATAATTTGATTATGATACTACCGCCTCTTACAGGAGGAGCTGGTAAATGGATAAACTCGTTAGAAAATCATACGCTGGGGGCCACCCTAGCGATTGGGGACATGGAAAGCATCTTAGGCAGAATAATAGGAGATCAGACAAACACAATATGGGAGCAAGCAGGCTACACAGGAGTCTGATTAGAGAGAGATGTGCACAAAAGTGCTCCACTTAATAATTGCTGAGCCCGTGTATGGGATGCATTGAGGAGGGCATACCCCGATAGACCTGATATAGCTGCTATAATGTCACACACAATGAAACTTGATGGATACCCTGCATTGAATATTCAGTCTATTCAAGACATGTGGAGAGAAGAGACGGGAAATGTGGGAACAGATCATACCATTATTCTACCATGTACTAAGGAAGGGCTTACCCACTGAAGTGCAAACAGAGCTAGATAGAATTGTAGGTATGGAAGCAAGGGCTGAGGAGAAATACGGGCACACATTTTTGCAAGCGCAAAGGTGACAGGGCGGCTGAAGAGAAAGTGCAGGAAGCAGAAACAAAACTAGTACAGAAGAAACTAGCGCTAGTTAGTATGGAGGGAGCAGTAGTGACAAGTCCCTCAACCAAGCAAAAGCAGTCAGGACCATCCCAATACTGGGCAAAAGCACATGACAATAACAATAGACGAGGCAGGGGTCCAAAGTCCAAGAAGGAACTCACAAAAGGGACTAGGGGAGGATTTGGAGGAGGTTTATTTAGGGGATCATGTTGGATGTGCGGGAAGAAAGGACACATGTCTGAAGACTGTCACAATAGATATTATGCACACAAGACAGCACAGGGATGTTATGCCCCACAGCGGGCTGCAGCCACTATGCCAATGTACATTCCTGGCTCTGCACAGCCCCATACTACAGTCCAAGTACAAATGATCATCCCCACACAGGGACTGCCCATTCAGTATCTTACACCAAATACACAAAATACAGTTCAGAATGATGCACAGCAAGCTCCAGCACAAGCAACTTCAGTACCATGGGAACAGAATGCCCTACCACGGTGAACACTTACACACTACACTGGAGCCAGCATTATAAGCAACAATACTTACTCTCTGCCAGGATCCAACACCTATACACAATAGGACAGCCCACAGCAAGTTTTGATGTGCCCAGTTCTCTCAACCACTCCAAATGCACAGAAGGAACCCAAAGTAGGGGTGAGGATAGGAAATAGAATGTTTACTTACATAATAGACAGAGGAGCTACCTGATCTTGCATAAGGAAAGGACAGTTGCCATTGACAGACAAGACAACAGCACAGAGACTCATGTTTTTTCTAGAGCAATTGTAAGGGTTCCTTTCACAGACAATTTATCCCTTACTATAGGCACACTAGAAATAGTCACACCATTATTATACAGTACCAACACACCAGTGAACCTATTAGAAAGGGATCTCCTTAAGAAACCCAATATGACCATCTAATTCACAGACAAAGGAATTGTGTGTTCAGCACCAGACATGCATTACAACTGAATAGCCTCAGTAATGCAAGCACTCTGCAGCACCAACAATATTCAAGCATAATCATTACATGAGGCACTATTCACATGTGCAGTCACCATTCTGATAGGTTGGTTACCAGGAATGAAGAACGTGATATTTTGCCTGCCAGCAGAATTCCTATTCAGATCAGCAGTACCACATGAGGAAGCCCCAGGAACCATTTCCACACTACACACTAATGCTGTTATCACGAGGAAAGACGCATTCATTGTAACAGGCACAGATGAGGAAGGGATGGAGTGTAGAAGTGTGCTATGCACAAACCCTATACTAACATTGAGAGAAATTATTTGCAAACCTGGACACTGATAGGGAGTTAGTCTTTGAGATCGGAATAACCAAATCAAATCTAGGCATGCGTGTTTACTCTGAATCTACATATTTGTGAATATTCTGCACCTAGCCCCAGTGTCCTCACTTTTTTGGTTATTTTAAAGCCAGCTACTTGCACATTTATTGAATCATTGCTCTCATTCTACCCTAGATAGCCACTTCTATCCACTCACATTATTACCAATATAGTAGTCTTACCCTATCTGCAACAGCCTCCGTGACACTACCTTACCCATTCCTCTGCGCATTCGCACTTGCAACCTACCTTAAATGCCACACTCTCCATCAGCTAGCCACCCCAAGTGCAAATCATGTATCTGCCTCTGATTTACACCGTCGTATTGAGGCCTATCCTATACATATTTAGTATACCAGACTTTATCATGCCACATACCTTGCCTCTATCAGCGCATGTGAATCTCCATCACAAACCTCCTAATTTTAATGACTTGATCACAAGACCCTGTAGTCCCCTCCAAAGAAACCTCAAACCTCACGCCAGACTCCCCAAAATCTATGAGCCCCTAGCCAAAACCCTACATCCTCATGCTAATAACTCTACCAGAAACTTAAAAGGCCCCCAGCCTAACACCAAAGACTCCTCTAATAAAGCCACTAACTAGAGACCACTACACCCACCCAAGGCACCAACACAGCACCCAGGCATTACCTGTGGAATCCACACAAACTGGTATAAAAGGAGCCCCAATAAATGCCCGTTCTATGGTGGCCCATGCTACAGAAATAGCCTATCTAATCCTAACAGAAAAAATTGACTTCCTCGCCATCACTGAATCCTGGCTTCATTCAGCAGCTGGCCTAGCGATCATGTTAGCCATCCCTGAGGACTACACCCTTCTAAGACTATATCACACCACCTGCAAAGGCAAAGGCCTTGCCATAATTGCAAAAGTAGCCTAGCATTGAGACTCACCTCTCCACATAATGTAGACTCATTCGAATCCCTCACTTCCAAGTTGACTATCTCTGACACCCAGACCCTATTTATTCACCTCATATACAGACCCCCTGGTCCACTAGGATCTCACCAATATCCTATCTGATAACATTAAAAACTCCTCAGTATGTCTCCTCTTAGGAGACCTCAACCTTGGTTTCAAAGACCCCTCAGATCTTAAGGCTACACTGATTAACGATTCCCTTGAGGAATTAGACTTCACCCAAAATATTAACAGGTGCAGCCCACATGAAAGGCGGGCCCCTCGATTGCATAGCTGATCTCCTTCTCCTTAGAGGCTACATATCGCCCACTTACCAACAGCATAGCCCCTGCCATCCCCACTAGAAAAAAAACATTACAGTTGAACAACACTCTCCTGATTCTTCCTACCCTGAACTCTCTTCCTGCTCTCACAGACCCATACGTGTTTGTAGAAGAATACAACAAAGTAATGCTTTCTGCTCCAGATGCCATAGCACCATTGAAAATCAGAAAGAGCAAACCACAAAAACATGTGAATACATGGTTCACTCCCCATCTGAAAGCAATCCGACTAGTGAAACACAAAAGCGAACAAACTTGGAGACTTGAACCATCCGACATAAATAAAAACAACCTCAGCAAACTAGCCTCCCTCTATAAAAAAGAAATTATCCTTGGCAAATAAGCGTCATATAACCTGCGTAACACTCAAGCTAAATCAAACACCAAGGATTTGTTCACATTCCTTAAAGAGATAGAAGCTCCTATCCAATCCCCAGACACCTGTCTTAAGGACAGAAGCTGGTGTAGCAGCAGACAGAGCGTCCTATCTAACAAGATAACGACCCTCCAGGCAAAGATCAACAATAAAAAAAGAAATGCTCCTCCTTGCCGCTAATACTAATAATATCTCTGCACCTTTGTCACCCTCGCCTCCCTTTACCTTGCCTCACACTCCTCCGCCCACCCCACCCACACCCCACTTCAGCTTCAAGAAAGTATCCATCCTTGAAGTGGAAAATGTCATCCTTCCCCTCAAACCATCCAACTGCAATGGCGATCCCTGCCCAGCACAAATTGTAAAAGATGCGGCAATCGACCTCTCCCCATTCATTGCCAAGCTTATAAACGCCTCCTTCTCCACCGGCACCATTCTCAGTAACCTGAAGCAGTCTTGGGTCCTCCCACTTCTAAAAAAACAAACACTTGACCCGTCAATACCCACCAACTATCGCCCCATCACCACAGTCCCATTTCAACTCAAAATCTTAGATAAGGTGGTGTACCTCCAAACAATATCTGGAATACAATCATCTGTTAGGAGTACGTCAGTCAGGTTTTAGATCACAATATGGAATGGAAACTGCGCTTATCGACCTTAAAGCACAAATAGATGCCCTGAGAGACAATGGTAAATCAGCACTATTACTGCTGCTTGATCTCTCAGCGGCATTCGATCTGGTAGACCATAAGATTCTCTGCAACCACTTGGACTCTGCCGCACACTTCTCACAAGAAGATATAGGTTGGATTCAATCCTTCTTTGACAACAGAACAATGTGTGTTTTCTCACCCCTAGCAGCTGCTGACCCCTTATCTATCACCTGTGGTGTGCCCCAGGGCTCCTGCATCTCGCCCACTCTGTACAACATCTTCGTGAAACCCCTTTTTTGATGATTTAGATGGCCTGGGTATCACCTACACTAATTATGCTGATGGTACACAGATCCTCATCCCGTTGACAGGAGATTACAACAAGGATTTGGCCTTTGTGAGAAGAGTGTACCTCATCATCCAGGCATGGATGGCATCTCATGGTCAAAGCTTGAATGATGACAAAGCGGAACTCCTCATTCTCGGCACCCCCGTTAACCTTAACAAACTAGGCCATATTTACTCTAACTTGAAAATAGACAATAATAACATCATAGTAGCCAAGGAGGTCAAAACCCTTGGATTGTATATAGATTCCACACTAACCTTCAAAAAACAAGTTACCTCCATGGCCGCAACTACAGCCTATACCTGCAAGCTAATCAGAGCAGCCAAGCCTTTCCTCTCATCTCAAAACTGCATTACCCTAGCAAGAGCCCTTGTTTTATCCACACTGGATTACTGTAATGTCTTATATGTAGGAAGCAACAAATACATCACAACAAGATCCAGATTTTACAAAATAATTCCCTGAGAGCAGCCCTAAGTATTCCCAAGAAAGCCCATATGTCTGACCTAAGAAGATCCAATAACTGGCTCTCCACAAAAGACATAATTCTCCTCAAAACAGCCTCCCTGACACACAAATGCCTTCACCATGCAGCCCCACAATACCTCATTGCCAGATTCTCGAGACAATCCTCCAACCGTCCTTCAAGAACAGCCAATAGCAACCTCCTACTAGTGCCCAGATTTAAACGTACGAAGACTGGCGGAAATAGCTTCCCGGTCAAAGCTGCCCAATACTGGAACTCTCTCCCACCTACCTTAAGGGAATACCTACCCTAACTATGCTTTAGATCCAACCTTATCCATTGGATCAAGGAAAATTATACCTGACACTTTACTACACTTTACTACACATAGATTACATAACTTGCCCCATTTGTGCATTCTGTATATATTCCAAGTGCTACTGCATATAACTGCTCCAAGATGTTTTTGCTATAGTGTGTAACTTGCCTGTTTTATGCCGTCACCCTGTCTACCTTGCCCACCTACAAGTGATGTACAAAATGTATTATATAAAATGTATGACTTTATTTCACATCAATGTAACCGAAGCTGAACAACCCTCTTTATGCCTCTTGCGCCCTGATACCCTGGGGTCTTGAGCGTACTATAAATATTAAAACAAACAAACAAACTTGTCATTTAGTAATACAACATAGAGCAGTCCCCAAACAATAATGACTGCTACGACACCACTTTCACAGCTACACGAAGATTTAGCACAGGTGCCAAGTCGGCTGTGGACAAGAAACCCACGTGACATAGGTCGACTAACCAGCATAGGGGCAAAATAATCCAAAAAAAAAATCAAAGTCATACCAGGTGCCATACTCTATAGAGTGAAGCAGTATCCACTGTACAAAGAAGCAGAGGAGGGAATTTACAATACAATCAAAGCATTACTGGACCAAGGTATCATAGTAATCCTCACACAACAATCATCACAGAAACACAAACCCTTGGCATTCTATAGTGGTCTCCTTAACCCAATGATGCAAGGACAGTTTCCATGCTAGCCTGCATTGGCTGCAGCAGTTTATGCAGTACAGACTTCCGTCACCATAGTTATGGACTATCCACTCACATTTTTTACGTTGAGAATGCATTATTTGCCATTCTAGAGAGTAACAAGTCCACACTCACCAGACAGAGAGCAAGTCAGTACGAGATGATTCTGACAAATCCAGCCATCACCATAGTGAGGTGCCACACCATTAACCCAGTAACCTACATTGCCAAACCAGTTGAACCCCAAGACAAAGTCCATGATTGAGCAGTAGGGAAATATGTGAAAGACCAAGAAGAGGAATTTGGTGCGCAGCGAGATGGGAAACACGTGAGTCTCTCCGGCTCCCGTGGCCGCACCACACATCCTGAAGAAAACGCCTGATTTCTGACTAAATTAGGTCCCAGAACACTCCTGTCGGGTGCCGGACACCCTCGTGCACAAGCTGGGAAGAAAGCAGCTCAAACCGCGACCGAATCCCCGAGTTAGAGCTCGAAGAACTTTCCACGAGCACCAAACCAGCCCGCCTTCAAGATGGCCGCCGCCAGACACTGAAGCCGGGAAGCGGAGCTCCACTGAAGCGGTGCCCTGCTCGCCGCCTGTTCACTTGTGTCGGTGGAGGAGGAGTGCGGCCCCCCTGGGAAGGCTCCGGCAGCGCTCTGATATGTGTGCGGACCTTGGCGCACCTGTGCGCCTCTGTCGTGGTGAGACGCCCTCGGCGCCGCAAAGGAGAGCCGTGCACCCTCCCAAACAGCGTCGCGGGAGGGGCGGATGGTGACAGAGAGACTGAACGAGGCCTGTGAGTCGTGTCTCGGAGGACCTGCGATGGGCGGCTGCGGCATTGTGAACTAGAGCCCGCCAACAGCCTGGTCTCACAGGAGCCTGGAGGAGAGCGACGCACACGCCGTCCGACGAGCGGGGCCTGCTGACAAGACACCACCCAGGGGAGGCCTGCGGCGGCTGAGCACCACACGCAAACAGCGGACACGCTATTGGAGGTAGGAGGACACGCGAACTGCACCGCCCAAATAGGCCCACCCCAGAAGTGAGCGGGCCGGTCCTCGGAGGAGGCCGTGAGGCCGCGGAGCCACCCGGCTGCCATACCACCCACACTGACGCTGGCTGAGGCCCTACCTGAGGACCTACCTCTATGGGACCCACTTCACTGTGCAAACTGACCATAAGCCGTTAAAGTGGCTAATGAACATGAAGGGGGAGAATCCAAAGTTGCTTAGGTGGTCCATAAGTCTACAAGGCTTCGACTTCACTATTGAGCATAGGCCAGGTGTCCAACATAGCAATGCTGATGGGTTGTCCAGAATGTTTAACCGACCTGAACAAGAGACTCATCCAGGGGTGGATTAGTTCCCCCTGTCCATAGTCTGGGAGGGGCGAGTGTTAGGAAAGATTTCGTAATTGTAGGTCATTTTCCTTCCATGTGGCAACCCCTAAACTTTTTGCTGTTGTTTTTCACCTTGTTCTTGACTTTGCCAGAGAAGTGCAGCCTTGTGCCGCACTCCTCTGGGCTTTCGCTCTTTTCTTACGGGGAAACTGACATGCCCTTAAGACAGTCAGTACCGGGGAACGCTGTTTCCCGTAGTTTCTTTTAACATGTTGCGGCTTTAGTGCAACATGACACAAGAGGGCACTGTAAGCTAAGTTACAGCTCTCTTGGGTCTCTAGCCTTCTACAGGCCCTAGATACTCGTTTAGGATTGTATTTGATCGGTGCAAGTCATTCAGGGACGGGAATGGTGGCAGCGATCGTTTCTTTGTATTTTGAGCTCCTTTTGGCATTCTAAGCGCGTTTTCTGCGCTTCACCCAAAATGGTGGCCTGGCTCCCAAAATGGCCAGACCACGAGGCTCCTTTGTCCTGTCCGCTGACCGTCTTGCTCCCTTCACCTTCCCCAGGTAGAGCCGACCCGGGGCCTTCCTTATTTGGGCATGTACTTTCCCGCGAAACGTGGTTGCTTTCGCGGGCTTCTACATGTCTTTTGTGTGCCTCCAGGGTGTGGGCTGGGATGTCTGGTCCCAATACCCATCCTGGGTGCCAGAGAGTCTAGGTTGGTGGGAATGCCTGGGACCACTGTGGTCCGTGATTGGTCCACGAATGGTGTGTGTGTTGATGAGCGGATCTCCTATTGGCTCCCCTCCGTTTTGGCGCGAAGGGAACCGTGGATAAGAGGGGGCTGGAAACACCACTACCACGTCGATCTCCTGAGTTCTCACGAACGAAGGAATACAGGAGCCAAGTATCCTGCAACCAAGAGGCTGGACCGAGGAACCGCTGGTGACCCGCTGAAGGACTCCTCCTTTGCACTGCTGTCGTCCTGTGAAACCCTTTCCTCCTTTGATTGAACCAGAAGGCCTGTACTGGTGCTTTGACCTTTGGAATAGCAGGAACAGCTATTCTCGGCGACTTCATCATCTCCTGCCAGTAAGCATTCGGAAGCGTCTCTGGGCCATCCAGTTGACTGACCAGCTTACACGGGAGTCCTGCTCTGTAACCGCCGCCAGGTTGTGTTGTATTTCGAGTCCTGGTCACTCTCACACGCTTCGTACACTTGGCGTTCCCAAGTCTGAAGTGAGTAGTGTACATTTGTCTCGGATACACACAGCCGCTCCGTTGCCCTGCTGTGGTGACAAAACTGTGCAGGTTTCTTCGATTGGGACGTCTTTTTTCTCTACACGACGACAAGGCATTCCCGGCTCTTCTGAACCTGCCAGCTGCTGAAACTAACGTGGAGAAGCCTGGGTCTGCTTGCATCGGGGACCGGTGAGTAGTATAGCTAGGATCTGGTCGCCCTCCTGCAGTAGTCCATTGCTTTTCCCCGCTGTGTAAAAACAGCACCCTTTTGTCCGTACTCGCGCTCTGCTTCTGCTCACTGTGGAGGCTGCGCTTGAGTCGCGGAACCTGTTCTTCTTCTGTTGTGCACTAACCCGAACTGCCTGACTTCCTCCGAAGAGCTTCTCCTTTTGCCCGTTGGCACCAGCGTGTGCAGGTACTTTGAGCACAAGGCTCCACTCTTCGCAGGGCTCGGACTTCCATCTAGTTAGGTGCCTCTGAAGGCGAACTGAGTCTAAAGTATTATCGCACTGCCTGTTTTCCTTCCCTTGCAGGTGGACTACACATTTCGTGCCTCTAGTGCTTGAGACTGTCGTATTTGTATATATATTGTGTTGATATGGTATGTGTTGGCTTAATATTGTGATATTGTGATTTTCTCGCTACGGTCATTATTTTAAAGGCCTTAAAATAAATGTGTATATATTTTTGATATAACAACTGTTTGGAGTAGTTTGTAAGCGCTCTTGCTTTGTGTGCTCATTGCGGGCTTTCAGTCACCCTCACCCCTCTTGAGACCTAGTCTTGACCGCCGCGATCGCTACCTTGATTGGTCTGGCTCGTCCAGAGGTTACCCTGTTCCAAGTAATTAGGTTGGCCTTCTGAACTTCTGCGCCACCAGGACAGAGTTCAGAAATCCGTCTTAACAGGAAGGTCGCACCCATAACTGGAGGATTGCAGCCCCACACGCAGTGGCTATGAAGCGGTAGCACACCACCCAAACAAAGGCCACTCGACCCAGAGAGAGCCCCCCATAGGGTGTGGGCCCTGCACGCACCGCTCCAACTCCCAGGGCAGCAGGAAGAAAAGACCGAGGCCAGGGACTAAGTGCTGCAGGCCAACTGTGAGGCAATCAGACCCAAAGTAGAAAGGCTCACTGCTGCCGAATAAGACCAGGGGGGTCACGACCGGACCATATTCCGCAGAGGCCTCCAAACGCAATCCCAGAGCCAACAGCCCAAGAATGGGTGGACAAAACACACCGATATCCAGCCGCCACAAGAGGATCACCACGCAAAGACCACAGCCGCAAGGTGCAACAGGAACCATGGGAAAAGAGAAATCCAGAAAGCAGCCCACTTAAAGCAGAATGGATCAATACACCATTCCCCCACTGCAGGCCCCCGACTTACACGCGCCATCCCCAGAAGATGCAGAATCAGAACATATAATCTCCCTGAAGGACGTAATGACCGCCATTGCAGATTCCTGCACATCAATGGAACAAAAAATGGACGGGATCAGCATGGATGTGTCCCTCCTCAGGCACGACCTTCAAAAACTGACGGCCCGCACCGGGGAGGCCGAACATCGTATATCCAACACTGAGTATAGAATGAACACCGTGCCACAACAGCTCCAAAATGTCACATCTAAACTGAAGGTGCTGGAGGACAGAATTGAAGACGGAGAGAGTAGATCCAGACGCAACAATGTGCGCATTCTCGGCATACCCGAGAGAGCCGAAGGTCCCTGCATGGAGCTCTTTTTGGAGCAATGGTTGACCGACCTGTATGAGCCGGACGCCTTCTCCAAGTTCTTCTCCATAGAAAGGGCACACAGAGTACCCACAGGCAGACCTCAACCCGGCGCGCCTCCATGCACGATAATCGCAAAGTTTCTGAACTACAGGGACCGTGATGCCCTACTACAGTATGCGTGTGCGAAAGGCACTGTCACATTTAACAGCTCCAAAGTTGCCTTCTTTCCCGACTACACCAGGGACGTCCAAAAGGCGAGACAATCCTTCGATCATCTCAACAAACAGCTGCAAACAATGGGAGTGAAGTATGGCCTGCTCTTCCAGGCGCAACTCAAGATATATCATAAAGGGACAACGGTCCACTTTAACGACCCCAAGGAGGCCTGGCGATGGGCTGAACAAAACATAGACGGAGACTGGTCCGTCCCCCGTGACGTCGGACGGAGGAACCGTAGGTCTCCACCAGACCAACAGCAAGTGGCCCAAGATCCACCGGAAGACATGGGGGGCTGACCACAGCCCCAATATTAGCCAGATGCCTGAAGCCCCGTGAGGTTACCCAGGTAGAGACACAGAACCTTTTGTTTACACACACATACGTAACACCAGGCAACACACACATACCTGATACGACCGCGGTACGCCCCAAAACCGCAACACGAAGAGAGCCCCCCCGGGGCTGAATCGAACCCCATGTACATTATGCGTAACTCTCCCCCTCCGGGCATACCTCGCGAGGAGGGCTTTTATCCCCTGGGTTGTTAAGAAGGGGGAAACCACCCGTACTGAAAGTCAAACTAAACGCATATAAGGCATTCAGTTGATGCTGAGGGGAAAATTCCCTCCATCCCCCGAGGAGTGAAACAAATCCCACGTGTTGCACACGGGCAGTTTCCCACAGGGACCTCCTCTAGAGGAGCAGCATCTGCCCCCTTGGGCTTCATCTAGGGGAAAGTCACTTTCACTTGAAAGTAAGTTTGGTACATGTTAAGTGTCCGGTTGACACCATAGAGCTGTTGTTTGGGTGACCGCTGCTTCTAGTTGGGAGGAGTATAGGGTGGGGGGTTAGGGGTTTGTTAAGGACAGCTTCAGGCGGGACCAATCAAACTCATAAGGGAATATGGCTGGAATGGATGTCGGGGTCCCATGGGCAGGGCTCCAATGGGTGTATATCGCCGCCGGAGACACTGAGGGCTAATATCATTAAACGCTCATATGGCAGAGGACAACAGTAAGGCGGATGCCCTCAGAACACTAAGACATGTCTTGGAACGTAAATGGCCTGGGCAATGCCATCAAGCGCCGTCTGGTGCGCTAATTCCTGAATAGACGGAGGGCCGATATAGTGTTCCTATCCGAGACACACCTCGCAGGCACAGAATGTACCCTATTCAGACATACGAACTATAAGTTAGCACTCCATTCCTGCTTCACGATGGGTGCAGGAGGCGTCATGATCCTGGTACAAAAAAACCTCCCCCTCCACCTCCACACGGTGACCCATGATACAGGTGGCAGATACATATATACGACGGGTGAGCTGTGGGGACAATCCGTGGCACTAGTAGCAATTTATGCACCACCAACCCTACTAGAGCCACTACTCACCGACATCACCCCGCTAATCGCCAATGATACATCTGACTACATGGTACTAGGCGGTGACTTTAATGAAGTCATGAACGTAACCCTGGATAGATCACATATATGTAACAGAAACCCGAACGTCCCCACCAGACTGGCCACATTCACTAACGCATTCGGCCTTTGCGATGTGTGGAGAGAACTACACCCAGACACTAGAGCGTACTCCTTCCACTCCGGGGCACATGCCTCGCTCTCCAGATTGGATTATTTTTTCACCCCCGCTACCGACCTACACAGGGCACAGGAAATAAGCATGCTATCTAGAGGTATTTCTGACCATTCTCCCATTGAAATGGTACTCACCACATCCCGGAAAATCCCACCACCGTGCTGGCGCCTGAACAGCTATCATCTGGGTTACCCTGAGCTGGTCGACAGACTACAGGAAACTACTAATACTTACTTTGAGCTAAACACACAGGCGGAAGCGAACCCTGAAACGCTGTGGGAAGCCTATAAAACGGTCCTAAGAGGCGAGCTGATCTCGTGGACGGCGGCCCAAAAGAGGCAGCATATGCACAAGATCCTTGAAGCAGAGACACAAGCCAAACAGGCAGAGGAGAGGCACATAAACGAAAATACGCCAGCCTCCAACCGGGAGTTGCTATTAGCACAAAAAAGATTGCAAAGTATTGCGATGGATAACGCTAGACAAGCACACACTGCAATGAGAGCAAGGATCTATGACACAGGCGACAAGGCCGGCAAGATGTTGGCATGGCTGGAAAGGAAGGAGCAGGGACGCAACCATGTCCGAAGACTTGAACCAAAAGGATCAAATGCAGGAGTAACAGACCAGGAAATAACCCAAGGCTTTGCGGAATACCATGCCGAGTTATACGGCGAACCCACAACTCCGATGGACGCTACGATCATGGACCACATTGAAATCCCTACCCTAAATGAAGCCCAGCGGCAACAACTGGAGCGAGAGATCATGGAGGAAGAGATCCTAGGTGCCATCTATGGTCTCCAGTCTGGTAAGACCCCTGGCCCAAATGGCTTCCCGGTGGAGATATGGCGTAAGGCAGGCGCTAACGTGATAGCCCCCCAGTTGCTGAAAATGTACCTCCACGCACGAGAAAAGGACACTCTCCCCCCAGACCAACGAGAAGCAACAATAGTAGTGATACCCAAGCCGGACAAGCCCCCAGAAAGATGCAGCTCATACAGGCCCATCTCGCTCATTAACTCGGAAACTAAGATACTCGCAAAACTGCTAGCGGATCGGCTACAGAAGGTAATTCCTGTCCTAATACACCCGGACCAATGCGGCTTTATGCCACAAAGATCAACCCGCATGAACCTCTGCAGGCTATTTTCAGCGTTGGAAAGGGCAAACAACATACAGGGTCCACTAGCCCTGTTAGCAATCGACTTTGAAAAGGCCTTTGATTCGGTGAGATGGGAAGCTGTCTGGACCATGATGCACCGCATGGGCTTCGGTGAAACCTTCATGAGCTGGGTGCGACTGCTGTATGAATCCCCGGTTGCTAGGACCAGGGTCAATGGCTGGAGATCAGAACTGTTCAGGCTGGGAAGAGGCACAAGGCAGGGCTGTCCACTATCGGCCATGATCTTCGCCATCGCCGTCGAATCCCTGGCGATCCTACTGCGAAACACTCAAACCTGGGAGGGCTTCCGATGGTCCGAGACCTGGGAAGACCGAATATCTCTTTATGCAGATGATCTTCTCATCTACCTAAAGGACCCGATAGCCTCCTGCCCCAAGGTCGTGCAACTACTGAGGCAATATGAGGTATTTTGCGGACTACGCGTGAACTGGTCCAAATCCATCCTTTTTCCTATAGGAGGCACTCCAGTGGCAGGCCTAGCTCCGGGCCCTTACCAGATCGAGAAGGAGAAGTTCAAATACTTGGGAATACATATTACAACGCAACTCACGGAATACACAGTGCTGAACCTCTCCCCCCTGATAACGAGATTCGCAGAGGACACCCGCCATTGGATATCCTTACCACTTACACTGCTTGGTAGGGCAGATCTGTTCAAAATGATTGCCCTTCCCAAATTCCTATACATCCTGCAAAACGCGCCTTTGTACATCCATCATCAGGACTTTCGCAAAATTGAATGCATCCTCCGGAAACTGCTATGGAAAGGAGGACACCCAAGAATTGCCCTTGCCACTCTTCAGAGGTCTATCTGGGAGGGATCGGGTTGCCCAGACTGCAATCATACTACTGGGCTGCCCAAATGGAGGTGTTGAATGATATGCTCCACGGCGACGGGAGCCTGCCACACATCAGGGGCTTCCACTGTAACGCCATGGCGAAACCAATAGAGCACCTCTACAGAGACCTGGACAGACCTCCGAAACCAGACATGATATCTCACATAATGAGAATCTGGAAGGAAGCGTCACGATACTTGGGCTGGGGAGGGAAAATAACTCTGACCCAACCGTTGTGGAACAACTGCAACCTGCCCGAAAAACGGAAGCTGCCAAGATGGCCCAGATGGACCCAACGAGGAATCTCCAATGTCAGAGACGCAATGCATGAGGATAACCTGGCAACATTCGAAATTCTGCAAGAGAAATTCTCCCTGCCAGACACAGAAAGTTTCCACCATATGCAACTAGTCCATGCCTGGACGGCCCAGCGACAATCCATACAAGATCTGCCAGAAAGCTCTCCACTAGAGCGCAACATAGTCCAAGACCGAGTGGAGCGGAAGGTTACCTCCACAATGTACAACGTAATAACCTCATTTGCGACACCAGAGTTATCCAGTCTGAAAGCAAAGTGGGAAGGTGACATGGGCCAGCTTCTGCCAGAAGACTGGGTGGAGGCCCTGATGTATCAAGGCTCCGACTGGTCCAGCTGAAGATACTGCACCGCACCTATTACCCAAGAGTGGCCCTCTTCCGTTGGGGCAGGGCCTCGGATGCAAGATGTCTGCGCTGCAAGCAAGAGGAAGGTACATTTTTTCATATACTGTGGGACTGTGATAACATCCAGCAGCTATGGCAGAAATGCTGCGACAAGCTGTCCAGAGTTCTGGGTAAACAGATACAGAGGTGCCCGAAGCAACTGCTTTTGGGGATCTCCGGTGAATCTGACCTCTCCCGTTATGAGAAACTGTTATGGTCCACTGCAATGGCAGTCCTCAGGTGGAACATTGCTCAGTTGTGGGGGTCAGAGCGCACACCCAGCTATGACCAATGGGTTACGGATGTGGACATATGTGCAGTAATGGAGCATCATGTGTACAAAGCGAGGGGTTGCCCGCAAAAAGCCGAAAAAATTTGGAAAAGATGGGAGGAGGATGATTGAGATTCAGGGGCAAGTACTGTAGCCACTGAGACTGTAGGAGGCCCACCAGAGGGGAATACCGACTCTGTTAAACGCACCCTGTGACACGAGGACTTCCGATGTCGATTCCAACGGACTGTCGCACCATGGTCCCTGAAGCTGCGTTGTTGTTGTTGATGTTATTGTTTTTCTTGTTCACCTCGCTCCCTCCATGCTTTCCCTCCCTCCTCCCCCATCCCCTCCTCTCCCCGTCCCCCCACCCCCCCTCTTTTCCCCTCCCCATGTCCCCTTCCCGGAACGCAGAGAGGTGTATGTAATGCTGTTTTAATGTAAAAATCAATAAAATCTTTGATAAAAAAAAAATAAGAGGAATTTGGGATAGTGATGCAGCAGAGATTACCTTCACATTACTCTGGAAACACAGAAGAACTCATAGCACTCATTGAAGTATTAGAAATCTCAGCATACAAAGATGTCACCATATACACTGATTTGGCATACATGTCATCTACTGTATACCCAGGTTTATCGTGATGGAAAAGGAGAGGTTACAGACGAGCAATTGGTCCCCAGTCCAGCATGCAATTAATTTTGTTAGTAAGACTAATTGAAGCATTGAAAGGTCCTGTACACATAGCCCTAGAAAAGTGTACAATGCACTCCATAGGAACAGACTTGGTGTCACACAAAAATGTCGCTGCAGATGCAGTCACAAAAAAAGCAGCTTATATGCCCTTTATAGAAGAAAACAAAATACCTGTTACCACAGCCCAGAAAAGAGGGTCTCCAGAAGTATACAGTGCATTATCAAAGGAACATATGATTGAATTTCAGGAAAGTTCCCCAGCAGATGTATTGACCTAAGTGAGGACTCTAGTTTGTGGCAAACCTGCCCAAACAAGTTGACAAATTCATGGCCAACTGCACTAAATGTCAATTATTTCATCCAGGACACACACTCAAGACATTGAATGCAACATTGTCCTGACCCCACATGGCCATTCAACGAACTCCACATATATTACATAGATATGGAGAACTGATGCAACACATACAAGTATGTACTAGTGTCAGTGTGCCCATACTCTCATGTGTCAATACAGATGCTAAATCTGCTGGTAGGTTTTTAGTGAGGCAAGTAGTACCTCGATGGGGTATCTGTGAGACTTTGAGTTCGAATAATGGTCCCCACTTTGTGAATACATTCCTGGAAGAGGTCACTCGACTGTTAGGAATTAGGCACAACCTTTGCACTGCATACCACCCGCAGAGAGAGAAATAGAGATTGTGTGACACCCTCAGAAATAGCTGGCCACTGCCTGCACCTGGCTCTATAAAGCTTAGGAAATCCGCCTAGCAAAGACCACCACCTCACATGCCACAAGGCTGTAACAGGAAGGAGGATGTTTTCCCCAGCAGAACCTTCATGAACAGGGTCAGATGCATATAGCAGCTTTTTAAGGAGAGGAATTAAATGTTCATCTTAAGAATATGTCAACCTGCGCAAAGGTAATTTCTTTACAGATAAACGTCAGAAATAATACAAGGGCCCCAACGGATCAACAAGGTGCCACAACAGAGGAACCTCTTCAGCTACACGTGATGACAAGGTCTACGCAAGGGAGCACGTTTGCAAATGGAGTAAATTGAAGTTCCCAGGTCCCCACGAGGTGGAGCACTCAACCCCAACAGCTGCTAAACTCAAGGATTGTCGTGCCTGAGTGCACTTGACCAACTTGCACAAGGACCCAAGCACAGCATCTCAAGTCTGATGAACAACTGTCTCCAATATCAGAACCAGAAATGAAAATTTAGTATACCAAGTGACTATTAAAACAAGTAAAGAATGAAATTGAAGCCCTTCGGGCACAGCAGAACAAGTGCTAAATTCATTATGGAGTAACCTCAAGAAAATAGGCATAGAAATGTGAAAAATGTATTGATAGAGATATGTTGTTTCTTTTTCTCTCTCCTTCTTTCAATCCTTTTAACACAGCTGCTAAGATTGTGACTTAGAAGTGCTAAAACCAATAATACAAAGCTAGAAAAAATGTATTCGCATTTAGAAAAAACCTCCTGATTAGACATAGAAGAAAAGTGAATAACGAAGCAAGTAGCATGTTAGATGAACATCATTCAGAAGGAAAAAATATGCGGTGTAACCTCATGAAAGAATTCACTAGGGCCCTGGTAAATGAATCATGTTATATATGCGGTTTAATCCCACATGTGGTTGGCACCTCCAGACTGTTCTTATCACTGCAGGTCGTGCTGACTTTACACAGTGCTTGGCACATTTAGTAACCTGTAAAGTCCGGGGCCAATTCTAGGCCACACATTGTATATAAAAATGGAAAACAGATCAAAAGAATAATGTGAAACGATGGGAAAGGGAGAGGGTGCCAGGTGTCCAGGAAAGTCATTAGCAGTCCTAGAAGGTGCACAGTTTGGAACAAGTAGTGGGTTAGGGGAAATCAGTATTCAATACTGAGGGACTAATGGGATTTACAGAAGCAGAAATAAAACATACAGATTAACTATGTAGAGATATGTTGGCATTACATGTAAATACACTGACAGGTTTGCATCAACATGAACAACATGTAAAAGTACAGAAACTCACTCGATCTTCATTTTGTTTCAGAGGCTGAGGAAGCGTGCCCATTGGCAGCAATCAAAACTGCAACCGGACCTTTCAGATGCCAGAATTAAACAAAGGCACATCCACCATAATGGATTTGTGATGTCATCTTTGATATTCCTGAGTGTTAGGCTTAGCAGTGCACGGTGGTGGCGCGAGTTATGGTTGCTTAGCTTACCATAACTGGTGAATTTCAAGGGTTTTTCGGTTTTACTTGGAACCATAACGTTCCTTTGACAAAGTTTTTTCACTGAATTTCATAGGTTTTTAGTAGCGCAACTTTACCATAACGTCCCTTTAACAAAGTTTTTTCACTGAATTTCATAGGTTTTTAGTAGCGCAACTTAACCATAACGTTCCTTTAACAAAGTTTTTTCATTGAATTTCATAGGTTTTTATTAGTGCAACTTAACCATAACGTCCCTGTAACATTTTTTTTCTACTAAATTTTAAAGGTTTTTATTAGTGCAACGTGACCATAACATCCTTTTCAATAGTTGAAGACCACTTACATCTTATGTCCTCAAAGTGGGAATGCCGGGTGGTGAAAAAAACAAAAATAGTTTCCTTCCTACGCCGGGACGCCTGCGGCGTCTCGGTGTAGGAAGGAAAATCTTTTACCAAGATGGCCACCATGGAAAGGGAAGGCAGGGTGTATAAAGAACACAACGGCCCATGAGCGGGGTTGGGGGGGCACAGGGGAGACACATGGGCATGAGCGGGGGGTGAGAGGGAACAGGGTACTAACGGGGCATGAGCAGGGGGTGAGGGGGAAAAGGAAGGAAACACAGGGCATGAGCGGTGGTGGGGAGAACACGAGAGAGACACGGGGCATGAGCAGCGGGTGGGGAGGAACATGAGGGAGCCACGGGGTATGAGCATGGGGTGGGGAGGAACACGAGGGAGACACAGGGCATGAGCGGGGGGTACAGGGCACATATGGGACATGAGCGGGGGTGGGGAGGAAAGGAGAGAGACAAGGGGCATGAGCGGGTAGTGGGGGGAACACGAGGGAGAAACGGAGCATGAGCGGGAGGTGGGGGGCCACAGGAGACAGACACGGGGCATGAGCAGGGGTCAACAGGAGAGAGACATGGGGCATGAGCGGGGGGTGGGGAGAACAGGAGACAGACACGGGGCATGATCAGGGGGGGTGCGGAGAACAGGAGACAGACACGGGGCATGAGCGGGGGATGGGGGGAACAGGAGACAGATACGGGGCATGAGCGGGGGTGGGGAGAACAGGAGACAGACACGGGGAATGAGCGGGGGTGGGGGGCAACAGGAGACAGACACGGGGCATGAGCAGGGGGCATGGGGGCAACAGGAGAGAGACACGGGGCATGAGCGTGGAGTGCGGGAATGCAGGAGACAGACACGGGGCATGGGTGGGGGCAACAGGAGACAGACACGGGGCATGAGTGGGGGGTGGGGGGAACAGGAGACAGACACGGGGCAGGAGCTGAACAGAAGACAGACAGGGGCATGAGCAGGGGAGTCGGGGGCAACAGGAAAGAGACACGGGGCATGAGCGTGGGGTGGGGGGGTACAGGAGACAGACACTGGGCATGAGCGGGGGGTGGGGGGCAACAGGAGAGAGACACGGGACATGAGTGGGTGGGGGGAACAGGAGACAGACACGGGGCATGAGCAGGGGTCAACAGGAGAGAGACAAGGGGCATGAGCGGGGGGTGGGGAGAACAGGAGACAGACACGGGGCATGAGCAGGGGGGTGGGGAGAACAGGAGACAGACACGGGGCATGAGCAGGGGATGGGGGAACAGGAGACAGATACGGGGCATGAGCGGGGGTGGGGAGAACAGGAGACAGACACGGGGAATGAGCGGGGGTGGGGGGCAACAGGAGACAGACACGGGGCATGAGCAGGGGGTGTGGGGGGCAACAGGAGAGAGACACGGGGCATGAGCGTGGAGTGCGGGTATGCAGGAGACAGACATGGGGCATGGGTGGGGGCAACAGGAGACAGACACGGGGCATGAGCGGGGGGTGGGGGGAACAGGAGACAGACACGGGGCAGGAGCGGACCAGAAGACAGACACGGGGCATGAGCAGGGGAGTCGGGGGCAACAGGAAAGAGACACGGGGCATGAGCGTGGGGTGGGGGGTACAGGAGACAGACACGGAGCATGAGCGGGGGGGTGACGGGCAACAGGAGAGAGACACGGGACATGAGTGGGTGGGGGGAAAAGGAGACAGACATGGGGCATGAGTGGGGGGCAACAGGAGACAGACACAGGGCATGAGCGGGGGGTGGGGGGTACAGGAGACAGATACGGGGCATGAGCGGGGGCTGGGGGGCAACAGGAGAGGGACACGGTGTAACGCTCACCTGATTCCCGTAGAGGCGCCGGTCTTGACTGGGCGTATACCGTATCTTCAAGGTGATGTGTAACACACGGCTGGCTCTTTGGGCTGGACCTCTGTGCACTGTATGTCTGACTCGAAGGGTAAGATGTCTGCAGATAGAAAATATGGGATTAAGGAACTGGGTTATTGAATGTCTCTCTCTTCTTCCCTTTCTCTTCTCCTGTAGAACCCCAAAGGTTAACGCTCTCACCTTAGGTAAGTGAACGCCGTGCTCTCCATCTGCCTCGGGGCAGGGTGCTGTAACCAGTTTCTTCACTGGATAAGGGGAGCAGGCCTCTTGACTTCAGAGGACTGCTGTCCGTCGTTTACTGCACGAACGGTAAGTTTCGAGTAATTCTAATGTCTTTAAAGTCTTTAGTAATGATGTTTCTTGTTTTGCAGGGTTCCGGCAATGGCGGATGACGGGCTGAAGTGAGTTGAAGATGGAGCCCGTGTGATGAATAGAAGCGCCTGGAAGCACGTAAGTAAGCGCTTGTTGCCTGCTTCACGATGCGCTCTAACTGTCTTTTTATTTTGCAGGTACAAGTTCGGAGCGGCTGCAGGGTGCCGGAATACCCACTGGGTTAGATGTGGAAAGGAGTAATGGCACGTGAGTATTAAAGTTCCCCAATGTCTTTAAACGCACCTTGTTTTGTCTTTCAGATGCGGGATGCAGCGCCGAAGGCCTCCGGAGCGTGCGAAGAGTTGGTAAGCTTTTGTCTTTCACATGCCGGAATGCAGTGTGAAGACCTCCGGAGCGCACGAAGAGTAGGTAAGCCTTTGTCTTTCAGATGCCGGAATGCAGCGCGAGGCATTGGTGACAGCCGATGGACTAGGTAAGTGAAGAGCTGTCACTGAAGACCGTAATGCTAACCTGTTCTTTCTTGTCTTTATAGGTGTTGCTGAAGACTGGATTCAGGATGGTAAGCCTTTTTCCTTAGGCCCAGGATCAGATGCAGAAGACACGATGAGCGTTCTGCTGCAGAAGATGCAGAATAACGCAAAGCAAGATTCATCCATCGGGTGTGGTTTAAATAGCCTCCTGTAGTGCTTAGGGGTCTCCTTCCACAGCCACGCCTAGGTGAGAAAAGAGTTCCTGCTTTCCAGAAGAGTTCCAGTGTTCTGAATCTAGGGAGTGGCTCCTGCCCCACCCAACAGGAAAAGTAGTTCCAAACAGAAGAGGATCAGAGGCTCAACTGGCAGGCAAGTAAGCAGCATGGTCTGCTGCAGGTAAGTCCACCCAAGCATTATGAGCCCGGCGCTTCCAGCGCTGGGACTGGGCATATTTATGAGCCTGGTGCCACTGGCGCCAGGACTGGGTCCAAAAGGTCCCAATTGGGACTGGTTGGCACTCGGAACCTGGGTTATGGATCTGCTTCCAAGGGAGTTGGGAAAACCCTGACCTTTTGGAAGCAGAGATCATGACAGTACCCCCCCTCAAGCCCCCTCCCAAACCGGGCTTCTCCGGTGGTTTTGGCTTGTCAGGAAATGTTCGGTGAAATCTTTTGATTAGGCGAGGAGCGTGGACATATTCAGCAGGTTCCCAGGATCTCTCTTGGGGGCCGTAGCCTTTCCAGTCAATTAGGTAAAATAGTTTAGATTTGGAGATCTTGGAGTCCAGAATGCTTTTGACTTCAAACTCGAGTTCTCCATCAACTAGGATAGGTTTTGGAGATTTAGTTAGTCGGGTTTGAGGTTGTACGGGTTTTAATAGAGAGACGTGGAAGACCGGATGTATCTTCATGTGCTGGGGCAAGTCCAACTTGACCGCTACTGGGTTTACTATGGTAGTGATGGAATAGGGACCAAGGTATCTTGGGTTGAATGTGCGTGGCCCTTTTAGAGGTAGATATTTGGTGGATAACCAGACTTGATCCCCTACTTGATATTGAGGGGCTTCCTTCCGATGTTGATCTGCTCCTTTCTTGTATTGTTCTTTAGCCTTTTGAAGGTGAGAAACAGCTTCCTTAAAGGCTTGGGTGATTGTACAATGCAGGTAGTCTACTGCTGGTGTTTCAAGATCTTGGAGGGGATCCAACTCCCAGGTTCGAGGGTGACTGCCGTACAAAAGAAAAAACGGGGTTTTCCCAGTTCCTGAATGGACAGAGTTATTGTAGGCATATTCGGCTATCCAAAGGATGTCTTTCCAAGTTTTTTCAGTTTGTTGCAGCATGCAGCAAAAATACTGTTCCAGAGTTTGATTGGTCCTCTCGGTTTGTCCGTCGGTCTGAGGGTGGTGACTGGTCGATAGTCTGATATCAATTTGAGCCGACCGACAGCAACTTCGCCAAAAATGAGAAATAAATTGACTACCTCGATCCGAAATTAGAACCGAAGGAAAACCGTGCAGTCGGACGATGTTTTCGAGAAATTCACGGGCCAGATTTGCTGCTGTTGGCAAGCCTTTGAGCGGAATGAAATGCGCCATCTTGGAGAATAAGTCCACGATTACTAGAATCGTAGTGTATCCGGAGCATGGAGGTAGATTGGTGATGAAGTCCATAGAAAGCGTATGCCAAGGGCGAGGTGGGATGTCAATAGGGCGTAAGAGGCCTGCTGGTCTTTCCTTTTGACTCTTGTTTTGGGCGCATACTCCACAGGACATTATAAAGTCTCTGATATCTTTTTTCCAAGACGGCCACCAGAAGTAGCACTTGATCTTTTCTGAGGTCTTGGCCATACCGGGATGTCCTTCCATTAAAGAATCGTGATAACAAGAGATTACTTTTTTCTGTAAATCTGTGCTGGGTAGGTATAATCGTTCTTGGAAATACAATAAGTTGTCCTTTACTGCAAAGTCCTTTCCCTGCAGATGCCAATTCTGTATGTCTGCTGGAGTTACAAGTTGCCTGGCTTTATCCTTAACTTCCTCTATGGATTCTGTGGCGATTACACCCAGAATTCTTTGTTCGGGAATGATTGGTACAGGTTTAGGGTTGATCAAGTGTTCTTCCGCTCCCATCCGAGAAAGGGCATCAGCTTTACCGTTCTTTGTACCAGGTCGATAGGTAATTATGAAGTCAAACTCGGCAAAGAATAATGCCCAACGGAGTTGTCTAGAGGATTGGGCTTTTGCGGTTTTCAAATATTGCAGGTTTCGGTGATCCGTAATCACAGTAACGGTGTGTCGGGCCCCCAGTAGATAATGCCGCCAAGCCTAAAAGGCAGACTTGATAGCCAGAAGTTCCTTGTCAGTAATCGTGTAATTGATTTCAGGAGGCGAGAATTTGCGGGACCAAAATGCCACGGGATGCAACTGATTGGTTACCGGGTCCTTTTGTGATAGAACTGCCCCCATGGCAAGGCTTGAAGCATCAGTTTCCACGATGTAGGGGAGTTCGGGGCGGGGGTGTTTTAAGATTGGTGCAGAGATAAATTTAGTCTTCAAATCCTGGAAAGCTTGTTCCGCCTCGGTAGACCATTCAAAACGTTTGTTTTTCTTTAACAAGGCAGTGATGGGCTGGACTATTCGAGAGAATTCGGGGATAAACCTGCGGTAAAAGTTAGCGAAGCCTAACATGCTTTGCACACCTTTTACGGAGGATGGTGATGGCCATTTGAGAACTGCATCGACCTTCTTTGAATCCATACGCACTCCGCCAGGTGATAATATGAATCCCAAGAATTCAACTTCAGTCACGTTGAAAACACATTTTTCTAACTTAGCGAAAAGTTTGTGTTGACGCAATCCTTCGAGGACCATTTTCACGTGTTTCCGATGTTCAGATTCCGATGAAGAATAAACGAGGATGTCGTCAATGTAAACAACAACACACACATCTATGAGCTCTCTGAGGACATCGTTCATAAAATATTGAAAGGTGGCCGGGGCATTGCAAAGTCCGAAGGGCATGACCTGATATTCAAATAGCCCATACTTGGTGCGGAAGGCCGTCTTCCATTCATCGCCCTCTTTTACTCGTACCAAGTGGTAAGCTCCTCTAAGATCCAGCTTTGTATATATGCATGCTTTTCTGACTTGGTCCAGGAGTTCAGGGATCAAAGGTAACGGATATCTATTCTTAACGGTGATCTGGTTCAGGGAGCGATAATCTATACAAGTTCTAAGGTCTCCTTCCTTTTTTGGAACGAAGAACAAAGCTGAAGAAGCAGGGGACTTGGAAGGACGAATAAACCCATTTGCCAGGTATTGATCCAGGTATTGTCGAAGGTGAAGGTTCTCAGGCTCGGTGAGGGCATAAATTCTACTACAAGGAGGAGTAGATCCAGGTATCAGGTCTATCTGGCAGTCATAAGACCTATGAGGAGGTAGAGAGTTAGCCTGATCCTTCCGGAAAACATCTTGGTATTCTAGGTATTCGGGAGGTAACTGGGGAGTCTCTGAAGAAATTGCTGCCAGTGCAACACCAGGTGGAGGGTGACAAGTAGAGACACATTCTGGAAACTGGACCGTTCTTGCTCGCCAATCGATCAGAGGATTGTGTTTCTCTAACCAAGGTATTCCTAGAATAATCTGAAACTGAGGGGCCTTGATCACATCGAACACGATCTTCTCCTGGTGTCCATCTTGACTTACTAGCGTCACCTCTTGAGTGGTATGCGTTACTGGCCCGGAGGCTATCTCCGTACCATCCACTGTAGTAATGACGTCCTTTACAGCCTTGGGACAAAGAGTTAGATTCATCATCAAAACCATTTCATGATCCACATAATTGCCGATGGCACCGCTGTCGACGTAAGCTTCAATTGCATGTAATCGATCCGGATTATCAGGGCTAATGAGGACCATAGGTATCACGAAATGCGAGGTCACGGAACTGGTTTTCATGCTCGGCAAGAGGACCTCTATTCTTGTCGGGCGAGGTCGTTTCCCTGCTCAGAGTTTGTAACTTTGGTAACTGCAGCTCCTGCTGCCTTCTTGGCAGGTTTCACCGGACAGTCTCGAAGAAAGTGCCCTGAGTTTCCGCAATAGAGGCATAATTGCAACTGTTTTCTCCTTTCCCGCTCCTTTTGTGTTAGAGGACCTTTCAGACCCCCTATTTGCATGGGTTCCCCGGAGTCTACTCCTTTGGAAGGAGTTGGCGGTTTGGAAAATACTCGAGCATCAAACTTGGAACGATCGGCCTTCCTGTTCTGCAGTCTGTGATCTATTTGAACGACTAAGTCTATATAGTCCGAACAATCTTGTGGGGGATTCACTACTTGGGCGAACACATCTTTGAGCTCTCCACGTAGACCTCTATAAAACAGCGTAATCCTTTTGTCCTCAGGCCATTGAGTTTCCACTATCAGTCTGTTGAAAGACGCAATATAAGCCAAAAGGTCTTGATTACCTTGTCGCAACGAAAGAAGCTCATTGTCCAAGGCCTGCCCCTGTGAATGTCTTGCGAACAGTTTTTCCATACTGAGCTGAAAAGCTTGAAAATCATGGAGGACCGGATCATCTTGATTTACTAGAGGGATCGACCAGTCTGCCGCATTGCCACTAAGGTACGAAAGCACGAAAGCTACTTTAGCTTGATCAGTTGGAAAGGCTGCTGGCCGGCATAAGAAATGCAACCGGCACTGATTGATAAATACTGCAAACCTCTTTGGGTCACCAGAAAATCGTTCGGGCGGAGCCAGAGGTGCATTCCCAGGTAGGTTGATCTGCACTGGATTCATAGAGGATGTAGAAGGAAGATTTCCCCCAGATGCGGGTAACGGGGTCTGTCCGGCTTGTGACTGTAGCAATTGTCTAGCGAGATCATCTGTTCGCTCCTTGGAAATAATCAGTTCCCTTCTTAGAGCGTTCGTTTCCTGACGGGCTGCATGCACTTCTGCCCTTAGTTCCCCAAGTAACTGGGCTAGCTGGTCGGTATCCGAGGTATCCATAGCGCCTGGACGGGAGTTTTGTGGTAGGCTTTGCGTTCTGTAACGCTCACCTGATTCCCATAGAGGTGCCGGTCTTGACTGGGCGTATACCGTATCTTCAAAGGTGATGTGTAACACACGGCTGGCTCTTTGGGCTGGACCTCTGTGCACTGTATGTCTGACTCGATGGGTAAGATGTCTGCAGATAGAAAATATGGGATTAAGGAACTGGGTTATTGAATGTCTCTCTCTTCTTCCCTTTCTCTTCTCCTGTAGAACCCCAAAGGTTAACGCTCTCACCTTAGGTAAGTGAATGCCGTGCTCTCCATCTGCCTCGGGGTAGGGTACTGTAACCAGTTTCTTCACTGGATAAGGGGAGCAGGCCTCTTGACTTCAGAGGACTGCTGTCCGTCGTTTACTGCACGAACGGTAAGTTTCGAGTAATTCTAATGTCTTTAAAGTCTTTAGTAATGATGTTTCTTGTTTTGCAGGGTTCCGGCGATGGCGGATGACGGGCTGAAGTGAGTTGAAGATGGAGCCCGTGTGATGAATAGAAGCGCCTGGAAGCACGTAAGTAAGCGCTTGTTGCCTGCTTCACGATGCGCTCTAACTGTCTTTTTATTTTGCAGGTACAAGTTCGGAGCGGCTGCAGGGTGCCGGAATACCCACTGGGTTAGATGTGGAAAGGAGTAATGGCACGTGAGTATTAAAGTTCCCCAATGTCTTTTATGAGCCTGGTGCCACTGGCGCCAGGACTGGGTCCAAAAGGTCCCAATTGGGACTAGTTGGCACTCGGAACCTGGGTTATGGATCTGCTTCCAAGGGAGTTGGGAAAACCCTGACCTTTTGGAAGCAGAGATCATGACACACTGGGCATGAGCGTGGGGTGGGGGGAACAGGAGACAGACACGGGGCATGAGCGGGGGTGGGGGAACAACAGAGACAGACACGGGGCATGAGCAGGGGGTGGGGGGCAACAGGAGACAGACACAGGGCATGAGCGGGGGGTGGGGGGCAACAGGAGACAGACACGGGGCATGCACAGGGGTGGGGGACAACAGGAGACAGACACGGGACATGAGCGGGGGGTGGGGGAAACACGAGGGAGACACGGGGCATGAGCGGGGGGTGGGGAGAACAGGAGACAGACAGGGGGCATGAGCGGGGGGTGGGGGGCAACAGGAGAGAGACACAGGCATGAGCGCGGAGTGGGGGGTACAGGAGACAGACACGGGGCATGGGTGGGAGCAAGAGGAGACAGACATGGGGCATGAGCAGGGGGTGGGGGGAACAGGAGACAGACACAGGGCATGAGCGGGGGGTGGGGGGTACAGAAGACAGACACGGGGCATGAGCGGGGTAGTGGGGGGCAACAGGAGAGAGACATGGGGCATGAGCGGGGGGTGGGGGGGTACAGGAGACAGACACGGGGCATGAGCAGGGGTTGGGGGCAACAGGAGAGAGACACAGGGCATGAGCGGGGGTGGGGGGTCACAGGAGACAGACACGGGGCTTGAGTGGAGGAACAAAAGAGACAGACACGGGGCATGAGCGGGGGGTGGGGGGCAACAGGAGAGAGACACAGGGCAGTAGCGGGGAGTGGGGGGCAACAGGAGACAGACACGGGGCATGAGCGGGGGGTGAGGGCAACAGGAGACAGACACAGGGCATGAGCAGGGGGTGGGGTGGAACAGGAGGCAGACACGGAGCATGAGCGGGGGGTGGGGAGAACAGGAGACAGACACGGGGCATGAGAGGGGGTGGGGGGCAACAGGAGACAGACACGGGGCATGAGCGGGGGGTGGGGGGGCAAAAGGAGAGAGACACGGGACATGAGCGGGTGGGGGGAACCGGAGACAGACACGGGGCATGAGCCGTGGCGGGTACATGAGACAGACATGGGGCATGAGCGGGGGGTGGGGGGCAACAGGAGAGAGATACGGGGTATGAGCAGGGTGGGGGAACAGGAGACAGACACGGGGCATGAGCGGGGGGTGGGGGGAACAACAGAGACAGACACGGGGCATGAGCGGGGGGTGGAGGGCAACAGGAGACAGACATGGGGCATGAGCGGGGGGTGGGGGGCAACAGGAGACAGACACGGGGCATGAGCGGGGCGTGAGGGGCAACAGGAGACAGACACGGGGCATGAGCAGGGGGTGGGGGGCAACAGGAGACAGACACGGGGCATGAGCGGGGGGCAACAGGAGAGACACGGGGCATGAGCGGGGGTGGGGGCAACAGGAGAGACACGGGACATGAGCGGGGGTGGGGGGAACAGGAGACAGACACGGGGCATGAGCGAGGGGTGGGGGGAACAGGAGACAGACACGGGGCATGAGCGGGGGGTGGGGGAACAACAGACACGGGCATGAGCGGGGGGTGGGGAGAACAGACACGGGGCATGAGCGGGGCGGTGGGGGGCAACAGGAGACAGACACGGGGCATGAGCGGGGGGTGGGAGGAACAGGAAAAAGACATGGGGCATGAGCAGGGGTTGGGGAGAAGAGGAGACAAACACGGGGCATGAGCGGGGGGGTGGGGGGCAACAAGAGAGAGACACGGGGCATGAGCATGTGGGGGAACAGGAGACAGACACGGGGCATGAGCGGGTGGGGGGAACAGGAGACAGACACGGGGCATGAGCGGGAGGGGTGGGGGGCACAGGACACAGACATGGGGCATGAGCGGGGGGAACAGGAGACAGACACGGGGCATGAGTGGGGGGAACAGAAGACAGACATGGGGCATGAGCGGGGGGTGGGGGAAGGGAAGAGAGACACATGGGGCATGAGCGAGGGGTGGGAGGGGGAGAGACACAAGGGGCATGGGTGAGGGGAGGGAGAGAGACACACGGGGCATGAGCAGGGGGTGGGGGTAAGGGGAGAGAGACACACAGGGCATGAGCAGGGGGTGGGGGTAAGGGGAGAGAGACACACAGGGCATGAGCGGGGGGTGGGGGGAGGGAGAGAGACATACGCAGCATGAGCGGGGGGTGGGGGGGAGAGAGACGCACATGGCATGACATGGGGCATGAGCGGTTGATAGACACGGGGCAAGAACGGGGGTGGGCAGGAGGATGAAAGACACGGGGCAAGAGTGGGGGTGGGCGGGAGGGAGAAAGACACGGGGCAAGAGCGGGGGTGGGCGGGAGGGAGAAAGACACGGGGCAAGAGCGGGGTGGGCGGGAGGGAGAAAGACACGGGGCAAGAGCGGGGTGGGCGGGAGGAAGAAAGACACGGGGCAAGAGCGGGGGTGGGCAGGAGGGGGAAAGACACGGGGCAAGAGCAGGGTTGGGAGGGAGGGGGAAAGACATGGGGCAAGAGTGGGGGTGGGAGGGGGAAAGACACAGGGCAAGAGCGGGGGTGGGCGGGAGGGCGAAAGAGACATGGGGCAAGAGCGGGGGTGGGCGGGAGTGGGAAAGAGACACAGGGCAAGAGCGGGGGTGGGCGGGAGGGGGAAAGAGACACGGGCCAAGAACAGGGGTGGGCAGGAGTGGGAAAGAGACACGGGGCAAGAGCGGGGGTTGGGCGCGAGGGGGAAAGAGACACGGGGCAAGAGCGGGGGTGGGCAGGAGGGGGAAAGAGACACGGGGCAAGAGCAGGGGTGGGCAGGAGGGGGAAAGAGACACAGGGCAAGAGCGGGGGGGGGGTGGGAGGGGGAAAGACACGGGGCAAGAGCGGGGGTGGGAGGGAGGGGGAAGCCATGGGGTAAGAGCGGGGTGGGAGGGAGAGGGAAAGACACGGGGCAAGAGCAGGGGTGGGCGGGAGGGGGAAAGAGACATGGGGCAAGAGCGGGGGTGGGCGGGAGGGGGAAAGAGACACGGGGCAAGAGCGGGGGTGGGCAGGAGGGGGAAAGAGACACGGGGCAAGAGCGGACTTGGGCGGGAGGGGGAAAGAGACACAGGGCAAGAGCGGGGGTGGGCGGGAGGGGGAAGAGACATGGGGCAAGAGTGGGGGTGGGAGGGAGGGGGAAAGAGACACGGGGCAAGAGCAGGGGTGGGCGGGAGGGGGAAAGAGACACGGGGCAAGAGCGGGGTCGGGCGGGAAGGGGAAAGACACGGGGCAAGAGCGGGGGTGGGCGGGAGGGGGAAAGACACGGGGCAAGAGCGGGGGTAGGCGGGAGGGGGAAAGACACGGGGCAAGAGCGGGGGTGGGCAGGAGGGGGAAAGACACAGGGCAAGAGCGGGAGTGGGCAGGAGGGGGCAAGAGCGGTGGTGGGCTGGAGGGGGAAAGAGACACGGGGCAAGAGCGGGGGTGGGAGGGAGGGGGAAAGAGACACGGGGCAAGAGTGGGGGTGGGTGGGAGGAGGGGGAAAGAGACACAGGGCAAGAGCGGGGGTGGGCAGGAGGGGGAAAGAGACATGGGGCAAGAGCAGGGGTGGGCGGGAGGACGAAAGAGACACGGGGCAAGAGTGGGGGTGGGTGGGAGGGGGAAAGACACACGGGGCAAGAGCAGGGGTGGGGGGGAGGGAGACAGACACACGAGGCATGAGCGGGGGGTGGGGGAAGGAGAGAGAGACACATGGGGCATGAGCGGGGGTTGGGCGGGAGGGGGAGAGACACACAGGGCATGAGCAGGGGTGCAGGGGAGGGAGAGAGACACACAGGACATGAGTGGGGGGTGGGCGGCGGGTGGGGAGAGACACACGGACATGAGCGGGGGTGGGCGGGAGGGGGAGAGACTCATGGGGCATGAGCGGGGGGTGGGCGGCGGGTGGGGAGAGACACACGGACATGAGCGGGGGTGGGGAGAGACACACGAACATGAGCGGGGGGTGGGCGGCAGGTGGTGAGAGACATACGGACATGAGCGGGGGGTGGGCGGCGGGTGGGTCGAGACACACGGACATGAGCGGGCGGCAGGTGGGGAGAAACACACAGACATGAGCAGCGGGTGGTAGAGACACACGGGGGTGGGAGAGACACACGGGGCAAGAGCGAGGGGTGGGCGGTTGGGAGAGACGAGCGGGGCACGAGCGGGGCACGAGCGGGGCATGAGCGGGGGGTGGGCGGGAGGGAGAAAGACACACGGACATGAGCGGGGGGTGGGCGGGAGGGAGAAAGACACACGGACATGAGCGGGGGATAGGCGGGAGGGAGAAAGACACACGGACATGAGCCGGCGGTGGGTGGGAGGGAGAAAGACACACGGACATGAGTGGGGTGTGGGAGGAACAGGAGACGGGCATGAGCGGGGGTGGAGGACTTACTGTGCAGGCGGGATACAAAGCCTCTCATGTGAGGAACAAAGATGGCGGGCATCTCTGAAGCCAGACGCACTGGACGCTTTCACCGCATCCAATAAGAGAGCACGCCAGATGTCCGCGGACATCACACAAGCTGCTTGTCCAATCACCGTCCTGTCCGCGGCGCGAACAGGGAAGTCCGTCCGCGAAGTGAACACAGATATCACTAATTTTTTTCACTTACATTTTTGTCATTATTTTAAAAACTACTGGACGGATTTACACCAAATAAAGCAAAGCACACTTTCGGGACCAAGCCGCCGCTCCTACCGCTAATTTGGTGTAAATCCGTCCAGCAGTTTGGGCTATAGGCGTGAGCAAAGTTTTTTCCCATTATGTCTATGGGTAAAAAAAAAAAGTTTTGGGACCCCCCTATAACTTTGCCCCCCCCGGACGAATCCTCACCAAACTTTGCAAAAAAAATCAGGGTGACCCAAATACTTTTTTTGCAAAGTTTGGTGAGGATTCGTCCAGGGAGAGCGAAGTTATAAGCCACCCAAAAAGTGCTCTTCCTATGGAAACAGCAACTTAACCATAACTACATGGCCACTACCATGGCCATGTAATATAATGTATATATATATAATGTATATATAATGTGGGATTGCGGGGGGTTTCCCCCTGCATATATGTAACAATTGACCTTCACAATTTAGTCAATTGTGCAAAGGTCAATTGTAATTCAAACAATTGTAGTTCTAACAATTTGTATACAAAACATTTTGGGGATGGGCCATTGAGTATAGATCAGGAGAATGGCCGGAGGCCCACACGAGCTGCAGTAGTGAAATATGTGAAAGACCAAGAAGAGGAATTCCAGATAGTGAAGCAGCAGAGATTACCTTCAAATTACTTAGGGCAAGCAGAAGAACTCATAGCACCCATTGAAGTATTAGAAATCTCTGCATACAAAGATGTCACCATAAACACTGATTTGGCATATACGACATCTACAGTACACTCTGGTTTATCATGATGGAAAAGCAGAGGTTACAGACGAGCAATGTATCCCCAGTCCAGCATGCAATTTTGTTAGCAAGACTAATTGAAGCATTGAAAGGTCCTGTACATATAGCCAAAGTAAAGTGTACAATGCACTCCAAAGGAACAGACTTGGTGTAAGACGAAAATGTCGCTGCAGATGCAGTCACAAAAAAAGCAGCTTATATACACTTTCTAGAAGAAAGCAAAATATCTGTTACCACAGCCCAGCAAAGAGGGTTACCAGAAGCATACAGTGCATTATCAAAGGAACATATTATTGAATTTCAGGAAAGTGCCCCAGCAGAGGAAAAATCATTATCGGTAAAAAGGGGATGCATGTTATCCCCAACGAACATCATATGGAGACAAAACAGTCCATGCTAAGTAGTGGTGCTCATAGAGCTATTAATCATCGAGCTAGAACAGCTCGATTTCCCTATGCATTCACCTAAGCAGCACATTGCTATTGACCTAAGTCTGGACTCTAGTTTGTGCCAAACCTGGCTGAACAAGTTGACAAATTTGTGGCCAACTGCACTAAATGTCAAAGATTTCATCCAGGACACACACTCAAGACATTGAAGGCAACATTGCCCCTACCCCAAATGGCCATTCAAAGAACTCCACATAGATTACAAGGATATATAGAACCGATGCAACACATACAGGTATGTACTAGTGTTAGTGTGCTCATACTCCCGTTGGATTGAGGCACGCCCTTATGTCAATACAGATGCTAAACCCGCTGGTAGGTTCTTAGTGAGGTAGTCATTCCCTAGATGGGGTATCTGTGAGACTTTGAGTTTGGATAATGGTCCCCACTTTGTGAATACATTCCTGGAAGAGGTCACTCGACTGTTAGGAATTAGGCACAATCTTTTCACTGCATACCACCTGCAGAGAGAGAAATAGAGTGAGATTGTGTGACACCCTCAAAATGAGCTGGCCACTGCCTGCTCCTGGCCCTATTCAGCTTAAGAAATCAGCCTAACAAAGACCACCACCTCACACGCCACAAGGTGGTAACAGGAAGGAGATGTTTGTCCCAGCAGAACCTTCATGAACAGGGTCAGACGCATATCGCCGCTCCAAATTTTTAGGAGAGGAATTCAATGTCTATCTTAAGAATATGTCAACCTGTGCAAAGGTAATATCTTCACAGATAAACCTCAGAAATAATACAAGGGCCCCAACGGATCACCAAGGCACCACAACAGAGGAACCTCTTCAGCTACAACGTGGTGACAAGGTCTACGCAAAGCAGCACATTCGCAAACGGAGTAAATTGAAGTTCACAGGTGCCAATCAGGTGGAGCACTCAACCACAACAGCTGCGAAACACAAGGATTGTTGTGCCTGGGTGCACTTGACCACCCTGCGTAAGGACACAAGCACAGCACCTCAAGTCTGATGAACAAATGTATCCAATATCGGAACCAGAAATTGAAATTGAGTATGTCAAGTGACTACTAAAACAAGTACAGAATGAAACTGAAGCCCTTCGTGCACAGCAGAAGAAGTGCTACATTCAATATGGAGCAAGCTCAGTAAAATCGGCGTAGAAATGTGGAAAATGTATTGCCAGGGATATGTTGTTTCTATTTCTCTCTCCTTCATAGACATAGAATAAAAGTGAATAATGAAGCAAGTAGCATGTTAGATAAACATCATTCAGAAAGAACAAATACGTGGTGTACCACATGAGGCCCAGGTAAATGACTCATGTTATGTAGGTGGGCTTATCCCACATGTGGTTGGCACCCCCAGACTGTTCTTATCACAGGAAATGCCATTAGCGGCCCAGTGCTTGGTACATTTAGTAACCTGCAAGCTTTGGCGCCAATTCCAGGGACACACATTGTATATAAAAATGGAAAACAGATCAAAAGAATAATGGGAAACGATGGGAAAAGAAGAGGGCACCCAGTGTCCAGGAAAGCCATTAGCAGTCATTGAAGGTGCACAGTTTGTAACAAGAAGTGGATTAAGGGGCAAGCAGTATTAAATACTGAGGGACTAATGGGATTTATAGAAGCAGATATAAAACATTAAGATTAAATATGTAGAGATGTCTGGGCATTGCATGTAAATATGCTGACAAGTTTGCATCAACATGAAGAACATGTAAAAGTACAGAAACTCACTTGATCTTCATATTGTTTCAGAGGCTGAGGAAGCGTGCCCATTGGTAGCAATCAAAACTGCAACCGGACCTTTCAGATGCCAGAATTAAACAAAGGCACATCCACCATAATGGATACACTGTGACAATGTGGGTTTAAGGCCTACTATTATTTGCTGCCATCGTGTAATGGTCTCTGCTCCCTTGTCACCCTACATGCATTGGTAATGGTTATAACTGCAAAGCACGTGCAAATGCCCGGAAAGGAATCACAGTCCCCTGAACAGCCCCCAATGAATAGAGGACACATGGACTCACCTAGGGTGCAAAGAAGAAAAAGGAGTGGATACTTTTCAAAGCAAGCTGATGAAGCACTGACGATGATGCTATCTCAGTATCGCCTGTTCACCGAAACTGAGATCTTCTTCACCCCATTTCTAGCACCTGGAATACAAGTAGCCACCAACTACAACTGATATGTTGGAACTTGATGAAACTTCGGAATGCAACTGGGTATCTACTGAATGCAATTTGCGAGGAGCTTCGAGCACTCAGGCTTGTGGCACTCCAAAACTGGATGGTGCTTGACTTGATTACAGCAATGGAGGGTGGGGTCTGCAGGAAAATTGGGAGGTCTTGCTGTAACTATATTCCTCTCAATGCTGCAGACAACAGGACACTGACGCTTGCCATCAGGCAGATGGCACAGTTAACTGTTAATATGGAACATCATGGATGCCCTGTTGTTTTTTGTTTTTTTGTGCATTTTGTTTCCAATCAACCACCTCCGGGTATTACTGTAGTGCATGTATCATTTAATTATTTACTTGCTGTGTGTCTTGTGAAAATAAAAGAAATGTCCCTGCAGTTATGATGCATAGTAATGCCAAACCTAGTTGGAAAAATGAAAGCAGCCAAACAGATGAACCATCAAAGGTAGGGAAAGCAAGCAGGTACACATCGAGTAGATGCTGTTTCCAGATAATGCAATTTGATCACCACCTCCAGACCCTGATATCTACATTGAGTGTTTTATTGATACCACTTTAGAATGGCCCCCCAGTTATCTGCAATGCACACAATGGGATTATATTGTGTTTGGTTGAGACCTGAGAGATGTAGCAAAAATATGGATACCCAGAGGTGTCTATTAATGGTATAATGTTGGAGGAGAATATTACAAAAGAGAATCTGAAGATTTGTGCAAGCGCGAGTCGCGGATGAGGACCTAGCCGAGATTACTCCCAGCTGCCGCCAAATTACCTGATTATTATCCTCATTTCCTGGAACATTATGTAGCTGTAAAGCTCATTAGTTGGCCAGGGAAGCGGTGGTCTATCGATATGGCCCTCACCCAACAAGAATCGAAGCAGATAAGTGCTGCAACGGTGAAGCGAACCCACCCGGGGTGGGCTGGGTGCCATCTTTCCCGTGCCTTGGAGCGAGATGCAGGAAAAGACGATTTACTGCTGGGGCAAACAACCAGGAACCACAGCTGCCTCCCGCCCCCTGCTCTTTGGCAGAGGCTGGGGAGAGCGGGATCACATTGTGCCCGTGACACTGGTGCCGGGAGATCCATCCAGGCCAGCAAGAAGATCAGCTGAATGAACGTGCCACCAGGGCTGCGGCAAGCCCTGACCTGATACACTGACTGCAGGTATGGCTGTACCGCAACCCTGTGCAGTCCCGCCTAATAAAAGGTCATATTGTGATCCCCCGGCACGTATCAACGGTTACTACTGTAACTTTGCACCTGATCTGGATGGTGGCCACCATGCACCTTCTACTCTCATGTTGGGGCCACGAGGACGGTGAGCGACCTTGACCTGCATACACCACCTTTGAAGACTGCCACATGGAGGTAGCCATCCAAAGAGCAATACTTTGAAGCTAGAAGCCCCCGAGCACAACACACGGCCTGCGGCCTGAGGCCTGAGCATGGTCCGACATCCTGACACCAGCACAACCTGGTGCACCATTCCTGCTTGCATTAGCCGGCGCGGGTCACAACAGGCAAAGACCCATGCACGGGCAGCATTGAACCTTGGCTCCCCAACCCGCTCCACATGTATACAGTGCTCCGTTGGGGGTGGGCCACTGCTGAGGGACACCTGAGGTGGAACTGACCCCCTTATAGCAGGACGGACTGAGCCCGCACTGTGCTGCTGGATCCACCCAACCCCTGACGGCATAGCCCGGAGGAAACACTGTGACATCTAGCCAAGTGGAAGGCCCTGCCAAGCTGATACAGGCCTGCTGGCAACCGCCAGGCAAGGCAAATTGAGCAAGCCCATCGGGTCCCTTACCTGCAACAATGGACAGACATTGGTATGCACCCACTGCGCTGCTGTGGTGCGGGCAGACATAGGGTAGTGCGACGGGACCTGGCAGAGGGATACATGGGACCCCCCTGCACGGGCCTATTGACCATAACTGAACAGAATTGGGCACTGACAGCCAGCCACATCCCGTATATACTGTACTGGGACAGGGGACCACAGACCACTGTCTAGAACCGTGTTGAAGGGTCTTGGTAGGAAAGCATCACCAGGGAATGACCACAGCAACCCTCTGCCACATCCAATTGTGCTCCTGGGTGTCACGGCAACGGTACTAATCCCCGCGCGCTCCCCTCAACCACCTCTCCAGCCATGGGAGACTGAATATCACGGGCTGCACACAGTACGACCTGCGATTCAGCAGAGGTTGCCTGGAGACTGACACAAGCACTAGTGGCGGGAGTCCTTTCCTTCCGGGCCCAGAGACATTGATGATGGTCAAAGACAAAGCCAAAAGGCAGGCTTTACAGAGTAAGATGGACCTCTTTACGGTCGGAGCTCTCTCCAGACCTACAACTCAAAACCTGAGTGGCGAAGAACTGGACGAGGTTAGCCAGGACCCGCCCTTCTATCTCACAGATGTTATGAAGGCGATAGGGGACTCAAGGACTTCACTAGTAATTGAAGATAGGGGGCCTCTCCACAGAAGTGTCCTTCCTTCACCCGAACCTCCATATCTTGGCCTCCGGGGTGGGAGAATCGGAGCAAAGAATCTCGACCACTGAGGATACAGTCTGACAAATGGAGAAACAACTGGCCACACTCACCAATATTCCTGACTAACTGGAATACTGCGCAGAGGACAGTGAGGGAAGAGCATGACGGAACAATCTACGGATCTTGGGGATCCCAGAGAAGGAGGAGGGCCCGAGTGTGGAACTCTTTCTCGAGGACTGGTTTGCTCATCGATTTGGTCCCAAAAAGTTATTTTCAATAGAATGGGCGCACAGGGTCCCCACAGGACAGCTCATCCTAGGGACCACACCTCGGATGATCATTGCAAGGCTCCTGAACTTCCGAGATAGAGATGCTATCCCCCAGATGGCCCGGGCCATCGGGCCTGTCACCTACAATGGCTACCGCATCATCTTCTACCCAGACTTTACTAAAGAAGTACAAAAGGCACGACAACCCTTTGACTCTGTTAAAAAGAAACTCCAAGTCTTGTTGATCAAATACACACTGTTCTTCCTGGCGCTGCTGAAAGTTTACCATGAAAGGGCCACACACCTGTTTTATAGAACCAAAGAAGCTTGTGAATGGCTGGAGACCCAAATCCTCAATGTTTCCGGACCCCGGCTGTTAGGCAGGACCATATGCAGTACCCTCTGGGAACACCACACACAATTAAAACTACAAGTGCAAGTACAAATTCACCTTTGGTACAAGCCTGTACTACACAGTAAAGTGGTAGCGATGGCTGAGCAGCCAGACCTATCTCAATAGTAAGTGAGCAGTATCAGAAGTTACACAAAGGACAGCAGTTACTATGATTCAAACAAACACTGACTCAAGGTTTCTGAGTGAAAGAGTATACATTTATTTACACATCACCTAATAAAGCAGCAGGAAAATCACGCTCTTAATATACTACACAACACCCAATGAATTCTGGACAAGTTAAGGTCAAAATGAAGTGTGAGCAAAATGGCACTCCAGCAATTTAAAAAGGGAGGGAAAGACAAGGCTATTCAAAATCAAACTGCACCAACAAGTAAGTAGGCAGGGCAATCTAGAAAAGGATTACTACAACTAGGATTCAAATCAATAGGCCTGGGCCAATGTTAGTGGTTCAGAGTCTTTGCAGAGGATCACACAGTTCAGAGTAGTTCGCGGTTAAGTCTTTGCCAAGAGTTCGAAACAAAGTTAGTCGGAAGAAAAGTTATTTAAAAGAGTAGAGAAGGACAAGCCCTCGGATTGGCAAAAGATTTCAAACACTTTCACTGCGGTCGGACGGAACGAACAACCGCATTTGAACAGTACCTCAAATGAAGAAGAAAGCTGTAACTTCTCTCCATTGGCTCCCAGTGGATGCAAGGATTACATTCAAAACTCTCTGCATTGTCCACAAGGCTGGGTCCAAAATACCTTCAGCTATCCCTCCGCAAATACCTCCCCTCTGAAGCTCTTCGCTCCTCTACCTCCAACTCCCTCAGGGTCAGTCGTTTTTCAAAGAAACAAGCTGGGGGTAGATCTCTGTCTTCGGCTGGGACCTACCTCTGGAACAGCCTCCCTGCCACTCTAAAACTTGAGGAGAACCATCTCCGGTTCTGGAAGCACCTCAAGACCTTCCTCTTTTCTTCTACCTTCGCTCCCCCTCTCCCCTGCTGATCTGTTCTCTCTTGGCACCGTGCACCTGGCTACCCTCTGTCCACCGGGCCCAGGTACCTGCTCACCTTGCTACCCTCCTGCACTGCCTCTGGGCCACCCCTTGCACTGGGGTCTGTATCTGTACCCATAGAGCTCCCCCTTTTTCTTCCTGCACTTATCAGACCTACCCTGTCTGCTGCCTTAAACCTAGCACTTGCAAATTGCTGGCTGCACTTCCACTGTTTGTTGCCTTTATTATTTATTTATTGTTATGTATCTGTTTCTCCTCTGCTTCACACTTTTCACTTCTCCCCTTTCCATGCACTTTTCCCCTACCCGTCTCCCATGCACTTGCACGTTCTCAATGTCACTGGGCCTAGTAAGATTGCTGTTTTGTTCTCCCCTGTTCCCCTCCCTTGCCTTGTCGAGCTCTGAAACACTTTTGTACAAGCACGATAGAAATAAAATATCAATATCAATATCAATAGCTGAGGCAGAGTTTCCTGGCAGGTCCTGCAGGCTCATGATTCCTGAAGCGATTGTCGGACTGACACGAAGTAGGAAGACTGGAGGGTCCTGCACTGCCCACGGAAGAAACCATCTGCAGAGCAAAGCAACAAATAAAAGGGGCGCTCCTTAAAACCCAAACAGGGTCCTAGCCTCCTGGCTATCCAGTTCACTGCAGCGATGCACAGCAAATTCGACCAGGGGAGGGAGGCCTTGCTTGGTGTTTGGCGAACCGGTTGGTCCCACCAGCTCAAGGGAAGAAGATTCCTTGCAGATCTTCTCTGTTATTGTAGATTGGAGATTCGGACCTGCAGCAGGGCTTCACCAGGGGGTTCAGTCATGGTAGCAGTTCTCTTCTTTCAGCTTCTCTTCGGTTCTCTCGATCCAGTGGTGGCTCTGCCTTCCAAGTACCAGAGACCTGCTTTTTATGCATTTTTCTCCCCATTCACACAGCCTGGCTGTCAATCACAAAGCAGGGTGGCTGTCCTGGCAGGACAGTCACCTAGCCAATCAAACCAGAGTGTGACTTTGATTTCCAAGGGGACCATGTGCAGGGGGCCTAAAACCCCTTCCTCACATCCTGTCCCCCCAGACTCTCAGGCTACTAAGGAGGGCTTCTGGGCAGAAGCCTGCCAAAGGACTGCGATCAAAGGAACCAAATATGGCTTGGCGCACAGAGTAAACCACGAAAAAGATCTTTACAATAAGAAATGGCAAATAAACCCAGCCAGAACCAAATAAAAGTAAATTGGGTCCAGCGGATTTAAGTTCGAGGCTACTAAAATAGCCTAAAACAGTACCAAGGCTATTTACATAGACCGTGGTAGGAAAAATATGGTAGATACCACTGCCTCCAGCCAAATCTTAAAGAAAGGGGAACTAAATAATGTTCCATGAGAGACAGACAAAAAAGGGATAACTATTAACCCTTTTCAGTACTCTATGTAAGATAGTTTGTACTGGGTCTGTGAATTTAAAAAGACTAATAAAGTCAATGGCAACTTTACATGTTCTGAGAGACAGTAGTCAGCCCCAGAATATGGAGTCCGAAAAAGACAACCCTGGGTCACTGCCCTAAAGGTGGTCTGTGACACACAGTAAAAAGATGATCCCTATGGAGTGGGTGAGACTCCATAGTCCATGAGCACAAAAGTGTACAACACACAGCAAACACATGTACGAGTGGGAAAAAAGGCACACACTCTTACCAGGTGAAAAAATAAATCCTAGAAATCCACCAAAGTTGCTGAGGGACTCAGTAGGTAAGGCAAATTAGCCATTTTGGAGAATTCTCCCCAACACTGGCATCCCCAGAACAGTTCACCTGGAAGCAGGCCAAGACCGAAATGATCACCGCCATCCATGACCCTCTTGGACCAAGAACCGGTTGGAAGGATCCATGGATAATGGGTGGACGAAACTATACCCACCCCGCATACAACAACATACTAATAACTAAAGGGGTTTGACAAAGGCGGCCGCCGCCCAGGTGGTGAACCTCACTATCACAATCAGGACTCAAATCCCATAATGGTTTGTGTTGAAGTTGTGTGCCCATTTTTGGCTCTTGGTTCAGGCTACAGATGCTTCTGGTTGGGGGGAAGTGCAGGGTGTGGGTATGGGTATGTGTTCTGCCCAGGTAAGAGAGGGCATTTAAATGGTTCTACAGTGTTTTTTTCCAGTTCATTGGGTCTCTACTGTCTGGTTCTCGAGTCGCAATGCAGTAGCTCTCAACATCAAATCGCATGGGGGCAGTGGAGCGGTAGGGCAGGGGGAGTCACCGGTGGGGGCACAGTGGACATGCAGCAGATGCACAATCAGGGGGCCCGGATAGTGGTATTTACTGGCAAGCGGAGACGGGGGACTGGTCGAGTACAGTGTAAATATTGCTCTTGACACTGATGGCACTTGAGGGACACCTAACCTTAGTTTAGTTTAATTTATTACCATGAGGTATCTGGGCGCTTAGATGTAGTACATTTGTTGCAGATTACAGTACAGTTGCAGTACAGTTGGTGAAGATGAAGAATTGTAGGACCAGGTTACAAGATGGTTGGAATTACATATAGAAAAAATGATGAGCGAGAAAGTTGTAGAGACCAGATTACTAAATGGTCTGAGTAGCAATAGCAGGTATGTGGACCGGGTTAAGGTTACCTAGTGGTCAGTATGTCTGCAACATTACAGATAGTAGGTAGATGTGGAGATGGCACTCCACAGGCTGAGAACTAAAGGTGATAACAATGCAGTAGTACATACAGGTCAGGTCATCATGGTAGGATAGGGAAGCAAAGGCTAAGTGCTGAATGGGTGAAGAGCAAGACCTTTACTTTGGATCTAAAGGACCAGAAGGAGGGTTAGGCGCTTATGTTTGTAGGGAGTGTGTTCCAACACTTTGCTGCTAACACCGGGAAGCTTGAACCACCTGCTGTTTTCAAGTTGTACTTGGGAATATTAAGGCAGTGTAGATATGGTGATCTGGTAGGTCTGGTGGAGCTGTGCCTTGATAATTTGACAATTAGGTATTGAGTTGCTGTCATGGACAAGCATTTGTGGGTGATGACAAGAGTATGTAGTTTAATTCTGTCACGTACCGGTAGCCAATGTGAGTCCTGTCTAATGGTGGAGATGTGATTGGTGCGTGGTATGTTTAGAGCGCAATGAAGGGCATTGTTCTGGAGAACTTGTAATCTATTCAAGTTTTGATTAGTGGAACCTAAGAATACATACTTGCCAACCCTACCAATTTTAAGCAGTCCTACCGCCTACTGCTTTATTTGCAACAAATACCGAATTAAAAAAAAAAATTTAAAAAAAGATTTTTTTTTAACATTTATTTTTTCTGGCCACGCCAGTTTGGGGGAGTCTTTCAAGGGCTCCCCCGAGCTGGCGTAGCGGGAGAAGGCACGGAATGCATGCAGGCTTTTTTTATGTCAAAAGGCGCCCAGGGCGGTGGGCTAAATGCGCCCCTCCGCCGTGGGTGCATTTGACAAAAGGCGCCATTATGCCCCCACCACGCCAGCTCGGAGGAGTCTTTCAAGGAGTTCCCCGAGCTGGCGTGGTGACAAAAGGCGTGGCAAGCGCCTCATTGTCATTGAAAGAAACCCGCATCTGACATGCCCTATTCCTATCATTACCTCCTCGCCTGACTATTTTTGAAACTTTAAGATTCCTACAGATTTTTGGTCACAGAATGTTGGCATGTATGAGCGTAGGGTGTTACAGTAATCGAGTTTGGACAAAATCAAGACCCTGGCTTGGGTGAGGCAACCTAACCTTCCTTACGTGGAACGTCAATGGGATGGGCTCCAGTATTAAATGAAGGCTAGTCCTTCAATACCTGAACAGGCACTCACCGGACATTGTCCTGCTTACCGAGACACAACTCATGGGCACAGACTGTAAGTTCCTTTGTAGATCCAATTATATGACCACCATCCATGCAGGCTTCTCGAGTGGTTCGCGGGGAACGATGATCCTCAGACATAAAAGAATCCCATTCCAGATGCTGACCAAATGGGCCGTTTTGTGATGGTAACCGGGGATATCAGAGGCAACTCATGGGGTATAATAGCTATATATCGGATCCCAGAGGTTATGGAGGGTCTCGGACAAAAAAACTGAAGAATATTTCTCCCTGAATGAGGGCTCGTTGGAGAGCCCAGTTACATTATGGGAAGGCTACAAGGCGGTACTCCAGTGGGAGTCACTTTCCCTGGTATCGGCCCAACGAGCGCTGCATGATCAGGAAATTGTAGAGGAGGAGGAAAAAGTAGCCCGGCAGAGGAAGAGTGTCTTGCGGTGGAGACAAAGGCCACAGAAGATGCACCCTCGACGGCCCAGTAGGTACTCAGGAATCGGGCTCTAGATAACGGCAGACTGCCCACTGGGTTGTGCGCAGCCAGGTTTACGAAACAGGGGAAAAGGCTGGTAAAACACTGGCATGGCTGGAGCGCCGGGAAAGCAATGTAGGGTACGTATGGTCTATAAGGGGGAGCACAGGGGAATTATTCTCTGAAGATGCAGAGATTGCAGAGGCATTCGTCACATTTTACGAACACTGCTACTCCCCCTGACCTGCACCACCGAGACCAGAGGACGCAAGCTTTCTGGACTCTATCACTCTCCCAAAACTCTATGATCACCAGATTTGCAAACTAGAAGCCAAAATCACAGAGGATGAGGTAACGGAAACCCTGACCCAGCACCAATTGGGGAAGGCCCCGGGCCCCAACAGCTTCCCAGTGGAGACCTGAAAAAGGCTTGGCGGATCGGTCAGCACCGACATGCCCTGGATGTTGGTGCGATCCCAGGATGAGGGGCAGCTTCCCCGTGATCTCCAACAAGTGGTAATTGTGCTTATTCCCAAACCTGAGAAACCACCCGAACTCTGGGCCTCATATAGACCAATATCACTTATCAAAGGGGAGGACAAAGTCCTTGCCCACGTCCACGCTAACTGACTGCTGGGGGCTGTACATTCCCTGGTCCACTCTGACTAATGCGGTTTCATGCCCTCCAGGTCTACCCAGATCAATCTCTGCAGAGTGCAATTCACTGTAGACCGAGCTGATGCAATTGGGACCTACTCCCACTGCTCACAGTAGACTTCAAAAAAGCCTTCGACTCGGTGGGGTGGTTGGCACTGTGGGCTATTATGAACAGGATGGAATTCGGCATCTTCTACATGGCATGGGTCAGGTTGTTACGCGACTCTCCCGAAGCTGTGGTGAGGGTCATGGGACAACCTCCAGGACCTTTCCGTTGGGGTGAGGCACCATGTAGGGCTTCTCCTTTACCCCACTACTGTTTCTACTAGCCACAGAGCCGCTGGCGGTTAGGCTTCAGTCGTCAGTGGAATGGACTGGATTTATTTGGCCGTGGGGCGGGGAAGACTGACCTCACTCTATGCAGATGACCTGCTCATCTGCATGAGCAACCCCAAGACCTCGTGCCCGGCGATCACGACAATCCTTGCATAATATCAGTACTTCTGCAGCCTAAAGGTGAACACACAACAGATGGTCTTCTTCCCCCTCCAGGGTGGAGACGCTGCAATCCCACACCACTGTCCGTACTCTGTATCCATTCAAAACTTTGAATACCTGGGTATCACTATTAGTCACAACCCTGAAGACTTCCTGTGCTTTAATCTATAGCCGTTAGTGGACGTATTCGTAGCAGAGGTTGCCCACTGACAATAGCTCCCACTGACATAATGGGCAGAGCGGCCCTCTTCAAAATGCTCGCTCTCCCACGTTTCTTTTAGGTCTTTTAGAACGCACCCTTCACATCCCTCATACAATCTTCGGGACCATAGTGACAACTCTCCGGGGACTCATCTGAGGGGGAACACAACCTTGCATAGCGCTTAAAGCCCTTCAACGCTCTGTCAGGGAGGGAGGTATAGGCTTGCCATGTGTCCGGGCTTACTATTGGACTGCACAGTTGGGAGTGGTAAATGACTGGCTACATGGTGACCTGGGGCTTCTGCATATAGGCGGAGAGATCAGGAACTGAAAGATGAACACACTCCTCCCAGTGCTATACGGCACAGAAAGGGATGCTGCCAGCCTGTCCAGGATGACTAGAAAGGTCTGCAGGGTCTGGGAAGAAGCTACCCAACACACGGGCTGGGGAGGTAGACCCACACTGGAACAACCCCCCATGATGATGCATGATGGGCACATAATACCATTCGATTAATTACGAGATAGGTGCAGACTACCCCCTGGGGAACAATACAGACACCTGCAACTCACACACGCCCTCCGGACCCAATTCCCTTCACTAGCGGAAATCCCAGAGCACTCCCCCTTGGAAGCAAACATTCTTCACACTGGGATCTCGGCCAAGGTCATATCTATGCTGGACCAGGTGATCATTGCCGTGGGAAGTCAGAAAGGGTTTTGGGCATGCTGGAACCAGAAGAATGGGTTGAGGCACTAATGTCCCCGTGAGAAATAGGTATAGACTTCAAGCTTCGCCTAATACAATTACAAATATTGCATCAAGTATATTACTCCAGGGCCTCAATGATGAAATGGGGGCTGGTGGAAGATGTGGAGTGCCTAAAATGCCGTAGGGCACTGGGTACCTTTTTTCATATGCTGTGGGACTGTGCTGTCATCCAGGACTTTTGGAGTCAATGCACCCACAAGATCAGTACGATCCTGTGATCCCTGGTCCCGCTGGACCCCAAAATGGTTATACTTGGTATCTGGGGGGAAGTGGAATACACTAAAATCGAAAAATAAACTTTCTCTCTGTGGCATTCGGACTTGGGAAAAGACTCATTGCCTCCTCATGGGGATCCTTTGATAAACTGTGTCTAAATCGATGGGTTAATGAAATGGACCGATGTGCATCGCTGGAAGAACGGATATACACTGCCCAGGGCTGTCCCGGGAAGCATTCAAAGGTTTGGGGGAAATGGATGGTGAATGCATAAGTCATAACCCAGCGGATATATATGACTGGCACATAATGAAACTCTTCCAGAGTGTAGTTAGGATGGTCGACACCCCCCTCAGAACTGCTCCTGGTGGTGGACTTGTGCCTTCCCCTTCTACTCCTCCCTATTATGCTGCTTCCCGTCACCCCAATGTTGTATGGTTTACTGCTGTTGATGTGACCTCATCTGATCAATGTTGTTTACTGGACTAACCTATTAGGACTTGTTTATGTTCAATAAAAAGATACATAAAGAAAAAGAGAATCTGAAGAAAGATTTATCCCTAAGGAGATGAAAGGGGGGAATGAAGGGGAATACAAAAATATGGACAAATACATTCAGTGTCTTAAACATGCACGTAGATACAAGCTGTTGAAATTCCTTTGAAACAGCACATAGAAAGCAACAAGCAGCCCTGTACAATGAAGGGTTTCCAGCATAGGCCCAACAACGCTCCAGTAATCATGCTTTAGTTAGACTATAACACACACTGTGCAGATAGACATAAACATGTACTCTTAACCTAGTGCAGCAGCATCTAAGATTAGTAGAAAAATATAGTAGAAGCTTTTATTGTGTTGAATAAAGGATCACCACTGTATTGCATTAGCTGAATACGATACATGTAGGCCACAAGATTTAGTTAGCTTCCCTCGAAGCATGGAAACGTCCCCATCAACCCTCTGCACTGGACATCAGACAGTCCATTGAAGAAAGGCACACACACATTCCAAGTTCCAACTATTCACACAGTCAAAGGTTGAATGCCACGCAATGATTGGGGGAAGCAAGGTGGGCGAAAGCCTTCCCAGGGTTTTGTCCATGGTAGTGAAGTCACACAAGAGCAACAAGAAAAGATACTAAGCTCCAGAATTTAAGGTCAAGACACTGTACACTGATTGGCCACCACACCTCAGGTTTTCTGAGTTCCCACAGCCATGCTCCTGAGAGTAATAACAATTTACATCCCTATGCAGAACGTCCAAAAAGCATCTTCAGAGAGGTCATGAGCTGGCAGGAGTTGAACAGCAAGAGATGAAGGAGCATGGTTGCAGAGATAGAACAATCTAAGCACAGCACTGCCCCCTGTAGGATAAATTACAATCACTGAGTTCTGTGTGTCAAAAAAACAGTTATGATATGATATGATATGATATGATATGATATGGTATTTGTAACGCGCCTATACACAGGTGTTTCAAGGCGCGACGAGGCAGGGAGGGGAGGAACAAGGGGAGACCATAAACAAAATACCATAATCCACAGAGTGACCTTAATTAGAATTATCAACCAATACAGAGGCATACATCTAACCCATATCGTGTGAATGAAGAAGTGAAAGGGACATTCCATGAAGTTATAATTCTCAAAAGCACCCCTGTGCCTGCACTAGAACCACATGAGGTCCAGTAATCATTATAATAGTTTTCATCTATGTCACATCACACAAATGTAATATCGCACACAGACAATCTCATGATAATTTATAATGCACAAACATTTATATCTATAATGCACATCTGCACCATTGAGAAAGAGCTACATCTGAAAGCAATTAAGCCTAAGCTCAGAAACAGATCAGATGAGCACATGAAAACAGAAAGGGCATGGAAGTAATTCTTCCAACAATGGAGTTGCAAAATGAACTGAAATTAAGCAGTTCGCAATGGTGGGAGCAGTTGGTGACAACCGCTGCAGTAAATAGGAAGTTGTTTAGCTAGTTATATTTTATGTGTCATAATATCACATCTCACGAAGATGATCAGTCAACATTTCTGTAATCATTCACTCCACTTCTACCCCTCCTGGAGCAACGAATGGGAAAGGTAATTCTGACTGATACATGTGTCTAATGCTTCTATCCAATAGTAGAGTGTGAGAAGAGCAATCATTTCACTTAAAATTTGCTAACCAGCGGGCAGGTCACTTTACAACGTGGTTAGAATAAGCCAATGAACATACAAAATGTATAGAATGACCTGTATTGTTGATCACACCAGCCAATTAACAGTGTAAAGGCCTATCCCTGTCTTAGCAAGTGCAATACAAATAAATAGACACACCCCAACGGAGAATGTGACTAAGAGAACAGGCTGCAAGGGTTAGTCTTTCTTTATAAAGAATTGGCATCCAGAGAACTCTGCTGCCCGAGAGCGCTCTGGGAAACAATACACTTATAATTTATTATAATGGCTGAAAGCGTTATAAGTGATGTCAGACATAAATGTTGCAAAGTTCATCATGGTTGGACACAATCTCATGTTGTATAGGCTCATATAGGTGCTGCTCCTCTGTGGTTGGCTGCTGGGTTGGCGGGAGGGTGAGCGTCACGAGGTCCATCTGTCTGTGTCCAAGCAGGGGGGAGGGTCAGGTCACTGTGAGGCAAGGTGGCCGCTAACTAAGCTAACATAATATCCTCCCATATACATGCACTAAATAATAGCCATTACAACTCCTTTGAGCAAATCATCATAAACCTATAAATTGTATTCGTGTGATTGCACCATTACTTATTGTGACTTATATGGGGTACCAGGTTAAGGGTCTTGACCAGTATGATAACATTGATTGTGGGTGGGTCTGGATTTACCAAAGAGGCTGGGGGCAGGTTGACGTTTGTTAGTTACAGGAAGCAATATACTGCAACAGAGGTCTGATTTTAGCTAAGGGCACGCTGGGGTGGGCTTCATGGCAGGGTCGTGTGTCTGGTACATCAAGAGAATACCTTGCAGGGACATAGGGTTACACTGGCAGTAATTTTCCAACAGAGAGGGTGAGGGGGCACGGGCAGGTTTGTGGAGATGGATGAGCTAAAAGGCCTGGCTCAGGCCGGTTCGCACACGGGACAGTGATCTCAGAGGACGAGTGAGATGTTACATTTGTTTTTGTTGCAATTGCCTCCGGCTTGAGCGTGAGAATGGAGCTGCAGAGCTTTCAGACACAGTGAGAGAGGGTGGGGGCCCTGTGCACGGTGTGCACGGCACTGCTAAGGGGAGAGAAGCCTTTTCGCATTGCAGTGAGGCCTAGTTCAAAAGATGGAGTCGAGGGTGCACAAAATGGATGCCACGCATCATCTGCAACAGCCCCATCTACGCCAATGCCAGCATAAGGCTGATATTCACATAAGGGCAATGATATGATATGATATGATATGGCATTTGAACGCTCCTATGCACAAGTGTTTCAAGGCTCAACAAGGCAGGGGGGGAAACAAGGGGAGACAGACAACGATCCTACTAGGACAGGTGTGATTCAGATCACGCAAGTGCAAAGGTAGAAGGGAAGGGAAAAGTGCAAGGGGAAAGGGAGAGAGGAAAGTGCAGTATAGGGTTGTAGAATACAAGATAAATAATAAGGGCCAGCTGGTGACAAGTGCAAGGTGGAGGGGCTGTCGGGATACAGAGACAGTCCCGCAGTGCAGGGGTTGCCAGGGAGGCAGTGCAAGTGGAGAGTGGCTGGGCCCAGGACCGAGATTGGTGAGTGGCCCAGTTGCAGATTCAGTGCAGGTTCAGTGATTTTAGCAGGGGAGAGGGGGAGAGAAAGCGGAGGCAAAGAGGAAGGTTTTGAGGTGCTTCCGGAACCAGAGATGGTTCTCCTCAAGTTTCAGGGAGGCAGGAAGGCTGTTCCAGAGGGAGGCCCCTGCTGCGGAGAAAGATCTACCCCCAGCTCGTTGCTTCGAGAAGCGGCTGACCATGAGGGAGTTGGAGGTGGATGAGCGAAGAGCTTGAGAAGGAAGATATTTAGGAAGAGAGAGTTGAAGGTATTTTGGCCCAAAACCCCAGAAGGCCTTGTGGACAATGCAGAGTGTTTTGAACTTAATCCTTGCAGCCACTGGGAGCCAGTGTAGTGATTTCAGTCCTGGAGAGATACGGTCCCTGGGCTTGAGGCCAAGGACAAGTCTCGCAGTCCTGTTCTGGATGAGTTGCAAAGGGCGGAGAGTAGAGGCAGGCAGATTTAGATACAGGCTGTTACAGTAGTCCAGCTTCGAGAGAACCTGGGCTCTAGAGACAGTGAGCTTCTGGGGGAAGGAGAGGAAAGGAAGGATACCTCTGAGGAGGTGTAGCTGGTAGTGTGACTTCTTAGATATGTCAGATATGTGAGGAGAGTGTGGAGTCGAAGATCACTCCGAGGTTTTTTCCTTGCAGGTAGGAGCAGGAAGAGGGCCAAGGGAGGCCGACCAGAGAGCTGCAGGGAAGGAGGGAGTGGGTGTGCCGATGAGTAGAATCTCAGTCTTACTGTCATTAAGGCAGAGGTCGTTGGCGGCACACCATTCATGGATAGCAGACAGACAGTCAGAGATGAGGGAAGGGGAAGAGGAGGCCGAGGGTAGCCTGAAAATGAGCTGGGTATCATCCGCGTAGCACTGAAAGTTGGGACAGAGAGCGGCGATGCAGTGAGCAAGAAGTGCCAGATACTGGTTGAACAGCCAGGGAGAGAGGTTCGATCCCTGGGGGACACCGTAGGTAGAGAAAAAGATGTCAGAGAGGAAGGACAGCAGTTGGACCTGAGAGGGTCGATTGGAGAGGAAAGAGGTCAGCCACACCAGAGCCTAACCAGTGATACCCAGGTTATCACGGAGACGGTTGAGCAGGATGGTGTGGTTGACACTATCAAAGGCAGAAGAGAGTTCGAGCAAAATGAGAACACAAGAGGTGTTAGAGTCAAGGTTAGAGAGCAGGTCCTCACGGATGTTCAGGAGAGCAGTTTCCGTGCTTCTGGCAGCTCTGAAGCCAGACTGATGGCCATGGACATAACCAACAGATTCAGTGTGAAGATTAAGCTGAGCGATGCCCAGCTGTTCCGGGAGTTTGCCCAGGAAATGAGAGATGGAGATTGGGCGATAGTTAGCCGGGCAGGAGGGGTCAGAAGAGGGTTTCTTAAGAAGGGGGTGCACAAGACCACAATTGGAAGAGCACGTAGTCCAGGCTGTACTGAATGTATGGAGGGGGGCCCAAACGACCCCTCACTCCCACACAACAGTGATGAAGTTTGCAACAACTGCTGTCTTTTTCTTTCTGTAATTGTATAAAACCTGCCATTTTGGCTGACTAAGTTTAAATGTCTGTTAGATATTTCCCTGCCCTGCAAGCTACAACACATTTTTGTTTTTCTCATATCTCGTGCACCTCATTTATTGGCTCTTTGGATTATTTTTATTGCCACAAAAGGTGTCTGCCTTTCAAATTCATCTCGCCTCCATGTGCATTAGACTCTTCTCCCTGTTTCCTCATCTGGCCTCGCCTACTCCCCCACATGTGCAATGGAGGTAGAGGCATACCTGGTCACTTTTGGGTGCACTACAATCTACGGAACATTTGTCATCTCTCTGAAAGTTAGTTCCCTCCTCAAAAAAAAAAATCAGACTCACTGTGTTTCCTACTGTCCTGTAAAAACACACATTTAGCCGTGCCTAGTAGCCTCACTGTGTTTTCCACTGTCATGTAAAACTGCATTTAGCCGTGCCTAGTGACCTTTGTGGCCTTCATTGTGTTTTCCACTGTTCTGTAAAACTGCATTTAGCAGTGCCTAGTGGCCTTCATTGTGGTTTCCACTGTCCAGCAAAATTTTTGAATTAGCCTTGTTTAGTGGCCTTCATTGTGTTTTCCACTATCCTGTAAAACTGCATTTAGCTGTGCCTAGTGGCCTTCATTGTGTTTTCCACTGTCCTATAAAACTGCATTTAGCTGGGCCCAGTGGCCTAGTGGCCTTCATTGTGTTTTCCACTGTCCTGTAAAACTAAATCTAGCCGTGCCTAGTGGCCTTCATTGTGTTTTCCACTGTCCTGTAAAACTGCATTTAGCCATGCCCAGTGGCCTTCATTGTGTTTCCACTGTTCTGTAAAACTGCATTTAGCAGTGCCTAGAGGCTTCATTGTGTTTTCTACTGTCCTGCAAAACTGCATTTAGCCGTGCCTAGTGGCCTAGAGGCCTTCATTGTGTTTTCCACTGTCCTGTAAAACTGCATTGAGCCATGCCTAGTGGCCTAGTGGCCTTCATTGTGTTTTCCACTGTCCTGTAAAACTGCATTTAGCCTTGCCTAGTGGCCTTCACTGTGTTTTTCACTGTCCCGTAAAACTGCATTTAGCCGTGCCTAGTGGCCTTCATTGTGTTTTCCACTGTCCTGTAAAACTGCATGTAGCCGTGCCTAGTGGCCTTCATTGTGTTTTCCACTGTCCTGTAAAACTGCATTTAGCCGTGCCTAGTGGCCTTCACTGTGTTTTCCACTGTCCTGTAAAACTGCATTTAGCTGTGCCAGAAGCCTTCATTGTGTTTTCCACTGTTCTGTAAAACTGCATTTAGCCGTGCCTAGTGGCCTAGTGGCCTTCATTATATTTTCCACTGCCCGGTAAAACTGCATTTAGCCTTGCCTAGTGGCCTAGTGGCCTTCATTGTGTTTTTCACTGTCCCGTAAAAATCACAATACTGTGCCCAGTGGCTACTGCATTGGTTGTTCCATTAGTTGTGTGCACCACCCTTTGTCTCCCACCCCTTCTTGGTACCCCCACCCCATCTCACCCTTCCTTGATACCCCCACATCACCCCCTTACTCCTTGTACCTCAGTACCTCACTCTGGTAAGTGTGTACCACTATAGCTAACTATGTCGCTTTCTATCTCTCCTATCCTCTTTTATCACTCCACTATCTTCTATCCTTCTCCTATCACTAAAACTAGTAAGACGAAACTTAAGAAAGACTTACTGGGATCCAACCCAGGCCTCCCTATTTCAGACACCTATGTCACGACTTCCGCCAGAGAGACACTCACAGACATCGGAGGTCATTACGAGATCGCAGTAAAAATCTGTTTTAACTGGCATGGAGGCAATACCGGGTCCGGGTAGCACTGACGCCACTAACAGCTGCCGATTATGAGTATGCAATAGCACCATTGGAATGGAGTCCATAGAAGGAGTGGGCGATATGGAACGTGGAGCGTCGTCATCGGCAGATGGAGGTGAGTGTACAAAGAAAACACTGTAATGCAAAGTATGATGGTGGTCCACCAACGTGACTGTGCCATGAGGCAATACATGGGCCATCACACACACATGGACACATCCCTGCCTAGATGCCGTACCCAGCACTGTCACATTCACATGCATGCAGCATGCCAATGCCATACCTGACAGACACACACCAAAAAGGGAAACGGCATGTGTCGCACTGCACGCACACCACAACACAAAAGCATGTCACACAGCATACACCACCTCACACATGTGTCATCCTAATGTATGCCTGAATAACCACACCATATGGCAAGCAACCTGTATGCCACAACTGTAAGACAGCAATTCATCAAATGTGTACAACTGCACTAATACCATTGTATTCATGATGCATGTAAAACCATCACTAATGCCATCCCTCTTTCTGGTCCCCCACATGCCATGATACAGACAGTGATGCACAGGACTCTGCAGCACAGGCCACCACTCCATCGAAGAAGGCCAGGTCCAGGGAAGACACTAAAAGGCCTTCCACGTCCAAGGGTACAGGCAAGGCACACCAGCCACCGAGGGCAAAGGCAACACAGGATGGCAGGGAACCGGGGCATCAGAGGACAGCCACTACATCAACAGTCCCAACAACTATGGAATCCACTGCAGTTGAGCCAGTGGCAGACGGGACCCTGTTTGCAGCTACAGGAGGCAGCAGCCACAGCGCCACAGAGTGGCAATGAAGATCAATCCCAAGGGGAGGTATGTGTCCCTGAGGAGGACAACCGCTCACTGGAAGTTGGTGCCACACCCAGTACCTGCCGAAACACCCCAGTACACCCCAATGAGCACACCCGATGGCACCTTGCACATCACGTCTGGAGGAGAAGCGGAACTAGAGGCCTGGAGCCCCACAGAGGACGTCCCTGAATTGGGCCCCTTGCCACACGTACCATCCACCTCCACAGGGGTCTGGGACGGGGAGTTCAGGATGGCACACATGGAGGCATGGCACCAGGAGCTGACCGGGCTTGTAAAACAATATGTCTCTGATGGTGAGGTGACAAGGAAGGAGTCCCAAGAGAGCACTGCGGCCATGAAAGGGGCCATGGAGTTGAGCACCTTAAAGTACTGTGAGAAGCTGTCGGCAGTGAGGGAGGTCCTTGTCAGGTTTGCGGATGTCTTGGAGGCCCAGTGACCTGCCCCGACAGTAGAGCATGCACCCACTGGGTCATCGTCAAGCTCCAGACAGGCGATCCCCCTGCGCAGGTCTGTGCGCACCCTGTGGTGCCCCAACATGCCATCCCTGGACTCCGACACCAGACATTAGTAGCAGGGTCAGCCTGCATGTGCAGACTTATGCAGACTTGAGTGGCATAACATTGCACACCATGTGTGGGGGAGTTGTGGGGGAGGGGGAGGGAGTGTGTGGTGGAGTTGTGGGGGAGCAGGGGGAGGGAGGGGGTGTGTGGGGGAGTTGTGGGAGGAGGGGGTGGGGGAGGGGGTGTTTGGGGAATTGTGGGGGGAGGGGGAGGGGGTGTGGTGGGGAGTTGTGGGGGGAGCGGGTGTGTGGGGGAGTTGTGGGTGGGGGTGGGAGGGAGGTGTGGGGGGAGGGGGTGTGTGTGAGGTGGACGGTCTGAGCACTTTTTACTTATTTCCTGTTAAATACACCTGTTGCGTATCAAAAATTCACATGACTGGACATTCCTTATTGTGTATGTGTGCTTTATTGGTTTACAGTGCATAGTGTCCATGTACCCCCACACCCAGAGCCCTGAGTCCCACATTCATGGCACCCTCTGCACCCATGTGTCTTAGAAATATTGGCCTATCACAGACTGGCACACAGCACGTCCCTCCTGTGCATCGCCACTTGGATGATGTGCAACCCCCTCTTCTTCATCGTCTTCATCCTCGCCTGGTGGTTGCTGTCCAATGTCAGGGGCAGAGGCATGTTCTGTCGGATGCACATGTTGTGCAGCATGACATATGCCATGATGATCTTGGCTACCTTCTCATGCCTGTACAGGAGTGCCCCGCCCAACCAGCTAAGGCAGCGAAAACGTGCCTTCAACAGGCCAACGGTCTGCTCGATCACCACACGGGTACAGATATGGGCACGATTGTAGTCCTCTTTCTGCCTGTTCTGCTGGTTCCAGACAGGGGTGAGGAGCCACAGCTTCAAGGGATAGCTACTATCACCTGCATGGGTGCAAAATAAGGTATATGTAAGTCAATTCCTGAAAGACACCTGTATTTATCACACATGCCTGCAGATATTTGTTGTTCACATGCACATGTCACTGGATGTATGCACACATGTTACCTTGCCACAATGTGTGCTGTCCCATGGTCTAATGGTGTGGGTTGCGTCATCCAGATGATGCAGGGTGTCCACTCCCTTGCAGATGTTCATGCACTGTGGGTGCATACCGCTGTGTTTGGTATCATAATGTGATGTGTAGTGATTAGTATGATTGTATTACTAGCAGCATTGGCACAAGTCTCAGCGTGATTTCTCAGTCAGCGTTTATTATCCCCATGGTGACATGCAGTGCTACTGGGGTGGTGGCCCAGTCACAAGCAGTGTATTCCCTTGGTGGGATTGATTTGTGCACCCTCATGGATCATTGTCCTGTGTTGTGTTTTGCTGCTGACATTTACATTGTGCATACTCACAGCATGTTGCTGGATTGTGTTACAGAGGGTAAGGTCTGATGATGTGCAGTGGACTTGTTGTGGGATGTGGGCTGTTTGCAAGTCAGGCATATTGTCATTGGTGTGCAGCTTCTGTCATTACTATGGGGTTTGGTTGTCATGTTCAGTTTCGGATGCTTTGGATTACAGTGTTTTGCAGTATGGACATTGTGCAGTCACCACAACAATGACACTGGGTGGTGTGTGCATCTCTCCCCCCATTACACTGCCATGTGCCTGTCATGCAATTTACCAAGCAGCCAGGCACGTCGTCCTGCATGTCGCTCCATGTAGCATGATAGAGTGGAGTTCCGCAGGACCATTGAGTCATGAGTTGATCCGGGAAATCAGGCACAACAATGTGTGATGATCTAGCTGGAGTCACAAACCATCTGTACATTGATGGAGGGATATAGCTTACGATTGCGGTACACCAGCTCCATGGCATGCGGGACCACCAATTCCACATGGGTGCAGGCAAGAGCACCAATGCAATTTGGCATGCCTGCCAGTGCATGGAAGCCAACTTTCATGTCAAAGATCTCCTGGGCAGTCCGTGGTAGGGATATGTAGTCACTTGAGTGCTTCATGAGGGCACCCAGCACTTGGTTCAGCGTGCGTGAATATAAGGGTTATGATATGCCATGCATATGCCCCACTGTGTGCTGGTAGGTGCCTGTGACCAGGAAGTGGAGCACAGACACTGCCTTCAGTAGAGGGGGGATGGCGGTGCGGATTTCAATCAGGCTGACAATGTCATTGTGTATCATGACCACAATGGTGGTGATGGTGTCCCGGTCCAACCGGTACAGGGTGTGGATCTGCTCAGGGGTTAGGTTGTGTGGACTGGCTCTGATGTGAGGTATTGGGGCCTGCCTGCGTGGTACCACTGGCTGCACTGGTGAGGCTTGCTGGGCCTGTCTCACCCTCCTTCACCTCCTGCATCTCCTCTGTGATGCCTGTTGTTGTTGCTGGTGTAGCAATGCAAGCATGTCCTCCAGCCCCAATATTGCAACTGCAAGCGGAATCATTTCGGTGTGGAAAGGGGTGTGGTGTGTGGGTGTGCTCCTTTTGTGCTGGGCCAGACTCCATTGCCTCCACCTGTGCTGATTGTGTGCACCTGTGGCAGTTGTGAACACTGAACATTGCTTTTAGCGGGTGATTCATGATGCCGGTGATGCTGGCATCCCGGTACCCCTTAATACCACCTTCGTGATGGCGGGATTTGCATGTCCGCATGACGTGTTTGCACCATCCCGGTATTGCTGGCCCAAAGGGGGTGCATGGTCTTTGCGGTGGCGCTGATACTGGGTGGTGACTCGTAATAGGCCGGAGCGGTATGCGGTGCCTGTATTCCCTTACCAGAATCATTTTTCCTTTACCGCGATTCTCGTAATGACCTCCATCTTCTTTTTCATCAACTCACCTGACCTCTGCACTCGCTACAAGGCCGGCTTTCTCTCTCCTATCGTCTCTTCTCCCATTAATGGTGGCACTTGCTGGGAGGTTCTCCTTGATCTCTTCACCATTTCCAGAGTCACCTTCAATGTCTATTTCAATGCAACCATCTTAGTTCAGGGTCCTCAAACCTACCTTATTCTCTTTGACAGGCTCCTCCCTTGCCTATCTAACCTCACCTCTCACGCTGGCCATGCTTCCCCTCCATCTGTACCTCCCTCCTCCTTGCACTGACTCCCTTGCCTATTATGCCTTCCTCCTCCTCTGAACTGGCTCCCTTGCTAACTGCACCTTCCTCCTCCTCTACACAGGCTCCCCTGCCCACTGTGCCTTCTTCCTCTGTACTAGCATCCATACCTTGATGCAGTGTCCTGGCTCCCATATCTGCCTTGGCCCCTACACCATCCTCCGCTATCTCTCTGAGGTATCAGGTAATATTATCCTGGGAAACGGCATAAGCAACATTATTTATGGGAATAATGTATGGGGTAAATGGGAGCAGGGGTTGCGGGGGTGTTCCATATAGTAATATCGCCGTAAAAAAAGGCACCATTCTTGTATGGCGACATTTTTGCGGGGATATTATCAAATGGAACCCTCTCTGACCCTCCTGACACCCCCGAGGGGGACCACCAACCCCTTCAACCCCCAACGGAAGACCCTCAAATATAGCAAGCTACTCCACATTGCCACGCTGAACAACCGCTCCGCTGTTAAACCCGATTCCTAGTTATAGTTTCGACTGACAATAGTTCCGACACAAAAGTGCCAAAAAAAGTTTCATTTTTTTTTTGTTTATTTATTTTTTGGGGGGGTTCCAGCCAAACCCCCGTTTTTTAAAATTAAAAACACTTATTTTACAATACGAAATAAAAAATAACTTTAATATAAAAAATAAATTCTAAACTTTTTTTTTTGGCACTTTTGTGTCGAAACTTTTGGCATTCGAAACTATTGTTTTGAAACTTTGACTGGACACCGTTAAACCCTCGTTGGACATCTGCAACATTCTCAAACTCATGGACCTTGATGTGCTTGCCATCACAGAGACATGGTTCAAGGACTGCTCTGTCACAAGCTTTGGCACACTCCTCCCAGAAGGTTAAAAAATCCTCTCTGCACCCAGGCCAAAGAAGACAGGGGGATGAGTGGCGTTGATCTTCCCAGAATGGATATCTGTGTCCATCATCCCTACTCAAGCCTACTCCTCCTTCTCTCCTAAATCTTCTCTCATCATGGCCACTTTCTATCGGCCACCAGGACATTCCACTCTCTTAGTCTCGGAATGGGCTGACCTGGCCTCCTCTATACACTCCTCCTCATCTCATTTCCTCCTGATGGATGAGCTCAACATCCATCTGGACTCTCCTGATCCCTCACGATCTTTCCACAAACTATGCGCTTCTCTCTCCCGCGCTATCCTACCCTCTGGCCCCATGCACACCGCAGGCCACACTTTGGATGCTTTCATCTCTACTGACATACCTCTCTCGATCCCTCTCACTACCTTGCTCTCTTGGACTGACCACTCCCTTCGCAAAACAGACCTGAAGCTCTCCTCTCCTCTTGCAGCAACACAACTGGCATAGGCACTCGGTTTCAAAGACACCAGACCCATGAAAAAAGTGACAGTGGCTGCCTACTCTCCTCCTCCCGTTCCTGCAGCTGATGTCCACCCTGACACAGCCTTCGCTAACTTTAATCTCTCGATCTCCAACACTTTTTACACCTTTCGCCCCTGTCCTGAGGGTCTGAATGAAGCCTTCCAAAAAGTGCAACTCTTGGTATGACTCCGATCTGGATGCCCTTAAACACAAGTCTAGGGTTGCAGAGTGGAAATGGAACTTGTCGGGCGAACCATCTGAAAAACTGGCCTACCGCCTCCTTCAAAGGCAATATCGACCCTGCATCCATTCAAAGAAAAGAGTGTTTATTCAAGCCTGCATCTCAGCGGCATCAAACAACATGGCTGAACTTTTCAAAGTCTGCAAGGAACTGGCCAATCCCGCAGCTTGGCTTTGGCTGTGCACTTCATCACTAAAACCCAAGACATCCTTACCTCCCTCTCTTCCACGCCACAGCATAGACCAATACTGGAGCCTCCCTTGGCCCACTCTCCACTCACCCTCTCTTCTCTTTCACCCATCACACCTGATGAGGTCACCAGACAAGTCCGGTCTATGAAGGCCTCATCCAAATAGATGGACCCAGGCCCCTCAAAAACCATTAAGGACAATATTGAGTCCATCACCCCAGTCTTGGCTGATCTCTGCAATCCCTACTTTTCTACTAGTGAGTTTTCCCAACTGCCCTTAAGCACTCTCTTGTGTACCCTCTGCTCAAGAAACCCTCTGCTGACCCATCCATTCTAACAAACTACTGCTCTAACTCTGTCACTCCTTTCCTGGGCAAACTCCTGGAGAAGTTGGCTATCTCTCAGTTTACCCTCCCACCGAAACTGTTGGTTGCTTCCACGACCATCAGTCTGGCTTTAGAGCATCCAGAAGTACATAAACTGCTCTTCTGAACACCCCTGAAGACCTGCTCTCAAATCTTGACACTAACACTCCCTCTGTCCTCATTCTCCTCGACCTCTCCTCTGACTTTGACATTGTTAACCACGACATCCTGATCGAATGCCTCCGCAACACCCTGGGAATCACAGGTCAGCCTCTGGCGTGGTTAACCTCCTTTCTCCCCCACCGCTCATCCCAGGTGGAACTCTGTGTCTTTCTCTCAACTATTGCGCTCTCTATTCGTGGTGTTCTCCAAGGATCTAACCTATCCCCCTGGTTCTTCAACGTCTATATGACTGCCCTGGCACGTGTGATTTCCACTCACACCTCTAACTTCCAGTGTAATGCGGATGAGACACAACTATCCATCAGGCTTCCCTCAGCCGCCTCCTCCTCCTCCTCGATCATTTCTGTCCACTATTCAGTCATGTTGTGCTGAAAACGACCTCTGCCTCAACGGTAGTAAGACTGAGATAGTTTGCATTGGGACTACTGCTCCCGCTTTCTCACATTTCTGCCCGGCCTCCCTTGGCCCTGCACCCACCTGCGATTCAAAAAACCTTGGGGTCATCTTCGACTCCACTCTCTCCTTCTCATCTCACATCTCTTACATCTCTAAAAAATATAACTATCAGATACACCTCCTCAGAGGTACTCTACCTTTTGTCACTTTCCCCCAGAGGCTCACTGTCTCCAGAGCCCTGGTTCTCTGGGGTTCCCAGCTGAGCCTGTAAGGAAGGGGTTGTGGTTATTTTGCTTATTTCTTTCACTTGTGCCTCCATTTGATCCAATGTTTCTAAACATTAATGTCTATCTCCTTGTGTTTATGAGAAAAATATCCCTCTTTTTTAACTCTCTAATGTTGGGAGGAATATTTCTGCTGCCATAGACCGGGCATTTTGGTTAAAAATAGACAGCCACATTCTTTACCAGCATCTGTCAGTTTTACTAAATGAAAGGGGATTCATTTGGACAACGAATGAAAGTTGGCGGGCAGGAATTGTAACCTATGCTGTTGATAATGTATGCACATTTGTGCATCAGGCAAACTTCCCACTGCACCATCTTACTAACTTCTCTGCAGAGTGATTTTACCCCGGGTCTGGAACTTACTACTGCAAAATACAGGGAAGATCAGGGATACCTTAAAAATATTGAGAACAGGTCATTGGGCTGTGTTTGTTCTGGAAGAGGGATTCCCAGACCCCCCCTTGTTTTGTAAAAATATTGAGAGTTTGCTTCCGCTCACCCGTCCCCAGCAGATCGCCAGTTGAAAGTCTGTCCAGCACATAAAGGGCAGCAACTTTGTTTGCACTTTCAGATCTCTGCTCTCCCTGTACTCAAACAAAAAGTGACAGCAGGATTTATTTAATGGTCCTTTTAAAGGATAAACATGACATGCCCGAGTGATAATTAATACTGTATCCAGGCATTGCATCAAATACATAGTATCGAATGTAAAAGCATCGGAAAAAAATGCCTCAAAAAAATACATTTTCTCTGTAGGTAAACTTTTTTTTTACTATAGTGGGTTTTAAGGGGTAAAAAACAGGGGTGGAGGGACCCCACATTAAAACAATATGCATTGATGCATTTTTATTCAATGGTTATGCATTCAATGCTTTTGCATTCGATGCAATCACTAAGAACCATTAATGCATTATTCGGCCAAAGCTGAATATCACTTTTACACCCGGAATTAGGTCAAATACTTACTTGATGCTGAATTTTGGGTACACCTCTAGCTGAGAGTAGGTGCTGCAAACTACCATATTTAAACCACTGTTTCACACTTGCGCAAGACAAGACTGCAAATTCTACTGCATATATCTTTGCAATGGAGGCCCCTCGCCTAACATGTAGGAATGCTTGTCTCTGATGTATTTCCCTTTTGGCATATCTTAGCACGTTTTAGGCTCCTACTGTTTTTTTTTTTTTATAAAATCAATTTTATCACTTGACAATGAGGAGCATATTGTATACAACATAAACATGTGGTGACATCATACAAATTTAGTGGGACTGTACATCGGCAGTACACAATTACTCCATATGTTCAGTCCAACACATTGCTCTACATATATCCTCCCCATCTACAGTCGACATAGTCTGTGCCTGTCCATCTACACATTCTGTGCCACTATGTATGAAAAGGTTCCCAAATGTGCTTTGGCCTGCTCACTGCAGTTACCAATGCAACACAAGTCTGTCATGATGCCTACCCCCGGGGACCCAGACCAAGTCCAGCAACCCCTGAAGCAGGCATCAAGTTATACTAAGCAAGCCCAACAACCCCTGTTAGGGGCTATTTGGGTGCAGTCCTGGCGCCTATGGCGCTAGGCTCATATGGAGATCAGTCCTGGCGCCATAGGTGCCAAGCTCATAGATTAAAACTTACCTGATGCAGACCATGCTGCAAACTCACCTGATGCAGACCATGCTGCAAGAGCTCTAAGCCAAAGGAGGCTTGGAAGGGACTACTTTACCTAGGGACTATTTTTTACTCGGGTGGGGCTGGGGAGGAATACTTACCTGGGATTACTTTGGTGGCTATTTAAACCACGCCCGAAGAGCAGCACACGCTTCACGTGATTCTGCATCCAGCAGCATAATGCTCACCGTGCCTGCAAGTCTGCATCCAGTCTTCTGCCACGCCTCGAGTCCGGAGCTCCTACAAAAAGGAAGAAAGAAGGAGAAAAGATTAGAACAAGAGCAATACCTTTGATCCTTACCTGAATTCCCGATCCATCGTGCCTTCGAGCTGGAAGAAAGAAGTTATTTTATGTGCGTCGCCTCGCCTGCAGCAGCGCCGCGCTAAACTCACCGGCCTTCGCAGCATCTTCACATTCCACCGCATCCTTCTGCATGCTCCCGCCGCACTCCGGCACCTAAGGGGAAGACAAGAACACCAAGGTGAGCCAAGGGAATACACAGAGGCAATATTAGTGACCCCCATAGACTTACCTGATTTTACCCCCGCGGGTACTATTCCTCTTCATGGGTCGACGCAGCTTCCACTGCATCCTCGCCGAACCCCGGCCCCTAAGGGGTAAACAAAAGGACAGCAAGGTGAAACAAAGGGACAAACAAGGGGAAACCTCCTCACTACAATAGACTTACCTGATTTTACCGCCAGAGGCATTATTCCCCGAGACTTCATACTTTCTCTCAGCGTCTGAATAAGGGAGAAAGCAACAGGTTACATATTGACATTATTTTGTCGAACTGTGTTGGATAATACAAATCCTTACCTGAATATTACCGGTTGCCACGAGGAACTCTTCGCTAGGGTCAAGCTGCAATCTGCAAGGAATCGGACAAGAGTGAAAGTCAGACATTTGAACTCTTACGAACTACATACTTACGCGTCTTGCCAGGAATCTCAGAGTCAATATTGTTCTGGAACTCACCAATTCCTTCGAGCCAGTGAAGCAACTGGTTATATCCGTGCCCCTGTGCTCAATGCAGGATGGAGAGCTCATCTTTCCAAACCATCAGAAGAATATTCCTACGGGCCAAGCAAACAAAGCTAGGTGGGCCAGTCCAGTCCGTCATCTCGGCACTACGCATCACATTGGTGGAGACCGCAGCTGTCCAGTTCAGATCAACGCCCCTGTGGGAGCCAGGTGAGCATAACAAGTCTCTCTTCCCTATCGTTGATGTATGTTAAGTTTCTCAACCATTCCGAGTGCTTCAGTGGGTGTTATGACTTTCAATGTCTAAGAATGCAGTGTGGGGCCACAATGCAATCTACATTAATCAATCTGCACTTAATTATTGAGGCCTTTCCTATGTCCCCAAGGAGGTATTTGATAGGATCCGTGACAGGGGGATACTAATAATGTTGTGTAGAGCATCTGCTGCAAGCTGACAAAACTTCACAACTGGCAGGCACTCCTAACGACAGTAACATTAACATTGTGTGATTGAATTTAAATAGGTGTTCTTGTTTTATAAGGAATATAATATGATGTAATGATGTTTATATGTAAAGCCATGTGGCTGTATACATATTAAATTAAATAAATAATATTAAGATGTTTCAGCTCTACTGAATGCTATGTTACTTCCTGCAGCTGTAGCTGTTGTGAAATGTAAGGTACGCAGATCCTCAGTCTTTCACATCCCAAGGAAATGCTTTAGTTGATGGTGAAGCTCACTCAGTGGCCTTAAGAGGGCCATGGGCTCCTAATGAATGTCTTGTTTGTGTTGTGTTGTCTTGTTTGTGTTGCAGTTCCACGGTCACCTATCTCTTCTCTTTTCAGTCTGGCGATTCTCCAAGGTCAAGCTCCAGAAGCTGAAAATGTGACCTGGACTCAACATAAGGGTAGGTTGGGAGAAGACTCGCTTTGACGTTTCCCAGATGGCCACCTGATGGCATTCTAGGTACTTTTCCCCTATCTGGTCTGTAAGGCTTATGGAGTAGCTCACTGAGATCAAAACACCATGATCACGGTACACCGAGATTGGATGGCTCCTGGTTTAGCATGTACGGATCAGAGTTATTGTGAAAATTGTGTTACATGTTTAACATACCATATTGAGAGAGTGGTGCCAACGAAGCTGTCTACACATTTTGTACAAGAAGATCAATTTTTACATGTGCAGACAGATTACATACAACTTAGCACATGTATAACTTACATGCAGTGGTCGAAAGTGGTCGGGAGCAGTTGGAAGCAATGTTTCTCTACTTTAAAATAAAAAGTTTTACTGTTCCTATACTTTCATTTTCAAAATGATCAATGGGAGGACTCGGAGTGACTGCCCTGGCAGGCTCACTTGGAAAAATGGACATGCACATAGCACGCTTGACTATATATTTGTTAGCCCGGACATAGCCTCCAGAATTAAAGGCATGGAGATAATTCCCAGTTCATGGAGTGATCACGACTCCCTGATACTAGCATTTACTGCCGATGGAGCGGCACAAAAAGTTAAGCCATTGGGCAATATGTTTGTAAATCACACTGGGACTCGTATTTGCAGGTCTGTAAAGAATATAAATGAAGCAGCCCGATCGGTGCAGTCAGTTTTAACAAGTAACGCTAAACAGTTCTCGACATTGTCAGTAAATGACGCTGAGAAGCGGATATCTACATTCTCTTCCACCCATGCTACGGTAGTGACTGGAATGATATCACTGGGGAGCTAAGCAGCATAAACCAAATGATAAAAATATAAGCGATTCCAAGAGGAAGCTCAGAGCGGAAATTCCAAAAGCTAAGAAAAACTAGCACTACATTTGGACCCTACTATTCAAACTGTAGGACATTAAAGAATACATTTAGAGCATGGATTAAATTAAAAAGATGTACTGAGAAGACTTGACAATGGCAAAATATGGTCCAAGTCCTTTGTGCAAAAAATACGAGAAGTATATGGACACTGCTCGGGGCTGTAATAAAATTGTCATGGTTAATCGTATTGGTGCTCAAAGCTGGGCTGACTGTCTGGCCGAACGTAACATGTGCTCTAGTGAAGAGAGACGGTGGGCAGTCTGTTTGGCTCCCCCTGTGCCCTCTTTTAAGGTAACTCTGGATCTCCTAATTTCCATGATCAAAAGCTTAAAATCATCTCGTGTGCCTGGCCCTAATGACCTGGCTAATGTTACACTCAAGAGTAATCGGGAGTTCGGCGCAAGCCTATTAAAAATCTTGTATGAAAAAGTAATTGCGGATGGACAAATACCTGCATCACGGCAAACTGCCATATTAATTCCTATCTTTAAAAGGGGTAATAAGATGGAACCTGGCAACTATCGATTATTAGCAATGCTTGACTGCACGGGTACAATCTTTGCATCTCTGTTATTGAAGCAGTTGGAGGACTGGGTAGCTAAAGCTGGGATACTTAATCAGTTCCAAAGTGGCTTCAGGAAAGGGTACACAACCACCTAGAACCTTATGATAATGGATATTCTACAAACTAATGCAGGGAAAAAAGGTAATCCTCCACTTTATGCACTATTTGTAGACTTTCAAGCCACTTTTGATTTAGTGCAAAGAGAAAGCTATGGCTAAAATTAGAACTTCTCAGCTGCCCTGAAGAATAATTGTACTACTTGCGCTTATTACACTAGAATACTACAGTTTCTCTAAAGTTGGGTTCCCATGGAACGGTGACGGATTTAGTTGTGCAGAATAGAGGAGCTAAGCAGGGCTGTGTGACCGCCCCTTTTCTGTACAACTTGGTCACGTATGATCTTGCCATTGCTATCTCTGTCATACATAATTGCCCTCCAAAAATCTGAATGGCCCATTGCCCAGTATTAGCCTATGCTGAAGAACTAGTTATAGTAGATCACACTTTCAGCGGCTACGGAGGTCGGCAAACACTCTTTGGCAATATCCAGAAATCAATGGCCTAATAATAAATCGAGAAAAAACATAGTTGATCGTCTTCTCAGGCAGAAAGATTAAGCGTCCCAGACTAGTGGTACAAAAACTAGAAATAAAATATACATCTCAATATAAATATTTGGGCGTGGAGGTAGATGAAAAAGGTAAGTATATCTCTTGCACCCAATCACAAATATCTTGGGCTGCCCAAATAACGGTGCTGGTATATCGATTTTCAATATAATATGGCAGTTGCACACTATTAGGGGCTCGCCAACTATATATCCAGGTGCTGGTGCCTATGGGAATGTATGGGCTGGACGCACGCCTTCCGATTGACTTGAAATGGTTGCAAGTAGTGGAGGGAAAATTCTGGAGGAGAATATTAGGCCTTCCTGCATGCATACCAATGGCGTTTATTAGACTAGAAATGGGTCTCGCCTCATTGAAATCCATTGTATTGAAAAGACGGGCTAAGATGTATCCATCCATCAAGAGATTTCGAAGGAGGAAACTAATTGCAGAATCAAGGAAAAAATGGAAAACCTCAATAAAGAGATATGCTGGACCCCTAGGTGGGGAGGGAACAGCGACTCTGAAATTTTCCTTGTGTAAATGGGTGGAGTTTTGGGACTGGTTATTTAAAAAATATGAGTTTGTGCAATATGTGCTGTAATCAATTAAGAAATCAGAGCACTATATGAACTTTGGTCCCTCAAGCAGACTGAGGTGATTTGTTCTCCTTCTAAGAATTGATCACTTACATGTCCTGGCAAACAAAGGGTTTTATAGCCTGCTGTCTCCAAATGAGCGATATTTTCACATATGTAAAAATGAACTAATTAATGAAACAGCTAAACATCTATTGACTGAATGCCCGAATATGACCAAAATGTATCAAATGCATTACAGCAAGTATGTGCACGATAAGGAATCCGCTGGGGAATTGTTGTTCTGGTATCGTTCGATTGACTCATCGAACATGGGTATGCAATAGCAATGTATAATGTATGGATGCGAGAAGAAAAACTGTTGGGAATATCAATCAAATTATATCGCTATTGATATGATCCGGAATGCACTGAGGACGTGCTCTTGTTTGGTTTATGAACAATTAATAAAGAAAAAAGTAAATAGAGATCATCCAGAGGTGAATCGATAGCCCTAGTCACATGGGATATGAAGACAAGTAATGGCAATTGAAACTGTTGGGGCAATAAGTATTACTGTTTACTGCTGGAGTGTAATATGTGTTGCTGCAAATCTGTGTATTTTCTCTTCTACTTAAGGTTTTTATTAAATCTGATATTCTTCGATTTTATTTATTTAACTATTTGTATTATCAATATTCTTATCTTGTTGATCATTTTTTATTTTTTTCCTTATTATTGTCTGATAATTAATCAGATGTTTAACAAATTTGATAACTTGAGTTTTATGATTATGTGTAAAATGTATTTATAAACTCTATCACATTAATAATAAATTAAATGTACTTTTATTTTAAAAAGAAACCATTGCAGAATGGTTTAGATTTAAAATAAAAATGTAGAAAGAAATTGAAACCTGCACTTCAGTGCACTGCACTGAACATTCTCTTAAACAGCCTGTCTGTTTGATTGGGGTTTTGGATTGCGAGTGGGGGGGTGGTTCGTAGGGAGTGGGGTCAGGCTTGCAAAAACATAGTTCCACTACTTCTTTGCGGAATCTTCAACCACTGCTTACATGTACTATTTAGACCTGGTGGATGTGTTTTCTGTGTAGGTGCAGAAAATCAGAAACTTTCACTGTAGCCAAGAAGTTGATGTCTACTTTACTTTTACTTTATTTACTCACTAAAAAATGATACTTTTAGTTGCGCGAGCAGCAGGACTAAGGTCTATTACCCTCAGACTGTAGAGGGAAAAAAACTGAAGAAATGATTGGTGAGACCTTTTGCTGTTCCGCGCTCAACCCAAAAGAAAGACGATTTTCACAGTCAACCAGAATATGCAAAAAAGGCTTGAATCCAAATTGAATCTTGAAAATAAACAAAACAGTGATTTGTCTTAGCCTTGGTAATTTCAATTTGCATATTAAAAAGTTTATTTAATTGAATTCTATATTCATTCAATCCACTGTGTTTCCAGCATAACGTAAATAATTAATAGTTACATAGATCCAACCTAATCCCGACACGTGTTTCCCCGCCTGGTATCTGGCGGTTCCTCAGGTGTTTGGTGGCAAATGAGTTTATGGAAATAAATTAAGTCACTCTCTGTAGCAGTGTAAGTTACACATTAGTACCTGATAAGGCAAAGAAAAAGAAGGGAAAATGTCAAAAATAGAAAGAGTTTTACAAATACAAAATGATGTCTTCAGGACAGGTTTTATGGGGCAGTTATTACTAGCAATCACTCAGTGGTTTTAAACTTACATGGTCAGCCCACTCGTGTTGGACAATGGCGAAATTTCAAATTTGTGAATGATGAAGTGGCTCCTAACTGCTCTCAATCAAGTCCTTGGATTGAGACAATTTGAAATTCAGCATCAACTACAACCAATAGGGCATACATTTTCTGGATCTCCATTTGTATATAGAAGACCGCACCATTCACAGCTCATTGTATACAAAAGAAACTGCTGCTAACAGCATTTTACACACCACAAGCAACCACCCTCATCATAGCATTCAAAATATCCCATTCAGAGAATTTCTGCGAATCAAAAGAAACTGCACATCAGAATTGGAATTCAAAAAACACCAAGTAAAAACCATGAATACATTCAGAAATCATGGATACAGCCCAAAACATCTAAGGAGGATGATACTAAAAACCAGGGACAGATCTAGACCACATTCTTTACAAGAAAAGCCAACAAAGATACCGGAACCAGACCAACTCAGGTTCATCACGACCTACAGTACAAACAATTACAGCATTCAAAAAATCCTACAATATTTTGACAACTGATGTAGAACTGAATACATTCTTGGATAAAAACAGGGTCAGACGGATATTGCCGCTCCAAATCTTTAGGAGAGGAATTCAATGTCTATCTTAAGAATATGTCAACCTGTGCAAAGGTAATATCTTCACAGATAAACCTCAGAAATAATAATACAAGGGCCCCAACGGATCACCAAGGCACCACAACAGGGGAACCTCTTCAGATACAATGTGGTAACAAGGTCTACGCAAAGCAGCACATTCGCAAACGGAGTAAATTGAAGTTCACAGGTGCCCATCGGGTGGAGCACTCAACCCCAAGAGCTGCGAAACACAAGGATTGTTGTGCCTGGGTGCACTTGACCAACCTGCGCAAGGACACAAGCACAGCACCTCAAGTCTGATGAACAGCTGTATCCAATATCGGAACCAGAAATTAAAATTGATTATATCAAGTGACTATTAAAACAAGTACAGAATGAAACTGAAGCCCTTCGTGCACAGCAGAAGAAGTGCTACATTCAATATGGAGCAAGCTCAGGAAAATCGGCTTAGAAATGTGAAAAAATGTATTGCCAGGGATATGTTGTTCTATTTCTCTCTCCTTCATAGACATAGAATAAAAGTGAATAATGAAGCAAGCAGCATGTTAGATAAACATCATTCAGAAAGAACAAATAAGTGGTGTACCACATGGGGCCCAGGTAAATGACTCATGTTATGTAGGTGGGCTTATCCCACATGTGATTGGCACCCCCAGACTGTTCTTATCACAGGAAATGCCATTAGCGGCACAGTGCCTGGCACATTTAGGAACCTGTAAGCTTTGGCACCAATTCCAGGGACACACATTGTATATAAAAATGGAAAACAGATCAAAAGAATAATGGGAAACGATGGGAAAAGAAGAGGGCGCCCAGTGTCCAGGAAAGCCATTAGCAGTCATAGAAGGTGCACAGTTTGTAAAAAGAAGTGGATTAAGGGGCAAGCAGTATTAAATACTGAGGGACTAATGGGATTTACAGAAGCAGATATAAAACATTAAGATTAAATATGTAGAGATGTGTGGGCATTGCATGTAAATATGCTGACAAGTTTGCATCAACATGAAGAACATGTAAAAGTACAGAAACTCACTCGATCTTCATATTGTTTCAGAGGCTGAGGAAGCGTGCCCATTGGCAGCAATCAAAACTGCAACCAGACCTTTCAGATGCCAGAATTAAACAAAGGCACATCCACCATAATGGATACACTGTGACAATGTGGGTTTAAGGCCTACTACTATTTGCTGCCATCGTGGAATGGTCTCTGTTCACTTGTCACCCTATATGCATCGGTAATGGTTATACCGGTTTATAGTGAGTATTTCGAATTACATTATTTCGAATGCCAAAATGTCGAAAACATTTTACCGAAAAAATACATTTCGAATGTCTTTTTTTTGTCATTTTTTGTTTGAAATGGGGGTGTTCCCCCCCCAACCCAGCTTTTATTTTTTTAACCCTTTTTTTTAACTCACGAAACAACAACAAAAAATGTAAATTAAAATATAATACATTCAAAACATTTATTTCCGGTAACATTTTTTTGACATTTTTGTCATTCGAAATGTTCGTTTTGATATATTAACTGAATACCGGTTATACCTGCAAAGCACATGCAAATGCCCAGAAAGGAATCCCAGTCCCCTGAACATTCCCCAACAAATGTAACACACTTGGATTCATCTAGGGTGCAAAGAAGAAAAAGGAGTGGATACTTTCAAAGTAAGCTGATGAAGCACTGGTGAAGATGCCATCTCAGTAACACCTGTTCGCCAAAACTGAGATCTTCTTCACCTCATTGCTAGCACCTGGAATACAAGTAGCCACCAACTACTACTGATATGTTGGAACCTGATGGAACTTTCGAATGCAACTGAGCATGGACTCAATTCAATTTGCGAGGATCTTCGAGCACTCAGGCTTGTGGCACTCCAAAACCATATGTTGTTTGACCTGATTATAGCAATGGAGGGCGTGGTCTGCAGGAAAATTGGGAGCTCCTGCTGTCCATGCCACCCTCTCAACACTGCAGAAAACAGGACGCATACTCTTGCTATCAAACAGATGGCAGAGTTAACTGTTGATAAATAAAAGGGAGGAGGAATCATTAATTAAGGATACAACATGGATGACCCTGTTTACATCATGGATGTCCTGTTGGTTGTTGAATTTTTGGTGCATTTTGTTTCCCATCCACCTCCTCCGGGCATTGTTGTGGTGCATGTATCATTTAATTATTACCTGCTATGTGTCTTGTGAAAATAAAAGATATTTCCTTGCAGTTATGACAGGTAGTAAATCCACTCCTCATTGGAAAAATGAAAGCAGGCAAACAGATGAACCATCACAGGTAGGAGAACCAAGCAGGTACACATTGAGTGGATGCTGTTTCCAGATAAAGCAATATGATCACCACCTCCAGACCCCGATATCTACATTGAGTGTTTTATTGATACGACTTTAGAATGGCCCCTCAGTTATCTGCAATTCACACAATGGGATTATAATGTGTATGGTGGAGCCCTGAGAGGTGTAGGAAAAATATGGATACCCAGAAGTATCTATGAATAGCCCAACGAGGGAAGAGATGATTACAAAAGAGAATCTGAAGAAAGATTCATCCCTCAGGGGATTAAAAGGGGTAATGAAGGGGAATACGAAAATATGGATGAATACATTCAGCGTCCTAAACATGCACGTAGGTACAAGCTGTGGAAGTCCCTATGAAACAGCACATAGAAAGCAACGAGCAGCCGTGTGTAATGAAGGGTTTCCAGCATAGGCCCAATAAGGCCCCAGTAATCATGCTTTAGTTTCACTATAACATACACCTTGTAGATAGGCTTAAACATGTACTCTTAACGTAGCCCAGCAGCATCTAAGATCAGTAGAAAAATATAGTAGAATTTTTTATTGTGTTGAATAAATGATCGCCAATGCACGGCATTAGCTGAATACAATGCATGTAGGCCAAAAGATTTAGTTAGCTTCCCTTGAAGCATGGAAACATCCCCATCAACCCTCAGCACAGAACATGAGATAGTCCCTTGCAGAAAGGCACACACACATTCCAAGTTGCAACTATTCACCCAGACAACGGTTGAATGCCACGCAATGATTTGGGGAAGCAAGGGTGGCGAAAGCTACACCATGGTTTAGTTTGCGGAAGTGAAGTCAGACAAGAGCAACAAGAAAAGATAGTAAGCCCTAGAGTTTAAGGACAAGACACTGTGCAACGATTAGTCAGGACACCTCAGGTTTTGTGAGTTCCCACAGCCATGTTACCAAGAGTATATCAATTTACATCCCAATGCAGAACAGCCAAAAAGCGACTTCAATGAGATCATGAGCGGGCAGGAGCTGAGCAGCAAGAGATGAAAGAGCATGGTTGCAGAGCTAGAATAATCTAAGCACAACACTGCCCACTGTAGGGTAAATTGCATTCGCTGAAAGCACCATAATCCACAGAGTGACCTAATTAGAATTAGCAACCAATACAGAGTCATAGATCTAATCCACATCATGTGAATGCAGAAGTTATAATTTAGAAAAGCACCCCTGCTCCTGCACTAAAACCACATGAGATCCAGTAATCAATATAATAGTGTACATCTATGTCACATCACACAAAGGTAATATCGAACACAGACAATCTTATGATAAATTATAATGCACATACACTTATTTAAATCTATAATACACATCTGCACAATTAAGAAAGAGCTACGTCTGCAAGCAATTAAGCCACAGTGCTTAAATTCTGAAACAGATCAGATGAGCACATGAAAACAGGAAGGACATGCAAGTAATTCTTCTAACAATGTAGTTGCAAAATGAACTGAAATTAAGCAGTTCACAATGGTGGGAGCAGTTTGATGGTGCCAACTGTTGAGGTAAATAGGAAGTTGTTTAGATAGTTATATATTATGTGTCACACTATCAAATCTCACAAAGATGATCGGTCAAAATGGCAGTAATCGTTCACTCCACTTCTACTCCTCCTGGAGCAACCATTGGTAAAGGTCATTCTGACTGATACATGTGTCTAAAGCTTTTGTCCAGTAGTAGCTTGTGAGAAGAGCAATAATTTCACTAATAATGAGCTAACCAGCAGGCACGTCATTTTACAATGTGCTTAGAATATGTCAATGAACGTACAAAATGTATAGAAGTACCTATATTGTTGATCACACCAGCCAATTAACAGTGTTGAAGTTTGCAACAATTGTTGTCTTTTTCTTTCTGTAATTCTATAAAACCTGTCATTTTGGCTGACTAAGTTTAAATGTCTGTTAGATCTTTCAATGACCTGCAAGTTACAATACATTTTGTTTTTCTCATATCTCGTGCACCTAATTTTTGGCTCTTTGGATTATTTTTATTGCCACAAAAGAGATTGGCCTTTTAAATTCATCTCGCCTCAACGTGCCTCAGACTCTACACTCTGTTTACTCCTCTGGGGGACACCTTAGCATGATCCACAGCTATGAATCTGTTATCCTTCTTGTTGTCACACGGATGGTTCCTATTCCAGTGTTGTGCCAACGGTAATTTGGATCCTGTTTACCAATTGTGTTCAAATGTTCTCTTATTCGTATCCGTAACTCACAAATAGTGCTCCCAATGTACAATTTGTCATGGATGCATATAATAAAGTAAACCACAATCTTGCTATGACAATTTCGAAAACATGTGATATGCACACTTTCCAGACAAGTCACAAACTCATGCGCCTTCTCCATAGCATACATACACATATTAAAATGGCCACATTATCTTTTTTAAATGGTGGTTCGCTGTGCTAGGGTTAGCCATTTGTCTTTTCTGTGGGGCTGTATATGACTTGGATGTAGTCTATTGTGAACAGTAGTTGCCCTAATGTAGATTATGGTGGGTTTTGGACCAAATAAGGTTTGAGACTGTCCTACTTACTTTGAAGATACCAGTGCTTCCTAATAATGTTGTATAATTTTCTACTGTAGGTATTGTACTTTGTAATGAATTTCACTCAATATTTATTTTCATCCTTGCAATTGTGTCGATTACCAGCAACTAATGTTGTGCTTGGCTTGGTTTGTGCCTTCTTCTCTGCTCTAATAATAGTTTCCAATGAATATCACCTTTGGCTGAATCTCTCCTTGACTAATTCAATTTCTTGTATCAGTATTGCATTTTCACTACAGTTACGTCTAGCTCAAATTAGTTCTCCAATGGAATATAGTGTATCACATGTTTCCTACCTCAACTAGATGCTAGTAAAGAAGAATTGACTTTGTATGGATCTTATGGTTAACACTATAAATGGTGAGATCCAAGAAAGAAATATAGTTATAATCAACATGCCTCACCAATTCATAGGTGTTAGTGTTAAGATAACTTTTAAATGCGATAAATAGTTGCGGGGTGCCATCCCAAATGACCAGGATATCGTCTATATATCGATACCATTTAACCACATGGGGCCAGATTACAGAAACTTTGCACCGGTGCAAGTGCAAAGTTGCACAGTATTAGCACTAGAGCAAAATGGCCCTAGTACAAGAAAGATGCATTTCTACTGCATTTTTTCACCAGGGCAAAATTTGCCCTAGTTCTAATACGCAATGCTATTAGCACTAGGGCAAACTTTGCCCCGATGGGAAAATGCATCAAAAATGTATCTATTTTGCACTAGGGCAATTTTTGCCCTGGTGCTTTTAATATGCCAAACTGCCCTTTTCATGGTGCAGTAGTTTTCTCGTGTGTGCCACTGTTTTTAAAAATAGGTCAAACTTTGCACTAGTGCTAATACTGTGCAACTTTGCCCTTGCCTTAGCGCAAAGTTTCTGTAATCTGCCCCTGGTGTCTCCATATGTGTTCTGAAAATGCAGGTACCTGATCAAATTGTGCCAAAAATAGATTTGCCAGGGCAAGGACATAAAAGGCCCCCATGGCAACACCTTGTACCTGTCGGTAATAATCACAATTGAAAGAAAAAAACACATCATTTGCATAGTGAATATTATAAGTTCTTTAATAAAGTCCACATGTAAATAATGCATAGCTGAGAGGTGTGCACATGATATTTAAAAGCTTGAATAGTAGTGAGTGGTCAATGGAAGTCCAGTCTTCCAGAATTTGTATTATATTTGCAAAGTCGCGCATGTAAGATGTACCTTTCAGCACCATGGGTTGTAAGAACTACTTGTATTTAGACACATTTTCTGTGACCCACCTTTTGCTATTGACTACTGGTCTTACCTCAGATAGTTCTGTAAAGGGTTTATGTAATTTTGGATGACAATACAACTTTGGCATAATTGGTGTATGTGTGCACAGATATGTTCTTCATCTGTAAGTAGTATGCCAGTGGCATGCCCTTTGGATACAATTGCTGCATAGTTCTGTGTAACGTTTACAATGGGGTTCTTTTGTAGTTTAATATAACAACTTGGAATCTCCAAGTGTCGAAGGCCATGGTAATATAGTCTTCTTTATTGAGTGTTACAATATTACCGCCTTTGTCAGCCTCCTTAATTATGATAGTTGTGTCATTGGCCAAATTAGTTAATGCTCTTCGTTCTTCTATGGTAAGATTGTCAAAATGGTTTGGTCAGTTCTTATGTGTGCCCTTGACTTTAAGTTTCTGTAAGTCTGTAAGAACTGCCTTGTAGACGGTTTCAATGATACCGTCTGGCACAGTCACTGGAGTGAGGGGGATTTAACCTTCAAATGTGATTGATTGTATCCGAGTCAATGTCCATATCTTTCATTATCTGTGTTGCTGGTGTGAATGTGTCATCATCCAAGGATAAGAGCAACATGGCGTCATCTACATCTCCTACCATAAAAGTATTGGCTGTAATATGCATGGTAGTGGTAACTGGTTGCATTTAATATTATGAAACACTTCTTAAAATTAAGCTTGCATACAAATTTGAATAAAACAATCTGATTCTCAATAAGATCAATTCCTATGCAAGGTCCGCAAGGCAGACCTTTGTTCAGTACTCTAACTTCTTGTAGCTTCAGTAGTCTTTCTGAAAGATTCAAGACTAAACTATTGGGTTCTGTCTCTGATTCACAATTTGCTGTCCCTTGTAGTCTCGACTGGTCCAGGGTCTCCTTGAAAAGTTGCTTTCTTCCACCTCCCTTTCTTACATTGACTCCTCCTCTAGTGTCGCTGCATTTCTGTTATCCATTACAATATCTGTATCTATAGGCTCTGTGAATCGTACTTGTTTCATATTCTGCAGTCAGTTGCTCCGCTTGAATCCTTTTATTTGTTGTATAAATACGGTGCTTTGTGTTACTGGATGCTAGCTTCCACTGGTGGTGCCCTCTCACCTTCTGTTTCTGTATCAGAGCTGACTGGTGAAGTATCCAGCAGCATGATGGCCTCAGATGGGATGATAGTGTCAGGGGAAAGTTTGGGAACTGAAATGTTTATATTCTCCCCTTGCATATTACTGCATAACCATGCAGAGGTGTACCGAATAGTAGATTTAAATATTCTGCTGAATACCGATTAGTTTGACAAGTATTCGGCAGGAGCCGAATAGTTAACTTTTTAATAAATAAAGTTATGTAGACAAGAAAAACACTTTGTAAATTAAACACAATTCATAATATTTCTCTACAGAAGATGTTTGTATAAACCCTAAAAGTAATACATTATCAGAAACAAACTGTTCAACAACAGCACAGCTTGTATTTGTGTGCATTTATAAGGTTTGCTTGTTGGGCAGGGCCCAATAAACTAAGACTAGCCCAAAGGTACAGTATGGATATATGCAATCACTGTGAGGGGAGACTGGGTATGTCGATTTGTACTTTCAAACGTTCCTTTCGGGGCTGCCTTTCTTTAGCCTTCTGGCTCCAGCAAAGGCACATTTTAATTCATTTCGTATTTTTATTGGGTTTTTTAAATGCGCCTATAGAGCAAATGTTGTTTTGAGGTGCAATAAGACAAGGCGGGGGAACAGGGATGAAGAAAACTAAACAAAAAAAATTGTCCCACTAGACCTTTTGTCATTTGGGTCGTATAGGTGCAGTAGCAAGAAGTGCGGGAGGACAGTGAAGGGGGAAGTGCCAGTCAGAGCAGAATGTGCTAATACTAAAGAGGGAGAGGAAGTGCAGGTAGGAGTGGTGAGCGCACAATATCAGGAGATGGAGGTGGGGAAAAAAGCCCATGGGTTAGACGAGTGTTAGGGGGAGGCCAAGTGGACAAGTGCCAGTGGACTGCAGAGTGCAGGGAAAAGAAGGTCCACGAGCTAAGTGCAAGGAACTGGCTGGATGGGCTCAAGGGGTGCAGTTCGAGCCACGCTAGTGCAGGGTGAGGGAGCTCTGGAGGGCAAGTGCAAGTAAGGGTGGTTGTCAGGGGAGAACAAGTGCAGGGGTAGACTGGTTGTGTAGGGCCTACTGGCCTGTAAGAATCTGAATGATCCAGGCAGCCAGTCAAGAGGCAGGCGGGTACACTAGCAAGGGAGGGGAGAAGGAAGGAGGAAGAGAAAAGGAAGGTCTTGAGAAGCTTCTGGAACTTAACAAGGTCTGGCTCAAGTCTGAAAGGGGTGAAAGAGAGAGATATACTCCCACTTTCTGCTTGAAAAAGTGTCTGATCTGTAGAGAGTCGAAGCTAGAAGTCTCTAGCAGGGAGTTATTTAGGGAGAGGGAGTTGGTTGTAGCGAGGTCGCAGGCGCCAAAATACCTTGTGAATGATGCAGAAGGTTTTGAAAGACAAAAAGACTTTTTCATTAATAGAAAGTGTTTTCTTTCTTTTTGGCTTGGGGTATGTTTGTAGTGTTTTGGGGCATGTTAAAAGAAACCAGACAAACATATGTCTGGAACGCCAAGCCCTCTGGGGTTCCCGGCTGAGCCTGTAGGCTAGTAATAACTGCCCCATAAAACCTGTCCTGAAGACATCATTTTGTATTTGTAAAACTCTTTCTATTTTTGACATTTTCCCTTCTTTTTCTTTGCCTTATCAGGTACTAATGTGTAACTTACACTGCTACAGAGAGTGAACTCATTTATTTCCAAAAACTCATTTGCCACCAAACACCTGAGGAACCGCCAGATACCAGGCGGGGAAACACGTGTCGGGATTAGGTTGGATCTATGTAACTATTAATTATTTACGTTATGCTGGAAACACAGTGGATTGAATGAATATAGAATTCAATGCTGTAAACACAGTGGATTGACTGAATATAGAATTCAATTAAATAAACTTTTTAATATGCAAATTGGCTAAGACAAATCACCGTTTTGTTTATTTTCAAGATTAAATTTGGTTTCAAACATTTTTTGCATATTCTGGTTGACTGTGAAAATCGTCTTTCTTTTTGGTTGAGCGCAAACCACCTAAAGGTCTAACCAATCATTTCTTCTCTTTATTTAATTTATATCGCACTCAATGGACTGACATTATGGTGCATACAGACAATCAATGGTAGATTCAACAAATAACATGGAACATAGAACAAAGTATAATACATCCTAAAAACCAAGGTGCTCCCACTAAATCAAAAATCCAACCCATGATATGCCCATACTCATGAGGAGATACAGTATGGCTTATCATTATACCCCAAAATACACTTAAAGAATTAATTTACAATTGGTATCCCCTCTCGGGAAATGATTGCACTTGCCAAGATACTGTGGGAGCGGGCTAGTCCCCCAACCCACAAATACACAGTCACTATTTGGCGTGGAACACCACTCACTCAGTTCAACTCGCCGAATGACCTTTAGATCAGACAGTCTAACAACAACAGGTCCTGTCCGTTGACGCAACCATGCTAGAACTTTGTTGCATAGGGCTTCGTTGGACTCGTGTACTGTTACCTTTTGGTTATTCGAGATGACGAAATGATGTTGGTCCTTTATAAAAAGCATGTGTTCTACTGTCCTTAATATGTGACATTTGATTTTTTTTTGCCTTTTTGCCTTACATTCCGTATAGATGTTTGCTTAGGAACAATGTTTCTGTCTTTGATTTGTTTTTTACAATTTTTATCTTGATTGTAGTTCAATGCAAAAATTACAGAGGGTGTATTTTATCCTTGACTAAACCCTTCGTGTCAATGCTGGAGGGATTGGCCCGTTCATTATTGACCATTGATGTCCTAGATGGTACCAACGAAGAATCACTAATAAGGTTGATTTGGGAGGCTTGATCCAGACTCTCCAACAATGTGTTAGCTTGGCTGCCCTTATCCGATTTTGTTGGCTGAATCAACGCAATTATGGGGAATTGTGTGGCAGTCTGTGTAGCAATACTATCACTATGCGGACATATGGCCAAAACAAACTCGTATAAAGTGTCTATAAGAACACAGAGATCCTGTAGTTTTAGACACTGAAGAAGTTCTTTCACAATGCTCTCTTTAAGATGTCGTAACTGAGTAGGAGTGGTGTCGTCTAAATGACTAGAAGCTCTACTAAGGCCCTTTACTAGAGTTAAAGATGATGGTGAAATATAATCAGGATCTTTCATCGCATTTTTTTTATCCCTCCCATTAGTTCCTGCTGAGAGGATTTTGTACTTTAGAATCCATGGCCAATGGGGAGATATCAGCATGCACCCTCATTCTCCTTCGAGAACTTAGGGCAAGGACCTCCGACAAGAGGTCCCTGTTTCTTAGCAGCGAGGCAGCCACTGAGCAAAGCCTCCCTTGTCTCAGGAGTAAGGTTGTGTACAATCTGGCTGCTAGGCTGAGGGTTTAAAGCCAGACCTGTGCTGTCCTTATGTGGAAGTTTTAGAGAATATTTGGAAAGGTACTGCGTGATGATCGCCCCTTACAGTTATCACCAATATATCCACTGTTGCCTCTGCAAGTAGTCGATAAACCTTACCGAACTAGCTGGGAATCAAACTCTTCGAGTATGTATGAGGCTCAAAAAATGAAGTGCCAATTAGGCAAGTACAGCAGAAACAGGAGGAAGTAGGCTCTTACCAGTGTAGGTAGTTTGTGCAGTGCTGTGCAATGACACCACCAGCACGGTCCGGCTCTGCACAGACGTCTGTCTAAATTTGTAGCTCAGTCTGGATTGCCCCTCAGTATAGATAGGAGACCGAGTTACCCATTTTACTGGTCAGGTTATTAGAGAAGTGTGCAAACCTCTAGGAATAGTTAAACAGTTCCATCGTGCTTATCACCTGCGCTCTAGCACGTATGCGGAACGCCCAAAGGGTGAACTTAAGTTGACGCTGTCCACAGCGTGTCAAAGAAACAGGGTTGAAATGGCCACAAGCCTTGCCCCTGGTTTTTGTTTGTCATGCATAATAACCCTCAGTGTAAACACAGTCTGCTCATGAAATCCTCACTGGCTGCCCTATGAGAATTGGAACTGCAGCTCCAGCAGTTCCACACATTCAAAGTCTGTCATCGAGGATGACTCTTTGATCAAATATTGTTGCTTGTTGAAACTGTTAGATATATTCATGTCCATGTCCATGCTGCTCCACCCGAGCCGGCTACTGAACCTTAGTGAAGGTCCATCAGCGGAGGTCTACGCTCCAGCTGAGGTGGCGTGGTTCCTTCCATTTTTTCTTGCTAACTAATTCTGCAGTCAAAATTGCCAGTATCCTTCCTGTATCCACACGACACACTGCTGCAAAGTTATCGCCCCAGTCAATGACATCAACTTTGCATCCACTGACCTTTCTCAATTTGGTTCCAGTTCCACCGCGTCCTCTGACACCACCACCACCAGTGTCATTCCTGAGTGTTTGCCGATGTCAGACTCTTCCTGGGTTTCTAGTACCAGAAGGCGAGGGCATGACAATCGATCAGTCAATACTTTCATGTGCTGAATCACAGATACACATCTTATGAATCTCTTACACAAATGAGGTTACTGCGGGAACTGCTGTTAAGGCTGCTCCATCATGTGGTTGAATCCCCTGAGGGAACAATGCCAATTCAGGCACCACTGTTGGTGCACCATCTCCAGTTGTTAAACGGGAAATCATATTGTGTCTCCTTTTGATTTATATTGAACTAAGCCTAGTCGCTCTGCGAAGAAAACCATGTTGCAAAGTTCCGATTTTAGATCGACTTCTCCGCCATTTTAGAATCAGACGCCATTTTGATTTTTGTTTGTGTGATTCTCTGTTCTAAAATGGTGGACTGTGTTTCTAACTTGCAACCAAGCCTTCCCGACCTTTGAGTTCTGTTAATGGTTAGACTGTCCGAGGGCCGACTGTTTAGACTAGGTAATGAGACCTTGCACCGAGTATGACTTGTTGTCCTAGGATTGTCTGCACTAACAAGTCTCACCACGAATACACATCGAGGACAATGTTATGTAAATGTCGAGCGTGGACACTGCCAGAACTACATTGTGAAGGGATATGTACTAAGGCTCTCTGCTAAATCCAGGAATACACTTCGTAATTGTAACTTGAGGGAAATACAAACTCATGTAATCCATGTGCAAATTATTGTATGAGCTGCATGTGAACTTGGCACGAACTCTAGACCGCAGATTATTAACATTCAGAGGGGCTGGACAATATTGTTAGAAATGTATATAAACCCAAATGTTTAGATGTCCAGCACTCTCCCTCCTCACTCTGACAGGCTGGTACTCATTGCGGGTTGTCGAGAGCCAGATAGCTATCTGTATCAGATCTGTGTTTCTTTGCAACTAGGCAGCAATAAAGATCTGTGAATCTTTATAGCCCGTGTTTGGTGTATTTCCTTTTGTGGTACCCAGCTTCGATATTTCCTTGCTTTTACAGATGGCGCCCGAATAAGGACCCTCAAGGTTGATGCCATCTCGTTGAAGTGTTCACGCGGCTATCGGACCGGGATCGGATGGTGAGAAAGGGGGCCCCTTCTTTGATGAGACACAATACCTCAACAGTACTGCACAAACTGATCCCTGGACGGTGAGCCCGCAGTCCGAGATAGCATCTTGACGAGGGTCCATATATCGAGGCGGGCAGTTTTGCTGAAATCACCAACCACAAGGGTCCTTAGTTGTCCTTTGTAATCCGATCGGACCTCCCTTAGTTCTTTGATCAGGTGAGTCGTGACCCGATTTTTAAGTATCCTGATAATTTGATTTTGGCGCATTGTCCTCGTGAGAACAATTATTGACCAGGTAACACCAGGAATCTGATATGCCTGAGAAATTGTCTGCCTGTTTCAGGGCATTATTCCACAGAGACAGACAATCTTTGGAATTTAGCCGTCCGACACCACAGGAGGCGTCGCCAGCGTGTACTATGTACTGTAAGCATGGCATTGGTAGTGTAGTGTTTAATAATGTTTGGCACAGACAAACTAGACATGCTTCTGAACTTAATTGGCCAGTCAATGGTAGCTTTGAGATTCCTTGCATAGAATATTTAGAATCTATATTGTTAAAGAAAAAAGCTAGACCTGCAGCAATTGATGTATTACAAAATAGGAAGAAAGAAGCTATGCAGCAACTTAAAAGTAGAGAGAAACATGCATGCCGACATATGTCCAACGCTGAGAAAGCGTTATTGTATGATCAAAGTAAACAGTCAGAGTCAGTTAGAAATATGGATAGGGCTTTTCAACTTGGTATTCAGAAGATATATCTGTCTAAAGATTTTCATGTGTCTGATGAATTAATTGACAAACTTCTAAATGAACAAATGCCTGGTGCTACTGCGCCACTTCCGTATATTCCTATTCCTGTTACTTTACTTCTTCCTGATATCGATTCCTCCTCTGGTAGTAATTCCTGCTCCTCCTATCGTTCCTCCTATTGCTCCTCTTCCTCCAGTTATTGTTCGTCCTCCTATCGTTGCTCCTCCATCTGTACCTCCGCCTTTGCCTAGTGTTACGAGTCTGGTAGATTTGTCTTCTGCACCAGTGATAGCACCTCTGTTACCGATTGAACAAGATTTGTCTACTCTTTCTCTTCCAAGTGGTTCTGTTCCGCTTGTAGTTGATAAGGGAGTGGAATCAAAGATTGTAACTCGCAATACAGTGTCTAAAGAGAGAAAGCGTGATTTGACTGCATGGGCGAGACAGCCATGGAGAAGGGTGAACAATCTGATGTTTTTGCTACACTCTCTAATCTAGAAAGTTTTCGTGAGAAAAATATTTTTATCGAAGGACTGGGAATTCACTTATCTGTAATGTGGAACAGACTCATGATGTAGATCTCCCATAAGGGTTGAGGGATCTGAATGTTTTAGCATATTCAAGAGATACTGTGGAGAAAGTATATGAGCATGTCGAGAGGGTTTTTGAGTATAGAAGGGAGTTAGAAAAGGTATGGTATGAAGAAATTGATGGTGATAGTTTGAGCGCTATTTTTGTACAGAAACGGTTCCTTCCTCTTTGTAAGTCGATGAGTGAGGAAACACGAATTTGCACAAAAGATGCAATTAGATGGATTTCAGATATGTCGATATATCCTGTCGAAGTATATGACACATATAGTCAGTGTACGCCAGAAATGCAGAGGAAAGTGATACAGGTTATGGTAGAATACCTGCAGGATGAATGTATAAAAAGAAAGATGTGTTGTCCCGCAGAATTTTTGAATATCTATAAGAGAGAGCTTTTTCATCTGACACTCCTTCAGCTGCTTTAGCGCTCGACTTAGCTCTGTTGCCCAGTAAGCGTTCAGAGTTGCCTACTTCTCAGTTGCCTATTAGAGAAGTTCCTCCGATATTTGTCCCTAAAGTTGACATTCCGGCTAAAGCCGCAACAGGTGTAGCCGCCTATGACATTGATGCACATTATGTATCACAGTTTGTTCACGTCCCGTTCTCAAGACAGGAAGTGAACACCATAAGACAATCCATCCCAGATATTAGAAAGAATCCGACAGGGTTCTATAAAGAGAAAGAATCTGTCTAGCAATCGTCAGTATTCACTCTGGGTGACATAGATTTGCTATTTCCTGTGCTCTTACCTGCCGATTTGTGGAAACAGATTAGGACTATAGATGACGCAGCAGGGTAACGGGACACATGGGATAATTTGGCTAGACAAGATAGAGAAAGGAAAGCTGGTGAGAGACCACCACAGGTAATACTGACTTTGCCTGATAGAATAATGACAAAAATGAAAGCCTTAATTCCTGAGAGAAGAATTGTCTGGGACAAACTTACTGCTTGTGGTCAAGGGAAGTCTGAGGGTGCTACCAAATTCTTTAATTGGTTTGAACAAGTGTTTTCAGATTTCAGTGGACAAGATTTAAGCACAGAGTCTGGAAAACGATTATTCGTAGACAAATTTGTGCATGTATTGTTACCTGACATCCATTCACAAATTATGACTTCTGAGAGCGCTTGGCAAGCTAAGTCTCAGTCTGAAGTATTGCATATGGCTCAGTATTATGAAAACCGAGTCAATAATGAGAAGGAAAGGATTGAAAAGAAAAAGGGAGATTTGAAAACTAAGGTTTTATTGCAACAGATTGTTAGAGGTCCTTGAGGGGGTAGTACACAGTTTAGGGGACAGTATGTTCGACAAGGTAATGTGCCGTTGGGGCCTGTACACGCGAACCAATGGGCTTATTGCAGACAAGAGTGTCATTGGCGAGCACAATGCCATATCCTCCAGCAGAGGTCGAATAACACATTTGGTATCATGGGTAGATGATCCAGAGGCCGCCCTGGGGCAGGGGGTCCTGGTAGAAGCCAGTTTTCTCAGAATTCAACTGCCTTTTTCACAAGACAATCAGTCACCGAGTGTGGATAATAGAAACATTTTTGATCATCCTTCTACTGAATATCTCTCTGAAGACCTTCCTTTTGATGATATATTGTTTCGCTACAATTGCCCGAAGAAGGGTTTGGAACCGATGCATATTCACGTTAATCAGAAAGGTCCCTACGTTGAAATGATAGTGGGAAATAGGAAACATCTATTCTTGATAGATACAGGAGCACAGAAGTGTTCCATAGATAATTCACGTTTTCCAAACATTCCACTGTCAGGGCAAACCAATGTTTCGGTAGGGCTTTCTGGTACACCAGTGGTTAGTTTGGTTTCTTCGCTGGTACCGATTACACTGGGTCCATTCACAGATCACTGTCCATTTCTTTTGACAACGAACTGTGTAGAGAATTTGTTGGGGTTGAATCTGTTGAAGGAATTAAATGCAGTAATTCATTGTTCTTCGGATAGAGTGCGTTTGACGATTTCACCACAGCAACTTTCTGCCTCACAGTTGCTGACAAGACCTTTGCCGCCGGAATTTAGTAACGTTCCAGAGTGTTTATGTGCGATTGATGACAACGATGTTAGTGTTTTGCAGATTGAGCCTATTAAAATCATTTTGAAACCTGGAGTAAAGTTGCCAGGTATTCCTCAGTATAAGTTTTTTTATTTTTTAATTGTTGTATATGATTAACATAAACATTTTACATCGATCTCATCATATATCCAAATCTTTCATAATATCATACTAAAAAACATATTTTTTAAAACAAGATAAAATATTCATACACTCCAGGTTCAAAAGTAAAAAGAAGGGAAAATATACTTTTCCACCCAAAGTTTTCGGTTGATGGTGAGCCAGCTTTGAAGTGTATAGTTTCCGATTTTGTACACCATGGGGTAATTGAAGAAATTGCAGGTAGCTTGTCCAATAATTTTGCCTGTGTATAAGAAAGGAGATAATGCAATTCCTTTTCGTTTCATCATTGATTTACGCGCTATCAATAAGATCGTTGCTCCACAATTTCCTATTGTGCCTGATGTAACGACGATATTAACTATGATTCCGCTTCTGCTACTCATTTTAGTGTCGTAGATCTTAAAAATGCTTTCTTTAGCATTCCTATACACAAGGATAGCTGATACCTGTTCGCGTTCACTCTAGGGGGACGCTCGTTTACATTCACCCGTGCGCCACAAGGGTACACGGAAAGTCTGAACATTTACTTTAGGGCTTTGAAAGAACAGCTTGATACACTCGAGTTGCCTACTACTTGTACATTGCTTCAGTACGTAGATGATTTTCTTTTAGCTGCTGATTCAGAAAGTGCCTGTAAGGGGAGCACTGTGTTGTAAGTGCTAGTATTCATTGGCACAGTAGGACCACTACATATCCTAAGGGAACAGCTCCCTCCAGCAGTGGCAATAGGCAAAGCTACTCCATCGGACAAACATACAGGGAAAAACATACATCTGGCCTTTTATTATATTGTTAGATGATTATATTGAATAGACAATTCACTGGGACAATTTGTGTGGGTGAAAAATCTTTAGTTTGTTTCACGTTGAATACAGAGATTCATAAATACTACAGCAGTGGCTTCCCTTCGCCCAAATAGCCATGTTCTGCTTAGGAACTATCTGCTGAGTGGAAGCCTTCTAAAGCTTGTGATGCGGGCAAACCACTACCCACTTTTGATCCCTAGCTACTTAGATTGGCTCCCCACCTGCTGGGCTATCGAGCAAGCCTGCATGTGTGCACTGGCTTCCTGCCTCATATCTGACATGGTGTTTTAAATTGCTTCTACATTTATTGTTGTTGTACATATATGTCAGGAATAGTTCCCAGGTTGATTCAGAAAACGTGCACCTCACGTGGCTGTTGTGTGTTATCTATCCCTCTATGATTCAGACACCTCCATGGGCACACAGAGGTCACCTTTGCTTTTTTATCATCCTGTGTCAGACAATGTTCTTTTAGGGAACAATTCAGTGCACTTTTTTTTTTGATAAAACATTTTTTATTGTATGTTATAACAAAAACAAGACAGCCACCAAACAAGGGGCCAGTAACAAAGAAAAAGCAGAAAAGAGGCCAACGAAAAGATACAAATTAAAATTAAAACACTCCAGGACAGCATCTTCATTCATAATTCTGCATAATGTTGTTAGTATCGCCAATCACCATGAGCCGCACCCCCTACCGTTCGTTCATGGAGAGATCACCACTATCCCTGGTTGTCAAGGTCCAATGCCTTCCCAATATTTTAGATGCCTTGGTTGGACATCCCCTTGCGTCATAGACCCGGTATTCCATCATGGCACATGTGTCCATGTCGAGTATCCATTGTTCCAATGTCGGGGGGTCGGGCACTCCCCATTTCTGTGCAATGTTGCGCTTCATCAGAGCCGTCGCAGTGTTTAATAGTAGTTTTTCCCACTTGGTAGAATTGGATGTGTCCGGTACACCCAAAGTCAGGTCCCGCAGGGTCCAGTTCAATAGGACAAGTGAGGGCCTTGGAAGTTCCGTACAACACGCATTCCAGTAGGCGCGGATCTGGGGGCATGACCACAGTGTATGGAAGAAGGTGCCCTCCTCCTCCCCACAACGGAGACAGTTTGGGCCTGTTGCCCTCTTCCAGCCGTACAGAGTGGTTCGAGGATAGTACACCCTCAGTGCACTTTTTTGATCTGCGGTGGGGAAATGTGAAGTGGAGACAACAAAATAGCTCAGTTCCCATTCGATTGATTGTTTATTTATTATACGCTCATACACAAGTGTTTCATGATTCTGACAGGGATCTTTTGGGCATTCCCTCAGGAGCTTAAGTGCTCATTAGAAGGTTTGAGACTTGGAGAGAAAGACGCCTCAGAGATGAGTCCTCAGAGAACACCCTGCTCTCTCCCCAGGGTGTGGAGATGAGGGCACAGTGCTGACGTCAATTCCCTTACTGCTACAAGGGTTCATTTAAAGCTGGAGGTGGGTCTGTAAAGAGAAGAGAGGAGCTGCCCTGCTTGGCATGGGGTGCTGTCTGGGCTTCTACAAAGGAGGGACAATGGTGAGAGCAGAAGGGTGACCCCCCCTCCTGGCAGGGGGTACTGCCTGGGCTTCTACAAAGGAGTCAATAGTGAGAGCAGAAGGGTGACCCTCCCTGGCTTGTGTGTCTGCAGTGCGGTGTCTGTACTCAATACAGAAGGACATCCCTTACTAGCCACTCATTGGTCATCTGCAGTGGAGTCTCAGTGTTGAGTGTGAGAGGTCAGAAGTCCTTGCCAAGCCAAAGACACTGCATGGGTGTCTGAAATAGTGCTTTCAGGAGCTTTACTCTGTCTTGGCAGAGGTGATGCCACATAGGTGGTGCAGCCTGGAAGGTAAGTGCGATGGAACTACATAGCTATGACAAATTGAGCATGGACCCTTTTCCCTTGGTGAGTGCAAAAGTGGGTGAGTGCAAAAGTGGTGCAACATGCAAACATGTGACCTGCACCATCAGACATTTACCCGCAGGAAGTGGATGTGTCCAGTGGGAGGAGGTAGTCTGTGATTCTGACGCCATGTATTCAGAGTACATACCTCTCCCTTCTTGGACTATTGTTAGGACTCTTTAAGTCTCGGTTGCACTCTGCTGATTCTATTAATCCTGTTTCTTTACATTGACTGCAACGCATGGCCTCTCCAGATGACTCCCTATCACGCAGTTTGGAAATCCTGGCCTCTCATGATCTCTCCCTGTCACACTGGGTGCTAAGCCTGCCCGCTCTCGGTCTCTCCTGTCGCACTGGATGTAAAGCCTGGTGTCTCTCAATCTCTCCCTGTCAAACATGGTGCAATGCCTGGTCTCTCCAGATCTCTTCCTATCACACATGGTGCAACACCTGGTCTCACCAGATCTCTCCCTATTACACATGGTGCAACGCATGGTCTCACCAGATCTCTCCCTATGGTGCAACGACTGGTCTCACCAGATCTCTCCCTATCACACATGGTGCAACGTCTGGTCTCACCAGATCGCTCCCTGTCACACTGGATGCGAAGCCTGGCCTCACCAGATCTCTCCCTGTCTCACTCGGTGCTAAGCCTGGCCCCTATCAGTCTCTCCCTGTCGCACTCGATGCAAAGTCTCGCCTCTCCAGATCTCTCCCTATCACACATGGTGCAGTGCCTGGTCTTTCCAGATCTCTCCCTGTCACACTGGATGCAAAGCCTGGTCTCAACAGATCTCTCTGGATCACACAAGGTGAAAAGATCTCTCCCTGTCCCTATGAAAGTATTGTCCAAGCAGGTGCTCCCCTGCTCCTCCAGAACCACCAAGGACCACATTGTCACCCTTGCTCCAGCTGTGGCCAATTTCTGCAATCACTCTTTTGCCACTGAAACTTTACCTTTTGGCTAAAGCACTCCTTTGTGCACCCCCTCCTGAAAAAAAATATCTGCTGGTCATTCCTTTCCAGCAAACAACTGCCCGATCTGTCACTCCTTTCCTGGGCACACTCCTGGAAATGCTGCCCATCTCCCAGCTTACTGTCCACACTGAATCTGTTGGTTGTCTCCATGACCATCAGACTGGCTTCACAGTAGCCAGAGGCACAGAAACTGCTCTCCTGAACACCTGTGAAGATCTTCTCACTAATCTCGCCCCTAACCTTCCTTCTCTCCTCTTCCTCCTTGATCTTTCCTCTGCTTTCGACATGGTCAATCATGCCATCCTGATCAATCATCTCTGTGAGAACCTGGGCATCACAGATCAGGCCCTGGCTTGGTTGACCTCTTTCCTCCTGGACAGACCCTCCCAAGTCCATCTTGGGTCATTTCTCTCAACCACCTATCTCGCCACGTGTGGTGTTCTCCAAGGCTCTAACCTCCCACCCTGGCTTTTCAATGACTACTTGGCCCCTTTGTCCCACCTCATCTCTTGCATCTCTATCTTTCAGTGTTATGTGAAATATACTTGTCTCTCCTTTAGGCTCACCTCAGCCTAATTTTCTCTCTCACTCATTCCTGACTGTTTACCAGCGATTCAGGAGTGGTGTGCCTCTCACAATCTCTGCCTTAATGCCAGTAACACTGAGATCCTTCTCATTGGGACCCCTCCCACTTTCTCTCTTTCATTCTGGCCGTCCTCCTTGTGCCCTCTTCCTGCGCCTTCCTGTGAGGCAAAAGACCTTCGTGTCATCTTCAACTCCACTCTCTCCTTCTCTCCTCAAATCACGGTCCTCGCTAAAATGTCCCACTACCAGCTGCACCTGCTCAGAGGTATTCTTCCTTTTCTCGCTTTCCCCCAGAAGCTCACTGTCTCCCCAGACCTGGTTCTCTCTGGGCTGGACTACTGCAACAGCCTCTTTTCTCAATCTGCCTTCCTCTACTCTGCACCCTCTGCAACTAATCCAGAACAGGACTGCAAGTCTTGTCCTTGGCCTCAAGCCCAGGGATTGTATCACTCCAGCCCTGAAATCTCTCCACTGGCACCCGGTGGCTGCAAGGATGAAGTTCAAGACCCTCTGAATCTTCCAGCGGGCTTTCCCGGGTCCGCACTAAATCCAACTCTCTCTTCCTAAACACCTTCCTTCTCGAGCCCTTCGCTCAGGCACCTCCAACTCTGAGAGTCAGACGCTACTCCGGGCAGGGGGTGGGTGGCAGATCTCTCTCCTCTGCAGGTGCCTCCCTCTGGAATGGCTGCCCTGCCCCTCTCAAACTTGAGCCGGACCACCTCAGGTTCTGGTGACAGACAGCTCAAGACCTTTCTTTTCACTTCTGCTTTCATTCTCTTTCTCCCCTGCTGACCTGCCTGTCTGCTGCACTGACTAGTTTCATGGCTACGCTCAGATTCTCAATGGGCACCAGGCTCCTCCACGATCAGTAGCCCCTGGACTGCCTCCGGGCCTACCGTGCAGTTGGGGCTGTATCTGTAACCCTACATTCCAATGCTTTCTTGCACTTACCCAGAGCCACGCAGCTCTGGCTGCACTTACCCAGAGCCACGCAGCTCTGGCTGCACTTACTCAGAGCAGCGCTTCACCTGATTGCACAGATTGTTTGTCTTGTCATGCCCAGAAACACTTGTGTACAGGCGCGTTACAATTGACTCGTACCATATAACACTGCCTGTCACATAGCCTGTCTCAATATCTCCCTGTCACAATGGGTGCACTCTGGATCTCTCCCTGTCACACTGGGTGCAAAGCCTGGCTTCGCTCAATCTCTCCCTGTTACACTAGGTACTGTTCTTCCCACACTGGGCACATGGCCTGGCCTCTCTGGATGTCTTCAGGTCACACTGGGTACAGAGCATGGCCTCTCTGGATGTCTTCAGGTCACACTTGGTACAGCGCATGGCCTCTCTGGATGTCTCCAGGTCACACTGGGCACATATCCTGGCCTATCTGGATGTCTGCAGGTCACACTGGGCACATAGCCTGGCTTCTCTGGATGTCTCCAGGTCACCCTGGGTACAGAGACTGGCCTCTCTGGATCTCCACTTCTCTTTGTCTTGATCTGTTTTGATATCTGGTAGGTTCACTAGGTCTGTGCCTGATAAGTGTTGTTCTGTGTTGATCCTTTCAGGCACGAGGTCACATGCAGATCTGCAGTGTCTGGGTTGTGGGTGTATTCTGAGATGAACAGATCTGCAGAGCTCCATGGACTGCACAAGGATATACAAGAGATGTACAGGAGAATTGCTTCTCTTGCTTCTTGTTTTACTAAGGTTAGATTCCAAATCCCCCTTCTCACCCACCATCTTGCAGTTTGGGAACCCTCTCCATAACTATGTCTCCAGCTCCTGACCTCCACCCTGTGATCCTGCAATCCAGGGACTAGTTACCTCCAGGCTGGAATATGGCTACGCCTACAATAATCCTCTCTCCTGCAAACCATAAGAGACCACAGTGGCGTGGCTGATCTTATGCTCCACCTACCCAAGCACCTACACATCATTACAGCTCTACACCATCTTCACTTTCAGAGGCTTCTGCATCATATTCAAGGCCATCCATCTCAAGACCCCATCCGATCTTCACAACAAACTGAAGCCCATCACCCACACAAACAGCAGACAAGCCAAATTCTTCTATGAATTCCACCCTGTAAAGTAACCTACACACACAAACGAGCCTTCACCCAATGGGCATGCAGAGTCTTGAACACTCTCAATGCTGCACCTTCCACTATTGCGTACATTCGCGTAGAGGAAGGGGGAGGCTGTCCCATGAGAGGGAGCCAACTGAGGAAAGAGATCAGCCACCAGCCCTTTCTTTAGCAAAGCGCTTGACACATCGAGAGTTGGTACCAGAGGAACCTAAAGATCTGCAGTATTTAGTAAGAGCAAGTTGTATATAGCGTGGTCTCCGGCCCCAGACATCCGTACAGATGATGCAGAGGGATTTCAATTTGATCCTTGCAGCAACTGGGAGCCAATAGAGAGTTTTTAGGACTGGAGAGATGAGGTCCCTGGGCTTGAGGCCAAGGATAAGTCTTGCTGCCCTGTTCTGGATTATCTGGAGGGGTCGTAGAGAGGAAGAGGGCAGATTCAGGGAAAGGCTATTGCAGTAGTCTAGCCTAGAGAGAACCAGAGCTCTGGAGACATTGCCCTTCTGGGGGAATGTGTGAAAATGGAAATGCCTTTGAGAAGGAAGAGTTGAACTCCTTGCAAAAGGTCCAGAATGTGAGGGAGTAAAGTAAGGGGTCGAAGATGACTCCAATGTTAATGGCTTCAGATTAAGGAGATGGGGGAGAGCCCATAGAGGATGGCCAGATTGAGGGGAAGAAATGGGAGCAGGAGTCCCAGCTGAGGAAAACGATCGGCCACCAGACCCATCTCTGCTGCTAACATTAGTGTGGATCTGGAATGGAGGGATGGGTCATCTAGGTAGGGGTCTGGAGGGCAGCATGGAGGCATATTGGTGTGTGGAGGGAGGGATGGGTCATCATGGCATAGGCCTAGAGGAAGGAATGGGGACATCTTTGTGGGCACTGCAATGGAGGGATAGGTCACACTGGTGTCAGTCTGGAACATAGGGATGTGGCATATGTTGGCCTGGAGGGTGGCATAGGTCATCTATGTGCGGGTCTGGAGGGAGGGCTAGGGGCGCATTGGTGTGGGTCTGGAAAGAGGGTTGGGAGAACTTTGGTCTGGGTCTGGAGGGTGGGGTACGGCACATTGGTCAGGAGTCACAAATTGGTGCATCTTGGCGTGGGTCTGAAGAGTAGCATGGGGCATCCTGGTGTGTGGAGAGGGCCGGGGGCATCATGGTATGGGTCTCTCTAGAGGGAGGAATGGGGGCATCAGTGAATCTGGAATGGAGGGATGGATCATCTATGTGTGGCTCTGAAGGGCAGGATGGATGAAACTTGCTGTGTGGAGAGAGGATGGAGCATCATGGTATGGGTCTAAAAGGAGGAATGGGGCATCTTGGTGTGGGTAGGATGGGGGCATCTATGTGGGCATCTGGAGGGAGGGATGGGACATATATGTGCCTCTGGAGTGTGGGATGGGGCATCTGCGTGTGTCTGGAGGGTTGGATCGGGCATATGTGTGTGGGTCTGGAGGGTGGGATGAGGGAATCGGTTGGGCTCTGGAATAGAGTGATGGGGCATCTTGGTGTGGGTCTGGAGGGAGGGATGGGAGCACATTGGTCTGGAGGGAGGGATGGGGGCATGTTGGTGTGAGTCTGGAGGGAGGGATGGGACAAATTAGTGTGGGCCTGTAGGGAGGGATGAGAGCACATTGGTATGGAGGGAGGGATGGGAGCATCTTGGTGTGAGTCTGGAGGGAGGGATAAGGGCACATTGGTGTGGGTCTGGAGGGAGGGGTGGTGGGACATTGGCCAGGAGGGAGGGCTGGGGCATCTTGATGTGGGTCTGAAGAGTAACATGGGACATCCTGGTATGTGGAGAGAGGTGGGGGCATATTTGAGTGGGTCTGGAGGGCAGAATGGGGTGTATTGCTGTGTGCAGGGAGGATATGGCATCATGGTATGGGTCTAGAGGGAGGGATGGGGCATCGGTGTGTCTGAAATAGAGGAATGGGTCATCTAGGTGTGGGTCTGGAGGGCAGGATGGGGCATCACAGTGTGGGTCTAGAGGGTGGGATGGGTACTTGCTTGGCCATTCTCTCATATATGCTCTAGTGGCCTTCACTTCGTATTCACATGTTTCCTTTTCTGATGTGTTCCCCTCTGCACTTGTCTTATGGGATATTTTAACCTCTTCCCAGGGTATTTGTACTCAATGTTTATGTGTCTCTTACAGGCTCTAGTGGCCTTCACTTTGCATTCATTTGTTTCCTTTTCTGATGTGGTCCACGCTGCACGTGAGTAATTGGATATTTTACCCTCTTCCCAGGGTATTTGAACCCAATGCGTATTTGTCTCTTACAGGCTCTAGTGGCCTTCACTTTGCATTCATTTGTTTCCCTTTCTGATGTGTTCCACTCTGCACTTGTCTTATGGGATATTTTCCCCTCTTCCCAGGGTATTTATACTCAATGCTTCTCTTACAGGGTTCCTCAGGATAATCTTTCACCCATTGTTACAGTTACATTCTATCACGTTTCTATTCCATGTCTCGTCAATTTCACTGGGGCAAGTTTTTCCTGATGTATAAGGATTACCTGACAGCCTCCTGGTTATCCCACTGTCCCTGTTACCTCTGGGTTGGTAGGGGAACGGCTCTGGGACTAGCGCTCACTTGGGTTCTTCTCTTTATCTCTGTTTCTCTCCCTCTTGAACTCTGCCAGTGCCCCACTCACAATGTTCTCGTTCTCCTCAATCTGGTTTATCTGCAGGCCACTGGATACCTCGTTATTTCTGCATTATGGTGTTCTTTGCATCATTGGATGAACAAACTGTCATGTTGGAATACTTCTGAAAGCAATGGGCTCCGCCTCTTTTAGCTGTGAAATTTTCACAGGTCTTTTCCCATGCTTATGCTCTCTCTGCTTCACCCCTCGCCGGCGTGTTCCTCCCATCCAGTGTACTCGCCTTAGTTAAATGATGGTTTCCCCAGAAAGAGACAGATCCTCTTTCTTCCTCGTAGTCCTTTATTATGGGTTTGTCTTTATCCAACTCTCTGTATTTCATAATGTTCTTTGTCTCTGATAGTCCCACATATGCCAATACGGGGACTGGGCAAGTGAGTTCCTCATGGGAAAGAGAATCCTTGTCCACAATGGGGGAATCTCTCCCGGTGTGGTCCCACTTTCCTCGAACCCCTAGGGAGGTTTTTGCAGACCAGGCTCATCTTCCTAGCCTCACAGGGGGGGTGCACCCTCTTGGGAAGGAGGGACACATTCCCTGGATTGATCACATCTCACACACAGCACTCCACAGCTCGCCCCCCCCTCCAACAGCCTCTACAGTCATTTCGCTCTCACCTACTCTGGTCCCTATGACAATCCTCCAGCTCCTTTTCTCACCCAATTTACGCACAGTGAACCATTGACACACACCACCTTAAACGCCCCAACCCCTCCCATGACCTGTAACTTACCCTGGCGAATCACTAACCTTGCCCAAAGGTGTCTGGTGAAAGGCTCGGTGAGGGCTGGTAAGGGCTTGTAAGCCCCGCCCCTTTCTCCAGGCAGTCTGCAGCATTTCAGCCTGGTCCATGTACTGGTCCTTAAGGAACCCCTATACCCCCAATTATCCCTGGTGGAATAGGCGGTCATCATTGCCTGTATAGAGGTGTTCATTTATAATCAATATAGATTCCCTGGTGGGCTACTGGATGGTGCCATGAGGCATTTTAAAGGCATTTATTTGTAAATCCCTGTTGGTTTAGTAGGATTTATTGTATCTTTGATCCATAAAAATTGATCCCTGGTGGGTTAGTTGTTTGCTTTACCCGTTCGGGTTTCAGCTGACAGTGTCAGTTGGAGCCGTACTCTCCTTTTCCTGGCTGCGCCCAGTGTGGTTGCGCTCACTGCAGCTAAGCGCAACCCACCACTGGATACAGCACGTCCCATTATGCTGCCCTCCTCCTTCTGGTTCCGGGATCCTTCACGGTCTCCACTGAGGTGTTCTCTGACAAGGAGGTTGTCTTACCGCTCTCTCCCCATGAGCTGGCCTCCTCCTTACTCTGGCAGTGCTCATCTTTGGTGGTGTCAGGGCGATGTCTTCGTTTGCAGCAGGGACACCGCCATCAGCCGGGGCAAGAAGGAGGTCTGTCCACACCCAGACACCATGAAGTGGTGGTAGGGGTTGGGTCCACTTCCCACCACCCTGTTGACATGGCCTGAACTACTCTGGCCTTGTCACAGAGCACAAAGAATTGGAGAGGAAAAGGAAAAATGCAGGCCACAGAGAAATTAAGCATGTAAGTATTTTGATTAATTACTAATGAGGCAAATGTTTTGAAGAGTAGTGATTAGGAGACAATGCACATGTTTGACTCAGCCCATTACCTTTGTGCTCTGCAAATATCTCATTGTTTCAATACATACCAGCAAACAAGTGCTGCACACTTTGCTTTCCACGTCGAAATAAATGATAATGGAAAGTCTGTAGACTACTATTGGGTGATACATTTCTCTGTTCTTCTAAGAATGTTGCCCTTTTTGTCCTCTGTAGTGGACTTCCTACCGGGACCAGACACCCTTGCTGTTAATGCTTAGAAACAAAACCAACAATTGTGTGTACCCTTCTCTCAGAATACCATGCTGTTGCATACCACTGAATCTCTCTTCTCCACTTTGAGGGAAAGGTAAGTACTGTAATGGCCAAGGGATTGTCAGAGCATGTATAACTGGTTTTCTGGTTTACCTTTGTGTCTATTTCCATCACCGCAGAAACAAGGAAGGCGTAAGTCCTCTGGGTGTCTTTATATGGTGTTTTTTTTGTGTGTGTTTTTGATATACATTATACCTTATACAAAAACCCTAATAAAATACCAACTTATCACAAAAAGCCTAAGCCCTGTGCAAAACATGCAGAACAGACAACCTATTTACATAGATCCGTAGTATAAAAACTCATACAATTCCTAAAAAAACACATTTATCCTCAACTCTTAACAAATTCTTCATATCCCTCCTCTAGAGACAATGGTAACTCACCCCCAATCTACTCCCTGTATGAAGAGTTTCACTAAAGTAATTATTAGCGACACATGTTCAGTTGTCATCAATCTCTGCCATTAATCTGGAGTCACAACTCCAGTAACAGAGTGCACAAACATGCCTAAGAATAATATACAATACGAAAACAGTCGCTGTGCATACCATAACGAAGTGATGCAGGGTCTCTAAGCAATCTTATATGCAAAGCCTACGGTGAAGAAGTTCCTTTGAGATTCCCAATCGAAGATCAATGATTTCCACTGTAGGAAGGCAATTCATCCTGAAACTGTGTACGATATCACTGTCAAATGAAACTTCCTTAGATACAGCCTGCCAGTTTAGTTGGAACATAGACGATCCTGTTGTTATAGTATATTTTTATCCTGTTCAGATCTTCCAAATCTGTTAGTTTCCTTTTTCATACTATCGTATGACTCTAAAATGACCATATCGGTTGCCTCCATGAACTGTAAGCAACGCTTCTTAAACTTAGTTAAAAACAAATTGCCTCCCTTCACACAAATCTAAATCTGTCAACTCAGCGCTTGGGACTCTAAAATTCAAGAACATCTTCTCCGACCCCACCAACTCTCTAGGTAGAACCCAGGACTGGATCCCCATCACGGGAAATACGGCCCTTGGTCAGACCACCGCATCATCGCCTTCAGCATACCCATAGCGATCTTCACACTATCTCCCCAACCATTACCACCAGCTCTTGCTAGGAACTCTCGCCAGCTAACACAAGCAAGAGTATTATCCTTTCTCCAAGGCCCCGCCTTCAGACCACCTTTATCCACGGACCCAGAAGCTCTCGCTCTCTCATACGATGCTGCCATCAAATCAGCTGTCAACACCATAGCTCTGCTCAAGCCCCATAAAAAGAGACGCCCACGAGTCATTCCAATACTTGGTTCACCCCCGACCTCCTCATACTCCGCAATGAAAAACTGACAGCCCTCACTCAATGGCAAACCTGTCACTCAGATAAAGACAAACTCGCCTTCAAAGCACGCTCAAAAGAGTACAAGAAAGCAATCATCCTTGTCAAAGCTAAATCTCTCAAATCAAGAATCGTCAATGCCAACTCCAATATCAAAGAAATCCTCTCCATCTTCAGATAATTAGAAACCCCTATGCCCGCCCCCCTGAACTTCACCAAACAAAAGTCATGGTACGACGAAATTCAGAAAGCCATGTGTAACAAACTCAGCACACTCCAAACTAAAATCCAGTACACCAAGCACCTGCTTCCCGCCACCACTCCTACTCCTTCCTCCTCTCCTGACTCCTCCCTGCTCTTTGCATTCAAAGCCATACAGGAACAATACATGATCAACCTCATGAGGACCCTAAAACCGTCCAACTGTAAGGGTGACTCCTGTCCTTATTAAAGACTGTGCTAAGACACCGCACCATTTTTGACCGCCTTCGTCAACGCTTCATTTGCCACAGGGAAAGTCCCCTCCTGCCTCAAGGAAGCTTGGGTGTGCCCCCTCCTGAAAAAACCCACTTCCGACTCCACCTCCCCCAATAACTACAGGCCCATCACTACCGTCCCTTTCTTGCTCAAGATACTGGACAAAGCAGCCTACCTGCAGGCACAGCGTAAATCCTCTGGGTGTCTTTATATGGTGTTTTTTTTGTGTGTGTTTTTGATATACATTATACCTTATACAAAAACCCTAATAAAATACCAACTTATCACAAAAAGCCTAAGCCCTGTGCAAAACATGCAGAACGGACAACCTATTTACATAGATCCGTAGTATAAAAACTCATACAATTCCTAAAAAAACACATTTATCCTCAACTCTTAACAAATTCTTCATATCCCTCCTCTAGAGACAATGGTAACTCACTCCCAATCTACTCCCTGTATGAAGAGTTTCACTAAAGTAATTATTAGCGACACATGTTCAGTTATCATCAATCTCTGCCATTAATCTGGAGTCACAACTCCAGTAACAGAGTGCACAAACAGGCCTAAGAATAATATACAATACGAAAACAGTCGCTGTGCATACCATAACGAAGTGATGCAGGGTCTCTAAGCAATCTTATATGCAAAGCCTACGGTGAAGAAGTTCCTTTGAGATTCCCAATCGAAGATCAATGATTTCCACTGTAGGAAGGCAATTCATCCTGAAACTGTGTACGATATCACTGTCAAATGAAACTACCTTAGATACAGCCTGCCAGTTTAGTTGGAACATAGACGATCCTGTTGTTATAGTATATTTTTATCCTGTTCAGATCTTCCAAATCTGTTAGTTTCCTTTTTCATACTATCGTATGACTCTAAAATGACCATATCGGTTGCCTCCATGAACTGTAAGCAACGCTTCTTAAACTTAGTTAAAAACAAATTGCCTCCCTTCACACAAATCTAAATCTGTCAACTCAGCGCTTGGGACTCTAAAACAAACTCTTAGGGCTACGCCAATCTGGTCTTTGCCCTAGGCATGGGATGGAGACAACCTTACTTGACCTGAAGAACCAGATGGCCGATGCCAGAGACCTAGGCAAACCAGCCCTACTCCTACTCCGACCTTTCTGCAGCATTTGATCTTTTAGACCATAATGTCCTATGTCATCACCTTTCTTCCACAGCCAGATTCTCCCCGACGCCACAACCTGGATCACCTCCTTCTTACAAGGCAGATCCATGCAAGTATTCTCTGACCTGGCTTCCGCTACTCCCACCATCATGCTCTGTGGAGTCCCACAAGGCTCCTGCCTCTCCCACACCCTCCACAACATCTTTACCTGCCGACTCTTTCTCATCCTTGATGCCTTGGGTATCTCCCACACAAACTACGTGGACGATACCCAGATCCTCCTCACTCTCACGGGCAACTATGACACAGACTCTGCTATGCTTAACGGCATATACAACACCATCCAGGCCTGGATGGTAGCAAACGTACTGTGCCTCAACTCTGACAAGACAGAACTCCACCTGGTAGGTTCCCCAGACACATTAAAACACCTCGGCTCACAGTTTATCCACTTTACTATCGACTCCATCAAAATCCCAGTATCAGACTCAGTCAAAACCCTTGGAGTCTATCTGGATTCCAACCTATCCATGATCAAAGGTATACAAGTTGAAACAGTCTTGGGCTGATTCCGGCGCTCCTCAGTGAGTACAAATGGGATATATGCAAGGCAGCGAAACTAAAGTCTATTACCCTTAGCCTGCAAAGGGAAGCAAAACTTGTATAGTATCTATTAGACCTTGTGGTGTTTTGCGCTTTTGCAATGAATTTTATTGCTTCAGTTGTTTTTGTGGTTTCAGAAACTTGTAAAAAATAAAAGAAATTGAGCCAGTTGACTACTTAGCCTTGGTTTTATTTCGATAACTCCATTTCAAACTAAGAGCTGTTGCATCACAGCTTTTGATTATACAAATTCATTGTTGTTGTCACTCAAATTATAATTGTTGAAGAATGATGTTGCTTCACAGTATTGGCTTCCTTACATTCAAAGACTTGTTTGTATACAAATATAGATGCTGTTACTTCACAGTCAGATATAATTTGTTGTGAGTCCAAATCCTCTTGGTCTAAACCCAGTTCAATGATGTTGTTACATAGACACAATTGTTACGACTCTTGTTACATCACAGAGATAGCTTCCTTGCATTCAGAACCTATATCATCATAATGTAAACCCAACACGTGTTTCACCGTCTGGTGTTTAGACGGATCTTCAGGGGTTTTGAAGTTGGAAATAATTCTTTAGAAGGTTACTGACTTGCACATAATAGGTACTGCTGTTGATATTGTGAGGTTAAGCCTGATAAAAAAAAAATCAAAAGAAAGAAGGAAAAAAGAGGAGAACACAACAAAAAGGAAGAAAGTATTACTTTTTGTGTTAGAGAAAAAAAAATACAATTGACAGTCTGTTGGTTACTATTCATTAATTGCTATTTCACTAGAAATATGGGTGTTTGTAAAGGACTGATTTCTTTGTTGTTTACTTTGCGGTAGACTGAGATCCATGATCAAACAAGTTAATTCTATTGCCTCCTCGGCAGCCTACCATGCTAAACTAATCCGTGCAGTCAGGTGATTTCTCTCCATAGAGAATTGCACCAACATAGCCTGAGCCATCACAGGTTCTAGGTTAGACTACGGCAACGTCCTTTTCCTCGGAACCTCCACCGGAAACCTCAATAGACTGCAAGTCATCCAGAACAATGCACTCCGTGAGGCTCAAGGCATCTCCAAAAGAGAGCACATTACTGCCGCCAGGAAAACAGCCCATTGGTTCCCAATTAAAAAGATAATCTTATTTAAAACCTTGACACTGACCCACAAGTGCATCCACCACTCCGCACCTGAATACCTCTCACAAAGGATCCACCCGGCCTCCTCCACCAGGCCAATTAGAATGCCCTACGCCAATGTGCTCTGTGTGCCGATGGTAAGGAGAATTAGAGCAGGCGGCTCTAGCTTCCCCTACCTCGCACCTTCACACTGGAATGCCCTACCTCCCACCATAAGAGGCGAGGCCTCCCTCTTGACCTTTCGCAAAGCCGTGAAAACTGCACTCTTCACCAGAAGCTCACCAGTATCTACATCTAAACCCCTTACCATCTAAATTAGCTGTGCTTATATGTATGACATGTATCCTAATGTATATTTTCTCTGTTTTTGCTCAATGTATCACTGTTTTTCTCCCCATGTGCCCTCTCCCTGTAACTAAGCTCCCCACAAATAACAGTGTCTCAATGCCCAAGGGCTGCTGTGTGCTATACAAATGTAATAAATAAATAAATAACATAAATCTCAGTCTTCTACCTCCTCTTCGCAGGAATTCTGTACCTCGCTTTCCTCTTTCTTTGACGACAAGATTACCACCATTGGTCATTGACTTGACTTGTCCTCATTCGCTGCAGCTTTGTCCCTCCCACTGCCTTCCCATCTCTCCTGACATTGCTATCTGTCTCTGGTGGCTATAAAGAGTTTAAAGTCAGCATCTCCTAGCTTTCTACTCTAAAAGATGTGTCTGATGTTTTTCCGTGGGTAACCAGTGGTGTTAATGATTCCTTTCCTTCAGGCATGATTCCTGATAATCTTAAACATGCTCTGGTTATTCCACTGTTTACGAAGCCGAGACTTGATCTGTTGGTCCTTTCCAATTTTCGCCCCATTTCCTTGTTTCCTTGTCTGATGAAACTGCTTAGTCTCCAGTTGCCCCTCTTCTTAGTACCTTTTTGAAGTCCTTTGGATTCTTTGGTCCTTTTCAGTCAGGCTTTCGCCCTGTGTGGAGGTCCTGAGTCTGTGATGGTTTCAGTTGTGGACAACCTGGCATGACTGGTGGACCAGGGTGGGGTGGAGCCTTGATCTTGTTGGATCTGTCAGCTGCATTTGACACTGTTGACCATCCCATCCTGGCCGCCCGTCTTTCCTCTGCCAGCCTGTCTGGTCAAGTGCTGGCCTGGCTCTCCTCATTTTTGGCAGGACATTCAGTTTATTTGCCACCTTTCCATTCTCCTGTCTCCTACTCTATTTAATATGTGCATTCAGCCTTTGAGTGTCATTATTTGCGCTCATGGGTTTCTGTGTTATTCCTATGCTGACGATAAATAGATTTTTGTGCTTCTTGATCTCACCCAGCCTGAGAGGGCGGGCCATTTGAGGAGTTGTTTACAGGCAGTGGATGATAGGATGGCTCTCAACTGACTTAAATTGACTAGGGAGACAACCAAGGTTTTAGTTATAGGTACTGCCACCCCCTCTCTGTTCGGGACCCCTGAATTCTGGCCTGTGAGCCTCAGACCCTTTCCCCTCCCCATCTCTTCGGTGAAGGACTTAGGCGTCAAAATTTTGTCCTCATCATCCATGGCCGAACAGGTTTCTTCCACCTGTCAGAAGGCCCATTTTAGAATGAGGACCTTACGGAAAGTCCACCCTTGCACTCCGCCTAAGTTTCATGCCCCAGTAGTTTCATCCTTGGTCATCAGTAATATTGATTACTGCAACGCATTGTACTTAGCTGTCCCATGTCATCTGCCCCATCGTCTGCAGCTGCTGCAGAATATGGCAGCTAGAGCAGTTCTCCATCCTCCATATGTTGCACATATGACTCAGTTTCTGCACCAGCTTCATTGGCTTCCAGTCGAACAACACATTAAGTTTAAGTCGTTGCGTCTGGTCCATAAAACCTTTTACAAAAGGGGAGCAAAGTTCTGTCCTTATAAACCCGCCAGGTCCCTTCGTTCAACCCCCGAGGTTTAGACTCTCTCGGGTAGGGGGAGGTCTTTTTCACCGGCCGGCAGCGGCTAAGGCATGGAACGTCCTCTGTTTCTGTCTGCGTGATATTGAGGCTCACCTTCTTTTTTGGTGGGCATTGAAAACCTTTCTTTTTTAGTACTCCTTCCTGCTAGTCGGCCTTCATCTCTACAGTGCAGCCATGATGTCTCCGGGCAAACTATGAGCTTTACAAGTATACATACCATAACTCAGGGGTCCATAAGAACTCTTTAGGTCCCCTATGAGTAGTGAGGGCAGTCAGAGGGACAGCTATATCTCTATAGGCTGCCACTTTGCTCCTGTGTTGCCCAGTGAGGCCCAGGAAAGTCCTCACTTGGACTTGTGTATTGGGGGTCGCCCAGTACTGTACATGGTTTACTTCACTGACAAGAGGTTGCATCATGTCCCCACATACACCAACTTCATACATGAGGAAGGCCAATGGCTCCTGTTCAGTTTGATACTTGGCTGTCTTCCTGAAAAAATTGACCTGATGAAGGTCCTGACACCCAGTCTCTTGAGTTAGCAGTTTCCTTCCAGGTCGGCGTTGAATTTGCATGCCATCCAGACATGTATTTGCTGAGATCCATTATCCCCATTCAGAACAGGGGCTATGCTCAGTTGACAAGTGTCAGTTGCAGCCACCAATCCAGAAGTCGATACACTAAAGTAAGACTCTGAAAAGGCTGAAACTTCTGTCTCCTCCTCAGCATAGACTGACAGGGATATGTTGCAATACCCTGCAGAGATATCATAACAGCAGCTGTACATTTCAGTACAGAGCTGATCCACTAAGGTGTTACCTCTCGGTAAAGAGTGTGGTACTGTCTTGGGGACAGAACACAGAGCTCTCGTGTCCATACAGATCTCAAAAACTGGCTTTACCTATATATCCCTCCAGTTACTCATAACTCAACTCTTGACAGCTAGAATGCACATACACTCTTTGTTCCAACACAGGGTGGATCCCACACCAACTGTCAGAACTTTCTCTTGGTTCTGATCCACCACAATACCCAATCTTGGTGGGTTCACTTACTCCCAGAATAGTCTGGTTTACACCATCCTGTTATAAAGGGTGTCAGTGACATCAAGGGGGGAGATTGCCTCGGCAAACTCTCCAGTTCCCCTTGCTAATGTGGGGTCAGGTGAGGAGACACTCTGTCATCCTCACTGGAACCATTAGCAGGGCTGTTTTGACACACGGCAGGGAGACACAGATGTCTCTGGCTCCCACTATATAGCCATAAGCAGGGCTCCAATTGTATCTCTCAAGATAAAATACTTCATTCTATTCATGGGAAACATTATGGTAGCCTGGACAGGTCCACCAAGGCCTTCTGAATAGTTTACCATGCCAAACTATGCAACATGGCAATGCCCTGACCACTGACAGGTGGTTGGGGATTTACAGACCATGTTTGACAGGAGAAGGTCGCACCTCCTTCTCTGGGGCTCACTGAGAGCTCCAATCAAACTCATGAGAGATCTGACCGATCGCTCCTTCAGACCATGCCTGAGATCTCCAGAGTCAAAGGGCTAATAAAATTAGGCCTTGTCTCTGGTAGCAAGGAGTTCACTCCTAAATGTGAACTCTGGAGTAATGGAATTCTTGTCACACCCTTGTCCGCCTGGTGACAGAGAGTGAGACTCCTAAATTGGTTTTTCTCTGGGACCCACATCATGGGCTAGCAGGAATGTGTGTTAGATCACCCAGGTGATATTCTGACACTAGGATGCACCACCAGGGGAATGTCACACACCAAATGTGGGAGCAAGGGCCTCACAACCTGAGCAACCTCCAACCTCTGTGGGTTTACGTTGCAGTAACCCACCTTCCTGTTGAACTCTTTACTTTACTGGAGGAGAATCCTCCCATTGGAAGAAGGCCTTTCTCCATAGGCTTAACCATGATGGTTTCCTTTTCTGTTGGCACATACTTTTTGGTCTACTGGGACTCTCCTCTACCTGTATTTTTTATTTTATTTATTTATTTGCATTTTTAAAGTGCTCACACAGCCCGGGGGCATCGAGTCGCTGTTACAGAATTAGTTTTTTGTTTTGTTGTCTTAGTTGCATATTTATATTGCGCGTAAATACCCAGGTCTAAGCGCAGACCTGGGGATCAAACCTGTGTTGCTTCGTGGTAAGACTCCTCGCTGCACTATCCGCGCTGAGCCTAGCACGGTTGTAGCCACATCGCTTGATGCCCTCACTCCCACCACCGGTATACACAACTCTTTCGCTCTCATCTCGGAGCGAACCTCTTAATCTGGCATTATCTATGTATTAATTACAGCTAATTAATTACTGCCTCTCCCGAGTGCCTGTATGCATGCCGCATAGCTTTCGCACACGCACCATTGTACTGCGGTCACTCCTGCCTAACTTGAGACCCAATCAGCGGCAAGTCTAGCTTGTTAATATTTAGCCCCTCCTCTCTAAATGGAACCGCTAGTCTTACTGCTGAGCTGCTTGTGGCATTAAGGCACCCGTACCTCCCCCTCTAAACAGCATATGCACAGTGCCTTGAAGTTAATTTGTTTGCCTGCATCTATTTGTACCTACTTAGTCGGCCATATCTGAACTACTGCCTTGAGTCATTGATTGCATTTTGCACATGTACTTACCTAGCTGGCCTTATCTGAACTGCTACCTTGAGTCATTGGTTGCATTTTGCACATGTACTTACCTAGCTGGCCTTATCTGAACTACTACCTTGAGTCATTGATTGCATTTTGCACATGTACTTACCGAGTCGGCCATATTGGAGTAATTGCCTTTGAGTCATTGATTGCATTTTGCATATGTACTTACCTAGTTGGCCTTATCTGAACTACTGCCTTGAGTCATTAACTGCATTTTGCACATGTACTTACCTAGCTGGTCTTATCTGAACTATTGCCTTGAGTCATTGATTGCATTTTGCACATGTACTTACCTAGTCGGCCATATTGGAGTAATTAACTGCATTTTGCTCATGCACCTACCTAGCAAGTCACACCCAAACAGCCATTTCCTGGCTAATCTGACTTCCAACCAGTGTAAAACTTCACCATTTACCTCTCAGTGCACTCATACTTCACCTTACAGACGGTTAGGACACTTGGATCGCGACATGCGGCCACTGCCATTTGTCAGCCACCTTATCTACTGAAATCATCGTAGGGTACCTTACTATTACCTCCCTTTGCACCTCCACTATCAGCATTGTTAAGATCAACCAACACTACTCTACTATACATTATCCCACAATGCTCTGTAGCAACCCATACCTCAATGACCCCGCCTTATGGCTCCAACACTTCGCCACTAAACCAACACCTAATCAACCGTGCACTCTTCAAGTTAGGAATCTCAGACTTAGATCTAGACTGCCCCGTGCCCCATGCAGCGTATCCACACTACCAACACTCACCCTACTACACAGAAGACACCACCCTGCCATAGCTACACCAAAGAACTCAAGGGTGCGCTCATTAACGCCAAATCCCTCACGGCCCACGCTTTGGACATCTCTGACCTCATCACCGTCCAAAACCTCGATTTCATTGCCATTACTGAAACTTGGCTACATGCAGCTTCTGGCCCACTTCTTGCCCTCGCCATCCCGAATGGATACTCTATCAACAGAGTTGACCGATAGTCCTCCTACAAAGGAGATGGAGTTGCGTTCATACATAGAAATAACATTACACTAAGAACTATCCCTAACATCGAGCTTAGTTCTGCAGAATCCCTATCCGTGAAACTCACCCTCTCTCCAACTAATACTGCAACTCTCCACCTCAACTATAGACCTCCAGGACCACGTGGTTCGTTCATAGATGAGATCGCGGCCATCCTGACCGACAATACTAACCCTAACTCTCAGGTACTACTACTAGGTGACCTTAACCTTGGCCTATTCGACCCCAAGGATCACCTGGCCACTGAGGTCGCTAACACACTAGCTAATTTGGGCTTCCAGCAACGCATTGGCGAACCTACCCATATTAAGGGCAGAACGCTTGACTGGATCACTGATCTTAATTGCAACACTACTATAAGTTCCAACCTTGCCTCTGCTTGGTCTGACCAACACTGCATCATCTTCCACTTACCAGCCACCAACCCCCACACCACACCCACCATAGCTTCCGCCATTCCCACAAGGAACAAAAAAGACATTACCAGGGATAAACTACTCCCCCTTATCCTTCCTATCCTGAACAACTGTGCATCTCAACATAACAACCCCACAGTCTTAGTAGATACTTTCAATCAAACACTGCTTAAAGCCATTGATACTATAGCATCGCTCAAACTACGGAAAGCCAAACAACAAGCCCACTTTTACTCTTGGTTCACCCCGCAGTTAAGAGTTCTACGTAAAGAAAAGCGTAAGGCTGAATAATCTCTGTTGAAAATCCATCCATGCGACTCTAACAAAGATTGCCTCATCATCACCACCCACAATTACAAGGAAGTGATCTTACAAGCCAAAAAGGAGACTTATAACCAGCGTATCTCCCAATCGGAATCCAACACTAAGGAGCTATTTAAAATCCTTAAAGAATTGGCATTCTCTTCCCCTGCTCCTGATACCTGTAGTAAATACAATACATGGTGCAACAACATCCAAAACGCACTCCTCAACAAAATAACCACCCTGCAATCAAAATTTAATGCCAACAAACTACCCTACTGTTAGGGAGAATACTCTCTTTAGGCTGAATTTCCTAACCTATTGAGTCCCCCAGCAGCTTTGCTGGATTCCTGGAGTTTGTTTTTTTCTCCTGCCAAGAGTGAGACTCTTTGTCTCCCACTCTTGGACATGATTTATGGTGTTTTATGGGCTATGGGGTCCTTTACTCCATAGGGTCTCTTGTGTTTTACTATGTGTGTTACACAGCACCCTCTGTGCAGTAAGACAGGGGTGTCATAGTGGCACCCCACCATAGACTCCATACCCTGGGACTGACTACTGTCTCCCAGGGCATGTAAACTCACCATTGACTTTACTAGTCCCAAATTATTAACAGAAACCAGTACAAACCATCCTATTGTGGACGTACTGGTTGGGGCAATTCGATTGCCCCGGGGTCTGTTAGTCGAGGGGGCACGTTTCCGTCCCCCCTGATCGAGTTTTGGCTGGTGGCAGTGGAAACTACTTTTTATATTCGACCGCAAATATTTTCCTATGGGATTTTCCCATTGTTCGAGGCTACCAACTTTAATTATTTAATTCTCATAGCCTCGAACATACCTCCGGTTGGTATTTTTTTCCAGGACTCGATTCTAAAATGGCGTTTGTGTTCTCTTCTGTGACTCCAACCCAAGTCAAGCCCTTTTGTTCCACTTTTTGGCGGGCTTCTCCGCAGAAGCCTCCAAAAGTGGTGCCATTCTGTCTGGGTACCACAGGTGGTGTGGGAGGGGGTTTAGGCACCCTGGACTGAGTTACCTTGGTAACTCAAGTCGCACTCTTGTGTGATTGGCCCAAGTGGTGAGCCGGCCGGCCCACCACTTAGCATGTTTGATTGACAGCTAGGCTGAGTGAATGGGGGTATGCTGCATAAAAGCAGAGCTTTGGGGACTGGAACTTCAGAAGTCGCCAGAGGACCTGAGAATCCGATGAGGGAGAAGCTGAGCCGACCTACCATGACGACACCACCGGTGGAGCCCTGCGGAACTGACTCACCACTTCTCGACGACAGAGAAGATCTCCCGGCTGGAGAGGCTTCTTCCCCTGACTGGTGGGCACAACCAGTTTTACCTTCTTTCTTTGCACCCCAGACCGGTTTGTGGTCGAACTGCCTGTGCCAAGCACCCCGGTGGCCGGATAGCCACTCACCACTGAACCATGAATCAACAGACCGCTCCTTGTAACTGAGAAACTCTGTGGCTGGTTTCTTCCTGGCAGTGCAACGGACTCCTATCTTCCTCCACGACGAGATCCTCTCTTCCCCTGATGAAGCACCGACTTGCATCCGCTGCCAGGAACAACTGCTCCCGCTGGAGAGTTCTCACCACTTTAATGTACCGTGTCTGCCAGGCCTCCCTTTCTAAAGATTGCTACAAGGTAATAATAACCCCTTAACCTTCTGGATTGGGCTGGCCGCCTTGACCCTCTAACTGGTCCATTTCTTTGGTCCAACTCCTTTTTGAACCATTACAAGACTTTTGTGCACTGCAACCGTGTGACCTTGGACACATTTCGTTTGATCCTCTTAAAGTGGATCCGGCCTATTGAACTCTAACTTCACATTTTTACTTTGCCTTCCTCTCTTGTTATGTTCTTGTAAAAGTGTTGGGATCTGTTTCAACTTATTCTCTGCTTTTCTCTCCCTTTTAAAAAACGAACTATTAGAGTGCCATCTACGTTAAGCGCTCACCGCTGTCTGAAAATAAGTGGGGCTTTACTTAAGACTTGTCTAATATTCTTTTAAGGGAGTGTATATCTTTTAGTGACCGTGTTTTTGAATTGCTTACTATTAGTGCCTGTGTGTTTTTCTAGATGTGGTTTTAAATAAATAATTATATCTCTTTTACACCAAGCCCTGGTCAGTGTTTACTTGTTCCATTGTGTTCTCTTGACCTATTGTGAATACTCTGTATACTGCCTAACTCTTCTTGAGGGAAGTCTGACTGCTCAGCCACAGCTACCAAGTGAATCTGTGTGGTACAGACTGCTACCAAGTGGGTTTACTGCCCAACACCTGTAGTCTTAAATCTTTTGCAGTGGTCCCAGAGGGAACTGCACAGGTTTCTGCCTAACACCTACTGACCTCCCCACCTATTAAACCCTTTACGACTACCACAGCCTCTTTCTCTCACACCCCTTTCAGCTTCACCCCACTCACCATCCCCGAGGTTGAAAACATCATTCGCAACTTAAAACCATCTAATTGCCAAGGCGACTCCTGCCCGGAACCTATCATTAAGGAAGCGGCACATGACCTTGCTCCTTTTATAACCACCTTCATTAACTCTTCATTCCTAACTGGAACAGTACCTAACAACCTAAAGGACTCATGGGTTATCCCTCTCCTTAAAAAAACGACTCTAGACCCTGAGACACCAAACAACTACAGACCTATAACTACCATACCCTTCCTACTAAAAATACTTGACAGAGCAGCATACCTGCAGATTCAGAACTACCTGGAAACAAATAACCTCCTCGGCACAAGACAATCTGGCTTCAGACCCAAGCACAGGACAGAAACAGCTCTTTTAGACCTCAAAACTCAAATCGAGGTCCTAAAAGGCAACGGCAAACTAGCTCTTTTACTCCTATTGGATTTATCCGCGGCCTTCGATTTGGTCAATCATCAAATACTATGTCAGCATCTGAAATCCGCTGCCCACTTTTCTGACAATGCATCTAACTGGATTAGGTCATTCCTTGACAACAGGCACATGAGAGTATTCTCACCTACCTCATCTGCTGGTCCCACACCAATCCCATGCGGAGTCCCTCAAGGGTCTTGTGTCTCCCCAACTCTCTACAAATGTTTTCACCAAACCACTGTTTGATGTGCTTGACTATCTGGGTGTCACCTACACTAATTATGCTGATGGCACCCACATACTCATTCCCATCACTGGTGACTACATTGTTGACTCCAAAGCCCTTAATGACATCTACTATGTCATCCAAGCTTGGATGGCCCAGCATGAGCTGTGCCTCAACGATGACAAGACAGAGCTTCTCATCTTAGGTACGCAACAGAGACTAAGCAACCTGAGTCCACTGTTTGGCTCCTTTAATATTGACGGTAACTTCATTAAAGTTTCCAAAGATACCAAATCCTTAGGAATTTACCTTGACTCCTCACTCACCCTCACTAGACAAACTAATGCAGTGGCTGCTGCGTCGGCCTGCACTTGTAAGTTGATCACAGCTTGTCGCCTATTCCTCCCCACCCAGAACTGCATCACTTTGGCCAGGACCTTGGTTATGTCCAAACTGGACTATTGCAATACAATGTATCAAGGCACTAACCAGGGTAACCTCAACAAACTTCAGATTACCCAAAATAATGCCATTAGAGCTGCCCTCAATATCCCCAGATCAGCCCACATCTCAGAAACTAGGAAGAACCTCAACTGGCTCTCAGTCACCCAAAGGATCTCTCTGAAAGCATTGGCCCTCACCTACAAATGTGTAAACAATCAGGCCCCTATATATCTAGCCTCGCGATTCACTCAGCACATACCATCGCAAGTACTCAGATCTGCACAATCTCAAGGTCTCGTGATCCCTAGATACAAGCTCCAAACAGCTTGCGGCGCCAGCTTCCCAGTTCTGGCAGCTAAGCTTTGGAACACCCTACCACTCTCCATCAGAAATCTATCTTCATTCAGCCTATTCAAACACAAAGCTAAGCTCTTGTTAGCTACCTCACACTAACAACTATCCTCTTGATCCTGTGCGGGCCTGTTGGGACCCTGTACTGCATTGCTCCCGCACATTTCTGCTTTTGTCGTTGCTTTGATTTATGTAACGTCAACTGTAACCTTTGTCACATCTGTTAGGACTATTGTGAATATATGTCATTGCTGTAACGTTCTGTTAAGATATGCACCTGGTTGCCCTCGGGCCTGGTTTGCACTATACAAATAAAATAAATACAAATACAAGTAGGTGTGATTCATCATATTTGTCCAACTTCAACCCTCCATGTGACTAAAGACCACGCATTTGAGCTCTAGTGTATTTAAAATACTATTATTTAATGAACCTCTGACGTCTTCCTTGTTTTTGTGCACGTCTTCTGAACAAGAGTTTTATTCTTTCACACGATTGTAACTACTGTCAGATCCTCCCAGCCTAACACAACCTTGGCTTCTTGGGGCTGGTCCAGCCTCGCCCTTCTGAGATTCACTTCTGTAAGCTCTAGACGCTAGTGCACACACACTCTGTTGGTATAATCCACTATGGGGATCTAACCCCGTGATTCAGGCTCCGATATGAGGGTATACCTTAGATGCTTGAACTTTATTTGTTCAGGATGAAACTTTCAGCTCTACAGTAACTATTGTTTTTTGTCAATTTACAGCCTTTCAGGAATGATCGCACACTTGCGAACATATACAACTATCTCTTTTTGACCATTTGGAGGTCTTGCAGATATCAGTTCTACCTTATTTACGTTTTGCCTTGAGAAGGACCTGGTGTGGGTCGAAACACGTGTCGGCAGATCTGTTTAGAATCTATAATACTACTTATTGCAAATTTACTCTTAGCTTTACATATGTTTGTAATTTTGTTCCCAACTTAAATTTTGACAGCAGCAGCACACCCTGTGTGAGGAGTCAGCCCCCATTTTCACTTCTGTAATTAAATTGCTTTTCTTAACTTCGACACACTGGAAAGGCCTTGCTTCCCTGGTCCAGCTCTGTACGTAGTGGAATCATTTATTCTTCACTTACTCCTATATATGTATACATTGGCGCTTGCCACAATCTTTTCACTACATAGCTAGCCTAAGAATACTTTGTCTGCTTGCTTCTTTGCATCTGTACATGTGTAAAATAACTTGATATCTTCACCGATTCTGTAGCATAAGCCTCCTCTTCTCGAGCCCGAAATGTTGTTTATCTGTGATACCTTCTTGATGCCTTATAGAATATCTACATTCTCCTGTCTGTGCATCTCTTCTGGGTGCATCAGTATTACTTTGTGTGACGTCCCCAATCTGCTCGTTTGCTCCTTTTTCATGCTTCATCTGGAATTTCATTCAAATGGTCATCATACTGTCTTGTATGCAGGTATGGCTTTCTTAACGGAAACCTTGCCTCCAAGATTCTCAAAGGTATCAGTATTTTCACTGGTACTGCACGTGTTTCACAATCTGGCTCGCAACATATAGGCAATATGTGCAAGATGCTTGAGGGGGATCCTTGGCTCCTCCTCTACAAAGGTTAGACCCCTCGGGAACACCACAGGTAGAGAGTGAGAAAGAGGAGAGGAAGGACCCAAGTTGGACTGGCGAGGGTCGGTCCGAGAGGAAAGAGGTCAGCCAGTCCAAGGCCTGGTCAGTGATACCCAGGTTATCACTGAGCCGGTTGAGCAGGATGGCATGGTTGACCGTGTCAAAGGCGTTTCCTTGCATCTGTACATGTGTAAAATAACTTGATATCTTCATCGTTTCTGTAGCATAAGCCTCCCCATCTCAAGTCCGAAATGTTGCTTATCTGTGATACCTTCTTGATGCCTTATAGAATATCTACACTCTCTTGTCTCTGTATCTCCTCTAGGTGCATCAGTATTACTTCGTGTGATGTCACCAATCTGCTTGTTTGCTCCTTTTTCATTCAAATGGCCATCATACTGTCTTGTATGCAGGTATGGCTTTCTTACCGGGAACATTGCCTCCAAGATTCTCCTAGGTATCAGTATTTTCACCGGTACTGCAAGTGTTTCACAGTCTGGCTCCCAACATATAGGCAATATGGGCGAGATACTTGAGGGGCGGGGGTACTTGGATCCTCCTCTACAAAGGTTAGACCCCTGGGGAACACCACAGGTAGAGAGTGAGATAGAGGAGAGGAAGGACCCAAGTTGGACCTGGGAGGGTCGGTCCGAAAGGAAAGAGGTCAGCCAGGCCAGAGCTGATCAGTGATACTCAGGTTATCACAGAAATGGTTCAGCAGGATGGCATGATTGACAGTACCAAAGGCAGAAGAGAGATCAAGTAAGATGAGGACAGAGGGGTGATTAGCATCAACGTTAGAGAGCGGGTCTTCAGGGATGTTCAGGAGAGCAGTTTCCGTGCTTCTGGAGACAACCAACAGATTCAGTGTGAAGATTACGCTGGGAGATGGCCAGCTTTTCCAAGAGTTTATGCAGGAAAGGAGTGATGGAGATCGGGTGATACTTTGCGGGGTAAGAGGGGTCAACAGAGGGTTTCTTGAAAAGAGTGCACAAGAGAGTACTTCAGGGGTACTTCAGGGGGAAGGGAAGGTTCCAGTGGTGAAAGAGTGATTGCAGAAGTCGGCCACGGCTGGAGCGAGAGTGTCACTGTGGTCCTTTTTGGTTTTGGAAGAATAGGGAAGAACTTGTCTAGAAACCTCGTCAGGGGTGAATAGAGGAAAGAAAGAGAAGGGAGGAGGAGAGGTTGCTGCAGGGAGGCCAGAGGAAGAGGAGAGAGTAGAGGGAGAAGGAGGAGAGGACGAGAGGGTGGACAGGATGTCCTGGGTTTTTTGGATGAAGTGGGAAGCCAGGGCCGTGCAGAGGGCCTGGGAGGGGACAGGAGAGGTAGAGACTGCAGCAGGATTGGCCAGCTCCTTGACGATTTAATAAAGTTCACCAAGTTGTTAGATGCCACAGAGACACAGGCTTGGATGTGCGCTCTCTTCTTAGAGAGGACAGAGAGTCGGTATTGCCTTTGGAGCAGGCGGTAGGCCGGTTTGTCAGAGGATGCACAGGATACCCGCCATTTCCTCACAGCCACCCTACACTTGCGTTTAAGGGTGACAGGGTCTGAGTCGTACCAGGAAATTGCACTTGGCTTTGGGCTTCAAGCAGATCCTCATGACAGGGGGTACATCAAGAGTATCAGAGATGGCAGAGTGGAGCATAGAAAGGGCTGTGCCAGGGTGTGAGTCAGCCAGATGTGCTGGAGGGAGAGAGAAAGTGGTGGTGAAAGCCTCATCTGACACACGCTTCAGGGGTCAGATGACTGAGAAGGTGGGTGGCAGTGTGGGGGTAGGCTTGGTCTAAAGGGGGGGAGGAGAGGAGAGAGAGAGAGAGGAAAGTGGCAGAGAATCAGAACATCCAGGGTGTGCCCTTCATAGTGAGTCAGGCCAGAGGGAAGAATAGAGAGAGAAAGACACAAAGGTTGCAAAAGAGTCCAGTGGATGGACAGGAAGCATCCAGGTGGATGTTGAAGTCTCCAAGAAGGAGGTGCTGAGTGGTTGAGGCATGAGGGAGGAGGAGAGGTCCGCCCACTCGGAGAGGAAGGAGTTGATGTGGCCAGGTCACAGGTAAATGGTAGCCATGGTGAGAGAGCCGCCAGGAGAGAGAGAGAGGCTGCAGACAAGGCATTCAAGGGAGGAGTAGGCCTGCATAGGAATGATAGAGGCAGGAATCCACTGCGGGACGATCAAGGCAACACCCCCATCCTGTACGGTTGGATCTGGGCATGGAGAGGATCTTGTAGCCATCAGGGAGAAGAGTGTCAAAGCTCATTAGAGAGCTCTCCGTGAACCATTTCTCGGTGAGACCAAGGACATCCAGGTCAAGTTCTGCCAGGAGACGGCAGATGTCATAGGAATGTTTCACAGCTGACCGAGAGTTGAGAGTGGCAATGTGGAGAAGGTTGCCACCCATGAAAGACTTCCGGGGAGGGGTACAAATCAGAGGTACTCCCTGCAGAAGTGTATAAGGGGCCCGAGGTTGGGCAGAAGAGGATTGAGGAGAGGGCAAGGTAGCAAAGGAGGAGGATGAAGGCGCCAGAGAGGTGGCAGAGGGGGAAGGCAAGGAAGCCGATGAACGACGAGAAGGGACAGCGGCAGAGGAAAGGAAATAGATAAGGCAAGGGAAGCGTCTATCAAATTAGGAGGTTGGCCTGAGGGCCTTGGACCAGGACGGTGCCAGTTAAAGATATGAGAAACAGAGAGCACCATACAGCATGCAAAGGTGGGGGAAAGAGGAGAGATAGAGAGGGGTGTGGGTGAGTGGGAGAAGAACGGTAAGGGGGAGACACTGTGGGAGGATACAATGGGTAGGGTTGCAAGACGAGACAGAACGAGACATGAATAAGTAGGACATAAATAAACTGAACGGAGTTAGACGTGGGCTCGGAAGAAGGGCACAACAGAACACAGGTTAGTATGATGAACAACAATCGGGTTAGCAGGGCATCAAGAAACAGAGCGGTCGACGATAGAAGAACCTTGAAGAAGGAAGAGCACAGCAGAACACAAAGCAATACACAGAAAAACAGCAGTCGACGAAAGATAACCGAGAAGGAAGAGCACCGCAGAAAACAGAGCAATACATAGCAAAACAGAGCAGTCGATGAAGAAAACCTAGAAGAAGGGAGAGGACAGCAGAATACAGAAAAATACACCAAAGGACAGGGAGGCAGGACAGGGCAGGGAAAGGTGAGGGTAAGGGGCCACAAGGGAGCAAGGATGCCCGGGGGTAGGGAGGGGGCGCGTGGGTACTGGTGAGCTGTAGCTGGAAGGGTGCAAGGCACACGAGATCAAGGCATTGCGAGGGAACACACATGCAAAGGATGCGTAGGTGCGAACATAAGCCAAGGAAGGAGGGTGCGAGGAACCATCGCGATCAAGAATTGTGAGGGACCACACAAGTCGGGGATGTGCAGCGCGAGCCAAGCCAAAGGAGGAAGTGGTGCGGAAGCACACGCGATCACCAGATTGCGAGGGACAACGTGGGGCCAGAACGCGCAACGTGAACAGGCAAGAATGGAAGGGGCGCAGAGGCACATGCGCTCGAAGACACGAGGGACGACGCAAGTCAGGGACATGCAGTGCGAGCAATGCCAAGGATGAAAGTGGCACTGAAGCACACGCAATCATGGGATTGCGAGGGACCACACAGGCTTAGGACATGCAGCGTGAACAGGCAAGGATGATAGGGGCATGGCGGTATACACGATCGAAGGTTGCAAAGGACCACGCAAGTCAAGAACGTGCAGCCTGAGTGAAGCAAGGAAGGAAGAGGCGCAGAAGCGCACGTGATCACAGGATTGTGAGGGACCACGCAGGGAGGGGTTGAGAAGGGGGATAGGGTTGGAAGTGGCGAGAGGGGAACTCAAGGAGGGGTGGGAGCGGACAGCACAAGTAGGAATCAACAGGGAATGGGGCCGCTCCCAGCAAGGCCGGAGGTAGAGGCGAAGGCGCAGGGTTAGGAGAGGATGCTGTCAGGGGTGAGGCACAGTAGGAAGAGCTAAGAAACCCAGAGCAAGCCAAATCTCCAACTTCTTACCTGGCAGCTGCAGACAGGAGGGTGAATCATCTGCACTCACGGTCTGCACAGCAGACCACTTCGTCGGCAAACACCTGCGTCGTTCGACACCGCAGCCTTGTCCTGTGAGGGCTCTGCTTCAGAGGGTTCCAACCTCAAATTTTATAGTTACAGTAGCGTGGACATAACAAATGTGTTACTTGTATCGGGCAGCGTTTCCTGCAAACCTGCATTGTTTAGCTCGGCAACCTTGTCCTGCGAGGGCTTTTCTGGTGGACAGATGTATAGAAGACCAACCTATATTGTGACAGGAAGAACTCTGGGAAGCTGTAGCCGAACCAGTTTAGGTAACAGTGACAGGTGGTCTAGGCCAAGTTCTTTAGAGGTTGTGAGCTTGTAAGGGGTGCCCAATGAGGTCACACAATGAGTACATTGAAATGTGTTTTGCCTAAGAGTATACATCATGTGTATTAATGTCAGATGTGTTCTAAGGAATCAGGAGTAAGACTCGGACACAGGGGCATTATGATAGTTGCCATAGACTTTTATTAAAGGAAAATGGAGGGTTGGAAAAAGCCCTATCTCGCCCTATCGCTATGAGGCGTTTTCCTGCCTCAATGAAACTAAAGGATTGCGGTGTCTGAATGTCGAAAAATATAGAGTTCTCCATCCTGTGTCCAAAATTCTAACCTGACCTTTAGACAATAAACTAAAAATAAAGTGCAAATGGATATAGTCTTTCAACTGGCCATCTGTAGCTTTTTCCAATGTTCCAACACAAAGTTCCAAAAAGTGCAAAAATAAACAAATACTCATAGTTCCACAATTCTCAGGAGGGTGTACCCGTCCCCTGAATTTCTCAGGCTCAATACAGCTCACAACCACAGTTCTCTTTCTCAGAATATGCAACTTTCCAGTCCAGGGGTATGGTGTCACCCATTGAAGTGATTGTCTTTCCTCTTCTTGATTCTTATTGTTTATTCGTAATTGGGTGTGGGTCCCAGACTCACAATGACATTGCCTGGTAAACTCTCCTACCAGCACTTTCACAATGTTCACTTTATAATTGGGTGCAGATCCCCGGCTTGCAACAGGTTGCCTGGTACACGCCTCACATAGCAGTTTGATTCATTGAGCCAATGGCTCCTCAACCCATGTTCATCTGTCTCACTCCGTAATGTACTTGGCATCCCAGTTCCCTTGGGTTTGCCCTGTGAATGTCTCTCTTTCCTCGGTATGCGGTATACACTACAAGGCACCCCTGTGTACCAATTCCCCGCTCTGGACTCACTGGTCTCTTGTGGCTGCTTCAGCATTCTCTGCAGCCTTTTGGTTTCTACAACGTGAACCTTCTCCTTTTTCTGACTCTGCTCTCTGGTACTCTACTCCACAGCATCTCTTGCTGCAGGCCTCTGTATGACTTTCCTTCAACCTCTGAGATTCTAGTGACAGTGCCAGTAGGAGTTCTCCTGTCACCTTCTGCAGCTGGCTTCCTCCTCACTTCCCGACCAGCATCGATTATAGTGGACCCCATCTTCCTGGCAGTTTTAAATGTCCCGGCACCTATCAGATGCCGCCAACCACTAGAGCGCCTCTCTAGTTCTGCAACTTTAGAGCTCTGCATTGCTCTTGTGCTCGTACTCGTCTCAGTTGTTTTGCAAAGGGTATAGGAAAGAGCTCTACTGTCAGTGCAAAGTGGATTGACTGGATCCATATCACAATATGCCATACAGGTTTGGGAAATCAAAGGGTGTGTGCCATACCCTGAGTGGAAAAGGGGATACCATGTTCCTGCCAGAGAGTCTCCTTTCCTCCCATGAGGGTGGTCTCCTCCCATATGGTCCTCCCTCAGGCAGCAACCCCCAAGATTGGGATCAGGCAGTGGCTGCCCTTCCATGGACACATGGGAAGAGAGTTTCCCTGGAGAGAGAGTGATGACATTGCATATTCATCACAGTGTGTATGGTGTTTGGTGCATGTTTGCATGGCAAATGACTGGATGATGTCTAAGTAAATGGCATATGACTTATGAGTCTATGACATGTGAGTGTCTGGCATATGAGTGTGTGACATGTGAGTGTATCACATATAACTATCGTGTATGGCATAGGACACATGTGTGTATGGTGTATGAGTGGCATATGAGTGTTTGCTATGTGAGTTGGTGGCCTATGTATTTCTGGCATATGATTCTGGGGTGTGGTATATTGGAATATGGTGAGTGCATGTGTGAATATATGTTGTGTGAGTATATCATGTGATTGTTTGGCCTATGAGTGTGTGATGAATTAATGTGTGGCATAATAGTTTGAGGCATATGATTGTGTTTGCTAAGAGTGTGTGGTGTAAGAGTGTGTGGCATGAGTGTATAATGTGTAAGTGTGCATAGCATAAGAGTGTGCACTGTAAGAGTGTGTGGTGTAAGAGTGTGTGGCATGAGTGTATAATGTGTAAGTGTGCATAGCATAAGAGTGTGCACTGTAAGAGTGTGTGCTGTAAGAGTGTGTGGCATGAGTGTATAATGTCTAAGTGTGCATAGCATAAGAGTGTGCACTGTAAGAGTGTGTGCTGTAAAAGCATGTGGCACAGAAGCACATGGCATAAGAGCATGCATCTTAACAGCATGTGGCTTATGAGTGTGAGGCATATGAGTATGTGGTGTAAGAGCAAGTGACATAAGAGCATGCGGCATAAGTGTGCAAGAGAGTGTAGCATATGTGCATGTTGTATAAATGTGTGTATAGAATAAGAGCATGCGGCATAAGTGTGTGTAGCATAAGAGCACATAGTCTAGGAGCATGTGTAATACGTATGAGTGGCGTAAGACCACCTAATTTAAGAGCATTTTGTGAAAAAGTCACAGTGCCAACATTGTATCCAGCCCCCATTCACCTGAGATCAAGAGTGACAAGACCACTAAACTATTTCTAAACCCCCTGACGAAGAAGCAGTTTAGGGACAATAGAACCCAAAGAAACAGTGTTGCGGACTCCATCTTCCAAGAAGCTTCAGGTTTAGAAACTCATTCCCCGCAGCGGGTTCCGAAATGTCTTTCAGGGATTCAGGGAGAGGTCTGCTATGCAAAAACATTAGCACATCCGGAGAGACCCCTTTGTCTACAGGTGCGGATACTCAAAGGAAAAGCGTAACGTATCACAACCCCCCCTCCAGCAGCAGTGCTTGTGACGGAGAATGGTTTCTCCCTTCCCTGCAATACTTTCTTACTCCACCCAAAGGAACAATCATTTTACACAGGTGGGAATTTACTAGAGGTTTTCCTGTCCCTTGCGATGGCCCTTGAAAATCAGAAACTGACCAAACAAACGTCTGGTTGCGGGGGCAGGCAGGAGGAAAGGCAGACGCGGATCCGCAGGCAAACACCAGCTCCTGCACAGGCACCAAACTTAAAGAAATCCTAATTGGCTACAAGGCTTTTAAAGACTTTCCTCCCCAGGTTTAGAATAGGAAGCCAACCAATAAGAAGGTTTTTGTCAGCCAACGGGAGGATAAAAATAATAATAATTTGCATTTATATTGCACTACAAACCCCAAGGTATATGAGCGCTGCTTATTATTACCCACGGTGTGTGGTACCTCGGAAGGATGAAAGGCTGAGTTTGGCCTTGCTGGGAATCAAACCTGTGACAGGCAGGCTCTGCACGGATGTCAAAGCGAGCGCTCTACTCGCTGTGCTATCTGACCAGCTGTAATAGGACAGCGAGGGCTTCCACTGAGGTTAAGATTGACAGACTCTGGGATGGGATCTGAGGAGAGCGGTTTGCTGAGAAAGCTCCAGGGCACCAGAAAAGGGGAGCAGCTTGAACCGCAGAAGAGGAGTGGGCCCCAGGGAGGAAGACTGAGTGCCGCAAAAACATATATGAGAACCAGTGAAACTGAAGAATAAAAAGTTGTAAAATGTAATCCCGGGTGGGCATAGTATGGTTGTGCCCATTGCTTGATCATATGCCCTACACAATTGCACACCAAAGAACATACCACATCCATTAACTTATCCCAGCTCAGAGCCACCTGCCCCCACTGACTCACAGCCCACCCAAACACACAATTGTGTAACACAATTTAATTGAGCAATGTGGACGTTCAAAAGCATTGACATGACACTTGCATTAAAAAAAACATACCACAACATCACAGTAATTACATTTGAATGACTGCGGTGCATATTGATAGACTTGAATGAGCAGTATATAAATATTTAAAAAATCAAACCACCCTAACATGCAACTATCTCTTTCCAGGTCCACCTTCATCTGCAATTCAGAGTGTACCGTGCAAAGGTCACATTCTCATCTGATACTGAATTTGGTAAGTGTATTTAATTATTTTTTATACAAACATACACGCCAACAAAACATACAAACATGAAATAAAACACATACCTACAAGACACAAGTCAAAGTTATGCCTCTAATCACAAGTGCCGGTGTCGCAGGCAATGCTCACCGGCACCCACCCACATCCATAATAAACACAGACTCCACACCACAAACAGCTGAGGCACAAACATCCTATCAACAGCAGTATAATGACCCCTGAATACCTCCAAAAACATAGCACTATTCACGCAACTACAATACACACTCAGACAACACCAACATGCACAGTAACACCAATATAAATGAAATAAGCATAAGCGTCCTCACGAGCATTGCGAAAGTAAGCATCCCCATAAATAGGGCAAGCAGAGAACTCTGCAAACTCCGGGAGCGCTCTGTCAAAACATCAGGAAATGCACATTATATCACAACATCATGCCATCTATGATGCCTGCTATAGGGGTTACATTGAGTTTCGGCCATTGGACAAGGGGAACAGGACAGTATCCTTTCTGTAGGGGCGGTGCTCCCGGATTGGCTGGCACAACGCTGGTTACTTCATGGAGCGCATGGGTCAGCTGGGCTCATCTGGGTGAGGTGCAGGGTCAGGCAAGATGTCCAAGTCATGAAGATATACCCTACTTAACGTTCTTCCCTTGTGGCCACACATACCTTGCATACAAGAGTTATATCACTAGACGTTTCACCTAGACAATAAAAAGTGAGACTGCTTGGGTCCAGGTGCCTAATCAATTTACCATATTATTCTAACACATTCATGATACAATTCCTCAGATCCCATGAGAGGATGGTTTATTGTTTGTTAGTGCAAAGAGAATATATTGCCACACATGGGATCAGGGGTCTGGGGTGATCTGGGGTGATCTGGGGTGGTACATTGATAAAGGGCCTGCAGTCGTTGCATCAAAAGGTGTTAGCATAAGGGGCTTATTGTCAATATTTCTTTGACCAGAGTCCGGGGGGGGTGCAAGGCGAGTTCATGGTAACATCATGTGTGAAAGGTCAGAGGGGAGGGTGGATACTTGGTGCGGACTCCGCGGAAGGGTGAGAGGTTACATTTGTATCATCACAACATCAGTGAAACAAGGGCCTTTAGCTGTCAGCTCAACCTGAGGGGGGAGGATGGTGGGGGCAGTGTGTGCGGCGTTGCCGCAGAGGGGAGAGAGGGCCCTGTGGCCTTTAGCCGGGCCCCTTTGCAGGGTTACATACAAATCATTAGAATGCGAGGTAGAATTGGGTCAGTGTGGTTATGGATAAATCGAATAATATGCGAACTATGATCTTAATCTAAGTTACACGTTTACGTTTATCATGAGCATCGTGTTACAAAATGAATTCTGTCTACAACAGCCTTGTGGCTTTACCGTCTTGCATTATGTACATTTAGAACCGTATGCGAGTTGAACATGTTTGTGAACATACATATATTTGAAAAGCCAGTGCGCCTCTGGATCGTGTACCTTGCATTTATATCGAACAAGTAAATTAACATATCATACATTAGTGTGAGTGTTTTGCAAAGAACAAGATTTGCTCAACAGTATGGGGCCTAGACATATAACCAATAGCTTTATGCGCAGTAAAATTGGTAAAGATCGTCTTGTCTCGTTTCCTAGAATCAGCCCCTTAATACACACCTATAGGAGGGGATGTATAACCTATGGGTGAAACAGAGTGGCACACAGGCGTAGGGTCTGTATCTGTTACTTCAAAAGGAGAGCAAGGTTGGGGGGGTTATCCACAGTGTATGTCATAAATGTGGGGTCTGCCAGGGGACGTGTCATGTTTGTGGAGATGAATTGTTGTCTTCAAACCCAAGCCTTTGCCCGGTCATTCACAGGTCAGCGATGAACTACGGAAGGTGAAAGATACAGTGTTTGTCATGTAGCTTGTTTGCGCCTAGTCTCCAGTGGGAACGTGTCTACTGGAAGACATGCAGAGGGGAGGGGGGTGAGGAGGATGTCCGGCTCGCTGTGCGCCATCTCGATGGGAGAGCTGCAGCTCTGCAGGTGGCCTTTGTCCATGGGGCCTGTGGTTCCATGTGCAAAATGGAGTCCGATTGTGGTACAAAATGGGGTCTAGGGTCAGCTTTCTGGCCAAGGTGTGCATCCATATGGATCATCCCGCAGCCATCCCGCATCCCTGGCCACACGTGCATGGGTGGCCTGGGGGATGGGTCATAATCTACAAGGGGGTTAGAATGGAGGGGAGGGGGTCTTAAAGAACTTTCCTCCCATACAATTGTATCGGCTGATATGGGCAAAAAAACACATCGCTCCGCCAATTCAAATGCGAACTAAAGAGGATAAGATATTATCGTAAAAAGATATAGCAGATAAGGCTAAACACTCTTACGAACAGCCAACACTTCTACAAATAACATCATCAGGTCGAGCACATGAATGTAAGAATTATGTGTATGCGTAATAAGTATTCTTAACAAACGTTATCAGCTCGGTTTGCATAGGTAACACCAACCCCTATCTAACATGGTATGCTCTGATAATGGGTGGGGCATATGGCCGCCGGATTTATTTAAATTTGCATACAAAATGGAGGCTGCTATTCTTACAAGGATCGCGGCAGTGAGGAGAACTTAGCTCCGTTATTATAGGTGATTGTAGGGGCCACACGGCCCTATTATTTGTTGCTGAGTACTTCAGCATTTGCCAGGTATAAGATACTATTACCAGTGAAGGAACGGATCAAATTCAAAGTACTCACACATAAATGTCTATCCAATACTGCCCCACGTTATCTCTCCTGCTTGATAACAAAAAACCAAACTGCCATTCCCACCCGCGCTGCTTATCTTGGGCAATTAACCAAGCCTAGATACAAAAGACAAAAAGCAGGGGGCTCAAGCTTCCCTGTCATGGCAGCTAACTACTGGAATGCTTTGCCACTGGCTATAAGGTTGGACCCCGCCTTACTGTCATTCCATATCTTTTCACACAGGACTCCCAGCCACACTCATCACCGGCAAGCAACCTGGAAGGACTTTCATCCTTCTATGGGACTCACTACAAGACAAGGACCCATACTCTGAAGCACAAAGCACAACAAAACCCTCAGCGTGCACCGCCCCTGCCTTGCATCTCATGTAACCAAATTCTTAAGCATGCATTATCTGTGATCTGCATAACTTGTAACCAAATTCTTAAGCTGGCTGTACATGCAAGCAAAATGCATGCAACCAAAATGCTTCAGCCTGCGAAACATGTAACCATCTTCTCAAGCTTGCAATACCTGTAACCATATCCTTAAGCATGCATTTTCTGTAACCTGCATAACTGTAACCAAATCCTTAAGCTCGTTGAACATGTAACCAAAATCGTAAGTTGTTATCACGTAATTATTTGCTTAAGCATACATGACCTGTAACCATATTGGTAAGTTTACGCGCCCAGATGCCTGGGGGTTAAGTGCGCAATACAAATGTAATAATAAATAAATCGAACAGGTGGGCGCTATATAGGTGCTGCTAATTTGTTATTTACAATTGTGAGTGTATGGAGGAATATGTGAGTGCGGCGTGCTTCACCCTTTACATCTATCTACAAAATTACTTTTTACGCAAATCCAATGGTCGGCCATGTTACCGAACTATCACTCACTGGATCTCCCATACAACCTCCTCAAACTCATGAAGGATCTGCGTTTCAAGTCTTCCAAGTAACCAGGAACTTTGCTAGCGCTCCTCCAGTCTCCCAAATGCCACAATACATCCTGGTAAGATGCCCCTAACAGATCCGTATGTGCTATGCAATCTGCTATAATGTGCCCAAACAGAGTAGTTTGGTTCTTATTGCCTAAATACCTTTGTGAGCTATCTCTGTATCAGCCCATTTGACCCATTGTGTCCTGCATAACCAGTGATACCCATTGTGCCTTGCACAACTGCATTACATATTCTGAACCTGCGTCGGCCCTCTGTTTTAATTGTGCTACCTACTGTGAACTTGCCAGCCAGCCCATTGCACCTTGCACAACTGCGCTACCTATTGGAAACCTGCCTAGTCGGCCCTCTGTTTAACTTGTCCTACCTACTGTGAACCTGCCAGCTGGCCCATTGCACCTTGCACAACTGCGCTACCTATTGTGAACTTGCCTAGTCAGCCCTTTTGTGCCTTGCATAACCTGCGCTACCTTCCGTGCTGCCAAATTTCTCCTACCAGTTGGTACACTGCATTTTGACCTACATTGTGTCTTGTATCTAGGTGAACCTTGCTGCTAAATTGGTCCACCCTCTCACATATTGCTCTCTCAGTACACACTGTGCCCCTTGAACTCAGACAAATCCGTCCGCCAACTGTTCCCACTGTAGTGCCTAGTATGTGATCTTAGGTAGTCCACTCTCACACAACCATGTATTTGCCAGCCATCTACACAGTTTACTGAGGACTATCCTACACCTGCTTATCATGCTAGATATTAACCTGCCTCACATTCTGCCCTCCTCAGTGTCTGTGACACTCCTGAACTGTGACACTCCTGGCCGATATATACATCCTAGCTACAGGTTCCCTGAGACAGCTACCTTCGCGTCACTACCCTGTGCCTTACTTAGCAGAAACCTCAGACTTTGTGCTAGACTAACCAATTGCACGAACCTCTCCGTAGGTCTCTCCCTCCCTCCAATCTTAAAACCAACTGTCAGCAGACCAGGAAATTTAGCCCTACTAGGCCACCATTGCCACCCCCCACACCACCTAATTCTGCTGCCTCCCCAACTTCTAATAACAAGCCTAAACCACCTAATACATCTACTACTAAACCCCTCAAAGTTATAGATGCTACTAAGACCCCATCTATCACAAGTACACTCCTGAATGCAAGATTGCTTGTCGCCCATGCCCTTGACATAGCCACCTAATCATAGAAGGTGGACTTGATTTTCTTGTGATTACTGAGACATGGCTACATAATGCCGCAGGACCTTCACTCATGCTAGCCATGCCTGACGGTTATACGATAATCAGACAAGACCATGAAGGTGCAAGAGGTGGTGGCATCACCATTATTTCCAAAACGAGCCTCTCCCATAGACTAGTCCCCACCCAATTGTTTCAATCATGCAAAACCCTATCTGCCAAACTCCAGATAAATAATACCCAATCACTCACAATTCACCTATTATATAGACCCTCAGGTCCTCTAGGTACCTTTGAAGAGGATCTCCATAACCTACTCACTAACAACCTTTAACCATGCTCCCAACTAATCCTTCTTGGAGACTTTAACTTAGGTTTCCACGACACTATGGAGTCGAATTCCTCAGCAATAGCCAACATGATTCACGCACTAGGCATATCTCAAAAAGTTGACAAGTCCATGCACTTGAAGGGGAGAACGTTAGATTGGATAGCAGACTATAACTGCTCAGCCATCATCTCTTCCATAATACCCCTACCCTGGACAGACCATTCACTGGTGTCCTTCAATCTAGCCACCCCCAGACCTAACCCTATGGTCCCACCTCTAGCGCCACCCTGTTTAACCAGAAATAAAAAATACATTACGGTAGAGAGAGTTAACCCAGCTATACTACCCACCCTCAACGCACTAACAGAAAATCTAAATCCTAGCACCCTAGTGCATGAATTTAACAACATTATGCTCTCCACTCTAGATAAACTAGCACCTCTCAAACTTAGATCAAGCTAACCCAAAGCTCATCTAAACAAATGGTTTACTTCACAGTTAAGAGACCTACGTATCCTGAAAAGAAAAAGCGAAACTACATGGAGGCTTTCCCCTCAATTGATAATAAAGCTAAATTAACCTCTCTCTCTGCGCTATACAAAAAAGAAATCTGCCAGGCAAAACGTAACTCGTATGACGATCGTATAGCCAAATCCAATTCTCGTATGAAAGAGCTCTTTTCCATACTGAAAGAACTTGAGTCTCCAATCCCCATACAGGACACTTGCACCAAGGAAAAATCCTGGTGTGCAGATATCCAACAGGCACTAGCAAACAAAATGATCACACTCCAAAATAAAATTCAGCAAAAAAAAGAAACACTGAAAATTCAGGACATGCATCAAATGCCCCACACTAAAAAACCCTTAGCACATAGCAATACGTTTCACTTTTCCACAATGACTATCCTGGAAGTAGAAAAAATTATCCACTCACTCAAACCTTCCAATTGTAAAGGTGACATCTGCCCAGCACAACTAATAAAAGATGCTGACAGAGAATGATCTCCCTTTATCACTAAATTGACCAATACCTTCTTTGCCTCAGGCACTATCCCTGCCAACCTTAAACAGTCCTGGTTGCTCCTCCTCCCTAAAAAGCAGACCTTAGACCCCCTTATCCCTACCAATTACCGCCCCATTACCACGGTACCGTTTCTTCTTAAGATACAGGACAAAGCTGCATACAAACAAATTCAAAAGCATCTAGAACTACACAACCTCTTAGGAGAGAGACAATCAGGCTTCCGTCCCCTACATGGAACAGAAACTGCCCTAATTGATTTGAAATCTCAAATTGAAGAGCTAAGAGACAAAGGAAAGACAGTACTCCTGCTACGTCTGGAACTCTCAGCTGCCTTCGATTTAGTGGATCATAAAGTCCTCTGTAGTCACCTGGACTCCGCCGCCCACTTCTCCCCAGGGGCCATCAGATGGATTGAGTCATTCCTGAGCGAAAGAACCATGAGAGTCTTTTCCCCCTCAGCAGCTGCAGATCCTACCCCTATCTCATGTGGTGTCCCCCAAGGCTCTTGTGTCTCCCCAACTCTTTATTATATCTTCACCAAGCCCCTGTTTGATGATCTGGACCATCTAGGTATTACCTACACTAACTACTCAGATGATACCCAGATTCTCCTCCCGCTTTCTGGGGATCACGTGAAGGACACAGAATTGGTGAACAAGGTATATCTTATCATCCAGGCATGGATGGCCACTCATGGCCTCTGTCTAAATGATGATAAGTCCGAGTTGGTAATCTTGGGCACCCACGCTAATATTAAAAAACTAGGCAAGGAATTCTCATCCTTCAACATAGATGGGAATGTCATCCAAGTGTCCACGGAAGTAAAGACCCTTGGATTCTATCTTGACTTAACCCTTTCACTGGACAAACAGGTAAAATCCCTTGCCTCCTCTACGGCCTACATCTGCAAGTTGATAAGAGCCGGTAAACCCTTCATTTCAAATAACAGTTGTTTAATCTTGGCCAGAGCCCTAATACTCTCCAGAATTGATTACTGCAATGCACTATACTCTGGAGCCAATAAAACCATAATTCAAAGATTGCAAACACTACAAAATAATGCCCTGAGAGCAGCACTAGGTATACATAAAAGAAGCCATATCTCCTCCATCAGACGCCATCACAAATGGCTGACCACTGGCAACCAAATACAACTCAAGATGCTATCTCTGACCCATAAAGCCCTCAATAACTCTGCCCCCAGATACTTGATAGACAGATTTCACAGAAGAACCTCTCTTAGACCGACCAGAGCTGTCAACTCTAACTGTTTGATAATACCTAACTTCAGACTCACTACGATTGGTGGAGATAGCTTCCCTGTAAAGGCTCCTAAAACCTGGAACTCACTGCCACAAGACCTGAGAGGGGATCTGCCTTACTTTCGCTTCAGAAAAAACGTCATTCAACTCCTCACCTCCACCGACCGTTAGCTCACCTGTGTCACTACATCCCACTGTAATCATTTGCGACACCCCCGACAAAACTATACTGTAAATTCCTGTATATTTTCGGTAATTCTGATTGACTATACCTGAATATTGTATTATCTGTGTTCTAGAGACTGTTATTGTATATTGTATATCATTCTATGTTCTAACTAACTAAGCCTCGCATTTTCTCATTGCTGCGCCCTGCTACCCACGGGTCTGGTGTGCATAAAAAGTAAATAAAACAAACAAACAAACAACATGCTTCCCTTTTCTTACTGGGCGTAGCTAAGAGTCACTGGGCTGAGGATGAGTTATATGTGATATTAAAAGTCAGGGAGATTTAGCGTCCTATCTAATTGGATGATTAGTGTGAGTGGGAGCTGCACCCAGGTAAATGCAATGTCAGCAATGCGTTGGTGCTTCATACCACATCGCTATGTTTACAAGTGGTATGTTATGCACCAGATGGGTTAATTAGAATAATCTAGAAACCTTTCTAGAATAGAATTGGGAAGATGGTTGCACAATAAGGACTATGATGATTATGAAGTTGGTACATGATGTTTATTTTGTAGAACATAAAGGGATTAACCCGGTATTGAACTACCTTCGAAAACAACCTCAAATATTTGCAAGAAACAAAATTACATATTTTTGGGGTGAGTACAACATTTGGAGCAATGACTGATAGGAATCCATCCATGTGGTGGTGAACGATTTACATAAACTGTATTTGTGATGTATGTTCAGTTTGAAGCAATCGGTCCTGTACTTGCAGAATTTGTTTGTATTTTGTCTCCTGTTTTTCTTTTTCTTTGTCTTTGAACCATATGATCCTTCCCTTCTCCAACCCCTTTTTGTCTGTCTTGCACACACAGATTCATTTTTGTTAACTCCCTGATTATGTAGCTCATGTCCGGTTTGGAAAAGGCCTAGGGCCGAAACACGTGTAAACCGAAGGGCATAATCAGCAATAAAAATAAATGACACATTTTAAGAAGTGCCAATCAAATGTCTTTTACTTATACAACATATATACTGTTTATTAGCTGGCCTTCAGCCCAAAATACTGATAGACATTTGGCAGGTATCTATTTCATAACAAAAAATGAAAGAGCAGTCTGGCGATAGGCCAGTCATTTATCAACACTTTCATGTGCCCAGTGCAGTCTTGAGTTAGTTATCGGTTTCTCCAGATACTCTGCTATATCTGATACTCTCGATGTTCTTGCCCCTGTCATGAGGATCCACTTGAAGCCCAAAGCCAAGTGCAACACCTGGTATGCATCAGACCTCACCACCCTTAAACGCAAGTGCAGGGTTGCTAGGAGGAAATGGCGTGCTTCCTGTACATCCTCTGACAAACTGGCCTGCTGCCTGCTCGAAAGACAATGCCGGCTCTCTTTCTGCACCAAGAAGAGAGCCCACATCCAAGCCTGCATCTCTGCGGCATCAAACAACTCGGCTGAACTCTTTAAAATCTGTAAGGAGCTGGCCAAACCTGCTGCAGTCTCTACCTCTCCTGTCCCATCCCAGGCCCTCTGCATGGCCCTGGCTCAGGGACATCATTTCACCAAAATGCCAGGGGTAGCGAAAGTGACATCAAATGACCCTTGACCCCTGGTGACATCACAGGAAGTGATGTCATTTGATCCCACCCCGAAGTGATATCGCGGGATGCGATGGAACGCGACCTTTCACCCGTTGACAAAACAGGAAGTGCTATCGCATAGCATTGTACACTACAAAAAATATGGTTACGATATCACTATAATGTGATGTACATTTCATACAAGAATGGATCGCCATAGGTATCGTTAAGATCAGTGTGTATAGGCCCATATTACCAAATTACTGTGAATGCAAGCACCATGACCAAATGATGATGTGTTGTTATATAGCACTTATGCTTAAGAACAGACTAAATCAGTGACTCACCCCCTGAAGTGTGCCTGAATTAAACCTTTAATGAGTATCAATTATTGTATAGAATTCCAGAAAGACTTTATTTGGTATTCCTAATCTTTCTTATTTAGGGTCAGTGCTGAAAGTGTTAGACATGTGTCAATCCTTTTCTTCTTTTTCTTCTTTTTTAAGGGGCTTTAACAAGAAAGCCACCCACTCCAAAACTAAAGAGCCACATGGTGCTGGCCACAGCCCATGAGCTTGCATTACAAAAAAAAAAGTTAAAAAAAAACAAAAGTTAAAAAAAAAACAACATTTTTTTTTCTTTTTTTTCTAGAGGTCGCAAGGGTGACCACAGAGGTCGCAAGGGAGACCTCAGAGGTCGCAGTTGCGACCTCTGGTGACCCCCAAATGACGTCCTTGCCCTGGCTTCGCATTTCATCTCTAAAACTCAGGACATCCTGTCTCCTCTCTCTTCCTCTCCCCCTCCTCCCTGCTCTTCCTCTGGCCCTTCTGTGGCCACCTTTCCTCCCTCTCTGCCTTTCCCCAGTTCTCCTGAGACAAGGTTTCTAGACAAGTCCGATTTATGAAAGTCTCCTCAAAACAGGTTCACCCCTGCTCCCCGCAAACCATCAAGGACCATATTGACACCCTGGCTCCTGCTCTGGCTAATTTCTGCAACCACTCCTTCGTCACTTGAGTCTTCCCCTCCCCCCTGAAGCACTCCCTTGTGCACCCTCTTCTTAAGGACCCCTTTGCCGACCCTTCCTGCCTGGTACAAAGAGGGGTTCTGCCCTGAAGCTTTTGATCTTGAGGTCTACTTTATAATTTTGGTAGGCCTAGATTTATTCTATCATGTTACAAACTAGCAGAGACATTCTGGATGCAGTAGTACTCATTAGGTTTGAGAGATACAGACAAAAATAGAAATAAAAGTTACTTTTTTTTATTTGATTGGCTGATTAAATCTTACAGCATATTTCTTACACGACACACCATGAAACAATTACGAAACATTTACACAAATGAAATCACTAATCCTCAATTATATAAAACCTCATTCATGTACAAACTAATTAAAATGTTTTCAAACCAAAAATAAGTCCGCTTTAGACAAATTAACATAAATAATACATAACACAGAATTATTGTTAAAAGAAGTTCAAACCAGAAAATCCACATATAACAAATGCACAAATCTCTTATAACCCAGAGTCATATGGCAAAATTGCTTTTATGAACTGTGTGAGTGCAATGTGGATAGCAGTTCGATTGCTTGTAATTAAATAGGTCCAGATTTCAAAAGAAGAACGATCACACGATAATTGCAATAGATTGCGAAAATAAATTTCTCGCAAACTGACAAGAGCAGAGCATTCAACAACTAAATGCATTAGGGTTTCCACTTGTTTGCTGTTTTTACAAAACCAACAAAATTGTTGGTCTTTAGGAATTAATCCACGTCTTGCCAGGATTTGATTTGTTGAATGCAAATTTAGACGTGATCTTAACATTTCTGCATGTACAAAGTTGGATGGGCACTTTATAAGATAATGGGCCATTTGTTTGAATTTTTGTAGCTGGAAAAAGATTTAAGTCATAATCCACGTATGTTGTGCACAATTGATGTGTTATAGCCCAATCATGCCAATATATATTTTTTTTCGCTTTGTCTTGGTTGGTTAGTAGCAACTCAATCGAGACGTCAGCGTCAACCAGCATCCTCAAAATGCCCTTAACCCACTCTTTAGGTAAAACATCATGAGATGAACACATATACACTGCCAGCGATCTCAGAATATTTGTGTTGTTAAGTCCAAGCAGACATTTACGGTAAAAGTTGCACAACTTCCAAACAACCAATGCAAACAACAAGATCAAACCCAACTCATATCTCAATAGGCAAATCGGTGTACACAACTGTAATCGAAAAACTGCTTTCCAGAATTTACCTTCCAGGAGATCCCAAAAGGCCCTTTGACGTGGTAGAAAAGTTTCGACTCCGTATGAAAGAATAGGAACAACTTTCTGGTTAAAGAAGGTAACTACATGGGTTGTTGTGAATTTTCCATATTTATACAGAATTATTCTTGCTTGCGATGTTAAAGTCAGAGTTTTTGCCCTTAATGTGTCTAGGTATATTTGGTTTTTTACAGAACCTGAGAAAGGCAGACCCAAATATTTGTAACTAGAGACAATTTTTAATGGTGATTTCTGAAAAAACCCACTGAAAATTTAGCATTTTTTTGTTTTTCTTCTTTTGGCAGATCACTATTTACGTTTTGCTCACGTTAATTGTGAGATTGTTATTGTCAACATATGTTTCCAATTTGTTTAGTAGATCTTGAAGACCTTTTGGGGTTTGCGAGATTAGAACTAAATCATCGGCATAGAAAACCATATGATCTTTTGAGACCCTAATTTAGGAGCATCAGAGATTGCTTCGTCAAAGGAGATTCCAATGTCTAATAGAAAAAGATTGAATAAAGTCGATGCTAAGAGGCACCCTTGTTTCAGGCCCCTTAAAGTTTCAATATTCGCAGAGAGAACACCCTCAATGGACAATCTAACTTGCATAGTTGTATTTGAGTGTAACATTTGGATTATGGTTAGCACTGAGGATGGACAGCCATAATTTTGCAATTTTTGAAAAAGTAACAATCTGTCAACTGAGTCAAACGCTGACCGAAAGTCCACAAATGCCATATACAATGGTTGTTTTATGTCGGCATATTTTGACTTTAACATATTCAGCGTGATTAAGTTCACCGAGGTCCCTAAGCCCGCCACAAAACCGATTTGAAACGAATCCCTTTTGAGATCAGCTGCAGTCCATCTTGTTAGTTCGTGTAGTATGATGCGACTATATAATTTCCCGGGGTCATCCAATAAGGCTATTGGTCTATAGTTCTCAGGCAGACAGCGATCACCTTTTTTATGACTAGGGTCAATTATGAGACAGGAATCTCTTGGGTGTTATTAATATGCTCAAAATTTGATACAGGATCGATGACCAAAGTTCTGGATGTTGTTTGAAAATTTTGTTGGACAGGCCATCGGGACCTGGAGCTCTGGATTGACTTATTTTGTTAATGAAAAAGAGTATGTCGGCCTTCGAGATGTTAATGTGAAATGGGTTGTAAGAAAGTATACTGATAGTTTTCACAGAATTTGGAGGAAGCGCATACATTTTGGAAAAGTAACTGATCCAACTACCTTCCGGCACACTCTGAATTTGAGACATTGTTTGTACCGGGGATAAGGCATCAGTTAAAACCTTCCATATTTGAGTCGTATTTCTGTCACGAGTCAAAGATAACATTAGCTCACCATCTCGCTGAAACAATTTACTGCGGTGTTGTCGCCGCCAGTTTCTATATGATGTTTTAATTTTGGTAAGAGCTTCATGTCTCATGCACAGTGGAAGTTTTAAAGCCTACCTTTTTTGAGATCGAAAAACAGTTTTTTTTATTTTGGGCTTCCCTGTCAAACATATGAGTGTACTTGAGGGCCAGAGTTTTACGCGCCCTAGTATCAGGAAAATATTGCATGAGATCATAATAAAGAATGGTAATGGATGAAAGACTATCTCGTGAGTAACAAAAAGCTGCTCGCAAGGAATTATCAAATTTTGTAAGGCTAGTTTCATTCCACTGAATTCGATTTAAAGAATTGGAAACAGACATATAACCATTTAGCGTCATAGAGGGAGTCTTGATATAAGAAGCATCAACTACCCATTTGATGGAAAGAATGCAATGGTCACTATTTGCATTTGGATTAATATCAAAAGTTTTGATTTTGGAAAACAGCCCGTCGTCTGTATAGATATAGTCGATTGAGGCTTTCAAAGGCCCTTGTTGCCACGTGTAAGCTATTTTACCAGTATCAAATTTGCTTCAATTAAGCATACAAAACCCTCTATTTGACATCAATTGCTCCCACATCCTTTGTCTAGAATTTTCTTTCACCAACCTTTCTTGGACACAGTGCAGATTAAGATCACCGGCAATTATTGTATGCTGGATATTCGGAACTAATACAATGAAGTCCAACATGGTGGACAAATCAACTAAGAACCTCTGGATTTCAATGCCTTTGGGATTCCAGTATAAGTTTACGATTGCGTACAAGGTCTTTGCTATTGATATGATTGTAAGTTGAGAAAAAGAGTTTGGAGCATATGTAAATATTATGCTTGTATGAGAGGATAATTTAGCACCTGTCATAAGATCAGACATTGGCCGACCCTTGTCTCCTTTTATTGCTGGCACAAAATGTAAACCATGGTTGTCCCAAAGAGGGACAGACATAAGCCAGGTTTCTTGTAAAAGAATCACGTCATAATCAATGAAAGGGTCTTGCGTGTTGTTAATTAAATGACGAAAACCACGCGTATTCCACGAGGCAAGAGTAATAAACCGTTCATTTTTGACCTTGCACGGAAGTTCTGGATTCACAATTACAACATCATTGGGAGGGTATAGCCGCAAGTGTATCAGCCTCAGTAGAACTTTGAGAATTTGTGAGTTCTTTTGAAGCCGATTCAATCCAGGTTTCTGCACTCTGTGGTCCCTTAGTTGAATTAGAAGGACCTAATAGGAGTATAAACCCTAAATCTAGTAATTGATCTTTCGCATCCCATATGAGATTCCTAACAACACGGGACGTAAGCCAAATACAGGCAGTACTCACTAGATTATCATTAAAGAACTCTTCCTGGGCAATATCAGCAGATCCAATGTCCTGTAACATAGAAATGTCAGAGAACACTTGTAAAATGCTATGACGATTTAATACGTATTGTGGATGTGGCGCAGGCCGACATCCCAGCACTAAAGCAACATGAGATTTTTTATCCACTTTTGTTTTCAAGATGGACTTTGTAGTGGATTTCTTAGGGGGCAATGATGCCTTAGGGAGAACAAAATTTCTTGTCATTGGACGTAAAGAATTTAGTAACGATGCAATTTCAGCCTCCTGAGTACGCAGAGATGGATCAGAAGTTGAATCATTTTTGTCAGGATCACTTTTAAAGGTCACTGATCGTTTAGGCTCAGACACCTGAGAGGTTATAGCTGAATGATTGCGTAACTCAGGGGTTGGAGCTTTGAGTGTCGGTAAAGCTGTAAAGGCACTCATATAGGCATCAACTTCCTTTCTGATTTCTGATCTACGAGCCACTAGCAACTCTTGCTCGTGATCAGAAGATGGAGTCAGTGAGGAAGTAAAAACTTGACTCGATTTGGGACTCTTAGTAATTTCCTTAACAGCACTCTGTGACTTCACACATTTGTTATTAGTCGCTTGTAATGGAAGCTGAATCTTAGAACAAGCTTGCTGCTTTGGTCATAGGGGCTGAATCTTAGAGCAAGCTTGCTGCTTTCCAAGAAGTTCGTAGTTCTGAACAGCTTGAACTAGATGATCTAGTGGCGCATAAGTTTCCGCTACAGTAGCGTTTTTGTTTGCGCAGTCAAGCTTTAATTTACGTAGTTGATTCAGTTGCGTATATTTTTTAGTAATAGCACATGAGATTTGCTGAGACTGCTTTTTAGGTAGGGTAAGCATATTAAAGAATGGTTTGGAGCTTACCGGAGCAATTATTTCTGTTTTTTTGATATTTTTCGATTTTTTGGATGGAGCAAGCGCCTTAGTTTTTTGTTTTAGCTTGTCAGCCAGGCCAGGTTTAATTCCTGAAGATGAGGAATTTTTACAAAAAATTGTAAATGGTTCTTGTAAAGGACCATTATTTGTCACACCACCCGGACTCTTGTTGGTATCCGGGGTTACTTCTCTGATGACTTGACCAATATAAGGAAGTGAACATAGAATACCTGAGTTGTCCACAGTAATTGGAGACATTGGGTCTCCCACCTGTTGATCTAGACTCAAGTTTTCCACCCAGTTCTGCGGGGCTATTGGAAGAACAGGATTTGGATCAGAAGTTAGGTCAACAACAGGATTTAGAACAGCGGTTAGATCAACAACAGGAGCAAATATTATTGGTGAAGAGCACTGGTCAACGGTCATCTTAGGGTACAGTGGAATTTCCTTTGGAGCTGGTTGTTGATTAGCCCAAAGTATTTCTTGTTTAGCCTGCCAGTTTAACAACGATAACAATTGCGCACTTTGTATGTCTAGTTTGGTATTCAGCGTATTAAACAAAGTGGTAATTGTTTGCATCGTTAGATTCATGGCACCCAATGTTAATTCCACCACTTTAGACATATTTTGAAGAGGTTGAAGTTTTTCTGTTGGTGAGCATTTTCGTGGGGTAGGATGGAGAAAAGAGGATGTTAAGTTCGATCTTGTACAGCCCCCAACAGAAAATAACTTTGGTCAAAAGGACAAACCCCCTAAAGTTTGGTTTAACAAAAAGTCAGATTCAGGAGAAGACAGATCAATTAGTGCCACTTCGTCGGGCAAGTTAGCTGCCAAAGAGCTGTGTTTGGTTTCTGGGTTTGGGGCCAAAGAATCCCCTCTTAGAACTGTGCTGTCGGATAATGAGACTAGCACAGTCGTACCACACACCTCTTGCATTTTTGTAGGTATATTAGAACCGTCCTGATTGTGGACTTTGGAGGACTGTGGGTTTAGTTTTTGATTGACACAGTCCAGATAAAAGAATCGTATATCTTTTGAGTTTGAGGCGTTTTTCTTACAAATTGATTCACGAGAATGTACTTGCTTTTTTAACTTAGATACGGGGGGGCTACAGTACCTGACCCTGATGCCCGAGGGGTCGAGAAACAAGGGACTGCTTTGTTCTGCGAGCAGTTAGAGTTCAAAGGCACTGTAGGCACTGGGAACATTCCATCTTTAACACCCTAACTTACCCCACGAGGGGTTGAAACACACAGGACTGCTTTCGCTTTCGCCTGCATGCAGCTTGCATCTACAATCAATATTGTCAACGGCGACATTCCAGACCGCAGGTTGTAGATGTTTCTTTTCATGATGCCTCACGCAGCAGCCGTATCAACCACCGGAGTCACAAAACTCAGGTCTTTAGATTCACAAAAAGTTAGCGAGTGCAAAATCAAATAAATAAGTCAAACCGCGACGTTTATCCCCAAGCTCGCTTTGCTCGCGACGCAGCGGCGAAGCGGCAAAGCGGGACTTGACGGGACTTGGCTGGTGCGGTGCGCGCGCAAGTCCTGTTTTATAGGCATGCCCACACAAGGAAGCATAATGCCTACAATAAAGCAAATACCAAGTTTAGTATATAATTATATATATGTGTATGATATATAAGGATTTTAAAGTTCATAATAAGTGGTGCTGAGGCTCCCATAGTCTCCAATAGCCTTCACCTTGTGGATAATTGAGTTCAAATCCAAATCCACACACGGAGAGCAGCAGGCAAAACGGGACTTGACGGGACTTCACCTGTGCGGTGCGCGCGCGAGTCCTGTTTTATAGGCACGCCCACACAATAAACTGCTTGTCACTTCTCTGGCTGGTCTGGTGCCTCTACACCCATCCTGATAGAACTTGAGGTTTTTGCTAGGTTAAAACTAACTGCAGTAGGGCTGAATCGCTATTTTCAGGCGTTCACGGATCACCTTCAAGCCTTTTTGAAAATTTCAGGCTGTCTGGGGGCCTTTTTTCTACTAGGTAGATGCATTCCTAGTGTACATTCGCTGGGGTTTATGCGAACGAGTGCAGGGACAAAAATTTCTGTGCCTCCACAGCTAGAAAACAGCCATCACAGGTCAAAACACACGTCCATCAATCAATGTATCTTGCTCGGAAACCTTTACCAACGTCTGCAGCCACACGTCGTGCCACAGGATGGCCTCCCAACACGAGGCCACACGGCACGTCACCCCGACAGATGGTTCCGGGTCAGTAGTGAACGTCAGGAATTCCTCTCGTACACGACCGCTGCATCAAAGCCCTTTATTTTTTTGCTGTTAATGCATGTCAAAGTCATGCATTTGTTCTTTTTTTGAGATTTTTTGTAAAAAGAGTCCAGTACATTAAGGGTAGTTCATGTTCACAAACCCTTGATGTAGCTGAGTTAACAATTAAATTGCGTTCATACAAAGCTTAAGAAAATATAGTGCTTTGGAAATCAATGTGTAACCACCACCTATAGTGACAAGTGATAGTACAGGTACATAATACAAACTCCAACTAAATATACAACAATAGATGGTAGCGCAGTTGGTTGTATGTAGCCAGGCTAGAATGGTGACCTAACACGTGGTCGATGTCTACATCTAAATCAAAAGTTGGGAAGGACCCGGTAGAGAGTAGAATTCTGGTCTTTAGACATTTCGGCACGATGCCTTCTTCTTGGGCCTGGGGAAGGTCTCCCTAAAAGAAAGTAGGGGGAGGGCTCTATTAGTGCCTGAGGTACAAGTTTATAATTTGACAAACATGACATAAAAATCCATAATTGTGGAACACAACATGTAGAATTAAAATGGTTGCAAGGGAAGCACGGGACTGCCCTGGGGGGTAGAAATGTTGAATAAAACTTTAGATTGCTGTGTCGTTGGTGTGGAGCAGGATATCAGTGGGTCCTTGCTTGTAGGGAGCAGCACCAGGCTGCTGTAGGCTAAGAAAGTAAGAATAGAGATATCAAAGCTAGTCTTCCTGCCTATGGCATCTAATGTTAGCTTGAAAGATGCAGACATGAACTCAATAGGGTAGCAGCTAATCAAAAAGCAAATCTGTGCTCACCTTATTCAATTTGCTTTCATTGAGAAGTCAATTGAGGTGGATGCTTGCTGTGAGGTTGGCCTCTCTGGGGGTAAAGAGGGCAAGTGGTGAGCTGAGGGCTTAGTTCAGTGGTCACTTTCCTGGTGGATCGAAAAGAAAAGTGCACAAATGGAGTTAAATTGAATTAAGTTAAAAAATGAGGCAGGGGGTGTGTTAGAAATGCCCTGGTACAGCGGATTGGGTAAAGAGTTACCTTGATTTCGAGGTCCGTAGTAAATACCGGGTGGTCCTCTGGAGCGCGATTGCAGGGTGCATCGGGGGCTCTGTGTTTAAAAGGAAGCAGCCGAAGGTGAGCTGTGTCTCGTCGGGCGAGGTGCGCATGCGCAAGGAGAGTAGTGTTGTTTAGGGTACGTCTGTGCGCATGCGCAATTGAAAGCAGTGGTGTAGCTTGTGCGTGCGCTTTGGGAGCAGTGTTGCATGCGCTGAACTGGTGCACATGTCTATGATCGAAAGATGACAGGAAAGTCTACCGGTGGCATTGTAGTCACTATGGAAACCCGTACAGCTCATAGTAGTATGTAACTACGGGAAACTGGACTGAATCTGTGTGTCCGTGTCTGGCTCGATGTTCTGTCTGTGTTCATGGGGAAACCCTTGTGGTGCCACAAAATTGCGCGTGACAATGGGTAAGATGTTCAAGTAAGTGCAACAATTAGCGTAGTTGTGGCTATAGGCTTTCTAGGGGCATGTTGTTGAATCGTACAATAAAAAGACAAGATCGGAATGTCAGTGTACAAATGATAAGCCTGCATCTATGTGAAGTGCCCTCAATGGATTGAGGGAAGGCAGTGCTAACCTGGTTTTGGTGACTGGGCTAATAAAAAAGTTTTAAATGCCATTCTAGAGGCATTGAAGGATGGAAAATACATTTCAGAAACATGGAGGCCTCTGGGGGAGGAGAGAGGTGTCTCAGGGTTGTGGGGACCCATCAATATTGGAGGGGAGGGTGCACCCTATGCTGGGGGACCCTTGTGGGTCCTGGAAGCTACGTGCAGGGGTAAGTCCCTTATGTTGGGGGTCCACAAGATGTAGGTGAACGGAGCTGGATTATCTGCGGTATCCGGTGGGTTCTGTTTCATTGAGCCCCTCGGTGATACTTTTCAGTTTGAATATCCACCAGGCTTCTTTGTGATTAAGGGAGTTAATGGTATTGCTGGTGTTGGGTACCGAGTCTGTTATCCACCACAGGATGTCATCTGGTCCATGATGGTTTTCTGTATAATGTTGGACCATAGAAGCAGTTAGGGATTTACATCTGATCCGAGATATACGTTCTCCTATTCTTTTGTGGATTTGGCGAGTTGTTTGTCCTACATAACGAAGCCCACAGGGACATTCAATTATGTATATCAAGTTAGCTGTTTTGCAGTTTGTAAACTTTCCTAGTTGCCAGTCTTTTTCCCCAATCTTGAAGGAATTCATTTTTTTGGTGAATCGGCACACTGTGCATGTCCCGCAGGGGTGGTGGCCCTTTATTTCTCGCATGTTCCATATCGTTGACCTTTGCGTTTTTTTCTCTAATCTGGCATGTGTTAACATATCTTTGAGGTTTTTAGATCTTTTGAGCGCCATTCTGGGTACTTTTTCGTCTGGCAGGCTCAATTGTACTAGAGGCCAACATTTTTTAAGTATGCCTTTAAGTTTAGTAGTGTCAGTGCCAAAGGTGGACCCAAAGGTGAGGGTATCATCATGGTTGGTACTTATCGGTTTTGTTGTGAGCAGGCTTTCTCTCAGTGTGTATTTGGCTCTTTTCATGATTTTCCTGATGAGTTTTTTGGGGTAACCTCTGTCTTGCAGTTTGCTTTGTAGAACCTTAGCGTGTGTGTTATATTGGTCCAAATCTGTGCAGTTACGTCTTAACCTTAAAAATTGGCCATATGGAAGATTATCCCATAGATTCCTCGGGTGATGGCTGTTGTAATGGAGCAAGGCGTTTCTGTCTGTCTCCTTAGTGAAGAGATTGCATATCAGGGTCCCGTTCTTGTCTGAGATGGAGAGGTCCAGAAAATTGATAGTAGTGCTGCTGCTTTGCATGGTAAATTTTATTTCTTGTGTCTTAGTGTTGAGCCAATTAAAGAAATCAGTAAGGCTATTATTATCATCTTTCCAAGTTAGAATAACATCATTTATGTATCTATACCATAATTTTGTCTTGAAAAGGGTTAGAGATGTTGAGGACATAGAGGTGTTCAAATTCAGCCATAAATATAATTGCCAGGCTTGGAGCGAATGCTGCTCCCATGGCCGTACCACTTGTTTGTAGGTAGAAATTATTGTCAAATGTGAAGAAGTTGTTGGTTAGGGCAAGTTCAAGGAGTTCCACAATAAAGTTGGTGGGCACTCTTCTCTGAAGCATGAAATGGGTCAAGTGGTGTCTAATACATTCCACTGCTGCTTCTTGTGGAATACTTGTATACAAACTTATTATGTCCATTGTAGCTAGAATTTCTTGGTCTTTGTTGAATGGAAGTCCTTCAAACTTAGTGATAGTGGACATTGTATCTCTTAGATAGGTGGGTGTTTGCTGGCTCAATGGCTTGAGGAAGTGGTATATAAATTTACAAATGGGTTCAAGTATAGAGCCACAGCCTGACACAATGGGTCTTCCGGGAGGGGTTAGTCTGTTTTTATGGAGTTTAGGGAGGGCATAGAAGGCAGGAGTTATGTTTTCTGAGGTATAGAGGAAAATGTCTTCTCGGTCTGTAATCCAGTCTTGTTCTAGTACATATCTCGTTACTTCCTGGATTTTCTGCTTAATTTCTGCTGTGGGGTCTTTCTTGAGTTTTTTATAGTTTCCTTCTTCGTTGAGTAACTCCATTACCATGTCTGTGTATTGCTTAATGTTCTGGATAACAATCCCTCCGCCTTTATCGGCTGCTTTTATGATCAGTTGTTTATTCTCAGATAAAGTTGTCAATGCCTTGTGTTCACCTGTGGTAAGGTTGTGTTGTAAATGCTGAGGTTTGGATTGAAGTTATTTTACTTCTTTGGTTATACATTTCTCGAATGTTATTAGGGATCCTGGTATCTCGTTCTCCATGGGGTTGAACATGGATTTCACTCTTAAGCCTGTGTCATCTAGTTCTGGACAGAAGTCTTTTTCTTTGAAGTATACTTTTCTTCTTATACTTCTGAATAGATTGAATAGTTCTGTGTCCAGCTTGAACCAGTCTTTATGTTGGGTGGGTACATAGGATAGAAATTTGGTAAGGATTGAGATTTCGTCCTTAGAGAGTGTCAGTCCTGATAGGTTGAATATTGGGATTTCAGTTAGAACCTGCGGTTGGACCTCCTGCTCTGGTTGCGTGGTACCCACTGGGGATAGTTGAAAAACTGCATTGCCTGTGGGTGTGGAGGAGGCCCCCAGTATGCTCCTCTGGGGGCCATTTGCCCTAAAAAAGGCATCTGATGTGGTGGCTGGAATTGGCCTTGTTGTCTGTTTCCATTTCTTGTTGGATTTGGGTCTCCTGATGATGAATCAGAACTAGAGGTGTCTGAGAATGAGACCCATTTGCGTCTACTCTTGGTAGCAGATGTTTGGTTTGCCAGTCTTTCCTTTTCCTTATTGTCTTTGTACTCCACTGCGAGGTACGGGTAGATATGTTCTATTTTAAAGTTGTTGATATCTTTTGCCAGTTTTTTATGTTTCTTCTCCAAGGTAGTGGAGGCAAATTTTTGAACGGTTTTGTTGATTTCTTTAAGTTTCTCTCTGGTATTAGTAATGGTGTCATCATTCAGAAATGTTGACTCTTCTTCTTTTAGATCTTGTTGTTTTTTGTATGAATATGTTGTGCTGTTGTTATAGTGAGAGCCATTAAGTCCCTGCTGCATTTTGTTGAAATTTTTCTGAATCCCAGCATGTAGTCCTTGTCTTCTAAAAATATTGCTGGTTCACTTCTAACTAGAAGGCCCATGGGTGCACGGTTAACTCGGAGATATTCCCTAAGAAAGTGTCTGTGTACTTCCGTCCGGAAGTATTTTTTCTTAAGATTTAGTAGTACATCCCCAGATGCTGTGGAGGTGATGTGTTGCTGTGCACCTTCCATGTTGAAGAGGGAAGGCCCTTCTATGATGTTGTCGATTTCTTCCTCTGTGAAGGATAGCATTTGGTTCATGTTGTCAATGTTAGTGGCAGGTACCCAGAAGGTAAAGTGGCGTGCAAACTCTTGCTGGGTGTCAAAGAATAGGGGCCTACAAGATAGGATGAAGGTCCTAGAGTAGGTACTTTGAATAAAGGTCCCCTATTATAGCATAGTGCTATATCTAAGTATTTGTAACTGGAGGGACAGCCCTGGGAGCGTCAGAGCTATAGGCTAGTAATACATGGTACAAAGAGGGAGTCTGCCCTGACGCTTTTGATCTTGAGGTCTACTTTATAATTTTGGTAGGCCTAGATATATTCTATCATGTTACAAATTAGCAGAGACATTCTGGATGCAGTAGTACTCATTAGGTTTGAGAGATATAGACAAAAATGCCCGGCTAACTATCGCCCAATCTCCATCACTCCTTTCCTGGGCAAACTCCTGAAAAAGCTGGCCATCTCCCAGCTTAACCTTCACACTGAATCTGTTGGTTGTCTCCATGACCATCAGTCTGGCTTCTGAGCTGCCAGAAGCATGGAAACAGCTCTCTTGAACTTCCGTGAAGACCTGCTCTGCAACCTTGATTCCAACACCCCCTGTGTCCTTATCTTACTTGATCTCTCTTCTGCCTTTGACACAGTCAACCATGCCATCCTGCTCAACCATCTCCGTGATAATCTGGCTATCACCGATCAGGCCCTGGCTTGGCTGACCTCCTTCCTCTCCGATCGACGCTCCCAGGTCCAACTTGGGTCCTTCCCCTCTCTTCTATCTCCATCTCTACCTGTGGTGTTCCCCAGGAGTCTAACCTCTCTCCCTGGCTGTTCAACGAATACCTGGCACTCTTGGCCCACCGCATCTCCTCTCTCTGCCCCAACTTTCAGTGCTATGCGGATGACACCCAACTCATTTTCAGGCTCCCTTCTGCCACTTCCTCTCCTCTCTCATCTCTGACTGCCTGTCTGCCATCCAGGAGTGGTGTGCCACCAATGATCTCTGCCTTAATGCCAGTAAGACTAAGATTCTCCTCCTCGGCACACCTGCTCCCTCCTTTCCTGTCACTCTCTGGCCGGCCTCGCTTGGCTCTCTTCCTGCTCCCAACTGTACGGCTAAAAACCTTGGGGTCATCTTCGACTCCACACTTTCCTTCTCTCATCACATCTCTGACGTCTCTAAGCAGTCACACTACCAGCTGCACCTCCTCAGAGGTATTCTTCCCTTCCTCTCCTTCCCCCAGAAGCTCACTGTCTCCCGAGCCCTGGTTCTCTCTAGGCTGGACTACTGCAACAGCCTCTTTCTAAATCTGCCTGCCTCTACTCTCCACCCTCTGCAACTCATCCAAAAGAGGACTGCGAGACTTGTCCTTGGCCTCAAGCCCAGGGACCGTATCTCTCCAGGACTGAAATCTCTACACTAGCTCCCAGTGGCTGCGAGGATTAAGTTTAAAACCCTCTGCATTATCCACAAGGCCTTCTGGGGCCTGGGGCCTAAATACCTTCAACTCTCTCTTCCTAAATATCTTCCTTCCCGAGCCCTTCGCTCATCTGTCTCCAACTCCCTCAGGGTCAGTCGCTTCTCCAAGCGGCTAGCTGGTGGTAGATCGCCTACTTCTGCTGGGGCCTCCCTCTGGAACAGCCTCCCAGCCTCTCTGAAACATGAGGAGAACAATCTCCGGTTCTGGAAGCACCTCAAGGCCTTCCTCTTTGCTTCTGCTTTCTCCACTCCTCTTCCTTGCTGATCTCCTGGCTGAAACTTAAAATGCACTGGTTACCTGGCTACCCGCTGATCTCGGGCCCAGGTCCCCTGCCTGTCAGTTGCACACCTGCACTGACCCTCTGGCAACCCTTGCACTCGGGACTGTTCTGTATCCCTAAAGCCCCGACTAGTACTTCACACCTGATGGCTGAACTTTTATTTAGTCTTTATTTATCTTACTGTTATCCTATGTACTGCACTGTCCCCTCCACTTTCTCGCTGCACCTTTAATCTCAATGTCATCTGGCCTAGTAGGATCGTTGTCTCTGTCTTTCCTCTGTTTCCCCTCCCAGGCCTCGTCGCACATTGAAAACACTTGTGTATAGGCGCGTTATAAATGCAATATAATATTAAATCCAGCTGCTGGTGGCCTAATGGAAACTGTGTTGCTCTATGCACTTGAATTGTAGACATCCTCAGCCTCAGTTGTGTTTTGGGCATTTACTCAGGTAACATAATCCATCATCTATAAGACTCCTTCACCATTACATAGAATTACTCAACAAGTATACAATACTTACAGGGTTCTCAAAATAACAACAATAGTGAGGAAAGACTTCAAGATGTTGTTGGCCTCTTGTGTGCATGCAATGTCAGAACCCTACTATGCTGTTATCTTGAGCGACTCCTTGCCCGAATGATTCACAAGTGCTATCCATCCAGTTCTTGCAAGGGGGAGAAGGGGATTCTACTCGAGGGTCACAACTTACTAGGTTACTAGTGACAAAGAAGGCTGCATTTATTTGCACTCTCTCTTGAGTAATTGTGCACCTAATTATTCATGAATCACAATGGTATTAACAATGAACACATGGCTGCCCTCCTGACCAGGTGTCAACTACTCTTAGTCTAAATCCTATATCTTCTATAGTTCTCTTCAATAAATGTATATTGAGAGACAACTGATAATCGACACTATGCTTTCCTGGGTGCACCTCATGCTTGCCAACTGATAAATGAGTGCATATTCTTATTTTGGTGGATCTCTACTGAATATTTTACTTTTTTGCAGATAATAACAAGGAAACTCATGGAAGCCGGAAACAAAACTCAGGTTACCAAATTAATTCTCTTAGGATTCTCCTATCATCCTCAAACCAAGACTGCGCTGTTTGCACTGCTTCTGATAGTCTACCTAGTCGCACAGATAGCAAACAGCCTTTTCATCCTCATGACTCTGGTCGATGCTCGTCTTCATGCACCCATGTACTTCTTTCTTTGCAACCTGGCATTTCTGGATCTCTGCTATTCATCGGTTAGTGGCCCAACATCATTGGCGGGCCTTTTGGTAAATACAACCACGATTACCTATTCTCGATGCATAACACAAATGTACATGGCCTTGTCATTGTTTGAAACCGAGTGTTTCCTTCTGTCAGTGATGGCGTGGGATCGCTACATGGCTATCTGTAAACCATTACATTACCACAAGATTATGAACAATAGAGTATGTATCAAGGTGGCCGTTATTGCGTGGGCTGGTGGATTTCTTTTCTCTTCATCACCTCTGATCGTCTTTCCACTGGTGGATTTCTGTGGGCATAACATCATTGACCACACCTTCTGTGAAGCAGAAGCTGTGGTGCAATTATTTTGTATAAAATTCAATTTCATTGACATTTTATTTCGTTGTCTGGCTTTTGTCGGTCTTGTGTTCCCACTTTCTTTGATCCTTTTCACTTACTTTCGAATCATCTCCACGATTTTGAAAATGCCGACAGCAGAGAGCAGGCACCGGACGTTTGCTACCTGTGGATCTCACCTGGTGGTTGTGACTCTCTTTTATGGAACAGCCATGGGGATTTACTTGAGGCCCAAGTCAAGTGTGTCATCGGAGGAGAACAAAGCAGCATCACTATTTTATTCCCTGGGGGTCACAGCACTTAATCCCTTCATCTATACCCTGAGGAACAAGGAGGTACACAGGTCCATGAGGAAACTTTATAAGCTGACCAAGTCCTAGAATAAAATCAGAAAATACATTTGGAATAGTTTCGGACCAGAGAGAGGCAGTGCTGTGAGAAATCTGCATTTATCAACAAAAACTGACCTTCCTTGAGAATCCAGATAAGATTTCTGTGTCACTGTGTGCATGGTAACGCCTTCCACTCTTGCATTTGGACCGAGCACATGGTTATGAGACTCTGGGCATTTGGTGATAACCTACTAAAGTCCCCAAGCAAAATATCTGGACACGAAATGTCTCAATTGTGTTTAAAAATATGAAATATAAATATTCAGACCTATTTTGAAAAGATCTGATGGGGTCTTCAGACTTAATTGACTTGTACCGGCAGATGGTATTCTCTTGAGTATTGCTGTCAGGTGACGAGCACAACCTCCCATATATGTCATCAGCTTATGCCTCTAGGACAGTGTGAGTGACCTCTATACGTATTTCTACTGCTAGCAGCTGCCTTGACCTCCATCTCCCATTGAACAGCCTGTCTGACCGTCCTTTGTAATATACTCTGGAACACTCAACTGCTACACCCCCACTGGAGCCTGGTGCAAGAGACATGTTTGCTATCATAAGTGAAGATGTCTGTGAACCTCAGTTGCCAGGTTGATTGGAAGGGGAATTGCTGAGTGTTGGAATATATACAATCTACTGCAGCCCCTGGTGGGTTCAATTTAAGAGATTGCTCAGAAACACATGTGAAATTCACACATTGAGGGCATTGTACTTGGAGGACTTTATAGAAATACAAAAAGTGAGGGTATTTATTGAATGTCCCTCTTAGGTGAACCTATTCCATTTAGAGAGGGTCGGCATGTATGAACCAGGCTGGGGCAATGTAGTCTCTTATTTCATAGAGGTACCAGGTCCATCACTGAGAATGTGCTCTACACTTCCATGGTTGGTAAGTGATTCTAAGGGTTGCCAGACATTTGGCCGAAAAAAATTGGTCGACCAGACAAATGGTCGAACCAATTTGATCGAAAACCAAATGGTCGAATTTTTTTTATTTTATTTTAACCCTTTTTTCATTTTTTTGGGGGGTCCCCCCTAACCCCCTTTTTTTCTCTAAAAACCCCTTTTTTTACTAAACGAAAACCCGAAAAATAAATATATAAATAAAAAAAAAAATTCGACCATTTGGTTTTCGACCAAATTGCGTCGAACAAATTGCAGTCGACCAGTTTTTTTTCGACCAGTTGACTGGACACCATTCTAAGAGTACTAGAATTTGAAGGTGTGTCTATCGACATCTGTATGTTGGGCTTGGTCCAGTTTATTTGAGCAAAATAATTGTGCTCTGACTTTATCACAATCTTAAATGTAGATGGTTTTAGGCAGGATGTAGGTCTTAATCAGGATGTAGGTCTTAGGCAGGATGATGGTCTTAGGCAGGATGTAGGTTTTAGGCAGGATGTAGGTCTTAGGCAGGATGATGGTTTTAGGCAGGATATAGGTCTTAATTAGGATGTAGGTCTTAGGCAGGATGATGGTCTTAGGCACGATGTAGGTCTTAGGCACGATGATGGTCTTAGGCAGGATGTAGGTTTTAGGCAGGATGTAGGTCTTAGGCAGGATGTAGGTCTTAGGCAGGATGGTGGTCTTACCCTTAGGATGATGGTCTTACCCTTAGGATGATGGTCTCTAGGCAGCATGGTAGTCTCAGCAAAGATGATGGTCTTAGATAGTATTAGGTCAATAGACCCTTTTAAAAAAAAATACTAAGACAAAAAGGCCACTCTATGACCGCACAGAGTAGTCTTTCCCTATCGAACTGTCAGTCCCTGCGACGAACACAATTGTGGGTAGGAGCTGACGGGTACGCCAGGACCCGGACGCTTCTTTGACAAGGAACAGGTAAGTTTGTGTGTGTGTGTGTGTATGTGTTTGCGTGTGTGTTGGGTGTACGTGTGTATTTTGTTTGTGTGAGGGAGGGGGGTTCTCGGGATGACACTCCCCTCTTTGGAAGAGAGGGGGAGGTGGGGGTGAGTGGCGCTGGGGAGCATAGAAATGAGAATTTGTTTTTATTTATTGTTATAGTTGGAAAACAACCTTTCAATAAATGAGAAAACATTTAATTACATTACAATTTTACAATACTGTTGAATAAAGAAAAGAATAGAAAAAATAAAATAGACATAAAATAAACACAGGTACAAATAGTCCCATAAAACATGTACGTATAAAAAAATATTCTGTGTAGAAAAATGATGTTTTAACATAAAATACACACAATGATTCTTGCTTAAATCTAATCATCTAGGATAAAAGTAAACATAGAATAATAGAAGGTACCGTTTCTTCTTTACAATAAGATGAATTTAGCTTTCTCTCTCTCTATAAATTAGTAATCACTTGTCAATTTCTAAGAAGATTATGAATCTCGCAATGGCTATTTGTACCATTGGCAAAATGGTATGAAAGAGTTTGCTCCATAATTTGTCTGATGTCAAATCTCTGTAGCATTCAAATTGTGCCTTGCATAACACATTGTGCTGATGTACCAACTTTGGACATTCATTTAATAAATGCTGTAAAGTTTCAGTTTGATCTTGAATGCAGCAGAAACAACCGAAGTTCTCACATTCCAAAATGTGATGTCGCCGAGCTTGAGGTTTAACCTATAACGCAAAAATGTCTTATAGGTTTCCAGAGTGCATATCCAGTCTGATTACCATAGCTTTAATCTGCCTTTGTTTGGATTCAAAATGAGTAAGTCTTCTGAGATTCTGGCTGTATTCATCACAGTGATCACATGGTTCCTCCATTTTTGGGGAAAACCTTCATTTGAGTTAAGCATGTATTTTTATATTTTAGCCAACAAGAGATTCGATTGCCATAAGAAACTCCCTATAGAGATTAAGAATTGTCCATGCGTATAGTGCATATACAGATGGTAAGCCTAGTTCAAATCTTAAAATGCACATGGTCTGACTTTTGGGAAGACTCAGAACATGCATCCAAAAGAAGCCTTCCATTTTTGTCCCATGGTGCATAGTTTTGCACAGTTTAGTTTCTGAGCCGTACAAAATGATTGCTGTGACTTTCTGCATGTAAAATGTAACCAAAGATGAGCAAGAAAACCTTGCTTGTGATATCAGAGTGTGAGATGTCGTTGTTCGGATATTGGCTTGTAGATTCATGAGGTATGGTTGATCTAATGAATGTTAATTCCAAGATATTTATATTGCTGTAAAACATCAACATTACTCCCATTTAAGTGCCATTTGGTGCTCTGTATCTTCTTAGTCCCCTTCAGGATACAACATAGAATTTTGGTCTTTTCTACGTTTATTTGCAGTAAGTTGGTTTCAGCATCTGTTTCCAATGCAGTTAGCAGACTCTGAAGGCCCCTTGGGGTCTTCGATAACAAATCAAGGTCCGCGTATAGAAGCCACGCTATCGGAGATGTACCTAGCCGAGGAGGGTCTGATTGTACCTCTGCAAAAATGTTTCCCATGTCAGCTACATAGTCATTAAATAGTATGGACGCTAATATGCATCCTTGTTGTAAGCCAGAGTATGTAAGTATAGGGGCCGGAAGATGGCCTTCCATCGTCAGCCTTATTCGAATAGAGGTGTTTTGATGATGTTGTGTAACTAGGGCTAACGGATATTGCGGGCATGCTGCTCTGGCCAGTTTGGATAGTAATAATGTCCTACTCACAGAATAAAAAGCCGATTTGAAAGCGACATAAGCCATATATATGTTTAATGTGTTGAATGTGTTGTTGAACTGCTGTTATGATGGTTAGATGAATTTCTGGACCAAGTCCTGGAATAAACCCTGTTTGGTGAGGATCATTAAGATTGTTCTGAGTAATCCACCGGTTAAGCTCTCTCAAGATGAATCTAGAAAAGAGTTTACCCGGCAGTTTACCCGGCACATCCAGCAGTGCAATGGGGCAATAAGTGCCAGGACATTGCTGATTGCCTCTCTTAAATATCAGAACTATCGTAGATTTACCCCACAATGCTGGTATTACTTGGGATTCAATAATCCTCACATGAATTCTTAAGCAATGGTAAAGATCATGAAGTTGTTCTAAAGACCATCGCAATCTATTTCGCCCTGAGGATACTGCTAGCCTGAAATTCAGATGTTCGTCTTGGTGAGATTAATCTGCTGACTTCCATGTACACAACACAGTCAACTGATGTTGGTCACTAACGTGCTGTTTTCGTACAATGAAATGATCTATACATGAAAACGTGAGGCGATCAATATACATGTAGTCAATGATGGCTTTTTGATGAGAATGACGCCAGGTGGAATTGGCAGGGAAGCGCACCATTGAGCATTAACAATGCTCTGTTGCTCATAAGATTAGTCCACCTTCGCTGTGCTATAGTATCGTGATGAATTTCAGATGATAGATTGTGTATATTCAGATCGCCTATAATAAATGTTGCTGTGATTGTTGTGTCAAATGCAATTTTGTCAAGCAGACATTCCTTGCCCGCTATGAAGGAGTCATCAGAAATGCTGGCATGATTCCAGTAGATATTTACTAGAGCTACTATATGAGTGTTAAAGATATTGCGAACAAGCTGAGTGAACTGATTGGGGTTTAGCCCATTTGGTCATACAAAGACCAGATGAGATTTTAGAGACTATGAGTAGACCCACCATGGGTCTTCCTTTGGACTGGTGCGTGGCTGGTATAGTTAGAAAACTAAAATCATTCCAAATAGGTGTTTCCGTAAACCATGTGTCTTGCAGGGCTATAATATCAAAATGACTAAGATCAAGAGACTCATTGATCATTAAATGGCTATGACCACAGATTTTCCAGCTAAGCAGTCTCAAGGTCTGTTCATTATGGATTTTTAATGGTTATGAAATGGGCGTGAATCATGAGCCATCGTTTCTCTTATTAGAAGAGAGATGCCCTTCACACCGTTCATACGTTGGTCTTTGCATGGAAGTCGTTTTGAGGTTCAATTCAGAATCTACTTGATTAGGGTAACTGCAGTATTCACGCTGATTTCGAGAACCAGAAAGAATTTCTTGAGATGATTCGTAAGCATGGGTAAAACCCCGGTCAAAGAGAGACCACCTTGCTTGCCAAATCAAATTGAGGACTACACCAGATTGGATCCATATCCTAACCGAAGAGAGATTTGATTTGTGTAGAAACTCAACTTGATTTATGTCACTAGAAGACAAATCTTCTAAACTCGGAATTTCAGCAAAAATGTTTAATATAGATGTTCTATTTAAACCATAAGTGTCAAATGGATGCAATCTACATTGCATTATTAGGGTATGAAAATGTGAAGTAGAACTCCGTCCATTATTAGATTTGGTGTTATTGTTATTATGCAATATCTTTGTTCTATGGTCATTTTTATCAATAGGTTGTATAAGTTGTGCTTGTGCACAAGTAGGTGGCTGAACAATGTGCATAGATTGTGAGGCATTGGGTTTTGGAGCAGGTGTAAGTTTATGAATGTAATGGAGCATCGATCTCTCTACTTCTAACATTCTGTGAGTTGATTTGGTGCTAGGTGTGCTCAGGATATTAGGGTCTCTGCACGGCGAGACAGAGTTTTTAGCCTTAGTGGGTGAATCTATATTCATTAAATCCGACGTGACTGCTATAAAAGTTTCAGCAGTATGATTCGGGGTAACAATCTTAGACAGGCACAGGTGATTCTGTTCAGTGCCGTAACCTCCCGTTGCCACTGATTCACCAGTTGGTTGTTTTAAATCTATAATTGCGGGGATGGATTCCATAGTGACGTCGCTAAAATAAGGTAGCGATGTTATGATATTTGTCTCTACAGTTAGACTTGCTTTTGTGGTCTCAACCGTATAAAAGCATCTAATATCAACTGACACTGATTGAGCTCTCGCTCAGGTCAGAGAAAATGTGATTATTTCAATTTTTGTAGGCCGCTTAAAAGCGGCCGGACTAAAACGATCTTTTGGCAACCTACAAAAATTGAAATAATGACATAGAACCTCTTAGACAGGTTAATTGTTTTAGGCAGAATGATAGTCTTAGGCCTTAGGCAGGATGATGCTATAATCCAGGAGCAGGAGGATAGTATAGTCTTAGGCAGGATGATGGTGTCAGGCAGGACGATGGTCTCAGGCAGGACGATGGTCTCAGGCAGGATGATGGTGTCAGGCAGGATGATGGTCTTAGGCAGGATGATAGTCTTAGGCAGGAGGATGTCTAAGGCAGGATGATGGTCTTAGGCAGGAAGATGGTCTTAGGCAGGATGATGGTCAAAGGCAGGATGATGGTGTCAGGCAGGACGATGGTCTCAGGCAGGATGATGGTCTCAGGCAGGATGATGGTCTCAGGCAGGATGATGGTCTCAGTCAGGATGATAGTCTCAGGCAGGAGGATGTCTAAGGCAGGATGATGGTCTCAGGCAGGATGATGGTCTCAGGCAGGATGATGGTCTTAGGCAGGAAGATGGTCTTAGGCAGGATGATGGCCTCAGGCGGGATGATGGTATCAGGCAGGATGATGGTCTCAGGCAGGATGATGGCCTCAGGCAGGATGATGGTCTCAGGCAGGATGATGGTCTCAGGCAGGATGTAGGTCTCAGGCAGGATGATGGTCTCAGTCAGGATGATAGTCTTAGGCAGGAGGATGTCTAAGGCAGGATGATGGTCTCAGGCAGGATGATGGCCTCAGGCAGGATGATGGTCTCAGGCAGGATGATGGTCTCAGGCAGGATGTAGGTCTCAGGCAGGATGATGGTCTCAGTCAGGATGATAGTCTTAGGCAGGAGGATGTCTAAGGCAGGATGATGGTCTCAGGCAGGATGATGGTCTCAGGCAGGATGATGGTGTCAGGCAGGATGATGGTCTCAGTCAGGATGATAGTCTTAGGCAGGAGGATGTCTAAGGCAGGATGATGGTCTCAGGCAGGATGATGGTCTTAGGCAGGAAGATGGTCTTAGGCAGGATGATGGCCTCAGGCGGGATGATGGTATCAGGCAGGATGATGGTCTCAGGCAGGATGATGGTCTCAGGCAGGATGATGGTCTCAGGCAGGATGATGGTCTCAGGCAGGATGATGGTCTCAGGCAGGATGTAGGTCTCAGGCAGGATGATGGTCTCAGTCAGGATGATAGTCTTAGGCAGGAGGATGTCTAAGGCAGGATGATGGTCTCAGGCAGGATGATGGTCTCAGGCAGGATGATGGTCTTAGGCAGGAAGGTGGTCTTAGGCAGGATGATGGCCTCAGGCGGGATGATGGTATCAGGCAGGATGATGGTCTCAGGCAGGATGATGGTCTCAGGCAGGATGATGGCCTCAGGCAGGATGATGGTCTCAGGCAGGATGATGGTCTCAGGCAGGATGTAGGTCTCAGGCAGGATGATGGTCTCAGTCAGGATGATGGTCTCAGGCAGGATGATGGTCTCAGGCAGGATGATGGTCTCAGGCAGGATGATGGTCTTAGGCAGGAGGATAGTATAGTCTTAGGCAGGATGATGGTCTCAGGCAGGATGATGGTCTTAGGCAGGATGATGGTCTCAGGCAGGATGATGGTCTCAGGCAGGATGATGGTCTCAGGCAGGATGATGGTGTCAGGCAGGATGATGGTGTCAGGCAGGATGATGGTGTCAGGCAGGATGATGGTCTTAGGCAGGATGATGGTGTCAGGCAGGATGATGGTGTCAGGCAGGATAATAGTCTTAGGCAGGAAGATGGTTTTAGGCAGGAAGATGGTTTTAGGCAGGATGATGGTGTCAGGCAGGATGATGGTCTTAGGCAGGATGATGTTTTAGGCAGAATGGTGGTCTAAGGCAGGATGATGGTCTCAGGCAGGATGGTGGTCTCAGGCAGGATGATGGGCTCAGGCAGGATGATGGTCTCAGGTTGGAAGATGGGCTCAGGCAGGATGATGGATTAGGCAGGATGATGGTCTCAGGCAGGATGATGGTTTCAGGCAGGATGATGGTCTCAGGCAGGATGATGGTGTCAGGCAGGATGATGGTGTCAGGCAGGATGATGGATTAGGCAGGATGATGGTGTCAGGCAGGATGATACTCTTAGGCAGGATGATAGTCTCTGATAGGATAATAGTCACAGGCAGGATGATGGTGTCAGGCAGGATGATGGTGTCAGGCAGGATGATGGATTAGGCAGGATGATGGTCTCAGGCAGGATGATGGTCTTTGGCAGGATGATGGTCTCAGGCAGGATGATGGTGTCAGGCAGGATGATGGTGTCAGGCAGGATGATGGTGTCAGGCAGGATGATGGATTAGGCAGGATGATGGTCTCAGGCAGGATGATGGTCTCAGGCAGGATGATGGTTTTAGGCAGGATGATGGTCTTAGGCAGGAAGATGGTCTTAGGCAGGATGATGGTCTTAGGCAGGAAGATGGTTTTAGGCAGGGAGATGGTGTCAGGCAGGGAGATGGTGTCAGGCAGGATGATGGATTAGGCAGGATGATGGTCTTAGGCAGGAAGATGGTTTTAGGCAGGGAGATGGTGTCAGGCAGGGAGATGGTGTCAGGCAGGATGATGGATTAGGCAGGATGATGGTCTTAGGCAGGAAGATGGTTTTAGGCAGGGAGATGGTGTCAGGCAGGGAGATGGTGTCAGGCAGGATGATGGATTAGGCAGGATGATGGTCTTAGGCAGGAAGATGGTTTTAGGCAGGGAGATGGTGTCAGGCAGGGAGATGGTGTCAGGCAGGATGATGGTGTCAGGCAGGATGATGGTCTCAGGCAGGATGATGGTGTCAGGCAGGATGATGGTGTCAGGCAGGATGATACTCTTAGGCAGGATGATGGTGTCAGGCAGGATGATGGTGTCAGGCAGGATGATGGTTTTAGGCAGGATGATGGTGTCAGGCAGGATGATGGTTTTAGGCAGGATGATGGTGTCAGGCAGGATGATGGTCTCAGGCAGGATGATGGTGTCAGGCAGGATGATGGTCTCAGGCAGGATGATACTCTTAGGCAGGATGATGGTGTCAGGCAGGATGATGGTGTCAGGCAGGATGATGGTTTTAGGCAGGATGATGGTGTCAGGCAGGATGATGGTTTTAGGCAGGATGATGGTGTCAGGCAGGATGATGGTTTTAGGCAGGATGATGGTGTCAGGCAGGATGATGGTCTCAGGCAGGATGATACTCTTAGGCAGGATGATGGTGTCAGGCAGGATGATGGTGTCAGGCAGGATGATGGTTTTAGGCAGGATGATGGTGTCAGGCAGGATGATGGTTTTAGGCAGGATGATGGTGTCAGGCAGGATGATGGTTTTAGGCAGGATGATGGTGTCAGGCAGGATGATGGTTTTAGGCAGGATGATGGTGTCAGGCAGGATGATGGTCTCAGGCAGGATGATACTCTTAGGCAGGATGATGGTGTCAGGCAGGATGATGGTCTCAGGCAGGATGATACTCTTAGGCAGGATGATGGTGTCAGGCAGGATGATGGTTTTAGGCAGGATGATGGTGTCAGGCAGGATGATGGTTTTAGGCAGGATGATGGTGTCAGGCAGGATGATGGTGTCAGGCAGGATGATACTCTTAGGCAGGATGATGGTGTCAGGCAGGATGATGGTGTCAGGCAGGATGATGGTTTTAGGCAGGATGATGGTGTCAGGCAGGATGATGGTGTCAGGCAGGATGATGGTCTCAGGCAGGATGATAGTCTCTGATAGGATGATGGTCACAGGCAGGATGATGGTCACAGGCAGGATGATGGTCTTAGCCATGATAATAGTCTCAGGCAGGATGATGAATACGGCTAGCAAAGGGTTGTTGGACTCCTGAGGTAGCTACACCAATGTCTGCAGTATGTGCATTTAGCCCAGAATGAATTAAAGCTGCTATGAATGGTAAATAAGTCCAACACACAACCACATTTTGGCCACCAACAGCAATGTAGATTAAAGCAATCCCCAGTAAGCGCTTACCATAAGAAATGATAATGCTATTCAGCCTAATGTTTGACCAACTTTTAATGTTTACAAACATATATATACCGCTGTGCTCATGTTGTTAGTAATGTGCAATATGTGCCTTTATACCTATTGTTCAAATCTGGTGGTTAACCACATCATTCAAATAGATACTGTCAACTACATGGCCATGAGTTTCGCCCTCATGGGCTTTATCAAGGCTATGTCTGATATTATTCAAGTCTGGCTATTAACCACCAATAATTCAAATACATACTGCCGCCATATCAATTGCTCATATGGGAAGAATGTGTCTAGAAAAAACCAAACAGTAAAGAGAGGAACATTGGTTGGAAATTACTCGACTTGCATAATTTAGGGCAATGCCTAGAAGCTAGATGCCTGGCCCTTTTATGTAACAAAAGTTATATTTACGTAAGAGGGTTTCTGTATGCTACTCCATATTCAATGGTGCATATGTGCATATATTGCGTATTTCCAATAAATGGAGCTATTTTCATCTGAGAAAGAAGGAATACGAGTGAGAATTTGTGAGTGTTTAAATCACGCACCCTATTTGTGGTGAGAGGTGCTCACTCTTGAGATGAATAAATACTAGTGTGTTTACTCTCTTGTGATTTTTTAGTCTTTCTATTGTTCTTATTTTGTTAAATATTATTCAGTATCAAGTCCTTGGGGGCAATAATAAAGTATATAAGAACCCAATTGATTGGTGTATTGTAAAATATAAATATATCTAACCACCCTCATGGTCTTTACTTATATAATGGGGATATTCCCAAGTGCAAAGAGTCCTGCTCGGGTGACGTGCCACGTGTAATATGTGCCGTCATTTTGAAAAGCTGTTTGTGTAGTCCTACTGATGTCATTATGCATTAGGCGTGTAATATGGGCACCGCTGATAATATTAGTTGTTTGGGGATCTCGTGATACCGCGGTCGCACAGTACACACTCAGAGTCTATCTGTGAAAATGTTTATATGTGTAATTGTTATGCCATTAAGAAGTATTGAACATGTAAAGGAACATGTACATCTTAAACAAGATTACTCTTGAATGTAATATATGTTCAAATTCGCATTACTAACCAGTCACATTGTTTGATAGCAATTACAATCACACTAACATATACTTGATCATTTAATTGAAAATGAAAGAGAAAATATTTACTAATAAATCCCAATTTAGATATAGTGGTGTTTTGGGCATGGACCCATCCTAGATCCTCTTAATTTGTCAAACTGTTCCTACTAAATGCCATCCAGCTGATAACAACCGGTCAAGCATCTTCCTTCCTGTTTTATAAAATATGTCTCACAATAAAGTGAACTACATTAGTGAAAAGTTAACAAAACATTGCAGGAATAATACAAACCTATGAGAAAACATTCATTATCTTATTGGTTGGGTTAATGAAATCAAATGAGCTGTCGCTGGTGTCTGCCAAAAATTAAGATATTTTCAAAAAATGCAGGGCTCAATCTCTGCCCTAGCTAACACAAATGTCCACGTGGGTGTGTAGCTGATGTGTTAATACAAATACAGATCCTCTGATAGCAGTGTGCTCTGCCACTTTCAATTATATTATGCAGTTACAAGTTGAGCAAATGTGTCCTTAGTCTTGTCTGAATTGACTTAATTCAGAGTTGAAGTTTTCCAAATATGTCCTTAGTGTTGTCTAAATTAACTTCATTTACAATTGATCTGATAGTTGTCCTCCTTTTATTGATAAATATACACAACACAATTGTCCGTAATGATAATGGATTATCCTTGTTTGGGTTTTCCTTGTTAGTAACTTCTTGTCCTCAACTCGCCCATGGGGGTTCTTGATCAAATTAGTGTTGACAATGGTTTGGATTCTCTTTATAAGGTGATATACCCTTGCTAGGGGCTAGAAACTGGATTAAGTTCCCCAGCTTCTCTCATAAAAACAAACGGGAATCCAAACTGTTGTCAACACTAATTGGATCAAGAACCACCGTGGCTGAGTTGAGGACAAGAAGTTACTAAATTCTAAATGAAGTTATTTTAGACAACACTAAGGGCATATTGGAATAATATATGCTCAAATAGTAACTGCATGATATCATTGAAAGTGGCACAGCACACTGCTATTAGAGGATTTTTATTTGTATCAACGCATCAGATACAGACCCACGATGGACATTTGTGTTAGCTGGCGCAGACATTGAGTCCCACATTTTTCAAAGTAAATTAGTGAAAAGCGAGAAAGGTTTCAGTTACACCATATTTCTGCTTCAGTACTAAATCCGATAAAAATACTTCAAGTTCATTGTCTGTATTAAGACCCTTTGCGGCCGTCCTGAATCTACAAATACTAAGGGGGATACGAAAATATGGGTGAATACATTCCACGTCCTAAACATGCGCGTAGATACAAGTTGCAGAAGTCCCTATGAAACTGTACGTAGAAAGTAACGAGCAGCCCTGTATAATGAAGGGTTAATATATTTATAATTGTTGTTTTATAACGTGCTTAATACCAGCAGGTGGTTTGTAAGCGCGGGATAAGGATTTGAACCTGTGTTGTACTGTGTTGTCTTCCTTCCAAGTCAAACCGTTGCCCCGGTGCTATCCTTTCTCCCCAAAGGGTTTCCAGCATAGACCCAACAAGGCCCCAGTAATCATGCTTTAGTTAGACTCTAACACACACCTTGTAGATAGACATAAACATGTACTCCTAACCTAAACCAGCAGCAACTAACATCAGTAGAGAAATATAGTAGAAGTGTTTATAGTGTTGAAAAAATGATTGCCAGTGCGCTGCATTAGCTGAATACGATACATGATTTGATATGGCATTCATAAGGCCCCTGTACCCAAGTGTTTGTAGGCATTCTTGGAGGCCAGAAGATTTAGTTAGCTTCCCTTGAAGCATGAAAACGTCCCCATCACCCCTCAGCACCGAATGTTAGGGAGAATTCTCATTCTATGGCTAATTTCCCTTACCTATAGAGTCCCCCAGCAGCTTTGCTGTTTTGGTAGGGTTTGTTTCTTTTTACCTGCTAAGAGTGAGACTCTTTTTCCCACTCTTAGGCATTTCTGCTATGTGTGTTCTAGGCTATTTTTGTGTTTAATGCCTACAGGATTTTCTCTCCCCCATAGGAACCTTCTTTATTCACATGTGTTACACAGCACCCTCAGTGCAGTGACACAGGGGTGTCGTAGCGACCCCCAAACATAGACTCCATACCCTGGGACTGACTACTGTCTGCCAGGGCATGTAAAGTCCCCATTGACTTTATTAGTCAATTTTTATGAACTTAACCAGTACAACCCATCTTACTATGGAGGTACTGGAATGGGTTAATAGTTTTTCGCTTTGTTCTTTTTTAAGGGGGTACCTTAAAGTCCCTCTCTCAAAAGTTTCTGGCTGGTGGCAGTGGTTACTAATATAAATATTCAACCGCAAATATTTCTCTAAGGGATTTTCCCATTGTTCGAGGCTACCACTTTTTCTGACAGCCTCTAACATACCGCCGGTGCATTTTAATATTAACTTTGCTACAGTAGGTTTTATTTGCCAGAACTTTAATATAACTTCTTTCTCGTGTCTTTCTCTACAATCCTAACCCAGGTTGGGGATCCTTTGTTCGTCCGTTTGGCGGGATTCTGCCCATAAGCCCTCCTTCCGGCGCCACTGAGTCTGGGGTGGGTCCATTGTGTGGGAAGGGGAGTAGGACCCCTGGACAGGGTTGCCTCCGCAACCCATGTCGCTCTCTATCCTGATAGGCTGGAGGGTCTCCAGCCAAGATGACCACTCCACTGTGTGAGTGACAGCTAGGCTGTATGATTGGGAATCTTTTTGCATAAAAGCAGGGTCCTGAGGACTGGAAGAGCAAGACGTCGCCACTGGAACTAAGAAGCCGAAGAGGAGAGAAGCCAAAGACATCTGCAATGTCTGAACCACTGGTGAAGCCCTGCCGCAGCGTCTCACCACTTTTCTCCAGATGACGAGAGGAGATGTTCATCTGAAAGAGCCTTCTTCCCTTGGGCTGGTGGGGCTGCCAGTCCTAACACCTGCCTTCCTTACCACAGCAAGGATACCAGTCCTAACACATCCCTTCCTTACCACAGCAAGGATACCAGTCCTAACACATCCCTTCCTTACCACAGCAAGGATACCAGTCCTAACACATCCCTTCCTTACCACAGCAAGGATACCAGTCCTAACACATCCCTTCCTTACCACAGCAAGGATACCAGTCCTAACACATCCCTTCCTTACCACAGCAAGGATACCAATCCTAACACATCCCTTCCTTACCACAGCAAGGATACCAGTCCTAACACATCCCTTCCTTACCACCGCAAGGATACCAGTCCTAACACCTGCATTCCTTACCACAGCAAGGATACCAGTCCTAACACATCCCTTCCTTACCACAGCAAGGATACCAGTCCTAACACATCCCTTCCATACCACAGCAAGGATACCAGTCCTAACACATCCCTTCCTTACCACAGCAAGGATACCAGTCCTAAGACATCCCTTCCTTACCACCACAAGGATACCAGTCCTAACACCTGCATTCCTTACCACAGCAAGGATACCAGTCCTAACACATCCCTTCCTTACCACAGCAAGGATACCAGTCCTAACACACCCCTTCCTTACCACAGCAAGGATACCAGTCCTAACACATCCCTTCCATACCACAGCAAGGATACCAGTCCTAACACATCCCTTCCTTACCACAGCAAGGATACTAGTCCTAAGACACCCCTTCCTTACCACCACAAGGATACCAGTCCTAACACCTGCATTCCTTACCACAACAAGGATACCAGTCCTAACACATCCCTTCCTTACCACAGCAAGGATACCAGTCCTAACACACCCCTTCCTTACCACAGCAAAGATACCAGTACTAACACCTGCCTTCCTTACCACAACAGAACACACACATACCTCTCTTCATCAGGACAAAGACACATCTCAGAGCACACACCCAACCCGGTTCCAAGTAGAAGGGGAAGGATTGTACAACCAGGCGTAACTAGCCTTCTGGCAGAAGGACCACACCAACACAACTACAACCCTAAACCAGTGAAACAATACAAGACTCCTCCAGCACACCGCTGCCACCAGAGAGTCTCAAACCTGCCACGTTTGAGCACTGCCTATTAGGGAGAATTCTCAAAAATGTGCTAATTCCCTCTACCTTAGAGACCCCCAGGAACTTTGCTGGATTTTGAGGACTTGATTTTCTTTAACCTGGAGAGAGTGAGACCCTTTTCCCACTCTCTCATGTATTTTATGTGATGTTATACACTGTGTTTCTTTTTGGTTATGGAGTCTAACCAACTCCATAGGCATAGTCCTTTACAATTGTACCACAAAGCACCTTCAGTGAAGTGACATAGGGAAGTCTTTCAGATTTCCCAAAGTTTAAATACCTTCTCTGGCATCAACTACTGTTTCCCAGAATAGTGGAGTGAAATTGACTTCACTTAGCCCTGTACATTTCTAGACCCAGCACACCCTGAGTGCTGGAGGGGTTACTTCGTATCCCCCCATGTCTAGTTACTTACGTAACAGTCAAATGTTACTCTTTCCTCTCAGAATGGCTGGTGGCAGTGGTTTTACAATGAACTACCATGATTTACCCCGACCGCAAACTGTTTGCCGCTCCGGTAAAGTTAAATTGCTGGAGCCATGTTTTTCAAGATGGCATCTGAGCCTCCTTTATTAAAACGGGTCCCGGTCTTCTTTTTCCACCATTTCTTTGTGTAAATGTCCTTCTCGCGTTTTTCTTTGCACACCAAACCAGGTTTGGTCTCTTTGTTCATTCACCTTTGGCGGGCTTAGAAGTGAAACCCGCCTCTGGCTCCACTGTCTGGGGTAGGTAGAAGTGAGGGAGGTGCCCGAAACTCCCTGTGCTTAGTCTCCTTGGAGAAGCAAATACACTCTGTGTGATCATTTCCTGACTGACTGTCCGGCAAGAACAGCCACCCCGCTGGGCGAGTGGCAGCTAGGCTGGAATGAATGGGAGAGACTTTAATAAAAGGCGAGTCTCTTGGCTTGGAAGGCAGAGTCGACCAGTGGATGAAGGAACCGAAGAAGAGCTTGAAGAGGACGGCTGCTGCAACTCTTGGACCGTTGAAGCCCTGCTGCAGGTCCGAATTGCCAAGTTTGCATCAACAGAGAAGCCCTGCAAAGGACAACTTCTCCCTTTGAGTTGGTAGGACCAATCAACTCCCAAGTATGCCACCTGGACAACCATCTCGGAGCTTGTTGAATTTCCTCAAATTTGCTGCAGGAAACCGTAGAGCCAGGGAGACGGACACTAGAATGTGTGCGTTGCTTGCTGGCCTAAAGAGCTTTTGGAAGAACCTCTGGGCTCCCACGAAGCAGGACTGACCAAGCCTGACCCCCCTCAGTTGAGTGCGGGAACTCCGATGTGAGGAAAGTCCACCTTGACAGCCAGGAACAGCACTTATTGCTATTTGTTGAATCGCAAGGAGCTGAAATGCGAAACAGCCACTGAAAGTAAAGTTTGCCGGTTGCCAGCTTTGACGGTGCCTGTACAGTGCAGGAGTCCCCCGACGTCCTTCCTCTTGTCCCCACAACTGAGGCCCAGGAACAGTGAGATCTCCAGAGCTGTACAGGAAGAGAAGTCTTCAGCTGCATCTTTTTCTTCTTTACTAAGGTACTGTAAAACTAGCCTAAGAGAACTTACCTCTTACTGTGGAAGTGTTTGTAACTTCTGCATCTCACAGGTCTAATCAGCTTGTGGCCCTACATTTGGTTTTTCTTTTGACCAAAGACTCCTTAGAACCTGTGCAAAGACTTTTCCATGTACTTACTTGAAGTGCTGCATCCTATACAAAGACTTTGGCCTATTGACTTTGGCTTAGCCTATTGAATTGAATGACTCTTCTCTTGCTATCTGAAAGTATTTGCCCTGCTTATGACTATTTGTATTTCTTGTGTTCTAATTACTTTTGCCTTTTACTTACTTTTTAAAGTGTATTCTGTATGCCAACAGTAAGGTATTGATGTCCCCAGCACCCTTGTTACTGAAGTCACCTGTGGGTGTAGGTTGTGACAGTGGGCCATCCCAAAAGGGCCTTGTCTGATCCAGAAACTCAGAGTGTACAGTATTGAAGTATATTTATGTGTTCCTATTCTATTGCTCCCTTCTGAAGAAGACTTTATAACTGACTGATAAATACATTATTAATTGTTTATGCAAGAAACCTTGAGTGTAAGAGTTTATTTAAATACCTGTAACTGTGACTCTTTCTGTAACTCCACTACAGCTCACATTTTCCCTCTTGAGATAGGCCTGGCTGCTCAACACGCTACCAAAACTGTGTAGTACAAGCTTATACCAAAGGTTGGGTTGCCTATACCTGTAGTCATAGGTGTCTGTAGTGTTCTCAGAGGGTACTGCATACAAACTTTGCCTAACCCTGCCGGACACACCTTGGGCCACCAAACTCACAACCAGGAACCCTAAAAAAAAACACCAAACACCTTCTATCCACCACTCACACTGATAAATCTTGCAGCTGCCACCACCAAGCACAAACTGTCCCTATATGGACTGGTACATAGTCCCACTGCAGCCAATCGAGAAAACCAACTAACTTCCAGAAACAACCAACCCAAAGGGATCTAACAGGAACACTGGGACATACAACCCACACTCGTTCACCACACATACTCAGATTCAAACACACTACAATCACACCTGGGCAACCATACACAGGGAGGAATTCCAATCAGAAAGAAACACTCACTCACTAACCCCAGTTTGGTGGCCACACAAACTGAGCCAAGAGTAATATATTTATTACAGGTGTGCATCATCATTTCGTCTTCTGTTTGATTTATGTATTGGCATCAGTGGGAGCACTTAAGCAGACTGGGGGTCAAATAGGTTTTGATATGAACGTTCCATTTACATAGGTTCCACTGACGTGATGTCAGTGTATTCTATGTAACATCTCCCTTCTTATATAAAGCAGAGGATGGGAAATGTAAGGAGGAGAAAGGGAAAAGGGGGAAAAGAAAAGGGAAAAGAAAGTATTATTTTTTTTTTAGCAATGCTAGATTGGTATGGGAATGACAATTACAGGAGTTTCTTATTGCAAAAGGATACTGTGACATGCACTGCTAATAGTAAACATAGTCACTGTTGAAGTTTTGGATGGCCCTCTGATTCCTCTTGGACAGTCCTCCAACTGGGGCTACATCACTTGCATTGGGGAACTTGTCATCATCTTCATTCCCTTGGTGAGGTGCTTCTGTTGTTCCAAAGTTACCCTTCAATGGTGTGTCTTTGTCTGTGATTGTGTTTGGACGATTGCATCTGTCTTTACTTGTGCCTGGTCTGTTGAAGTATATTTTCTATTTTCACTAGATCATCACCAGACCATCTCTTCCCATCATTCAACACCACAGACTTGCCATGACAGCTCACCACCCTTTGCGGGGACCTGAAGCTGGATTCACCCCTAAGAGTTTTCTTGGGTCTCTGACGCACACCCAGTCTCCTTCCTGGATCACCATTTCCTTTACTCTATTTCTTGAGTCGTAGTATGCTTTGTATTTAGTTTGTTTCTCCTTCACCATTTACTGGATATGATCCATATTCATTTTTGCCTCTCCAGTGTCCATGAAAATCCATGCAGGCCTATGTCGATTGCATGCAACCCTGCCTCTCATCATAGTGAATGGTTCAACGTTGGTAGTAGTGTGTGGAGTTGTCCTGTATGCACACAGGGCCTCCTTAAGTGTTTCCCTCCACGGAAATGTGTTAGCTATGGCCAATTGAACCACACTTTTCACCAACCTGTTCATTCTCTCTACAAGTCCATTTGAGATTGGGTCATATAATGATGTAGTTATGTGATGAATTGATCTATCTCTGAGGACCTCTTGAAATTCCAATGACGTGAATTGGGATCCATTGTCGGATACCAGTTCCTTGGGGTCTCCTTTTCTGTTGAATACGTTTGTTAAAAAATCTGTGATCTTTTTTGTGGTTACATTTGTTTCTGATATGCCCCACTCTGTCCATTTAGAGGTGTAATCTACCAGCACAATGATGTATATTCTAACGGCTTCAAGGTTTTCAAATGGACCCATGATGTCTATTGCTAGCATGGACCACACATTTTTTGGGGCTTCCACTGGTGGTAATGGTGTTTTCCTCAGAACCTTGGATTTATCGCTTGCAGCACAGGCAGAGCAATTCTTGACAATTTCTTCGGCTTCCTTCCACATGTTCGGCCACCAATAATTGCTTCTCACTCTGTTCTTCATCAGGCTTCTCCTTAGGTTTCCCTCATGTGTTAAATCGAGTAGTCTCTTTCTAAGTTGTATTGGTGGAATTACTCTCACCTCTATAGACGTGTTTTCATCCATGGATATTTCTCCCTTGATGGGCATGAAATCTGTCAGAATTTGTTCAGATCCACTCCAGTCATTGACTGTGTCTCTCCTAATTTCTTGTTGTTCAGGATCAGCGCCGGTTATGGTTTTCCATTCATCTCTGGGAATGGCAGGATTTATGGCAGCTATGATGTCTCCATCCAGACATTCCATCTCGGTATCTTGGTTGGTTGATAGTCTGGAAAAGCAGTCAGCCACCTGGTTCTGTGTGCCTGGAGTGTAACATACATGAAGGTTGTATTGCATAATGTTAAGAATCCATCGTATGATTCTAGGTGATATGAGGTGGGGTGTTTTGGACTGGAGGACATGCACTAATGGTTTGTGGTCTGTTCTGAGCAGGATGGGTAGTCCCCAAATTAGGTTCCTGAAATGTTGTAGGATCCACTTCACTCCTAGCGCCTCCCTTTCTCTTGTGGAATAATTCAATTCTGCTCCTTTCAACACCCTTGATGCAAAGGCAATTGTCACTTTGTTTTTTTTTTTGCAGCTGCTCTAGGACTCCTCCTAAACCAACCTTACTGGCATCCACTGATATGATTGTCTTGGCCTTGCAGTCAAACATTCCTAAGGTTGGCGCTCAATTGATATTGGACTTTATTTCTTCAAACTCCACTTTGCATTCTTCAGACCACACAAACCTGGTTGCTTTCTTCATGAGGCTCCTCATATTTCTGGTTTTGCTGGCATAATCACCTATAAATTTGGAATAATACTCTGTCATACCGAGGAAACTGCTCAACTGGTCCTTATTTTCTGGCTCTGCAATACTCAGTATGGTGTCCATTAGCTTCTTCTTGGGGCTGATGCCCTTGGCATCTATGGAATGACCAAGGTAGGACACCTTGTTGCACTTGATGTTACACTTGTCTAACTTTAAGGTGAGGCCGCTTTTTTGGATCACCTGTAGGACGCCCATCAGTTTTGCGTCGTGCTCTTCCTCTGTATTGGCTGAAATGAGGATGTTGTCTTGGAAACAGTGTACACCATCTAAGCCCCCAAACAGATGTGACATCAACCCTCTGAAACACTGCTGCAACTGATGCAAGTCCAAATGGCATTCTCCTGAACATAAATGCCCCCAAAGGAGTGACAAATGATGTGAGGCGTTTTGAGTTCTCTTCCAAGGCAATTTGATGATAGGCAGAGGACAGGTCCAAGGTGCTGAAGTATTTTGCCAGTTTCATAGTTGTTAATAGTTCAGATATGTTTGGAAGGGGATGCCTATCGATCCAGATGTTTTTGTTCAGATCCCTCAGATCGACACACATTCTTATGGAGTTATCATGTTTTTTCACCAGCACTATTGGAGCGAGCCATTGTGAACTTTCAATGGGCTGTAAGATGTTTTGTACGCACAGGAGCGGGAGTTCATTTTTTAGCGCTTCTTTAGTCCCAAGAGGAACTCCACAAACTCTGTGGGCTATTGGAATGGCACCTTTCTTCAAGACGATTCTGTGTTGGAAACCCTCCAGGAGTCCGATCTTCCCACTAAACACTTTGGGAAATTGTTTCGCCAATACTGTCTTGATATCGATGTTGTCTTTCAATACAGTTAATATGGGGTTCTCCTCTCCAGGGTGGATTCTCACGTGGAGAGTGGCTTGTTCATCCCAACCTACGACATATGAACCATTTCTTGCTATGAAGAGTCTGCAGTACGTTTCTCTGTCGCGGAATTTGAGTTTTACCCACGTACACCCAATTATGTCTATGGGGTTCTTTCCATATCCCGTTGCGAGTACTGCAGTGTTCTGTATGTCTTGCATCTTGCTAGACAATTCTCCAAGGAAGGTTTTGACATCCACCATGGTATATGGGGAGCCCGTGTCCACCATTATGGGCAAAGAAATGCCATTGACTTGCATGTTGACCCAGGGACATTTAGATTGTTGCAAGGACGTGACAGTGAGTATTTGTATTGATGGACTTCCTTGATGACGGTTAGCATATCATCGTGTCCTTGATCAGTTTCAACAACTCTCACAGTGCCTCCCATCGCCCTGGCGAAGGGTCTTCTGGTGAACCTGTCAAACACCATCGTCGGATTCAGGAAGCGCCTTGAATATCCTTAGGGCCTCTGCTCCAGCACAGTTCAATAGGGTTGCTTCCTTGAGGTCATTGTTGAATTCATTGCCACCAATAGCCCTAAGATATACTTGGAAGCCATCAATCCATTGCTCCCACGGGCACGTAGGGTTCCCGGGATATGGAAGTAATTTCATTGGGGGTGGGATGTTTTGCATGGCTGTATGTGGTTTTGTTATTGGGCTTGGTGGCTTGTCTCAGAGTGTTGTGCACCAGCAGTGCTTGAAGATGCCTTGTTAGAACAATTAGTTTGGCAATGTATTGTAAATCTGAAAACGAAATGTCCTGCTAGTTTAATGTTTCTCTAATGAATGGGCTTTCAATTTAAATGGCATGCAGCATGTTCATGAAAGTCAGAGAAGCTTTGGCTTATTTTGTGTATCAGAGGACGTTTCCCAGTTCACATGTGTGTTTTGACAGCCTTGTTATGACTTTTGCTGGTCTGCAGGTTGTACAATCACTTCCTTAAAGTCTCATCGGAGTATTTCCCATTTCCCTAGAGACGGCACTCGTATTGTGCTCCGTTCTCTCTCCGTAATGTCGTTGTCATGGCAATGCGAGTAGACACATGCAAAATGGCCGCATGCAAACTGACGCTCTAAGGTCCTTTCCTCGAATCGCTAGCCAACGGCAGACTCTAGCGATTCGTAAGATGCTTTTACCCGCTTCCACACACACTCGATCACTATTCACAAAAGGCTTTTATATTCAGTGCTCCGGCAGGTCTGGCAATACTATCAATTTCCTTCGTACCTGTATCACCCAAAAACAGCTCTGTTGTGGTCAGGGAAGGCTGCGGTAGGCAGTTGAAAGGTGCATTTAGTCGCTCGTCATCGCTCGCTCAACCACACTCCCTCACTCCCTGCCCTGCATGAAGCAGTGCTCACCGGCGGCGCAGTCGGACTAGCTCTGGGGGCCTTTCAGGTACTCCTCGTTGCCATTTGTAATAAATAAGCGTGCCTGTATTTGCTTTTCACATAAGCTTTATTGTATGCCCCCAGAGTGCAGAGCCGCCGGGAGAAGAATGGATGTGAACGTTCCCTTTGATAAGAACGTTCCATTTACATAAGTTCCACTGACGTGATGTCAGTGTATTCTATGTAACAATACCGCATCAGAATTACTCTTTGACAATTCACCCTGCGTTTTCTCCCTTGCGGCTAGTCTAAGGATGCTGTTACCTTTTCGTTGCAACTGACGAACAAAACCATCTGCCGGTAGGCTTCCCTACTTTGCAGTGCTACACGGACACCCATAGAACTCGGAGCCATCTCCGTCACCTTCCTTCTGTACCGGAGACACAGCCAGAGAAATTCCCATAGATGGCACACCAGCCTCGATGTGTATGCGACTTCGCCCTGCACCAGAGAACTGCCCATGGCATGACTCTCAGCGCCACAATTAGCGCCTCATCTGCTTCCAGGTCACACCATGCCAACATGAAGAACGGCAACAAGAAGCAACGCCCTATTTCCCTCTGACGACAGAAATTAAGGACGTCACATTACACCCTATCGCCAGAACTCCCAGCGATGCACATGACGTCAACACTCTCACAAGGCAATAACAACAGACGAGATAGGGCAGGGGTCGAAGGACCAATATGGAATTCACAGAAGGGACTAGGGGGAGGATTTGGAGGTTTGAAACCACAACTTGGGGGATCATGTTGGACGTGCGGGAAGAAAGGACACATGTCTAAGGACTATCATAGTAGATATTATGCACACGAGACAGCATGGGGATTTTATGCCCCAAAGCAGGCTGCAACACCTATGCCAATGTACATTCCTCACTCTGTACAGCCCCAGAATACAGGCCAAGTACAAATGATAGCCCCCACACAGGGACTGCTCATTCAGTAACCTACACCAAATACAGTTCAGAATGTTGCACAGCAAGCTCCAGCATAGACAACTTCAGTACCATGGGAACAGAATGCCCTACCACAGGGAACACTTACATACTACACTGGAGCCAGCGTTATAAGCAACAATACTTGCCCTCTGCCAGGAGCCAACACCTATACACAATAGGACAGCCCACAACATGTCTTGATGTGCCTAGTTATCTCAATCACTCCAAATGCAGACAAGGAACCCAAAGTAGGGGTGAGGATAAGGAACAGAATATTTTCTTTCATGATAGACACAGGAGCCACCAAATCTTGCATAAGCAAGGACGGTTTCCATTGGCAGTCAACAGCACAGATACTCATGGTTTTTCTAGGGCAATTGTAAGGGTTCCTTTCACAGAAGATTTACCCCTCAATATGACCATCTAATTCACAGACAAGGGAATTGTGTGTTCAACACCAGACATACATTACAACCAAATAGCCACAGTAATACAAGCACTCTGCAGCATCAGCACAATTCGAGCATTACCATTACATGAGGCACTATTCACATATGCAGTCACCATTCTAGTTTTCAGGATGCAGAACGTGATATTTTGCCTGCCAGCAGAATTCCTATTCAGATCAGAAGTCCCACGTGAGGGAAGCCTCAGGAACCATTTTGACACTGCACACTTATGGTGTTATCACAAGGAAAGATGCATTCATTGTACAGGCACAGATGAGGAAGCGATGGAGTGGAGAAGTGTGTTATGCATAGACCCTATACCATCATTAACAGAAACTAAAGACAAACAATTATTTGCAAACCTGGACACTGATAGGGAGGTAGTCTTTGAGATCAGAAAACCCTATCAATTGGCTATACATCATAGGGAAGTCCCACAAACAATAACGACGGCTATGACACCACTTGCACAGCTAGACGAAGACTAAGCACAGGTGCCGAGTTGACTGTGGACAAGAAACCCACATGACATAGGTCGACTAACCAGCATAGGGGCAGTTAAAATCAAACTCATACCAGGTGCCATACTCCATAGAGTGAAGCAATATCCACTGTACAAAGATGCAGATGAGGGAATTTACAATACAATCAAAGCATTACTGGACCAAGGTATCATAGCAGTCCTCAACCAACAATCATCACAGAAACATAAACCTTTGGCATTGGCACTGTGCACCTGGTCACCCTCTGTCCCCTGGGGCAAGGTACCTGCTCACCCTGCCACCCTCCTGTACTGCCTCCTGGCCACCCCTTGCACTGGGGACTGTATCTGTATCCATACAGCCCCCCCACCCATTTTCTTCTTTTCTGCACTTATCCGACTTATTCAGTCTGCTGCCTTAAACACAGCACTTGCCACTTGCTGGCTGCTGTACTACCACTGTTTATTGCCTAAATGTTCTTGTTATTTTATTCATTATTATTTATCTGTTCTCCTCTGCTCCACACTTTCCACTCCCCCCCTTCCAGCACTTTTCCCCCTTCTCCCTTTCCCATGCACTTGCGCGTTCTCAATGTCACTGGGCCAAGTAAGATCGTTTTTTTTTTTGCGTTGTTCTCCCCTGTTCACCTCCCTTGCCTAGTCGCGCTCTGAAATACCTGTGTATGAGCACAATACAAATAAAATATATCACATCATATCATATTATTCTATAGTGGTCTCCTAAATCCAATGATGCAATGACAGTATCCATGCTAGCAAGCATTGGCTGCAGCAGCGTATACAGTACAGACTTCCGCCACCATAGTTATGGGGTATCCACTCACTTGTACATTGAGCATGCATTATTTCCATTCTAGAGAGTAACAAGTCCACACTCACCAGACAAAGAGCAAGGCGGTACGATGTAATTCTGACAAATCCAGCCATCTTCATAGGGAGGACCCACACCGTTAACCCAGCAACTTATGTTGCCAAACCAGTTGGACCATAAGACAAAGTCCATGATTGTGCAATATATGAGGGAGAATCAGATGAGTTTAACAGGATCAGTGAAGACCCCCTTGACATAGGAGAAGTGCTTTTTGTAGGTATTACCCAAATTGCTCGAACACAATTGTTTGAATGACCGAATTAACTAAATGTCAAGGGTCGGAATTGACCTTTGCACAATTGTTATAGTTATGGTTAAGTTGGTGTTTCCATAGGAAGAGCACTTTTTGGGCGGCCTATAACTTCGCTTCCCCTGGACGAATCCACACCAAACTTTGCAAAAAAAGTGTATTGCCCACTCTGAATTTTTGCAAAGTTTGGTGAGGTTTGGTCCAGGGGGGGCAAAGTTATAGGGGGGGTCCCGAAACTTTTTTTTCCCCATAGACATAATGGGAAAAATCTTTGCTCACGCCTACAGCCCAAACCGCTGGACGGATTTACACCAAATTTGCGTCAGGAGTGGTGGTTTGGTCCCAAAAGCATGCTTTGCTTTATTTGGTGTAAATCCGTCCAGTAGTTTTTTAAAAAAAACAAAAATGTAAGTGAAAAAAATTAGTGATATCTGTGTTCTCCGCGGACAGGACAGGGATTGGGCAAGCGGCTTGCGTGATGTCCGCGGACATCTGACGTGCTTTCCTATTGGCTGCAGTGAAGCGTGCAGTGTGCCGTATTGTGTGAGACGCCCGCCATCTTTGTTTATCATTCGCATGTACTTGTCGGCAAAGGAGGACGGCTGCGCGCAGGACTTGAAGCCGCCGTGGTGGCCCACCCTGTATGGGTAGTATCCGCTTCCAAAATAACCATAGTGCAGCATGGCCCCGGGCGAGCCCTACGCCGAGCAGGGGCTGCACTGCTTGCCCGCCTCGGCGGGCCCTCGCTGCCACCGTGCGCGCTGTAGTTGGTGCCCGGGGGCCTGAGGGGCGCCGGGTGTGCCTTCAGGTTCCGGCACTGGTTGGCCGCCGCGAAGCTGCTGCCGGGGAAGCCGTCCATGTTCTTGATGATCTCATCCAGGCTGTTGTCGTAAAGGAACATGATGGGCTCGATCCAGCGTGGGCGCCGGAGCACTGAAGCTGTCATGGCCCGGCCAGCATTGGATGAGTGGCTCTTTTTTAAAAGCCCCATAGACTGGAAACAGAGCATCCTCTCCGCCGAACCTTAGCGGGGCTGGCGCAGCAGCCCGCCCCACCGGCCATTGGCCATCGCCGCACCACGTGTCATGCAAAGCAGGCACTCTGGCAGCACTGGAATAAAATGCAGCTAATTAAATAATTTAATAAAAGGGAGAGCTGCCCTGCTGACTTCAGTCCTTTCGGCGCTTGGGGACATGGGAGGGGCCAGGGGGCGCACTGAGGGGGTCAAGGTCACAGCCCAGTCCCTGTGTGAATATCTAAAGACTGCCAGACAGGCCGGTGCTGCTGAAGGATCTACCGGCCTGCCCGGAATTTTCTCGATAGCCTCATATCACGTACAGCTCCCGGAGCCCATCTCCCAGCTCAAAATACACAGGTTTTTTTAATTTGCTGAGCTCACTCCTTAGACCCTGAGTGGTCAAAGCAATACTCCACTAGTTGGTATTGAAAGGTCTCTGTTTGCTCTGTCTCGCCCGCTCATGCCCCGTGCCTACCTCGTGTACCCCCCACCCCCTGCTCATGCCCTGTGTCTACCTCGTGTACCCCCACGCCCGCTCATGCCCCGAGTCTCCCTCGTGTTGCCCCCTACCCCCTGCTCATGCCCCGTGTCTCCCTCTTGTACCCCCCACCCCCACTCATGCCCCGTGTCTCCCTCGTGTTGCCCCTCACCCCCTGCTCATGCCCCGTGTCTCCCTCCTGTACCCCCCACCCCCTTCTCATGCCCCTTGTCTCCCTCCTGTTCCCCCTTCCCCGCTCATGCCCCGTGTCTCCCTCCTGTACCCCCCACCCCCCGCTCGTGCCCCGTTTTTCCCTCGTGTTACCCCCACCCCCCGCTCATGCCCCGTATCTCCCTCGTGTTGCCCCCCACCCCCCGCTCATGCCCTGTGTCTCCCTCCTGTTCCCCTCATCCCCCGCTCATGCTCTGTGTCTCTTGTTCCCCCCACCCCCCGCTCATGCCCCGTGTCTCCCTTGTGTTACCCCCACCCCCCGCTCATGCCCCGTGTCTCCCTTGTGTGCCCCCCACACCTGCTCATCCCCCGTGTCTCCCTCGTGTTGCCCCCCACCCCCTGCACATGCCCCGTGTCTACCTCGTGTACCCCCCACCCCCCGCTCATGCCCCATGTCTCTCTCCTGTTGCCCCCCACCCCCCGCTCATTCCCCGTGTCTACCTCGTGTTACCCCCCACCCCTCGCTCATGCCCTGTGTCTCTCTTGTGTTCCCCCCACCCCCCGCTCATGCCCCGTGTCTCCCTCATGTTACCCCCACCCCCGCTCCTGCCCCGTGTCTACATTGTGTGCCCCCCACTCATGCCCCGTGTCTACCTTGTGTACCCCCCCACCCCCACTCATGCCCCGTGTCTCTCTCCTCTTGCCCCCCAACCCCCGCTCATGCCCTGTGTCTCTCTTGTGTTCCCCCCACCCCCCGCTCATGCCCTTTGTCTCCCTCCTGTACCCCCACCTCCCTCTCATGCCCCGTGTCTGCCCTGCTCCCCCCCACCCCGCTCATGTCCCATGTCCCACTTGTGTTACCCCACCCCCCGCTCATCATGTCCCCCTTGTGTTACCCCCACCCCCCGCTAATGCCCTGTGTCTCCCATGTGTTACACCCCACCCCCCTCTCATGCCCAGTGTCTGCCTCGTGTTACTCCCCCGCTCATGCCCTGTGTATCCCTCATGTTCCCCCCCACCCCCGCTCATGCCCCGTCTTGTCCTCCTGTTCCCCCACCCCCCGGTCATGCCCCGTGTCTCCCTCCTGTACCCCCACCCCCGGTCATGCCCCGTGTCTCCCTCCAGTACCCCCACCCCCGGTCATGCCCCTTGTCTCCCTCCTGTACCCCCACCCCCCGCTCATGCCCTGTGTCTGCCCTGTTCCCCCCAACCCCCGCTCATGCCCCGTGTCTCCCTCATGTTACCCCCACCCCCGCTCTTGCCCCGTGTCTACATTGTGCGCCCCCCACCCCCCACTCATGCCCCGTGTCTGCCCTGTTCCCCCCACTCATGCCCCATGTCTCCCTCGTGTTACCCTCCACCCCCTGCTCATGCCCCGTGTCGCCCTCCTGTACCCCTCACCCCTTGCTCATGCCCCGTGTCTCCCTCGTATTGTCCCCCACCCCCCGCTCATGCCCCTTGTCTCCCTCCTGTACCCCCCACCCCCGCTCATGCCCTGTGTCTCCCTCTTGTACTCCCCACCCACCCCCGCTCATGCCCCGTGTCTCCCTCGTGTTGCCCCCCGCTCATGCCCCATGTCTCCCTCCTGTAACCCCCACCCCCTCTCATGTCCCGTGTCTGCCCTGTTCCCCCCACTCATGCCCCGTGTCTCCCTCGTGTTACCCTCCACCCCCTGCACATGCCCCGTGTCGCCCTCCTGTACCCCTCACCCCTTGCTCATGCCCCGTGTCTCCCTCGTGTTGTCCCCACCCCCCGCTCATGCCCCTTGTCTCCCTCCTGTACCCCCCCACCCCCGCTCATGCCCTGTGTCTCCCTCTTGTACCCCCCACCCCCGCTCATGCCCCCTGTATCCCTCGTGTTGCCCCCCACCCCCTGCTCATGCCCCGTGTCTCCCTCCTGTACCCCCACCCCCTTCTCATGCCCCGTGTCTCCCTCCTGTTCCCCCATCCCCCGCTCATGCCCCGTGTCTCCCTCCTGTACCCCCCACCCCGCTCATGCCCTGTTTCTCCCTCGTGTTACCCCCACCCCCCGTATCTCCCTCGTGTTACTCCCACCCCCTGCTCAAACCCCATGGCTCCCTCTTGTTGCCCCCCACCCCCGCTCGTGCTCAGTGTCTCCCTCCTGTACCCCTACCCCCTGCTCATGCCCCATGTCTCCCTCGTGTTACCCCCACCCCGCGCTCATGCCCTGTGTCTCCCTCGTGTTGCCCCCCACCCCCCGCTCATGCCCTGTGTCTCCCTCCTGTTCCCCTCATCCCCTGCTCATGCTCTGTGTCTCTTGTTCCCCCCACCACCCGCTCATGCCCCGTGTCTCCCTTGTGATACCCCCCACCCCCCGCTCATGTCCCGTGTCTCCCTTGTGTGCCCCCCACACCCGTTCATCCCCCGTGTCTCCCTCGTGCTGCCCCCCCACCCCCCTGCACATGCCCCGTGTCTACCTCGTGTACCCCCCACCCCCCGCTCATGCCCCATGTCTCTCTCCTGTTGCCCCCCACCCCCCGCTCATGCCCCGTGTCTCTCTCCTGTTGCCCCCCACCCCCCGCTCATGCCCCATGTCTACCTCGTCTTACCCCCCCACCCCTCGCTCATGCCCTGTGTCTCCCTTGTGTTCCCCCACCCCCCGCTCATGCCCCGTGTCTCCCTCGTGTTACCCCCACACCCGCTCTTGCCCCGTGTCTACATTGTGTGTCCCCACCCCCCACTCATACCCCGTGTCTACCTTGTGTACCCCCCTACCCCCACTCATGCCCCGTGTCTCTCTCCTCTTGCCCCCCAGCCCCCGCTCATGCCCCGTGTCTCCCTCATTTTGCCCCCACCCCCCGCTCATGCCCTGTGTCTCCCTCCTGTACCCCCACCTCCCGCTCATGCCCCGTGTCTGCCCTGTTCCCCCCACCCCGCTCATGTCCCATTTCCCCCTTGTGTTACCCCCACCCCCCGCTCATCATGTCCCCCTTGTGTTACCCCCACCCCCCGCTCATGCCCTGTGTCTCCCATGTGTTACCCCCCACCACCCGCTCATGCCCATTGTCTGCCTCGTGTTACTCCCCCGCTCATGCCCTGTGTATCCCTTGTGTTCCCCCCCACCCCGCTCATGACCCGTCTTTTCCTCCTGTTCCTCCACCCCCCGGTCATGCCCCGTGTCTCCCTCCTGTACCCCCACCGCCGGACATGCCCCGTGTCTCTCTCGTGTTGCCCCCCACCCCCGCTCATGCTCCTTGTCTCCCTCCTGTACCCCCACCCCCCGCTCATGCCCTGTGTCTGCCCTGTTCCCCCCACTCCCCGCTCATGCCCTGTGTCTCCCTCGTGTTGCCCCCCACCCCCTGCTCATGCCCCATGTCTCCCTCCTGTAACCCCCACCCCCTCTCATGTCCCGTGTCTGCCCTGTTCCCCCCACTCATGCCCCGTGTCTCCCTCGTGTTACCCTCCACCCCCTGCTCATGCCCCGTGTCACCCTCCTGTACCCCTCACCCCCTGCTCATGGCCCGTGTCTCCCTCGTGTTGCCCCCCACCCCCCGCTCATGCTCCTTGTCTCCCTCCTGTACCCCCCACCCCCCTCTCATGCCCTGTGTCTCCCTCGTGTTACGCCCCACCCCGCCACTCATGCCCTGTGTCTCCCTCCTGTACCCCCGCTCATGCCCCATGTCTCCATCGTGTTGCCCCCCACCCCCCGCTCATGGCCCGTGTCTCCCTCCTGTTCCCCCATCACCCACTCATGCCCCGTGTCTCCCGCATGTTACCCCCACCCCCCCTCATGTCCCGTGTCACCCTCATGTTGCCCCCCACCCCCCGCTCATGCTCCGTGTCTCTCTTGTTCCCCCCACCCCGCGCTCATGCCCCGTGTCTCCCTTGTAATACCCCCACCCCCTGCTCATGCCCCGTGTCTCCCTCGTGTTCCCCCCACCGCCCGCTCATGTCCCATGTTTCCCACGTGTTCCCCCACCCCCCGCTCATGTCCTGTGTCTACCTCGTGTAACCCCCCACCCCCCGGGTCTCTCTCCTGTTGCCCCCCACCCCCTGCTCATGCCCCATGTTTCCCTCGTGTTCCCCCCACCCACCGCTCATGCCCTGTGTCTCCCTCGTGTTACCCCCACGCCTCGCTCATGCCCCTTGTCTCCCTCCTGTACCCCCCCCTCCCGCTCATGCCCCATGTCTGCCCTGTTCCCCCACCCCACGCTCATGCCCCGTGTCTCCCTCGTGTTACCCCCCACCCCATGCCCCGTGTCTCCCTTGTGTTACCCCACACCCCCTGCTCATGCCCCGTGTCTCCCACCTGCACCCCCCACCCCCCGATCATGCCCTGTGTCTCCATCGTGTTACCCCCACACCTGCTCATGCACCGTGTCTCCCTCGTGTTGCCCCCCACCCCTCGCTCATGCCCCGTGTCTCCCTCCTGTTCCCCCCACCCCTGCTCCGTGTCTCTCTTGTTCCCCCCACCCCCCGCTCATGCCCCGTGTCTCCCCTGTGTTACCCCCTCCCCCTGCTCATGCCCTGTGTCTCCCTCGTGTTCCCCCACCAACGCTCATGCCCCATGTCTCCCTCGTGTTCCCCTCACCCCCGCTCATGCCCCGTGTCTACCTCATGTAACCCCCACCCCCCGCTCATGCCCCGGGTCTCTCTCCTGTTGCCCCCCACCCCCCGCTCATGCCCCATGTCTCCCTCGTGTTCCCCCCACCCACCACTCATGCCCTGTGTCTCCCTGCTGTTACCCCCATGCCTCGATCATGCCCTGTGCCTCCCACGTGTTACCCCCCACCCCCTGCTCAAGCCCCGTGTCTCCCACCTGCACCCTCCACCCCCGTTCATGCCCTGTGTCTCCCTCGTGTTGCCCCCCACCCCCCGCTCTTGTCCCGTGTCTCCCTCCTGTACCCCCCACCCCCCGCTCATGCGCCGTGTCTCCTTCGTGTTACCCCCACCCCCCACCCATGCCCCGTGTCTCCCTCCTGTACCCCCCTCCCCCCGCTCAAGCCCCGTGTCTCCCTTGTGTTGCCCCCCACCCCCACTCATGCTCTGTGTCTCTCTCTTGTCCCCCCACCCCCCACTCATGCCCCGTGACTCCCTCCTGTTCCCCCACCCCCCACTCATGCCCCGTGTCTCCCTCCTGTACCTCCCACCCCCCGCTCATGCCCCGTGTCTCTCTCCTGTTGCCCCCCACCCCCTGCTCATGCCCCGTGTCTCCCTCGTGTTCCCCCACCCCCCGCTCATGCCCCGTATCTCCCTTGTGTTACCCCCCACCCCCCGCTCATGCCCTGTGTCTCCCTCCTGTACCCCCCACCCTCCGCTCATGCCCCGTGTCTCCCTCATGTTACCCTCAGCCCCGCACATGCCCCGTGTCTCCCTCCTGTACCCCCCACCCCCCGCTCATGCCCCGTTTCTCCCAGCTGTACCCCCACCCCCCGCTCATGCCCTGTGTCTCCCACCTGTACCCCCCCACCCCCCGCTCATGCCCCGTGTCTCCCTTCTGTTCCTCCCACTCTCCGCTCATGGCCAGTGTCTCCCTCCTGTACCCCCACCCCACGCTCATGCCCCGCGTATCTCTCCTGTTGCCCCCCGCCCCCGCTCATGTCCGTGTCTCCCTCCTGTACCCCCACCCCCGCTCATGCCCCATGTCTCTCTCCTGTTGCCCCCACCCCTGCTCATGCCCCATGTCTCTCTCCTGTTGCCCCCCACGTATGCCCCATATCTCTCTCCTGCTCCTGTTTTCCCCCGCTCATGCCCTGTATCTCTCTCCTGTTGCCCCGCTCATGGCCAGTGACTCCCTCCTGTTGCCCCCCACCCCGCACTCATGCCCAGTGTCTCTCTCCTGTTGCCCCCACCTCCCGCTCATGCCCCGTGTCTCTCTCCTGTTGCCCCCCACCACCCGCTCATGCCCTGTGTCTCTCTCCTGGTACTCCCCACCCCCGCTCATGCCTCGTGTCTCTCTCCTGGTACTCCCCACCCCCGCTAATGCCCCGTGTCTCTCTCCTGTTGCTCCCCACCCCTGCTCATGGCCAGTGTCTCTCTCCTGTTGCCTCCCCACCCCCCGCTCACGGCCAGTGACTCTCTCCTGTTGCCCACTTGCCCCGCTCATGCCCTGTGTCTCTCTCCTGTGACCACCACCCCCCGCTCATGCCCCGTGTCTCTCTTCTGTTCCTCTCACCCTCCGCTCATGGCCAGTGTCTCCCTCCTTTACCCCCACCCCCTGCTCATGTCCCGTGTCTCTCTCTTGTTGCCCCCCGCTCATGGCCAGGGTCTCCCTCCTGTTGCCACCCACCCCCCGCTCATGCCCCGTGTCTCTCTCCAGGTCTTCCCGACCCCCGTCCGATGCCCTGTTGTGTTCTCTTTATACACCCCACCTTTCCTTTCCCTGGTGTCAATCTTGGTAAAAGATTTTCCTTCCTGCACCTGGGAAGAAACATCTTTTTTTTACCACCCTGGGTTCCCACTTTGAGAACCTAGGATGCTAGTGGTCTTCCCCCATTGAAAGGATGTTATGGTTACGTTGCACTAATAAAAAACTATGAAATTCAGTAAAAAAAATGTGTTAAAGTGACTTTATGGTTAAGTTGCACTAATAAAAACCTACGAAATTCAGTAAAAAAACTTTGTTAAAGGGACGTTATGGTTAAGTTGTGCTTCTAAAAACCTATGAAATTCAGTAAAAAACCTTGTTAAAGGGACGTTATGGTTAAGTTGCGCTACTAAAAACCTATGAAATTCATTGAAAAACTTTGTTAAAGGGACGTTATGATGAAGTTGCGCTACTAAAAACCTATGAAATTCAGTGAAAAAACTTTGTTAAAGGGACGTTATGGTTCCAAGTAAAACCGAAAAACCCTTGAAATTCGACAGTTATGGTCGGCTAAGCAACCATAACTCGCGCCACCACCGTGCACTGCTAAGACTAACACCAAGGACATCAAAGATGACATCACAATTATCATTGATGACATCACTGATGACATCACATGTCTGGCTCCCCCTTTTTTCCTTTACTAACATATCTAGGCCACATGGTTTTCTTCAGTAACAGTCAGGAACTAAAAATTGAAAACTTACTATATTTGTAGACTTATCCTTCAAGTATGTTTTTACAGTAATTCCCTTAGGGTCCAGTCATATCATATGAAACATATACATAGGGGAAGACACAAGCTTGAAAGACAGCAATCCTTTCTGTGCATGAAGATAATCAGTAGAGTTATCAGCACTTTGATAGTTCTGTTGTTTTTTTATTACTGTACCTTTCCTGTAAATGGTCCTATTTGTATATGTTGCACTCACACTACTTTCCTTAGGGTCCAGTCACATCATGTGATACATATACATAGGGTAAATAACAGCTTTGAAACAGAGTAATCATTTCTCTACATGAAGATAATCAGTTAGGTTATGAATTGTTTCCGCTACTACTTCTGCTTTTTTACTTACTTCACTTTCCCTGTATATACCCATATTTGTATGTGTTCTTTTCTCTTTGTGTTTTGTCTATAATAATGCAAGTATGTCGTAAGTGGATTTTATTACCTACTTATCACATGTTTCACAGTACACAAAACTCTAATAAGAAAACAGTTATCATTTCACTATTCAACATGGCAAGCTTATGAATATTGCACCTCCATCATGTATGCTGCACACAATGCCTATGTTTCTACATGAGTACCTTAGTATACTGTATTGAAGTTAATGATAGAATGCTATTTATATCAATGCATAGCTCAATGCACTGATTAGCACTTGATATTTATTCCAATGATCCTTGACACTTTTTTTTATTAACATTACATTAAGAATCCCTTGTACAGACTTTTCATAAAGGCAAATGCACATGTGATGTCATCAGTGATGTCATCAATGACATTTGTGATGTCCTGGGTGTTAGTCTTAGCAGTGCACGGTGGTGGCGCGAGTTATGGTTGCTTAGCTTACCATAACTGTCGAATTTCAAGGGTTTTTCGGTTTTACTTGGAACCATAACGTCCCTTTAACAAAGTTTTTTCACTGAATTTCATAGGTTTTTAGTAGCGCAACTTAATCATAACGTCCCTTTAACAAAGTTTTTTCACTGAATTCCATAGGTTTTTAGTAGCGCAACTTAACCATAACGTCCCTTTAACAAAGTTTTTTCACTGAACATATATATATATATATATATATATATATATATATATATATATATATATATATATATATATATATATATATGTGTAATGTATATATAATGTGGGGTTGCGGGGGGTTTCCCCCTGCATATATGTAACAATTGACCTTCACAATGTGGTCAATTGTGCAAAGGTCAATTGTAATTCAAACAATTGTAGTTCTAACAATTTGTATAGAAAACATTTTGGGGATGGGCCATTGAGTATAGATCAGGAGAATGGCCAGAGGCCCACACGAGCTGCAGTAGTGAAATATGTGAAAGACCAAGAAGAGGAATTCCAGATAGTGAAGCAGCAGAGATTACCATCAAATTACTTAGGGCAAGCAGAAGAACTCATAGCACCCATTGAAGTATTAGAAATCTCTGCATACAAAGATGTCACCATAAACACTGATTTGGCATACACGTCATCTACATTACACTCAGGTTTATCAAGATGGAAAAGGAGAGGTTACAGACAGGCTATTGGTCCCCAGTCCAGCATGCAATTTTGTTAGCAAGACTAATTGAAGCATTGAAAGGTCCTGTACATATAGCCAAAGTAAAGTGTACAATGCACTCCAAAGGAACAGACTTGGTGTAACACGAAAATGCCGCTGCAGATGCAGTCACAAAAAAAGCAGCTTATATACACTTTCTAGAAGAAAGCAAAATATCTGTTACCACAGCCCAGCAAAGAGGGTTACCAGAAGCATACAGTGCATTATCAAAGGAACATATTATTGAATTTCAGGAAAGTGCCCCAGCAGAGGAAAAATCATTATCGGTAAAAAGGGGATGCATGTTATCCCCAACGGACATCATATGGAGACAAAACCGTCCATGCTAAGTAGTGGTGCTCATAGAGCTATTAATCATCGAGCTAGAACAGCTCGATTTCCCTATGCATTCACCTAAGCAGCACATTGCTATTGACCTAAGTGAGGACTCTAGTTTGTGCCAAACCTGGCTGAACAAGTTGACAAATTTGTGGCCAACTGCACTAAATGTCAAAGATTTCATCCAGGACACACACTCAAGACATTGAAGGCAGCATTGCCCCTACCCCAAATGGCCATTCAAAGAACTCCACATAGATTACATGGATATATAGAACCGATGCAACACATACAGGTATGTACTAGTGTTAGTGTGCTCATACTCCCGTTGGATTGAGGCACGCCCTTGTGTCAATACAGATGCTAAACCCGCTGGTAGGTTCTTAGTGAGGTAGTCATTCCCTAGATGGGGTATCTGTGAGACTTTGAGTTTGGATAATGGTCCCCACTTTGTGAATACATTCCTGGAAGAGGTCACTTGACTATTAGGAATTAGGCACAACCTTTTCACTGCATACCACCTGCAGAGAGAGAAATAGAGTGAGATTGTGTGACACCCTCAAAATGAGCTGGCCACTGCCTGTGCCTGGCCCTATTCAGCTTAAGAAATCAGCCTAACAAAGACCACCACCTCACACGCCACAAGATGGTAACAGGAAGGAGGATGTTTGCCCCAACAGAACCTTCATGAACAGGGTCAGACGGATATTGCCGCTCCAAATTTTTAGGAGAGGAATTCAATGTCTATCTTAAGAATATGTCAACCTGTGCAAAGGTAATATCTTCACAGATAAACCTCAGAAATAATACAAAGGCCCCAACCGGTCACCAAGGCACCACAACAGGGGAACCTCTTCAGCTACAACGTGGTGACAAGGTCTACGCAAAGCAGCACATTCGCAAACAGAGTAAATTGAAGTTCACAGGTGCCCATCAGGTGGAGCACTCAACCCCAAGAGCTGCGAAACACAAGGATTGTTGTGCCTGGGTGCACTTGACCAACCTGCGCAAGGACACAAGCACAGCACCTCAAGTCTGATGAACAACTGTATCCAATATCGGAACCAGAAATTAAAATTGAATATATCAAGTGACTATTAAAACAAGTACAGAATGAAACTGAAGCCCTTCGTGCACAGCAGAAGAAGTGCTACATTCAATATGGAGCAAGCTCAGGAAAATCGGCGTAGAAATGTGGAAAATGTATTGCCAGGGATATGTTGTTTCTATTTCTCTCTCCTTCATAGACATAGAATAAAAGTGAATAATGAAGCAAGTAGCATGTTAGATAAACATCATTCAGAAAGAACAAATAAGTGGTGTACCACATGGGGCCCAGGTAAATGACTCATGTTATGTAGGTGGGCTTATCCCACATGTGGTTGGCACCCCCAGACTGTTCTTATCACAGGAAATGCCATTAGCGGCACAGTGCTTGGCACATTTAGGAACCTGTAAGCTTTGGCACCAATTCCAGGGACACACATTGTATGTAAAAATGGAAAACAGATCAAAAGAATAATGGGAAACGATGGGAAAAGAAGAGGGCACCCAGTGTTCAGGAAAGCCATTAGCAGTCATAGAAGGTGCACAGTTTGTAAAAAGAAGTGGATTAAGGGGCAAGCAGTATTAAATACTGAGGGAATAATGGGATTTACAGAAGCAGATATAAAACATTAAGATTAAATATGTAGAGATGTGTGGGCATTGCATGTAAATATGCTGACAAGTTTGCATCAACATGAAGAACATGTAAAAGTACAGAAACTCACTCGATCTTCATATTGTTTCAGAGGCTGAGGAAGCGTGCCCATTGGCAGCAATCAAAACTGCAACCGGACATTTCAGATGCCAGAATTAAACAAAGGCACATCCACCATAATGGATACACTGTGACAATGTGGGTTTAAGGCCTACTATTATTTGCTGCCATCGTGGAATGGTCTCTGCTCACTTGTCACCCTACATGCATCGGTAATGGTTATACCGGTTTATAGTGAGTATTTCGAATTACATTATTTCGAATGCCAAAATGTCGAAAACATTTTACCGAAAAAATACATTTCGAATGTCTTTTTTTTGTCATTTTTTGTTTGAAATGGGGGTGTTCCCCCCCAACCCAGCTTTTATTTTTTTAACCCTTTTTTTAACTCACGAAACAACAACAAAAATGTAAATTAAAATATAATACATTCAAAACATTTATTTCCGGTAACTTTTTTTTGACATTTTTGTCATTCGAAATGTTCGTTTCGATATATTAACTGGATACCGGTTATACCTGCAAAGCACATGCAAATGCCCAGAAAGGAATCCCAGTCCCCTGAACATTCCCCAACAAATGTAACACACTTGGATTCATCTAGGGTGCAAAGAAGAAAAAGGAGTGGATACTTTCAAAGTAAGCTGATGAAGCACTGGTGAAGATGCCATCTCAGTAACACCTGTTCGCCAAAACTGAGATCTTCTTCACCTCATTGCTAGCACCTGGAATACAAGTAGCCACCAACTACTACTGATATGTTGGAACCTGATGGAACTTTCAAATGCAACTGAGCATGGACTCAATTCAATTTGCGAGGATCTTCGAGCACTCAGGCTTGTGGCACTCCAAAACCATATGTTGTTTGACCTGATTATAGCAATGGAGGGCGTAGTCTGCAGGAAAATTGGGAGCTCCTGCTGTGCCTGCCACCCTCTCAACACTGCAGAAAACAGAACGCAGACTCTTGCTATCAAACAGATGGCAGAGTTAACTGTTGATAAATAAAAGGGAGGAGGAATCATTAATTAAGGATACAACATGGATGACCTTGTTTACATCATGGATGTCCTGTTGGTTTTTGAATTTTTGGTGCATTTTGTTTCCCATCCACCTCCTCCGGGCATTGTTGTGGTGCATGTATCATTTAATTATTACCTGCTATGTGTCTTGTGAAAATAAAAGACATTTCCTTGCAGTTATGACAGGTAGTAATGCCACTCCTCATTGGAAAAATGAAAGCAGGCAAACAGATGAACCATCACAGGTAGGAGAACCAAGCAGGTACACATTGAGTGGATGCTGTTTCTAGATAAAGCAATATGATCACCACCTCCAGACCCCGATATCTACATTGAGTGTTTTATTGATACGACTTTAGAATGGCCCCCCAGTTATCTGCAATTCACACAATGGGATTATAATGTGTATGGTGGAGCCCTGAGAGATGTAGGAAAAATATGGATACCCAGAAGTATCTATGAATAGCCCAACGAGGGAAGAGATGATTACAAAAGAGAATCTGAAGAAAGATTCATCCCTCAGGGGATTAAAAGGGGTAATGAAGGGGAATACGAAAATATGGGTGAATACATTCAGCGTCCTAAACATGCACGTAGGTACAAGCTGTGGAAGACCCTATGAAACAGCACATAGAAAGCAACGAGCAGCCCTGTGTAATGAAGGGTTTCCAGCATAGGCCCAATAAGGCCCCAGTAATCATGCTTAAGTTTGACTATAACATACACCTTGTAGATAGGCTTAAACATGTACTCTTAACGTAGCCCAGCAGCATCTAAGATCAGTAGAAAAATATAGTAGAATTTTTTATTGTGTTGATAAATGATCGCCAATGCAAGGCATTAGCTGAATACAATGCATGTAGGTCAAAAGATTTAGTTAGCTTCCCTTGAAGCATGGAAACATCCCCATCAACCCTCAGCACAGAACATGAGATAGTCCCTTGCAGAAAGGCACACACACATTCCAAGTTGCAACTATTCACCCAGACAACGGTTGAATGCCACGCAATGATTTGGGGAAGCAAGGGTGGCGAAAGCTACACCATGGTTTAGTTTGAGGTAGTGAAGTCAGACAAGAGCAACAAGAAAAGATAGTAAGCCCTAGAGTTTAAGGACAAGACACTGTGCAACGATTAGTCAGGACACCTCAGGTTTTGTGAGTTCCCACAGCCACGTTACCGAGAGTATATCAATTTACATCCCAATGCAGAACAGCCAAAAAGCGACTTCAATGAGATCATGAGCGGGCAGGAGTTGAGCAGCAAGAGATGAAAGAGCATGGTTGCAGAGCTAGAATAATCTAAGCACAACACTGCCCACTGTAGGGTAAATTGCACTCGCTGAGTTCTGTGTGTCAAAGGACCAGTTATACAAAGCACCATAATCCACAGAGTGACCTAATTAGAATTAGCAACCAATACAGAGTCATAGATCTAATCCACATCATGTGAATGCAGAAGTTATAATTTAGAAAAGCACCCCTGCTCCTGCACTAGAACCACATGAGATCCAGTAATCAATATAATAGTGTACATCTATGTCACATCACACAAAGGTAATATCGAACACAGTTAATCTTATGATAAATTATAATGCACATACACTTATTTATATCTATATTTATATATATTTATTACATCTGCACAATTAAGAAAGAGCTACGTCTGCAAGCAATTAAGCCACAGTGCTTAAATTCTGAAACAGATCAGATGAGCACATGAAAACAGGAAGGACATGCAAGTAATTCTTCTAACAATGTAGTTGCAAAATGAACTGAAATTAAGCAGTTCACAATGGTGGGAGCAGTTTGATGGTGCCAACTGTTGAGGTAAATAGGAAGTTGTTTAGATAGTTATATATTATGTGTCACACTATCACATCTCACAAAGATGATCGGTCAAAATGGCAGTAATCGTTCACTCCACTTCTACTCCTCCTGGAGCAACCATTGGTAAAGGTCATTCTGACTGATACATGTGTCTAAAGCTTTTGTCCAGTAGTAGCATGTGAGAAGAGCAATAATTTCACTAATAATGAGCTAACCAGCAGGCACGTCATTTTACAATGTGCTTAGAATATGCCAATGAACGTACAAAATGTATAGAAGTACCTATATTGTTGATCACACCAGCCAATTAACAGTGTTGAAGTTTGTAACAATTGTTGTCTTTTTCTTTCTGTAATTCTATAAAACCTGTCATTTTGGCTGAGTAAGTTTAAATATCTGTTAGATCTTTCAATGACCTGCACAATACAATACATTTTGTTTTTCTCATATCTCGTGCACCTAATTTTTTGGCTCTTTGGATTATTTTTATTGCCACAAAAGAGATTGGCCTTTCAAATTCATCTCGCCTCAACGTGCCTCAGACTCTACACTCTGTTTACTCCTCTGGGGGACACCTTAGCATGATCCACAGCTATGAATCTGTTATCCTTCTTGTTGTCACACGGATGGTTCCTATTCCAGTGTTGTGCCAACGGTAATTTGGATCCTGTTTACCAATTGTATTCAAATGTTCTCTTATTCATATCCGTAACTCACAAATAGTGCTCCCAATGTACAATTTGTCATGGATGCATATAATAAAGTAAACCACAATCTTGCTATGACAATTTCGAAAACATGTGATATGCACACTTTCCAGACAAGTCACAAACTCATGCGCGTTCTCCATAGCATACATACACATATTAAAATGGCCACATTATCTTTTTTAAATGGTGGTTCGCTGTGCTAGGGTTAGCCATTTGTCTTTTCTGTGGGGCTGTATATGACTTGGATGTAGTCTATTGTGAACAGTAGTTGCCTTAATGTAGATTATGGTGGGTTTTGGACCAAATAAGGTTTGAGACTGTCCTACTTACTTTGAAGATACCAGTGCTTCCTAATAATGTTGTATAATTTTCTACTGTAGGTATTGTACTTTGTAATGAATTTCACTCAATATTTATTTTTATCCTTGCACTTGTGTCGATTACCAGCAACTAATGTTGTGCTTGGCTTGGTTTGTGCCTTCTTCTCTGCTCTAATAATAGTTTCCAATGAATATCACCTTTGGCTGAATCTCTCCTTGACTAATTCAATTTCTTGTATCAGTATTGCATTTTCACTACAGTTACGTCTAGCTCAAATTAGTTCTCCAATGGAATATAGTGTATCACATGTTTCCTACCGCAACTAGATGCTAGTAAAGAAGAATTGACTTTGTATGGATCTTATGGTTAACACTATAAATGGTGAGATCCAAGAAAGAAATATAGTTATAATCAACATGCCTCACCAATTCTAATTCATAGGTGTTAGTGTTAAGATAACTTTTAAATGCGATAAATAGTTGCGGGTGCCATCCCAAATGACCAGGATATCGTCTATATATCGATACCATTTAACCACATGGGGCCAGATTACAGAAACTTTGCACCGGTGCAAGTGCAAAGTTACACAGTATTAGCACTAGAGCAAAATTGCCCTAGTACAAGAAAGATGCATTTCTACTGCATTTTTGCACCAGGGCAAAATTTGCCCTAGTTCTAATACGCAATGCTATTAGCACTAGGGCAAACTTTGCCCCGATGGAAAAATGCATCAAAAATGTATCTATTTTGCACTAGGGCAATTTTTGCCCTGGTGCTTTTAATATGCCAAATTGCCCTTTTCATGGTGCAGTAGTTTTCTAGTGTGTGCCACTGTTTTTAAAAATAGGTCAAACTTTGCACTAGTGCTAATACTGTGCAACTTTGCCCTTGCATTAGCGCAAAGTTTCTGTAATCTGCCCCTGGTGTCTCCATTTGTGTTCTGAAAATGCAGGTACCTGATCAAATTGTGCCAAAAATAGATTTGCCAGGGCAAGGACATAACAGGCCCCCATGGCAACACCTTGTACCTGTCGGTAATAATCACAATTGAAAGAAAAAAACACATCATTTTGCATAGTGAATATTATAAGTTCTTTAATAAAGTCCACATGTAAATAATGCATAGCTGAGAGGTGTGCACATGATATTTAAAAGCTTGAATAGTAGTGAGTGGTCAATGGAAGTCCAGTCTTCCAGAATTTGTATTATATTTGCAAAGTCGCGCATGTAAGATGTACCTTTCAGCACCATGGGTTGTAAGAACTACTTGTATTTAGACACATTTTCTGTGACCCACCTTTTGCTATTGACTACTGGTCTTACCTCAGATAGTTCTGTAAAAGGTTTATGTAACTTTGGATGACAATACAGCTTTGGCATAATTGGTGTATCTGTGCACAGATGTGTTCTTCATCTGTAAGTAGTATGCCAGTGGCATGCCCTTTGGATACAATTGCTGCATAGTTCTGTGTAACGTTTACAGTGGGGTTCTTTTGTAGTTTAATATAACAACTTGAAATCTCCAAGTGTCGAAGGCCATGGTAATATAGTCTTCTTTATTGAGTGTTACAATATTACCGCCTTTGTCAGCCTCCTTAATTATGATAGTTGTGTCATTGGCCAAATTAGTTAATGCTCTTCGTTCTTGTATGGTAAGATTGTCAAAATGGTTTGGTCAGTTCTTATGTGTGCCCTTGACTTTAAGTTTCTGTAAGTCTGTAAGAACTGCCTTGTAGACGGTTTCAATGATACCGTCTGGCACAGTCACTGGAGTGAGGTGGATTTAACCTTCAAATGTGATTGATTGTATCCGAGTCAATGTCCATATCTTTCATTATCTGTGTTGCTGGTGTGAATGTGTCATCATCCAAGGATAAGAGCAACATGGCGTCATCTACATCTCCTACCATAAAAGTATTGGCTGTAATATGCATGGTAGTGGTAACTGGTTGCATTTAATATTATGAAACACTTCTTAAAATTAAGCTTGCATACAAATTTGAATAAATCAATCTGATTCTCAAAAAGATCAATTCCTATGCAAGGTCCGCAAGGCAGACCTTTGTTCAGTACTCTTGTAGCTTCAGTAGTCTTTCTGAAAGAATCAAGACTAAACTATTGGGTTCTGTCTCTGATTCACAATTTGCTGTCCCTTGTAGTCTCGACTGGTCCAGGGTCTCCTTGAAAAGTTCCATTCTACCACCTCCCTTTCTTACATTGACTCCTCCTCTAGTGTCTCTGCATTTCTGTTATCCATTACAATATCTGTATCTATAGGCTCTGTGAATCATACTTGTTTCATATTCTGCAGTCAGTTGCTCCGCTTGAATCCTTTAATTTGTTGTATAAATACGGTGCTTTGTGTTACTGGATGCTAGCTTCCACTGGTGGTGCCCTCTCACCTTCTGTTTCTGTATCAGAGCTGACTGGTGAAGTATCCGGCAGCATGATGGCCTCAGATGGGATGATAGTGTCAGGGGAAAGTTTGGGAACTGAAATGTTTATATTCTCCCCTTGCATATTACTGCATAACCATGTAGAGGTGTACCGAATAGTAGATTTAAATATTCTGCTGAATACCGATTAGTTTGACAAGTATTCGGCAGGAGCCGAATAGTTAACTTTTTAATAAATAAAGTTATGTAGACAAGAAAAACACTTTGTAAATTAAACACAATTCATAATATTTCTCTACAGAAGATGTTTGTATAAACCCTGAAAGTAATACATTATCATAAACAAACTGTTCAACAACAGCACAGCTTGTATTTGTGTGCATTTATAAGGTTTGCTTGTTGGGCAGGGCCCAAGAAACTAAGACTAGCCCAAAGGTACAGTATGGATATATGCAATCACTGTGAGGGGAGACTGGGTATGTCGATTTGTACTTTCAAACGTTCCTTTCGGGGCTGCCTTTCTTTAGCCTTCTGGCTCCAGCAAAGGCACATTTTAATTCATTTTGTATTTTTATTGGGTTTTTTAAATGCGCCTATACAGCAAATGTTGTTTTGAGGCGCAATAAGACAAGGCGGGGGAACAGGGATGAAAAAAAACTAAACAAAAAAAATTGTCCCACTAGACCTTTTGTCATTTGGATCGTATAAGTGCAGTAGCAAGAAGTGCGGGAGGACAGTGAAGGGGGAAGTGCCAGTCAGAGCGGAATGTGCTAATACTAAGGAGGAAGTGCAGGTAGGAGTGGTGAGCGCACAATATCAGGAGATGGAGGTGGGGAAAAAGGCCCATCGGTTATAAGAGTGTTAAGGGGAGGCCAGGTGGACAAGTGCCAGTGGACTGCACAGAGTGCAGGGAAAAGAAGGTAAACGAGCTAAGTGCAAGGAACAAGCTGAATGGGCTCAATGCATGCAGGCCTAGCCAGGCTAGTGCAGGGTGAGGGAGCTTGGAAGGGCAAGTGCAAGTCTGGGGGGGCATCAGGGGAGACTGGTTGTGGAGGGCCTGGTGGCCTGTAAGAATCTGAAGGAATCCGGCAGCCAGTCAAGAGGCAGACAGGGACACTAGTAGGGGAGGGCAGAGTGACGGAGGAAGAGAAAAGGAAGGTCTTCAGAAGCTTCTGGAACTTAAGGAGGTCTGGCTCAAGTCTGAAAGGGGCAGGGAGGTCATTTCAGAGGCAGGCAACTGCAAAAGAGAGAGATCCATGCCCACTTTCTCCTTGGAAAATTGTCTAATCTGTAGAGAGTTCGAGCTGGAAGACTGAACGTCTCTATCAGGTAGTTATTTAAGGAGAGAGAGAGAGAGTTGGTTGTAGCAGGGTCACAGGCCCCAGAAAGCCTTGAGAATGATGCAGAAGGTGTTGAAAGACAAAGGGGCCGATTCATGGAACAAACGTGCGCCGAAAATCGTTGCGCAAGCAGGCGCAAGCAGGTGCAAGCGCAAAGAACAAGGCGCACTCGCACGCGTGCGATTCATGGAAGTCCCTGCGCGTGTTCACCTCGGGATGTGCGCCAAACCCGTGCATGGCGCACAAGTCACTGCAACATCCCGAAAGGCGTGCGCGACGCGCACAGTGAAAGCGCACAACCTCGGCGCATACACTAGAAAGTGGACGGGACACGGGGCGTAACGCGCGGAATGGGGAACAATGCGCGAAAATAAGGGCGTAACTGGGGATGTACTGCAGGGAAGCAGACGGAACGCCCACACGCACTCGAACCACACGTATTCATGGAATCGAATAGGGCAAAGCCACGCACAGCCAAAGACACGCACAAGCTGAAACACGTCCGCCACATGAAGGCAGGCGGTAGAGTCCCAGCGCATCACAAAAGTGGCAACATACAGCAATTGGGCCTGTGCGAGCGGGGCACGTGTATTGCGGGGTTGCCGGGAAGCAACACACACGATCGAGCGGGGTACGTGTATTTCGGGGGCGCACGGGAAGTCACACACGCGATTGAGCGGGGTACGTGTATTTCGGGTGTGCGTGGGACGTTACACACGCAATTGAGCGGGGTACGTGTATATCGGGGGTGCGCGGGTAGTTACACAGGCGATTGAGCGGGGTACGTGTATTTCTGGGGTGCGCAGGAAGTCACACACGCAATCTCATCAGGGTACGTGTATTTCGGGGTGCGGGGGAAGTATCCCACGCAACATCAGCAGGATACGTGTATTCCAGGGGTGCGCAGGAAGTTCCACACGCAATTCCATCAGGGTACGTGTATTACAGGGGTGCGCGGGAAGTTCCACACGCAATATCATCAGGGTACGTGTATTACAGGGGTGCACGGGGAGCAGCACACGTGAATTGCATGTGTGGGTCCTCCCAGGTGTTCCCTCTACACCCTCCACGGCCCCTGCAGGTGGCTCACACCACAGGGGCCTACCCAGCACATGTCATGCAGGCACCCCATCCACCATGGCCATGCCCACCAGCCAACCCACATGTCAACTTGCACTACTGCCCACCAACGCATGTCCCCCTGCATGCCCAGCCACCAGGGGCACCCTCCACCAGGCCCCCACCCATGTCTCCCACCACCCCCACCCCCCAGTCACCAGGGGCAGCCTCCACCAGGCCCTCACCCATGTCTCCCACCACCCCACCCCCAGCACTGTGGGGCACCTGCCAGCAGGCCCCCACCCATGTCCAACTCATGTTCCCCACCACCCCCTCCCCCCAGCAGTGCAGGGGCAGCCTCCATAAGGCCCCCACCCATGTCTCCCGCCACCCCCACCCCCCAGTCACCAGGGGCACCTGCCAGCAGGCCCCCACCCATGTCCAACTCATGTTCCCCACCACCCCCACCCACCAGCACCGTGGGGCACCTGCCAGCAGGCCCCCACCCATGTCCAACTCATGTTCCCCACCACCCCCACCCCCAGCACCTTGGGGCACCTGCCAGCAGGCCCCCACCCATGTCCAACTCAAGTTCCACACCCCCCCACCCCCCAGCACCGTGGGGCACCTGCCAGCAGGCCCCCACCCATGTCCAACTCATGTTCCCCACCACCCCCACCCCCCAGCCACCAGGGGCAGCCTCCACCAGGCCCCCACCCATGTCTCCCACCACCCCCACCCCCCAGCAGTGCAGGGGCAGCCTCCACCAGGCCCCCACCCATGTCCAACTCATGTTCCCCACCATCCCCACCCCCCAGCACCGTGGGGCACCTGCCAGCAGGCCCCACCCATGTCCAACTCATGTTCCCCACCACCCCCACCCCCCAGCACCGTGGGGCACCTGCCAGCAGGCCCCCACCCATGTCCAACTCATGTTCCCCACCCCCCCACCCCCCAGCACCGTGGGGCACCTGCCAGCAGGCCCCCACCCATGTCCAACTCATGTTCCCCACCACCCCCACCCCCCAGCACTGTGGGGAACCTGCCAGCAGGCCCCCACACATGTCTCACACCACCCTCACCCCCCAGTCACCAGGGGCAGCCTCCACCAGGCCCCCAAACATGTCTCACACCACCCCCACCCCCCAGCAGTGCAGGGGCAGCCTCCACCAGGCCCCCAACCATGTCTCCCACCACCCCCACCCCCCAGCCACCAGGGGCAGCCTCCACCAGGCCCCCACCCATGTCTCCCACCACCCCCACCCCCCAGTCACCAGGGGCAGCCTCCACCAGGCCCCCACCCATGTCTCACAACACCCCCACCCCCCAGCACTGTGGGGCACCTGCCAGCAGGCCCCCACCCATGTCCAACTCATGTTCCCCACCACCCCCACGCCCCAGCACTGTGGGGCACCTGCCAGCAGGCCCCACCCATGTCTCCCACCACCCCCACCCCCCAGCAGTGCAGGGGCAGCCTTCACCAGGCCCCCACCCATGTCTCACACCACCCCCACCCCCCAGCACTGTGGGGCACCTGCCAGCAGGCCCCCACCCATGTCCAACTCATGTTCCCCACCACCCCCATCCCCCAGCACTGTGGGGCACCTGCCAGCAGGCCCCCACCCATGTCCAACTCATGTTCCCCACCACCCACACCCCCCAGCCACCAGGGGCAGCCTCCACCAGGCTCCCACCCATGTCTCACACCACCCCCACCCCCCAGCAGTGCAGGGGCAGCCTCCACCAGGCCCCCACCCATGTCTCACACCACCCCACCCCCCAGCAGTGCAGGGCAGCCTCCACCAGGCTCCCACCCATGTCTCACACCACCCCCACCCCCCAGCAGTGCAGGGGCAGCCTCCACCAGGCCCCCACACATGTCTCACACCACCCCCACCCCCCAGTCACCAGGGGCAGCCTCCACCAGGCCCCCACCCATGTCTCACACCACCCCCACCCCCCCAGTCACCAGGGGCAGCCTCCACCAGGCCCCCACCCATGTCTCCCACCACCCCCACCCCCCCAGTCACCAGGGGCAGCCTCCACCAGGCCCCCACCCATGGCTCCCACCACCCCCACCCCCAGCAGTGCAGGGGCAGCCTCCACCAGGCCCCCACCCATGTCCAACTCATGTTCCCCACCACCCCCACCCCCAGCACCGTGGGGCACCTGCCAGCAGGCCCCCACCCATGTCCAACACATGTTCCCCAACACCCCCACCCCCAGCCACCAGGGGCAGCCTCCACCAGGCCCCCACCCATGTCTCACACCACCCCCACCCCCCCAGTCACCAGGGGCAGCCTCCACCAGGCCCTCACCCATGTCTCACACAACCCCCAACCCCCAGGAGTTCAGGGGCAGCCTCCTCCAGGCCCCCACCCATGTCTCCCACCACCCCCACCCCCCAGCCACCAGGCGCAGCCTCCACCAGGCCCCCACCCATGTCTCCCACCACCCCAACCCCCCCAGCAGTGCAGGGGCAGCCTCCACCAGGCCCCCACCTATGTCTCACACCACCCCCACCCCCCAGCACTGTTGGGCACCTGCCAGCAGGCCCCCACCCATGTCCAACTCATGTTCCCCACCACCCCCACCCCCCAGCCACCAGGGGCAGCCTCCACCAGGCCCCCACCCATGTCTCACACCACCCCCACCCCCAGTCACCAGGGGCAGCCTCCACCAGGCCCCCACCCATGTCTCACACCACCCCCACCCCCCAGCAGTGCAGGGACAGCCTCCACCAGGCCCCCACCCATGTCTCCCACCACCCCCACCCCCCAGCAGTGCAGGGGCAGCCTCCACCAGGCCCCACCCATGTCTCCCACCACCCCTACCCCCCAGCCACAAGGGGCAGCCTCCACCAGGCCCCCACCCATGTCTCCCACCACCCCCACCCCCCAGCAGTGCAGGGGCAGCCTCCACCAGGCCCCCACCCATGTCTCACACCACCCCCACCCCCCAGCACTGTGGGGCACCTGCCAGCAGGCCCCCACCCATGTCCAACTCATGTTCCCCACCACCCCCACCCCCCAGCCACCAGGGGCAACCTCCACCAGGCCCCCACCCATGTCTCACACCACCCCACCCCCCCAGTCACCAGGGGCAGCCTCCACCAGGCCCCCACCCATGTCTCACACCACCCCCACCCCCCAGCAGTGCAGGGGCAGCCTCCACCAGGCCCCCACCCATGTCTCACACTGCCCCCACCCCCCAGCAGTGCAGGGGCAGCCTCCACAAGGCCCCCACCCATGTCTCCCACCACTCCCACCCCCCAGCCACCAGGGGTAGCCTCCACCAGGCCCCCACCCATGTCTCCCACCACCCCCACCCCCCAGCAGTGCAGGGGCAGCCTCCACCAGGCCCCCACCCATGTCTCACACGACCCCCACCCCCCAGCACTGTGGGGCACCTGTCAGCAGGCCCCCACCCATGTCCAACTCATGTTGCCCACCACCCCCACCCCCCAGCCACCAGGGGCAGCCTCCACCAGGCCCCCACCCATGTCTCACACCACCCCCATCCCCCCAGTCACCAGGGGCAGCCTCCACCAGGCCCCCACCCATGTCTCACACCACCCCCACCCCCAGCACTGTGGGGCACCTGCCAGCAGGCCCCCACCCATGTCCAACTCATGTTCCCCACCACCCCCACCCCCCAGCACTGTGGGGCACCTGCCAGCAGGCCCCACCCATGTCGACCACCACCCCCACCCCCCAGCAGTGCAGGGGCAGCCTCCACCAGGCCCCCGCACATGTCTCACACAACCCCCACCCCCCAGCACTGTGGGGCACCTGCCAGCAGGCCCCCACCCATGTCCAACTCATGTTCCACACCACCCCCACCCGCCAGCACCGTGGGGCACCTGCCAGCAGGCCCCCACCCATGTCCAACTCATGTTCCCCACCACCCCCACCCCGCAGCACTGTGGGGCACCTGCCAGCAGGCCCCCACCCATGTCCAACTCATGTTCCCCACCACCCCCACCCCCAGCCACCAGGGGCAGCCTCCACCAAGCCCCCACCCATGCCTCACACCACCCTCACCCCCCAGTCACCAGGGGCAGCCTCCACCAGGCCCCCCCCATGTCTCACACCACCCCCACTCCCCAGCAGTGCAGGGGCAGCCTCCACTAGGCCCCCACCCATGTCTCCCACCACCCCCACCCCCCAGCCACCAGGGGCAGCCTCCGCCAGGCCCCCACCCATGTCTCCCACCACCCCCACCCCCCAGCAGTGCAGGGGCAGCCTCCACCAGGCCCCAACCCATGTCTCACACCACCCCCACCCCCCAGCACCGTGGGGCACCTGCCAGCCGGCCCCCACCCATGTCCAACTCATGTTCCCCACCACCCCCACCCCCCAGCACCGTGGGGCACCTGCCAGCAGGCCCGCACTCATGTCCAACTCATGTTCCCCACCACCCCCACCCCCCAGCACCGTGGGGCACCTGCCAGAAGGACCCACCCATGTCCAACTCATGTTCATAACCACCCCCGCCCCCTAGCCACCAGGGGCAGCCTCCACCAGGCCCCCACCCATGCCTCACACCACCCTCACCCCCCAGTCACCAGGGGCAGCCTCCACCAGCCCCCCCCATGTCTCACACCACCCCCACTCCCCAGCAGTGCAGGGGCAGCCTCCACTAGGCCCCCACCCATGTCTCCCACCACCCCCACCCCCCAGCCACCAGGGGCAGCCTCCACCAGGCCCCCACCCATGTCTCCCACCACCCCCACCCCCAGCAGTGCAGGGGCAGCCTCCACCAGGCCCCGACCCATGTCTCACACCACCCCCACCCCCCAGCACCGTGGGGCACCTGCCAGCCGGCTCCCACCCATGTCCAACTCATGTTCCCCACCACCCCCACCCCCCAGCACCGTGGGGCACCTGCCAGCAGGCCCGCACTCATGTCCAACTCATGTTCCCCACCACCCCCACCCCCCAGCACCGTGGGGCACCTGCCAGAAGGACCCACCCATGTCCAACTCATGTTCATAACCACCCCCGCCCCCTAGCCACCAGGGGCAGCCTCCACCAGGCCCCCACCCATGTCTCACACCACCCCCACCCCCCCAGTCACCAGGGGCAGCCTCCACCAGGCCCCCACCCATGTCTCCCACCACCCCCACCCCCCAGCACTGTGGGGCACCTGCCAGCAGGCCCCCACCCATGTTCAACTCTTATTCCCCACCACCCCAACCCCCCAGCCACCTGGGGCAGCCTCCACCAGTCCCCCACCCATGTCTCCCACCACCCCCACCCCCCAGCAGTGCAGGGGCAGCCTCCACCAGGCCCCCAGCCATGTCCAACTCATGTTCCCCACCACCCCCACCCCCCAGCACCGTGGGGCACCTGCCAGCAGGCCCCCACCCATGTCCAACTCATGTTCCCCACCACCCCCACCCCCCAGCACCGTGGGGCACCTGCCAGCAGGTCCCCACCCATGTCCAACTCATGTTCCCCACCACCCTAACCCCCCAGCACCGTGGGGCACCTGCCAGCAGGCCCCCACCCATGTCCAACTCATGATCCCCACCACCCCCACCCCCCAGCACTGTGGGGCACCTGCCAGCAGGCCCCCACCCATGTCCAACTCATGTTCCCCACCACCCCCACCCCTCAGCCACCAGGGGCAGCCTCCACCAGGCCCCCACCCATGTCTCACACCACCCCCACCCCCCCAGTCACCAGGGGCAGCCTCCACCAGGCCCCACCCATGTCTCACACCACCCCCACCCCCCAGCAGTGCAGGGGCAACCTCCACCAGGCCCCCACCCATGTCTCCCACCACCCCCACCCCCCAGCCACCAGGGGCAGCCTCCACCAGGCCCCCACCCATGTCTCCCACCACCCCCAACCCCCAGCAGTGCAGGGGCAGCCTCCACCAGGTCCCCATCCATGTCTCACACCACCCCCAACCCCCAGCACTGTGGGGCACCTGCCAGCAGGCCCCCACCCATGTCCCCGCCCATCCCCACCCCCCAGCCACCAGGGGCAGCCTCCACCAGGCCCATACCCATGTCTCCCACCTCCCCCACCCCCCAGCAGTGCAGGGGCAGCCTCCACCAGGCCCCCACCCATGTCTCACACCACCCCACCCCCCCAGTCACCAGGGGCAGCCTCCACCAGGCCCCCACCCATGTCTCACACCACCCCCACCCCCAGCACTGTGGGGCACCTGCCAGCAGGCCCCCACCCATGTCCAACTCATGTTCCCCACCACCCCCACCCCCCAGCACTGTGGGGCACCTGCCAGCAGGCCCCACCCATGTCTCCCACCACCCCCACCCCCCAGCAGTGCAGGGGCAGCCTCGACCAGGCCCCCACCCATGTGTCACACCACCCCCACCCCCCAGCACTGTGGGGCACCTGCCAGCAGGCCCACACCCATGTCCAACTCATGTTCCACACCACCCCCACCCCCCAGCACCATGGGGCACCTGCCAGCAGGCCCCCACCCATGTCCAACTCAAGTTCCCCACCACCCCCACCCCCCAGCACTGTGGGGCACCTGCCAACAGGCCCCCACCCATGCCCAACTCATGTTCCCCACCACCCCCACCCCCCAGCCACCAGGGGCAGCCTCCACCAGGCCCCCACCCATGTCTCACACCACCCCCACCACCCAGCAGTGCAGGGGCAGCCTCCACCAGGCCCCCACCCATGTCTCACACCACCCCCACCCCCCAGCAGTGCAGGGGCAGCCTCCACCAGGCCCCCACCTATGTCTCACACCACCCCACCCCCCAGCAGTGCAGGGGCAGCCTCCACCAGGCCCCCACCCATGTCTCACACCACCCCCACCCCCCCCAGTCACCAGGGGCAGCCTCCACCAGGCCCCCACCCATGTCTCACACCACCCCACCCCCCCAGTCACCAGAGGCAGCCTCCACCAGGCCCCCACCCATGTCGCCCACCACCCCCACCCCCCCAGTCACCAGGGGCAGCCTCCACCAGGTCCCACCCATGTCTCCCACCACCCCCACCCCCCAGCAGTGCAGGGGTAGCCTCCACCAGGCCCCCACCCATGTCCAACTCATGTTCCCCACCACCCCCATCCCCCATCACCGTGGGGCACATGCCAGCAAGCCCCCACCCATGTCCAACTCATGTTCCCCACCACCCCCACCCCCCAGCACCGTGGGGCAACTGCCAGCAGGCCCCCACCCATGTCCAACTCATGTTCCCCACCACCCCCACCCCCCAGTCACCAGAGGCAGCCTCCACCAGGCCACCACCCATGTCTCCCACCACCCCCACCCTCCCAGTCACCAGGGGCAGCCTCCACCAGGCCCCCACCCATGTCTCACACCACCCCCATCCCCCAGCAGTGCAGGTGCAGCCTCCACCAGGCCCCCACCCATGTCTCCCACCACCCCCACCCCCCAGCCACCAGGGGCAGCCTCCACCAGGCCCCCACCCATGTCTCCCACCACCCCCACCCCCCAGCAGTGCAGGGGCAGCCTCCACCAGGCCCCACCCATTTCTCACACCACCCCCACCACCCAGCACTGTGGGGCACCTGCCAGCAGGCCCCCATCCATGTCCAACTCATGTTCCCCACCACCCCCACCCCACAGCCACCAGGGGCAGCCTCCACCAGGCCCCCACCCATGTCTCACACCACCCCCACCCCCCCAGTCACCAGGGGCAGCCTCCACCAGGCCCCCACCCATGTCTCACACCACCCCCACCCCCCAGCAGTGCAGGGGCAGCCTCCACCAGGCCCCCACCCATGTCTCCCACCACCCCCACCCCCCAGCAGTGCAGGGGCAGCCTCCACCAGGACCCCACCCATGTCTCACACCACCCCCACCCCACAGCACTGTGGGGCACCTGCCAGCAGGCCCCCACCCATGTCCAACTCATGTTCCCCATCACCCCCACCCCCCAGCCACCAGGGGCAGCCTCCACCAGGGCCCCACCCATGTCTCACACCACCCCCACCCCCCCCAGTCACCAGGGGCAGCCTCCACCAGGCCCCCACCCATGTCTCACACCACCCCCACCCCCCAGCAGTGCAGGGGCAGCCTCCACCAGGCCCCCACCCATGTCTCACACCGCCCCCACCCCCCAGCAGTGCAGGGGCAGCCTCCACCAGGCCCCCACCCATGTCTTCCACCGCCCCCACCCCCCAGCAGTGCAGGGGCAGCCTCCACCAGGACCCCACCCATGTCTCACACCACCCCCACCCCACAGCAGTGCAGGTGCAGCCTCCACCAGGCCCCCACCCATGTCTCACACCACCCCCACCCCCCAGCACTGTGGGGCACCTGCCAGCAGGCCCCCACCCATGTCCAACTCATGTTCCCCACCACCCCCACCCCCCAGCCACCAGGGGCAGCCTCCACCAGGCCCCCACCCATGTCTCACACCACCCCCACCCCCCAGTCACCAGGGGCAGCCTCCACCAGGCCCACACCCATGTCTCACACCACCCCCACCCCCCAGCACTGTGGGGCACCTGCCAGCAGGCCCCCACCCATGTCCAACTCATGTTCCCCACCACCCCCACCCCCCAGCACTGTGGGGCACCTGCCAGCAGGCCCCACCCATGTCTCCCACCACCCCCACCCCCAGCAGTGCAGGGGCAGCCTCCACCAGGCCCCCACCCATGTCTCACACAACCCCCACCCCCCAGCACTGTGGGGCACCTGCCAGCAGGCCCCCACCCATGTCCAACTCATGTTCCACACCACACCCACCCCCCAGCAACGTGGGGCACCTGCCAGCAGGCCCCCACCCATGTCCAACTCATGTTCTCCACCACCCCCACCCCCCAGCCACCAGGGGCAGCCTCCACCAGGCCCCCACCCATGTCTCACACCACCCCCACCCCCCAGTAGTGCAGGGGCAGCCTCCACCAGGCCCCCACCCATGTCTCACACCACCCATACCCCCCAGCAGTGCAGGGGCAGCCTCCACCAGGCCCCCACCCATGTCTCACACCACCCCAACCCCCCAGTCACCAGGGGCAGCCTCCACCAGGACCCCACCCATGTCTCACACCACCCCCACCCCCCCAGTCACCAGGGGCAGCCTCCACCAGGCCCCCACCCATGTATCCCACAACCCCCATCCCCCCAGTCACCAGGGGCAGCCTCCACCAGGCCCCCACCCATGTCCAACTCATGTTCCCCACCACCCCCACCCCCCAGCACCATGGGGCATCTGCCAGCAGGCCCCCACCCATGTCCAACTCATGTTCCCCACCACCCCCACCCCCCAGCACCGTGGGGCACCTGCCAGCAGGCCCCGACCCATGTCCAACTCATGTTCCCCACCAACCCCACCCCCCAGCCACAAGGGACAGCCTCTACCAGGCCCCCACCCATGTCTCACACCACCCCTACCCCCCCAGTCACCAGGGGCAGCCTCCACAAGGCCCCCACCCATGTCTCACACCACCCCCACCCCCCAGCAGTGCAGGGGCAGCCTCTACCAGGCCCCCACCCATGTCTCCCAACACCCCCACCCCCCAGCCACCATGGGAAGCCTCCACCAGGCCCCCACCCATGTCTCCCACCACCCCCACCCCCCAGCAGTGCAGGGGCAGCCTTCACCAGGCCCCCACCCATGTCTCACACCACCCCCACCCCCAGCACTGTGGGGCACCTGCCAGCAGGCCCCCACCCATGTCCAACTCATGTTCCCCACCACCCCCACCCCCCAGCCACCAGGGGCAGCCTCCACCAGGCCCCCACCCATGTCTCACACCACCCCCACCCCCCCAGTCACCAGGGGCAGCCTCCACCAGGCCCCCACCCATGTCTCACACCACCCCACCCCCCAGCAGTGCAGGGGCAGCCTCCACCAGGCCCCCACCCATGCCTCACACCTCCCCCACCCCCCAGCAGTGCAGGGGCAGCCTCCACCAGGCCCCCACCCATGTCTCCCACCACCCCCACGCCCCAGCCACCAGGGGCAGCCTCCACCAGGCCCCCACCCATGTCTCCCACCACCCCCACCCCCCAGCAGTGCAGGGGCAGCCTCCACCAGGCCCCCACCCATGTCTCACACCATCCCCACCCCCCAGCACTGTGGGGCACCTGCCAGCAGGCCCCCACCCATGTCCAACTCATGTTCCCCACCACCCCCACCCCCCAGCCACCAGGGGCAGCCTCCAGCAGGCCCCCACCCATGTCTCACACCACCCCCACCCCCCTAGTCACCAGGGGCAGCCTCCACCAGGCCCCCACCCATGTCTCACACCACCCCCACCCCCCAGCAGTGCAGGGGCAGCCTCCACCAGGCCCCCACCCATGTCTCACACCACCCCCACCCCCCAGCAGTGCAGGGGCAGCCTCCACCAGGCCCCCACCCATGTCTCCCATCACCCCCACCCCCCAGCAGTGCAGGGGCAGCCTCCACCAGGCCCCCACCCATGTCTCACACAACCCCCACCCCCCAGCACTGTGGGGCACCTGCCAGCAGGCCACCACCCATGTCCAACTCATGTTCCCCACCACCCCAACCCCCCAGCCACCAGGGGCAGCCTCCACCAGGCCCCCACCCATGTCTCACACCACCCCCACCCCTCCAGTCACCAGGGGCAGCCTCCACCAGGCCCCCACCCATGTCTCACACCACCCCCACCCCCCAGCACTGTGGGGCACCTGCCAGCAGGCCCCCACCCATGTCCAACTCATGTTCCCCACCACCCCCACCCCCCAGCACTGTGGGGCACCTGCCAGCAGGCCCCACCCATGTCTCCCACCACCCGCACCCCCCAGCATTGCAGGGGCAGCCTCCACCAGGCCCCCACCCATGTCTCACACAACCCCCACCCCCCAGCACTGTGGGGCACCTGCCAGCAGGCCCCCACCCATGTCCAACTCATGTTCCCCACCACCCCCACCCCCCAGCACTGTGGGGCACCTGCCAGCAGGCCCCCACCCATGTCCAACTCATGTTCCCCACCACCCCCAGCCACCAGGGACAGCCTCCACCAGGCCCCCACCCATGTCTCACACCACCCCCACCCCCCAGCAGTGCAGGGGCAGCCTCCACCAGGCCCCCACCCATGTCTCTCACCACCCCCACACCCCAGCAGTGCAGGGGCAGCCTCCACCAGGCCCCCACCCATGTCTCACACCACCCCCACCCCCCCAGTCACCAGGGGCAGCCTCCACCAGGCCCCCACCCATGTCTCACACCACCCCCACCCCCCCAGTCACCAGGGGCAGCCTCCACCAGGCCCCCACCCATGTCTCCCACCACCCCCACCCCCCCAGTCACCAGGGGCAGCCTCCACCAGGCCCCCACCCATGTCTCCCACCACCCCCACCCCCCAGCAGTGCAGGGGCATCCTCCACCAGGCCCCCACCCATGTCCAACTCATGTTCCCCACCACCCCCACCCCCCAGCACCGTGGGGCACCTGCCAGCAGGCCCCCGCCCATGTCCAACTCATGTTCCCCACCACCCCCACCCCCCAGCACCGTGGGGCACCTGCCAGCAGGCCCCCACCCATGTCCAACTCATGTTCCCCACCACCCCAACACCCCAGCATCGTGGGGCACCTGCCAGCAGGCCCCCACCCATGTCCAACTCATGTTCCCCACCACCCCCACCCCCCAGCACTGTGGGGCACCTGCCAGCAGGCCCCCACCCATGTCCAACTCATGTTCCCCACCACCCCCACCCCCCAGCACCGTGGGGCACCTGCCAGCAGGCCCCCACCCATGTCCAACTCATGTTCCCCACCACCCCCACCCCCCAGCAGTGCAGGGGCAGCCTCCACCAGGCCCCCACCCATGTCTCCCAGCACCCCCACCCCCCAACAGTGCAGGGGCAGCCTCCACCAGGCCCCCACCCATGTCTCCCACCACCCCCAACCCCCAGCAGTGTAGGGGCACCTGCCAGCAGGCCCCCACCCATGTCCAACTCATGTTCCCCACCACCCCCACCCCCCAGCACTGTGGGGCACCTGCCAGCAAGCCCCCACCCATGTGCAACTCATGTTCCCCAGCCAACATGTCATCACAATCTAGATCCCTGGACCCTATGGTCAGCCTCCAAATGCAAAACACCCACCCGAGTATTGCATCCACCCACTCATAATTTGCAATTAGATCACAGAACACCAATTGCAAGTTCCGAAACAAACACATTTCCCTCACATACACCCAATGGGTGTCAGTGAATCTCAAAACACATATCATGAAATGAATGAAACCAATGAGATACCACACATTGAAGTTCACCAAAAATAATATGTATTAAAGGAAACATCAATAGAATAAAAAATGAAGAAACAGAAACGTGAATGTACAAAAATGAAAAGAAGCATGTCTGTCAAAAAAAGCAAAACCAAAAATAAAAATCCAAAGTATTGTCCAAAGTCGATGTCCACAAAACAAAATCCAATGGGAAATGAAAAAGAAAGCCATTGCTCCATGGTCAAAAATAGAAAAAAAAATACAATCCAACAGTGAACTATGTACATGGGAACAATCCAGGGTCCATTATCCCAACAAAATAAAGGAAACCTATCCAACTACACTAACTAATAAAATAAACTATATACAAAAATGTGGCCAATGTCCGAAAAGGTCCAAATAAAATAAAAACAAAAATGAAACCTAACACTACCTAGAAACTATGTACAAGGGCAGCGGGCTAGTTTCACGGCTCACTTGTGGATGTTCCGGGCCAGGGCATCATCGAACTCCTCCTCAATGTCCCGGAGGCGGTCCTCCTCCATGGCCCCGAGGGTCCGCAGGGCCGTGGACGTCTCCACCTCCAAACCCCTGCGGATTGCCTCGAGGCACTCGGCCCGCCTCAGGGCCCGTCGCATGGAGTTCTACGCCCTGAACATTGTGAGCCGTGCCTCTTCCGCCCGCTGCCGTTCCGCATCTATGGCGTGGCCCAACCACTGCCACACGGAAGACACTCTCTGTCCTGGGTCCTCCTGCCCTCCGGCCGATGCCTGCCCCTCCGATGTCGAAGGCCCCGAGGCTTCATGGCTCCCACCACATTGCTGCTGCTGCTGTGCCTCTGCCCGTGCACTGCCTCCTGCTGCCTGCACATCCTCCGCCGGCTGGGGTGCAGTCGTAGATGTGGCCACCCCTGCTGGACGTCCGACTCCCGACTGTGGCAGGGATGCCTCCTCCACCAGCCTGGCCGCACCGTCAGAGGCAGCTCCACAGGGCACCCAGGTGACTGATGGGTGGGAAGATGGCACAGAGGACGACTGGCGCGTAGGGGGTCCAGTTGAGGAGGGGGTCGGAGCAAGCCCCATCAGACGGAGGAATCCGGCCTGGGTGACCTGTCCCAGCAGGCTGACGTGGTCAACGAGCCATTCGAGAAGACGTGCAGTCTCTCCATTAAAAGACTGCAGGTCACCTTGCATGGCCCGTTGACGCAACGCCACACCAGCCAGGACAGGCTCAACCCGGACCTGGATAGCCACGTCCGCAGGCAGAGGAAGGCCAGTTGACATGAGCTCATCCCCTGCCTGAAAACGGGTCTGGACGTAGGCATCCCTGCTGGTGCAAGAAGATGCAGGGACAGGATCGGGGACAGGATTGCACACAGGCACCTCCGCGGCGGCCTGTGCTGCCTCCTGTCCCTGGTCCTGCACTGCACCACTAGCACCAGTGGGATCCCCACCTCCAGACACCGTATCTGGTGCTTGCACGGCCTCCTCCTCCACCAAACTCCTCACCAACCTGGATGACTCCGTGCCATCTTCCCCTGTTGGGCCCTGTGGGGTCCCAGCTGCCCCTTCTGCTGCCGAGGAGTCCAACTCCAACCTCCGCCTCTTGGACCTCCCCCCGGCAGCTGCGGCCTGGGACGCGGCACCGGACTCCTCACTCCCCGACGAGATGACAACCTGGGAGGGGAGCCGGGCCTTGCGTCTCCGGCTGGCGGTCGGATCCCCGCCGCTGTGCTCCACAGCACCTTCTCCGCCCTCTTCATCAGTTGATGCTGCAGACAGGGAGAAACAAAACACAGGCATCAGGGCACTGTACAATGGACACATACACACATGACAGTTGCACATGAGTGGCATTGGCAAACCTCAGATATGTCATCACAATCCACAACACACATGTCATTACAACTCGCACACATGAGCCATACCACAGCCATATCGCAACTGCCACACCATCCATACACATACAACAGCATGAGCAGCCAAAGGTGAGCCAGACATCACATGCAACACAGGAAGTGCACCACACATGTACACACACCACCACACTTGCATGCATGTGTACACCTCTGCCAAGTGTCGCACTGTTCAGACGGGCATCCATGTCACATCTGCCAATCAGGCTTCCACATACCGCTGTCACATGCATCCATGTTGCATCACTGTTGCACCCTTGTCAAATACACACACATGCACATGTACACAGTGCTGATACACAGCCTGCGCTGGCAGACCCTGAGCCTGGGTGGCGGTGTCCACAGCTGCACCTGCAGCTACCACTACCCTTGGGCCCGTGGCAGTCGATGGAACGGACTGCCGGGTCATATGGGTGCCAGTGCCAGATGCAGGAGCTGCATCCCCCGGAACCACAGGGGGTGGTGGCATGGCTGCACCAACACATGGCACAACATTGTGCTCAAGTGGCGCACCCCTGCCTCTTCCCCGTCTGTGGCTGCCCTGGACACCCTGGAGTCCCCCTACTCCTTGGTCACCACGGTCACGTCCCCGACCACGCCCGCCACGAGGAGTACACCCAGCTGAGGCGCCACTCACCTTTGGTAGCCTCCCAACCATGGCACAGATGTAGTAGTGCTGGCACAGATGGAGTGCAGATAATGGGAGGTGTACACCACAATTGACTGGGCAATTGGGGTGAAGGGGGTGGGAAGCAAGATGTTAACAGCCCCCCTGCACCTGCAAGGCTGTATGTGACCCCGGTGATGTGTTGACGGGTCACGCAATGCTCAGGCACCCCAAAACTGCAGTAAAACCGTGCATGCAACCCTGCAGCCTACGTGTGTGGATTCAACCTCCCGCACTACGCGGTGGCACCCAGTAACACGAATAACGCATATGCGTGGGACACGCAGGCTACTATGACATCGAAAATGGGTGCGATACACAGGGGCACCCGCAGTGGGAAAAAGAGCGTGTGCGACTCACCGTCTGACTAGCGCGATGCAGAAAAACACGCGTAGCCAATACCCCCGCCAAAAGAAGAGATACGTCCTTGATAGCTGTGAAGTTGTGATGGCGCGCGAAACAACAGGAAGCAGCAACACACGTCAGTCTCCACGAAAGGCACGTACAGCGAACTGCTGGGCCCGCTCACCTTTAACCCGTGCTGAGGGAAACGCACGCGCGCGTCACGTCACTTAATCGCATGGGCCCTTTCCTCGTATTACATGCGGACGTGCAGTTTTTCACGCGCGCTTACGCGCATGGGCCCTTTCCTCGTATTACACACGGACGTGCAGTTTCCACGCGCGCTTACGCGCATGGCCCTTTCCTCGTATTACACGGGTACGTGCAGTTTTTCACACGTGCTGAAATGCCCATGCACGTCTGTACGCGTCACGTCACAGGGGAGCTTGCGCTTGAGGGGCCTTCTGTCCAATGAAAATGCGTATGCGTGCAGAAGCGCTTACGTGCTAAGGGCCTTTCCTCGAATTACACGCTGATGTGCAGATTTTTCACGTGCCAAATCACTCCGTATCAAGCTGGCCACGCGTAAGCACACGGAAGACCACGCTCCTGCCCAGAAGGCCGAACTACTGCCCCCCAGAGCCCCGAGCACGCTCCCACCTGCCATCTGCTGCTGCCTGACTGCCTGCTGCCCACGTGCACTGCCATTTGCTGCCTGCACATCAGCCAGGGGTGCTGTTGTTGTCACCACCCCTGCTGGAACCGAAGACTCCCGACTGGGATTCCATCACTCCACAGCCAAGCCCCAGGACCCAGTTGCCCACCCACTCCTGCCTCTGGGGTTGTCATGTCGGGGCAAACACCATCTGTGACCACTGACAACCCCGGCCAGAGAGGCAGAGGGGCACCAGCTTCAGTGCCACCGAAGTTGGTGTCCTGGTGGAGCAAGTCCTGGGGCAGTATGATGCCCTCTTTGGAAGTTCCCGTGCCGAGAAGGAAGGACGGACTCGGATCTGGACTGACATTGTGACTGCCATCAACGCGGAGGGGGTGGCAGTCCGCGACTTACAACATGTCAGGAAGCGCTGGGAGGACTTCAGGTCCAGGACCCTGAACAAGGCCCGGCGCCTCTTTAAGGCAGCGGATGCCAAGGGGCGCCAGGGCCACTTGTGGGAAGAACAGATGAGGGTCCTGGAACGCATATCCCCAGCGCTCCACGTCCAGGTCCTAGAGAAGCAGACCCATCTGGAGTCGAGCGGTGAGTGTACATGCATCCTGATTGTGAGCAGTGCGTGTGGTGATTATTCAGTAGTGTGCAGGTTGCACATCTGTTTGTATGGGGTCGAGTATGGGTGGGGGTGTACAGGGCCGTGGGGCTGACACATGCGAGGGCTGTAATGTGTGAGACATGGATGGTGCTTGTGTGTGTAGGCTTGCATGCCAAATGCAGTTGTGTGGGCACACATGTTTGGATGAATGTGTATGTAAGTAGACATGTCCGTGATGTCACGCATGTATGTTGTTTTCGGCTGCATGTATCAGCACTGTGTACATGTGCATGTGTGTGTATTTGACAAGGGTGCAACAGTGATGCAACATGGATGCATGTGACAGCGGTATGTGGAAGCCTGATTGGCAGATGTGAGATGGATGCCCGTCTGAACAGTGCGACACTTGGCAGAGGTGTACACATGCATGCAAGTGTGGTGGTGTGTGTACATGTGTGGTGCACTTCCTGTGTTGCATGTGATGTCTGGCTCACCTTTGGCTGCTCATGCTGTTGTATGTGTATGGATGGTGGTGGCAGTTGCGATATGGCTGTGGTATGGCTCATGTGTGCGAGTTGTAATGCATGTGTGTTGTGGATTGTGATGACATGTCTGAGGTACAAGAGTACCACAGCCACCCCATACACGTGTTTCAACCTTGTTGGGCATCATCAGTGAGGTGAAGCTGCGCCCCTCTAAGAACAGTGAGCAAGGGGTCCACGTCTGGATTCCCCTGGTAACTTAGGGTGAGACCCAAAGTTACTTGGTATGCAAAACAGAGGGGGGTCTGGGAAACTCTCTACCAGCACGAACACAGCCCATTGACTTGTTCTTGGGTGGATGGCCCCTGGGAGAGTCTCAACCAAGTCTTTATCTCACTGTTCTTTTCACAGCGAAGAAATGTTCCCACATATCAGTCTTTGTCCTGCCCAGGGGCAGTCCAGCACCCAAATGCTAGGCTCACTGTTCTTAGAGAAACAGTTTCACCTCACTGATGATGCCCAACAAGACTGAAACAAGTGTATGGGGTTACTGATGGTACTCTTGTTCAGAGGAGAATTGCCTAGCATTTCGGCGCTGGACTGCCCCTGGGCAGGACAAAGGCTGATATGCGGGGACATTTCTTCTCTGTGAAAGGGACAGTGAGCTAAAGACTTGGTAGAGTCTCTCCCAGGTGTTATTCACCCAAGAACAGGTCATTGGGATGTGTTCGTGCTGGTAGAGAGATTCCCAGAACCCCCTTTGTTTTGCATATATATATATTCAATGAAAAAACTTTGTTAAAGGGACGTTATGGTTAAGTTGCGCTACTAAAAACCTATGAAATTCAGTGAAAAAACTTTGTTAAAGGGACGTTATGGTAAAATTGCGCTACTAAAAACCTATGAAATTCAGTAAAACAACTTTGTCAAAGGAACGTTATGGTTCCAAGTAAAACCGAAAAACCCTTGAAATTCGCCAGTTATGGTAAGCTAAGCAACCATAACTCGCGCCACCACCGTGCACTGCTAAGACTAACACCCAGGACATCAAAGATGACATCACAAATGTCATTGATGACTTTGACAAAGTTTTTTCACTGAATTTCATAGGTTTTTAGTAGCGCAACTTTACCATAACGTCCCTTTAACAAAGTTTTTTCACTGAATTTCATAGGTTTTTAGTAGCGCAACTTAACCATAACGTCCCTTTAACAAAGTTTTTTCATTGAATTTCATAGGTTTTTATTAGTGCAACTTAACCATAACGTCCCTGTAACATTATTTTTTTACTAAATTTTAAAGGTTTTTATTAGTACAACGTGACCATAACATCCTTTTCAATAGATGAAGACCACTAACATCTTATGTCCTCAAAGTGGGAATGCCGGGTGGTAAAAAAAACAAAAAGATTTTCCTTCCTACGCCGGGACGCCTGCGGCGTCTCGGTGTAGGAAGGAAAATGTTTTACCAAGATGGCCACCATGGAAAGGGAAGGCGGGGTATATAAAGAACATAACGGCGCATGAGCGGGGTTGGGGGGGGCACAGGGGAGACACATGGGCATGAGCGGGGGTGAGAGGGTACAGGGTACAAACGGGGCATGAGCAGGGGGTGGGAGGGAAAAGGAAGGAAACACAGGGCATGAGCGGTGGTGGGGGGAACACGAGAGAGACACGGGGTATGAGCAGGGGGTTGGGAGGAACACGAGGGAGACACAGGGCATGAGCGGGGGTACAGGGCACATACGGGACATTAGCGGGGTGGGGAGGTAAGGAGAGAGACAAGGGGCATGAGCAGGTGGTGGGGGAACACGAGGGAGACACGGAGCATGAGCGGGGGGTGGGGGGTAACACGAGGGAAACAAGGGGCATGAGCGGGGGTGGGGGGCACACGAGGGAGACACGGGGCATGAGCGGGGGGTGGGGGGCAATAGGAGACAGACACGGGGCATGAGCAGGGGGTGGGGGGCAACAGGAGACAGACACGGGGCATGGGTGGGAGCAAGAGGAGACAGACAGGGGGCATGAGCGGGGTTGGGGGGAACAGGAGACAGACACGGGGCATGAGCGGGGGGTGGGGGGTACAGAAGACAGACATGGGGCATGAACGGGGTAGTGGGGAGCAACAGGAGAGAAACATGGGGCATGAGCGGGGGGTGAGGTGGTACAGGAGACAGACACGGGGCATGAGCAGGGGGTGGGGGGCAACAGAAGAGAGACACAGGGCATGAGCGGGGGGTGGGGGGGTACAGGAGACAGACACGAGGCATGAGCGGGGGGTGGGGGGCAACAGGAGAGAGACATGGGACATGAGCGGGTGGGAGGAACAGGAGACAGACACGGGGCATGAGCAGGGGGGGCAACAGGAGACAGACATGGGGCATGAGCGGGGGGCGGGGGGGTACAGGAGACAGACACGAGCATGAGCGGGGGGTGGGGGGTACAGGAGACAGACACAGGGCATGAGCAGGGGGTGGGGGGCAACAGGAGAGAGACACGGGGTATGAGCGGGGGTGGGGGGAACAGGAGACAGACACAGGGCATGAGCGGGGGGTGGGGGGAACAAAAGAGACAGACACGGGGCATGAGCGGGGGGTGGGAGGCAACAGGAGAGAGACACAGGGCAGGAGCGGGGGTGGGGGGCAACAGGAGACAGACACGGGGCATGAGCGGGGGGTGATGGCAACAGGAGACAGACACGGGGCATGAGCAGGGGGTGGGGGGAACAGGAGACAGACACGGAGCATGAGCGGGGGGTGGGGAGAACAGGAGACAGACACGGGGCATGAGAGGGGGTGGGGGCAACAGGAGACAGACATGGGTCATGAGCGGGGGGTGGGGGCAACAGGAGAGAGACACGGGACATGAGCGGGTGGGGGGAACCGGAGACAGACACGGAGCATGAGCGGGGGGGCAACAGGAGACAGACACGGGGCATGAGCGGGCGGTGGGGGGTACAGGAGACAGACATGGGGCATGAGCGGGAGGTGGGGGGCAACAGGAGAGAGACACGGGGCATGAGCGGGGGGTGGGGGGAACAGGAGACAGACACGGGGCATGAGCGGGGGGTGGGGGGAACAACAGAGACAGACACGGGGCAGGAGCGGGGGGTGGAGGGCAACAGGAGACAGACACGGGGCATGAGCGGGGGGTGAGTGGCAACAGGAGACAGACACGGGGCATGAGCGGGGGGTGGGGGGCAACAGGAGACAGACACGGGGCATGAGCAGGGGGTGGGGGACAACAGGAGACAGACACAGGGCATGAGCGGGGGGTGGGGGCAATAGGAGAGACACAGGGCATGAGCGCGGGTTGAGGGGCAACAGGAGACAGACAAGGGGCATGAGCGAGGGGTGGGGAGAACAACAGACACGGGCATGAGCGGGGGGTGGGGAGAACAGACACGGGGCATGAGCGGGGCGGTGGGGGGCAACAGGAGACAGACACGGGGCATGAGGGGGGGGTGGGAGGAACAGGAAAAAGACAAGGGGCATGAGCAGGGGGTGGGGAGAACAGGAGACAAACACGGGGCATGCGCGGGGGAGTGGGGGGCCACAAGAGACAGACACGGGGCATGAGCAGGTGGGGGGAACAGGAGACAGACACGGGGCATGAGCGGGAGGGGTGGGGGCAACAGGAGATAGACATGGGCATGAGCGGGGGGTGGGGGGGACAGGACACAGACATGGGGCATGAGCGCGGTGTGGAGAGAACAGGAGACAGACACGGGGCATGAGCGGGGGGAACAGAAGACAGACATGGGGTATGAGTGGGGGGTGGGAGAAGGGGAGAGACACACGGGGCATGAGCGGGGGTGGGGGGAGGGAGAGAGACACGGGGCATGAGCGGCGGTGGGCGATAGGGAGAGAGACACAAGGGGCAAGAGAGGGGGTAGGCCAGAGGGGGAAAGACACAAGGGGCAAGAGAGGGGGTGGGCGGGAGGGGGGAAGACACGGGGCAAGAGCGGGGGTGGGCAGGAGGGGGGAAGACACGGGGCAGGAGCGGGGGTGGGCGGGAGGGGATCAGACACGGGGCAAGAGCAGGGGTGGGCGGGAGGGGGAAAGACACGGGGCAAGAGCGGGTGTGGAGGGAGGGGGAAAGACACTGGGGAAGAGCGGGGGTGGGAGTGAGAGAGACACATGGGGCATGTGCGGGGGGTGGGCGGGATTGACAGAGACACAGGGGGCATGAGCGGGGGGTGGGCAGGAGGGAGAGAGACACAAGGGACATGAGCGGGGGTGGGCGGGAGGGAGAGAGACACACGGGGCATGAGCGGGGGTGGGCGGGAGGGGGAGAGACACAAGGGGCAAGAGCGGGGTTGGGCAGGAGGGGGGAAGACACGGGGCAAGAGCAGGGGTGGGCGGGAGGGGTGAAGACATGGGGCAAGAGCGGGGGTGGGTGGGAGGGGGGAAGACACGGGGCAAGAGCGGGGGTGGGCGGGAGGGGGGAAGACACGGGGCAAAAGCGGGGGTGGGAGGGAGGGGGAAAGACATGGGGCAAGAGCAGGGGTGGGAGGGAGGGGGAAAGACATAGGGCAAGAGTGGGGGTGGGAGGGAGAGAGACACACGGGGCATGTGCGGGGGTGGGCGGGAGGGAGAGAGACACAGGGGGCATGAGCGGGGGGTGGGCGGGAGGGAGAGAGACACACGGGGCATGAGCGGGGGTGGGCGGGAGGGAGAGAGACACACGGGGCATGAGCGGGGGTGGGCGGGAGGGGGAAAGACACACGGGGCAAGAGCGGGGGTGGGTGGGAGGGGGAAAGACACACGGAGCAAGAGCGGGGGTGGGCGAGAGGGGGAAAGACACACGGGGCAAGAGCGGGGGTGGGCGGGAGGGGGAAAGACACACGGGGCATGAGCGGAGGTGGGGGGAACAGGAGAGAGACACAGGGCATGAGCGGGGGGTGGGGGCCAACAGGAGACAGACACAGGGCATGAGCGGGGGGTGAGGGGCAACAGGAGACAGACATGGGGCATGAGTGGGGAGTGGGGGGCAACAGGAGACAGACACGGGGCATGAGCGGGGTGGGGGGCAACAGGAGAGACATGGGGCATGAGCGGGGGGTGAGGGGCAACAGGAGACAGACACGGGGCATGAGCGGGGGGTGGGGGGCAACAGGAGACAGACACGGGGCATGAGCAGGGGGTGGGGGGCAACAGGAGAAAGACACAGGGCATGAGCGGGGGTGGGGGGCAACAGGAGACAGACACGGGGCATGAGCGTGGGGTGAGGGGCAACAGGAGACAGACACGGGGCATGAGCGGGGGGTAGGGGGCAACAGGAGACAGACACGGGGCATGAGCAAGGGGTGGGGGGAACAGGAGACAGACACGGGGCATGAGCGGGGGTGGGGGGAACAAGACACGGGCTTAAGCGGCGGGTGGGGAAAACAGACACAGGGCATGAACAGGGCGGTGGGGGGCAACAGGAGACAGACACAGGGCATGAGCGGGGGGTGGGAGGAACAGGAAATAGACAGGGGGCATGAGCAGGGGGTGGGGAGAACAGGAGACAGACACGGGGCATGAGCGTGTGGGGGGAACAGGAGACAGACACGGGGCATGAGCGGGAGGGGTGGGGGCAACAGGAGATAGACACAGGGCATGAGCGGGGGGGGGAACAGGACACAGACATGGGGCATGAGCGGGGTGTGGAGAGAACAGGAGACAGACACGGGGCATGAGCGGGGGTTGGGGGAGGGAGAGAGACACACAGGGCATGTGCGGGGGGTGGGCGGGAGGGAGAGAGACACACGGGGCATGAGCGGGGGTGGGCGGGAGGGAGAGAGACACACGGGGCATGAGCGGGGGGTGGGCGGGAGGGAGAGAGACACACGGGGCATGAGCAGGGGGTGGGCGGGAGGGAGAGAGACACACGGGGCACGAGCGGGAGGGTGAAAGACACAAGGGGCAAGAGCGGGGGTGGGCGGGAGGGTGAAAGACACAAGGGGCAAGAGCGGGGGTGGGCGGGAGAGTGAAAGACACAAGGGGCAAGAGCAGGGGTGGGCGGGAGGATGAAAGACACTGGGCAAGAGCGGGGGTGGGCAGGAGGGAGAAAGACACGGGGCAAGAGCGGGGGTGGGCGGGAGGGTTGAAAGACACGGGGCAAGAGCGGGTGTGGAGGGAGGGGGAAAGACACTGGGCAAGAGCGGGGGTGGGAGTGAGAGAGACACATGGGGCATGTGCGGGGGGTGGAGGGAATTGACAGAGACACAGGGGGCATGAGCGGGGGGCGGGCAGGAGGGAGAGAGACACAAGGGGCATGAGCGGGGGTGGGCGGGAGGGAGAGAGACACACGGGGCATGAGCGGGGGTGGGTGGGAGGGGGAGAGACACAAGGGGCAAGAGCGGGGTTGGGCAGGAGGGGGGAAGACACGGGGCAAGAGCAGGGGTGGGCGGGAGGGGTGAAGACATGGGGCAAGAGCGGGGGTGGGTGGGAGGGGGGAAGACACAGGGCAAGAGCGGGGGTGGGCGGGAGGGGGGAAGACACGGGGCAAAAGCGGGGGTGGGAGGGAGGGGGATAGACACGGGGCAAGAGCGGGGGTGGGAGGGAGGGGGAAAGACACAGGGCAAGAGTGGGGGTGGGAGGGAGAGAGACACACGGGGCATGTGCGGGGGGTGGGCGGGAGGGAGAGAGACACAGGGGGCATGAGCGGGGGGTGGGCGGGAGGGAGAGAGACACACGGGGCAAGAGCGGGGGTGGGCGGGAGGGAGAGAGACACACGGGGCATGAGCGGGGGTGGGCGGGAGGGGGAAAGACACACGGGGCAAGAGCGGGGGTGGGTGGGAGGGGGAAAGACACACGGAGCAAGAGCGGGGGTGGGCGCGAGGGGGAAAGACACACGGGGCAAGAGCGGGGGTGGGCGGGAGGGGGAAAGACACACGGGGCATGAGCGGGGGTGGGGGGAACAGGAGACAGACACAGGGCATGAGCGGGGGGTGGGGGCCAACAGGAGACAGACACAGGGCATGAGCGGGGGGTGAGGGGCAACAGGAGACAGACATGGGGCATGAGTGGGGAGTGGGGGGCAACAGGAGACAGACACGGGGCATGAGCGGGGTGGGGGGCAACAGGAGAGACATGGAGCATGAGTGGGGGGTGAGGGTGAGGGGCAACAGGAGACAGACACGGGGCATGAGCGGGGGGTGGGGGGCAACAGGAGACAGACACGGGGCATGAGCAGGGGGTGGGGGGCAACAGGAGAAAGACACAGGGCATGAGCGGGGGTGGGGGGCAACAGGAGACAGACACGGGGCATGAGCGTGGGGTGAGGGCCAACAGGAGACAGACACGGGGCATGAGCGGGGGGTAGGGGGCAACAGGAGACAGACACGGGGCATCAGCGGGGGGTGGGGGGAACAAGACACGGGCATGAGCGGGGGGTGGGGAAAACAGACACAGGGCATGAACGGGGCGGTGGGGGGCAACAAGAGACAGACACGGGGCATGAGCGGGGGGTGGGAGGAACAGGAAATAGACACGGGGCATGAGCAGGGGGTGGGGAGAACAGGAGACAGACACGGGCATGAGCGTGTGGGGGGAACAGGAGACAGACACGGGGCATGAGCGGGAGGGGTGGGGGGCAACAGGAGATAGACACAGGGCATGAGCGGGGGGTGGAGGGGAACAGGACACAGACACGGGGCATGAGCGGGGGTGGGGGGAGGGAGAGAGACACACAGGGCATGTGCGGGGGGTGGGCGGGAGGGAGAGAGACACACAGGGCATGAGCGGGGGTGGGCGGGAAGGAGCGAGACACACGGGGCATGAGCGGGGGGTGGGCGGGAGGGAGAGAGACACACGGGGCATGAGCAGGGGGTGGGCGGGAGGGAGAGAGACACACGGGGCATGAGCGGGAGGGTGAAAGACACAAGGGGCAAGAGCGGGGGTGGGCGGGAGGGTGAAAGACACAAGGGGCAAGAGCGGGGGTGGGCGGGAGAGTGAAAGACACAAGGGGCAAGAGCGGGGGTGGGCGGGAGGATGAAAGACACTGGGCAAGAGCGGGGGTGGGCAGGAGGGAGAAAGACATGGGGCAAGAGCGGGGGTGGGCTGGAGGGAGAAAGACACGGGGCAAGAGCGGGGGTGGGCGGGAGGGTGAAAGACACGGGGCAAGAGCGGGGGTGGGCGGGAGGGTGAAAGACACGGGGCAAGAGCGGGGGTGGGCGGGAGGGGGAAAAAGACATGGGGCAAGAGCGGGGGTGGGCGGGAGGGGGAAAGAGACACGGGTCAAGAGCGGGGGTTGACGGGAGGGGGAAAGAGACACGGTGCAAGAGCGGGGGTGGGCGGGAGTCAGAAATAGACACGGGGCAAGAGCGGGGGTGGGCGGGAGGGGGAAAGAGACACGGGGCAAGAGCTGGGGTGGGCGGGAAGGGGAAAGAGACACGGGGCAAGAGCGGGGGTGGGGGTAGGGGGAAAGAGACACAGGGCATGAGTGGGCGGTGGGCGGGAGGGGGAAAGACACGCGGGGCATGAGCGGGGGGTGGGTGGTTGGGGGAAAGACACACGGGGCAAGAGCGGGGGTGGGCGGGAGGGGGAAAGACACATGGGGCAAGAGCAGAGGTGGGTGGGAGGGGGAAAGACACAGGGGGCAAGAGTGGCAGTGGGCGGGAGGGGGAAAGACACACGGGGCAAGAGCGGGGGTGGGCGGGAGGGGGAAAGACACACGGGGCAAGAGCGGGGGGGTGAAAGACACAAGGGGCAAGAGCGGGGGTGGGCGGGAGGGTGAAAGACATGGGGCAAGAGCGGGGGTGGGCGGGAGGGAGAAAGACATGGGGCAAGAGCGGGGGTGGGCGGGAGATTGAAAGACACGGGGCAAGTGCGGCGGTGGGCGGGAGGGTGAAAGACACGGGGCAAGAGCGGGGGTGGGCAGGAGGGTGAAAGACACGGGGCAAGAGCGGGGGAGGGCAGGAGGGGGAAAAAGACACGGGGCAAGAGCGGGGGTGGGCAGGAGGGGGAAAGAGACACGGGGCAAGAGTGGGGGTGGGCGGGAGGGGGAAAGGGACACGGGGCAAGAGCGGGGCTGGGCGGGAGGGGAAAGGGACACAGGGCAAGAGCGGGGGTGGGCAGGAGGGGGAAAGAGACACGGGGCAAGAGCGGGGGTGGGCGGGAGGGGGAAAGAGACACAGGGCAAGAGCAGGGGTGGGGGGTAGGGAGACAGACACATGAGGCATGACCGGGGGGTGGGGGAAGGGGAGAGATACGCGGGGCATGAGCAGGAGGGGGAGAGACACACGGGGCATGAGCAGGGGGTGGGTGACAGGGGGAGAGACACACGGGGCGTGGGTGTGGGGGAGGGAGAGAGACACACGGGGCATGAGTGGGGGGTGGGGGGAAGGAGAGAGAGACACACGGGGCATGAGCGGGGGGTGGGCGGGAGGGAGAGAGACACCTGGGGCACGAGCGGGAGGGTGAAAGACACAAGGGGCAAGAGCGGGGGTGGGATGGAGGGTGAAAGACACAAGGGGCAAGAGCGGGGGTGGGCGGGAGGGTAAAAGACACAAGGGGCAAGAGCGGGGGTGGGTGGGAGGGTGAAAGACACGGGGCAAGAGCGGGGGTGGGCTGGAGGGAGAAAGACACAGGGCAAGAGCGGGGGTGGGCAGGAGGGAGAAAGACACGGGGCAAGAGCGGGGGTGGCCGGGAGGGTGAAAGACACAGAGCAAGAGCAGCGGTGGGCGGGAGGTCGAAAGACACGGTTCAAGAGCGGGGGTGGGCGGGAGGGTGAAAGACACGGGGCAAGAGTGGGGGTGGGCGGGAGAATGAAAGACACGGGGCAAGAGCGGGGGTGGGCAGGAGGGTGAAAGACACGGGGCAAGAGCGGGGGTGGGAGGGAGGGGGAAAAAGACATGGGGCAAGAGCGGGGGTGGGCGGGAGGGGGAAAGAGACACGGGTCAAGAGCAGGGGTGGGCGGGAGGGGGAAGAGACACAGTGCAAGAGCGGGGGTGGGCGGGAGTCAGAAAGAGACACGGGGCAAGAGCGGGGGTGGGCGGGAGGGGGAAAGAGGCACGGGGCAAGAGCGGGGGTGGGCGGGAGGGGAAAAGAGACACGGGACAAGAGCGGGGGTGGGGGGTAGGGGGAAAGAGACACAGGGCATGAGTGGGGGGTGGGCGGGAGGGGGAAAGACACGCGGGGCATGAGCGGGGGGTGGCCGGGAGGGCGAAAGACACACGGGGCAAGAGCGGGGGTGGGCCGGAGGGGGAAAGACACATGGGGCAAGAGCGGGGGTGGGCGGGAGGGGGAAAGACACACGGGGCAAGAGCAGGGGTGGGCGGGAGGGGGAAAGACACACGGGGCAAGAGCGGGGGTGGGCGGGAGGGGGAAAGACACATGGGGCAAGAGCTGGGGGGTAAAAGACAAAAGGGGCAAGAGCGGGGGTGGGCGGGAGGGTAAAAGACATGGGGCAAGAGCGGTGGTGGGCAGGAGGGAGAAAGACACGGGGCAAGAGCGGGGGTTGGCTGGAGGGATAAAGACACCGGGCAAGAGCGGGGGTGGGCGGGAGGGTGAAAGACACGGGGCAAGAGCGGAGGTGGGCGGGAGGGAGAAAGACATGGGGCAAGAGCGGGGGTGGGCGGGAGGGAGAAAGACATGGGGCAAGAGTGGGGGTGGGCGGTAGATTGAAAGACACGGGGCAAGTGCGGGGGTGGGCGGGAGGGTGAAAGACACGGGGCAAGAGTGGGGGTGGGCAGGAGGGTGAAAGACACGGGGCAAGAGCGGGGGTGGGCGGGAGGGTGAAAGACACAAGGGGCAAGAGCGGGGGTGGGCGGGAGAGTGAAAGACACAAGGGGCAAGAGCGGGGGTGGGCGGGAGGGTGAAAGACACGGGGCAAGAGCGGGGGTGGGCGGGAGGGAGAAAGACACGGGGCAAGAGCGGGGGTGGGCGGGAGGGTGAAAGACACGGGGCAAGAGCGGGGGTGGCCGGGAGGGTGAAAGAAACGGGGCAAGAGCCGGGGTGGGCGGGAGGGAGAAAGACACGGGGCAAGAGCGGGGGTGGGCGGGAGGGTGAAAGACACGGGGCAAGAGCGGGGGTGGGCGGGAGGGTGAAAGACACGGGGCAAGAGCGGGGGTGGGCCGGAGGGGGAAAAAGACATGGGGCAAGAGCAGGGGTGGGCGGGAGGGGGAAAGAGACACGGGTCAAGAGCGGGGGTTGGCGGGAGGGGGAAAGAGACACGGTGCAAGAGCGGGGGTGGGCGCGAGTCAGAAAGAGACACGGGGCAAGAGCAGGGGTGGGCGGAGGGGGAAAGAGACACGGGGCAAGAGCGGGGGTTGGCGGGAGGGTGAAAGACACGGGGCAAGAGCGGGGGTGGGCGGGAGGGTGAAAGACACGGGGCAAGAGCGGAGGTGGGCGGGAGGGAGAAAGACACACGGGGCAAGAGCGGGGGTGGGCGGGAGGGGGAAAGACACACGGGGCAAGAGCTGGGGGGTGAAAGACAAAAGGGGCAAGAGCGGGGGTGGGCGGGAGGGTAAAAGACATGGGGCAAGAGCGGTGGTGGGCAGGAGGGAGAAAGACACGGGGCAAGAGCGGGGGTTGGCAGGAGGGATAAATACACGGGGCAAGAGCGGGGGTGGGCGGGAGGGTGAAAGACACGGGGCAAGAGCGGAGGTGGGCGGGAGGGAGAAAGACATGGGGCAAGAGCGGGGGTGGGCGGGAGGGAGAAAGACATGGGGCAAGAGTGGGGGTGGGCGGGAGATTGAAAGACACGGGGCAAGTGCGGGGGTGGGCGGGAGGGTGAAAGACACGGGGCAAGAGTGGGGGTGGGCAGGAGGGTGAAAGACACGGGGCAAGAGCGGGGGTAGGCAGGAGGGGGAAAAAGACACGGGGCAAGAGCGGGCTTGGGCAGGAGGGGGAAGGAGACACGGGGCAAGAGCGGGGGTGGGCGGGAGGGGGAAAGAGACACGCGGCAAGAGCGGGGGTGGCCGGGAGGGTGAAAGAAACGGGGCAAGAGCCCTGGGTGGGCGGGAGGGAGAAAGACACAGGGCAAGAGCGGGGGTGGGCGGGAGGGTGAAAGACACAAGGGGCAAGAGCGGGGGTGGGCGGGAGAGTGAAAGACACAAGGGGCAAAAGCGGGGGTGGGCGGGAGGGTGAAAGACACGGGGCAAGAGCGGGGGTGGGCGGGAGGGAGAAAGACACAGGGCAAGAGCGGGGGTGGGCGGGAGGGTGAAAGACACAAGGGGCAAGAGCGGGGGTGGGCGGGAGGGTAAAAGACACAAGGGGCAAGAGCGGGGGTGGGTGGGAGGGTGAAAGACACGGGGCAAGAGCGGGGGTGGGCTGGAGGGAGAAAGACACAGGGCAAGAGCGGGGGTGGGCAGGAGGGAGAAAGACACGGGGCAAGAGCGGGGGTGGCCGGGAGGGTGAAAGACACAGAGCAAGAGCAGCGGTGGGCGGGAGGTCGAAAGACACGGGGCAAGAGCGGGGGTGGGCGGGAGGGAGAAAGACACGGGGCAAGAGCGGGGGTGGACGGGAGGGTGAAAGACACGGGGCAAGAGCGGGAGTGGGCGGGAGGATGAAAGACACGGGGCAAGAGCGGGGGTGGGCAGGAGGGTGAAAGACACGGGGCAAGAGCGGGGGTGGGAGGGAGGGGGAAAAAGACATGGGGCAAGAGCGGGGGTGGGCGGGAGGGGGAAAGAGACACGGGTCAAGAGCAGGGGTGGGCGGTAGGGGGAAGAGACACAGTGCAAGAGCGGGGGTGGGCGGGAGTCAGAAAGAGACACGGGGCAAGAGCGGGGGTGGGCGGGAGGGGGAAAGAGGCACGGGGCAAGAGCGGGGGTGGGCGGGAGGGGAAAAGAGACACGGGGCAAGAGCGGGGGTGGGGGGTAGGGGGAAAGAGACACAGGGCATGAGTGGGGGGTGGGCGGGAGGGGGAAAGACACGCGGGGCATGAGCGGGGGGTGGGCGGGAGGGCGAAAGACACACGGGGCAAGAGCGGGGGTGGGCCGGAGGGGGAAAGACACATGGGGCAAGAGCGGGGGTGGGCGGGAGGGGGAAAGACACACGGGGCAAGAGCAGGGGTGGGCGGGAGGGGGAAAGACACACGGGGCAAGAGCAGGGGTGGGCGGGAGGGGGAAAGACACACGGGGCAAGAGCTGGGGGGTGAAAGACAAAAGGGGCAAGAGCGGGGGTGGGCGGGAGGGTAAAAGACATGGGGCAAGAGCGGTGGTGGGCAGGAGGGAGAAAGACACGGGGCAAGAGCGGGGGTTGGCTGGAGGGATAAAGACACGGGGCAAGAGCGGGGTGGGCGGGAGGTTGAAAGACACGGGGCAAGAGCGGAGGTGGGCGGGAGGGAGAAAGACATGGGGCAAGAGCGGGGGTGGGCGGGAGGGAGAAAGACATGGGGCAAGAGTGGGGGTGGGCGGTAGATTGAAAGACACGGGGCAAGTGCGGGGGTGGGCGGGAGGGTGAAAGACACGGGGCAAGAGTGGGGGTGGGCAGGAGGGTGAAAGACACGGGGCAAGAGCGGGGGTGGGCGGGAGGGTGAAAGACACAAGGGGCAAGAGCGGGGGTGGGCGGGAGAGTGAAAGACACAAGGGGCAAGAGCGGGGGTGGGCGGGAGGGTGAAAGACACGGGGCAAGAGCGGGGGTGGGCGGGAGGGAGAAAGACACGGGGCAAGAGCGGGGGTGGGCGGGAGGGTGAAAGACACGGGGCAAGAGCGGGGGTGGCCGGGAGGGTGAAAGAAACGGGGCAAGAGCCGGGGTGGGCGGGAGGGAGAAAGACACGGGGCAAGAGCGGGGGTGGGCGGGAGGGTGAAAGACACGGGGCAAGAGCGGGGGTGGGCGGGAGGGTGAAAGACACGGGGCAAGAGCGGGGGTGGGCCGGAGGGGGAAAAAGACATGGGGAAGAGCAGGGGTGGGCGGGAGGGGGAAAGAGACACGGGTCAAGAGCGGGGGTTGGCGGGAGGGGGAAAGAGACACGGTGCAAGAGCGGGGGTGGGCGCGAGTCAGAAAGAGACACGGGGCAAGAGCAGGGGTGGGCGGAGGGGGAAAGAGACACGGGGCAAGAGCGGGGGTTGGCGGGAGGGTGAAAGACACGGGGCAAGAGCGGGGGTGGGCGGGAGGGTGAAAGACACGGGGCAAGAGCGGAGGTGGGCGGGAGGGAGAAAGACACACGGGGCAAGAGCGGGGGTGGGCGGGAGGGGGAAAGACACACGGGGCAAGAGCTGGGGGGTGAAAGACAAAAGGGCAAGAGCGGGGGTGGGCGGGAGGGTAAAAGACATGGGGCAAGAGCGGTGGTGGGCAGGAGGGAGAAAGACACGGGGCAAGAGCGGGGGTTGGCAGGAGGGATAAATACACGGGGCAAGAGCGGGGGTGGCCGGGAGGGTGAAAGACACGGGGCAAGAGCGGAGGTGGGCGGGAGGGAGAAAGACATGGGGCAAGAGCGGGGGTGGGCGGGAGGGAGAAAGACATGGGGCAAGAGTGGGGGTGGGCGGGAGATTGAAAGACACGGGGCAAGTGCGGGGGTGGGCGGGAGGGTGAAAGACACGGGGCAAGAGTGGGGGTGGGCAGGAGGGTGAAAGACACGGGGCAAGAGCGGGGGTAGGCAGGAGGGGGAAAAAGACACGGGGCAAGAGCGGGCTTGGGCAGGAGGGGGAAGGAGACACGGGGCAAGAGCGGGGTGGGCGGGAGGGGGAAAGAGACACGCGGCAAGAGCGGGGGTGGCCGGGAGGGTGAAAGAAACGGGGCAAGAGCCCTGGGTGGGCGGGAGGGAGAAAGACACAGGGCAAGAGCGGGGGTGGGCGGGAGGGTGAAAGACACAAGGGGCAAGAGCGGGGGTGGGCGGGAGAGTGAAAGACACAAGGGGCAAAAGCGGGGGTGGGCGGGAGGGTGAAAGACACGGGGCAAGAGCGGGGGTGGGCGGGAGGGAGAAAGACACAGGGCAAGAGCGGGGGTGGGCGGGAGGGTGAAAGACACAAGGGGCAAGAGCGGGGGTGGGCGGGAGAGTGAAAGACACAAGGGGCAAGAGCGGGGGTGGGCGGGAGGGTGAAAGACACGGGGCAAGAGCGGGGGTGGGCGGGAGGGTGAAAGACACGGGGCAAGAGCGGAGGTAGGCGGGAGGGAGAAAGACACACAGGGCAAGAGCGGGGGTGGGCGGCAGGGGGAAAGACACACGGGGCAAGAGCTGGGGGGTGAAAGACAAAAGGGGCAAGAGCGGGGGTGGGCGGGAGGGTAAAAGACATGGGGCAAGAGCGGTGGTGGGCAGGAAGGAGAAAGACACGGGGCAAGAGCGGGGGTTGGCGGGAGGGATGAAGACACGGGGCAAGAGCGGGGGTGGGCGGGAGGGTGAAAGACACGGGGCAAGAGCGGAGGTGGGTGGGAGGGAGAAAGACATGGGGCAAGAGCGGGGGTGGGCGGGAGGGAGAAAGACATGGGGCAAGAGTGGGGGTGGGCGGGAGATTGAAAGACACGGGGCAAGTGCGGGGGTGGGCGGGAGGTTGAAAGACACGGGGCAAGTGTGGGGGTGGGCAGGAGGGCGAAAGACACGGGGCAAGAGTGGGGGTAGGCAGGAGGGGGAAAAAGACACGGGGCAAGAGCGGGCTTGGGCAGGAGGGGGAAAGAGACACGGGGCAAGAGCGGGGGTGGGCGGGAGGGGGAAAGAGACACGGGGCAGGAGCGGGGGTGGCCGGGAGGGTGAAAGAAACGGGTCAAGAGCCGGGGTGGGCGGGAGGGAGAAAGACACAGGGCAAGAGCGGGGGTGGGCGGGAGGGTGAAAGACACAAGGGGCAAGAGCGGGGGTGGGCGGGAGAGTGAAAGACACAAGGGGCAAGAGCGGGGGTGGGCGGGAGGGTGAAAGACACGGGGCAAGAGCGGGGGTGGGCGGGAGGGAGAAAGACACGGGGCAAGAGCGGGGGTGGGCGGGAGGGTGAAAGACACGGGGCAAGAGCGGGGGTGGCCGGGAGGGTGAAAGAAACGGGGCAATAGCCGGGGTGGGCGGGAGGTAGAAAGACACGGGGCAAGAGCGGGGGTGGGCGGGAGGGTGAAAGACACGGGGCAAGAGCGGGGGTGGGCGGGAGGGTGAAAGACACGGGGCAAGAGCGGGGGTGGGCGGGAGGGGGAAAAAGACATGGGGCAAGAGCGGGGGTGGGCGGGAGGGGGAAATAGACACGGGTCAAGAGCGGGGGTTGGCGGGAGGGGGAAAGAGACACGGTGCAAGAGCGGGGGTTGGCGGGAGTCAGAAAGAGACACGGGGCAAGAGCGGGGGTGGGCGAGGGGGAAAGAGACACGGGGCAAGAGCGGGGGTTGGCGGGAGGGTGAAAGACACGGGGCAAGAGCGGGGGTGGGCGGGAGGGTGAAAGACACGGGGCAAGAGCGGAGGTGGGCGGGAGGGAGAAAGACACACGGGGCAAGAGTGGGGGTGGGCGGGAGGGGGAAAGACACACGGGGCAAGAGCTGGGGGGTGAAAGACAAAAGGGGCAAGAGCGGGGGTGGGCGGGAGGGTAAAAGACATGGGGCAAGAGTGGTGGTGGGCAGGAGGGAGAAAGACACGGGGCAAGAGCGGGGGTTGGCGGGAGGGTGAAAGACACGGGGCAAGAGCGGAGGTGGGCGGGAGGGTGAAAGACACGGGGCAAGAGCGAGGGTGGGCGGGAGGGAGAAAGAAATGGGGCAAGAGCGGGGGTGGGCGGGAGGGAGAAAGACATGGGGCAAGAGTGGGGGTGGGCGGGAGATTGAAAGACACGGGGCAAGTGCGGGGGTGGGCGGGAGGGTGAAAGACACGGGGCAAGAGCGGGGGTAGGCAGGAGGGGGAAAAAGACACGGGGCAAGAGCGGGCTTGGGCAGGAGGGGGAAAGAGACACGGGGCAAGAGCGGGGGTGGGCGGGAGGGGGAAAGAGACATGGGGCAAGAGCGGGGGTGGCCGGGAGGGTGAAAGAAACGGGGCAAGAGCCGGGGTGGGCGGGAGGGAGAAAAACACAGGGCAAGAGCGGGGGTGGGCGGGAGGGTGAAAGACACAAGGGGCAAGAGCGGGGGTGGGCGGGAGAGTGAAAGACACAAGGGGCAAGAGCGGGGGTGGGCGGGAGGGTGAAAGACACGGGGCAAGAGCGGGGGTGGGCGGGAGGGTGAAAGACACGGGGCAAGAGCGGGGGTGGCCGGGAGGGTGAAAGAAACGGGGCAAGAGCCGGGGTGGGCGGGAGGGAGAAAGACACGGGGCAAGAGCGGGGGTGGGCGGGAGGGTGAAAGACACGGGGCAAGAGCGGGGGTGGGCGGGAGGGTGAAAGACACGGGGCAAGAGCGGGGGTGGGCGGGAGGGAGAAAGACATGGGGCAAGAGCGGGGGTGGGCGGGAGGGAGAAAGACATGGGGCAAGAGCGGGGGTGGGCGGGAGGGAGAAAGACATGGGGCAAGAGCGGGGGTGGGCGGGAGGGGGAAAGAGACACGGGTCAAGAGCGGGGGTTGGCGGGAGGGGGAAAGAGACACGGTGCAGGAGCGGGGGTGGGCGGGAGTCAGAAAGAGACACGGGGCAAGAGCGGGGGTGGGCGGAGGGGGAAAGAGACACGGGGCAAGAGCGGGGGTTGGCGGTAGGGTGAAAGACACGGGGCAAGAGCGGGGGTTGGCGGGAGGGGGAAAGAGACACAGGGCAAGAGCAGGGGTGGGGGGTAGGGAGACAGACACATGAGGCATGACCGGGGGGTGGGGGAAGGGGAGAGATACGCGGGGCATGAGCAGGAGGGGGAGAGACACACGGGGCATGTGCAGGGGGTGGGTGACAGGGGGAGAGACACACGGGGCGTGGGTGTGGGGGAGGGAGAGAGACACACGGGGCATGAGTGGGGGGTGGGGGGAAGGAGAGAGAGACACACGGGGCATGAGCGGGGGGTGGGCGGGAGGGAGAGAGACACCTGGGGCACGAGCGGGAGGGTGAAAGACACAAGGGGCAAGAGCGGGGGTGGGCTGGAGGGTGAAAGACCCAAGGGGCAAGAGCGGGGGTGGGCGGGAGGGTAAAAGACACAAGGGGCAAGAGCGGGGGTGGGTGGGAGGGTGAAAGACACGGGCAAGAGCGGGGGTGGGCTGGAGGGAGAAAGACACAGGGCAAGAGCGGGGGTGGGCAGGAGGGAGAAAGACACGGGGCAAGAGCGGGGGTGGCCGGGAGGGTGAAAGACACAGAGCAAGAGCAGCGGTGGGCGGGAGGTCGAAAGACACGGGGCAAGAGCGGGGGTGGGCGGGAGGGAGAAAGACACGGGGCAAGAGCGGGGGTGGACGGGAGGGTGAAAGACACGGGGCAAGAGCGGGGGTGGGCGGGAGGATGAAAGACACGGGGCAAGAGCGGGGGTGGGCAGGAGGGTGAAAGACACGGGGCAAGAGCGGGGGTGGGAGGGAGGGGGAAAAAGACATGGGGCAAGAGCGGGGGTGGGCGGGAGGGGTAAAGAGACACGGGTCAAGAGCAGGGGTGGGCGGGAGGGGGAAGAGACACAGTGCAAGAGCGGGGGTGGGCGGGAGTCAGAAAGAGACACGGGGCAAGAGCGGGGGTGGGCGGGAGGGGGAAAGAGGCACGGGGCAAGAGCGGGGGTGGGCGGGAGGGGAAAAGAGACACGGGGCAAGAGCGGGGGTGGGGGTAGGGGGAAAGAGACACAGGGCATGAGTGGGGGGTGGGCGGGAGGGGGAAAGACACGCGGGGCATGAGCGGGGGGTGGGCGGGAGGGCGAAAGACACACGGGGCAAGAGCGGGGGTGGGCCGGAGGGGGAAAGACACATGGGGCAAGAGCGGGGGTGGGCGGGAGGGGGAAAGACACACGGGGCAAGAGCAGGGGTGGGCGGGAGGGGGAAAGACACACGGGGCAAGAGCGGGGGTGGGCGGGAGGGGGAAAGACACACGGGGCAAGAGCTGGGGGGTGAAAGACAAAAGGGGCAAAAGCGGGGGTGGGCGGGAGGGTAAAAGACATGGGGCAAGAGCGGTGGTGGGCAGGAGGGAGAAAGACACGGGGCAAGAGCGGGGGTTGGCTGGAGGGATAAAGACACGGGGCAAGAGCGGGGGTGGGCGGGAGGGTGAAAGACACGGGGCAAGAGCGGAGGTGGGCGGGAGGGAGAAAGACATGGGGCAAGAGCGGGGGTGGGCGGGAGGGAGAAAGACATGGGGCAAGAGTGGGGGTGGGCGGTAGATTGAAAGACACGGGGCAAGTGCGGGGGTGGGCGGGAGGGTGAAAGACACGGGGCAAGAGTGGGGGTGGGCAGGAGGGTGAAAGACACGGGGCAAGAGCGGGGGTGGGCGGGAGGGTGAAAGACACAAGGGGCAAGAGCGGGGGTGGGCGGGAGAGTGAAAGACACAAGGGGCAAGAGCGGGGGTGGGCGGGAGGGTGAAAGACACGGGGCAAGAGCGGGGGTGGGCGGGAGGGAGAAAGACACGGGGCAAGAGCGGGGGTGGGCGGGAGGGTGAAAAACACGGGGCAAGAGCGGGGGTGGCCGGGAGGGTGAAAGAAACGGGGCAAGAGCCGGGGTGGGCGGGAGGGAGAAAGACACGGGGCAAGAGCGGGGGTGGGCGGGAGGGTGAAAGACACGGGGCAAGAGCGGGGGTGGGCGGGAGGGTGAAAGACACGGGGCAAGAGCGGGGGTGGGCCGGAGGGGGAAAAAGACATGGGGCAAGAGCAGGGGTGGGCGGGAGGGGGAAAGAGACACGGGTCAAGAGCGGGGGTTGGCGGGAGGGGGAAAGAGACACGGTGCAAGAGCGGGGGTGGGCGCGAGTCAGAAAGAGACACGGGGCAAGAGCAGGGGTGGGCGGAGGGGGAAAGAGACACGGGGCAAGAGCGGGGGTTGGCGGGAGGGTGAAAGACACGGGGCAAGAGCGGGGTGGGCGGGAGGGTGAAAGACACGGGGCAAGAGCGGAGGTGGGCGGGAGGGAGAAAGACACACGGGGCAAGAGCGGGGGTGGGCGGGAGGGGGAAAGACACACGGGGCAAGAGCTGGGGGGTGAAAGACAAAAGGGGCAAGAGCGGGGGTGGGCGGGAGGGTAAAAGACATGGGGCAAGAGCGGTGGTGGGCAGGAGGGAGAAAGACACGGGGCAAGAGCGGGGGTTGGCAGGAGGGATAAATACACGGGGCAAGAGCGGGGGTGGGCGGGAGGTTGAAAGACACGGGGCAAGAGCGGAGGTGGGCGGGAGGGAGAAAGACATGGGGCAAGAGCGGGGGTGGGCGGGAGGGAGAAAGACATGGGGCAAGAGTGGGGGTGGGCGGGAGATTGAAAGACACGGGGCAAGTGCGGGGGTGGGCGGGAGGGTGAAAGACACGGGGCAAGAGTGGGGGTGGGCAGGAGGGTGAAAGACACGGGGCAAGAGCGGGGGTAGGCAGGAGGGGGAAAAAGACACGGGGCAAGAGCGGGCTTGGGCAGGAGGGGGAAGGAGACACGGGGCAAGAGCGGGGGTGGGCGGGAAGGGGAAAGAGACACGCGGCAAGAGCGGGGGTTGCCGGGAGGGTGAAAGAAACGGGGCAAGAGCCCTGGGTGGGCGGGAGGGAGAAAGACACAGGGCAAGAGCGGGGGTGGGCGGGAGGGTGAAAGACACAAGGGGCAAGAGCGGGGGTGGGCGGGAGAGTGAAAGACACAAGGGGCAAAAGCGGGGGTGGGCGGGAGGGTGAAAGACACGGGGCAAGAGCGGGGGTGGGCGGGAGGGAGAAAGACACAGGGCAAGAGCGGGGGTGGGCGGGAGGGTGAAAGACACAAGGGGCAAGAGCGGGGGTGGGCGGGAGGGTAAAAGACACAAGGGGCAAGAGCGGGGGTGGGTGGGAGGGTGAAAGACACGGGGCAAGAGCGGGGGTGGGCTGGAGGGAGAAAGACACAGGGCAAGAGCGGGGGTTGGCAGGAGGGAGAAAGACACGGGGCAAGAGCGGGGGTGGCCGGGAGGGTGAAAGACACAGAGCAAGAGCAGCGGTGGGCGGGAGGTCGAAAGACACGGGGCAAGAGCGGGGGTGGGCGGGAGGGAGAAAGACACGGGGCAATAGCGGGGGTGGACGGGAGGGTGAAAGACACGGGGCAAGAGCGGGGGTGGGCGGGAGGATGAAAGACACGGGGCAAGAGCGGGGGTGGGCAGGAGGGTGAAAGACACGGGGCAAGAGCGGGGGTGGGAGGGAGGGGGAAAAAGACATGGGGCAAGAGCGGGGGTGGGCGGGAGGGGGAAAGAGACACGGGTCAAGAGCAGGGGTGGGCGGGAGGGGGAAGAGACACAGTGCAAGAGCGGGGGTGGGCGGGAGTCAGAAAGAGACACAGGGCAAGAGCGGGGGTAGGCGGGAGGGGGAAAGAGGCACGGGGCAAGAGCGGGGGTGGGCGGGAGGGGAAAAGAGACACGGGGCAAGAGCGGGGGTGGGGGGTATGGGGAAAGAGACACAGGGCATGAGTGGGGGGTGGGCGGGAGGGGGAAAGACACGCGGGGCATGAGCGGGGGGTGGGCGGGAGGGCGAAAGACACACGGGGCAAGAGCGGGGGTGGGCCGGAGGGGGAAAGACACATGGGGCAAGAGCGGGGGTGGGCGGGAGGGGGAAAGACACACGGGGCAAGAGCAGGGGTGGGCGGGAGGGGGAAAGACACACGGGGCAAGAGCGGGGGTGGGCGGGAGGGGGAAAGACACACGGGGCAAGAGCTGGGGGGTGAAAGACAAAAGGGGCAAGAGCGGGGGTGGGCGGGAGGGTAAAAGACATGGGGCAAGAGCGGTGGTGGGCAGGAGGGAGAAAGACACGGGGCAAGAGCGGGGGTTGGCTGGAGGGATAAAGACACGGGGCAAGAGCGGGGGTGGGCGGGAGGGTGAAAGACACGGGGCAAGAGCGGAGGTGGGCGGGAGGGTGAAAGACATGGGGCAAGAGCGGGGGTGGGCGGGAGGGAGAAAGACATGGGGCAAGAGTGGGGGTGGGCGGGAGATTGAAAGACACGGGGCAAGTGCGGGGGTGGGCGGGAGGGTGAAAGACACGGGGCAAGAGCGGGGGTGGGCAGGAGGGTGAAAGACACGGGGCAAGAGCGGGGGTAGGCAGGAGGGGGAAAAAGACACGGGGCAAGAGCGGGCTTGGGCAGGAGGGGGAAAGAGACACGGGGCAAGAGCGGGGGTGGGCGGGAGGGTGAAAGACACGGGGCAAGAGCGGGGGTGGCTGGGAGGGTGACAGAAACAGGGCAAGAGCCGGGGTGGGCGGGAGGGAGAAAGACACAGGGCAAGAGCGGGGGTGGGCGGGAGGGAGAAAAACACGGGGCAAGAGCGGGGGTGGGCGGGAGGGTGAAAGACACGGGGCAAGAGCGGGGTGGGCGGGAGGGTGAAAGACACGGGGCAAGAGCGGGGGTGGGCGGGAGGGGTAAAAAGACATGGGGCAAGAGCGGGGGTGGGCGGGAGGGGGAAAGAGACACGGGTCAAGAGCGGGGGTTGGCGGGAGGGGGAAAGAGACACGGTGCAAGAGCGGGGGTGGGCGGGAGTTAGAAAGAGACACGGGGCAAGAGCGGGGGTGGGCGAGAGGGGGAAAGAGACACGGGGCAAGAGCGGGGATGGGCGGGAGGGGGAAAGAGACACGGGGCAAGAGCGGGGGTGGGGGTAGGGGGAAATAGACACAGGGCATGAGTGGGGGGTGGGCGAGAGGGGGAAAGACACGCGGGGCATGAGCGGGGGGTGGGCAGGAGGGGGAAAGACACACGGGGCAAGAGCGGGGGTGGGCAGGAGGGGGAAAGACACATGGGGCAAGAGCAGAGGTGGGCGGGAGGGGGAAAGACACAGGGGGCAAGAGTGGGGGTGGGCGGGAGGGGGAAAGACACACGGGGCAAGAGCGGGGGTGGGCGGGAGGGGGAAAGACACACGGGGCAAGAGCGGGGGGGTGAAAGACACAAGGGGCAAGAGCGGGGGTGGGCGGGAGGGTGAAAGACATGGGGCAAGAGCGGGGGTGGGCGGGAGGGAGAAAGACACGGGGCAAGAGCGGGGGTGGGCGGGAGGGAGAAAGACATGGGGCAAGAGCGGGGGTGGGCGGGAGATTGAAAGACACGGGGCAAGTGCGGCGGTGGGCGGGAGGGTGAAAGACACGGGGCAAGAGCGGGGGTGGGCAGGAGGGTGAAAGACACGGGGCAAGAGCGGGGGTGGGCAGGAGGGGGAAAGAGACACGGGGCAAGAGCGGGGGTGTGCGGGAGGGGGAAAGAGACACGGGGCAAGAGCGGGGGTGGGCGGGAGGGGGAAAGAGACACAGGGCAAGAGCGGGGGTGGGCGGGAGGGGGAAAGAGACACGGGGCAAGAGCGGGGGTGGGCGGGAGTGGGAAAGAGACACAGGGCAAGAGCAGGGGTGGGGGGTAGGGAGACAGACACATGAGGCATGACCGGGGGGTGGGGGAAGGGGAGAGATACGCGGGGCATGAGCGGGAGGGGGAGAGACACACGGGGCATGAACAGGGGGTGGGTGACAGGGGGAGAGACACACGGGGCGTGGGTGTGGGGGGGGAGAGAGACACACGGGGCATGAGTGGGGGGTGGGGGGAAGGAGAGAGAGACACACGGGGCATGAGCGGGGGGTGGGCAGGAGGGAGAGAGACACATGGGGCACGAGCGGGAGGGTGAAAGACACAAGGGGCAAGAGCGGGGGTGGGCGGGAGGGTGAAAGACACAAGGGGCAAGAGCGGGGGTGGGCGGGAGGGTGAAAGACACAAGGGGCAAGAGCAGGGGTGGGCGGGAGGGTGAAAGACACGGGGCAAGAGTGGGGGTGGGCGGGAGGGAGAAAGACACAGGGCAAGAGCGGGGGTGGGCGGGAGGGAGAAAGACACGGGGCAAGAGCGGGGGTGGCCGGGAGGGTGAAAGACACGGAGCAAGAGCAGGGGTGGGCGGGAGGGAGAAAGACGCCGGGCAAGAGCGGGGGTGGGCGGGAGGGAGAAAGACACGGGGCAAGAGCGGGGGTGGACGGGAGGGTGAAAGACACGGGGCAAGAGTGGGGGTGGGCGGGAGGGTGAAAGACACGGGGCAAGAGCGGGGGTGGGCAGGAGGGTGAAAGACACGGGGCAAGTGCGGGGGTGGGAGGGAGGGGGAAAAAGACATGGGGCAAGAGCAGGGGTGGGCGGGAGGGGGAAAGAGACACGGGTCAAGAGCAGGGGTGGGCGGGAGGGGGAAGAGACACAGCGCAAGAGCGGGGGTGGGCGGGCGTCAGAAAGAGACACGGGGCAAGAGCGGGGGTGGGCGAGAGGGGGAAAGAGACACGGGGCAAGAGCGGGGGTGGGCGGGAGGGGAAAAGAGACACGGGGCAAGAGCGGGGGTGGGGGGTAGGGGGAAAGGGACACAGGGCATGAGTGGGGGGTGGGCGGAGGGGGAAAGACACGCGGGGCATGAGCGGGGGGTGGGCGGGAGGGGGAAAGACACACGGGGCAAGAGCGGGGGTGGGCTGGAGGGGGAAAGACACATGGGACAAGAGCGGGGGTGGGCGGGAGGGGGAAAGACACACGGGGCAAGAGCAGGGGTGGGCGGGAGGGGGAAAGACACACGGGGCAAGAGCGGGGGTGGGCGGGAGGGGGAAAGACACACGGGGCAAGAGCGGGGGGTGAAAGACAAAAGGGGCAAGAGAGGGGGTGGGCGGGAGGGTGAAAGACATGGGGCAAGAGCGGGGGTGGGCAAGAGGGAGAAAGACACGGGGCAAGAGCGGGGGTTGGCGGGAGGGATAAAGACACGGGGCAAGAGCGGGGGTGGGCGGGAGGGTGAAAGACACGGGGCAAGAGCGGAGGTGGGCGGGAGGGAGAAAGACATGGGGCAAGAGCGGGGGTGGGCGGGAGGGAGAAAGACATGGGGCAAGAGTGGGGGTGGGAGGGAGATTGAAAGACACGGGGCAAGTGCGGAGGTGGGCGGGAGGGTGAAAGACACGGGGCAAGAGCGGGGGTGGGCAGGAGGGTGAAAGACACGGGGCAAGAGCGGGGGTAGGCAGGAGGGGGAAAAAGACACGGGGCAAGAGCGGGCTTGGGCAGGAGGGGGAAAGAGACACGGGGCAAGAGCAGGGGTGGGCGGGAGGGGGAAAGAGACACGGGGCAAGAGCGGGGGTGGGCGGGAGGGGGAAAGAGACATGGGGCAAGAGCGGGGGTGAGGGTAGGGGGAAAGAGACACGGGGCATGAGTGGGGGGTGGGCGGGAGGGGGAAAGACACGCGGGGCATGAGCGGGGGGTGGACAGGAGGGGGAAAGACACACGGGGCAAGAGCGGGGGTGGGCGGGAGGGGGAAAGACACACGGGGCAAGAGCGGGGGTGGGCGGGAGGGGGAAAGACAAGGGGCAAGAGCGGGGGAGGGCAGGAGGGGGAAAAAGACACGGGGCAAGAGCGGGGGTGGGCAGGAGGGGGAAAGACACACGTGGCAAGAGCGGGGGTGGGCGGGAGGGGGAAAAAGACACGGGGCAAGAGCGGGGGTGGGCGGGAGGGGGAAAGAGACACGGGGCAAGAGCGGGGGTGGGCGGGAGGGGAACAGAGACACGGGGCAAGAGCGGGGGTGGGCGGGAGGGGGAAAGAGAAACAGGGCAAGAGCGGGGGTGGGGGGTAGGGAGACAGACACATGAGGCATGACCGGGGGGTGGGGGAAGGGGACAGATACGCGGGGCATGAGCGGGAGGGGGAGAGACACACAGGGCATGAGCAGGGGGTGGGTGACATGGGGAGAGACACACGGGGGGTGGGTGTGGGGGAGGGAGAGAGACACACGGGGCATGAGTGGGGGGTGGGGGGAAGGAGAGAGAGACACACGGGGCATGACCGGGGGGTGGGCGGGAGGGAGAGAGACACATGGGGCACGAGCGGGAGGGTGAAAGACACAAGGGGCAAGAGCGGGGGTGGGCGGGAGGGTGAAAGACACAAGGGGCAAGAGTGGGGGTGGCCGGGAGGGTGAAAGACACGGGGCAAGAGCGGGGGTGGGCGGGAGGGAGAAAGACACAGGGCAAGAGCGGGGGTGGGCGGAAGGGAGAAAGACACCGGGCAAGAGCGGGGGTGGCCGGGAAAGACACAGGGCAAGAGCGGGGGTGGGCGGGAGGGAGAAAGACACCGGGCAAGAGCGGGGGTGGCCGGGAGGGTGAAAGACACGTGGCAAGAGCAGGGGTGGGCGGGGGGCAGAAAGACACGGGCAAGAGCGGGGGTGGGCGGGAGGGAGAAAGACACGGGGCAAGAGCGGGGGTGGACGGGAGGTGAAAGACACGGGGCAAGAGCGGAGTGGGCGGGAGGGTGAAAGACACGGGGCAAGAGCGGGGGTGGGCAGGAGGGTGAAAGACACGGGGCAAGAGCGGGGGTGGGCGGGAGGGGGAAAAAGACATGGGGCAAGAGCGGGGTGGGCGGGAGGGGGAAGAGACACAGCGCAAGAGCGGGGGTGGGCGGGAGTCAGAAAGAGACACGGGGCAAGAGCAGGGGTGGGCGGGAGGGAGAAAGAGACACAGGGCAAGAGCGGGGGTGGGCGGGAGGGCGAAAGATGCACGGGGCAAGAGTGGGGGTAGGGGGTAGGGGTAAAGAGACACGGGGAATGAGTGGGGGGTGGGCGGGAGGGGGAAAGACACGCGGGGCATGAGTGGGGGGTGGGCGGGAGGGGGAAAGACACACGGGGCAAGAGCAGGGGTGGGCAGGAGGGTGAAAGACACGGGGCAAGAGCGGAGGTGGGCGGGAGGGAGAAAGACATGGGGCAAAAGCGGGGGTGGGCGGGAGGGAGAAAGACATGGGGCAAGAGTGGGGGTGGGCGGGAGATTGAAAGACACGGGGCAAGTGCGGGTGTGGGTGGGAGGGTGAAAGACACGGGGCAAGAGCGGGGGTGGGCAGGAGGGTGAAAGACACGGGGCAAGAGCGGGGGTAGGCAGGAGGGGGAGAAAGACACGGGGCAAGAGCGGGCTTGGGCAGGAGGGGGAAAGAGACACGGGGCAAGAGCGGGGGTGGGCGGGAGGGGGAAAGAGACACGGGGCAAGAGCGGGGGTGGGCGGGAGGGGGAAAGAGACACGGGGCAAGAGCGGGGGTGGGGGTAGGGGGAAAGAGACACGGGGCATGAGTGGGGGGTGGGCGGGAGGGGGAAAGACACGCGGGGCATGAGTGGGGGGTGGACAGGAGGGGGAAAGACACACGGGGCAAGAGCGGGGGTGGGCGGGAGGGGGAAAGACACACGGGGCAAGAGCGGGGGTGGGCGGGAGGGGGAAAGACACGGGGCAAGAGCGGGGGAGGGCAGGAGGGGGAAAAAGACACGGGGCAAGAGCGGGGTGGGCAGGAGGGGGAAAGAGACACGGGGAAAGAGCGGGGGTGGGCGGGATTTGGAAAGAGACACGGGGCAAGAGCGGGGGTGGGCGGGAGGGGGAAAGAGACACGGGGCAAGAGCGGGGTTGGGCGGGAGGGGGAAAGAGACACGGGGCAAGAGCGGGGGTGGGCGGGAGGGGGAAAGAGACACAGGGCAAGAGCGGGGGTGGGGGGTAGGGAGACAGACACATGAGGCATGACCGGGGGTGGGGGAAGGGGAGAGATACGCGGGGCATGAGCGGGAGGGGGAGAGACACACGGGGCATGAGCAGGGGGTGGGTGACAGGGGGAGAGACACACGGGGCGTGGGTGTGGGGGAGGGAGAGAGACACACGGGGCATGAGTGGGGGGTGGGGGGAAGGAGAGAGAGACACACGGGGCATGAGCGGGGGCTGGGCGGGAGGGAGAGAGACACATGGGGCACGAGCGGGAGGGTGAAAGACACAAGGGGCAAGAGCGGGGGTGGGCGGGAGGGTGAAAGACACAAGAGGCAAGAGCGGGGGTGGGCGGGAGGGTGAAAGACACAATGGGCAAGAGCGGGGGTGGGCGGGAGGGTGAAAGACACGGGGCAAGAGCGGGGGTGGGCTGGAGGGAGAAAGACACAGGGCAAGAGCGGGGGTGGGCGGGAGGGAGAAAGACACCGGGCAAGAGCGGGGGTGGCCGGGAGGGTGAAAGACACGGGGCAAGAGCGGGGGTGGGCGGGAGGGTGAAAGACACAAGAGGCAAGAGCGGGGGTGGCCGGGAGGGTGAAAGACACAATGGGCAAGAGCGGGGGTGGGCGGGAGGGAGAAAGACACGGGGCAAGAGCGGGGGTGGACGGGAGGTGAAAGACACGGGGCAAGAGCGGGGGTGGACGGGAGGTGAAAGACACGGGGCAAGAGCGGGGGTGGGCGGGAGGGTGAACGACACGGGGCAAGAGCGGGGGTGGGCAGGAGGGTGAAAGACATGGGGCAAGAGCGGGGGTGGGCGGGAGGGGGAATAAGACATGGGGCAAGAGCGGGGGTGGGCGGGAGGGGGAAGAGACACAGCGCAAGAGCGGGGATGGGCAGGAGTCAGAAAGAGACACGGGGCAAGAGCGGGGGTGGGCGGGAGGGGGAAAGAGACACGGGGCAAGAGCGGGGGTGGGCGGGTGGGGGAAAGAGACACGGGGCAAGAGCGGGGGTGGGGGGTAGGGGGAAAGAGACACGGGGCATGAGTGGGGGGTGGGCGGGAGGGGGAAAGACACGCGGGGCATGAGTGGGGGGTGGGCGGGAGGGGGAAAGACACACGGGGCAAGAGCAGGGGTGGGCAGGAGGGGGAAAGACATATGGGGCAAGAGCGGGGGTGGGCGGGAGGATGAAAGACACACGGGGCAAGAGCGGGGGTGGGCGGGAGGGGGAAAGACACACAGAGCAAGAGCGGGGGCGGGCGGGAGGGAGAAAGACACACGGGGCAAGAGCGGGGGGGTGAAAGACACAAGGGGCAAGAGCGGGGGTGGGCGGGAGGGTGAAAGACATGGGGCAAGAGCGGGGGTGGGCAGGAGGGAGAAAGACACAGGGCAAGAGCGGGGGTTGGCGGGAGGGATAAAGACACGGGGCAAGAGCGGGGGTGGGCGGGAAGGTGAAAGACACGGGGCAAGAGCGGAGGTGGGCGGGAGGGTGAAAGACATGGGGCAAGAGCGGGGGTGGGCGGGAGGGAGAAAGACATGGGGCAAGAGCGGGGGTGGGCGGGAGGGAGAAAGACATGGGGCAAGAATGGGGGTGGGCGCAAGGGTGAAAGACACGCGGGGCATGAGTGGGGGGTGGGCGGGAGGGGGAAAGACACACGGGGCAAGAGCGGGGGTGGGCAGGAGGGGGAAAGACATATGGGGCAAGAGCGGGGGTGGGTGGGAGGGGGAAAGACACACGGGGCAAGAGCGGGGGTGGGCGGGAGGGGGAAAGACACGCGGGGCATGAGCGGGGGTAGGCAGGAGGGGGAAAAAGACACGGGGCAAGAGCGGGGGTGGGCGGGAGGGGCAAAGACACACGGGGCAAGAGCGGGGGTGGGCGGGAGGGGGAAAGACACACGGGGCAAGAGCGGGGGGGGTGGCCGGGAGGGGGGAAGACACGCGGGGCATGAGTGGGGGGTGTGCGGGAGGGAGAAAGACATGGGGCAAGAGTGGGGGTGGGCGGGAGGGTGAAAGACACGCGGGGCATGAGTGGGGGGTGGGCGGGAGGGGGAAAGACACACGGGGCAAGAGCGGGGGTGGGCAGGAGGGGGAAAGACATATGGGGCAATAGCGGGGGTGGGAGAGAGGGGGAAAGATACACAGGGCAAGAGCGGGGGTGGGCAGGAGGGGAAAAGACACGCGGGGCATGAGTGGGGGGTGGGCAGGAGGGGGAAAGACACACGGGGCAAGAGCGGGGGTGGGCGGGAGGGGGAAAGACACACGGGGCAAGACACACGGGGTGAAAGACACAAGGGGCAAGAGCGGGGGAGGGCGGGAGGGTGAAAGACACAGGGCAAGAGCGGGGGTGGGCGGGAGGGAGAAAGACACGGGGCAAGAGCGGGGGTGGCTGGGAGGGTGAAGGACACGGGGCAAGAGCAGGGGTGGGAGGGAGGTAGAAAGACACGGGGCAAGAGCGGGGGTGGGCGGGAGGGAGAAAGACACGGGGCAAGAGCGGGGGTGGACGGGAGGGTGAAAGACACGGGGCAAGAGCGGGGGTGGGCGGGAGGGTGAAAGACACGGGGCAAGAGCGGGGGTGGGCAGGAGGGTGAAAGACACGGGGCAAGAGCGGGGGTGGGCGGGAGGGGGAAAAAGACATGGGGCAAGAGCGGGGGTGGGCGGGAGGGGGAAAGAGACACGGGTCAAGAGCGGGGGTGGGCGGGAGGGGGAAGAGACACAGCGCAAGAGCGGGGGTGGGCGGGAGTCAGAAAGAGACACGGGGCAAGAGCGGGGGTGGGCGGGAGGGGGAAAGAAACACGGGGCAAGAGCGGGGATGGGCGGGAGGGGGAAAGAGACATGGGGCAAGAGCGGGGGTGGGGGGTAGGGGGAAAGAGACACGGGGCATGAGTGGGGGGTGGGCGGGAGGGGGAAAGACACGCGGGGCATGAGCGGGGGGTGGGCGGGAGGGGGAAAGACACACGGGGCAAGAGCGGGGTGGGCAGAAGGGGGAAAGACACATGAGGCAAGAGCGGGGTTGGTCGGGAGGGGGAAAGACACACGGGACAAGAGCGGGGGTGGGCGGGAGGGGGAAAGACACATGGGGCAAGAGCGGGGGTGGGCGGGAGGGGGAAAGACACACAGGGCAAGAGCGGGGGGTGAAAGACACAAGGGGAAAGAGCGGGGGTGGGCGGGAGGGTGAAAGACATGGGGCAAGAGCAGGGGTGGGCAGGAGGGAGAAAGACACGGGCAAGAGCGGGGATTGGCGGGAGGGATAAAGACACGGGGCAAGAGCGGGGGTGGGCGGGAGGGTGAAAGACACGGGGCAAGAGCGGAGGTGGGCGGGAGGGAGAAAGACACGGGGCAAGAGCGGGGGTGGGCAGGAGGGTGAAAGACACGGGGCAAGAGCGGGGGTAGGCAGGAGGGGGAAAAAGACACGGGGCAAGAGCGGGCTTGGGCAGGAGGGGGAAAGAGACACAGGGCAAGAGCGGGGGTGGGCGGGAGGGGGAAAGAGACACGGGGCAAGAGCGGGGGTGGGTGGGAGGGGGAAAGAGACACGGGGCAAGAGTGGGGGTGGGCCAGAGGGGGAAAGAGACACGGGGCAAGAGCGGGGGTGGGCGGGAGGGGGAAAGAGACACGGGGCAAGAGCGGGGGTGGGGGGTAGGTGGAAAGAGACACGGGGCATGAGTGGGTGGAAAGACACGCGGGGCATGAGCGGGGGGTGGACAGGAGGGGGAAAGACACACGGGGCAAGAGCGGGGGTGGGCGGGAGGGGGAAAGACACACGGGGCAAGAGCGGGGGTGGGCGGGAGGGGGAAAGACACACGGGGCAAGAGCGGGGGTGGGAGGGAGGGGGAAAGACACACGGGCAAGAGCGGGGGTGGGCGGGAGGGGTAAAGACACACGGGGCAAGAGCGAGGGTGGGCGGGAGGGGGAAAGACACACGGGGCAAGAGCGGGGGTGAGGGGGAGGGGGACAGACACACGGGGCAAGAGCGGGGGTGGGGGGAGGGAGACAGGCACACAGGGGAAGAGCGGGGGTGGGGGGGAGGGAGACAGACACACGGGGCAAGAGCGGGGGTGGGGGGTAGGGAGACAGACACACGAGGCATGAGCGGGTGGTGGGGGAAGGGGAGAGACACGCGGGGCATGAGCGGGAGGGGGAGAGACACACAGGGCATGAGCGGGGGGTGGGTGGTTTGGGGAGAGACACACAAGCATTGGTGGGGGGGAGATAGAGAGACACACGGAGCATGAGTGAGGGGTGGGGGGAAGGAGAGAGAGACACACGGGGCATGAGTGGGGGGTGTGCGGGAGGGATTGAGACACACGGGGCATGAGCGGGGGGTCGGCGGGAGGGAGAGAGACACACAGGGCATGAGCGGGGGGTGGGCGGGAGGGGGAGAGACACACGGGGCATGAGCGGGGGTGGGCGGGAGGGGGAGAGACACACGACATGAGCGGGGGTGGGGAGAGACACACGGACATGAGCGGGGGGTGGGCGGCAGGTGGTGAGAGACATACAGACATGAGCGGGGGGTGGGCGGCGGGTGGGGAGAGACACACAGACATGAGCGGGGGGGTGGGCGGCGGGTGGGGAGAGACATACGGACATGAGCGGGCGGCGGGTGGGGAGAGACACACGGACATGAGCGGGCGGCGGGTGGGGAGAGACACACAGGGCAAGAGCGGGGGGTGGGCGGTTGGGAGAGACGAGCGGGGCACGAGCGGGGCATGAGCGGGGGTGGGCGTAAGGGAGAAAGACACACGGACATGAGCGGGGGGTGGGAGGAACAGGAGACAGACATGGACATGAGCGGGGGTGGGGGACTTACTGTGCAGGCGGGATACAAAGCCTCTCATGCGAGGAACAAAGATGGCGGGCGTCTCTGAAGCCAGACGCACTGCACGCTTCCACGCATCCAATGAGAGAGCACGTCAGATGTCCGCGGACATCACACAAGCTGCTGGCCCAATCGCCGTCCTGTCCGCGGAGCAAACAGGGAAGTGTGTCCGCGAAGCGAACACAGATATCACTAATTTTTTTCACTTACATTTTTGTGTTTTTTTTAAAAACTACACACTAATTTGGTGTAAATCCGTCCAGCGGTTTGGGCTGTAGGCGTGAGCAAATTTTTTTCCCATTATGTCTATGGGAAAAAAAAAGTTTTGGGACCCCCCTATAACTTTGCCCCCCCTGGACGAATCCTCACCAAACTTTGCAAAAAATTCAGAGTGACCCAACTACTTTTTTTTTGCAAAGTTTGGTGAGGATCCGTCCAGTGAGAGCGATAAGCCACCCAAAAAGTGATCTTCCTATGGAAACAGCAACTTAACCATAACTACATGGCCACTACCGTGGCCATGTAATATATATATATATGTTGATATATATATGAGGATAATGACTCGAGTATAATTGAATACACAGAGGTTACCAGGGTAGACACCCGCGAAAACTGAGATTACCAGGGCAGACACCTGAGAAGAGAGAGGATACCAGGGCGGACACCTGAGATAAAGAGAGAGGAAACTCCTTATTCCTGTGCTTTAATATAGCGGTCAGAAGAAACGCAAACTCAGAGCCCACAGAATAGGGGACGATTAGGCTACCACCACGTTTAAAGACGTTGTGAACGGAGTTCGTTTAAATTCCATGTCGGGGTACAAATTAGAGGCAGATATATTTGTGTCCAGCTGGTGTCTGTCTAGTCCGTCAAATGTCCGTTGTACGTGTTCTGTTGTATGTCACATGTAAGGAAGTTTGTCTCTTTGTTTGAAACTAAGTAGGGTTTTTATGTGATTCTATAGTTGAGAGGGAATGTTAAACCATATTCGCATAAATATCATCTGATTATGAATGTTGTCCTAAGCCATTTCGCATTTGTATTAAAAACCAGCAATTAATTAGAATTGCCTTCAAACACCATTTTTGAAAATATCCACCTTTTTGATTCTAACTTCTCTGCTCTCTGTTCAGTAATGATTAACCATGTTTTCAGCTGCCAGAGCAGAAACGACCTTTGAGCCTATGTCAAAACAAGGGCTGGCAGAGCAGACTATTTGTCCTGTGCAAATAGAACTTGTAGTCAGAATGTACTCTCATTCAAAGTGTTATCGATGTCTACAAAACTCATCCTCCCTCAAACAGTGATATACAATGCATGTAAAATAATCCTGTGTGTTTTTGAAGGAATCATTTGTCCATTTCTTGAAACAGGATTTAGTCTAAACAGCTAAAGATCCACACAACTGACTACAACAAAGTATGTTTAAGGAACCTTGGAGCCAAAGTGAACTACAATTTAAAGTGTTCTCTACATCAATAGCCTCAGCCATATTCAAACATAAGAACTGAATGGTCGTCAAACTAGAGCTATGTACCTTAGCCATAAGCTATTGAATTTGTTTCTTGAAGATAGGATCAACCTAAGCTGGAGAACCAACAACACCATTGAATCTTCAAGGATGGGACAACATGTCAAAAGTACAAACCAATATTGTATATTTGTTATGTGAACTAGGCACAAACCCAAATTTGTAACCTATTAGTTTGGAGATTGGCTGGGCTATGACCAGGACTGTGTATAAATACTGCATGTTTTGTGATGACCAGTACTCACTCCCCTCACAGTGTTTTCTGGTACACACTGCGAGGTGTTGGGAGCCGGATAGCTATCTGCTTTGATATTTGAATCTGTACAGAATACATTTATATTCATGACTTTGTGACTGGCGGATCCAATTTTTGGTGGTACTAAGCTTCAATGATATTTGCTTGATCTTACAGGAATCACACATGAATTGATGTTCTTTAGTAAATTGGTGATACAAAAGTTTTGGCGGGAAAAGATTGGATTAGAGCTTGCGGTATTTGGTGCTCGCTGATATTGTTGGGAGTGTTGAAGTTGCATGACAGTATTGTTAGGAACAGATTTAAGCATGGAAGACATAATCCATTAGCACACTTATGTAAACAACTGCCGAAGCATGCACCCAAGCTTATGAAATTCTGCACTGAGTGGGTTAAGGGTATCGCCCACAAGATGTTTCTGCCGTGGCCACAAAATGGGTCTTTATCTAAAGCCGTCTTACAGCATATGACGACTTACTTGCATGCCACATATACAGGCAAGAAACTAGAGAAAGGCCTTGCTGTTCTAGAACTTTGGAAAATGTTCGAACAGTCGAAGGAGGAAGAGCCAGCAGCAGACTGGATATCAAACGTCTGCATGGAGGGGGGTGAGACGCCTAGCGTGCCACCTGCCCCGCCTGAAACAGAAACCGAGGGAAGTAAGCCTGAGGGACTCTACCCATTAAGAGAGCTTAAGACAGCTACAGGGTATAGCAACCCCGCATTTGAGTCACCTACGTACAGTAGTGACGACAATAAAAGGAAGGATCAGGATAAGAATCTTACCTCCGCAGTCCCGAGGGACAAGGAGAGACGCTATGATGAGAGGAAGGACCAGGCACAGATTAGTGCATCTCTCGATAAAGAGAGAGAGTGAAAGAAATGGAAAGGATGAGATAGCAGTCGCAAAAGACAAATGGATGAGAAGACAGATATTGTTGAAACTCGATGTAAAAGGAAGTGATTATATGAGACCTAAAGAGAAGTCAGATGAGACACAGAAAAGGGAGAAGGAGAAGGAAAAGGAGTTAAGGGACGAAAGGATAAGAAGGAAAGATAGGCTGAGGAGAGAACAGCTATATCGCGAGGAGCAAGAAAAGCAGCTCGATCGCAAACAGAAAGCAGCCTATGACGAGTACAGACAGAAACAGCTAAGGTTGGAAGAAGAGCAAAGGGTACGTGAAAAAAGGGTAAGGAGACGAAAAGATGAGGAAGTTTGAAGGGCAGATGAACGTAAAAATGAAAGGAGATGGGAAGAAGATAAGGTCAGAGAAGAGGTGAGGAAGCGCAAAGAATTTGACGATGATATTGAACGTAAGCGTAGGAAGAGGGCACGCGATCTCGAATATCTGGAGCGGGAAGTTAAAAAACCTGATCCTGTTGTAGAATGGGAAGACATTGAAGAATTCTTTCCTGCGTACGACTCAGTACCAGGAACGATTGGGGCAAATATTGAAGATGACTTCGACACCAGAAGCATCAGGGAAATGATCAATAAAATATATGATGAAATGGGGCTAGAACAAATATCCCAAAGGGAAAGGGAAGAGAAGCCCTTGGAAAGCACTCGGCTGTATGACACTGAGGATGGCACCCGAAGTAGTGGGAGCAGGAGGCTGTCCCTGGACAGACTAGAAATCAGTAAAAACGATGATGACACAAGGAGTTGCGTGAATTGGGAACAATCAATGTCTGACTCCGGAGAGGAGACAGAGTGCGAGACAAATAAAGAAGGGAGACGGCGCGAAAAGCGGCTCCCAAGGGACAAAGGGGTATGATGGTCAGACGCTAGCGAGTCCGCATCGAGGACATCAGAGTCTGCCACGCAGTCTGACCAGCATAAAGGAACACCCCATGGTCAGAGGGGGGTGTTAGCACCCGCCTATGTAGACAGGTTGAGGACATTGCCAGGCAGACGGCGATGCGAGAATGTTACCCCAGTGATAGACAGGAGAGCTATGGGGGAAGAGAGAGAAGGCTGTGCATTCCAATTTCCACTATTAGAAAAGGGAGAGCAAGACCGCAATATATTCCATGGCCACACATGGATCGAGAAAACCTGAAAAACAAGCTTCCAATGCTGACATCAAGAGCCGGGAAGTGGATACACGAGTTAGAAAAAATGACAGGTGGTGTCACGTTAGCTATAGGGAACATTAAAGGTCTCCTGATTGCCATACTTGGTGAGAGAGCAGACAATGTGTGGACACGGGCAGGGTACGCTGGTGTAACCATAATTAACACTGCACACGACGGAGCGCCATTTAATAATTGCAGAGCAGAAGTATGGAAAGCGCTACAAGTGCTATACCCGGACACCTCCGATATGGGAGCTATAATGACTCGAAAAATGAAGGAGTCAGAAGATCTGTTGATTTATAGCCAGAATTTCCAGGACGCATGGGTGCTCAAAACGCATGAATCTTGGACAAAATCTATACCAGTGTTTTACCACATATTGTGACAAGGGTTGCCAGAACCAGTGCAGAAACAGCTCAAGAAATTGGTAGGGGTTGAGGCTAAACCTTGGGCTGGAATACAGTTAAATAAGTAGATTGTTGCAAGAAAAGAATCGGAAAAAGGAGGCAACTCGAAAGGGTGAGGAAGCGAAGCTGGTGCAAAAGAAATGATCAAAGTATGCTCTTGAAGGAGCCATGCTAAATAACCCAGCTGAACAGAACATACAACAGATGGCTAACCCACAGCAGAATAACCAAGGTAACGTAGGACAGTACCCAAGGGGAAGAGGATTTAGAGGAAGAGGATGGCAGAGTAATCAAGGAGGGTTCCAAAGCAATCAAGGAGGCTTTCAAAATGTGCAAACGGGCAGCCCAGATATGTCAAACGGACAAATAATCCGACCACTGCCAGTATGTTGGCTGTGTGGAATGACAGGGCATTTAGCAAGCACGTGCAGAAGTCAAGGCACGTGGCAAAATGGCCAAGGAATGGGAGCAGGCACGGCAAATCCACCTGCAATCTCACAACTCGGCGGTGCACAGAATCACACAGTGCAGCAGCAAGCACCAGGCGTGCAGCAAGGTGCGCAACAAGTGGTTCAACCCCAGAACAGGGAGAATTTGCCGCAAGAGCAATTTCAACAGTCACCACCGTAAATGTCTCAGGGCACAAACTCCGGAAGGGCAGGCAACCCAGGTAATGGAGAGAATCCACAAGTGTACAGTGGACCCAACTTATATATAGGACAGCTCACTGGGAACCATGATGTGCTCTATCCTATCAGTGACACCAGACCCTAATAGGGAACGAGGGTGAATGTCATCATAGGGGTTAAAGAATATTCCTTCTTAGTTGACACGGGTGCAAACCACTCGTGCATACGAGAATGCAAGTTTTCCTTGTCCGAGGCCATAGATACTCAGAGTTTTACAGGAGCTCACAGTCGAGTTCCCTTTACAGACGCACACCCAGTCTCCGTAGGAGAGTGCTAGATGAATGTACCTTTATTATATTCATGTGAGACCCCAGTAAACATTTTGGGTCGAGACTTAATGACAAAATTGAACATGACGATCTCGTTAACAGAGGAGGCCATAGTATGCTCTACTCCAGGAATGCATTATTCAAAAGTGTGCAAAATGATGAGGGCATACACAGGACACATAGCCATGAGAGCTATACCATTAGAGCCAGAAGTTTTCGCATATGGCATGTGTGTGCTTATGGCGGGATAGCCAGGCCTAGCAGATAAAACTATGGGAACCCCTGATGAGTTCCTATTCAGACCAAGAATACCTATGCATGAAGAGGAGGGACAAGTATTTCCATTAATGATACATGCTGCAGCCGTGCGAGAGGGAGTAGCTTTAGCCGACTGATACAATGATGAAGGCAGACAGTGGTGCACGATTATCACCATTGAAGAAGGGTATCACCGTCACCGATGACGATCTGTTTGAAGAACAACCAGACTCAAAAAGAAACAAGGGTGGAAGTGAGTCTCATATTTTGGGTAAAAATGATCAAAAGAGAAGTGCCGCAGAGAATGATGTTGGCGCTGATACGTCCTGAATACTTTGATGACGACATGCCCCGGTGCCTGCCTCAGTATGGACTACAGGACCATATGATGTAGGCCTCCTGAAGGGGGTGGGAAAAGTGAAAATTAAACTGAAACCAGGAGCAATTTTAGCAAGAGCGCGACAATATCCCATGTCCAGATAGGCAGATGAAGGGATCGCGAAGACAATTTCCGCCATGATGGATCAGGACATCTTAGTGACGTCAGAGTCAGCCTGTAATACAGTCATTTATCCCATCAAGAAATCAAAGGGAGGGTCTTGGTGTTTAATCCAGGATTTAAGAGGATTAAACGATATCGTTGAAGCCGAGTTCCTTCTAGTCCTTAATACATCTACAATCCTATGTAACATACCCATCGAGGCAAAATATTTCACAGTGATTGACTTGAAAAATGCCTTTTTCTCAATCCCGTTGCACCGTGACTCTCAAAAGGAGGGGCTACCTCCGAGCAGACGGCACACCAGTGCAGTACACAGCCTTATTGGACAGGCTGATTAAGGCACTACAGCTCCCAGTGGGCATAGCGGTCGTGAAATGCGCCGCCCACACCAAAGGGACAGATTACATGTCACGCAGAAACCACACAGCAGACACGGAAGCAAAGCATATGGCCTCCAAAAGTGAGACGATCATGGAAGTGGAAGTGGCGTGTACCCATAAGAGAATGATGGTGGCACGTACCACACCCGAAGCCTATAGTAATCTGGGGCAGACGCAACTAATGGAGCTTCAAGGGGGGGTACCGCACATGTCAAAAAGAATCTAGCAGCAACGCTTGCAGGAGACTGGTTTATACAGAAATTAGCAGAGCATGTTACATACTTTATGGTGAATTGCATAATATGCCAGCAATTCACCGCTGGGCACACAATAAAAGTAGTGAGAGGAGTCATCCCCTGGCCAAATGGGCCTTTTCAGCACTTACATATCGACTATGTCGACATGATTCAAGTGTGTAACAGGTACAGATACTTAATTGTAGTGGTGTGTCCATTCTCTAGATGGATAGAAGCAGGTCCATGTTCACACACAGACTCTACCTGTGCAGCCAAATTCCTAGTGAGGGAAGTGTTCCCTAGATGGGGGTGTGTGTAGTGATGAGATCAGATAATGGGGCTCATTTTGTAAATGCAGTCTTTGAACAGATTAGCTTGTTGCTTGGTATAAAGCACAAGTTCTCATCGGCGTATCATCCAGAAGGTAGTGGTATTTGTGAGAGACTCAACGGCTTGTTAAAGGAAAGGATAGCCAAGTTGAAGCTTACTCTAAAGAGGGGATGGTTGCACTGCCTTCCATTGGTATTGTATGTTCTTCGGAACCAACCAGGATCCGATCATCATCTTACGCTGCATGAGATAGTCACAGGAAGAAGAATGAATACTCCCCTAACCCCTCGAGACAGAGCTAGATGTGATGCCCAGACAACCCAAGAGGTCCTGGGAACCGAAATGCAAAAATATCTGAACTGCATGACATCCAGCCTTACTGTAATTTCAGACCAACTGCACTGACGGCAAAAAGGGTGCAGTGCAGCATAAAACACAGCAGGAGACGCTGAAACAGATGCAGTTCAAGGTCTACGTGTTCCACTCATCTTCCCAGGAGATGCCGTGTTGGTGAAAAACCATACGAGGAAAAAGTGGGACGAGCCGAGATTCAATGGTCCTTTCATCGTGCAGGACTGCACTCCTTCAGCTGTGAAACTGCAGGGCAGGAATGCATGGATTTTACTCAATGACATTAAGCCCCATATCGGAGAAAGCCCTATAGCTGCACCCCACCGGGAAGAACCACAGCATGTGCAGACGAGATCCATGACGAGGAAGAAGGACACATGAGCAGCAAAGCCAAGACAAAAAGAACCCTTGTGCAAGGTGTCGCTTAAAATGGACATTTCCTCTAAGCAAAATGGGGATAAGGACATAAAACGGACACTCTGTGCATCCTAGTTGCAGGGTGAAGAAGAAAATTGCACATGTAAGCCACAACACGTTTGTTGACACAAACCTGTAGACTGAGCCACACTTAAGCATTGTTGAGAAAAAAGACTCTAACAGACAGTGATCAAGGACTTTTACTTTAAGAGCAGAATACAGTATCCTGAATCATCCAATATCAAGACTTTGTTTGGCAGCACTTATGGTGTCCTCCAGTAGAGACATCACAAAACACCAGCTTAACTACTTCCATTTTGTATTGGTATCATATCCGTCGCTGGTAGGGAGGGTCACCAGTGTCACAGACTTTATCCAAGATCCTGCCGACAAGAAAGTAATCTGGCAACTACTTACTGTCATTGTGGGAGCCTTCATTGTACTGCCTGATATAGTGATAAGGACACACATGCTTCCACCAAAGGCGCTTTTAGATGAACTCATCAATACGCTTTTCTTTCGCATCATAGAGGATTGCCCAGCTATTGTCGGAAGAACCACAGACACACTCACTTTTATTCGAGATCCAGCAAACTCTGAACATTTAAGCCAGCTGTGGAACAAACTTAGTTACTTAGTCACAATACACGCGTCATGAAAGTGCAAAGATTGTTCATGTCAAGGGAAGGGCCTGTAGTCCTGAACCCAGCAAGGAAGGACAAATGTCCCTGTCACCCGAAGACAGCCGACGGGCACATAATGTCCTTTTTCGACTAGTGACTGACTTCCCAGAAATGGTGGGAGACCTATCGAGGTTGTCGTCCTCACATTCATCAGAGATCCAGCTAACGTCCCACAGATGGAAACGCTCCTCCATGGTATCAGGCTACAAATGGATGAGATGAGACACAGAAAAGGGGGAAGGAGAAGGAAAAGGAGTTAAGGGACGAAAGGATAAGAAGGAAAGATAGGCTGAGGAGAGAACAGCTATATCGCGAGGAGCAAGAAAAGCAGCTCGATCGCAAACAGAAAGCAGCCTATGACGAGTACAGACAGAAACAGCTAAGGTTGGAAGAAGAGCAAAGGGTACGTGAAAAAAGGGTAAGGAGACGAAAAGATGAGGAAGTTTGAAGGGCAGATGAACGTAAAAATGAAAGGAGATGGGAAGAAGATAAGGTCAGAGAAGAGGTGAGGAAGCGCAAAGAATTTGACGATGATATTGAACGTAAGCGTAGGAAGAGGGCACGCAATCTCGAATATCTGGAGCGGGAAGTTAAAAAACCTGATCCTGTTGTAGAATGGGAAGACATTGAAGAATTCTTTCCTGCGTACGACTCAGTACCAGGAACGATTGGGGCAAATATTGAAGATGACTTCGACACCAGAAGCATCAGGGAAATGATCAATAAAATATATGATGAAATGGGGCTAGAACAAATATCCCAAAGGGAAAGGGAAGAGAAGCCCTTGGAAAGCACTCGGCTGTATGACACTGAGGATGGCACCCGAAGTAGTGGGAGCAGGAGGCTGTCCCTGGACAGACTAGAAATCAGTAAAAACGATGATGACACAAGGAGTTGCGTGAATTGGGAACAATCAATGTCTGACTCCGGAGAGGAGACAGAGTGCGAGACAAATAAAGAAGGGAGACGGCGCGAAAAGCGGCTCCCAAGGGACAAAGGGGTATGATGGTCAGACGCTAGCGAGTCCGCATCGAGGACATCAGAGTCTGCCACGCAGTCTGACCAGCATAAAGGAACACCCCATGGTCAGAGGGGGGTGTTAGCACCCGCCTATGTAGACAGGTTGAGGACATTGCCAGGCAGACGGCGATGCGAGAATGTTACCCCAGTGATAGACAGGAGAGCTATGGGGGAAGAGAGAGAAGGCTGTGCATTCCAATTTCCACTATTAGAAAAGGGAGAGCAAGACCGCAATATATTCCATGGCCACACATGGATCGAGAAAACCTGAAAAACAAGCTTCCAATGCTGACATCAAGAGCCGGGAAGTGGATACACGAGTTAGAAAAAATGACAGGTGGTGTCACGTTAGCTATAGGGAACATTAAAGGTCTCCTGATTGCCATACTTGGTGAGAGAGCAGACAATGTGTGGACACGGGCAGGGTACGCTGGTGTAACCATAATTAACACTGCACACGACGGAGCGCCATTTAATAATTGCAGAGCAGAAGTATGGAAAGCGCTACAAGTGCTATACCCGGACACCTCCGATATGGGAGCTATAATGACTCGAAAAATGAAGGAGTCAGAAGATCTGTTGATTTATAGCCAGAATTTCCAGGACGCATGGGTGCTCAAAACGCATGAATCTTGGACAAAATCTATACCAGTGTTTTACCACATATTGTGACAAGGGTTGCCAGAACCAGTGCAGAAACAGCTCAAGAAATTGGTAGGGGTTGAGGCTAAACCTTGGGCTGGAATACAGTTAAATAAGTAGATTGTTGCAAGAAAAGAATCGGAAAAAGGAGGCAACTCGAAAGGGTGAGGAAGCGAAGCTGGTGCAAAAGAAATGATCAAAGTATGCTCTTGAAGGAGCCATGCTAAATAACCCAGCTGAACAGAACATACAACAGATGGCTAACCCACAGCAGAATAACCAAGGTAACGTAGGACAGTACCCAAGGGGAAGAGGATTTAGAGGAAGAGGATGGCAGAGTAATCAAGGAGGGTTCCAAAGCAATCAAGGAGGCTTTCAAAATGTGCAAACGGGCAGCCCAGATATGTCAAACGGACAAATAATCCGACCACTGCCAGTGTGTTGGCTGTGTGGAATGACAGGGCATTTAGCAAGCACGTGCAGAAGTCAAGGCACGTGGCAAAATGGCCAAGGAATGGGAGCAGGCACGGCAAATCCACCTGCAATCTCACAACTCGGCGGTGCACAGAATCACACAGTGCAGCAGCAAGCACCAGGCGTGCAGCAAGGTGCGCAACAAGTGGTTCAACCCCAGAACAGGGAGAATTTGCCGCAAGAGCAATTTCAACAGTCACCACCGTAAATGTCTCAGGGCACAAACTCCGGAAGGGCAGGCAACCCAGGTAATGGAGAGAATCCACAAGTGTACAGTGGACCCAACTTATATATAGGACAGCTCACTGGGAACCATGATGTGCTCTATCCTATCAGTGACACCAGACCCTAATAGGGAACGAGGGTGAATGTCATCATAGGGGTTAAAGAATATTCCTTCTTAGTTGACACGGGTGCAAACCACTCGTGCATACGAGAATGCAAGTTTTCCTTGTCCGAGGCCATAGATACTCAGAGTTTTACAGGAGCTCACAGTCGAGTTCCCTTTACAGACGCACACCCAGTCTCCGTAGGAGAGTGCTAGATGAATGTACCTTTATTATATTCATGTGAGACCCCAGTAAACATTTTGGGTCGAGACTTAATGACAAAATTGAACATGACGATCTCGTTAACAGAGGAGGCCATAGTATGCTCTACTCCAGGAATGCATTATTCAAAAGTGTGCAAAATGATCAGGGCATACACAGGACACATAGCCATGAGAGCTATACCATTAGAGCCAGAAGTTTTCGCATATGGCATGTGTGTGCTTATGGCGGGATAGCCAGGCCTAGCAGATAAAACTATGGGAACCCCTGATGAGTTCCTATTCAGACCAAGAATACCTATGCATGAAGAGGAGGGACAAGTATTTCCATTAATGATACATGCTGCAGCCGTGCGAGAGGGAGTAGCTTTAGCCGACTGATACAATGATGAAGGCAGACAGTGGTGCACGATTATCACCATTGAAGAAGGGTATCACCGTCACCGATGACGATCTGTTTGAAGAACAACCAGACTCAAAAAGAAACAAGGGTGGAAGTGAGTCTCATATTTTGGGTAAAAATGATCAAAAGAGAAGTGCCGCAGAGAATGATGTTGGCGCTGATACGTCCTGAATACTTTGATGACGACATGCCCCGGTGCCTGCCTCAGTATGGACTACAGGACCATATGATGTAGGCCTCCTGAAGGGGGTGGGAAAAGTGAAAATTAAACTGAAACCAGGAGCAATTTTAGCAAGAGCGCGACAATATCCCATGTCCAGATAGGCAGATGAAGGGATCGCGAAGACAATTTCCGCCATGATGGATCAGGACATCTTAGTGACGTCAGAGTCAGCCTGTAATACAGTCATTTATCCCATCAAGAAATCAAAGGGAGGGTCTTGGTGTTTAATCCAGGATTTAAGAGGATTAAACGATATCGTTGAAGCCGAGTTCCTTCTAGTCCTTAATACATCTACAATCCTATGTAACATACCCATCGAGGCAAAATATTTCACAGTGATTGACTTGAAAAATGCCTTTTTCTCAATCCCGTTGCACCGTGACTCTCAAAAGGAGGGGCTACCTCCGAGCAGACGGCACACCAGTGCAGTACACAGCCTTATTGGACAGGCTGATTAAGGCACTACAGCTCCCAGTGGGCATAGCGGTCGTGAAATGCGCCGCCCACACCAAAGGGACAGATTACATGTCACGCAGAAACCACACAGCAGACACGGAAGCAAAGCATATGGCCTCCAAAAGTGAGACGATCATGGAAGTGGAAGTGGCGTGTACCCATAAGAGAATGATGGTGGCACGTACCACACCCGAAGCCTATAGTAATCTGGGGCAGACGCAACTAATGGAGCTTCAAGGGGGGGTACCGCACATGTCAAAAAGAATCTAGCAGCAACGCTTGCAGGAGACTGGTTTATACAGAAATTAGCAGAGCATGTTACATACTTTATGGTGAATTGCATAATATGCCAGCAATTCACCGCTGGGCACACAATAAAAGTAGTGAGAGGAGTCATCCCCTGGCCAAATGGGCCTTTTCAGCACTTACATATCGACTATGTCGACATGATTCAAGTGTGTAACAGGTACAGATACTTAATTGTAGTGGTGTGTCCATTCTCTAGATGGATAGAAGCAGGTCCATGTTCACACACAGACTCTACCTGTGCAGCCAAATTCCTAGTGAGGGAAGTGTTCCCTAGATGGGGGTGTGTGTAGTGATGAGATCAGATAATGGGGCTCATTTTGTAAATGCAGTCTTTGAACAGATTAGCTTGTTGCTTGGTATAAAGCACAAGTTCTCATCGGCGTATCATCCAGAAGGTAGTGGTATTTGTGAGAGACTCAACGGCTTGTTAAAGGAAAGGATAGCCAAGTTGAAGCTTACTCTAAAGAGGGGATGGTTGCACTGCCTTCCATTGGTATTGTATGTTCTTCGGAACCAACCAGGATCCGATCATCATCTTACGCTGCATGAGATAGTCACAGGAAGAAGAATGAATACTCCCCTAACCCCTCGAGACAGAGCTAGATGTGATGCCCAGACAACCCAAGAGGTCCTGGGAACCGAAATGCAAAAATATCTGAACTGCATGACATCCAGCCTTACTGTAATTTCAGACCAACTGCACTGACGGCAAAAAGGGTGCAGTGCAGCATAAAACACAGCAGGAGACGCTGAAACAGATGCAGTTCAAGGTCTACGTGTTCCACTCATCTTCCCAGGAGATGCCGTGTTGGTGAAAAACCATACGAGGAAAAAGTGGGACGAGCCGAGATTCAATGGTCCTTTCATCGTGCAGGACTGCACTCCTTCAGCTGTGAAACTGCAGGGCAGGAATGCATGGATTTTACTCAATGACATTAAGCCCCATATCGGAGAAAGCCCTATAGCTGCACCCCACCGGGAAGAACCACAGCATGTGCAGACGAGATCCATGACGAGGAAGAAGGACACATGAGCAGCAAAGCCAAGACAAAAAGAACCCTTGTGCAAGGTGTCGCTTAAAATGGACATTTCCTCTAAGCAAAATGGGGATAAGGACATAAAACGGACACTCTGTGCATCCTAGTTGCAGGGTGAAGAAGAAAATTGCACATGTAAGCCACAACACGTTTGTTGACACAAACTTGTAGACTGAGCCACACTTAAGCATTGTTGAGAAAAAAGACTCTAACAGACAGTGATCAAGGACTTTTACTTTAAGAGCAGAATACAGTATCCTGAATCATCCAATATCAAGACTTTGTTTGGCAGCACTTATGGTGTCCTCCAGTAGAGACATCACAAAACACCAGCTTAACTACTTCCATTTTGTATTGGTATCATATCCGTCACTGGTAGGGAGGGTCACCAGTGTCACAGACTTTATCCAAGATCCTGCCGACAAGAAAGTAATCTGGCAACTACTTACTGTCATTGTGGGAGCCTTCATTGTACTGCCTGATATAGTGATAAGGACACACATGCTTCCACCAAAGGCGCTTTTAGATGAACTCATCAATACGCTTTTCTTTCGCATCATAGAGGATTGCCCAGCTATTGTCGGAAGAACCACAGACACACTCACTTTTATTCGAGATCCAGCAAACTCTGAACATTTAAGCCAGCTGTGGAACAAACTTAGTTACTTAGTCACAATACACGCGTCATGAAAGTGCAAAGATTGTTCATGTCAAGGGAAGGGCCTGTAGTCCTGAACCCAGCAAGGAAGGACAAATGTCCCTGTCACCCGAAGACAGCCGACGGGCACATAATGTCCTTTTTCGACTAGTGACTGACTTCCCAGAAATGGTGGGAGACCTATCGAGGTTGTCGTCCTCACATTCATCAGAGATCCAGCTAACGTCCCACAGATGGAAACGCTCCTCCATGGTATCAGGCTACAAATGGAACTGTCCAACTTTCAGAGAGAATATCTTAGGAGATTCCAGTGAATCTTCCGCCGAGGGACAGATCGAGGAAGCAGAGTCAAGCATGTCATCATTCCGCAGAGGGACAGATCGAGGAAGCAGAGTCAAGCACGTCATCATTCCGCCGAGGGACAGATCGAGGGAGCAGAGACAAGAACTTCCCCTTTGTTGTTTGATTGCCATTTTCCCATTTCTTCACAGAGTTCAGTGTCCAGCATGTCCCCAGGACTGAAGCAGATTCTGGGGGTGGATTGGGAACTCATCTACTTTGAGCATGCACAGTAAAAGTGACTCAATAAAGTATTAGTCTAATCTATTTTTTCCATGGTATAGCAAGAGAACTGTATCCTGTATCAAGAGACAATCGTCACCAGCAAGAGGGGGGACACTTGTGAAGCACCAGACACTTTATGACACAAGCCGTTTGAGAACAATATCAAATTGGGGCAAAACAATAACATTGACATTGAGTAAATAATCAAGATGGGGGCCCAGAACAGTAAACTGGACCTCCCACAAGCAGAGGGGCACCCTCGCTTCTCTGGAAGAAAATGCTGTCATCTGACCTACCGTACTATCATGTATTTATGCATCGTGTTTATCATTATTTTGCTATCTTTAACGATCAGAACTGCATTTTTTATTGGTGCACGAAGCGTTCCAATTTCAGTGCACCCACCTGATGGTGTATGCATGAGTCCCACAAAAGCACCCAGACCCCATATAGTTATCCCAGTATCGAGGAAATCTGATGCTAAGGCGCAAATTAACTGAAAATGAATGTAATTAGCAGTGATACATACACACTTGTGGTAACAAATGATGAGAAAAGCTGGAGACAGGGTCAGCACGGAAGGAATGGAAACATAGCACAGACAACTACACGCACCCACACACTGAATGCACACAAACCAGGGTGCGTGTCAATGGCCACAGAACCTCAAGCAAAGGCAAAAGAGAGCACAAGACTGCCTACTGAACTACCCGTACCAGTAAATAATGAGAGAGACCGAAAAGAATCAAGTGAAAGGCCATCTAAAGCAGACATAGCAAAAGCACTCAAGAAAACAGAAGCGGCTATGGGAGAATTCACTGCAAGGACACAAATATTGATAGATCATTTATTCCCGGTTATAGCTAAATTGAATAAACGGCAGGAATTACTTCATTTTTGAAGCTCCAGGAATGACACACAGAACCGCAGTAATTATGGATCATTACTGGGCGTGTGGATCCAAAGCATACATAAGACTGCCGAAAAACTGGGGCGGCATTTGCTTAATAGTGAATGTCCACGTTCCTGCACTAGTGATCCCGAAAGTGACCTGAATATAGACAGTTTTCTGAAAGCAGATGCCCACCTGAGGAAAAGGAGATCTGTGGAGCTGTATCCCGAATGAAGAGAGCAAAATACTTTTCTGTCAAATCAGAAGAAGCATTCCATGCAATCCCATATGAACACAGGCTTTTCAGCCTCACCTCATCAGTGTTCACAACAATCATCATGCCAAGAATCCAAGTTGGAGTAAATACCAAATGGTTGCAGATAAACAGATGGGAGTTATTACAGCCCATCAACACTACCATAAAAGGAATCAATGCGATTAAGGAAGAACTAAGAGCAATCTGATTGATGACTCTCCAGAACAGATATGTACTTGACCTGATCACAGCGATGGATGGAGGTGTTTCTGCTAAAATCGGAGAATCATGTTGCACATTTATACCTTTGCATGACGAATAAAATGGAACTTTAACCGAAGCCATAAGCATGCTGACAACCCTACCGAACCAGATGATCAATGAAACCGACGAAGATGATGATGACAGCTGGTTTGGAACACTATTCTCATGGGTCCCACAATGGAAGGCAGACATATTCAAGATCCTGGGAGCCCTGCTACTGATACTATTAGGATTTTGTGTTTTCAAGATAATCATCTCACAATGCCAGAAAACTTCAAAGAAAGCCATAGGGATGAAGGTCATGATCGATGTCAAACCAGGATGGAAGCCCAGAGACCTGACTGATGAAGAAATAAGAGACTTTGTGAAGGCCTGCTTATATGTGCCAGAAGGAACGAAGTTTGTGTATCCTAGAAAACAAAGAAAGTATGAAGAAAAATGGATCTATTGCAGCCCAAATGGACAGTGCCAGCTAATGACCTGGAACAAAGACGAACATGTAAACACAGCAGGAAGTTTGAACGGAGTGATAAAAATGTTGACCCCAAAGAGGCACTCCTTCACACCCTCATGTACAAACCCAGAAGACGAAGAAATTGATACAGAAGAACCAAGCAAGAAAAATCCAAAGGAGGAAGCAGAAGTGGTTGATGAACCGACCAAATGGGGGAGAGTAGAGGAGGTCCCAGATATGGCCTGCACTCCAGCCACCCATTTTGAAATACCAGGAACATACTCACCGAGGTATGTGATGTATGAGGAGCAAATAAACCAACAGAGAGCAGCACTAGGGCTCTGCCCAGTTCCCATCAGAAGAACAATACTTGTTGAAGTGCCAATAACCAGACAACCATGGGCAGCAGGTTACCCATTGAGACAACCGTACCAGCAGCTGACACAAAATGAAGACTACTTACAAAGTGTCCCCGAAGAGACCCAAAGGGCCTTAATTGAAGGCGAATGGTGATGACACAAGGGCCCTGACAGACGTACAGATGAACGAAACAACAATCAAAAGATGACACGCAAAGACGAAATGTAAGGAATAATGATGTAATGGACTTAGAAGAAGAACGATGTTGAAATATAAAGAAACGTAGCCATGAAGTAGGATGAAAATATGCAACTAGCTAACGCCTGTAAATAGGCTTGGAACGCAAGAAGCTAAGAAAACAGTGCAGCTTGCTATGCTCAGTAGAAAAATAGAGTGGCAAGCACCAAATATATATCTACTTCAATGAAGTACATTATACAAGTGCGACTCCACTTTACAAAAAGCATAATTAAGCCCAGGATAGTAGGGGGTCAAACAGCGGAATCGAAACTTAGCAAGAAACAGCTCATGCCTGGGAATTCAAGGTCAACCCAAGGAAGGGAGGAGAGCAGCAACTTCGAAGAACCGAAACTTAAGAGCATAGCAGCCTGCCCTGTGAAGGTCGAGATAAGGAGGCCCAGGCAGATGGCGAGGCCGAAGGGAGAATCAAATACACTAATAGAGGGAAAATGAAGCAGATTCACGGTGTACTAAAACGTAACCTGCCAGGTGCGAAGAAGTACCAACAGCTGATGTCATCAAAAACCAGAGGATGGCATAACTTTTCCTGATAAGAAGTTACAGTTTCGAGGCCAACCTCAGCCAACTAATTGACACATAAACCCTGAAGGTACTGATTGATGGAAGGGAGGCAGGTTGAATCGTGGGGCACCCCGCATATGGGTGAACATTCTGCATGCTGCTAATTAAAGTGGAGATTTATGCCTGGGGGTGTAACAGACCCAATCACAATGGACCAAATAATCTAGGGTCCTATAAGTAGTAGAACCAATGAGACATCGTACTTGTAGTGACGTCTAGCATGAGTGATGTAGAGGGATGGGCGTAGACGCCCACCCGATAAAAGTTATCCAATCCTCACACTCAGTTTCCATATACAGATATAGTACCTATACTTAAGTTGTCTTTTTAACCAATAGAAATAGCATGCCAAACCTTTGAGTGTTGCACATCAATGATGACGAGAATTTGCTATAACTATTGCTGTCTGAATGAAGAATTTGGAAGTTGAAGCGAGACGGGCGACCGCATCACTGTTGATTTCCTATTGCTTCCCTGTTTTTTGTACTTGTCATTAAACGGACTTCCCTTTGCCAAACCATTGAGTTGTCCTTATTGATTGGTGTTGGAATAAGAGAATCCTGCACCCCATCCACCTCAAGGTGCAGCTATCTCGTCTTAAAGTACTCAAGGGTGAGCTCTGATCCCATGGGCCCGTCAGAGGTCGCTCTGCCCTCCTGTACAGTGTTATATGTTTAACATACCATATTGGGAGAGTGGTGCCAACAAAGCTGCCTAAACATCCTGTACGGGAAGATCAATTTTTACACGTGCAGACAGAGTTCATACAACTTCCCGCATGTATAACTTACATGCAGTGGTCGAAAGTGGCTGGGAGCGGTTGGAAGCAGTGTTTATCTACTTAAACAAAAAAAAGAATAGTTTTACTGTTCCTATACTTTTATTTTAAAAAGAAACCATTGCAGAATGGTTTAGTTTTAAAATATGTGTAGAAAGAAGTTGAAACCTGCACTTCAGTGCGCTGCACTGAACCTTTCCTTAAACAGCCTGTCTGTTTGTTTGGGGGTTTAGATTGCGAGTGGGGGGGGCATGGGGTTCATAGGGAGTGGGGTCAGGCTAGCAGAGAACATAGTTCCACTACTTCTTTGCAGACACTTCGACCACTGCTTACATGTACTGTTTAGTCCTGGTGGATGTGTTTTCAGGGTGGGTGGAGGCATATCCTTGCAGAAAATCAGATGCTGTCATTCTGGCCAAGAAATTGCTGTCTAAGTTTGCAGCTCAGTTATGATTGCCCCTCAGTATAGATAAGAGACCGAAGTACCCATATTACTGGTCAAGTTATTAGAGAAGTGTGCAAAGCTCTAGGAATAGTTAAACAGTTCCATCGTGCTTATCACCTGCGCTCTAGCACGTATGCGGAATGCCCAAAGGGTGAACTTAAGTTGACGCTGTCCACAGCGTGTCAAAGAAACAGGGTTGAAATGGCCACAAGCCTTGCCCCGGGTTTTGTTTGTCATGCATAATAACCCTCAGTGTAAACACAGTCTGCTCATGAAATCCTCATTGGCTGCCCTATGAGAATTGGAACTGCAGCTCCAGCAGTTCCACACATTCAAAGTCTGTCATCGAGGATGACTCTTTGATCAAATATTGTTGCTTGTTGAAACTGTTAGATCTATTCATGTCCATGTCCATGCTGCTCCGCCCGAGCCGGCTACTGAACCTTAGTGAAGGTCCATCAGCGGAGGTCTCCCCTCCAGCTGAGGTGGCGTGGTTCCTTCCATGTTTTCTTGCTTACTAATTCTGCAGTCAAAATTGCCAGTATCCCGCCTGGATCCATGCGACACGCTGCTGCAAAGTGATCGCCCCAGTCAATGACATCAACTTTGCATCCACTGACCTTTCTCAATTTGGCTCCAGTTCCACCGCGTCCTCTAACACCACCACCACCAGTGTCATTCCTGAGTGATTGCCGATGTCAGACTCTTCCTGGGTTTCTAGTACAGAGCTGCCTGTACCAGAAGGCGAGGACATGACAATCGATCAGTCAATACGTTCATCTGCTGAATCACAGATCCACAGTTTATGAATCTCTTCCACAAATGATCACTGCTGTTAATGCTGTTCCATCAGGTGATTGAATCCCCTGAGGGAATGACCCCAATTCAGGCACCACTGTTGGTGCACCATCTCCAGTTGTTAAACGGGAAATCATATTGTGTCTCCTTTTGATTTATATTGGCCTAAGACTAGTCGCTCTTTGAAGAAAACCGCGTTGCAAAGTTCTGATTTTAGATCGACTTTGCCGCCATTTTAGAATCAGTCGCAATTTTGATTTCTGTTTGTGTGATTCTCTGTTCTAAAATGGTGGACTGTGTTTCTAACTTGCAACCAAGCCTTCCCAACCTTTGAGTTCTGTTAATGGTTAGACTGTCCGAGGGCCGACTGTTTAGACTAGATAATGAGACCTTGCACCGAGTATGACTTGTTGTCCTAGAATTGTCTGCACTAACAAGTCTCATCCACGAATACACATCGAGGACAATGTTATGTAAATGTCGAGTGTGGATACTGGCAGAATTACATTGTGAATGGATATGTACTAAGGCTCACTGCTAAATCCAGGAATACACTTTGCCATTGTAACTTGAGGGAAATACAAACTCATGTAATCCATGTGCATATTATTGTATGAGCTATATGTGAACTCGGCACAAACTCTAGACCGCAGATTATTAACATGCAGAGGGGCTGGACAATATTGTTAGAAATGTATATAAACCCAAATGTTTAGATGTCCAGCACTCTCCCCCTCACTCTGACAGGCTGGTACTCATTGGGGGGTGTCGAGAGCCAGATATCTATCTGTATCAGATCTGTGTTTCTTTGCAACTGCACAGTAATAAAGATCTGTGAATCTTTATAGCCCATGTTTGGTGTATTTCCTTTTGTGTACTCAGCCTTGATATTTCCTTGCTTTTACAGATGGCGCCCGAATAGGGACCCTCAAGATTGATCCATCTCGTTGAAGTGTTGAAGCGGCTATCATACCGGGGTCGGACAGTGAGACAGGGGGCCCCTTCTTGGATGAGATGTGATACCTCAACAGTACTGCATGACCCGATCCCTAGACGGTGAGCCCGCAGTCCGATACAGCATCTTGACGAGGGTCCTAATATCGAGGCGGGCAGTTTTGCCGAAATCACCAACCACGAGGGTCCTTAGTTGTCCTTTGTAATCCGATCGGACCTCCCTTATTTCTTTGATCAGGTGAGTCGTGATCCGATTCTTAAGTATCCTGATAATTTGATTTTGGTGCATTGTCCTCGCGAGAACAATTATTGACCAGGTAACACCAGGAATCTGATATGCCTGAGAAATTGTCTGCCTGTTTCAGGGCATTATTCCGCAGAGACAGACAATCTTTGGAATTTAGCCGTCCAGCGCCACAGGAGGAGTCGCCGGCGTGTACTATGTACTGTAAGCATGGCATTGGTAGTGTAGTGTTTAATGATGTTTGGCACAGACAAACTAGACATGCTTCCGAACTTCAGTGGCCAGTCAATGGTAGCCTTGAGATTCTTCGTATAGAATATTTAGAATCTATAATGTTAAAGAAAAAAGCTAGACCTGCAGCTTTTGATGTATTACAAAATTGGAAGAAAGAAGCTCTGCAGCAACTTAAAAGTAGAGAGAAACATGCGCGCCGACATATGTCCAACGCTGAGAAAGCGTTATTGTATGATCAAAGTAAACAGTCAGTCAGTTAGAAATATGGATAGGGCTTTTCAACTTGGTATTCAGAAAATATATTCATCTAAAGATTTTCATGTGTCTGATGATTAATTGACAAGCTTCTAAATGAACGAAGACCTGGTGCCACTGCGCCACCTCCGTATGTACCTCTTCCTGCTGTTTTGCCTCTTCCTGCTGTCATTCCTCCTCTCGTAGTAATTACTGCTCCTCCTTTTGTTCCTCCCATTGTTCCTCTTCCTCCGACTGTTGTTCCTCCACCTATCGTTGCTCCTCCACCTGCACCTCCGCTTTTTGCCTGCTGTTATGGGTTTGGTAGATTTGCCTTCTGAACCAGTGATAGCACCTTTGTTACCGATTGTACAAGATTTGTCTATTCTTTCTATTCTGAGTGGTTCCGTACCGCTTACAGTTGATATGGGAGCAGAATCAAAGATTGTAACTCGTAATACTGTGTCTAAAGAGAGAAAGTGCGATTTGACTGCATGGGCTAGACAGTGCATGGAGAAGGGTGAACAAGCTGATGTTTTTGCCACACTCTCTAATTTGGGAAGTTTTCCTGAGAAAAACGTTTTTATTGAAGGGTTGGGAATTCATTTATGTGTAATGTGGAACAGACTGAATGATGTAGATCTCTCACAAGGGTTGAGGGATCTGAATGTTTTAGCATATTCAAGAGATACTGCGGAGAAAGTATATGAGCACGTTGAGAGGATTTTTGAGTATAGAAGGGAGTTAGCAAGGTTACGGAAGAAGAAAATGATGGTGATAGTTTGAGCGCTATTTTTGTACAGAAACGGTTTCTTCCTCTTTGTAAGTCGATGAGTGAGGAAACACGAATTTGCACAAAAGATGCAATTAGATGGATTTCAGATATGTTGATATCTCCCGTCGAAGTATATGACACATATTGTCAGTGTACGCCAGAAATGCAGAGGAAAGTGATACAGGTTATGGTAGAATACCTGCAGGATGAATGTATAAAAAGAAAGATTTTTTGACCCGCAGAATTATTGAATGTCTATAAGAGAGCTTTTTCATCGGACACTCCTTTAGCTGCTTTAGCGCTCGACTTAGCTCTGTTGCTTAGTAAGCGTTCCGAGTTGCTTACTTCTCAGTTGCCTATGAGAGAGTTTCCTCTGACATTTGTCCCTAAAGATGAGGTTCCGGCTAACGCCACAACGGGTGTAGCTGCCTATGACATTGATGCACATTATGTATCACAGTTTGTTCACGTCCCGTTCTCAAGACTGGAAGTGAACACCATTAGACACTCCATCATAGATATTAGAAAGAATCCGACAGGGTTCTATAAAGAGATAGAATCTGTCTTGCAATAGTCAGTATTCACTCTGGGTGACATAGAATTGCTATTTCCTGTGCTCCTACCTGCCGATTTGTGGAAACAGATTAGGACTATAGATGATGCAGCAGGGTTAGGGGACACATGGGATAATTTGGCTAGACAATATAGAGAAAGGAAAACTGGTGAGAGACCACCACAGGTAATACTGACTTTGCCTGATAGAATAGTGGCAAAACTGAAAGCCTTCATTCCTGAGAGAAGAATTGTCTGGGACAAACTTACTGCTTGTGTCTAAGGGAAGTCTGAGGGTCTGAGAGTCTGGAAAATGATTATTCGTAGACATATTTGTGTGTGGATTGTTACCTGACATCCAGTCGCAAATTATGACTTCTGAGAGCGCTTGGCAAGCTAAGTCTCAGTCTGAAGTATTGCATATGGTTCAGTATTATGAAAACCGAGTCAATAATGAGAAGGAAAGGATTGAAAAGAAAAAGGGAGATTTGAAAACTAAGGTTTTATTGAAACAGATTGTTACAGTTCCTAGAGGGGGTAGTACACAGTTTAGGGGACAGTATGTTCCACAAGGTAATGTGCCGTTGGGTCCTGTACACGCAAACCAATGTGCTTATTGCAGACAAGAGGGTCATTGGGGAGCATAATGCAATATCCTCCAGCAGAAGTGGAATGACACATTTGGTATCATGGGTAGACGATCCAGAGGCTGCCCTGGGCCAGGGGGTCCTTGTAAAAGCCAGTTTTCTCACAATTCACAGCCTTTTTCACAAGACAATCAGTCACCGAGTGTGGATAATAGAATTTTTGTTTAACATCCTTCTACTGCATATCTCTCTGAAGACCTTCCTTTTGATGATATATTGTTTCACTAGGATTGCCCGAAGCAGGGTTTGGAACCGACGCCTATTCCCGTTAATCAGAAAGGTCCCTACATTGAAATGATAGTGGGAAATAGGAAACATGTGTTCTTGATAGATACAGGAGCACAGAAGTGTTCAATTGACCATTCACGGGTTCCAAACATTCCACTGTCAGGGCAAACCAATGTTTCAGTAGGGTTTTCTGGTACACCAGTGGTTAGTCCAGTTTCTTTGCCGCTACTGATTACACTGGGTCCATTCACGGATCACTGTCCATTTCTTTTGACAATGAACTGTGGAGAAAATTAGTTGGGGGTGAATCTGTTGAAGGAATTAAATGTGGTAATGCATTGTTCTTCGGATGGAGTGCGTTTGACGATTTCACCACAGCAACCTTCTGCCTCACAGTTCCTGACTAGACCTTTGCCGCCAGAATTTAGTAACGTTCCAGAGTGTTTATGGGCGATTGATGACAACGATGTTGGTGTTTTGCATATTGAGCCTGTTAAAATCGTTTTGAAACCTGGAGTAAAGTTGCCACATATTCCTCAGTATAAGATTTCGGTTGATGGTGAGCCAGCTTTGAAGTGTATAGTTTCTGATTTTGTACACCGTGGGGTAATTGAAGAAATTGCAGGTAGCTTGTGCAATAGTCCGATTTTGCCTGCGTATAAGAAAGGAGATAATGCAATTCCTTTTCGTTTCATCATTTATTTACGCGCTATGAATAAGATTGTTGCTCCACAATTTCCTATTGTGCCTGATGTAACAACGATACTAACTATGATCCCAGCTTCTGCTGCTCATTTTATTGTCATAGATCTTAAAAATGCTTTCTTTAGCATTCCTATACACAAGGATAGCTGATACCTGTTCGCTTTCACTCTAGGGGGACGCTCGTTTACATTCACCCATGCGCCACAAGGGTACACGGAAAGTCTGAGCATTTACAGTAGGGCTTTGAAAGAACAGCTTGATACACTCTAGTTGCATACTACTTGTACATTGCTTTCAGACGTAGATGATCTTCTTTTAGCTGCTAATTCAGAAAGTGCCTGTAAGGAGGGCACCGTGTTTTTGTTTATTCACCTAGCAAAACATGGACATAAAGCTTCGATGAAAAACTTTCAATATTGTCGACAGGAGGTCGCCTATTTAGGCTATCTCCTGTCAAAGGAAGGAAGAAGGTTGACGCCTGAATGGATTAAAATATTTTCTAGCATGTCTGTCCAAAATGCACAGAAGGAAGTCAGAGCCTTGATAGGAATGGCTTCTTACTGTAGGTAGTGGAATCCCAATGTCTCACTAGTGATTAAACCAATGTTAGCTTTGCCAAAGAAGGGCATTTCTTTGCCATTGCCGTGGAACTTGGAACACCAGAAAGCTTTTACTCTGCTGAAGACTGCACTGTGTTCAGCACCAGTTTTGGGCACACCAAATTATGAAAAGGCCTTCGAGTTGTATGTGCATGAATGTGATGGATGTGCTTTGTCTGTATTAACTCAGGAACATGGAGGGAAGAATAGGCTATGTGGCTACCTTTCTTCCGCCCTTGATCCTGTTGCATGCGCTTTGCTGAGATGCCTGAGAGCTGTTGCTGCTGCTGCTGCATCTGTAGAACACAGCGAGGGTATGGTCCTAGGCGATGCTTTAACCTTGTTGGTACCTCACTCTGTAGATGTTCTATTAAATAGAATGCAAACACAACACCTCACTTCCACACGATTAACGAGATATGAATTGATCTTGTTTGCACCGCATCTACAAATCAAGAGGTGTTGTGTATTGAATCCGGCTGAACTATTACCTTTCCCTCAAGGTACTGCTTGCAGTGACGAAATGTCACATGACTGCCTTTACACCACAGAAAAAGAAACTAAAGGCAGAATTGATCTGAAAGATACACCTTTTAATGACCCACAAGGGGAGCTGTTTTGCGATAGCTCCTGTTTCAAACTTCTGGATGGGACATCCACGGCTGCTTATGCCATCACTACACTAAGCACGATTGTGGAAACCAAAAGAATTTCACATAACTCCGCGCAGGCAGCAGAGATTATTGCATTGACTCGAGCTTGTGAACTTTCCGAAGGGCTTAGAGTAAACATATATACTGATAGTCAGTATGCTTTTGGGGTAGTTCACAACTTTGGTAGACTTTGGGCAGAACAAGGTTTCTTGATCTCACATGGAACAAAGGTTCAATATGGCTCCTTGATAGTGCAGTTACTTTCAGCGCTTGTACTTCCAAATCAGTGAGCGATCATGAAATGTGCAGCGCATCAGAAAATCATAAATGATGTAGGAAAAGGGAACACTTTCGCTGACCAGATAGCCAAACAAACTGCTACTGATCTCTAATCAGATATGTACACTACAAGGGAAGCCACAAATGTCTGTATCATAGATGAATGTATTGAATCTGTAAAGAATATCCAAGCCGATGCCACTTTAGAAGAAACTAAGCAATGGGCTGATGGTTTGGCGAGGTTGGATGATGATGGATGTTTCCGTGGATAACTTAGAGGCAAAATGGATGCTGCCAGATGCGTACATTACTATGATGTACTATGATGGTCACAATGGCTCATGGCCCCACCCACATCTGCGCTAGGAAGATTTGCGAAATGTTAGAAAATGGCTGGGTAAACGATAACATCCCAAAAACAGCTGAGCGTTTTGTCCAGAGTTGCATGATCTGTATACAGCACAATATGGGGAAGGGTACATCAACACCAAAGGGTAGTTTTGGTCCACCTTCCGTCCCCTTTGAAGTGATCCACTTTGACTTTATTGAAATGGAGCGTTGTAATAATTTCAAATTTGTTTTGGTTGTTATTTGCGCCTTTAGTAAATGGGTTGAAGCCTTTCCTGTAAAAGATGCCACAGCAATGACAACGGTGAAAACCATGCCTAAGGAATATTTTCCTAGGTTTGGTTTGCCAAGGGTCATCTGGTCGGACAATGGTCCACATTTTATCGCTGCTGTAATTCTGCAGATATGCGCGGGATTACAGATCGATAAACGGTTCCATTCGGCTAGACACGCTCAGAGTGCTGGATTGGTAGAGAGAGACAATGGAATCTTGAAAAACAAGCTTGCTAAGACGTGTGCCGGCACCAAATTGAAATGGCCGGATGCCTTACCGATAGTGTTACTGTCAATGTGCACCACCCCACAGACTAAGACTGGGCTCTCCCCATATGAGGTGGTGAGGGGTAGGCCAGCTAACATTTGGAACCTCCCGAAACCCAGGGGTCTGAGGGACATTAAGCATGTACTTCTTTCTGATTATTGTGACCGGTTAACTAAAAATCTGTATTTGATTTACCAACAGGTGCGAGAAGCCCTTCCAGCAAAATACGAGGGGCCATGTCATAGCATCCGACCTGGGCAGTGGGTGCTTATTAAGGCATTTGAGAGAGCATCCTGTCTTGCACCGCTGTGGAGAGGGCCCAACAAGGTCCTCCTGGCCACACAGACGGCGATATGGGTGGAAGGCAAGAAACACTGGATTCATGTGTCGCATGTCAAGAGGATACTGTAGAGAATGTTATGCTGTCTCGCGGCGGTCATGCGTGCTCTCTTGTTATCCTTGGAATGAGAGTCGCGTGACCGCAGCGGACAGTGGCAGTTGGAAAAACTAGAGTTGAGCTCAGCAGTGATGAGGGCACCGGTGAGCTCCATGTAATAAACAACTTACCGGCTTCTATCAGTGTGGCCTCCTTTCTTCAAGTGGCGACGAGGGGGTACACGGAGCTTGCCGCGGAGCCTGGTGACGTCTCCCTCAATGCGGAACGTGCCGTTCGTGGCACGGAGGGCAGGCCCGACGACGGGAAAAGGCCTGCGGAGAGGTGGCGGCCTGCAGGGGGACTGTCTCCGTGGCGCCTCGGAGCGTGGCGCTGAAGGGGGATGCTCTCCCCGCCTTCACTCGTGCAAGCGGCCACATAAGGGAAGGCTGCTCCTCCTGGTGGGTGCCGCCCACTTCCCCTCTCGTTGGACAAGAAGGTGAGGAGCAGGGAGTTGGGAGGCTTGGGCACAGCCAGGGAGGAATCACTGCTCAGAGGAACTCAGGGCCAACAAGAGGCCATCATAAGAAGGGAGTGTGTCTGAGGACATTGAAGCCACTGCAGGGGCGAGCCTCCTAGTGGACATTCAGGTCATTGCAGGGTTCACAGGGAGAGTGCCTCCCAGAGGACAGTAAAGTAACTGCAGAGGTGGAAGGTGCTACACACAAAGCTGTGTTTCAAGAACATACTCATATACAGTGAACCTGCACCATCTACACTTAAGAGTTGCCTAAGAGTATTTAAGCACATAGGACTGACAAATACTAAGGAGATAAGGGGAAGAACAGTGAATAGGATTGGAGATAAGGGTGCAGTAGCGCACGTGGTGATAATTGGTGTGAATAGGACACCATACACAAAAAGATGGCTGCGGCTAGTATGTCAACCCCCCCACCGTTCCTGTCAGAACCTGGTGCTCCACCTATAAGGTGGGACAGGTACGTACCTGATTGCAATTGGAGGGGACAAGTTTGCAGCAGCGAGGAAAGAGGCGATCCTGCTGCACAATCTGGGAACCGAAGGCAGAAGTGTCTATGATGGATTACCTGATCTTCCACAGCAAGGCCAGGGGGAGGTGGACCAATATTCCATGGAGGAAAGGAAGTTGGAAGTTCATTTTGAAGCCAAGAAAAATATAATATTTGAGAGACACAAGTTCTTCCAAAGGGTACAAGATCCACAGGAGCCGGTGGAAAACTTCATTGCGGCGTTGAGGTCCCTTAGTCATAAGTATGAATTTGGGCTACTTACTCACTCTCTCATAAGGGACCAATTAGTTTGTTGCACGAATAACATAAAGATACAAGAGAGGCTATTATCTAAAGATGCATCTCTGGAGTCGGCCATAGACATGGCAAGAAGTATGGAACAGACCCATAAGTATATGACCACTATGAAGGGAGACAAGTCGGAAGGAGAAGTGGCTGCGGTGAAGGGAAAGTCAGAAGGAGAAGTGGCTGCGGTGAAGGGATTTCGTAAGGGAGTCTCCAACAAGGAAATCAAGTGCTACAAGTGCGGTAGTAACCGTCATATTTCCACAAGCATGTTTTTTCCAGCCAGAAATATCTTGTGTCTAAAATGCAAGAAGAAAGGGCATTTCGCGAGAGTTTGCCATGAATTGGGGACAGTGCAGAGCATTGAAGCAGGTGGAAGAGGGTTTGAACAAGGTGAAGATCTGGAAATGGGAAGGAGCAACCAAACGAAGCATGTGCTGGAAGTAACAGAGGTCTCAAGCAAGGGAGGTGCGCCTACAGATGTATTCATGGTCAATGGAATGGTGGTGACAATGAAGGTGGACAGTTGCTCACCATGGACATTGATGTCAAAAGTGACATTTCTGAGTTGCATGCAAGGAGATGTGACACAATTGAAGAAGCACAACATAGAACTGTATGCGTATGGAAACGTGAGAATTGGAATTATAGGCATGTTCCAGGCTTCCATCAAGTATAAAGGGAGGAGCTGCGAAGCAGAGGTGTATGTTACCCAAGAATCTTCACTCCTAGGATGGGGTGAACAGTGGAAGTTGGGAATTAGAATACAGGTGAACGCGAAGAGAGCAGTTGATGTAGCTGAACTGAAGGATAAATGGTAAAAGGAGTATCCCATGGTGTTTCGTGAGGAGCTAGGGATGGTGAAGGGATTTGAACACGAGATTCAACTAAAGACAGGGGCCAGTCCGAAAGTGCACAGGGTGAGGCCGGTACCTCATGGGTTGAATGAGAAACTCAAAGCAGAAGTGGAGTCGTTACTCCAAAGGGGAGTAATAGAGAAGAGTGAGAGCTCGGAATGGCTATCGCCGGTAGTAGTAGCGGCTAAGGCCAATGGAGATATTAGACTATGGGTGGATCTGAGAGATCTGAACAGGAACATCTTAGTGGATAGACATCCTCTACCAATAATAGGTGACAAGCTATCAGTACTGAACAATGCCAAAGTGTTTTCGGTTATTGACCTTTCACAAGCTTACCATCAGATTCCGCTGAAGGAGGATTGTCAACACCTGACAGCATTTATCACGGTGTTTGGTTCATTCAAATACTGTAGGATGCCATTTGGGCTTGCCTCGGCGGCAGCCGTATTCCAAAGGGTCATGGAGACGGTGTTGAGTGGAGTAAAGAACATTATTGTGTTCCAGGACGATGTGCTGATATATGCTAGTTCTAATGAAGAACATGATGAGGTGTTGAAACAAGTGTTGAACATATTGAGTGAGGCAGGGTTGACGGTGAAGAGGAGCAAGTGTAAGATTGCGGTACACAGAGTGGAGTATCTGGGACATGAGATAGATGAGCAAGGGGTGAGGCCTAAGAAGAATTTGGTGGAAGCAGTGAGATCTGCACCTGTACCAAAAGATAAAGAGCAGGTGAAATCATTTTTAGGTTTGGCCGAATATTATCATAGGTTTGTAAAGGATTTTGCCAAAGTGTCAATTCCCCTCAGAATGTTACTCAAAAAGGGAGTGAAGTTTGAATGGTCCGCTGAATGTGATGTGGCTTTTGAGTGTATTAAGCAAGCAGTGGGTGAGGCACCATCCATAGGTAGATTTGACCCTAAGGACAAGACTGTGTTGGTAGTAGATGCGAGCATGTTGGGACTGGGTGCGACATTGGTGCAGTACGACAGAGACAATACTGAGAGAGTGATAGCATTTGCATCTAGGACGCTGAGAGGGGCAGAGAGCAAATATTCAGTTATTGAAAGAGAAACGTTGGCCATGGTTTGGGCAGTAAATCATTTTAAGTACTTCTTGTGGGGAAGGAGATTTGTTGTCAGGTCGGACCACAAACCCATGGTTCAGATGTTTGAGAGCGGGAGATGGGCCATGGGTTCTCCAAGAATAAGCAGGTGGGGTTTGGGACTCCAAAACTTTAACTTTGATGTGAGCTACTTGCCAGGGAAGCGTAATGTTGTGGCAGAGTGCCTATCCAGACTGCCACTCAGGGGTGAACCTATGGAAGATAGAGAGGCAGAGGAGGAGTTAGTAGTAGCAGAGTTACAAGGTGCAGTTGGTAAGGAAGAATGGGCAAAAGAAGAAAATTCTGATGATGATCTCAAGCTAGTCAAAAGTTGGACGGTGAGGGGGTGGCCAGAAAAAAAGGACCTGGATTGTAAATTCAATACTTGGTGGGAAGTGAAAAATGAGTTAAACATATGTGATGATAGGCTAAGGAGAGGGAGGTTCATTGTTCCTCCTCATTCCTTTAGGTCGGTACTAGTTGAGCTGGCTCATCAGGGGCATCCTGGAGAACCGGCTATGAAGAGGAAATTGAGGCAGAGTTATTGGTGGCCGGGAATTAATAGGTGTGCGGAAAGGTATGTCAAGGATTGCATAATTTGCCAAACGAGTGACAAATGCAGAGTGGTGAGGGAGGCTCCGTTGATTCCAAATGTGATATCGGACCAGCCGTGGAGCAAGTTAGCTTGGGTCCTGTAGCGGGTCTGGGAGAAGGCTTGAAGTTTGTGTTTGTGGTGGTGGATTTTCATTCCAAATGGTTTGAGTGGGAAGCTGTAAAGGAGGTCACGGCAAAGGAGTTGATTGGATTCTTGGAAAAGGTGTTTCTCAAGGAGAGAGTACCTGTTGAAATTGTGTCGGATAATGGGGTGCAATTTGTGTCTGGGGCAATGAAAACGTTTCTTGCGGAATACAGCATAAAACACACAAGGACTGCCCTGTATAATCCTAAAGCCAATGGACTTGTTGAAAGAATAAACAGGTACATAAAAGGGGGCCTGCGGATGGCCATGAAATCGAGACAACCATGGAGGGAAGTATTAAGGATGCTGACATGGAATTATGTCACTACGCCACATTCTGTGACGGGTGTATCTCCATTTGTTTCGATGAAAGGAAGGGAGCCTGGGACAAGGCTTTGTCCAGGATGGCTGGGAATGGCCAAAGTGGTTAATGTTGATCGGAATCATATTATGAAACTAATTACATTGAGTCAGGAAAGAAATAAGGAACTGTTTGATGACAGGATGAGAGTGAAGGAACAAGAATGGAAGGTTGGGGAAAAAGTATATGTCAAAAATCCTAGACTAGTGAACAATTGTGTGGAAAGTAGATTTCTGGGTCTGAAGAAGATATGTGCAGTAAAAAGTAATGTGGTCATTTTGGAAGGTGGTGAAGTTTGGTCGAAAGGAAGGTTGGCGAGAGCGGGTGATGGGGAAAAGTGTAAATTTGAGGAACAGTTGAGAACTGTGGAGGGGGATAATCTTAAATTGAATGAGGAGATGAAAGGGGGGGTGCCAGATGAGAACAAGAAGAATACAGGTGGGAAGGTCAAAGAAGATTCTTCACATAGGGCTAGATCTAAGCAGGTGTGGATGAGGGATTACGAAACTTGACACTGAAGTTGCTCACGTCATGTGTAGGATGTGCATTATGAAACTGGACTCTGAGGGTTCTCATGTCATGTGCAAGCTGTGCATTACTGTTTACTTTCTATTCTGTCCAGTTCAGACACATTTTCTGATTACTGATTTGTCGTTTTGTTAAGTTTTTTTGCGTTACTGTTATGAGCATTATTAAAAAAAAAATGTATTTGCCCTGTTTGAGGGGGAAGATGTGTAGAGAATGTTATGCTGTCTCGTGGCGGTCGTGCGTGCTCTCTTGTTATCCTTGGAATGAGAGTTGCGTGACCGCAGCGGACAGTGGCAGTTGGAAAAACTAGAGTTGAGCTTGGCAGTGATGAGGGCACCGGCGAGCTCCGTGTAATAAACAACTTACCGGCTTCTATCAGTGTGGCCTCCTTTCTTCAGATACCTTTCCCTTTGCCACACAACGAAGAAGATACAGAGAAACTTACTTGTTCTGCTCCCAATGATCACTCAGCATTGAGCAGTACTGAGAGTGCTTCGGAGACACTCCCTGAGCCTGTGGGGTCTGGGGAACGAGCTGCTATATCTCCACACTCTCCAGCAGATTCTTTTGCACCGATGTTAGGTTCTGCTGCAAATTCATCACTTCCATCAGGATGCACGACACGCTGTTCGCAGATCACACTGTATCAGGAGTCACAAGGTACAATCTGCGTCCACGTAGTTAGACTTACTGCACGGTTCGGCTGTGCCAACAGGAGAATAATCACAGGGCTTGTCCTTCGCCCCATCTTTTGCATCAGAAGGAAAGTTGTTGGCTGGGGATAGGGAAAGACTAAGAAAACGCGTGATCTGGAGATCACCAGCAGACTACGGATTTTTCATTTCAAAGGACCAATGCCTGTTATCGCCTCTACCCGTATGGAACAAATAAGTGACTGTGTGGCCAGCCAAGACAATGGACGATCAAATACATGGTCTTTTAAAACTTATTGTTTTCTTGTAATCATGTTAACCGGTTTCACAATAGTAATTGCTTTAAGATTTTGGTACATGGAAGAAATACGTTCAGTCGAAACATTTTTGCCTACTGAAAATGTACCCACTGTATCTACACCTTTCGTGCATCTGCACACTCTATCTTCTAGAGCCTCTCAACACAGACAGAGGTACCACAGTAGCACACTACTGCTTATAATGAATGTAACACATGCCATTTTGAACAGGTTTAACTGTTGGGTCTGCTCACATTTACCGCAACATGGAGACAAAGGGTTGGGCTGGTATATTCATCCTTTGCCTCTAACTACTGCATGTTATGCTTCTCTAAGGGCACTATTCTTTGGCTGATGGAATGATAGCATATCAGGGAACTTTGATGGAACGAATTTGAATGATTTTGAAAGACGAGTTCTAAAGCCCCTGGGATGCTCAATTTTCGCAAATAGAAGCAAGCTTAATGTTGCTTCCATTAGGCCTTCTGATAGACTGTCTCAACCTTTTCAATCTCTGATCTCTTTCAAGAAGGCTCCTATAGGCAATAGTGATGCCAGGCCACCTTCCTACACTGGTACCACAGCTCCAACTCAGTTTCTTTCTGCATACAGAGGAATGGTACTCACTCAATGGGTGATTTCAAGGGTTGCACCAATGTTGCAAACCTGACCAGTGAGGACAGACCTTTGTATGTAGGCAAACCTGTCTACTTTGTTTGCGGTAATGAAGCCTTCCCATGGCTACCTAGGGATTGGCAGGAACCTGTTATTTAGGAATTCTGTTGCCAGGGGTATTTATAGCTAGTACCACAGAAATCTCTGGGGCTCGTCCAAGGCAGGACGAGAATGGCGATACTCCTCCACAAATTCTGGGTGATGTAGCAAAATCCTTTGTACCATTTTTGGGTCAGATTATGAATTCCGAGGATATCAGAAGACTAGCGAGAGTACTGGAGAAAACCATCAACCAGACCACTGACATACTCTATAACATGACTCTAGAGCAAAAGGCAATCAGATTAGTGGCACTACAGAACCGGATGGCATTAGACGTCATCCTGGCTGAGCGTGGTGGAGTATGCAAATTAGTGGGGTCCGCTTGTTGCGTTTTCGTACTGGATTCCTCCCCAACCATCTTTAAGGCTATACAAAATCTCCACATCCTTAGTCCAGAAGTGCATGTTCCCGAGGGAAATTTGGATTTTAGCGCTTGATTCTCGGACTTCTTACGATCATGAGGATGGAAGCTTCTTTCGGTCTTATTGATTATTCTGGGTATTCTGTTGTTCTGCTATTGCTGTATACAATGTATTACTGCCATACGTTCAATGTTAGGGGGATGTTTTGCACAAACTATGGGAACTTTAGGACAAAAGGTACGCGCACCGGAAAGAATGACCAACAAATTTGTTTTGAAGGAAATTTCTGTTACAGACCTTATGGCGATTGACATCTCTGATAATTGTGATTCAGGTTGTATGGACATTGAGACGTGGAGTTACTCGTAAAGTGACTAGTTGTAGTTTAGCGCTTGGCTTAGGCCAAAAGGAGGGTTTGTTAATTGGGAAATCATATTGTGCCTCCTTTTGATTTATATTGGCCTAAGCCTAGTCATTCTGCGAAGAAAACCGCGTTGCAAAGTTCCGATTTTAGATCGACTTTGCTGCCATTTTAGAATCAGCAGCCATTTTGATTTCTGTTTGTGTGATTCTCTGTTCTAAAATGGTGGACTGTGTTTCTAACTTGCAACCAAGCCTTCACGACCTTTGAATTCTGTTAATGGTTAGACTGTCCTAGGGCCGACTGTTTAGACTAGGTAATGTGACCTTGCACCGAGTATGACTTGTTGTCCTAGGATCGTCTGTATTAACAAGCCTCATCCACGAATACACATCGAGGACAATGTTATGTAAATGTCGAGCGTGGACACTGGCAGAACTACATTGTGAAGGGATATGTACTAAGGCTCACTGCTAAATCCAGGAATACACTTTGCCATTGTAACTTGAGGGAAATACAAACTCATGTAATCCATGTGCATATTATTGTATGAGCTATATGTGAACTCGGCACAAACTCTAGACCGCAGATTATTACCATGCAGAGGGGCTGGACAATATTGTTAAAAATGTATATACACCCAAATGTTTAGATGTCCAGCAAAAATAACAAGGTTTAATTGTATAAAATACAAAATATCAGCAAAGGACTCTGCTGCTCCAGAACTTTCTGACTCCAGAATACAGAGCTTTATGAGGGACCACATTGTCATAGATGACATCACGTATAGGGTACAAATAGCACATTTCATTGGGTAGATAGTAAACCTAATCCTGCTCCATATGGGATGCCAGGCTACAATTGGTTGGTTCTTCTGCCGTCGGTAAGGCTCCACGTGGGTCGGCTGGGCTCATCCTGTTGTCCGGTGAAGGTCAGGTGGCCTGTGAAATACAGTTTTACATCTAAACCAGCACACTAAGCATACTACCACATCACTGTGGCATGCACCTGTGTGGCTCAGGGTTAAGTGGCAGGGGCAAGGGAGCATGAAATACAGTCACACTGACCCACACATTCTGGGCTTTGTTGATACGATTCCGCTCGCACCCAAGGTCTCCACCCTACTTTTGATCTATAATTTATCCCTCCCTGTACGTGGTGTTACAAAGGGTGTATTATAAGCTGGGGGTGATGAAACCGTCACACATGCTTAGATCTTTTATAGTCACTTGATTTTTGCTAAGACAGTGGGGTTGCTTGTTTATCATGGAATGCAGGGATGTGGGGCGGGTCAGGGGTGTGGGGCTGGCTTTGGGCTGACTGGGTGGGGGTTAGAAGCCTGCTGGCAGCTTAGTGGTGATGAATGGGCACTGCGCAGAGCCTGGTGTTGTCTTGCGCTCTTGCTGGGCGCATTCCTCTGAAAGATACTAAATGTTTGCAACAGTGAAAGGACATGGGGAGGTGGACTTGCTTGAGAACTGGCAGTGCAGATTCATTCTGCCCTAATGATGTTGGGCCTAGTGAACTACAAAATGGTGTTTCTTTCTGTGTGTCTCCTAATGCCAAGCATCTGCTGTTCACGCTATATTACTTTGTACTGAGTTTCATAGTGCAGTTCTCTCCCCCCTTATACACTGCACTACTTCATGGGCCAAACTGTTGGTATTCATTGGCACAGTAGGACCAATACATATCCTAAGGGAACAGCTCCCTCCAGCGGTGGCAACAGGCAAAGCTACTCCATCGGACAAACATACAGGGAAAAACATATATCTGGCCTTTTATTATATTGTTAGACGATTATATTGAATAGACAATTCACTGCGACAATTTGTATGGGTGAGAAATCTTTAGTTTGTTTCATGTTGAATACAGAGATTCGCAAACACTACAGCAGTGGCTTCCCTTCGGCCACATAGCCGTGTTCTGCTTAGGAACTATCTGCTGAGTGGAAGCCTTCTAAAGCTTGTGATGTGGGCAAAGCACTACCCACTTTTGATCCCTAGCTACTTAGATTGGCTCCCCACCTGCTGGGCTATCGAGCAAGCCTGCAGGTGTGCACTGGCTTCCTGCCTCATACCTGACATGGTGTTTTAAATTGCTTCTACATTTATTGTTGTTGTACATATATGTCAGGAATAGTTCCCAGGTTGATTCAGAAAACTTGCACCTCACGTGGCTGTTGTGTGTTATCTATCCCTCTATGATTCAGACACCTCCATGGTCACACCGAGGTCACCTTTGCTTTTTTATCATCCTGTGTCAGACAATGTTCTTTTAGGGAACAATTCAGTGCAATTCTTTGATCTTTGGTGGGGAAATGTGAAGTGGAGAAAACAAAAGAGCTCAGTTCCTATTTGATTCATTGTTTATTTATTACACGCTCATACACAAGTGTTTCATGATTCTGACAGGGATCTTTTGGGCATTCCCTCAGGATCTTAAGTGCTCATTAGAAGGTTTGAGACTTGGAGAGAAAGACGCCTCAGAGATGAGTCCTCAGAGAACCCCCTGTTCTCTCCCCAGGGTGCGGAGATGAGGGCACAGTGCTGTCATTAATTCCCTTACTGCTACACGGGTTCATTTAAAGCTAGAGGTACCTGTACAGAGAGGAGAGGAGCTGCCCTGTTTGGCATGGGGTGCTGCCTGGGTTTCTACAAAGGAGGGTCAATGGTGAGAGCAGAAGGGTGACCCCCCTCCTGGCAGGGGGCACTGCCTGGGCTTCTACAAAGGAGTCAATAGTGAGAGCAGAAGGGTGACCCTCCCTGGCTTGTGTGTCTGCAGTGCGGTGTCTGTGCTCAATACAGAAGGACATCCCTTACTAGCCACTCATTGGTCTTCTGCAGTGGAGTCTCAGTGTTGAGTGTGAGAGGTCAGAAGGCCTTGCCAAAGACACTGCATGGGTGTCTGAAATAGTGCTTTCAGGAGCTTTACTCTGTCTTAGCAGAGATGATGCCACATAGGTGGTGCAGCCTGGAAGGTAAGTGTGATGGAACTACATAGCTATGACAAATTGAGCATGGACCCTTTTCACTTGGTGAGTGCAAATTGGCTGAGTGCAAAAGTGGGTGAGTGCAAAAGTGGTGTAACATGCAAATATGTGACCTGCACCTTCAGACATTTACCCGCATGAAGTGGATGTGTCCAGTGGGAGGAGGTAGTCTGTGATTCTGATGCCATGTATTCAGAGTACATAGCTCTCCCTTCTTGGAGTATTGTTAGGACTCTTTAAGTCTCAGTTACACTGTGCTGATTCTATTACTCCTGTTTCTTTACATTGACTGCAAAGTCTGGCCTCTCCAGATCTCTCCCTATCATACAGTTCACAAATCCTGGTCTCTCATGATCTCTCCCTGTCACACTCGGTGCTAAGCCTGGCCTCTCTCAATCTCTCCCTATCGCACTGGGTGTAAAGCCTGGCCTCTCTCAATCTCTCCCTGTCACACTTGGTGCTAAGCCTGGCCTCTCTCAATCTCTCCCTGTCACACTGGGTGCTAAGCCTGGCTAAAATGTCCCACATACAGCTGCACCTGCTCAGAGGTATTCTTCCTTTTCTCATTTTCCCCCAGAAGCTCACTGTCTCCCCAGTCTCCCCTCCTGATTCTCTCTGGGCTGGACTACTGCAACAGCCTCTTTTCTCAATCTGCCTTCCTCTACTCTGCAACTAATTCAGAAGAGGACTGCAAGACTTGTCCTTGGCCCCAATCCCAGGGATTGTATAATCCAGCCGTGAAATCTCTCCAATTGCTCCCAGTGGCTGCAAGGATTTAGTTCAAGACCCTCTGAATCTTCCAGAGGGCTTTCCGGGGCCGGGGCCCACACTAAATCCAACTCTCTCTTCCTAAACACCTTCCTTCTCGAGCCCTTCGCTCAGGCACTTCCAACTCTGAGAGTCAGACGCTTCTCCGGGCAGAGGGTGGGTGGCAGATCTCTCTCCTCTGCAGGTGCCTCCCTCTGGAATGGCTGCCCTGCCCCTCTCAAACTTGAGCCGGACCACCTCAGGTTCTGGTGACAGCTCAAGACCTTTCTTTTCACTTCTGCTTTCATTCTCTTTCTCCCCTGCTGACCTGCCTGTCTGCTGCACTGACTAGTTTCATGGCTACGCTCAGATTCTCAATGGGCACCAGGCTCCTCCACGATCAGTAGCCCCTGGACTGCCTCCGGGCCTACTGTGCAGTTGGGGCTGTATCTGTAACCCTACATTCCAATGCTTTCTTGCACTTACACAGAGCCACGCAGCTCTGGCTGCACTTACCCAGAGCCACGCAGCTCTGGCTGCACTTACCCAGAGCCACGCAGCTCTGGCTGCACTTACCCAGAGCCACGCAGCTCTGGCTGCCCTTACCCAGAGCCACGCAGCTCTGGCTGCACTTACCCAGAGCCACGCATCTCTGGCTGCACTTACTCAGAGCAACGCTTCCCCTGATTGCACAGATTGTTTGTCTTGTCATGCCCAGAAAGACTAGTGTACAGGTGCGTCATAAATGACTTGTACCATATCACACTGCCTGTCACATAGCCTGTCTCAATATCTCCCTGTCACAATGGGTGCACTCTGAATCTCTCCCTTTCGCACTGGGTGCAAAGCCTGGCTTCTCTCAATCTCTCCCTCTTACACTGGGTACATAGCCTGGCCTCTCTCGATATCTCCCTGTCAGACAGGGTGCAGAACCTGGGCTCTCTCCATATCTCCCTGTCACACTGGGTACAGAGCCTGGCCTCTCTGGGTCGCTCCCTGTCACATTGGGTTCAGAGCCTGCCCTCTCTGGATCGCTCCTGTCCCACTGGGTGCAGAGCCTGGTCTCTCTGTATCGCTCCTGTCACACTGGGTGCAGATGCTTGCCCTATTTGTATCACTCCTGTTCCACCGGGTGCAGAGCCTGCCCTCTCTGAATTGCTCCTGTCTCACTAGGTGTAGAGGGTATACTGAAAAATGTGTCCAGAGGTTTTTTTTATTTTCTAAAGGTATCAAATTTTATTTACTAAGATACATTATTTTTTCAATGAATTAATCATCTATTAATATACACATTAAATTACATAAATGTTGCAGGAGAGCATGGTACACCAGATTCTAAAACAACCTAGCACAACCAGCATTCTTCAACAATCACCTCAAATCAATCAACCTCATTCATTCACAATAAAAATTTGGACCTTAGAATTGGTGCAAAATATATGTGTAGTAGCACTTCATTGATTAGCCCCACATAATCTTTGACATTTCATTTCATCCACATTCAGTGTGTATTAGCACAATAATTGTCCAAAATGTGCTCTATTCCGCAGAGTGGGTGCATTCAACAAAAAATGACAGATCCCCTCCCCGGATGTTCTTCTACCGGTTTCGACATTTGAGGATAATTAAACCAACATCTTCATCAGGAAAACCAATTTGTAAGTGTCAGCGGGTTAAAGGGTACCTGAAGCGGGGGATTTGTAAATCATTACATTTGGCAGGTTCTGGACTGGGAACCGTGAGACCTGGGATAACAATGAAATTTTGATCCGTGCAAGTTGAATTTTTATCTACTTCGATGGCACACGTGGCACTTGTAGGCTCAGTACTGGAATATCTCCGACATCTGGCCCGGGATCTGGAATCCTTCTGAACTCATTTTGAGTCATATTTGGGGCTCCAACCATTGAGAGCATTTGACACTGGAAATCAGTTGTTATATTGCAATAATTGGTCTTCCTGATGAAGACGTTGGTTTAATTATCCTCAAACGTCGAAACCGGTAGAAGAACATCCGGGGATGGGATCTGTCATTTTTTGTTGAATGCACCCACTCCGAGGAATAGAGCACATTTTGGACAATTATTGTGCTAATACACACTGAATGTGGATGAAATGAAATGTCAAAGATTATTTGGGGCTAATCAATGAAGTGCTACTACACATATATATTGTACCAATTGTTTGGTCCAAATTTTTATTGTGAATGAATGAGGTTGATTGATTTGAGGTACAAATGATGGTTTGATTGTTGAAGAATGTTGGTTGTATTAGGTTGTTTTAGAATCTGGTGTACCATGCTCTCCTGCAATATTTATGTAATTTAATGTGTATATTAATAGATGATTAATTCATTGAAAAAATAATGTATCTTAGTAAATAAAATGTGATACCTTTATAAAATAAAAAACACCTCTGGACACATTTTTCAGTATACCCTGTTACCTAATACCCTGGTCCAGGGTGTGGGGTGTTCCTGCGCCTTTCAGTATGCATATCACTAGGTGTAGAGCCTGGCATCTCTCAATAGATCTGTGTCAGCCTGGGTGCAGAGCCTGCCCTTTCTGAATTACTCCTGTCTCACCGGGCGCAGAGCCTGGCCTCTCTCGATAGATCCCTGTCAGCCTGGGTGCAGAGCCTGCCCTCTCTGAATTGCTCCTGTCTCACTGGGTGCAGAGCCTGGCCTCTCTCGATAGATCCCTGTCAGCCTGGGTGCAGAGCCTGCCCTCTCCGAATTGCTCCTGTCTCACTGGGTGCAGAGCCTGGCCTCTCTCGATAGGTCCCTGTCAGCCTGGGTGCAGAGCCTGCCCTCTCTGAATTGCTCCTGTCTCACTGGATGCAGAGCCTGGCCTCTCTCGATAGATCTCTGTCAGCATGGGTGCAGAGTCTGTCCTCTCTGAATTGCTCCTGTCTCACTGGGTGCAGAGCCTGACCTCTCTCGATAGATCCCTGTCAGCCTGGGTGCAGAGCCTGCCCTCTCTGAATTGCTCCTGTCTCACTGGGTGCAGAGCCTGGCCTCTCTCGATAGGTCCCTGTCAGCCTGGGTGCAGAGTCTGCCCTCCCTTGATTGTTCCTTTCACACTGGATACATAGCCTGGCCTCTCTGGATGTCTCCAGGTCACCCTGGGTGCAGAGACTGGCCTCTCTGGATCTCCACTTCTCTTTGTCTTGATCTGTTTTGATATCTGGTAGGTTCACTAGGTCTGAGCCTGATAAGTGTTGTTCTGTGTTGATCCTTTCAGGCACGAGGTCACATGCAGATCTGCAGTGTCTGGGTTGTGGGTGTATTCTGAGATGAATAGATCTGCAGAGCTCCATGGACTGCACAAGGATATACAAGAGATGTACAGGAGAATTGCTTTGCTTGCTTCTTGTTTTTACTAAGGTTAGATTCCAAATCGTCCCTTTGCACGCACCATCTTGCAGCTTGGATACCCCCTCCACAACCCTGTCTCCAGCTCCTGACTTCCACCCTGTGATCCTGCATCGGACAGCCGCACATCCTACGCAAGATAAAAGCATCACTTCTGTAATGCACACCAGGGACTAGTTCTCTTCAGGCTGGACTATGGCAACCCCTACAATAATCCTCTCCCCTGCAAACCATAAGAGACCACAGTGGCGTGGCTGATCTTATGCTACACCTACCCAAGCACCTACACATCATTACAGCTCTACACCATCTTCACTTTCAGAGGCTTCTAAATCATATTCAAGGCCATCCATCTCAAGACCCCATCCGATCTTCACAACAAACTGAAGCCCATCACCCACACAAACATCAGACAAGCCAAATTCTTCTATGAATTCCACCCTGTAAAATAACCTACACACACAAACGAGCCTTCACCCAATGGGCATGCAGAGTCTTGAACACTCTCAATGCTGCACCTTCCACTATCACCTACTATCGTGTAGAGGAAGGGGGAGGCTGTCCCAGGAAAGGGAGCCAATTGAGGAAAGAGATCAGCCACCAGCCCTTTCTTTAGCAAAGCGCTTGACACATGGAGAGTTCGTTCCAGAGGAGCGTAAAGATCTTCAGAGAGAGTATTTAGTAAGAGCAAGTTGTATATAGCGTGGTCCCTGGACCCAGACATCCGTACAGATGATGCAGAGGGATTTATTTGAATTTGATCCTTGCAGCAACTGGGAGCCAATGGAGAGTTTTTAGGACTGGAGAGATGAGGTCCCTGGGCTTGAGGCCAAGGATAAGTCTTGCTGCCCTGTTCTGGATTATCTGTTAGGCTCGTAGAGAGGAAGAGGGCAGTTTCGGGGAAAGGCTATTGCAGTAGTCTAGCCTAGAGAGAACCAGAGCTCTGGAGACATTGCGCTTCTGGGGGAATGTGTGAAAATGGAAATGCCTTTGAGAAGGAAGAGTTGAACTCCTTGCGAAAGGTCCAGAATGTGAGGGAGGAAAGTAAGGGGTCGAAGATGACTCCAAGGTTAATGGCTTCAGATTAAGGAGATGGGGGAGAGCCCATAGAGGATGGCCAGAGTTAGGGGAAGAAATGGGAGCAGGAGTCCCAGCTGAGGAAAGAGATCGGCCGCCAGCCCCATCTCTGCTGCTAGGGTAAAAAGATTAGTGTGGGTCTGGAATGGAGGGATGGGACATCTAGGTAGGGGTCTGGAGGGCAGCATGGAGGCATATTGGTGTATGGAGGGAGGGATGGGTCATCATGGCATAGGCCTAGAGGAAGGAATGGGGACATCTTTGTGGGCTCTGCAATGGAGGGATAGGTCACACTGGTGTCAGTCTGGAACAGAGGGATGTGGCATATGTTGGTCTGGAGGGTGGCATAGGTCATCTATGTGCGGGTCTGGAGGGAGGGCTAGGGGCACATTGGTGTGGGTCTGGAAAGAGGGTTGGGAGAACTTTGGTCTGGGTCTGGAGGGTGGGGTACGGCACATTGGTCAGGAGTCACAGATTGGTGCATCTTGGCGTGGGTCTGAAGAGTAGCATGGGGCATCCTGGTGTGTAGAGAGGGCCGGGGGCATCATGGTATGGGTCTCTCTAGAGGGAGGAATGGGGGCATCAGTGAGTCTGGAATGGAGGGATGGGTCATCTAGGTGTGGGTCTGGAGTGCAGGATGGTGGCATATGGATGTGTGGAAAAGGGTGTGGGGATTCCCGAGGTGCGGAGAGGTTTGGGGGCATATTTGATTGGGGCTGGAGGGCAGGTTGTGTCATCTTGCTGTCTGGAAAGGGGTGGGGGCTTCACAGTATGGATCTAAAGGGTGGAATGGTGGCATCAGTGGGTCTGGAATGGAGGGATGGGTTATTTAGGCGTGGTTCTGGAGGCCAGGATGGGGGCATCTGGGTGTGTGGTGGGAGAGGTGGGGCATCATGATATAAGCCTAGAGGAAATTAATGGGGGCATCTTTGTGGGCTCTGGAATGGAGGGATTGGGCATCTGTTTGTTGGTCTGCAGGGTGGCATGGGTCATCTGTGTGCGGGTCTGGAGGGTTAAGTGGGTCATCTATGTGTGGGTAGGGAGGGTGGAATGGGTGATCTAGGTGTGGGTAGGATGGGGGCATCTGTGTGTGCCTCTGGAGGGTGGAAGAGGCATCTCTGTGAGTCTGGGGGGTGATGATGGGGCATTTATGTGTGGGTCTGGAGGGTGGCATGAGGGCATCAGATGGGCTGTGGAATAGAGGGATGGGGCATCTTGGTGTGGTACTGGAGGGGGGGCTATGGGCACATTGGTGTGGTTCTGGAAGGAGGGATGGGAACACATGGGTCTGAGTCTGGAGGGAGGGTTGGGGGTGTCTTGGTGTGGGACTGGCGGGAGGGATAGGGGACATTTGTCTGGGTCTGGAGGTTGTGGTTGGGGCACATTGGACAAAAGGGAGGGCTTGGGGCATCTTGGCTTGGGTCTGAAGAGTAGCATGGGGCAGCCTGGTGTGTGGAGAGGGGTGGGGCATCATGGTATGGGTCTAGAGGGAGGAATGGGGGTATTGGTGAGTCTGGAATGGAGGGATGGGTCATCTAGGTGTCGGTCTGTATGGCAGGATGGGGACATTTTGCTGTGTGAAGGGAGGATGGGTTATCATGGTATGGGTCTCAACGTCAGAATGGGGCAGTGGTGGGTCTGGAATGGAGGGATGGGTCACCTAGGTGTGCTTCTGGAGGGCAGGATGGGCACATCTGGGGGGATGGTGGAGCGAGGGATGGGTAGCTTCGTGGGGTCTGGAATGGATGGATGGGTCTTCCAGATGTGGTTCTGGAGGGCAGGATGGTGGCATCTGGGTGTGTGGAGGGGGGCTGGAGTTCACAGTATGTGTCTAGAGGGAGGGATGGGGGCATTGGTGAGTCTAGAATGGGTCATCTAGGTATGGGTCTGTATGGCAGGATGGGGACATTTTGCTGTGTGAAGGGAGGATGGGTTATCATGGTATGGGTCTCGAGGGAGGAATGGGGCAGTGGTGGGTCTGGAATGGAGGGATGGGTCTTCTAGCTGTGGTTCTGGAGGGCAGGATAGTGGCATCTGGGTATGCAGAGGGGGGCTGGGATTCACAATATGGGTCTAGAGGGAGGAATGGGGGAATCGGTGAGTCTGGAATGGAGGGATGGGTCTTCCAGCTGTGGTTCTCGAGGGCAGGATGGTGGCATCTGGGTGTGTGGAGGGGGGCTGGGATTCACAGTATGGGTCTAGAGGGAGGAATGGGGGAATCGGTGAGTCTGGAATGGAGGGATGGGTCATCTAGGTGTTGGTCTGTATGGCAGGATGGGCACATTTTGCTGTGTGAAGGGAGGATGGGTTATCATGGTATGGGTCTCGAGGGAGGAATGGGGCATTGGTGGGTCTGGAATGGAGGGATGGGTCACCAAGGTATGCTTCTGGAGGGCAGGATGGGCACATCTGGGGGATGGTGGAGCGAGGGATAGGGCAGCTTTGTGGGGTCTGGAATGGATGGATGGGTCTTCCAGCTGTGGTTCTGGAGGGCAGGATGGTGGCATCTGGGTGTGTGGAGGGGGTCTGGGGTTCACAGTATGTGTCTAGAGGCAGGAATGGGGCAGTGGTGGGTCTGGAATGGAGGGATGGGTCTTCTAGCTGTGGTTCTGGAGGGCAGGAATGTGGCATCTGGGTGTGTGGAGGGGGGCTGGGGTTCACAGTATGTGTCTAGAGGGAGGAATGAGGGCATTGGTGAGTCTGGAATGGAGGGATGGGTCATCTAGGTAGGGGTCTGGAGGGCAGGATGGTGGCATCTGGGTGTGTGGAGGGGGCTGGGGTTCACAGTATGTGTCTAGAGGGAGGAATGGGGGCATCGGTGAGTCTAGAATGGGTCATCTAGGTATGGGTCTGTATGGCAGGATGGGGACATTTTGCTGTGTGAAGGGAGGATGGGTTATCATGGTATGGGTCTCGAGGGAGTAATGGGGCAGTGGTGGGTCTGGAATGAAGGGATGGGTCACCTAGGTGTGCTTCTGGAGGGCAGGATGGGCACATCTGGGGGGATGGTGGAGCGAGGGATGGGTAGCTTTGTGGGGTCTGGAATGGATGGATGGGTCTTCCAGCTGTGGTTCTGGAGGGCAGTATGGTGGCATCTGGGTGTGTGGAGGGGGGCTGGGGTTCACAGTATGTGTCTAGAGGAAGGAATGGGGGCATTGGTGAGTCTAGAATGGGTCATCTAGGTATGGGTCTGTATGGCAGGATGGGGACATTTTGCTGTGTGAAGGGAGGATGGGTTATCATGGTATGGGTCTCGAGGGAGGAATGGGGCAGTGGTGGGTCTGGAATGGAGGGATGGGTCTTCTAGCTGTGGTTCTGGAGGGCAGGATGGTGGCATCTGGGTGTGCGGAGGGGGGCTGGGGTTCACAGTATGGGTCTAGAGGGAGGAATGGGGCATCAGTGAGTCTGGAATGGAGGGATGGGTCATCTAGGTAGGGGTCTGGAGGGCAGGATGGTGGCATCTGGGTATGTGGAGGGGGGCTGGGGTTCACAGTATGGGTCTAGAGGGAGGAATGGGGCATTGGTGAGTCTGGAATGGAGGGATGGGTCATCTAGGTAGGGGTCTGGAGGGCAGCATGGAGGCATCTTGGTGTGTGGAGAGGGATTGGGGCATCATGGTGTAGGCCTAGAGGAAGGAATGGGGGCATTGTTGTGGGCTCTGTAATGGAGGGATTGGGCACACTGGTGTCAGTCTGGAACAGAGGGATGGGGCATCTGTCTGTTGGTCTGGAGGGTGTCCTGGGTCATCTGTGTGCAGGTCTGGAGGGTCAGATGAGTCATCTCTGTATGGGTTGGGTTGGAATGCAGCATCTCAGTGTGGGCATAATGGAGTCATCTTGGTGTGTGGAGTAGGAGTGCATTATAGTGTGGGTTTGTTTGTCTGTTTGTTTGTTTGTTTGTTTTATTATTTATAATGCGTGCCAGACTCGAGGGTATCAGGGTGCCGAAAGAAACAAGAATATTTTCACCTGGGTCCAGAGGGAGGGATGGATCCGCTTGCTGGTGTCTGGATTGGAGGGAGGGGGTCATCTTGATGGGGTCTGGGATGGATGGTGGGGGGATATGGTGGCACCTGTAATCTAGGGATGGGGTCATTTGTGTGTTGGTCTGGAGGTTGGCATGGGCCATCTGTGTGCGGCTCTGGAGAGTTAGATGGATCATCTTGGTGTGGGCAGAATGGGATCATCTTGGTTTGTGGAGTAGGAGTGCATAGCCCCTACCCTGTATAATCTCTTCACCAGACCCCTGTTCAGCATCCTTGCTGCACTGGGCATCTCATATACCATTTATGCAGATGACACCCAGGTGCTCATACCTCTCTCGGGCGACTATCCAACTGATACGAACACCCTTAACTTCATCTACTCCACCATTCAATCCAGGATGGCAGACAATTGGCTCTGTTTAAATAGTGAGAAAATCAAACTCCTGCTGATTGGGTCTCCATTCACATTGAGCAAACTCGACAAGGAGTATCCCTCTTTCACTATTGACAACAACCCCATCACAGTCTCCCAAGCGATCAAGACACTGGACGTGTACCTTGAGCCAAGCCTGACCATGGACAGGCAAGTCAATGCTATTGCTTCCTCTGCAGCGTATCACTCTAAACTTATCAATGCTGTCAGCCCATGCTTGTCCAAACAGAACTGCATTACCATAGCCAGAGCTATCATTGGCTCCAGACTGGACTATTGCAATGCCCTCTTTATTGGAACCTTCCAAAGAAACCTGGCTATACTCCAGATAGCCCAGAATAATGCCTTAAAAGCAGCAACAGGCATCTCAAGCAGGGAGCACATGTCAGCGGTCAGGAGTCAGGTACACTGGCTACCTATCAAGGAAAGGGTTGTCTCCAAAACACTGGCACTAACCCACAAATGTCTTCACGGACTGGCACCTAGATACGTAGCGCAAAGGATCACCAAACATACAGCATCCAGCCCGTCCAGGTCTGTCTATGCCAACTGTATCATGGTTCCTCACACTCGTAGAGTGTGTGCTGGAGAATCGAGTTTTCCAACAATGGCTGCTACCCTCTGGAACAAACTCCCAGACCAGATCAGATCAATCGACTCTCACGCAGCCTTCCACAAGGCATTAAAAACTAGGCGCTTTGTCTGAAAGGGATTACCCCTAGGAGCCCTACTTTGCATATGTTACTTCTCATCAACCACTGACTATCAGACACTATGCTATGCAGTATTCTGTACTATGTAATATAACCATGTAAGCAACTGTCTTGAAGCATTATTCTTGGGCCGCTTATTGTAACCCTCAAGCAAGCCTTCTTAAGTATCCATTATAGCGCCTCGATGCCTGTGGGCTGCAATGCGCTCTACAAATCCAAAATAAATAAATAGTGTGGGTCCAGAGGGAGGGATGGGACATCTTGCTTGAGTCTGGATTGTAGGGAGGGATGGGGGCATCTTGATGGGGTCTGGGATGGAAGGTGGGGGGAATAATCGATGGATGGAGTAATCTGTGTGTTGGTCTGGAGGTTGGCATGGGCCATCTGTGTGTGGCACTGGAGAGTTAGATGGGTCATCTAGATGTGGGTAGGTAATTAAGGGTTATATGGGGCATCTTGGTGTGTGGAGTAGGAGTGCATCATAGTGTGGGTCCAGAGGGAGGGATGGGACATCTTGCTTGAGTCTGGATTGGAGGGATGGGGGCATCTTGATGGGGTCTGGGATGGAAGGTGGGGGGAATAATCGACGGATGGGGTAATCTGTGTGTTGGTCTGGAGGTTGGCATGGGCCATCTGTGTGTGGCACTGGAGAGTTAGATGGGGCATCTAGGTGTGGGTAGGTAATTAAGGGTTATATGGGGCATCTTGGTGTGTGGAGTAGGAGTGCATCATAGTGTGGGTCCAGAGGGAGGGATGGGACATCTTGCTGGAGTCTGGATTGGAGGGAGGGGGGCATCTTGATGGGGTCTGGGATGGAGGGTGGGGGGAATATGGTGTCACCTGTAATTGAGGCATAGGGTAATCTGTGTGATGGTTTGGAGAGTTAGATGGGTCATCTAGGTGTGCGTAGGGAGGGTGATATGGTGCATCTTGGTGTGGGTAGGATGGGGGCATCTATGTGGGCATCTGGGGGGATGGGACATCTGTGTGCCTCTGGAGTGTGGGATGGGGCATCTGCATGGGTCTGGGGCGTTGGATAGGGCATCTGTGTGTGGGTCTGGAGAGTGGCATGAGGGAATTGGTTGGGCTCTGGAATAGAGTGATGGGGCATCTTGGTGTGGGTCTGGAGGGAGGGATAGTAGCACATTGGTCTGGAGGGAGAGATGGGGGCATCTTAGTGTGAGTCTGGAGGTACGGATGGACACATTGGTGTGGGTCTGGAGGGAAGTATGGGAACACCTTGGTTTGGAGGGAGCGATGGGGGCACCTTGGTGTGGCTTTGGAGGGGAGGGGGTTGAGGGCACATTGTCCAGGAGGGAGGGCTGGGGCATCTTGATATGGGTCTGAAGAGTAGCATGGTACATCCTGCTGTGTGGAGAGGGATAGGGCATCTTTGAGTGGGTCAAGAGAGAGGGATGGGGGCATCATGGTGTGGGTATGAAGGGTGCCATGTGGCATCTTGGTGTGTGGAGAAGGATGAGGCATCTTGGTATGGTTCTGTTGGGCAGGATGGGGCATTTTCCTATGTGGAAGGAGGATGGGACATCATGGTATTGGTTTAGAGTGAGGAATAGGGGCACATTGATGTGGTTCTGGAGGGAGGGATGGAGGCACTTTGGTCTGGGTCTGGAGTGTGGGATGGGGCATCTTAGTGTGGGTCTAACGGGTGACATGGGACTTCTTGGTGTGTAGAGAGGTATGGAGGCAGCTAGGTGTGAGTGGAGGGCAGGATGGTGTGTGGAGGGAGGAATGGGGAATCATGGTATGGGTCGGAGAGGGAGGAATGAGGCATCTTAGAAGGGTATGGAATGGAGGGATGGGGAATCTTGGTGTGGGTCTGTGTTAGGGAGAATTCTCATTTCTGTGCTAATTCCCTTCAACCTTAGCGACCCACAGCTCTTTTGCTGGACTTAGGACTTTTTAATTTTAACCCTGGAGTTAGTGAGACCTTTTTCTTACTCTGATGTGTTTTTTTTACCTGATTTGAATATTGCGTTTTCACTGTTTTTGGAGTCTGACAAACTCCATAGGCATCTGCTTTTTATATGGTGACACAGAGCACCTTCAGTGCAGTGTCACAGAGAAATCCTTTAGATTTTTCATGAGGTTTAACTATCTTTTCTTGTATGAACTACAGTTCCCAAGATTAGTAAAGTGAAATTGACTTTACTTACCTTTTCTCTTTGTAGGTCCAGCGCACACCCTCTTATATGGAGTGCTTGGGGGTTCCCTAGTAGCCCCATATCCTACTCTCTCATGTAACAGTTTATGTTACCCTCACTACTTTAAATGGCAGGTGGCAGTGGTTTACTTTTTCTTACCATTTTGCTTTTCTACTGCAGGCTGAAACCTCAGCTGCAGTACAGCACTCATTGGTGACCGTTTTGTCAAAATGGCCCTTTGTTTTCTGTTTGTGAGCTCTTTCATGGGTTTTACTCTGTGCGTTGAGACAGGTTTGAGCTCTTTGTTGGTCTTGGATTTGGGGGGTTCCAGCCCTGAAGCCCTCCCCTGGCTCCAGTGTGCCTGGAAAGGCAGGATGTGAGGGAGGGTGCTGAAACTCCCCTGTCCTTTGTCTCTAGGAATGCCTGAATGAAACTAGTCCTGATTGGCTGGCTGGTTGTCCTTTCTGGACAGCCACCCTGCTGTGTGACTGACAGCCTAGGCTGTGCATGAATGGAAGAAACCTGTTTAAAAGGTAAGGGTTTTGGAACTACAGGCAGAGTCGACCACTGGGAGAAACACCCAAAAAGAAGAAACCATGAACAAAGCTTGCTGCAACCTCCTAGACCTTTGAATTGCCTGGCGTAGACCTGCTGCTGTGCTGAATTCCTTTTTCACCTCAACAGAGAAGCTCCTGACGGAACAGCTTCTCGCCTTGGGTTAGTGGGACCAACCAACCCTGATACGAACTCCATTGGACCACCATCCTGGACTTGCCGTGGCTCTCTGTTGATTCACAAGCCCAATGCCAGGGTTCGAGTGTCCGTAGTCAAGTGCAAAGCCTTCCTCGGAACGAATCCAAAAGAAGCTCTAGGAGTCTCCTAAGGATCATCCAGAAGCAGGACCTCCAGATCCAGAGTCCCCTCACCAGAGTGAAGGATTGATGCAGCAAAGAGAGTCCAACCGGTGTCCAAGATCTGCAACAGTTCTATTTGCTGAGCGTTTAAACCGTAAAGTGCTGCTGAATAGAATGGAGCACGTAGCTTCCAACGACCTCCCAAGTACCACCGCAGGAGCCCTCTGACGTCCTCCCTCTTGTCCCCATGAGTGAGACTCGAGAACAAGGATCTGCACAGCTGTAGCAAGACAGAATCCAGCTGGACCACTCTTCTTCAAACCAGTTTAGGCTTGGGGCACTTACCTTATTGTCTTTTAGCCACGCTCTTGTCAGTTGGGAATTGCAAGGTCTTACCTTTCAGAGTTGATTTCGACTCTCGTCTTATAGGCTTAACAGCTTGTGACCCTATACGTGATTTTCCTAAAGACTCTCTAACTTTGTGCAAGACTTTGCTCTAAGTAGGGCATCAGATCCATAGACTGTGTCCCTAATGACTTTGGCTGACCTGGCTCCCTGAAGACTCTTCTAATACTCTTCTAGTTCATTGACTTTGATACTGCTTGTCCCTCATAGGCGGTAGCTTGTTGTAAACTGTCACTGATGGGAAAGGCTTATCTAGATTTCATTGGAAGATTTAGTTGTCCTCACATATACTGAGAAACTGTCTAACCTTTTTCCTTCCCTTACCTTTCCTTTCTGTAACCTCAGAATTTGCAAAGTATACTAGTGAGATATATAAATGCCATTACTGTCCTTGTGATTGAAGTCACCGCATGGTGTAGGAATTGTGCAAGAAGCATATCCAAAGATTATCCACTAACTTGTTTTGATTCTCGAAAGTAATTTTAAAGTATATTTACATTGTTACAAAAAATTGCCTTTTTAACAAATGCTTATTTAAAAATGGAAGTTAATTAAGTAACTTTATTACAGAAACCTTGAGTATAAGTGCTACTTGGCTACTTGTATTTATGGATTTCATTTGTACAGCTCTACAGCTCACATTTACCCCTCTTGAGATCGGCCTGGCTGATCAGTCACACTATCAACTTGTGTAGTACAGACCTATACCAAAAGGTGTGTTACCTAATTCCAAGCAGATAAGTGTTGTGTAGGTGTAGTCTCACACAGTGTGACTGCATCAATTCTTACCTAACAGTCTGAAGGGTGGCATGGTGCATCTTGGTGTGTGGAGAGGGATGGGGCATCATGGTATGGTCTAGAGGCAGGAATGGGGCATCTTTGTGGGGTCTGGATTAGAGAGAGTGGGGCATCTTGGTGGGATCTGGAATGGAGGGATGGGGGCATCTTGGTGTGATTCTGGAGGGCAGGATGGGGTTATCTTGCTATGTGGATGTAGGATGGGGCATCATGGTATGGGTCTAGAGGGAGGGATGGGGCATCTTGGCGGGATCTGGAATGGAGGGATGGTGGCATCTTGGTGTGCGTCTGGAGGGCAGAATGGGGGAATCTTGGTGTGTGGAGGAGGGGTGCCTCATAGTGTTGGTCCAGAGGGAGGGATGGGCCAGCTTGCTGGAGTCTGAATTGTAGGGAGGGGAGCATCTTCATGGGGTCTGGAATGGAGGGTGGGGGGAACATGGGTGGCATCTGCATTCAAGGGATGGGATCATCTATGTGGTGGTCCTGAGGGTGGCATGGGGCTTCTGTGTGGGTCTGGAGTGTCAGATAGGTCCTCTAGGTGTGAGTCAGGGGGTAGGATGGGGCATGTTGGTGTGGGTGTGATGGGGACATCTGTGTGTGGGTCTGGAGGATGGGATGGGGGCATCTTGGTGGGGTCTGGTCCAGAGTGTGGAAATCTTGGTGGGGTCTGAAATGGAAGGATGGGGGCATCTTAGTGTGGTACTACAGGGAGGGGTGGGGGCAAATTGGTGTGGGTTTGTAGGGAGGGGTGGGTACACTTGGCTTGGATCTGAAGAGCAGCCTGTGGCATCTTTCTGTGTGAAGGGAGGATGGGGCATCAGGGTATATGTCTAGAGGGAGGAATGGGGGCATCCTGGTGGGATCTGGAATGAAGGGATGGGGGCATCTTGGTGTGGGTGTGGAGAGCAAAATGGGGGCATCTTGGTGGGGTCTGGTTTGGAGGGAGAGGGGCATCTTGGTGGAATATAGAATGGAGGAATGTGGCATATTGGTGTGGGCCGGGAGGGTGGGATAGGGGCATATTGATCTGGCCTCAGAGGGAGGGGTGGGACATTTTGGTGTGGGTCTGAGGGGTAGCATGGGGCATCTAAATGTGTGGAAAGGGATGGGGCATCTTCGTGTGGTCTGAAGGGCAGAATGGGGGCATCTTGGTGTGTGGAGGAGGGGTGCATCATAGTGTGCGTCCAGAGGGAGGTAGGGGGCATCTTGCTGGACTCTGGATTGGAGGTAGAGGGCATCTTGGTTGGGTCTGGAATGGAGGGAAGAACATGGGTGGCATATGTAATCGAGGGATGGGCTATCTGTATGTTGGTCTGGAGGGTGGCATGGGGCATAAGTGTGTGGGTTTGGATGATGGGATGGGGCATCTGTGTTGTGGGTCTGGAGGATGGGATGGGGCATCCTGGGGAAGTCTGTTTCAGAATGTGTGGGAATCTTGGTGGGTTCTGAAATGGAGGGATGGGGCATCTCAGTGTGGGTCTACAGGGAGGGATGGGGGCACATTGGTGTGGGTCTGTAGGGAGGGTGGGGCCCTCTTGGCATGGGTCTGAAGAGTAGCATGGGACATCCTGGTGTCTGCAGAGGGATGGGGGCATCTTGGTGTAGCCTGGAAGGCAGGTTGTGGGCAGCTTGCTGTGTGGAGTGAGTTTGGGGCATCATGGTATGGTTCTAGAGGGAGGAATGGCGGCATTGTAGTATGGTCTAGATTGGAGGGAGTGGGGCATCGTGGTGGGATCTGGAATGGGGATGCGGGGGAATCTTGGTGTGGGTGTGGAGGGCAGAATGGGGGCATCTTGGTGGGATCTGGATTGGAGGGACTGGGGCATCTTGATGGGATATGGAATGGAAATATGGGGTATATTGGTGTGGGTCTGCAGGGTGGGATAGGGGCATATTGAGCTGGCTCTAGAGGGAGCGATGGGACATTTTGTTGTGGGTCTAAAGGTTGGCATGTGGCATCTTGGTGTGTGGAAAGGGACAGGGCATCTTAGTGGTCTGGATTGGAGGGATTGGGGCATCTTGGTGGGATCTGGAATGGAGGGAGGGGGCATCTTGGTGTGTGGAGGAGGGGTGCATCATAGTGTGCATCTAGAGGGAGGGATGGGGATCTTGCTGGAGTCTGGATTGGAGGGATTGGGGCATCTTGGTGGGATCTGGAATGGAGGGAGGGGGCATCTTGGTGTGTGGAGGAGGGGTGCATCATAGTGTGCATCTAGAGGGAGGGATGGGGATCTTGCTGGAGTCTGGATTGGAGGGAGGGGGCCTCTTGGTGGGTTCTGGAATGGAGGGGAGAACATGGGTGGCATCTGTATTCGAGGGATGGGGTCATCTGTGTGTTGAACATGAAAAAAGGACCTTGGCTGTGAGGCCAGCAGTGTGGTCTGCACTCCCGTGTACCACCTGCTGGTGGTTTAGTTCCAGTACTAAAAATACTTCTGAGACTTGTAATAGTAAAACAAATATGTGTTTATTTATTCTTAAGTTGCTTATTATTATCATAAGCTTAAGTTCCTCAAGAGGAATTGAAACTATGAGGCAGAAATGCCACTTAAAGGCCTATGCATTTCGGGTTTGTGTGTTGGTCTGGAGGGTGGCATGGGGCATATGCGTGTGGGTCTAGAGGTAGGGAGTGGGGCATCTTGGTGGGGTCTCGGTCAGTGTATGCAGGAATCCTGGTGGGATCTAACATTATGGGATCAGGGCATCTTGGTGAGGGTCTAGACGGAGGGATATTTCACATTGGTGTAGGTCTGGATGGAGCAATGCGGGCACATTTGTGTGGGTCTGGAATGGAGGGATTGGTAATCTAGTGAGTGGAGGAATTGATGGTGTGTGGACGGAAGGATGGGGAAACATGGTATGGGTCTGGAATGGAGGGAGGGGGCATTTTGGTGTTGGTCTGGAGGGAGAGATGGGAAAGGAGGCACGTTGGTCTGGATCTGTCAGGTGGGATGGGATATTTTAGCATGGGTCTAAAGAGTGAAATGGAACTTCTTGGTGTGTGGAGAAGGATGAAGTATCTAGGTGTGATTGGAGGGCAGGATTGTGTGAAACGAGGGATGGGGAATCATGGTATAGGTCTAGAGTGAAGGATGGTGCATCTTAGTATGGTCTGGATTAGAGGAGGCATCTTGGGGGAGCTGGAAAGGTGAGATGTGGCATCTGGGTGTGCACAGGGAAGGGCATCATAATGTGGGTCTAGAAGGAGGGATAGGGAATCTTAGTGTGGGGCTACATGGGTGGGATGGCACATTGGTGTGGGTCTGTAGGGAGGGGTGGGGGCATTTGGCGTGTGTCTGAAGAGCAGCATTTGGTATATTTCTGTGTGGAGGGAGGATGGGGAGGAAGGGGCATCATGGTATAGTTCTAGAGGGAGGAATGGGGGCATCTTGGTGGGGTCTGGATTGGAGGGAGTGGGGCATTCTGGTGGGATCTGGAATGGGGGTGTGGGGGAATCTTGGTGTGGGTGTGGAGGGTAGAATGGGGGCATCTTGTTGGGGTCTGGTTTGGGGGGAGTCGAGGATGCAAATGTGTCGAATGCAGGCTATGGCCATGTTAAAGAACAAGGGCACTGTGGTGGGGTGACTACCTAGATGGCTCTAGGTAGTCAACCCACCACAGGGCCCTTGTTCTTGCATTCTACACACTTGCATCCTCGACATCCGACATGACACACTGCTGCTTCAACGATATTGGCAGCTGAAGGCACTGGCAATAGGTAAGCTTTACTATATGTGGCTTCATGCACAGAAAATGGTAGGCCTACCCTCACTGTAAGGAATCTCTAAACAGTATGACTCTGCACATTTAAACGCCCTTAGACCTTCGCGCCACCTACACCATAGGCTGCATGACACGTGTTGTGGCACCGTAATCCAGAACTTGCACAGCCCACAAATCACGGTCCACCCTTCCCCCGGGACCGTTGAGAAGGGGCACTCTTTTTAATCACATTGTATTAAATACGAATTTGCACAAATTTCTCTGTGCACTTGATAAATGGCATTTGTGATTCCACAGAAGCCCCTTTTATCCCTTTTAAGCACATTCCAAGTTTAGTGGGACCACCACTAGGTCTACTCTCACCAAATCTGTTAAGACCTACAGCACCACCTCCCTAGTCACACACTAACTATGGGCTAGAGAGGATCCACACCCTTGGGGTGCCATTTAGTAATCCTACCTCCCTATCCCCTGACACTTGGAGGGATCTACCCCTCCAAGTGGCACCCACGAGCGGTACCACAAAAGAGGTATGTGCAATTGTTCCCCGCAACACCACAAGGAGCCGTACCCCCATCCATCGACATCACAAAATGGCAGCTGCACTTTGGAGCTCGCATTTGTTTATTCTGGTTGCCTAGCAACCCGGCCTGCACTGCATTGATAGGCCTGTAAGGTGAACTGGAGGCGGAAGGCTGCCCACCGCACCCAAGACCCACAGTACCTAAGGCCCCTACCTGTCTGCACATGTCCGCACTGGCAGCACGGCGTAGGACATTGCTCTCTTAACAATCTCCCATTCAACCATCTTCTCCAGTCTGGTGAAACTATCATTTTCAGCGCTCACAAAAGTTGGCCCACCTTTGGGCCTGTGTCTGCAGTCTGTCAGACCCCCTGTCTGCCACACACCACACCAGGTAACCTCTAAGCCTCTTATAACACTATCACTCATGTCTTTCTGGCCATTATTACCATGCTTTGCTCGTGATACATTAGAAACTGCAGACAGTGCACCATAATCCTGCTTACTGTTGGTTCGCCCTACAAATTGCATGTAGATTGTTTAAAACGGTCTGGTCTAATGGCCACATTAGCAAATTATATCCCGAGCAGCCATGACCTGTTCCGCACCCCTAGAACTGCATTTAGTCTGTTGTCACCTGCTTGACTCGTGGCAATACTAGCCACTTAGTAACTGCATCTAGACTGTTTTAATTTGCCTAACTACTGCCTCTTAGCTGCCTATTTATCACCTAAGTGCCTTGGTTGCTCAAAATTGATTCTAGATGACCCATTGCTCACGCATATAGCAATTAACCTCACTCTCAGTTCCTGCATGTCACTGCACTCCTATTATTGAATCTCATTCTGCTTTTTGTGCTTTACATTGTACCCCCCATAGTCACCAGTGTCGTAGGCCTTTCCTGTACTCTCCAGTCACTAGTGTTTTAGGTCTCTGTGCTAAAGTCGAACCTTGATGTCAGTTTGTTTGAATACCTTCATTGCATCTCTACAACTTAAATGCACTGAAATGTACCAAATGTTAGCTCACTGTACTTCCCTGTCATCATTGTCTTAGGCGTCTCTTGTGATTTTCAGTCACTAGTGTTTTAAGAGACTGTACTAAAATCAAATCTAGATGTCAGTATGCTTGAACACCCTTACTGCAAGTTACTAAATGCTAGTTCACTGTAGCTCCCAGTCATAAACGACCCAGGCATATCACTGAAGCATCTACGACCAATCTTACTGCCTAGACGCCAGCGCACTATATCCAGTATAATGGCCTCTACTCTCAAAACCAGCCCTCCTAAGGACAGAAACCTGAGACTCAGGTCCAGACCGCCTAGTATCTATGAACCTGTAGGAAACCACCAGAATAACGCCAACAGACGCACTACCACCCAACCTAAAAACCTGTACCGCTCAGTCTTAGCTATAGATATAGATACCCACCACCTAAAACCTGTGAAACTAGCAAACTCAACAGTTCTCTAACACTACTAGGATCTCTCATTGTTGCAAGATCAGTGGTGGGCCATGCCGCAGAAATTGTGGACATCCTAAATAATGACAATCTGGACCTATTGGCCATAACTGAGGCTTGGCTTCACGAGGCTACAGGACCAACACTAATGCTACCAGTGCCCAATAATTACCAAATTCTCAGAGCTGACAGGCCTAATGCCAGAGGCGGCGGACTAGCCATCATCTGCAAATCTACCCACCCCATCAGACTTGCCACATCAGTCTCCTACTCATCCTGTGAAGTACTCCCAGACAAAATGCCCCTCTCTAACAACCGCACGCTCTCAATCCACTTAATATATAGACCCCCAGGGCCTTTAGGCACCTTTGAAGACGATTTAACCAGCCTTATAGCCAACAACACTAAAGACCACTCCCAAAACCTACTATTGGGAGACTTTAACCTCGGCTTTAATGAAACTGACAATAAACACGCAGAGTCAGTTGCAGCCCTGCTCAAGGACCACGGCCTTGATCAAAAAGTCCTCTCCCCCACCCACATCAAAGGAAGGACCCTTGATTGGGTATCGGAACTGAACTGCAACATTAGTATCACCGATATTGCTCCACAACCATGGACGGACCATTATTTAATAACCTTCTCTGCCACTCTAGATCTCCTCAGCCCCAAAATTAACAACATGGCTCCTCCTCTCCCGACCAGAAGTAGGAAGGACATGACTGCTGATAACATTATCCCTCTCCTCCTTCCAGCCATATCGGGATTGGAAAGTAACAACCCGGACACCTTGGTAAATATTTTTAATGATGCTATGACCAAAGCATTAGACGCAGTTGCTCCAGCCAAATTACATAAAGCTAAACAGGAAGCCCACTTAAATGCCTGGATTACACCCCACCACAAATCTCTGAGACTACAAAAAAGAAAGCTCCAATCCATCTGGCGTCACTCACCCACTGAATACAACAAAAACAACCTCACCGAATTTTCCAAATCTTACAAAAAAGAAATTATCAAAACCAAGAAGAACACCTCGAATGACAGGATCGCAAAAGCCAACTCTAATACTAAAGAGTTCTTCGCTATCCTCCACGAACTGGAATCCCCTATTCAACCAATCGACAATGCCCCAAAAAATAAAGTTTGGTGCACAAACATATAAAATGCCCTTGTTAACAAAATCTCCTTGCTTCAATGTAAAATTGCTAAAAAAAAAAAGGCCACACTACCACCACTGGACCATCAAACACCCCAGTCTCAGGAGAACGGGACTACTGCACCGTTTAGATTCAAGTCCATCTCCATAATTGACACAGAAAAAATAATACTCTCCCTCAAACCCTCTAATTGTAAGGGCGATTCTTGCCCAGCACAATTAATAAAGGATGCAGCTAGAGATCTAGCTCCCTTCATTTCCAAGATCATAAACTCCTCCTCTAAATCCAACACGGTACCCACCAACCTCAAAGAATCATGGGTCCTCCCATTACTAAAACAACAAACTCTGGACCCCACTGTCCCCACCAATTACAGACCTATCACCACAGTGGCCTTTTCTACTTAAAATCCTAGACAGAGCTGCCTACATACAAATCCAGGATTACCTTGAAGCTAACCACCTGCTTGGCTCAAGGCAATCTGGCTTCCGCCCACTCCATGGCACGGAAACAGCTCTTCTAGACCTCAAGACACAAATTGAGGAACTTAAGGATAACGGGAAAACAGCCCTGCTACTCTTACTGGACTTGTCGGCTGCTTTCGACTTGGTGGACCATGCAGTCTCATGTAACCACCTCGAATCTGCCGCCAACTTCACCGGGGATGCCATAGCCTGGGTCCAATCTTTCTCAGCAAATCACACCATGCAAGTCTTTTCCATTTCCGACTCAGCTGACCCCATCAAAATAACCTGTGGTGTCCCACAAGGATCCTGTGTCTCCCCCACCATGTACATCATTTTCACCAAGCCTTTGTCTGACAAGTTGGACAGACTGGGTGTCATCTACACTAACTACGCAGATGACACCCAGATCCTCATACCCCTTTCGGGCGACTATGAGACAGACTCAGCCTTGGTGAACAAGATATACACCCTCATTCAGGCATGGATGGCCTCACATACCCTCTGCCTGAACGACGATAAAACAGAGTTACTAATCCTAGGCTCTGTAGCCAACATCCAAAAATTATGCCCAAACTACACATCCTTCAGCATTGATAACAGCCCTATCAAGGTGATGTCTGTGGTTAAAACGATTGGATTCTATCTGGACTCCTCCCTCTCCCTCAAGAAGCAGGTCAACTCCCTCGCCTCTTCTACTACCTACACCTGCAAACTCATCCGCGCATCCAGACCATACCTGTCCAGTGCCAGCTGCATCACCTTAGCTAACGCACTTATCATGTCTAGATTAGACTACTGCAACACCCTGTACTCTGGAGCCAATAAATACATCACAGACAAATTTCAAAGACTACAGAATAATGTCCTGAGAGCAGCACTAAATATCCCCCACAGAGAGCACATCACTAACTGCAGGAAAGAGGTTAACTGGCTAAAAATAACAGACAGAATCCTACTTAAAACAGCCTCCCTCACATCTAAATGTCTAAACAACCTAGCCCCCCCGTATCTAATAGAAAAAATTAATAGGAAAACGTCCATGCGACCCACGAGATCTGCCAACTCCTTCAAACTAGAGATTCCAAGGTTTAAACGCTCCACCGTGGGAGGAACTAGCTTCCCTGTCAAAGCTGCTCACGGCTGGAACAAACTACCACTTCACCTCAGAAGTGAACAACCGTATCCGAAATTCAGGCACAAGATAAGCAAGTGGCTGCGCGCCAATGACACATAACTCGATTTACACCTAGCTTACTGCCACCTTAGCCACTACCTACCTTTTGCCTAGACACCCTTAGACATGCCCTGTTCCTGGGCACATGTTTGTATATATCCGTGTATATATTTGCTTCTTTTCTTCTTTTTTTGCCGTTTGTGTTTTATAGGCCTATGCCTGTATATAGTCTTACACTTTCTTGCCCTTCTTGCTTTTGTGTTGTATATACTCATGCCAAATACTGTAACAAGCTTAAGTTTTCATGTAAACTGTGGCGCCCGGCTACCCATGGATTTGGCACGCATTACCAAATAAACAAGCAAACAAACAGGCATAACCGTGCCTGTTGACAAGATGACGACTGCATCCTAAAGAAGTGGATCCTTCCACCTCTTAATCTGAGCCACAAAGCTCCTTGGATTCGGTAAGCACCGGCATCCACCTTATATAGTATTCATAACTTCTCTCTGCTAGATCTTTTGCTGACCACGTACATCCTGACGCATTCTTTGTCTGTTTCACTCCTACAGACCACATAGGACCCTCCACTCGTGAGGACACACCTGTCCTGATGAAGGCCTACACCATTAGAGCTCACCTAGCTCCACGCAAAATGGCCAAAACACTGTCGTGTTGACATGTATTATATATTGTTGTTCAACTCTTGATTGTGCCCACACTCTATGGGCCCCCTACCTATCTATGATTCCACTGAATTCTCTAAGCTTCCTTCCCAAGGAACCTACAAAGAATGAACAGACTGTACAAGTAGATGTCTCAAATATTGACTACTTGATCATTCGTACTTAGGTACTACACCTTGTATGCCCTCAAATGTGAATGTCCTATGTTTTTGAAAAATACCAGTGTATCACTACAACACAGCACTTCAAAATAAAACCCATTTGTGCAGAATAACAGTTTCATGAGAATTCTGTGACCACCCACACAAGGGATCACCCACTCAGGGTGTAGCAGTAGTTACTCTTCAGCAGAGATTGACCAGACCTTGCTCATTCGTTTGTTGATACTATTCTACCGACTTGGGCAGAGCAAGGCAGTAACCAGGTACCCTTCCGGATACTAGTTTATTAGTTTCTCTTACAGGGTTCCTCAGGATTCTCTTTCTCACATTGTTACAGTTACATTCTATCACCTTTCTATTCCATGTCTCGTCAATTTCACTGGGGCAAGTTTTTCCTGATGTATAAGGATTACCTGGAAGCCTCCTGGTTATCCCACTGTCCCTGTTACCTCTGGGTTGGTAGGGGAATGGCACTGGGACCAGTGCTGACTTGGGTTCTTCTCTTTATCTCCATTTCTCTCCCTCTTGAACTCTGCCAACACCCACTCACAGTGTTCTCTTTCTCCTCAATCTGGTTTAGCTGCAGGCCAAAGGATACCTCGTTGTTTCTGCATCATGGTGTTCTCTGCATCGTTGGATGAAGAAACTGTCATGTATTGAATACTTGTGAAAGCAACGGGCTCCGCCTCTTTTAGCTGTGACGCTTTCAGAGGTCTTTTCCCCTGCTTACGCTCTCTCTTCTTCACCCCTCGTCCGTGTGTTCCTCACATCCAGTGTACTTGTCTTAGTTAAATGAAGGTTTCCCCAGAAAGAGACAGACCTCTTTCTTGCTCGTAGTCCTTTATTATGGGTTTGTCTTTTTCCAACTCTCTGTATTTCATAGTGTTCTTTGTCTCTGATAGTCCCACATATGCCATTACGGGGACTGGCCAAGTATGTTCCTCATGGGAAAGAGAATCCTTGTCCACAATGGAGAAGTCTCTCCTGGTGAAATCCCACTTCGCTCGACCCCTATGGAGGTTTGTGCAGACCAGGCTCACCTCCCTAGACTCACAGGGGGGTGGGCACCCTCTTGGGAAGGAGGGACATATTCCCTGGATTGATCACATCTCACACACAGCACTCCACAGCTCGCCCCCCGTCCAACAGCCTCTACAGTCATTTCGCTTTCGCCTACTCTGGTCCCTCTGAAATTCTCCTCCCTCTCCTTTTCTTACCCAATTTACGCACAGTAAACCATTGACACACACTACCTTAAACGCCCCACCCCCTCCCATGACTTGTAACTTACCCTGGCGAATCACTAACCTTGCCCAAAGGTGTCTGGTGAAAGGCTCGGTGAGGGCTGATAAGGGCTTGTAAGCCCCGCCCCTTTCTCCAGGCAGTCTTGCAGCATTTCAGCCTGGTCCATGTACTGGTCCTTAAGGAACCCCTATACCCCCAATTATCCCTGGTGGAATAGTTGGTCATCATTGCCTGTATAGAGGTGTTCATTTATAATCAATATAGATTCCCTGGTGGGCTACTGGATGGTGCCATGATGCCATTTGAAAGGCATTTATTTGTAAATCCCTGTTGGTTTAGTGGGATTTATTGTGTCTTTGATCCATAAAAATGGATCCCTGGTGGGTTAGTTGTTTGCTTTACCCTTTCGGGTTCCAGCTGACAGCGTCAGTTGGAGCCACACTCTCCTTTTCCAGGCGGTGTCCGGTGTGGTTACGCTCCCCGCAGCTAAGCGCAACCCACCACCGGATACATCACATCTCATGATGCTGCTCTCCTCCTTCTGGTTCCGGGAACCTTCACGGTCTCCACCGAGGTCTTCTCTCACAAGGAGGTCGTCATACCGCTCTCTCCCTGTGCTGCTGGCATCCTCCTTACTCTGGCAGTGCTCATCTTTGGTGGTGTCGGAGTGATGGATTTGTTTGCAGTAGGGACACCGCCATCAGCCGGGGCAGGGAGGAGGTCTGCCCACACCCAGACACCATGAAGTGGTGGTAGGGGTTGGGTCCCCTTACCACCACCCTGTTGACATGGCCTGAACTACTCTGGCCTTGTCACAGGGCACAACCGATTGGAGAAGAAAAGGAAAAATGCAGGCCACAGAGAAATTAAGCATGTAAGTATTTTGATTAATTACTAATGAGGCAAATGTTTTGAAGAGTAGTGATTAGGAGACAATGCACATGTTTGACTCAGCCCCTTACCTTTGTGCTCTGCAAAAATCTCATTGTTTCAATTCATATTAGCAATCAAGTGCTGCACACTTTGCTTTCCACATTGAAATAAATGATAATGGAAAGTCTGTAGACTACTATTGGGTGATACATTTCTCTGTTCTTCTAAGAATGTTGCCTTTTTTGTCCTCTGTAGTGGACTTCCTACCGGGACCAGACACCCTTGCTGTTAATGCTTAGAAACAAAACCAACAATTGTGTGTACCCTTCTCTCAGAATACCATGCTGTTGCATACCACTGAATCTCTCTTCTCCACTTTGAGGGAAAGGTAAGTACTGTAATGGCCAAGGGATTGTCAGAGCATGTATAACTGGTTTTCTGGTTTACCTTTGTGTCTATTTCCATCACCGCAGAAACAAGGAAGGCGTAAGTCCTCTGGGTGTCTTTATATGGTGTTTTTTGTGTGTCTGTTTTTGATATACATTATACCTTATACAAAAACCCTTATAAAATACCAACTTATCACAAAAAGCCTAAGCCCTGTGCAAAACATGCAAAAGGCACAACCCATTTACATAGATCCGTAGTATAAAAATCATACAATTCCTAAAAAAACACATTTATCCTCAACTCTTAACAAATTCTTCATATCCCTCCTCTACAGACAATGGTAACTCACCCCCAATCTACTCCCTGTATGAAGAGTTTCACTAAAGTAATTATTAGCGACACATGTTCAGTTGTCATCAATCTCTGCCATTAATCTGGAGTCACAACTGCAGTAACAGAGTGCACAAACAGGCCTAAGAATAATATACAATACGAAAACAGTCGCTGTGCATACCATAACGAAGTGATGCAGGGTCTCTAAGCAATCTTATATGCAAAGCCTACGGTGAAGAAGTTCCTTTGAGATTCCCAATCGAAGATCAATGATTTCCACTGTAGGAAGGCAATTCATCCTGAAACTGTGTACGATATCTCTGTCCCGGAAACTTCCTTAGATAACGCCTGCCAGTTTAGTTGGAACGTAGAAGATCCCGTTGTTATAGTATATTTTTATCCTTATAGATCTTCTAAATCTGTTAGGTTGTCTCAAAGTTTTCTTTTTCATACTATCGTATCATTCTAAAATTACCATATCTGTTGCCTCCATGAACTGTAAGCAACGCTTCTTAAACTTAGTTAAAAACAAATTGCCTCCCTTCACACAAATCTAAATCTGTCAACTCAGCGCTTGGGACTCTAAGATTCAAGAACATCATCTCCGACCCCACCAACTCTCTAGGTAGAACCCAGGATTGGATCGCCCAACATAACTGCCCCATCCCCATCACGGGAAATACGCCCCTTGGTCAGACCACCGCATCATCGCCTTCAGCATACCCATAGCGATCTCCTTCACACTATCTCCCCAACCATTACCACCTGCTCTTGCTAGGAACTCTCGCCAGCTAACACAAGCAAGAGTATTATCCTTTCTCCAAGGCCCCGCCTTGAGACCACCTTTATCCACGGACCCAGAAGCTCTCGCTCTCTCATACGATGCTGCCATCAAATCAGCTGTCAACACCATAGCTCTGCTCAAGCCCCATAAAAAGAGACGCCCACGAGTCATTCCAATACTTGGTTCACTCCCGACCTCCTCATACTCCGCAATGAAAAACTGACAGCCCTCACTCAATGGCAAACCTCTCACTCAGATAAAGACAAACTCGCCTTCAAAGCACGCTCAAAAGAGTACAAGAAAGCAATCATCCTTGTCAAAGCTAAATCTCTCAAATCAAGAATCGTCAATGCCAACTCCAATATCAAAGAAATCCTCTCCATCTTCAGATAATTAGAAACCCCTATGCCTGCCCCCCTGAACTTCACCAAACATAAGTCATGGTACGGCGAAATTCAGAAAGCCATGTGTAACAAACTCAGCACACTCCAAACTAAAATCCAGTACACCAAGCACCTGCTTCCCGCCACCACTCCTACTCCTTCCTCCTCTCCTGACTCCTCCCTGCTCTTTGCATTCAAAGCCATACAGGAACAATACATGATCAACCTCATGAGGACCCTAAAACCGTCCAACTGTAAGGGTGACTCCTGTCCTTATTAAAGACTGTGCTAAGACACCACACCATTTTTGACCGCCTTCGTCAACGCTTCATTTGCCACAGGGAAAGTCCCCTCCTGCCTCAAGGAAGCTTGGGTGTGCCCCCTCCTGAAAAAACCCACTCTCGACCCCACATCCCCCAATAACTACAGGCCCATCACTACCGTCCCTTTCTTGCTCAAGATACTGGACAAAGCAGCCTACCTGCAGGCACAGCACTTCATTGAAGAAAACAAACTCTAAGGGCTACGCCAATCTGGTCTTTGCCCTAGGCATGGGATGGAGACAGCCTTACTTGACCTGAAGAACCAGATGGACGATGCCAGAGACCTAGGCAAACCAGCCCTACTCCTACTCCCGACCTTTCTGCAGCATTTGATCTTTTAGACCATAATGTCCTATGTCATCACCTTTCTTCCACAGCCAGATTCTCCCCGACGCCACAACCTGGATCACCTCCTTCTTACAAGGCAGATCCATGCAAGTATTCTCTGACCTGGCTTCCGCTACTCCCACCATCATGCTCTGTGGAGTCCCACAAGGCTCCTGCCTCTCCCACACCCTCCACAACATCTTTACCTGCCGACTCTTTCTCATCCTTGATGCCTTGGGTATCTCCCACACAAACTACGTGGACGATACCCAGATCCTTCTCACTCTCACGGGCAACTATGACACAGACTCTGCTATGCTTAACAGCATATACAACACCATCCAGGCCTGGATGGTAGCAAACGTACTGTGCCTCAACTCTGACAAGACAGAACTCCACCTGGTAGGTTCCCCAGACACATTAAAACACCTCGACTCACAGTTTATCCACTTTACTATCGACTCCATCAAAATCCCAGTATCAGACTCAGTCAAAACCCTTGGAGTCTATCTGGATTCCAACCTATCCATGATCAAAGGTATACAAGTTGAAACAGTCTTGGGCTGATTCCGGCGCTCCTCAGTGAGTACAAATGGGATATATGCAAGGCAGCGAAACTAAAGTCTATTACCCTTAGACTGCAAAGGGAAGCAAAACTTGTATAGTATCTATTAGACCTTGTGGTGTTTCGCGCTTTTGCAATGAATTGTATTGCTTCAGTTGTTTTTGTGTTTTCAGAAACTTGTAAAAAATAAAAGAAATTGAGCCAGTTGACTACTTAGCCTTGGTTTTATTTCGATAACTCCATTTCAAACTAAGAGCTGTTGCATCACAGGTTTTGATTATACAAATTCATTGTTGTTGTCACTCAAATTATAATTGTTGAAGAATGATGTTGCTTCACAGTATTGGCTTCCTTACATTCAAAGACTTGTTTGTATAAAAATATAGATGCTGTTACTTCACAGTCAGATATAATTTGTTGTGAGTCCAAATCCTCTTGGTCTAAACCCAGTTCAATGATGTTGTTACATAGACACAATTGTTACGACTCTTGTTACATCACAGAGACAGCTTCCTTGCATTCAGAACCTATATTATCATAATGTAAACCCAACACGTGTTTCACCGTCTGGTGTTTAGACGGATCTTCAGGGGTTTTTAAGTTGGAAATAATTCTTTAGAAGGTTACTGACTTGCACATAATAGGTACTGCTGTTGATATTGTGAGGTTAAGCCTGATAAAAAAAAAATCAAAAGAAAGAAGGAAAAAAGAGGAGAACACAACAAAAAGGAAGAAAGTATTACTTTTTGTTTTAGAGAAAAAAAAAAAATCCAATTGACAGTCTGTTGGTTACTATTCATTAATTGCTATTTCACTAGAAATATGGGTGTTTGTAAAGGACTGATTTGTTTGTTGTTTACTTTGCGGTAGACTGAGATCCATGATCAAACAAGTTAATTCTATTGCCTCCTCGGCAGCCTACCATGCTAAACTAATCCGTGCAGTCAGGTGATTTCTCTCCATAGAGAATTGCACCAACATAGCCTGAGCCATCACAGGTTCTAGGTTAGACTACGGCAACGTCCTTTTCCTCGGAACCTCCACCGAAAACCTCAATAGACTGCAAGTCATCCAGAACAATGCACTCCGTGAGGCTCAAGGCATCTCCAAAAGAGAGCACATTACTGCCGCCAGGAAAACAGCCCATTGGTTCCCAATTAAAGAGATAATCTTATTTAAAACCTTGACACTGACCCACAAGTGCATCCACCACTCCGCACCTGAATACCTCTCACAAAGGATCCACCCGGCCTCCTCCACCAGGCCAATTAGAACGCCCTACGCCAATGTGCTCTGTGTGCCGATGGTAAGGAGAATTAGAGCAGGCGGCTCTAGCTTCCCCTACCTCGCACCTTCACACTGGAATGCCCTACCTCCCACCATAAGAGGCGAGGCCTCCCTCTTGACCTTTCGCAAAGCCGTGAAAACTGCACTCTTGACCAGAAGCTCACCAGTATCTACATCTAAACCCCTTACCATCTAAATTAGCTGTGCTTATATGTATGACATGTATCCTAATGTATATTTTCTCTGTTTTTGCTCAATGTATCACTGTTTTTCTCCCCATGTGCCCTCTCCCTGTAACTAAGCTCCCCACAAATAACAGCGCCTCAATGCCCAAGGGCTGCTGTGTGCTATACAAATGTAATAAATAAATAAATAACATAAATCTCAGTCTTCTACCTCCTCTTCGCAGGAATTCTGTACCTCGCTTTCCTCTTTCTTTGACGACAAGATTACCACCATTGGTCATTGACTTGACTTGTCCTCATTCGCTGCAGCTTTGTCCCTCCCACTGCCTTCCCATCTCTCCTGACATTGCTATCTGTCTCTGGTATACTCTATAAAGAGTTTAAAGTCAGCATCTCCTAGCTTTCTACTCTAAAAGATGTGTCTTATGTTTTTCCGTGACACATATGATTCCTTTTCTTCAGGCATGATTCCTGATAATCTTAAACATGCTCTGGTTATTCCACTGCTTACGAAGCCGAGACTTGATCCGTTGGTCCTTTCCAATTTTCGCCCCATTTCCTTGTTTCCTTGTCTGATGAAACTGCTTAGTCTCTAGTTGCCCCTCTTCTTAGTACCTTTTTGAAGTCCTTTGGATTCTTTGGTCCTTTTCAGTCAGGCTTTCGCCCTAGGTGGAGGTCCTGAGTCTGTGATGGTTTCAGTTGTGGACAACCTGGCATGACTGGTGGACCAGGGAGCCTTGATCTTGTTGGATCTGTCGGCTGCATTTGACACTGTTGACCATCCCATCCTGGCTGCCCGTCTTTCCTCTGCCAGCCTGTCTGGTCAAGTGCTGGCCTGGTTCTCCTCATTTTTGGGCAGGGCATTCAGTTTCTTTGCCACCTTTCGATTCTCCTTGCATCCCCTTGTTATGCAGAGTCCCTCAGGACTCCTCGCTATCTCCTACTCTATTTAATATGTGCATTCAGCCTTTGCTTGTCATTATTTGTGCTCATGGGTTTCTGTGTTATTCCTATGCTGACGATAAATAGATTATTGTGCTTCTTGATCTCACCCAGCCTGAGAGGGCGGGCCATTTGAGGAGTTATTTACAGGCAGTGGATGATAGGATGGCTCTCAACTGACTTAAATTGACTAGGGAGACAACCAAGGTTTTAGTTATAGGTACTGCCACCCCCTCTCTGTTCGGGACCCCTGAATTCTGGCCTGTGAGCCTCAGACCCTTCCCCTCCCCATCTCTTCGGTGAAGGACTTAGGCGTCAAAATTTCGTCCTCATCATCCATGGCCGAACAGGTTTCTTCCACCTGTCAGAAGGCCCATTTTAGAATGAGGACCTTATGGAAAGTCCACCCTTGCACTCCGCCTAAGTTTCATGCCCTAGTAGTTTCATCCTTGGTCATCAGTAATATTGATTACTGCAACGCATTGTACTTAGCTGTCCCGTGCCGTCGGCTCCTTCGTCTGCAGCTGCTGCAGAATATGGCAGCTACAGCAGTTCTCCATCCTCCATGTGGTGCACATATGACTCAGTTTCTACACCAGCTTCATTGGCTTCCAGTCGAAAAACACATTGGCCCTCATTACGACCCTTGCGGAAATCAACTGACATGACCGCCATAGCGTAAATAGCGTTTCCGCCACTGCACGATGGAGGAAAGTGCGGCTAATTCTGACCCATCGGGCACGAGCATTACGCCATGGCGGAAGTGCAAAGTCCGCGATGGCGGAAATGACCCCAAAACGCCCCTTACCGCCGTCGTACGTCGCCCTAGGTGCAATTCCGCCACCCATCTTAGCGGTCACCGTAATGAGCGGACAGCGCTAAATACGGTCACCATAAATATACGGAAACGGAAGTAAAAACATGGGGCCGGAACGGGAAACAGCACGCCGTACACCTATAAGAGCAGAATCCCAACACAACCATTAAAAATCCGACCCTGAGACACATCCCAACCCGTTAGCCACCGCAGTTAAAAAAATAAATATGGGAAAAGTTGCTAAAAAAGCGTGCGACCGCAAGCGGCAGGTCCACTTCTCCCACGAGGAACTCACCGTGCTCACAGAGACCCTGCAGGAGAACGCTGCCGTCGTCTTCTCGACGCAAATGACCAGGACGGCACTTGCGAACAAGAAGGCCATATGGGCGCTGGTGGCACAGCGGGTAAGTGCGGTGGGGACCACACCCCGCAACCCACAGCAATGCAGAAAGCGATGGGACGACCTACGGATACGCGTCCGGAGCATACTCTCTGCCAACCGGAACATTGCCACAGCTACCGGGGGAGGATCGGAATCACCCATCAAGTTGACCCCCTGGGAAGAAATCTGTGCCTCCACCATTGGAATGGAGAGCATAGAGGGAGTCGGAGGGATGGAGAAAGGAGTGCCGACATCAGAAGAATCAGGTAGGTGGCCCAAATAAAACCATGCCAAATCCACAATTACCAACCATGTGAAGTACCATGTGTCCCCATAGTGCACTAGAAACACATGTCCAGGAGAACGACCACATACATTGCCATGACAGCGCCCCTTAAAAGTCAGATTAAATAAATAAATATTAAAAAAACCAAAAAACACACTCTACATGTGCAGCATGCACACCCTAACTGCAGACTGCAAAACAACTGCATCCCCAATGCACACAAAAATGAGACCACCTCCAAGGCCCTGACCCAAATCACCCCCAGGTACCACCCCAATGCATGTGATACAATTGCCATTACAATTACCACAGACCCATGAATAACGCTCGCCCTCCTTTACTCCACCACAGGGTCAGATTCCAACGACGAGCTTCAGGACACCCCCACCAGCACACCTGCAAAGAGGGCCAAGACCAACGGCCAAAGACCCTCCACCTCAGCTGCACGGATCAAGACACGGCAGCAGCACAAATCGAGTGGCAGCACACTGGAGGGGACATCAACAGGCACCCCAGCAGCCAGCATGTCCACAACAGCAGCACCACAGGTCCCCCCAATGGATGCCACAGAAGGCACTGCTTCTGGTGGCAGCAGCACCATAGGTGACACTGCTTTCATGCCAGCATGCTCCGACACAGAAAACGGTGCTGTAGATGTAGGATCCATCCATGACCTGTCCCAATCCCCCTGTATGTTTCATCCCATACACCATTAGGACACCACGCAGGGGCACCCACAAGACGACGACTGACCAACCCCCACAAGGCCTGTTGCAAGGCAACATGAGGCGTCCAGCCCCTCTGTGACACCACCGCAAATGGGCATGGCCCAGCAGAGGCAACAGTCCCTCGAGCAGATGATAGTGCAACAGCAGCAAATGGCCACGCTCCTCAAGGAGCATGCTGATGAATGTGGGGGTTCTAAGGCAGCCATTGAAACATCTACTGAGACACTTAGGGCAGAAATGGAGCGTAGTACAGAGACACTAAGGGCACAAATGGAGAGAAGCACCGAGAGCCTGAGGGGGGAACTGCATGCGACGTCCAAAGACGTATGTGGTGAACTTGCCGCTGTGCGCCGTGTGCTCACTGAGCTCTCACAAACCCTTAGGGACATGCATGGACGTGAGCAGGCAGAGACATCATCGGTTGCAAGTTCCGTCCAGGGCAGCCCCCAACGTAGATCTGGGAGGAACCGGCGCTCCACAGGCAGGGGTGCCCCTGATACCCGGAGAGGGGGCTTGCAATAGCGTCTGCCCATTGATGATGAGCGATGTTCGGACACTGGTGTTCGGGGGGGAGGTGGGAGGGTGTAGGGGGTGTGTTGGGCTTCATTGGGTGGCGGGTCGATTGGGTGTGTAATGTCATTTCACATATGCAATACAACTCTTCACAATCATCCAATGAGATGTGTGGACATTGATCATTGTGCACGAGGCCTATCTATGCGTACAGTCCACATTGTGCATGTTCCAGACACACACAGTGCCACAAGTCCCGTGTCCATGTAACAGCCACCAGGCGTGAGTGCTAGAAGCATGCATCTATGAGATTCTGACGTAATTCACGGGCCTCCTGTGCCTCGCGGACCCCTTCAGGTGCTGCCACATCCTCACCCTCATCATGACCATCTTCAGGTGCTAGCAGTTCTGCGTCGGGGGGCATGGCCACATTCCTACGTACGCACATGTTGTGTAGCATGACACATGCCATGACCATCTTTGCCACCTTCTCATGGCGGTACAGGAGTGCCCCGCCAGACCTGCTGAGGCAGCGGAAACGAGCCTTCAGTAGGCCGAATGCCTGTTCTATGACCACACGGGTATGTGAGTGGGCATGGTTGTAGTCCTCCTCATGCTGGTCCTGTGGGTTCCGGATTGGTGTGAGGAGCCATCTCTTCAGTGGATACCCGCAATCACCTGTATGTGGACAAGAAAGGATGTTTGTGGAATGTCATTGCTACGTACGCACCCCCCCCTTCCTGCCAGGTCATTCACGCATCACCTACCCCACATACTCATGCATTAAATGAGACTCACCGAGTAGCCAGGATCGGCGCCCTGCGTGTCGCTCCATGTAGCGTGGTATTCTAGAGTTCCGCAAGACCATTGAATCATGTGTTGATCCTGGAAATCGGGCAGAACAATGTGTAAAGAGCCTGTTGGAGTCACACACCATTTGTACATTGATAGAATGATATTGTTTCCGGTTGCGGTACTGGGCCTCCATGGCATGTGGGACAACCAATTCCACATGGGTGCAGTCGATGGCACCAATGCAACCCGGTATGCCGCCAAGTGCATGGAATCCCACTTTTGTGTTTGTAAGCTCCTGCTCCGAGCGTGGTAAAGTGATGTAGTCGTCTGAGTGCCTCAGGAGGGCATCAAGCACTTGCAATAGTGTCCGTGAGAATAGGGGCTGTGAAATGCCATGCAACTGTCCGACTGTGTGCTGGTAGGTGCCTGTGGCCAGGAAGTGTAGTACAGACACCACCTTCAGTAGGGGTGGGATGGCGGTTGGGCTATCTATCATGCTGACAAGGTCAGCGTGTGTCATGTCGACTACGGCGGTTATGGTGGCCCGGTCCAAACGGTAGAGGGTGTGGATCTGCTCAGCTGTGAGGTTGAACGGATTAGCTCGGAGGCGTGGGATTGCGGGCTGCCTGCGTGGTGGTAGTGGCTGTGCTGGTGGGGCTGGCTGGCCATGCCTTGCCCTCCTCCTCCTCCTCCTGCATCTCCTCTGTGCGGCCGGTTGTTGCAGTCGTTGGCGTTCGTCTTCTTCTTGAAGTTGGAGTACTTGCAGTGCAATCAGGTCCCCCAGGACCAACATCGCTAGTCCTGCCGGTAGCATTCTGGAGTGGGTGTGGTTGTGGGAGGGGGTTGGGTGTGCAATTTATGTGTCTTCAGGCTGTATAGCCTTCACCTGTGGTGATTCATTCCACCTGTGTCAGCTGCAATGCCTTTCGTGCGAGCACGTCCCGCACACGACGCTGCAAATCGACGCATGGCATCTTTCATTCGCATTCATGTTCATAATCCCGAAGGCTGTGGAATATTGGTATATATGTTGATTCTGCTATGGTCCCATTGTTGCACATACGATATTTGCATTCGCGAGCAGACTTGTGAAGGGTCAGCGGAATGTAGTGCTCGATCAACGGTGGACCCTCATGCAGCACTGTACCGAGGTTCACCGACGGCGGGGAGTCCCATCAGTGATTGAGGGCAGTTACCATTTTCACACACAGACGCACTGCATAGATGTATTTGTGAATACTAGCGTTCACAGATGCCTTTTCAACGTGATGTTGCAAATTAGGAATTTGAAGGACAGCGCCTTCGGTTTTCAAGTAGCGGCGTGGAGACGCCCACAGGTCTGACTGGAAATGTAACGTTCTATTGTTGAATGTCCTTGGGACAGGGCCCATGACGGGAATGCAATGTATGATATGATTTGAATGGGATGCGCTATAGCGTAGTGGACGATAAGGCAGGACGTTCCCTAATACATGTGACTTCACTACACAAGGAATCCGGGCAGGAGCACAGTGGATTTTGAAGGCTGCATTACGCACAGACTCAATGGAAATTTCGAATGTGATGTGAGTGAATATTCAGGCGTTTTCATTACGGGATGAGGGAATGATGAATGGATGCATGGGAAGATGTTTTAATTGGGAGTCGGCCATGTACATGGCTATTTGGAATGTATCCCCTTCCCCTGCGCTATGTGATGCAAGGCTGCCATAGTGGGACCATCGTCTGTCTGCCCTTGTCGAACCCTCCCTGTCTCGGCGCGCCTTCAATCACTTGTGTCTATGCACGTTGATGATCCCATCTGATGGATCCTGTTCTGACAGGCGCATGCACACAGACACTCGTTTGGAATAGTGTATTCACCTCGATTTGTGTCGTAATGATTCGCAAGTGCATTTTGAGTGCAATTGATCCTTATGAGTGGGCTAGCATGCATATGGTTGTAGGTTTGGTGTGTTGGATGTAGTGAGTAATACATATGAAGTTCGGATGCCCATACTATATTTTTTTTCATTTGGGTGACAGGTATCTCCTCCCCTTCTGCCGCTGCCATCTGTACGCCACTCCTGCAGATGGCTTCTACAGTCGACACCTGCAGCTTCGAGTTAATCAGTGGAGCACCATTACGATCTTATGGGACGATCGGCAATGGCCCACATGCCCTTACGCAGTACTAGTGGCTAGGTGCAGCATACCTAGCTTCCAGCTGGACTAGTGCCTACTTCATGGGACGGGCCTGTGGTCCTAGGCGCTTCCATGTTGCCTTTTTGGACGTGGATGTAGCCCCTGTGTGCCATGGAGGTACAGGGCGTCACACATGGGGAAGCTGGTCATTCATTGCGGATGCAGCCCACAGTAATGCTGATCATTTGTGAGTTTATGCTCAAATGGTTGTATGGCCTTGGTGATTTTGATGTGCATTAAATTTATATTCAGATATTAACCGTGTAGCGTTATTCTTTGCTAGTAATGTGGCATATTCCGATTTGTGGCGCGATGTATAGTGAGGTGTTCTGCATTGGGTTCCGGCTTCTGGGTACAGTTGTGTGGTACGTGCTTATGCTGATGGTTGTTTTGACTACTGCCATGTGTACAGGGCTGGTGCAGTCTCCCTCAGGTTACTGCTTTGACTGTTGGTTTACACTGGTGGCAAGCGATGGGGGACTGTTGTTGTTTTGTGTCATGGAATTTTCAGTTCATTTTGATGTACTTGCACCTTCAGATGCCTGTGCTGCATCAGTACGGCAATGGTGTGTTGCCAATTGTGGATGGCCACTCACAGGGCACTTGGGGCACCTGCATGCATTTGTTCGTTGGCATGCATGGGTGACTTGTACATTTCACTGGTTGCATGGTGTGACTGCATTGCGCCTACGAGGAGTTGTGCAATGTGGCCAGGGAGTGGAGTACAGGCACTCAGTAGGGCCATTACGGTTGGTTCGCGATGCCGTAGTTCTCGCCATGGCGGAATGGTACTTTCCGCCATGCTTGATGGCGTTAGGTGAATGTCCGCTGGGGTCAGCATTCGCGTACCGTTGCGCCATGGCGGATATTGCGGTTTTGCAAGGCGCGCGTGTGCGTACTTGGTGCGTACTTGGTGCAGTTAGCGTTGCCGTTCATTACGGTGTCGCTAATCGCATCGTACTTTACGGTGACGGGTCATAATCGCAACGGGCGGTATTCGATGGCGGTATTACATTTCATTACAGAACATAGATGTATTTGACTGTTCATATTTTGATTGCAATAAGATATTGAAGAAGGAATCAAATTTTTCGAAAATTTGCAGCCCTACAGAAGGGCCAATTGAGAGGCGCCAGTTTTAATAAGGCAGAGTTGCCTTGTTTCTTCATTTGCAGTTTATTAAGGTCCGGGTGCTATAGGACCAGATTTAAACTGGCAGCTCCAATTTTACCTGACATTAAAGGCGAATTATATATATAATTTAAACAAGGAAAGAAAGAGAAGAAAATAACCTGTGGTGCCCGCCTCTCGGATACCTCGGTATTACATTTCCGCCATCGTTTTTCGTATTCCGCCAGGGTCGTAATGAGGGCCATTAAGTTTAAGTCGTTGCATCTGGTCCATAAAGCCTTTTACAAAAGGGGAGCAAAGTTCTGTCCTTACAAATCCGCCAGGTCCCTTCGTTCAGAATATCTGAAAACTGTCCAGCCCCGAGGTTTCCACTCTCGGTAAGGGGGGAGGTCTTTTTCAGTGGCAGTGGATAAGGCATGGAACGTCCTCCATTTCTGTCTGCGTGATATTGAGGCTCACCTCCTTTTTTGGCAGGCACTGAAAACCTTTCTTTTTTAGTACTTCTTCCTGCTAGTCTGCCTACATTTCTACAGTGCAGCGCCATGATGCCTCTGGGCACACAATGTGCTTTACAGGTAAATGTATAGAGTTTTATGTTTCACTCGCGCTCTGTGCCTCGCTGCGGTCACGCAAGCCTTTGTGTGTGTTCAAGCAAGGCTGCTGCGTGACGGGAGAGAGGCATTGGAGACGGAGTAAACCGGCAGATGTTGGCTCCGTGGGGGCTCCTTATAATAAACCAAAGTTTGCTTACCTGACTCGGTGTGACCTCCTTTCACTGGTGACGAGGTGAACTAGGAGCCTGCCACGGAGTACTAGCAGCGAGCTCACGCGGCCTGTGGAACTGACCTGCCAGCGAAGCGGAGCGGGAGTGGTGCCGCAGCGGAGCAGACTCCTCTGCATTGCGACCTGATCGGACTGCAACCGATTGGAGCAGCGCTGCCAGAAATGTGAAGTGGCGCTGCAGGGGGACGGCTTCCCTAGCCCCGCTCCAGGCTTCCAGCGCTAGCGAAGCACGATCAATCCTGTTTTGGACCCGCCCACCCCAGCTCTCATTGGATGTTGAAGTGAGGAGCTAGAAGGGGATAGAGTTGGGCACACCCAGAGGGGGAGGTCCACTCAATGTTTTAGCAAAGCGTCTCCCATTGGATAAAGACAAGCCCAATTGCCAGAGAAAAATGTTTGAACTTAAACAGGTCAAGGAAAGGGCTGCTGCAAATTGGCATTGTGGAGGAAAGGACTCAAAGGAGAACAGATAGATGCAGAGACACGTGGGCTGTTAATAAACAGAAATTGTATGTAAAAATATATATACAGAATAAGGAACATTTAATAGAGGAAGACACACAAAGGTGCTGGTGTATTTGTTATTCTCCACAGAAAAAAGCATATCTTATAATAATGGCTGCAGCAAGTATGTTCCCTCCACAGCCTTTTCTATCAGAACCGGGCACTCCCCAGATGGAAAAGGCTGTTTGACACTTACCTGATAGCTATAGGGGGGAAACGTTTGCTTCAGCAAGAAAGGAGGCGATATTGCTCCACAATCTGGAGACTGAAGGGAGAAGCGTGTATGATGGACTACCTGAACCTCGACAAGAGGGCCAAGGGCACTTGGATCAATATTCTGTGGCAGAGAAAAAGTTAGAAATTCATTTTGAAGCTAAAAAAACATTACATTCGAAAGACACAAGATTTTTCAGAAGGCGCAGGATCCACAGGAGCCAGTGGAGAATTTCATTGCAGCCTTACGGTCCCTCAGCCACACGTGTGAGTTTCAGACCACTAACAGACCCACTTATATGGGACCAATTAGTCCGATGTACCAGTAACATGAAAATACAGGAGAGATTGTTGTCAAAAGATGTGTCACTGGAGACAGCTGTGGAAACGGCAAGAAGTATGGAACAGACCCACAAGTACATGTCATCTAGGAAAGGAGACAAGCAGGAAGGTGAAGTGGCTGCTGTGAGGGGATTTTGCAAGGGAATCCCTAACAAGAAAGTTAAATGATATAAGTGCGGGAACAACCGTCACATATCTACAAGTTTATTCTGTCCTGCGAGAAACATTTCATGTTTGAAGTGCAAAAAGAAGGGACACTTCGCGAGAGTCTGTCAGGAATCTGGGCTGGTGCAAAACATTGAGTCTGGCGGAAAGGTACCTGAACAGGAGGAGAATTCGGCGACGTTGCAAAACAGTCAGGCCAAACACGTGCTGGAAGTATCAGAGGTTTCACACAAGGGAGGTGCACCAACGGATGTGTTTATGGTCAACGGTAGAGTACTAACAATGAAGGTGGACAGTTGTTCGCCGTGGACCCTCATGTCGAAGGCAACTTTAGAAGGGTGCATGCAGGGTGATGTGAAACTATTAAAGGAGCACAGGATAGAACGATATGCGTATGCCAATGTGAGAATTGCAGTTTTGGGAAAGTTTCAAGCTTCCATTAAGTACAAAGGGAGAATCTGTGATTCAGAAGTGTATGTTACTCAAGAAGGTTTGTCTCTCCTGGGGTGGGGTGAACAGCGTAAATTGGGAATTAGAATACAAGCAAGTGCTGAAGAACCTATTGCTGTGGCTGAGCTGCGAGACAAATGGGAGAGGAATATACTATGGTGTTTCAAGAGGAGTTAGGGATGCTGAAAGGGTTCAAGCATGAGGTACGGTTAAAGACTGGCGCAAGTCGTAAGGTGCACAAGGTGAGGCCAGTGCCTCACGAGATGAGCGAGAAACTTAAATTGGAAATTGAGTCATTATTGCAGAAAGGAATCATAGAGAAGAGCGAGAGTTCAGAGTGGTTGTCACCGGTGGTGGTCGCTGCAAAGTCAAATGGAGACATTAAGCTCTGTGTAGATCTGCAGGACCTCATAGGAACATTTTAATAGATAGACATCCTTGCCGATAATTGGTGACAAGTTGTCAGTGCTTAATGATTCCAAAGTATTTTCAGTGATTGATCTTTCTCAGGCATATCATCAGATTCCCCTGAAGGAAGACTGTCAACACTTAACAACATTCATAATAACCTTTGGAACATTTAGATATTGCAGGATGCCATTCGGGCTTGCCTTGGCGGCGGCCGTATTCGAGAGGGCGGTGGAGACTGTAATGAATGGAGTAAACAATAGTATTGTGTTTCAAGACGATATGTTAATATATGCAAGCTCCATCAGAGAACATGATGTGATTTTGAGACAAGTATTAAGCAGATTGAGTGAGGCTGGGTTAACTGTGAGAAGGAGCAAATGTAAGATTGCCGTTGACAGGGTGGAGTATCTGGGGCACGAGATTGATAAGCAGGGGGCTAAACCTAATAGAGATTTGGTGGAGGCGGTGAACTGTGCTCCTGTGCCAGTAGATAAAGATCAAGTGAGATCATTTTGGGATTAGCCAAATGTTATCATCGATTTTTAAAGGACTTTGCCAAGGTGTCCACACCTCTCAGAATGATGCTCAAGAAGGTTGCCAAGTTTGAATGGACTTCAGAGTATGATGCAGCTTTTGATTGTATTAAACAGGCGGTGAGCGAAGCACCATCTATTGGAAGCTTGACCCCAAAGATAGGAATGTCTTGGTGGTTAATGCGAGCATGTTGGGTTTGGGGGCGACATTGGTACAATACGACAGGGACAACACAGAAAGAGTCATTGCATTTGCCTCAAGGGCGCTCAGGGGTGTGGAGTGTAAGTACTCCGTTATCGAAAGAGCAACGTTGGCAATGTTTTGGGCCGTGAGTCACTTTAAATATTTTTTGTGGGGGAGAAGATTCATTGTCAGGTCGGACCACAAACCCATGGTGCAGCTCTTTGAAAGTGGAAGATTATAACTTTGATGTGAGTTATCTGCCTGGGAAGAGGAATGTGGTGGCAGATTGCCTGTCCAGGCTGCCAGTTGGGAATATTCTAGTAGACAAGGCTGAGAAGGAAGTAGAGGAGTAGCAGAGATACAAATAGCTGTTAGTCAGGAAACGTGGAGGATTTGGATGAGGATCTCAAATTGATCAAAAGGTGGACTTTGATGGGATGGCCGGACAGGAAAGAGCTAGATTGGACCAAGTTGGCGGTGGACATTATGGGTCCGTTAGCGGGATTAGGTGAAGGCCTGAGATTTTTGTTTGTTGTGGTAGACTTTCACTCTAAATGGATTGAGTGGGAAGCTGTTAAAGAAGTAACATCCAGGGAATTGATTGTGTTCCTATTGAGAGTCTGTCTGAAAGAAGGAGTACCCGCTGAGATTGTATCAGATAATGGAGTACAGTTTGTGTCTGAGGCCATGAGGAGGATTCTAACTAGCTATGGAATAAAACACACTAGGGCAGTACTATATGACCCCAAGGTAAATGGTCTGTAGAGAGAGTCAACAGATATTTGGAGGGAGGTTTGCAAATGGCCATGAGAATGAGACAGCCTTGGAGGGAAGTGTTGAGACTTGGAACTATGCAACTACACCACATTCGGTGACAGGAGTTTCTCCATTTGTGTCCATTAAGGGTAGAGAGCCGGGGACAAGGCTCTGTCCAGGATGGCTAGGAATGGCCAGAGTTGTTCAAGTAGATCGGGTTCGCATTATGAGGCTTATCAGCGTGAGTCAGGAAAGAAACAAGAAGTTTTTTGATGCCAAGATGAGTGTGAAGGGTCGCGAGTGGAAGGTTGGGGAGATGGTTTATGTTAAAAACCCCAGGTTGGTGACTTAATGTGTGGAAAGTAAGTTCCTTGGTCCGAAGAAGATATGTGCAGTAAAAAAGAGTGTAGTCATCCTAGAAGGGGGAGAAGTGTGGTCAAAAGGAAGATTAGTAAGAGCGGTAGAGTCGAAAGAGGAGTCTGGGAGAGCAGCATGGCGAGTTGATAATAGAAATGCTGGTGTGGTGGTAGAAGAGGACTTGAATGGGGAAGGTTCTCATAGGACAAGATCAAAGCCTGTGTGGATGAGAGATTATGAGTGTTAGATATTTTTCATTAGTGTCAACTTCATTTATCGTTTTGAAATATTTATGTAAATGCAACGAGTGGTCCTGGGAAGGCAAATGTTAATTTATCAATATTCTCATGTTGTATTTCATTAAAATTTTATTGACATAGTAATGTAGTATTTATGTTGTTAAGGATTTGGGTTACTTGGTTACTTTATTTTCTTGGAGGGGAAGATGTGTAGAGAGTTTCATGTTTCACTCACGCTCTGTGCCTCGCTGCGGTCACGCGAGCCTTTGTGTATGTTCAAGCAAGGCTGCCGTGTAACCGGAGAGAGGCAGTTGGAGACGGAGGAAACCGGCAGATGTTGGCTCTGTGGGGGCACCCTATAATAAACCAAAGTTTACTTAGCTGGCTCGGTGTGACCACCTTTCAGTATACATGCTATAACTCAGGGGTCCATAAGAACTCTTTAGGTCCCCTATGAGTAGTGAGGGCAGTCAGAGGGACAGCTATATTTCTATAGGCTGACACTTTGCACCTGTGTTTCCCAGTGAGGCCCAAGAAAGTCCTCACTTGGGCTTATATAGTGGGGGTTGACCAGTTCTGTATATAGAGTACATCACTGACAAGAGGTTGCATCTTGGCCCCACATACACCAACTTCATGCATGATGAAGGCCAATGGCTCCTGTTCATGTTGACACTTGGCTGTCTTCCTGAACAAGTTGGCCTGATGAATGTCCAGACACCCAGTCTCTTGAGTCAGACCCAGTTCCTTCCAAGTGGGGGTTGAATCTGCCATGTCAACCAGACATATATTGCTGAGTTCCATTTTCCCATTTAGAACAGGGGCTAAGCTCAGTTGACAGGTGTCAGTTGTATCCACCAATCCAGAAGACCTTACACTGAAGTAGGGCTCTGAAAAGGCTGAAACTGCTGTCTCCTCCTCAGCACAGACTGACAGGGATATGTTGCCATACCCTGCAGAGATATCATAACAGCAGCTGTACTTTTCAGTACAGAGCTAATCCACTAAGGTGTTACCTCTCAGTAAAGAGTGTGCTTCTGTCTTGGGGACAGAACACAGATCTCTAGTGTCCTTACAGAATCAAAAACTGGCTTTACCTGTATACCCCTTCAGTTCCTCAGAACTGAACTCTTGACAGCTAGAATGCACATACACTCTTTGTTCCAACACAGGGTGGATCTCACACCAACTGTCAGAACTTTCTCTTGGTTCTGAGCCACCACAATACCCAATCTTGGTAGGTTCACTTACTCCCAGAATACAGTCTGGTTTACACCATCCTGTTATAAAGGGTGTCAGTGACATCAAGGGGGGAGACTGCCTCGGCAAACTCTCCAGTTCCCCTTGCTGATGTGGAGTCAGGTGAGGAGACACTCTGTCATCCTCACTGGAACCATTAGCAGGGCTGTTTTGACACACGGCATGGAGACACAGATGTCTCTGACTCCCACTATATAGCCATAAGCAGGGCTCCAATTGTATCTCTCAAGATAGAATCCTTCATTCTATTCATGGGAAACATTATAGTAGCCTGGACAGGTCCACCAAGGCCTTCTGAATAGTTTACCTTGCTAATATGTGAAACATGACAAGGCCCTGACCACGGACAGGTGGTCAGGATGTGAAGAACATGTTTGACAGGAGAAGGTCCCACCTCCTTCTCTGGGGCTCACTGAGAGATCCAATTAAACTCATGAGAGATCTGACTGATCTCTCTCTTAGACCATCCTGTGGATGACAGCTCAGTGACACTTGACAGGTCACTTCACCATCCTTCCACTGGGTCTGGCCACTACTGAGCACAGCAGAGGAGCTTCTTCTGTAGCTGTCATGCAGCAGGGTATCAATGACTGACTTGGCAGTCATTCCCTGTGGGTTGGCACCAGGGCATATGTGATTGTGATCAGCAATGACCATTTGCAACCTATTGCCTGAGGGCTCCAGAATCAAAGGGCTAATTCAATTAGCACTTGTCTCTGGTAGCAAGGAGTTCACTCCTAAAAGTGAACTCTGGAGTAATGGAATTCTTGTCACACCCCTGTCCACCTGGTGACAGAGATTAAGACTCCTACATTGGTTTTCCTCTGGGACCCCCATCATGGGCTTGCAGAAATGTGTGTTAGATCACCCAGGTGATATTCTGACACTAGGATGCACCAACAGGAGAATGTCACACACCAACTGTGGGAGCAAGCGCCTCACAACCTGAGCAACCTCCAACCTCTGTGGGTTTACTTTGAGGTATCCCACCTTCCTGTTGATCTCTTTGCTTCAGTGGAGGAGAATCCTCCCATCATTGGAAGCAGGCCTTTCTCCATAGGCTTAACCATGATGGTTTCCTTTTCTGTTGGCCCATACTTCTTGGTCTCCTGGGACTCTCCTCTAGCTGTATTTTTATTTTATTTATTTGCATTTTTAAAGTGCTCACACAGCCCCGGGGCATCGAGGTGCTGTTACAGAATTTTTGTTTTTCCCTTTGTTGTCTTAGTTGCATATTTATAACGCGCTTAAATACCCAGGTCTAAGCGAGGACCCAGGGATTGAACCTGTGTTGCTTCATGTCATCTTGATTCCAAGACGAGCATGTTGCCACTGAGCTATCCTCCCGGGACAATATACGAGGTAGCTGAGGAGGCCCATAGGAGTCAAGGTTTTGTGGGGATCCCCCTTCCAAACTAGGAATGGGAACACTTCCAACTACCTCAACATCTGCTGTAGGTAAGGCAGGGGGAATGTTCTTCTTCCTCTGCCTCTTTTTCTGACACAATTGGCCATGGGTTTCCCCTTAGGCCTAGGCTTTCTTTTCGGCTTGGCTAGGACAGCCTGATTATGAGACCTAGTGCTTGAAGGGTCTGGTGAGGGCCTATCAGGAAGCCTTGAAGACTCAACTCACCCAGCACTCTTCTAGGAACCACTCTCCTCATATAGACAGATGCCCTGACCATTTCTCTATTCACAGTTTGAATGACAGGTGCTACTGAAAGATTAAGAGGGGGCCTAGCAGCCAAACGAGTATCCCCCACAGGAACTCTGGCAAGAAGCTGTGGGTTTACCATGAAGGAAGCTACATCAGTAGGACTGGGCCCAGTGTTCCTAACAGTAGAGGTAGTTACACCTCCTACCTGAACACTATCCTCATAAGAATTATTAATATGCAATAGGACTGGGATGGGAGCAAATGCTCCAGCACTACTAGTATCCAAGGAATCTAGACAAACTTCAGACTCTTCCTCTGAGGGAATGCAGTCTAAAGGGAAGGAGACCCCGCCATCTCTTCTTTCTCATACTGAGAGAAGGCCAGACTGGCAGAGTGGACCCCCAAGGCCTTACCCTTATATTTGGGTTCCCCCTTCCTGTGGTCACTTGCTCCACAAGTGTAGCAAGTCCAACTGGCACTTGACACCTATTGAGTCTTAGAGTATACACTTTAATTCTTGGGAGGGTTAGTCCCACTACCCTTACCTGATTCTGATGACTTCCCCTTACTAAACATTCTGTGGGCCTTCTTGGACATACTTGTATCAGTACCCCCACCCTCTTTCTCTTTCTGCTTCTTTCCCTCCTGCTTACCTGAAGCAGGCGTGTGCTCATGGGACACTCTATGTGATACCCATACATCAGCAGCAATTGATAGCCTCTTTGGATTTTATTCATTTGAGTCTCCTAAATGCTGCTTAAGCTCTGGGGAGAAAGAGGCTAAGATATGTTCAAGCATGACCAAATTGATCATGCCCTCAAAGGTGTGACCTGATGGCCAGCAACACAAATTCCTCATATAATCTGCAACAAAACTTACATAGGTCATATATTATTTTCTAATGTATTCTCTAAACCTCCTCAATTATTGGGCAGGAATTTTAATTTGAGGATAAGAGATTCCTTCAGTTGTACAAAATCTAATCTATCAGCCTTTGACATTTCCATAATGGCACTGCAGCCAGAATGGGGCAGTCTGCTGATCAACCATGCGATCCTATCAGCATCACTCACTCATTGTACCTCACATGCATACTCAAAAGTTACAAGCCAGTCAATGATGTAATTCTTCTCTTCATACATACTCAAGAGATCTTAAGGAAACCTAGGATGTGAAGAGAACCCAGAACCATCTACAGATCCTCTATTATGTTATGTTACTTGGCATTTATATAGCTCTCTCTATATCATTGGTATGACCTCAAAGCGATGGTAGGTTGGACACCCTCGGGAACTGTAGTTCTGGTCAGTAGAGACAGATAGTGTTGTAGGATACATGGGTACACCAGATATGTGTGCAGCTGATGACATTTCTGTTGGTAGCTGTATCCTAGCGTTAGGTGTGGTGCTGGAGTTATCAGTTGGATGTGTGCTGCCTGATGGGTGGACATCTAGACTGGGCTCTGGCACCGTTAGGCCTGAGGGATGGATAGGTGAGCAACAAGGCCGGAATGTGCCTGGCTAGCTGAGGTTTATTAGGGTAATGAGGTGTTCATGGGGTAGTATTTGTAAGTGAACAGCTAGGCCGAATTAATCAGGGGTATAGCTGTGTTGTAGTTAAGTGATGGTGTATAGTAGAGAGTGAGGGTAGTGATGTGATATGATGGTTATCTTTAAAGCGCCCGAGACCAGGCACGTGAACAGGACGGTAGGGAACATAGCTACACACAGACACAGAGAGACATGGGGCTGGGCTTACAGCGACAGGGAGGAGATACGGATATATAGCAAGAGCATGGGTACAGGTGGGCTGGGTGCACAGTGATACACGTGTTAACATTTACATTCATATTTCTATCCAGATGTGACTCAGACTAATGTTTAGAGCTCCACCCAAGTGTGGGACATGCCAACATTCGCATCTCCATCCAGAGGCGACTCAGGCCAACGCTCACAATCCTGTCAGGGTCTGGAAGAACCTTGTGAAGCCTGAATCTTGGCAAGCTCCAGCTGGTGATCCTTGTCTTTCTGCCTTTCAACCCTATCAATTTCCAATCTGGCCATTTAAAACTCAAGCTATTTCTCTTTGAGCCTAAAAGTGTATTTTCAAATTGAACAATGTCTCAGCATTGAAGGAGGTCACAGCCAGAAGTCCAGAGGAAGCACTTTCTTCCTCCTCGTCCTGAACACTAGCCACTGTAGTGGCAGCAATTACATTACTGATGCTGAGTCCAGCCCCAGCTCCTCTTTTAGGACCATTTGTCAAGTTAGGCTCAGCATGTTTCTTTCAAAATCCAGAATTTTGGCAGCTAACTCAGCTTTTGTGTCAGAGACTCTCAAGCCCCTCTCAGCACACAACACTCACAACTGGTCCACTTTTGAGGCACTCAAAGTGGTGAAAGTGAGTGTCTCCATTATATTTAGTACAGTAGGTGACTTGTACCTTGTATACAAAGCAATAACACATTATAGTGTTATAGTGTTCTGTGTAAGTATTAGCTGGACATACCACCAGTGATCTACACTGTGGTACCCAATACAGATCCTTTTCACAAAACAGCCAGATGTTATGTGGAGAGGGTCATCCCACCGTTACCACCAATTCTTTAGGACTGATTGTCGTCTGCATAGCACTGAAAGTTGGAGCAGGGAGCAGCAATGGGGTGGGCGAGAGGTGCTAGGTATTGGTTGAACAGCTAGGGAGAAGGGTGAACCGGGACAGCTGACCCAGCCCTTCAAGAGAGGTTGCAATACTTTGAGATGAATGGGGATGCAAAATGAATGAAATAAACTCAAACATCATTAATCAAGTTGGCAAAGTTGACTGTTTTAATGTCAATTATCTAAAACAGGGAGTACAACGGACATCAACGACCTCTCACAGCATGATCTCAATAAAATTCATAAAAAAATCATCTTTATAGCAAAAACTCGTAACTGCTGACGTCAACCTGTGTGGTTGCCAACGTCATCCTACATTGCAAACTACAAAAACCTAGTGGCAAATGTGATAGGCTTATAGGGAACATCTCCGTATACGTTCCATACTAGTCTAAGAAAGTGATAGGGTCTCCAATATCAGGTAGGCAACTAAGCCCTCCCCTAAAACAGATCACTATGAACATCACTAAATAAACAACGTCCCACTGGTTACACAAACTATAGGGCCCTTAACTATGTGGCACGCTATAATTGGCTGACACTCTTATACCCGTCAGTACTTTTCCACCCACGTTAGCAGCATGCAGGCTGGACTTCGAGGTGCTGGTGGGGTGGTCATAACCATATCTTCCCACCAATTAGCATATCATCTATCATCACCTCAGTGGTCTGCACGTCAATTAAGCCTTTGAACTTGGCCTTGGAAGTGTTCCATGCTCTGGAGAATGCGAGTGAGTGGTGGCACGCTCTGTCTACTTGCGTAGGTGTGGTTCAACCCTCCATGTGACTAAAGACCACAAATTTGAGATCTAGTGTATTTAAAATACTATCATTTAATGAACCTCTGACGTCTTCCTTGTTTTCGGGCACGTCTTCTGAACAAGAGATTCATTCTTTCACACGATTGTAACTACTGTCAGATCCTCCCAGCCTAACACAACCTTGGTTTCTTGGGGCTGGTCCAGCCTCGCCCTTCTGAGATTCACTTCTGTATTTCAATTGCTTTTCTTAACTGTGACACACTGGAAAAGACCTTCCTTCCCTGGTCCAGCTCTGCTATAGTACATAGTGGAATCATTTATTCTTCACATACTCATATATATGTATACATTGGCGCTTATGCAATATTTTCACTACATAGCTAGCCTAAGAATACTTTGTCTGTTTGCGTTTCTTTGCATCTGTACATGTGTAAAATAACTTGATATCTTCATCGTTTCTGTAGCATAAGCCTCCTCTTCTCGAGCCCAAAATGTTGTTTATCTGTGATACCTTCTTGATGCCTTATGGAATATCTACATTCTCGTGTCTCTGCATCTCTTCTAGGTGCGTCAGTATTACTTTATGTGACGTTCCCAATCTGCTCGTTTGCTTCTTTTTCATGCTGCTTCTGGAATTTCATTCAAATGGTCATCATACTGTCTTGTATGCAGGTATGGCTTTCTTAACAGAAACCTTGCCTCCAATATTCTCCAAGGTGCCAATATTTTCACTGGTACTGCATGTGTTTCACACTCTGGCTCCCAACATATAGGCAATATGGGCGATATGCTTGAGGGGGGTCCTTGGCTCCTCCTCTACAAAGGTTAGACCCCTGGGGAATACCACAGGTAGAGAGTGAAAAAGAGGAGCGGAAGGACCCAAGTTGGACTGGCGAGGGTCGGTCATATAGGAAAGAGATCAGCAAGGCTAGAGCCTGATCAGTGATACCCAGGTTATCACTGAGCCGGTTGAGCAGGATGGAATGATTGACTGTGTCAAAGGCAGAAGAGACATCAAGTAAGATGAGGACAGAGGGGTGATTAGCATCAACGTTAGAGAGCAGGTCTTCACAGATAATCAGGAGAGCAGTTTCTCTGCTTCTGGCTGCTCTAAAGCCAGACTGATGGTCATAGAGACAACCAACAGATTCAGTGTGAAGATTATGCTGGGAGAAGACGAGCTTTTCCAAGCTTTTACCCATGAAAGGAGTAATGGAGATTGGGCGATAGTTATCCGGTCAAGAGGGGTTAACAGAGGGTTTCTTGAGAAGAGAGTGCACAAGAGAATACTTCAGGGGGAAGGAAAGGCTCCAGTGGTGAAAGAGTGATTGCAGAAGTCGGCCAAGGCTGGAGCAAGAGTGTCAATGTGGTCCTTGAGGGTAGAACCTGCTTGACAAGACTTTCATATATCAAACTTGTCTAGAATCCTCATCAGGGGTGAATAGAGGAAAGGCAGAGAATATAGGAGGAGAGGTTTCCGCAGGGAGGCCAGAGGTAGGGGAGAGAGTAGAGGAAGAAGAAGGAGACGATGAGAGGGTGAACATGTTGTCCTGGGTTTTTGAGATGAAGTGAGAAGCCAGGGCCGTGCAGAGGGCCTGGGAGGGCACAGGAGAGGTAGAGACTGTAGCAGGATTGGCCTGCTCCTTGCAGATTTTAAAAAGTTCGGCCGAGTTGGTAGATGCCGCAGAGACGCATGCTTGAATGTGAGCTCTCCTCTTAGAGAGGACAGAGAGTCGGTATTGTTTTTTTTGGAGCAGGTGGCAAGCCAGTTTGACAGAGGATGCACAGGATACCCGCCATTTCCTCTCATCCACCCTACACTTGCATTTAAGGGGGAAGAGGTCTGAGTCGTACCAAGAATTGTACTTGGCTTTGGGCTTCAAGCGGATCCTCATGACAGGGGCAAGTAAATCAAGAGTATCAGAGATAGCAGAGTGGAGCATGGAAAGGGCTGTGTCAGGATGTGAAACAGCCAGATGTGCAGGAGGGGGAGAGAAAGTGGTGGCGAAAGCCTCAACTGACACACGCTTCATGGGTCAGATGACCGAGAAGGAGGGTGGCAGTGTGAGGTAGGCTTGGCCTGAGGGGGGAGAGAGAGAGAGAGAGAGAATAAACTGGTCTCTCCAGTAGAGAGGAGTGGTGAGAGGATTAGGGAGGGGGAGGTCTAAGTAGATCAGAACATCCAGAGTGTGCCCTTCACAGTGAGTCAGGCCAGAGGGAAGAATAGAGAGAGAGAGAGAGAGACGCAAAGGTCTCAAAAGAGTCCAGTGGAAGGACTAGAAGCATCCAGGTAGATGTTGAAGTCTCCAAGGAGGAGATTAGTGGCTGAGGCCAGGAGGGAGGAGGAGAGGTACGCACTCTCGGAAAGGAAGGAAGTGATATGACCACGTGGCCGGTAGATAATAGCCATGGTGAGAGAGTTTCCAGGAGAGAGATAAAGCCTGCAGACAAGGCATTCAAAGGAGGTGTAGGCCTGCCTAGGAATGATAGAGGCAGTAATCCACGCCGGGAAGATCAAGGCTACACCCCCCACCTGTACGGTTGGATCTGGGTGCGGAGAGCATCTTGTAGCCATCAGGGAGAAGAGTGTCAAAGCTCATGACAGAGCTGACCGTGAACCATGTCTCTGTGAGACCAAGAACATCCAGTTCAAGTTCTTCCCGGAGATGGCAGATGTAAGAGGAATGTTTGACAGCTGAGGGAGAGATGAGAGTGGCAGTGTGGAGAAGGTTGCCAACCTTGAAAGATTTCTGGGAAGTGGTACAAATCTGAGGTACTCCCTGCAGAAGTGTAGAAGGATCCCGAGGGTGGGCAGAAGAGGAGTGAGTAAAGGGCAAGATAGCCACGGAGGAGGATGAAGGTGCCAGAGAGGTGGCAGAGGGGGAAGGAAAGGAAGCCAATCTATGGAGAGAAGGGACAGTGGGAGAGGAAAGGAAATTGATAAGGCGCGGGAACCGTCTATCAAAGAGGAGGAGGTTGGAATGAGGGTCTTGGACCCGGATGGTGCCATTCAGGTAAGCATTAATGTTGACCTTATGGGAGTGGAAGGGGGCAAGGAGGGCCTCCCACCAGGTGCCACCATTAATGGGAGAGGAAGAAAAAGGAGAGAGCACAGAGACCAAAAGAGGAGTCCATAGGTCTGGTGGAGGATGTTGGTGAGGGTCTTTCTGGAGGAAGCACTGGTGTAGGCGTCAGAGATAGCGAGGCTTGGGTTGGAGACCAGGATATCCTTTATGAACTGCTTCCTACCAGACTTGGTGAGAAGGGCAGGATAGTCTATAGAAAAGCAATTAGAGAAGATAGGAGAAACAGAGAGAACCATACTGGATGCAGAGGTGGGGGAAAGAGGAGAGATGGAGAGTGGTGTGGGTGAGTGGGAGAAGAATGGTAGGGGGCAGACGCTGGGGGAGGATACAAGGGGTTGGGGTGCAAGATGAGACGAAACGAGACAAGAACAAGTAGGAAATAAATAAACTGAACTGAGTTAGACATAGGGCTCGGAAGAAGGGCACATCAGAACACAGGTTAGTATGATGAACAACAACTTCAAGAAACAGAGCGGTCGGCGATAGAAAAACCTAGAAGAAGGAAGAGCACAGCAGACCACAAAGCAATACACAGCAAAATGGAGCAGTCGACAAAAGATAACCTAGAAGAAGGGAGTGCACAGCAGAATACAGAACAACACACCAAAAGACAGGGAGGCGGGACAGGGCAGGGAAAGGCGAGGGTAAGGGTCTGCAAGGGAGGAAGGATGCTCGGGGCGAGGGGAGCGCGCGGGTACTGTTGAACTGGAGATGGAAGGGTACAAGGCACACGCGATCTAGGGATTGCGAGGAAACACGCATGCAAAGGACGAGTAGGTGCGGACATAAGCCAAGGAAGTAGGGTGCGAGGAATCAACGTGATCAAGAATTGCGAGGAACAACGCAAGTCGGGACGTGCAGCGCGAGCGAAGCCAAGGAAGGAAGTAGCGCTGAAGCACACCAAATCACAGGATTGCGAGGGACCACGTGGGCCGAGAATGCGCAGCGCAAACTGTCAAGGATAGAAGGGGCACGGAGGCACACGCAATCGAAGACTGGGATGGACCACGCAAGTCAGGGATGCGCAACACAAGCAAAGCCAAGGATGGAAGTGGCGCTGAAGCACACGTAATCACAGGATTGCCGTGGCCACACAGGCTTATGACATGCTTTGTGAACAGGCAGGGATGGAAGGGGTTAGAAACTCTTTAACGTGCCCCGTACTCCGAAATCTTCCTCAGACTTGGCAGAACTAAGAAAGAGTATCCAATGTTGCTTTTCCCACCGAAAGTCACAGTCCTTGATTCACAGGGTTTGCAGGTTCAAGATGATCTCTGGTTGGTGTTTATTACTGTTGCAAGGACTCTCGGTCAAAGAATGCAAAAAACTCGATGTAGCACCCGTCTCAGGACTGGAATCGGGTCAGGTAAGCAATTGTCAGATGGTGGTCACCACGCACGGTGACGCAAAAGGATGTGGCAGCTGCAGTAAGACTTTCTCCCCTAACTCAGGTCCCCTTGATGCTAGGATGCCATAGTTTCCCAGCACATAATCTCATAGGGCCAGCTGAAGATCCCCCCCCAAGTTTCAAGACGAAACTCGGTACAGTGACGCCGTCAGCATTGTAGCCCAAAAACGAAGGTAGTCAGCCACAGTATGGTTCCAGGGCACTTCTGAAAGCTTCGTTTGGCAGGACACCAAGCAGACCTCAGGAATGGATGGGCCCTCCACTCCAAGGTTTGTAGCTCCATCGCAGGACTACTTAACATCACGAGCAAGACAGGGCTCCTTCAGGATAGCAGCAAAAGTTGCTTGCAAGGCTTTTTTCAGTCAGGTCAAACAGAAGGGAAAACTCAAAAGCATAGAGATAGGCACACACATAAATGGACAAAATAATTATTTATTTGGTAGACCCATATGTCCTACAAAAATAAATTAGAAATAGTTGAGTTCCATAGAATCTGCGTCGGAGTACACAGATTAAACAAAGAACTCCTTAGACCAACACATGGATTTAAAAAGATAATGAAAGAAAGCATATATAATGATGTACTAGAAGAAATATTACATAATCCGTGACCTATAACACAAACAATAGAACACATACATCACTTACAGGCCTTTATCAGATGCAATTAGCATTAGGACAAGGAGTAAATGCAGAAGTAAATGCTTGGCTATAGTTAAGCACAAACCAAAATACTAACAGGAAATTGGCCTGAATCCTTTCTCAGCTGACCCTGTCTACCTAAATCAAACAAAATAAGCTGGAGGCCAAGACTTTGTAGACCATAAATATAAAATTATAATCTGATCTGGAAACACATCCCAAATATGTCCCCAATTTCCTGTTAGTATTTGGCCTATACTCCTCCTTGTACTCCTGCAGGGCAGAAGTCAGTTTGTCACAAATGTGCAATTTGCACTGCTTGTTACCATGAATTTGAGTCAACACACCCAAAGCAAAGCCTTCATGTTCACTGCAAAACAGTTTGAGATTTCTGATATATTGTCACACCCTGGGCTGGAGCATCTGACAATTCAGGTTTCATTTGGACAAATGCCTCTTCCGCTTTAGCTAATCAGACGAGAGGTGTGGGAACAGAATCGTGATTGACATTTTGCAGAGGTTTAAAGATTGAAGCAAAGCCCATCCTCCATTGGTGACAATAGCCAGTTCTTTTTTGCTTTTGGGTTTGGGTACTTGCAGAACCACATTATTTTGATGTTTAGCTAGACAATTCTTCCCTGTGAATATAGCATGACCCAGGCAATAGACTTTGATTTGGCACAACTGATGCTTTTCTTCAGAGGCTTTGTGTCCCTTCAGAGCAAGAGCTGTCAATAGTTTGAGATAATCTGGTTCTCGAGCTTTCATTGAGTGAGATGACAATAAAAGGTCATGGTCAACTATGAGTCGAGGTCTTGTTTTAGAATCTGGGAAAACAGTGTCAGACTTTCCACACACCCCTGAGTTGAATGAGGGAAACAATACTGCATGTGTTTTAAGTAAGGAGAAACTATACTGACTGGCTGGATGCAGAAGTGAGCAGGTGCAAGTGGATTTTTAGGTCCAGAATCTCTGCTTCTTTAACATCAGGTAAGCTCCCAAAAATATGTGCTTCACCCCTCTCTCCTAACAGCCCAGAATCACAGAAATCTCACCTGCATCACCACAGACCCCATTGGTACTCCATCACCGACCAAAACTCAAAAACTGATGCTCGTCAATGTCTGCTCAGCAATCCAACATTCAACAGACATTGTGCCTCATTACGAGGTGGGCGGTAAGGGATTACTGGCACCGGTAAGGGCACAGGTGCCGGTAATCCCTTACCGCCCTACTATGAGTTCCCTTTGTGGGTCCTCCCTTAACGCCTGGTTTTTCCAGATGTTAAGGACAGGACCTGCAAAGAGACTTTAGAGCTAATAACGGTACTGCAATTTGCGGTACCGTTATTAGTGCCTTCCCCATTCCCATTGAGCCCTATGGGGGCTCAAATGGGAATGGGGAAGGGCCCTGGTGAATGGGGAATTACCGGTGCCGCCAACCTTGCAAAGGACCGTTAATTGCTCCATTCACCAGGGCGGAGTCGGTAAGGTTTTGGAGGTAGCCATGGCGCTAATAGTGCCATGGTTACCTCCAACCTCGTAATGAGGCCCATTGCCTACCTCATCACACATGACTTGGACGCTATCTTTATTAACAAGCCATGGATGAAATCCACCTCCACCAAAGTCCTAGATGTCCTCATTCCCAATGGCTGCAGAATAATACATCAAGACTGACCAAACAGAAATGGTAGAAGCCTAACTATTATTCAAAAGGCATCACTGTCATGCATACAACTGCATGTCACCACCATTGAGTCTTTTGGAAACCTTTCCTGCTGCTTCCTGCTCTCCTCAACGGAGACTGTCACTATTCACGTCACCTACAGACTACCCATGTCAAACAACTCCTTCTTCGCAGGCGTCACAGACTTGGTCACCACTATGTCTCTCACACATGCCAACAGCATCTTTCTCAATGACTTCAACATCTGTTACAACACAGTAAACACTTTAAAGTAGGAAGATCTCCACTGCCTTCTCAACACTTTTAACCTCCCAGAACACACTAAAGAGACAACTCACAGAAAAGGTAATATCCTTGACCTCACAAGCAGCAACCAGCACACACTACATCACAGCTCTCCAATCCTGCTCGACTGGTCAGCCCATCTGTCAATCTCTTGTGACATTAGTCACACCAGTCAAGCAAACCAATCAAAAACCTGCAAACAAGCCTTGAGATCATTCAAACACTTCCCAGTGGAGACGCTCATGAAAAATCTCCCAAAATTCTACCTCACATGGACTGATCGATCTCTGATGAACCAGAGGTCAACAATGAAAGTATAGCCCTCTTCAAAGCCATCAAGCACTGCATCAACTCTGCCCAACTGTTTTGCTTTCCAAAAAGTCCACAGATATAATAATTATTCTTCTCCCCAATACACTAAAAAGAAAACATTGTACACTTGAAAGGCAAGAATACATACAAACACTAAGCAAGATTAAAATGGCTCTTCATGGCTGTTTATTAAAACATACATTATACAACAAAAATGAAAGCACATTAGATAATATACTTCACCATTGGCACAGTTGACCACCTCATCTCGCCAAACTCTGCCCTGGACAGCTTCCAGACCAGGTTGGCAGAGAGAATCCTCACAACGGGAGCAAAGGAAAAGGTGCAGCCACCATTTCTCCAGCACAGAAGCCTTTCACTCTCAGCCTAATCCGGTGCTCTCCAATGTAAACCTCACGCAAATACAGGACAGTACTTTTCCAGAATGTTCACCTGTTGTAAGCCTTCACTGTCATTCAGCCAAAAGGTCAGATGGAAAATGCCAAGAGGCCTCTTTCTTATGGAGCGGAAGGACAACAAAGTTTGCTTCCAGCTCGTGCAACGTTATCGGGTGCTTTATTCGAAACTATCTCTGAAACACTGCAGGCTGGAACAATACATTTTTCTGGTGATTCAAAGAATGCAGACAGTATTCAAAGGTCACATTTAAAGGCAGCCCTCACTGAGGCTTGATAGAAATGTTCGCTGCTGCACCCAGAATGCATTTAAAATAGACATTTTTGAAAATCATTACACCAACTCACCCATACCACACTCCATCGAGAAATTCACCAGCATCAACTCTTTTTTCATCAACAAGATCAGCATGATATGCCAACACAAAGACACCAACCCAACAAATAACAGCACACTATGCAACCCTTCTCACAAAAACAACACTACTTGGAAATTGTTCAAGACACTTTGTATGGAAGTGCTCACTGACACCCTAGCATCCCTCAATGACACATTGGAAGACATTCTCTCTGCCTCTGTACTCAAGACACTTCCAACTGAAGCACTCCTCCTGTACCTGACAATCATCAACAGCTCCCTAACTCAAGAAACCTTCCCCTCGACCCTCAAGACTAGACAAATCGTTCTGTTTCTCAAGAAACCAATACTGGACCCTGGGCAGTTAGGCCTTCCTTGGCCCGTACACTGCAGGCTTGAACTAGTCTGAGCATCTCCTCCCGGCGCTGAGTGAGTCTCACCAGGACTGACCCCTTTCCAAGGCTCTTCAGGTTTTGCATGAGTAGCGCTTTGTCAGTTGACAAAGTCTCTTTTCTAGGGTCCTTGTCCCTGTGACACTTCCATGTTGACCACCCATGCTGAGGTATCCTGGTGTGATTGTGCCGTCTGCGACTTCTTCTCTTTCTACTTTCTTCCCTAGACCAACCTGATCTGTTGGATCTCCCAGAACTCTCTCCCTCTCTAGAAGGTGACCTGTTCTCCTTCGCCCCTTGGGCATAGTAGATGACTGTGTCCATATGGGTCTCTTGCTCTCTCATCAGAGTTGGTAATGTTCTTTCTGTTGCATTATATAAAAACATTTAAAAAAAAACAAAAATTTAGTGAGCACAGAAGTGGCAAAGAACCAAAGTGCTACACAACGTATAGTTATTTTAGTCATTTTGCAATCTTTGCTACACTTTGTGACACAAATATTATGCTATATCTCAGCAGATATTGCAATGGTCATCCAATGGACTAGGTGGCACTCTGAGGTTCCCACCACATTATTTCTATTCATGATTGTTGCTATTTCCTGCAACACTCTATGGTGGTACTAGGAGCATGACACGTCAGAAAGGCTGCTCTATTGTGTGTAGATGACCCAGTTGTGTGCGCACACAGGTTTTGTCAAACATTGTTTCATGAGTGATGAAATGTCCTGCTTCTTAAGAGTCTTGCCCTCGCTGGAAATAGTGTTTAACCGTGTTCTTACTTCCACCAGCACGAATGTCCCATTGTTAACTTACCAACCACACAACTCTCCACACCCCAATCATCTGAACCATCGCTCCTTTGCTGGATCTTCTCATCCTCTTAATACGGCACCATGACACGCCCGCTCTGTATGGAATAACACACACTCTGCAGTAGATCATTGTGTCTGTCTTAGTTCATTGTAGCTTAAACCTGCCCCCCTCTTTCTGCTATTCCGGCCGCTCTTCCAACATGCCCCTCTGATCTAGGCGGTTGGGTAAGCATCCTATATCATTTCTCATGGCTTATTTCTTTTCCTCATGCAAATTGTCCTGCTTTTCCATCTATTAAGCATTTCTATCCAGTTTTTCCTAAACCTCACTCTGTGATTCTTCTTATAATCTGCCATCCCTGTGAGGTCTTTCTGTGAGGATCTTGACACCCTAGCATCAGGTGTTCTACTATCTGACTCTCTATAGCCTTATTAGACGATGTTAATATTCATATTTTTTCTGCTCATGCTTCGTTCCCTCCTTCCGCTGTTCTTCATTGCTACCACTTCTTTCACACTCACCCCTCCCATGTCTCGGGCTCGACACACAACGTAATACTCATGTGTTGCCGTCTTCACCTGCCTGAATGATACGTCTGATCACAGCCTGCTCTCCTTTGCCATTTCTTTTCCTTCTCATCCCATCCTTCTTCCCCTAAGATTTTCTTGTATTGTAATATTTGTTACGTTGACGCCTCTATTTTTATTTCCACTCTTACTTCTTCTACCTAATCGAGTCAAGGAATTATTGACACTGTCTGAGCAATTTGCATTTTGTATTCAAAGATTCAAAAGAATGTGCAGATTAAAGCGGCTTTTTAAATAAAATTGAATCAATATATTTTTACTTTTGTGTATGCTATAGACTGTGATGAACCACTAGGTATCGTCACTTCTGCCGGGAGGGTGACCTGTCCCATGAGGCTAGTGAGGTGAGGCCGCTACCCATTAGTCCCCCTAGGGGTGGTTTATTGCGGGAGAAGCTCATGGGGAAGGACTCCCCTCCTGGTGATAAGGAACACCACCAGGGTCATGACATACAAAACCCACATACCCAAAACTCCATAACATCCATCCCACCTTCCACTCCCACTCTGGATAATACATCCATGTATTATTGTATTATTGTAACACCCTGACTGTAACCAATAGATTAGATACTGCCATAAAGAAGAATGATAGGAACATGAAGATCACTCAGCCACTAAGTACTGGTACGAAGTGGCTCACAGGAGTTATGAAGAGTGTTCTGCCATCCTCCTTAACAGGTCTTGATGTTACGTGGAGGCAGGATTTTCACTATTTAGAGCTTTGGGAAGATTTTGAACTGACAAACTTGGCTTTGCTTTGATTTACATCCAGTGCAAAGTCACATACTAGGTTACAGTTGTCACAGTTAATTATTCGACCATGATCAATGTCAATTAATTTTTGTTTCAAGTTATTCCAGAAGATAGGAGTTTGAGGACCAACTTTATTCACAATGGTAACAGATATATTATGAATGCAAGCTTTAATAATAACCCAACATCAGTCCGAATCTTTCACTTCTCTAAACAGTTGGAAAGCCACATTGCTGGTTATTAGGGTTGCAACTCCACCTTTCTTTTGCTGTGCTAATGAGAAAAACACGTGGCCTACCCAAGATATTTTAAGTTTTTTATCTTTCATTTCCGATTCTAGGTGTATCTCTTTAATGCATGCTATATCAATTTTCAGATTTAGATATCTCTGTGAGAATCCTTTGGCACTTGACTTTGGACTTTAACACCTTTTGACATTCCACGTAACAATTTTAATGTTCATAAATTGTAATCAAAATAAGAGGTATGAGTGAAGGATAAGTAGAAAATAATTGTGATAATAAGTAGTTCACCATTAATCCAACAAACTGTTACGCTCACCTGGTATCCACGGGGGCGCCACACGACACTAGATGGAGGTCTAAGGGCGATCCCGGATCCCTCACTGCTTGGTTGTGTGCCAGACATTGGGTAGCGCCTATAACAGGAGAATGGAGGGTTAAGATACTGGTTCTGTGATGGGTGGACTCCCACCTCCCTCTGGTCCAAATTCCCTCCCTTGGGGTTATTGCTCACCTTAGGTTTTTGTGCATTGAACTCTCCGTCCTGCGTCTCTGTGCCGGGGTGCGTGGTTGGTGCGGGTGTCCGTGGACCTAGTTGCTTCACTGGTCTGTGTGCCCTTATGTCGAGTCCAGACCAGCTGTGACTCCAACTCTGCTTGCTGTCTTCCACGTGAGTTATAATGTATTTTTCGTCTTTATTCGTTCTGTCTCTTTCTTTCCCTCCATTTTCTCTGTCGTCTCGGCATCTTGCTCCACTACAGTGTTCCCTAACAATGTCTCTTTTGTTTTCACAGGGATGGTTGCGATCTCGGAGTTGCCGCACTGATGGCGAAGACCACGGTGAGTTATTGATGCACGGAGCGCTGCGCTGTTTATTGGTGTTAATTGCTAACCTGTGTTCTCTTCTCTTCTTTGTACAGGTTGCGGTGATGTTCTGGAGTGATGAGAGATCGTAGCGCTGCTTGCCCAGGTAAGTGCTTTGGTAATGCTGACCTTGTTCCTTCTTCCTTGCAGGTTGCGGTGAAACCCGGAGATGGGCGAGGTAAGAGAAGCGCAGGGTGCTGCCAGGACTCACTGCTTGCCTAGGTAAGAATTGGTATTAATGCTGCCCTAGTTTCTTTACCTTTGCAGGTTGCGGCAAACTTAGGAGATGGGTGAGGTAAGTGAAGCGCAGGATGGATTCAAGGCCGGTTACTTCACAGGTAAGTGTTCTTGCTCGCTAATGCTGTTCTTGTTCTTCCAGGTTACTAATGGAATCCGGATGTAGGGCCGCCGGAGAAGCACATGAGCAGGAGCTGGTCACGGTGAGCGTTACGCTGCAGGAGTGCAGAATAACACGAAGCATGTTCTGCTGTTTGGGTATGGTTTAAATAGCCTAATTAAAGTAGTTCCAGGCCAAGTAGTTCCAGGCCCAGCCACACCCAAAACACTAGACTGCATGGCCTGGTTCTAAAGAACTGAGCTGTGTAATAGGCCTCCATGTTGGATTAAGGTCCAAAACTGGTATTGCTTTATTCCAGATAATGAGCCTAGCGCCAAAGGTGGCAGGACTGACTCCATGCATGTTTCTGATGGATTTCGAAGGCCCATTGGGCCAGTGTGAAGGGCTTTATCCCCACTGCTGCCAGGGGCTGTTATACCTGAGGGGATCAGGGGCATGGATCGTGACACAAACACAACGAGAGGACTTTTGTATCATTAATTGCCTAAGCAATAAGGATATCTGATATACGTTTGAAACATACGGGAAGCAAAAAAGGAAGGTAACGAGAAATAAGAATAATAACTATAACATGAATTAAGGTATTTAAAAGAAGTACTGAAGGGAAACAAAGAGAATACATTAATTATTTGAATTAGGAAAGTATGAGTAAAGTAAAAAATAATTGAAAACGATAAAAAATATCCCATCACTTGGACTTGTAAAAAGAAGTTAGGCATGGTGGAGAAGAAGGAAGAGCCAAGAAGATGCAAAAGGCCATTCCTAATGTTAGTATAGACCACTAAGGTTATTATTAATCCTTTAAAGTAGTAAGTGGTGTTTCTCCTGTCTAGATTTGTCTCCAGCTCAGTCTTGGACATATGGTATATTAACAGATGTAATTGCATCTAATCTATTCTGAAATATGTTCAATTTACCAGGTTATTCTTATTGCTTTTATAATTTGTTTGTGAAGATTGTAGTTTATCATGACTGGAACAATTTGGAGCTGGAGATGCGTCAATTGGAATGTTATTCATAGAGGTGGCCTCTAGCAATTGAACAAGCTTATCCAGATACTGAGGTGTAAAAAAACTCTTTAGTAGGACCATTCGGTAAGGGTATGACCATTCTGGCCATTTCAAGTAGAGCATGCCTGATTCCCATTTGTTTTAAAGTTTGTCTTATGCATAGAAATCATCTGTTTCCTCTTGCTCTGGGTAATTTTGGAGACATTTGGTGATATAAAGACTTTCTGTCCAGCAAATATCTTAAGAGATTGTTTCTTGGCAAATTAAAGGACTTGTCGTGTGTGTTGGTGATCGAGAAAGCATGCATCTAATGGTGTAGGAGATGCATTGTTTGACAATTGGTTTTTATTCTATGAGCTCTCTATAATTCTAGTGGAGATGAAAAGGAAATGCCCAAAGCTTTACGAATCCTGCACTTAAGGAATTTAATTGGATCGTTATTCTCCGATTTCTCTACTTGAAAAAGCAAACATTGTCCCTATTTTCCACACCCTCAAATTCTATCTTCAATCAGTGAAATTCATTATACAGCTCCTCCTAATCTTTTTTTTAAAAAAAATGTATGTTTAAAGACAAAATCATTGTGTGTAGAGATTGAGCATTTGTGCAGCCTGGAGATAGATGAGCTGATATTGGACGATTCATTTAAAATTGTATCCATGCCCAAATTTATAGATGATGGTTCATTAGTTGTAGGTAAAATGCAGGATTCCGCTTTAGACTTAGCCATGTTAAATATATATTCAGAGTTAATAAAATGTTAATAAAGCAGCCAGTTTCGTGAGGGTCATTTAGATCATTAGTGTGCAGCTGAATTGCTAACACATTATTTTCACTTGGTGTAATAATTAATGTGAGCATTAGATGTCAGTCTTGAGCAGGCCCTACCCAGGAGGCGGGCTCACTGGTCTTGCATGTTGCATCACGCCCACCAAGTAACATCATTGCCAGAGCAGGCGTCACATTAGCAGCACACAGATTAATGTGAAAACAGACAAATATGCTTGCTTACCCTCATTTGCAGCCCTCCAGTTAGGATTCTCACTGGAATTCCCATCACAAATCACCACAGAAGACAAGATCATCAACAACTGGGTAAGGATCCTGATGAGAGCTTCCGCGAAAGTGGGCGGCACTGGCAGAGCCATCTGTGTTCATTCAGATAAGCGAAATCATTAACACACTTGGTCCAGTCATTTTCATTTTTTCGAATACAAAAGTTTCGAAAGGCAAACTTTCAAATCTTTTTTTTCAAAATACAAAAGTTTCGAAAAACAATTTATTTGAAAACAAATTGAACGTTTGCCTTTTGAAACTTGGGTTAGGGCTAGGGTTGGGGCTTGGGTTAGGGTTGGGAGTGGGAGGGTGGCATCGGGGCTGGAGGGGTGGGAGGAACCCCCCCAATATACACTAAAACATCAAAACGTTAGATGGAGCTGTCCAGTGTTGAAATTAAAGGTCTGGACAGCTCCATATAATGTTTCAAAGTTAAAAAAGGCATTTTAAGGCCAATATACACAAACAACTTTGAAATGTTACATGGCGCTCTCCAGCCCTGTAATATCAGCACTGGACAGCTCCATGTAACGTTTCAATGTTACAAACAAAAAGGCATTGAAATGCTACTTTTGACATGTAAAAGTGCGTTTCAATTGAAACCAATCCATGACTATTGTCGACGGCTTGGTTACGAAAGAAATGCACTTTGTTTTTCGAATCTTTTCATTTGAAAGTTTGACCATAAAGCTTTTACCGCCATAGTAAGCAAGAGTGGTTTATGATAATGTTTGCATGCTAATGAAGGTTATGACATAATGCACAAGCATCTGTGGCTCATTTATACTCACTTTTTTTTCTAATCTTTTCATTTGAAAGTTTGACCATAAAGCTTTTACCGCCATAGTAAGCAAGAGTGGTTTATGATAATGTTTGCATGCTAATGAAGGTTATGACATAATGCACAAGCATCTGTGGCTCATTTATACTCACTTGGTCAGAGGGAGAGAAGGAACTAAGCAGCCATCTTGTTAGCTGCCAGCCAGATCCCCCCTACCTATTCACATGTATGTACCCATCCTTTCTCTAACCCCATTTTCCAAAGTCACAATCTCGTCTCTCAGTCCCCCCTTTGGGGTCTATATTAAATGGGATATAGACAGATGATATCTCTAGTATTCATGTAGCTTTTTCCTCATATTGTACAGTTATTTCTGTGTTACTGTTTTACTTTTCCATTTCTCCTACCCCAAGTTCAGGCGGCATGATATAAATCCCAGATGCAAATGTTGAGCATGGTAGTAGACCTATTGCATCAAAAGTCAAAGACTCAAAGTCACTATCTGTAAAATGGCATTTAATGCAAATTTTCAATAGAAAGCCAAATATATCTTTTCGTAAACTGGTATAAATGTACTGTATGGCAGTGAGGGGTTGTTTGGGCCACTCTTGCACATTCTGAACGTTATGGACCACTTGTTTGTGCAATAGTGGGGGACGCCTCCATTGCCCTTATGCTAACTTTAGCATAGTTGAGGCTATTGCGGGACACACTTTGTGTCCATTTTGTGTGCCCTCGACTCCATCTTTGGACTAGGCCTCACTTTGATAGCATGAAAAGGCTTCTCTCCCCTCTGAAGCGCCGCGCACAGCACTCATGGCCCCCACCTTTTCTTCCCTGTCTGAAAGCTTCACAACTCCCTTTTTCTCGGATGCGCCCGGGATAATTGAAACAAACAACTCAATGTATCTGTGGGATGTTTTTATCCACGCATCCAAGCCCTACCTCAAAACTGAGCAGTACTGACATGGAAAACATCATGATGGCCAGAGCTTCCCAGAAAATGCACAGGGAAATGCATGAAGAATAGGCTGCCACTCATTTTTGCCGATGTTATGGGCACAGAAGGGCACTGCCTAAAACCACCATTGGACTACCCACACAGTAGCCTGAAACCATTGGGAATGGCAATGCTGATTGCCAAAAGCAACCTAGAATTTTGGCTAATTCATTTTCTTAAATCCCAAAAATGGTTGCATTACCAGTACTCACCACTATCAGAAAGCCGGCATTTTAAAACAACACCAGATTTTTTTTATATGTGTAAAACTGAATAGATGAACCCAAAGCATGCCAAAGAAAAACTTACTGAGAGGTGGATCCAATGTAAAGTTATATTCTGAAGTGACTTGAAGGTTTATAACAAGACTGACTGAGCTGTGGATTTCAGCAGTTTAAGTAAATTTGGACTGAAAGACACTACAAATCTAAATGTTTAAAAGAAATGAGTGACCTACTTTTGAGTGTCACATAGGTTGCAATTGTTTAAAGGTCATAGTTAAACTTAGAATCAGCATTCTAGCTGCATATGTAAAATGGTTAGTTTTATTTGAATGCAGGAAACTGGGTAACTAAAAGTGACATTAGCTGGGGCCTGGCTTAAGGAACTGAATTCTGCCTACCAGCTACCCCCGACAGGAGTTGAGACTTGCACAACAGCTGTGTTCCCAGGCCGACCTGCATTTTGCTGCTCCCACCAAAAGGGATATGACACTTCTCTGATTGAATTACCTGGGCTCTGCAGGAAATTGAACAAAGCCCTGTCCTGACTCAGGCAAATGTTTTATTATGGGGGCCATAAATGGCTTCCTCTTAAACAATGGGCCTTCCAGGGCCCAGGCAGATGGTTTATTGCAGGGGTAATAAAAATGGCTTCCTCTTGGCAGAAACTGGGAGGGGGAGAAACTGGAGACAGAGGCTGAGCTTGAAGAAAGTGGAAAAACTGGTTTCTGTACCATGTAACCTGAAAAGACACACCCCTGTAGCCAGAATATGGTTTTAGAAAAAGATGAATAACTCATAGTACGGACTTGTCATAATTATTTAAATGATACCAGAATTCTTGTGATTTTTTTGCCCACATTTTAAGAGGTTTTTAGAACCGGTGGCATGATCTGGGGGCAAGCTAGCAGTTAAGAGGGTGTTACTTAAAATGTATGCATGTTAAAAATCTGACACTTCATCAAGTAATGTCCATACTCCTTGCGCACATGTGTATAAATTTGAGTAAGAATCTGATATTGATAACTTGACCAAAAAGTGAAATATGTTGCCATTTCTGAATGCAAGCTCCCAGGAAGAGCAGATTTGGACAGGGTATACCTCCTGTGATATGTGATGGGTGCATGTAATTTTAAACAAATGTGTACCTGTGCAAATATGTCTTTTGGGTCAAAATATAGATTGTGTGTAATTTGACAGGGGTGGGTTCTTTGTATCATAAAAAGACCTCATCATGATGACACTTCATTTCATTCCCCCAATCAAGGGGAAGAGAATGAAGTGGCCAATGACAAGTGGAGAGGGGTAGAGCCTAGTGATGCTGCACACACACCCATTTTCAAAACACATAAAAGCAGACAGACAGGACAGATAGGGACATTCAATTCCATTTGCTGCAACACGCTCTGCCGGACCACACAACATCCAGAAGATACTAGATTCAACACTTAGACTTTAAAACTCCAAAGAACTTGATTCAGAACTCAAAGCAAGGGCCTAAACCCACAAACTGAGAACTCTTCTCAGTGGGCCTCAGCATCCAGCAAACCTAACAGCGTGCAGATCAGCGCTGGGTCCAGAGAAAGCTGTGCAGAAAGATCCAGCAGCAGTGTTGTATCCAGAGAGAGACCAGCTGAACCGGAGACCGCTGTATCCGGACCCACCGACCTGATCAGAACCAGAGACCGAGACCAGACCAGCAGAGTAGAGGTGGACGATGTGCGCAGAAACCGTCCGTGGCGAGTGAAGAAAACCTGACCAGATCCGTGGCGAGGCCCATTTTATTTCAAAAATATATTGTGAGTACCTAGCAGACTGTGCAGAACCCAATCTCTTAGTTAAAATAATCTAATGCAAGCTATTTTAACTGGAGTAAAGCTGTCACCTGTCATTCCTAGTTGCTAGCTGTCACTTGTCACTTTGAACTTTAAAATTTCAAATCTGAAAAACAACCTTTACCATATCGCTCATATCTCTGTGACCGTTTGTCTTAGAGACTTGCAGTAACTTTCCTCTGAAAGCTTAGAATTCCAGCTTTCCTACGAACCTAGAGCCGCATTCCTACCCCTTATACCTTTGCCGCAATCGCGAAAAACGCACTCGCGAATTTTGCCGCGATTTGCAAATTTCTCCACGTGTGAAAACAGCAGTTTCCTTGCTAAAAATTTGTTTGCCTCTTAAGAACCATCCCTGAATCATTGCTAGAGTGAGCCGGGACTAATATTAACTAGATATCACTCACCCTGAACCTCTAGAGGGAATTAAAAGCATTCTAGCATATTTTTCACTTCATTGCCAGCACATATAAAAGCATTTTGGGCCTGTGTTTCCTACTTCTGTGGTCTAAGCTTGCTGGGGTGAACTGAATTACATTTGATTGCATTTCTGAGAACTGTGTGCTTTCCTTCCATTTCCTTGCATTGCATAAAGGGGGGAGTGGATTGCCAGAGAAAAGTGATTACATTGTATTGTTGAAATCATATTGAGTATTTTCTGTATTGCATTTCATTCAACATTACATCCATCTGAACTTATATAAAGCATTCTCTACCACCTTATTCTTCTGTTCCTATTCACAAGTGTGCTAGTGCCAGACTATCCCTTATTGATTACTGCTAAGATTAGGTTTGATATTCAATTATTAAATTAGTATAAAGTGTGATATATATATCTATTGTTTAAATGATCAAATAAACCTTTTAACTTGCAAAACAGAACTACTTCTTGGCTCAGTGGGGTCAGGGGGATTCCAAGGGAGGGGTGTTATGTAGGGGTAGTCATCCAGAACGCATGAACTGGACATAAAGATATATCAATAAGGGTTTCCATTCAGTATCCCAGACTAGGCATTGACTTAGCTGTAGTGTTGAATTGAATCCTCTTACAAATTGGGGGCTTGTGCCGGACGTTTGGGTTAGATCTATCACTTGTGCAGATTAATACAGTGTGCCAGCTGACCAGATACACATATCCGGTCGGATCACCACGCTGTGTTACGCTGTAAAGCACTCCTCAAAGGAATGCTCTAAGAAAAAGGTCTGTTTTGCAAAAATAAAATACTAATTTCTGTAAGTCAGGACAGAGACCAATCTCTAGAATGACGACCTTAGTAGACATGAAAATAGCCAGAGAGCACTTCTTACATAAGTTATTTGTGAGAGGTGAGTGGACTCACAAGGACCGCATGGTCTGGTTGCAGGCCATCACGCAACAGGTCACTGAAACAGGGTCAGATATATGGGGAGATCAGGGTCCCCTACATGTGGCCCTGAGTGAACTATACATGGCTCCTAAAGCTAAGGATGAACAAGACAAGATGTTTAGGATAGCGGCATACCTGTACCTATATATGGGAGACATGCAGGATAAATGTACTGAAAGCCAAGATCTGGCGAATAAGCGACAGATGGCGTTAGAGAAGGTCCAATCTGACCTGGTCTCTTCTGAGCAGAGGCTGCAGGGGAGCCAGGAGTCAGAAAATTATAGTAGGCAGTATATCATTAAAATAAAAGAGGACATGGATATACTGCGACAGGAAAAGACAGACCAGGATACCAGAATTCTGGCTTTGCGGAAGGAACGCCAAGACAGTTTGGACTCCCTACTGCAGAGCCAGAAAAAGCTGGAGCAACAGATCAATTTCAACAGGGCATGCACAGAGCAGGTAGCCACCCTGCAAATCCAACTAGACAGAGAGAAAGAGGAGAGCAATAAACTGATCCTGAAAGACCTGGATACCCAGGCAGAGTTTGATCAGGAGCGCCAGAAAGCTGGTGCCTTCCAAAGGCAAAGGGACGACCTGGCGTCACAAGTTCAAGCTCTTGGTCAGGAAAGGGACACCTTAGGCCAGGAAGTCTGCCACTTAAGGAGAAAAATGGAAGACAATCACCTGGCCCACCAGGGACTGGGTGACCTCCAAAAAGAACACCAGGACTTGCTAGAGCACACCAGGAGGGTGGAGGATGCTCTGGCAAGACAGGAGCAGGCCAATAGGGACACAGCTCAGGAGGTAACCCTCCTGCAGCAAAGACTGGCCCAGTGCTCCAGGACCAATCAGGAAACGCAGAGAGAGAATGAGGCTCTCTGCCAGCACAATGATAGACTCCAACAACAGGTAGCGATGCAGGAGAGACTGATAGAGTCTAGTAAGGCCTTAACTGAGGAACTGAAGGCGCAGGCTCTTGCATTGCAACAGGGAGCAGGGGCGGATAGAGATGAGGTTTGCTGGGAAAGAGAAACTCCTGAGCATAACCCCAGGAGCCCTAGTACCAGAGGCCTTTATTTCTCTCAGTCCCTGGACTCTGCCACCCCCATGTCCCCTGGCGCACATGAGCACAGGGCCACAGGGATGGCAGATTACTATCCAGCCAGAAGAATGGGGCTCATAGGCCAGTACCACCCAGGAATGGAGGGGCGGGCATCCGGGTATGGGCACCCAAGCACAGTGCAATTTGATGGGGAACCCCAGGTGAGTAGGCCCATTAAGGGCATCCTGAAAACCTCTGCCCAGTTAGGTCAGTGGGGGGGGGTACCCATCAAATCCTGGCAGCAAAGTGGAATCTGAAGACTCCTCTGAACGGCGCAGGACACAGGAGACCAGGTCCCCACATTCTGCCAGCCATTCCCCGGCTCGCAGAATCCGGGAAAACCTGGAAGAACAGACGGGAACCTCTGGGAGCAGTGCCTCTGAGTCAGAAGATGAATGGACAAGGGTTACCCGAACCAAAAAGGCCAATAAGGCAAAAAGGGCCTTGATTAAGGACCCATTGAAACAGATTAAGGCAATCAGGAGTGTCATCACGCCTTATCATAAGAACGCCAAGTACTCTGTTTGGGAACACTTGGAGCTCTATGAGCAAATGATGGAGACTTTTCATTTGAAGGACAGCCAAAGCTGTATCCAATATGTAAAGTGGACATTCTCCCCAGAGTACTCCAGTTTCTTTGCAGGGCTGGAGGACCAAAATCATTCCAGGTGGTCCACCTATAGGGCGGCCATATTAAAACATTTTTCTGTTCACAGAAATCCCCAAGAGGCTCGCAAGGCAGCCTACAATTTGCAGTGTGGGGAGGATCAGGCCCCACAAGAGTTTGTGCAAGAACTGAAACGTGCCTTTGCGCAGACCACCAGAAGGGTGCGCACGGATAGCAGAGAATTTATTAATACGTTTTTCCATGCCTTGCCCAAATACATAATGACCCAGCTCGTGAGAGATTTTCATGAGAAAAGATCTTTAGAATGGCCCACCCGCATCTACGAGGTGCAGAAACCGGTGGAAAACAAAAACCAGCCCAAAAACCCCAAAACTAACAGCACCCCTGCTGCTGCCAAGGTGGCAGAGGTAAAGGTTGCCCCCGTTTTGGATTTGGAGATGGGGGGCCTAAAAACCTACCTGCACCTAATAATGCTAGGACCAGAAGGTCCTCGGGCCAGTCACAAACAGGGAGTCAAGGAGGTAGTCCGACAAATGGGGTCCCTCGCTCTCCTGACTATGTAAGTCCCTGTTACAAGGGAAATCGACCCATCCTGGGTTATGTGTGGACTCCTCCAGCCCAAGGGGGGGGATCCAGCCAAGCACCTAACCCAGGGAACTTCCCTCCTAACTTCCCATTGGAGGGCAGACATTCTCCAAACCCTGGGCAGAACTTCTTCCCCAGGTATCCACCCAACTTCCAGCCCCAAAATCCTCCACCCTTCTTTCCCCAATTCCCTGAGCACAGACAACCGAATCCGGGAGAGGGGAGGCCAAGGGTGGAGGGGTATCCAAATCTTCCCAACCAGGGGTACTACCAAAGAAGGGATAGCTACCCTTCCCGGGATCAGCCCAGGGGAGAAAACAGGGCCCCGTATCAGCCTGAGCGGGTTTCCCATTTAGAGCGCCAGGTTCAAAACATGGCGCGGGATCTGGGTCACATACTGAGGGCTCAGCAGGACCCTCAGATCGGCATGCCGGCGCAGCACGCACCCAACTCCGGACCTGGTGCCCCAGAACAATGACGGGGCAGCACCCCGATAACTCACCGGTTCCCAGGGAGGAGGCACAAAGGGAAGGGTGGTGTAAAGCCTTGGAGGAAGCTTCCTTCCTCACTTGTAAACAGCCCCTGGAAACCCAGGAACCGGAAACAAAATCTCTTGCCCCTGAAAGTCTGCCTCCTACGGAACAGAGGGGGGGTAGAAGAAACAAAAGACCCAAACAGACACAGTTTGAGGAGGAGGTACAGATCTTCCAATTTGAGGGAGAGGGATCCTCAGAGGATCCTGGGAAAAGGATCTTCTCCTTCAGAGAGGGGGGAACTCCTCCCAAAGAAAAATGGGTCCCTAGGGATGCAAATCCAGACTGGGGAGATGTGGAGAGTGAGCTACCGCCGCCCACCATCTCATCCCAGAACCAACAGCAAGAAAATCCCCTGGTTCAAACCCATCCTGGTGACTGCCTCCAAAAAGAGGGGGGCGGCCCGGAACCGGAGCCAGGGGAACCCACAATGGCTCTGATCTCTAGTTGCCAACTTTTTCTTTCAGATTCCCAAGGCTCTCCACAGAAGTCTGCCCAAATTTCCTCTCTTGAAATGTCCAAAACCAGAAAGTTAGCCCACCAGTTGTTCAAAAATGTGCATTATCTGTGCCCCCTTGAGCAGAAGGAGGGAAGATACTATGCCCCGGTACAAGTACAGGGGCAGGGTACAATTTTGGCACTGGTGGTCACGGGATCTCAAGCTACCCTTCTGTCCAGAAGGGCCTTTGATGAACTGAATGCAGGAAGGGGAGGGAATTACCAAATTCCTCTCACCTCCCTTCCTGGACAACTGCAGAACTTTGACGGGAAGGAAATTCCCGTTGAGGGGACTACAGACTTGGACATTAAGATCGGGCGACACAAGGTGAAACACCCGGTCATAGTAGTGACCCCAGAGGGCACCCCTTGTTTACTGTGGAATGACCTCCTGAGGAGGTTGTCACCCTTAATAGATTGCGTAAACAAGGTCCTCTGGACCCAGACTAGCCGACCAATAAAATTAAAACAGAGTGTCAACCATGTTAGTTTAAACGGCACATGCCACATGGTTGAACAAAAATCTGACGAAGTAGAATTCCACTTCCAGAATAGCCAAATTCCAGACGTGACAGTAATAGCAGTAGGACAACAGACTGGTGATGGGGGTCCTCTCTATTTCTGAAAATCAACCTTCCTTCCAGTTTAAGGTGGTATTCAACACTGGAAGGAAACACCCTGAAATTCTTTACTAATCCACAATCAGAAACTCCCACTCCTATAGTCCAGAAAGATGTGAAATCAGCTCAGAGCCTGGCTGATATTCAGCAAATTGGAGAGCAGTTGTTCATCCCTGTTCAGTTAAATGGTGGGAAGGACTCTGTTCTCGCTCGAGTGTGTGTGAACAACGGTAAGAGCTTCATCAGCGAAGCCATGTTCCGCCAACTCCCAAAAGATCCAGCCATTCCCACATTCAAACTGATAGACAAATGGGAAATGGACCTGGAAGCACCTAATTCCAAACATCTCCTGCCAACCAGGTGTATGCTCAAAATCTCCATTGGCAACAAGAGCATAGTCCATAATTGTTGGGTCGTGCGAGACGTCACTGCCGCCTTTTACTTAGGCAGTGACATTCTCAATCACTTTGCCATTAGTTTGGACCTAATAAACTTCAAAGCTTGGTCCCGATTAGCGGATAATCCCATTGGCTTTGATGATCCAGAAAAAGCATTTAGGTCAGCTCAATTGCCACCTTATGCAGTTGAAATTCAGATCAAAGAGGAAGTCACCATCCCAGAAAGGACCCGACAATTCTCCCTGGAAGTGAAAGCTAAAAGAGGACAATATTTGCAAAACCCTGATGCTTACATACATCTAAACGCTTCTTTCCAACAGCAAGGGTTGGGGGTAAACCCAACTCCATTAGTCAACATAGAACATGACACCATTCCAATAGAGGTGGATAACAGCGACTTAAAGAGTATTACTCTAGCCGCTGGCACCATTATTGGAATGGCGGTTGATGACCGACATTTTTCCATAGATTTAGGTAATGAACTGTTAGGGCCAATCCCCAAGGACTACTTTGACAGTGACAGTGATGACAATACAACACCAGACAGGATATTTACCCGGCATGGGGGGAACTTCCTGGTGTACACTTCTTGCCCTTATGGTAAGGAAGATGTGACTTGTGACTTCAGAGGGGATGAGGTGATTTTCCAGGTCCATGAGGGCTGCCTTTCCCACCTGAAGCCTCCAGTCCAAATCAGCACTCTGACCAGGGACTTCTCCACCCAGCTGGAGGAGGCCGCTGAAATAGCCAAACCAGAAGTCTTTCCAGGCTTAAGGCAGATGGTGGAAGAGAGAGTCAACCTAGCTGATGCCTGTGTGACTCTGGAACAAAAGCAAAAGTTGAAACAAGTTTTCTTGGATTTCCAAGATCTCTTTGTGGTAGACTCATATGACTGTGGTCGCACTGACATCCACACAACAACAATCCCCACGGACCCTGGCATGACTCCAGTGTTTGTGAAGCAATATCGTTTGCCTCTCGCATCCATGGAGTCCCTTACTGAAATAATTAAGAACCTTGAGTCCCGGGGAATAATCCGTCCAGTCCACAGCACCTTCAATAATCCGGTGCTGGGAATATTAAAGCCAAACGGCCAGTGGAGACTCTGCGCCGACCTCAGGGAGCTCAACAAACGGGTCCATACTTCCCGATGGCCTATTCCCTACATTGACCAGGGGCTGGCCCAGATTCAGGGGTCACAGGTATTCACTGCAATAGACCTGACCAATGGATACTGGACTGTGCCTGTCAGTAGGGAGGACCAATACAAGCTGGCTTTTACCTTTGGGGGCCAGCAATACACATGGACCCGGACTCCCTTCGGATACCTCAACTCCGGCAATGAATTCAACATTTTCCTACATAAGGCCATGCCCGACCTGGGTGCGAGGGGTAACCTGGCTTATGTAGATGATGTCCTCATCAAAAGTTCCTCTGTGGAGGAACACATAGCAGAGATCCGTTTTGTTCTGACCCAGTTGAGGGCCGCCGGAGCAAAACTTTCCTTTCAGAAAGCACAGTGGTGTAGAACCCGTGTTAATTTCTTGGGGCATGAGATTACTCCTCAGGGCCTCTGTCCCCAGGAAAAGAAAGTGGAAGCACTTCAGAAACTGAAAGACCCCGCAACTCTGCGGGAACTAAGGAGCCTCCTTGGACTGACTAATTACAGCAGAAAGTTCATTGAGGGCTACGCAGAGATCACCAGACCCCTGATTCATCTCCTGAAGGGGGGGGTCAAGTGGGAATGGGGTCCAGAACAAGCCGAGGCGGTAAGACAACTCAAGAGAAGCCTCTCACAAGCGCCCTGCCTAGCTTACCCTGTCAGAAACAAGGAGTTCTTCCTGGAGACGGGGTTCTCTAATACGTGCTTGACGGCGGTATTATACCAAAAGCATGACAAGGTCAATAAAGTAATCTCCTATGCGAGCAAAACTTTATCCTCTGTGGAGGAAAAATTCAACGATTGTGAGAAGGCACCCTGGGCAACGGTGTGGGCATTGAAGAATTACCACCCGTTTATCCAAGGGGAACACATCTTAGTGGAGACTCCACACCAGCCTCTGCAATATCTCCAAAGTGATAGAATCCGGGCCGGAAATGTGAGTAATTCCCGAATTACTTTCTGGATTCTGTCAATGCAAGGCTTTCCTGTGGAGGTCAGATATGGCCAAAAACAAGAAGAGTCCCCTCGCGCAAGGTCTGGCTGACTTGCATGATTGTGCCAGAGAAAACTGTCTCGAGGACGAAAGTCTAAAAATAAAGGACAACATGGAGGCATACCTTAATTCCCCCCACAAAGTCTTTGAAGAGGACAAGTGTGAGGGAATGCCCACTGTCTATGTGGATGGATGCTTGTACCATGTTGACAACAACGGGGAGAAAGAACTGGTGGCTGGCGTAGGGAATGCATGGGTGAATGAGTCCCCAGAACCCTCCGCTGGATACAAAATTGGTCCCTGAAGTAGTCAGGTGGCAGAAATGATCCCGACCCCTTTGTGAAATCTTGGAACGAGATATTTGAACCGATACCACTGGATTATGATTACTAATACTTTAACCTGTTAAAGTTAATTCTAGGTAGAGCTGTGGACTGACTTGAGTAAGGATGATAGCCTGTGATAAAGTGTGGTGTGATTTGCATTATTAATGTCTAGTGAACTTTGAGAAGACTTATTGATGTAACCCTCATACCATTTAAAGTAAGTGTTGAGGTTGGATTTGTAGAAGTATACTTTGACTTTCATGGTTGAATCTGTAGTGGTATAGTGTACGTATTTACACTTCACATTTCATGGTTCAATCTGTAGCAATACAGAGTGAGTGTTTACACTTTGTGCTTCATGGTTGAAGCTGTAGTGGTATAGAGTGAGTGTTTATACTTCAAATTTCATGGTTCAATCTGTAGCAATACAGAGTGAGTGTTTACACTTTGTGCTTCATGGTTGAAGCTGTAGTGGTATAGTGTACGTATTTACACTTCACATTTCATGGTTCAATCTGTAGCAATATAGAGTGAGTGTTTACACTTTGTGCTTCATGGTTGAATCTGTAGTGGTACAGAGTGAGTATTTATGCATTGATTTTCATAGTTGAATCTGTAGTGGTATAGAGCTAGTGATCGAGCTTCATTGTTTAATCTGTTGTGGTATGGAGTGTGGGTTTGTACTTCATGTTTCATGGTTGAATATATAGTCGTATAGAGTGAGGGTTTTCACTGAAACTTTATTTCTACTCTTTGTAGACAAATATTAATAATAATAGTAATCTTAACTCTTTTATAAAAGAAAATGTTTGTACCATTTTATTTTAGTATTTTTTGCTGGGAGTATGTTGTATAGCATATAAGTGTATGTTGTATAACTGTGTTGTAAAAGTGCATGTCATATAAGTGTATGGTGTATGAGTGCACTAACCTATGAGTGCATGCCCTGTTTGTATGTCACGTGTATGGGTTGCATGTGGATTTATCACATTTGAGTGCATGTGTATGATGAATTTCACAATATGTATGAGTGTGTAGCAAATGAGTACATTCGAATGTGTTTTACTTCTGCGTATACATCGTATGTATTAATGTTGTATTTGTTGTAAGGAATCAGGAGTGAGAGTCGGACACAGGGGTATTATGGTGGTTGCTATAGACTCTTATTAAAGGAAAAAGGAGGTTTGATAAAAGGCCTATCTCGCCCTATCGCTGCTAGGGGTTTTCCTGCCTCAATGAAACTAAAGAATGTTGCTGTCTGAATGTCCCATAATAAAGAGTTCTCTGTCCTGTGTCCAAAATTCTAACCTGACCCTAACATGCAAATGCATGTAGTCTTTCAACTGGCCATCTGTATCATTTTCCAATGTTCCAACACAAAGTTCCAAAAAGTGCAAAAATAAACAAATCATCAAAGTTCCACAATTCTCAGGAGGGAGTACCCATGCTCTGAATTTCTCAAGTTTGATACAGCTCACAAGCACAGTTCTCTTTCTCAGAATATGCAACTTTCCAGTCCAGGTGGTATGGGTCCCTTCCCCTGGAATTCACCCATTGAAGTGGTTGTTTTTCCTCTTCTTGATTCTTATAGTTTATTCTTAATTGAGTGTGTGTCCCAGACTCACAATGACATTGCCTGGTATAATCTCCTACCAAGACTTTCACAATGTTCACTTTATAATTAGGTGCAGACCCCCAACTTGCAACAGGTTGCCTGGTATATGACTCAAGAAGCAGTTTGACTCATCGAGCCAATGTTTCCTCAATCCGCGTTCATCTGTTTCACTCCCTAATGTACTTGGCGTCCCAGCTCCCTTGCTTGGGTTTGCCCTGTGAATGTCTCAGTCTTTTCTCGGTATGCAGTATACACAAAAAGGCGCCCGGGTCTCCCAATTCCCCTATCTGTACTCACTGGTCTCTTGTGGCTGCTTCAGAATTCTCAGCAGCCTTTGGTGTCTACGATGGAGAACCTTCTCCTTTTTCTGGCTCTGGTCTCCGGTACTCACAATACTCATTGTGCCTTGGCCTCCACTCCACAGCATCTCTTGCTGCAGGCCTCTGTACGGAACACCTTCAACCTCAAAGATTCTCCTGACATGGCCAGTAGGAGATCTCCTGTCACCTTCTGCAGCTGGCTTTCTCCTCACTTACCGACCCGCATCGGGTATAGTGGACCCCATCTTCCTGGCAGTTTTAAATGTACCGGGACCAATCATATCCGTTTAACCACTAGAGCACCTCTCTAGTTCTGCAACTTTAGAGCTCTGCATTGCTCTAGTGCTCTTACTCGTCTCAGTTGTTTTGCAAAGAGTATAGGAAAGCACTCTACCAGAATATGCCGTACAGGTTTGGGAAATCAAAGGGTGTGTGCCATACCCTGAGTGAAAAGGGGGATACCATGTTCCTGCCAGAGAGTCTCCTTTCCTCCCATGAGGGTGTTCTCCTCCCATATGGTTCTCCCTCGGGCAGCCACCCTCGAGATTGGGATCAGGCAGTGGCTGCCCTTCCATGGACACATGGGAAGAGAGTTTCCCTGGAGAGGGAGCGATGACATTGCATATTCATCACAGTGTGTATGGTGAATGTTTGCATAGTATATGACTGGACATAGTGACATATGACATGTGAGAGGTGTATGTGTTGTGACATGTGAGTGTCTGGCATATAACTATGGTGTATGGCATAGGACACATGTGCTTATGGTGTATCAGTGGCATATGAGTGTTTGCTATGTGATGTGTGGCCTACAGATTTCTGGCATATGATTCTGGGGGTGTGTTATAGTGGAATATGGGGAGTGTATGTATGAATATATGTTGTGTGAGTATATCATGTGATTGTTTGGCCTATGAGTGTGTGATGAATGAATGTGCAGCAAAATCGTTTGTGGCATAAGAGTGTGGTGTTAGAGTGTGTGGCATGAGTGTATGTGGTGTAAGTGTCCATGGCATAAGAGTGTGCACTGTAAGAGTGTGTGCCGTAAAAGCATATCAGTAAGTGGTGTAAGAGCAAGTGGCATAAGTGTGCAAGAGAGTGTAGCATACGTGCATACGTGCATGCTGTATAAATGTGTGTATAGAATAAGAGCATGTGACATAAACATGTGTAGCATAAGGGCACATAGTCTAGGAGCATGTGTAATATGGATGAGTAGCGTAGGACCACCTAACATAAGAGCATGTTGTGACAAGTGCCAACATTGTATCCAGCCCTCATTCACCTGAGATCAAGAGTGACAAGACCAGCCCTGAACTATTCCTAAAGCCCCTGAGGAACAAGCGGTTAGGGACAATAGAACCCAAAGAAACAGTGTTGCGGACTCCATCTTCCAAGAAGCTTCAGGTTTAGAAACTCATTCCCCGCAGCGGGTTCCGAAATGTCTTTCAGGGATTCAGGGAGAGGTCTGCTATGCAAAAACATTAGCACATCCGGAGAGACCCCTTTGTCTACAGGTGCGGATACTCAAAGGAAAAACGTAACGTATCACAACCCCCCCTCCAGCAGCAGTGCTTGTGACGGAGAATGGTTTCTCCCTTCCCTGCAATACTTTCTTACTCCACCCAAAGGAACAATCATTTTACACAGGTGGGAATTTACTAGAGGTTTTCCTGTCCCTTGCGATGGCCCTTGAAAATCAGAAACTGACCAAACAAATGTCTGTGTGCGGGGGCAGGCAGGAGGAAAGGCAGACGCGGATCCAAAGGCAAACACCTACTCATCCACAAGCACCAAACTTAAAGAAATCCTAATTGTCTACAAGGCTTTTAAAGACTTTCGTCCCCAGGTTTAGAATAGGAAGCCAACCAATAAGAAGGTTTTTGTCAGCCAACGGGAGGATAAAAATAATAATAATTTGCATTTATATAGCACTACAAACCCCAAGGTATATGAGCACTGCTTATTATTACCCACGGTGTGTGGTACCTCGGAAGGATGAAAGGCTGAGTTTGGCCTTGCTGGGAATCAAACCTGTGACAGGCAGGCTCTGCACGGATGTCAAAGCGAGCGCTCTACTCACTGTGCTATCTGACCAGCTATAATAGGACAGCGAGGGCTTCCACTGAGGTTAAGATTGACAGACTCTGGGATGGGATCTGAGGAGAGCAGTTTGCTGAGAAAGCTCCAGGGCACCAGAAAAGGGGAGCAGCTTGAACCGCAGAAGAGTGGGCTCCAGGGAGGAAGATTGAGTGACGCAAAAACATAAATGAGAACCAGTGAAACTGAAGAATAAAAAGTTGTAAAATGTAATCCCAGGTGGGCATAGTATGGTTGTGCCCATTGCTTGATCATATGCCCTACACAATTGCACACCAAAGAACATACCACATCCATTAACTTATCCCAGCTCAGAGCCACCTGCCCCCACTGACTCACAGCCCACCCAAACACACAATTGCGTAACACAGTTTAATTGAGCAATGTAGTAGTTCAAAAAACATACATGACACGTGCATCGAAAAAAAAAACATACCAAAACATCACAGTAACTGCATTTAAATGACTGCGGTGCATAATGAAAGACTTGAATGAGCAGTATATAAATATTTAAAAAATCAAAGCAGCCTGACATGCAACTATCTCTTTCCAGGTCCACCTTCATCGGCAATTCAGAGTGTACCGTGCAAAGGTCACATTCTCATCTGATACTGAATTTGGAAAGTGTATTTAATTATTTTTTATACAAACATACACGCCAACAAAACATACAAACATGAAATAAAACACATACCTACAAGACACAAGTCAAAGTTATGCCTCTAATCACAAGTGCCGGTGTCGCAGGCAATGCTCACCGGCACCCACCCACATCCATAATAAACACAGACTCCACACCACAAACAGCTGAGGCACAAACATCCTATCAACAGCAGTATAATGACCCCTGAATACCTCTAAAACATAGCACTATTCAGGCAACTACAATACACACTCAGACAACACCAACATCCACAGTAGGACCAAAATAAAAACACATTTTAAAAAACACACTTTCATACACACATGCAGAAACACGCACACACATACAACGTTGATAACTTAACTTTCAGAAAAGGACACACTTAAAAATATTAAAAAAATGTACATTACGGGGCAAATAAGGTAGCAGATAAGGCTATACCCTCTTTAATTGTTAGAATGTCAGAAGCACATCTGGTGCATTTCAAGAGCACTTACAGCTCATTTACTTAGTTTGTGTAGAATAAATACACTTAAGTGCTTACGAACAGCCAACACTTCTACAAATAACATCATCAGGTCGAGCACATGAATGTAAGAATTATGTGTATGCGTAATAAGTATTCTTAACAAACGTTATCAGCTCGGTTTGCATAGGTAACACCAACCCCTATCTAACATGGTATGCTCTGATAATGGGTGGGGCATATGGCCGCCGGATTTATTTAAATTTGCATACAAAATGGAGGCTGCTATTCTTACAAGGATCGCAGCTCCGTTATCATAGGTGAGTGTAGCGGCCACACGGCGCTGGATCGCGGCGGTGAGGAGATCTTAGTTCCGTTATCATAGGTGAGTGTAGCGGCCACACGGCGCTGGATCGCGGCTGTGAGGAGAACTTAGCTCCGTTATCTAGGTGAGTGTAGCGGCCACACGGCGCTGGATCGCGGCTGTGAGGAGAACTTAGCTCCGTTATCATAGGTGAGTGTAGCGGCCACACGGCGCTGGATCTCGGCTGTGAGGAGAACTTAGCTCCGTTATCATAGGTGAGTGTAGCGGCCACACAGAGCTGGATCGCGGCTGTGAGGAGAACTTAGCTCCGTTATCATAGCTGAGTGTAGCAGCCACACGGTGCTGGATCGCGGCTGTGAGGAGAACTGAGCTCCGTTATCATAGGTGAGTGTAGCGGCCACACGGCGCTGGATCGCGGCTGTGAGGAGAACTTAGCTCCGTTATCATAGGTGAGTGTAGCGGCCACACGGAGCTGGATCGCGGCTGTGAGGAGAACTTAGCTCCGTTATCATAGCTGAGTGTAGCGGCCACACGGCGCTGGATCTCGGCTGTGAGGAGAACTTAGCTCCGTAATCATAGGTGAGTGTAGCGGCCACACAGAGCTGGATCGCGGCTGTGAGGAGAACTTAGCTCCGTTATCATAGCTGAGTGTAGCAGCCACATGGTGCTGGATCGCAGCTGTGAGGAGAACTGAGCTCCGTTATCATAGGTGAGTGTAGCGGCCACACGGCGCTGGATCGCGGCTGTGAGGAGAACTGAGCTCCGTTATCATAGGTGAGTGTAGCGGCCACACGGCGCTGGATCGCGGCTGTGAGGAGAACTTAGCTCCGTTATCTAGGTGAGTGTAGCGGCCACACGGCGCTGGATCGCGGCTGTGAGGAGAACTTAGCTCCGTTATCATAGGTGAGTGTAGCGGCCACACGGCGCTGGATCTCGGCTGTGAGGAGAACTTAGCTCCGTTATCATAGGTGAGTGTAGCGGCCACACAGAGCTGGATCGCGGCTGTGAGGAGAACTTAGCTCCGTTATCATAGCTGAGTGTAGCAGCCACACGGTGCTGGATCGCGGCTGTGAGGAGAACTGAGCTCCGTTATCATAGGTGAGTGTAGCGGCCACACGGCGCTGGATCGCGGCTGTGAGGAGAACTTAGCTCCGTTATCATAGGTGAGTGTAGCGGCCACACGGAGCTGGATCGCGGCTGTGAGGAGAACTTAGCTCCGTTATCATAGCTGAGTGTAGCGGCCACACAGCGCTGGATCTCGGCTGTGAGGAGAACTTAGCTCCGTAATCATAGGTGAGTGTAGCGGCCACACAGAGCTGGATCGCGGCTGTGAGGAGAACTTAGCTCCGTTATCATAGCTGAGTGTAGCAGCCACATGGTGCTGGATCGCAGCTGTGAGGAGAACTGAGCTCCGTTATCATAGGTGAGTGTAGCGGCCACACGGCGCTGGATCGCGGCTGTGAGGAGAACTGAGCTCCGTTATCATAGGTGAGTGTAGCGGCCACACGGCGCTGGATCGCGGCTGTGAGGAGAACTGAGCTCCGTTATCATAGGTGAGTGTAGCGGCCACACAGAGCTGGATCGCGGCTGTGAGGAGAACTTAGCTCCGTTATCATAGCTGAGTGTAGCAGCCACACGGTGCTGGATCGCGGCTGTGAGGAGAACTGAGCTCCGTTATCATAGGTGAGTGTAGCGGCCACACGGCGCTGGATCGCGGCTGTGAGGAGAACTTAGCTCCGTTATCATAGGTGAGTGTAGCGGCCACACGGCGCTGGATCTCGGCTGTGAGGAGAACTTAGCTCCGTTATCATAGGTGAGTGTAGCGGCCACACAGAGCTGGATCGCGGCTGTGAGGAGAACTTAGCTCCGTTATCATAGCTGAGTGTAGCAGCCACACGGTGCTGGATCGCGGCTGTGAGGAGAACTGAGCTCCGTTATCATAGGTGAGTGTAGCGGCCACACGGCGCTGGATCGCGGCTGTGAGGAGAACTTAGCTCCGTTATCATAGGTGAGTGTAGCGGCCACACAGAGCTGGATCGCGGCTGTGAGGAGAACTTAGCTCCGTTATCATAGCTGAGTGTAGCGGCCACACGGCGCTGGATCTCGGCTGTGAGGAGAACTTAGCTCCGTAATCATAGGTGAGTGTAGCGGCCACACAGAGCTGGATCGCGGCTGTGAGGAGAACTTAGCTCCGTTATCATAGCTGAGTGTAGCAGCCACATGGTGCTGGATCGCAGCTGTGAGGAGAACTGAGCTCCGTTATCATAGGTGAGTGTAGCGGCCACACGGCGCTGGATCGCGGCTGTGAGGAGAACTGAGCTCCGTTATCATAGGTGAGTGTAGCGGCCACACGGCGCTGGATCGCGGCTGTGAGGAGAACTGAGCTCCGTTATCATAGGTGAGTGTAGCGGCCACACGGAGCTGGATCGCGGCTGTGAGGAGAACTTAGCTCCGTTATCATAGCTGAGTGTAGTGGCCACACGGCGCTGGATCGCGGCTGTGAGGAGAACTTAGATCCGTTATCATAGGTGAGGGTAGTGGCCACACAGCGCTATTATTTGTTGCTGAGGACTACAGCATTTGCCAAGTATAAGATACTATTACCAGAGAAGGACCAGATCAAATTCAAGCCCTCACACTCACCCATAAATGTCTATCCAATACTGCCCCACGTTATCTGTCCTGCTTGATAACTAAACACCCACCTGCCAGTCCCGCCTGCGCTGCTTATCTTGGGCAATTAACCAAGCCTAGATACAAAAGACAAAAAGCAGGGGGCTCAAGCTTCCCTGTCATGGCAGCTAACTACTGGAATGCTTTGCCACTGGCTATAAGGTTGGACCCTGCCTTACTGTCATTCCATAAAAAACTAAAATCCTGTCTTTTTTTACGCAGGACTCCCAGCCACACTCACCACCTTCAAGCTACCTGGAAGCACTTGCATCCTACTATGAAAGTCACCACAAGACAAGGACCCATACTCTGAAGCACAACGCCCAACAAAACCCTGAGCGTGCACCAGCCCTGCCTTGCATCTCATGTAACCAAATTCTTAAGCATGCATTATCTGTGATCTGCATAACTGTAACCAAATCTTTAAGCTTGTTAAACATGTAACCAAAATCTTAAGTTGCTATCACGTAATTATTTGCTTAAGCATACATGACCTGTAACCATATTCATAAGCTTACGCGCCCAGATGCCTGAGGGTTAGGTGCGCAATACAAATGTAATAAATAAATAAATAAATAAAACAGGTGGGCGATATACAGGTGCTGCTAATTTGTTATAGGCAATTGCGATCGTGAGTGTATGGCGGAATATGCTTCCCTTATCTTCATGGGTGCAACTAAGAGTCACTGGGCTGAGGATGAGTTATATGTGATATTAAAAGTCAGGAAGATTTACCTTGCAATCTAATTGGATGATTAGTGTGAGTGGGAGCTGCACCCAGGTAAATGCAGTGTCAGCAATGCGTTGGTGCTTCATAGCACATCGCTCTGTTTGCAAGTGGTACATTATGCACCACATGGGCTAATTAGAATAATCTAAAAAGCTTTCGGAATAGAATTGGGAAGATGGTTGCACAATAAGGACTATGATGATTATGAAGTTGGTACATGATGTTTATTTTGTAGAACATAAAGGGATTAACCCGGTATTGAACTACCTTTGAAAACCACCTCAAATATTTGCAAGAAACAAAATTACATATTTTCGGGGTGAGTACAACATTTGGAGCAATGACTGATAGGAATCCATCCATGTGGTGGAGAACGATTTACATAAACTGTATTTGTGATGTATGTTCAGTTTGAAGCGATCGGTCCTGGACTTACAGAATTTGTTTGTATTTTGTCTCCTGTTTTTCTTTTTCTTTGTCTTTGAACCATATGACCCTTCCCTTCTCCAACCCCTTTTTGTCTGTCTTGCACACACAGATTCATTTTTTTTAACTCCCTGATTATGTAGCTCATGTCCGGTTTGGAAAAGGCCTAGGGCCGAAACACGTGTAAACCGAAGGGCATTATCAGCAATAAAAATAAATGACGCATTTTAAGAAGTGCCAATCAAATGTCTTTTACTTATACAACATATATACTGTTTATTAGCTGGACTTGATTATTTTATCAACACTTCCATGTGCTCAGTGCAGTCTTGCGTTAGTTATCAGTTTCTCCAGAGGGGCAGTGTATTGTGCCATGATCCCATAGCTTTGAAGCAGCTGCCTCAAATGATGTTCAAGTGTCACAATCACTGTTGTAATACACATTTCATATCCATATTTAAATCATCCTTTTCTAATGTGCAGGTTAAAAACTAGCACAGTTGATCCTACTTGCCTCTATTGTACCTCAAATTCCCCCAACATCTTGGCCTTTTCCATGTCCTTCTTGATGCATCTTTGGTGCATGTCCAAATCAATCCAAGATGATGTCAGCTCCGAAGCTCTAGACATGCTCCTTCTCCAAATTTCCTTTAGCAAAAATAAAACAGTTGATAATATTGTATTCTGTCCTTGAACCCTTGCATGTTTTTTTAATAAAAAGGGCACACTCTGGATGTTCTGATATCTTCAGACCTCACCCTTTCAATCCCTCTCACCACTCCTCTCTCCTGGAGTGATCACTTTCTCTTTTCCTCCCATCTCACCCTCTCTAACCCTCAGGCCAAGCCAACTCCAGCACTGCAACCTACCTTCTTGGTTATCCGACCCATGAAGCTTGTGTCAGTTGAGGCTTTTGCACCACTTTCTCACCCCCCTATCACCCTTTTGCCGACTCACACCCTGACACAGTCCTTTCCATGCTCCACTCTGCTATATCTGATACTCTCGATGTTCTTGCCCCTGTCATGAGGATCCACTTGAAGCCCAAAGCCAAGTGCAACACCTGGTATGCATCAGACCTCACCACCCTTAAATGCAAGTACAGGGTGGCTGAGAGGAAATGGCGTGCTTCCTGTACATCCTCTGACAAACTGGCCTGCTGCCTGCTCGAAAGGCAATGCCGGCTCTCTTTCTGCACCAAGAAGAGAGCCCACATCCTAGCCTGCGTCTCTGCGGCATCAAACAACTCTTTAAAATCTGCAAGGAGCTGGCCAACCCTACTGCAGTCTCTATCTTTCCTGTCCCATCCCACAACCTCTGCATGGCCCTGGCTTCTCGTTTCATCACTAAAACTCAGGACATCCTGTCTTCTCTCTCTTCCTCTCCCCCTCCTCCCTGCTCTTTCTCTGGCCCTTCTGTGGTCACCTTTCCTCCCTCACTGCCTTTCCCCAGTTCTCCTGAGACAAGGTTTCTAGACAAGTCTGATCTATGAAAGTCTCATCAAAACAGGTTCACCCCTGCTCCCCGCAAACCATCAAGGACCATATTGACACCCTGGCTCCTGCTCTGGCTGATTTCTGCAACCACTCCTTTGTCACTGGAGTCTTCCCCTCGCCCCTGAAGCACTCCCTTGTGCACGCTCTTCTTAAGAACCCCTTTGCTGACCCTTCCTGCCTGGCTAACTATCGCCCAATCTCCATCACTCCTTTCCTGGGCAAACTCTTGGAAAAGCTGGCCATCTCCCAGCTTAACCTTAACACTGAATTTGTTGGTTGTCCCCATGACCATCAGTCTGGCTTCAGAGTTGCCAGAAGCATGGAAACATCTCTCTTGAACTTCCGTGAAGACCTGCTCTCCAACCTCCACTCCAACACCCCCTGTGTCCTTATCTTACTTGATCTCTCTTCTGCCTATGACACAGTCCAACATGCCATCCTGCTCAACTGTCTCTGTGATAACCAGGCTATCACTGATCAGGCCCTGGCTTGGCTGACCTCCTTCCTCTCCGATCGACGCTCCCAGGTCCAACTTGGGTCCTTCCTCTCTTCTATCTCCATCTCTACCTGTGGTGTTCCCCAGGGGTCTAACCTCTCTTCCTGGCTGTTCAATCAATACCTGGCACTTTTGACCACTGCATTGCCGCTCTCTGCCCCAACTTTCAGTGCTATGCGGATGACACTGAACTCATTTTCAGGCTCCCTTCTGCCACCTCTTCTCCTTAACTCATCTCTGATGTCTGTCCACCATCCAGGACTGGTGTGCCGCCAATGACCTCTGCCTTAATGCCAGCAAGACTGAGATTCTCCTCCTCAGCACACCTGCTCCCTCCTTTCCTATCACTCTCTGGCCGGCCTCCATTGGCCCTCTTCCTGCTCCCACCTGTACAGCTAAAAACCTTGGGTCATCTTCGACTCCACACTTTCCTTCTCTCCTCACATCTCTGACGTCTCTAAGAAGTCACACTACCAGCTGCACCTCCTCAGAGGTATTCTTCCTTTCCTCTCCTTCCCCCAGAAGCTCTCTGTATCCAGAGTTCTGGCCCTCTCTAGGCTGGACTACTGCAACAGCCTCTTTCTAAATCTGCCTGCCTCTACTCTCCACCCTCTGCAACTCCTCCAAAAGAGGACTGCAAGACTTGTCCTTGGCCTCAAGCCCAGGGATCGTATTTCTCCAGGACTGAAATATCTGCACTGGCTCCCAGTGGCGGTGAGGATTACGTTCATAACCTTCTGCATTGTCCACAAGGCCTCTGGGGTCTGGGACCTCAATACCTTCAACCTGCTCATCCTAAATATCTTCCCTCACAAGCTTTTCACTCATCCACCTCCAACTCCCTCAGGGTGAGTCGCTTCTCCAAGCAGCGAGTTGGTGATAGATCTCCTACTTCTGCTGGGTCCTCCCTCTGGAACAGCCTCCCAGCCTCTCTGAAACATGAGGAGAACAATCTCCAGTCCCGGAAGCACCTCAAGACCTTCCTCTTTGCTTCTGCTTTCTCTCCTCCTCTTCCTTGCTGATCTCCTGGCTGAAACTTAAACTGCGCTGGTTACTCTCTGATCTCAGGCCCAGGTCCCCTGCCTGCCAGTTGCACACCTGCACTGCCCCTCTGGCAACTCTTGCACTCAGGACTGTTCTGCATCCCTAAAGCCCCGACTAGTACTTGACACCTGATGGCTGCACTTTTATTTAGTCTTTATTTATCTTACTGTTATCCTATGTACTGCACTGTCCCCTCCACTTTCTCACTGCACCTTTCCCATTCCCCCTCCCCTGCACTTGCGCAATCTCAACGTCACCTGGCCTAGTAGGATTGCGTGTCTGTCTTCCCTCTGTTCCCCCTCCCTTGCCTTGAAAACACTTGTGTATAGGCACGTTATAAATGCCATATAATATTATATCCAGCTGCTTGTGGCCTAATGAAAACTGATTTGCTCTATGCACTTGAATTGTAGACATTCTCAGTCTCAGTTGTGTTTTGGGCATTTGCTCAGGTAACATAATCTGTCATCCATAAAACTCCTTTGCCATTACATAGAATTACTTAACAAGTAAACAATACTTACAGGGTTCTAATCGGGCTAAACAACAATAGTGAGGAAAGACTTTAAGATGTTGTTGGCCTCTTGTGTGCATGCAATGTCAGAACCCTACTATGCTGTTATCTTGAGCGACTCCTTGCCCGAATGATTCACAAGTGCTATCCATCCAGTTTTTGCAAGTGTCAGGGGAGAAGGGGATTCTACTCGAGGGTCACAACTTACTAGGTTACTAGTGACAAAGAAGGCTTCATTCATGTGCACTCTCTCTTGAGTAATTGTGCACCTAATTATTCATGAATCACATTGGTATTAACAATGAGCACATGGCTGCCCTCCTGACCAGGTGTCAACTACTCTTAGTGTAAATCCTATATCTTCTATAGTTCTCTTCAATAAATGTATATTGAGAGACAACTGATAATCGGCACAATGCTTTCCTGGGTGCACCTCATGTTCACCCACTGATAAATGAGTGCATATTCTTATTTTGGTGAGTCTCTACTGAATATTTTATTTTTTGCAGATAATATCAAGGAAACCCATGGAAGGTGGAAACAAAACTCAGATTACCAAATTAATTCTCTTAGGATTCTCCTATCATCCTCAAACCAAGACTGCGCTGTTTGCACTGCTTTTGATAGTCTACCTAGTCGCGCAGATAGCAAACAGCCTTTTCATCCTCATGACTCTGGTCGATGCCAGTCTTCATGCACCCATGTACTTCTTTCTTTGCAACCTGGCATTTCTGGATATCTGCTATTCATCGATTAGTGGCCCAACATCATTGGCGGGCCTTCTGGTAAATACAACCACGATTACCTATTCTCGATGCATGACACAAATGTACCTGGCCTTGTCATTGTTTGAAATCGAGTGTTTCATTTTGGCAGTGATGGCGTGGGATCGCTACACGGCTATCTGTAAACCATTACATTACCACAAGATCATGAACCATAGAGCCTGTATCAAGGTGGCCGTCATCGCGTGGGCTGGTGGATTTCTTTTCTCTTCATCACCTGTGATCGTCTTTCCACTGCTGGACTTCTGTGGGCATAACACCATTGACCACACCTTCTGTGAAGCAGAAGCTGTGGTGCAATTATTTTGCGTAAAATTCAATTTCATTGACATTTTATTTCCTTGTCTGGCTTCTGTCGGTCTTATGTTCCCACTTTCTTTGATCATTTTCACCTACTTTCGAATCATCTCCACTATTTTGAAAATGCCGACAGCGGAGAGCAGGCACCGGACGTTTGCTACCTGTGGATCTCACCTGGTGGTTGTGACTCTCTTCTATGGAACAGCCATGGGGATTTACTTGAGGCCCAAGTCAAGTGTGTCATCGGAGGAGAACAAAGCAGCATCACTATTTTATTCCCTGGGGGTCACAGCACTTAATCCCTTCATCTATACCCTGAGGAACAAGGAGGTACACAGGTCCATGAGGAAACTTTATAAGCTGACCAAGTCCTAGAATAAAATCAGAAAATACATTTGGAATAGTTTCGGACCAGAGAGAGGCAGTGCTGTGAGAAATCTGCATTTATCAACAAAAACTGACCTTCCTTGAGAATCCAGATAAGTTTTCTAAGTCACTGTGCGCATGGTAACGCATTGCACTCTTGCATTTGGACCGAACACATGGTTATGAGACTCTGGGCATTTGGTAATAACCTACTTATGTCCCCGAGCAAAATATCTGGACAGGAAATGTCTCAATTGTGTTTAAAAATTTCAAACAGAAATATTGAGACCTATTTTGGAAAGATCTGATGGGGTCTTCAGACTTAATTGACTTGTTTTGGCAGATGGTATTCTCTTGAGTATTACTGTCGGGTGACAATCACAACCTCCCATATATGTCATCAGCTTATGCCTCTAGGACAGTGTGAGTGACCTCTATACATATTTCTACTGCTAGCAGCTGCCTTGACCTCCATCTCCCATTGAACAACCTGTCTGGCCGTCCTTTGTTATATACTCTGGAACACTCAACTGCTACACCCCCACTGGAGCCTGGTGCAAGAGACATGTTTGCTATCATAAGTGAAGATGTCTGTGAACCTCAGTTGCCAGGTTGATTGGAAGGGGAATTGCTGAGTGTTGGAATATATACAATCTACTGCAGCCCCTGGTGGGTTCAATTTAAGAGATTGCTCAGAAACACATGTGAAATTCACACATTGAGGTCATTAAGGTCATTGTACTTGGAGGACTTTAGAGAAATATGTGATTCTAAGTGTACTAGGATTTGAAGGTGTGTCTATCAACATCTGTATGTTGGGCTTGGTCCAGTTTATTTGAGCAAAATAGTTGTGCTCTGACTTTATCACAATCTTAAATGTAGAGGGTTTTAGGCAGGATGATGGTTTTAGGCAGGATGATGGTTTTAGGCAGGATGATGGTCTTAGGCAGGATGATGGTCTTAGGCAGGATGTAGGTCTTAGGCAGGATGTAGGTCTTAATTAGGATGTAGGTCTTAGGCAGGATGATGGTCTTAGGCAGGATGTAGGTCTTAGGCACGATAATGGTCTTAGGCAGGATGTAGGTTTTAGGCAGGATGTAGGTCTTAGGCAGGATGATGGTCTTAGGCAGGATGATGGTTTTAGGCAGGATGTAGGTCTTAGGCAGGATGATGGTCTTAGGCAGGATGTAGGTCTTAGGCAGGATGTAGGTCTTAATTAGGATGTAGGTCTTAGGCAGGATGATGGTCTTAGGCAGGATGTAGGTCTTAGGCACGATAATGGTCTTAGGCAGGATGTAGGTTTTAGGCAGGATGATGGTCTCAGGCAGGATGATGGTCTCAGGCAGGATGATGATCTCAGGCAGGAGGATGGTTTCAGGCAGGATGATGGTCTTAGGCAGGATGTAGGTCTTAGGCAGGATGATGGTCTTAGGCAGGATGATGGTTTTAGGCAGGATGATGGTCTTAGGCAGGATGATGGTCTTAGGCAGGATGTAGGTCTTAGGCAGGATGTAGGTCTTAATTAGGATGTAGGTCTTAGGCAGGATGATGGTCTTAGGCAGGATGTAGGTCTTAGGCACGATAATGGTCTTAGGCAGGATGTAGGTTTTAGGCAGGATGTAGGTCTTAGGCAGGATGATGGTCTTAGGCAGGATGATGGTTTTAGGCAGGATGATGGTCTTAGGCAGGATGATGGTCTTAGGCAGGATGTAGGTCTTAGGCAGGATGTAGGTCTTAATTAGGATGTAGGTCTTAGGCAGGATGATGGTCTTAGGCAGGATGTAGGTCTTAGGCACGATAATGGTCTTAGGCAGGATGTAGGTTTTAGGCAGGATGTAGGTCTTAGGCAGGATGATGGTCTTAGGCAGGATGATGGTTTTAGGCAGGATGTAGGTCTTAGGCAGGATGATGGTCTTAGGCAGGATGTAGGTCTTAGGCAGGATGTAGGTCTTAATTAGGATGTAGGTCTTAGGCAGGATGATGGTCTTAGGCAGGATGTAGGTCTTAGGCACGATAATGGTCTTAGGCAGGATGTAGGTTTTAGGCAGGATGTAGGTCTTAGGCAGGATGATGGTCTTAGGCAGGATGTAGGTCTTAGGCAGGATGATGGTCTTAGGCAGGATGATGGTTTTAGGCAGGATGATGGTCTTAGGCAGGATGATGGTCTTAGGCAGGATGTAGGTCTTAGGCAGGATGTAGGTCTTAATTAGGATGTAGGTCTTAGGCAGGATGATGGTCTTAGGCAGGATGTAGGTCTTAGGCACGATAATGGTCTTAGGCAGGATGTAGGTTTTAGGCAGGATGTAGGTCTTAGGCAGGATGATGGTCTTAGGCAGGATGATGGTTTTAGGCAGGATGATGGTCTTAGGCAGGATGATGGTCTTAGGCAGGATGTAGGTCTTAGGCAGGATGTAGGTCTTAATTAGGATGTAGGTCTTAGGCAGGATGATGGTCTTAGGCAGGATGTAGGTCTTAGGCACGATAATGGTCTTAGGCAGGATGTAGGTTTTAGGCAGGATGTAGGTCTTAGGCAGGATGATGGTCTTAGGCAGGATGATGGTTTTAGGCAGGATGTAGGTCTTAGGCAGGATGATGGTCTTAGGCAGGATGTAGGTCTTAGGCAGGATGTAGGTCTTAATTAGGATGTAGGTCTTAGGCAGGATGATGGTCTTAGGCAGGATGTAGGTCTTAGGCACGATAATGGTCTTAGGCAGGATGTAGGTTTTAGGCAGGATGTAGGTCTTAGGCAGGATGATGGTCTTAGGCAGGATGATGGTTTTAGGCAGGATGTAGGTCTTAATCAGGATGTAGGTCTTAGGCAGGATGATGGTCTTAGGCAGGATGTAGGTTTTAGGCAGGATGTAGGTCTTAGGCAGGATGATGGTTTTAGGCAGGATGTAGGTCTTAATTAGGATGTAGGTCTTAGGCAGGATGATGGTCTTAGGCACGATGTAGGTCTTAGGCACGATAATGGTCTTAGGCAGGATGTAGGTTTTAGGCAGGATGTAGGTCTTAGGCAGGATGTAGGTCTTAGGCAGGATGCTGGTCTAACCCTTAGGATGATGGTCTTACCCTTAGGATGATGGTCTCTAGGCAGCATGGTAGTCTCAGCAAAGATGATGGTCTTAGATAGTATTAGGTCAATAGACCCTTTTAAAAAAAAATACTAAGACAAAAAGGCCACTCTATGACCGCACAGAGTAGTCTTTCCATATCGAACTGTCAGTCCCTGCGACAAACACAATTGTGGGTAGGAGCTGACGGGTACGCCAGGACCCGGACGCTTCTTTGACAAGGAACAGGTAAGTTTGTGTGTGTGTGTGTGTATGTGTTTGCGTGTGTGTTGGGTGTACGTGTGTATTTTGTTTGTGTGAGGGAGGGGGGTTCTCGGGATGACACTCCCCTCTTTGGAGTAAAACCGGGAAGAGAGGGGGAGGTGGGGGTGAGTGGCGCTGGGGAGCATAGAAATGAGAATTTGTTTTTATTTATTGTTATAGTTGGAAAACAACCTTTCAATAAATGAGAAAACATTTAATTACATTACAATTTTACAATACTGTTGAATAAAGAAAAGAATAGAAAAAATAAAATAGACATAAAATAAACATGTACAAATAGTCCCATAAAACATGTACGTATCAAAAAATATTCTGTGTAGAAAAATGATGTTTTAACATAAAATACACACAATGATTCTTGCTTAAATCTAATCATCTAGGATAAAAGTAAACATAGAATAATAGAAGGTACCGTTTCTTCTTTACAATAAGATGAATTTAGCTTTCTCTCTCTCTATAAATTAGTAATCACTTGTCAATTTCTAAGAAGATTATGAATCTCGCAATGGCTATTTGTACCATTGGCAAAATGGTATGAAAGAGTTTGCTCCATAATTTGTCTGATGTCAAATCTCTGTAGCATTCAAATTGTGCCTTGCATAACACATTGTGCTGATGTACCAACTTTGGACATTCATTTAATAAATGCTGTAAAGTTTCAGTTTGATCTTGAATGCAGCAGAAACAACCGAAGTTCTCACATTCCAAAATGTGATGTCGCCGAGCTTGAGGTTTAACCTATAACGCAAAAATGTCTTATAGGTTTCCAGAGTGCATATCCAGTCTGATTACCATAGCTTTAATCTGCCTTTGTTTGGATTCAAAATGAGTAAGTCTTCTGAGATTCTGGCTGTATTCATCACAGTGATCACATGGTTCCTCCATTTTTGGGGAAAACCTTCATTTGAGTTAAGCATGTATTTTTATATTTTAGCCAACAAGAGATTCGATTGCCATAAGAAACTCCCTATAGAGATTAAGAATTGTCCATGCGTATAGTGCATATACAGATGGTAAGCCTAGTTCAAATCTTAAAATGCACATGGTCTGACTTTTGGGAAGACTCAGAACATGCATCCAAAAGAAGCCTTCCATTTTTGTCCCATGGTGCATAGTTTTGCACAGTTTAGTTTCTGAGCCGTACAAAATGATTGCTGTGACTTTCTGCATGTAAAATGTAACCAAAGATGAGCAAGAAAACCTTGCTTGTGATATCAGAGTGTGAGATGTCGTTGTTCGGATATTGGCTTGTAGATTCATGAGGTATGGTTGATCTAATGAATGTTAATTCCAAGATATTTATATTGCTGTAAAACATCAACATTACTCCCATTTAAGTGCCATTTGGTGCTCTGTATCTTCTTAGTCCCCTTCAGGATACAACATAGAATTTTGGTCTTTTCTACGTTTATTTGCAGTAAGTTGGTTTCAGCATCTGTTTCCAATGCAGTTAGCAGACTCTGAAGGCCCCTTGGGGTCTTCGATAACAAATCAAGGTCCGCGTATAGAAGCCACGCTATCGGAGATGTACCTAGCCGAGGAGGGTCTGATTGTACCTCTGCAAAAATGTTTCCCATGTCAGCTACATAGTCATTAAATAGCATGGACGCTAATATGCATCCTTGTTGTAAGCCAGAGTATGTAAGTATAGGGGCCAGAAGATGGCCTTCCATCGTCAGCCTTATTCGAATAGAGGTGTTTTGATGATGTTGTGTAACTAGGGCTAACGGATATTGCGGGCATGCTGCTCTGGCCAGTTTGGATAGTAATAATGTCCTACTCACAGAATAAAAAGCCGATTTGAAAGCGACATAAGCCATATATATGTTTAATGTGTTGAATGTGTTGTTGAACTGCTGTTATGATGGTTAGATGAATTTCTGGACCAAGTCCTGGAATAAACCCTGTTTGGTGAGGATCATTAAGATTGTTCTGAGTAATCCACCGGTTAAGCTCTCTCAAGATGAATCTAGAAAAGAGTTTACCCGGCAGTTTACCCGGCACATCCAGCAGTGCAATGGGGCAATAAGTGCCAGGACATTGCTGATTGCCTCTCTTAAATATCAGAACTATCGTAGATTTACCCCACAATGCTGGTATTACTTGGGATTCAATAATCTTCCCATGAATTTGATTTAATATTAATGCCCACGATTCAGGGTTGGCCTTAAGTATAGAATTAGACAGTCCATCTGGGCCCAGTGCTCTAGAGTTCAATAGTTTGGATATATAAAATATAATATCCGCAAGATCAAACTCTAGTAACCGCTTGGTCTTGGACATAAAAAGGATGAACCCATGTCTGCTCAGATACAGCATTAATCTGCAGAGAAAGCTAAATGTGTTGGAAGTAAACGCCAGATAGCTCCTGAGATCTTAGAGGGAAGAGCCCGTAGCATATTCTCTCCATCCTGTTGATAGATATACAACTTTCTGGATGTTACCCACTTATTATATTTCATTTTCAATTATTCAATTTGTAAATGTTGTTCTGGTGGAGAGGGATTTTTAAGACTCCTAATTGCTCTGTGAAGTCATTTTTGATGTTTAAGATGAGGATCAAAAGGATGTTTGTGTTTAAACATGTGCTTGGATGACCTTGGTTGTTCTTCTGTAAAGAGTTGCAGTGCTGCAACATATTGGCCATCAGAATTTATTGTGACAGGATTTCCAGCTACTCCATTTCTTAAGCAATGGTAAAGATCATGAAGTTGTTCTAAAGACCATCGCAATCTATTTTGCCCTGATGATACTGCTAGCCTGAAATTCAGATGTTCGTCTTGGTGAGATTAATCTGCTGACTTCCATGTCCACGAAACAGTCAATTGATGATGGTCACTAACGTGCTGTTTTCGTACAATGAAATGATCTATACATGAAAACGTGAGGCGATCAGTATACATGTAGTCAATGATGGCTTTTTGATGAGAATGACGCCAGGTGGAATTGGCAGGGAAGCGCACCATTGAGCATTAACAATTGTCTGTTGCTCATAAGATTAGTCTACCTTCGCCGTGCTATAGTATCGTGATGAATTTCAGATGATAGATTGTGTATATTCAGATCGCCTATAATAAATGTTGCTGTGATTGTTGTGCCAAATGCAATTTTGTCAAGCAGACATTCCTTGCCCGCTATGAAGGAGTCATCAGAGATGCTGGCATGATTCCAGTATATATTTACTAGAGCTATTATATGAGTGTTAAAGATATTGCGAACAAGCTGAGTGAACTGATTGGGGTTCAGCCCATTTGGTCATACAAAGACCAGATGAGATTTTAGAGACAATGAGTAGAGCCGCCATGGGCCTTCCTTTGGACTGGTGCATGACTGGTATAGTTAGAAAACTAAAATCATTCCAAATAGGTGTTTCCGTAAACCATGTTTCTTGCAGGGCTATAATATCAAAATGACTAAGATCAAGAGACTCATTGATCATTAAATGGCTATGGCCACAGGTTTTCCCACTAAGCAGTCTTAACGTCTATTCATTATGGATTTTTAATGGTTATGAAATGGGCGTGAATCATGAGCCATCGTTTCTCTTATTAGAAGAGAGATGCCCTTCACACCGTTCATAAGTTGGTCTTTGCATGGAAGTCGTTTTGAGGTTCAATTCAGAATCTACTTGATTAGGATTACTGCAGTATTCACGCTGATTTCTCGAACCAGAAAGAATTTCTTGAGATGATTCGTAAGCATGGGTAAAACCCCGGTCAAAGAGAGACCACCTTGCTTGCCAAATCAAATTGAGGACTACACCAGATTGGATCCATATCCTAACCGAAGAGAGATTTGATTTGTGTAGAAACTCAACTTGATTTATGTCTGTAGAAGACAAATCTTCTAAACTCGGAATTTCAGCGAAAATGTTTAATATAGATGTTCTTTTTAAACCATAAGTGTCAAATGGATGATATCTACATTGCATTATTAGGGTATGAAAATGTGAAGTAGAACTCCGTCCATTATTAGATTTGGTGTTATTGTTATTATGCAATATCTTTGTTCTATGGTCATTTTTATCAATAGGTTGTATAAGTTGTGCTTGTGCACAAGTAGGTGGCTGAACAATGTGCATAGATTGTGAGGCATTGGGTTTTGGAGCAGGTGTAAGTTTATGAATGTAATGGAGCATCGATCTCTCTACTTCTAACATTCTGTGAGTTGATTTGGTGCTAGGTGTGCTCAGGATATTAGGGTCTCTGCACGGCGAGACAGAGTTTTTTGCCTTAGTGGGTGAATCTATATTCACTAAGTCCGACGTGACTGCTATAAAAGTGTCAGCAGTGTGATTCGGGGTAACAATTTTAGACGGGCACAGGTGATTCTGTTCAGTGCCATAACCTCCCGTTGCCACTGATTCACCAGTTGGTTGTTCTAAATTTATAATTGCGGGGATGGATTCTATAGTGACGTCGCTAAGATAAGGTAGCGATGTTATGATATTTGTCTCTACAGTTAGACTTGCTTTTGTGGTCTCAACCGATAAAAGAGTCTAATATCAACTGACACTGATTGAGCTCTCGCTCGGGTCAGAGAAAATGTGATTATTTCAATTTTTGTAGGCCTTTTAAAAGCGGCCGGACTAAAACGATCTTTTGGCAACCTACAAAAATTGAAATAATGACATAGAACCTCTTAGACAGGTTAATTGTTTTAGGCAGAATGATAGTCTTAGGCCTTAGGCAGGATGATGCTATAATCCAGGAGCAGGAGGATAGTATAGTCTTAGGCAGGATGATAGTCTTAGGCAGGAGGATGTCTAAGGCAGGATGGTGGTCTTAGGCAGGTTGATGGTATCAGGCAGGATGATGGTCTCAGGCAGAATGATGGTCTCAGGCAGAATGATGTCTAAGGCAGAATCGTGGTCTTAGCCATTATGATGGTCTCCAACAGGATGATGGTCTCAGGCAGGATGATGGTCAAAGGCAGGATGATGGTCTCAGGCAGGATGATGATCTCAGGCAGGAGGATGGTTTCAGGCAGGATGATGGTCTCAGGCAGGATGATGGTCTTAGGCAGGATGATGGTCTTAGGCAGGAAGATGGTTTTAGGCAGGAAGATGGATTAGGCAGGATGATGGATTAGGCAGGATGATGGTCTCAGGCAGGATGATGGTCTTAGGCAGGATGATGGTCTTAGGCAGGATGATGGTGTCAGGCAGGATGATGGATTAGGCAGGATGATGGATTAGGCAGGATGATGGTCTCAGGCAGGATGATGGTGTCAGGCAGGATGATGGTGTCAGGCAGGATGATGGTGTCAGGCAGGATGATGGTCTCAGGCAGGATGATGGTCTCAGGCAGGATGATGGTCTCAGGCAGGATGATGGTCTCAGGCAGGATGATGGTCTTAGGCAGGATGATGGTCTCAGGCAGGATGATGGTCTCAGGCAGGATGATGGTCTCAGGCAGGATGATGGTCTCAGGCAGGATGATGGTCTCAGGCAGGATGATACTCTTAGGCAGGATGATGGTCTCAGGCAGGATGATGGTCTCAGGCAGGATGATGGTCTCAGGCAGGATGATGGTTTTACGCCGGATGATACTCTTAGGCAGGATGATGGTCTCAGGCAGGATGATGGTCTCAGGCAGGATGATGGTCTCAGGCAGGATGATGGTCTCAGGCAGGATGATGGTGTCAGGCAGGATGATGGTCTCAGGCAGGATGATGGTCTCAGGCAGGATGATGGTCTCAGGCAGGATGATGGTCTCAGGCAGGATGATACTCTTAGGCAGGATGATGGTCTTAGGCAGGATGATGGTGTCAGGCAGGATGATGGTCTCAGGCAGGATGATGGCCTTAGGCAGGATGATGGTGTCAGGCAGGATGATGGTCTTTGGCAGGATGATACTCTTAGGCAGGATGATGGTCTTAGGCAGGATGATGGTGTCAGGCAGGATGATGGTGTCAGGCAGGATGATGGTGTCAGGCAGGATGATGGTCTCAGGCAGGATGATGGTCTCAGGCAGGATGATACTCTTAGGCAGGATGATGGTGTCAGGCAGGATGATGGTCTTTGGCAGGATGATGGTCTCAGGCAGGATGATGGTCTCAGGCAGGATGATACTCTTAGGCAGGATGATGGTGTCAGGCAGGATGATACTCTTAGGCAGGATGATGGTCTCAGGCAGGATGATGGTCTCAGGCAGGATGATGGTCTCAGGCAGGATGATGGTCTCAGGCAGGATGATGGTCTCAGGCAGGATGATGGTCTCAGGCAGGATGATGGTCTCAGGCAGGATGATGGTCTCAGGCAGGATGATGGTCTCAGGCAGGATGATGGTGTCAAGCAGGATGATGGTCTTTGGCAGGATGATACTCTTAGGCAGGATGATGGTGTCAGGCAGGATGATGGTGTCAGGCAGGATGATGGTCTCAGGCAGGATGATGGTGTCAGGCAGGATGATGGTCTTTGGCAGGATGATGGTCTCAGGCAGGATGATGGTGTCAGGCAGGATGATGGTCTCAGGCAGGATGATACTCTTAGGCAGGATGATGGTGTCAGGCAGGATGATACTCTTAGGCAGGATGATGGTCTCAGGCAGGATGATGGTCTCAGGCAGGATGATGGTCTCAGGCAGGATGATGGTCTCAGGCAGGATGATGGTGTCAGGCAGGATGATGGTCTTTGGCAGGATGATACTCTTAGGCAGGATGATGGTGTCAGGCAGGATGATGGTCTTAGGCAGGATGATGGTCTCAGGCAGGATGATGGTGTCAGGCAGGATGATGGTCTCAGGCAGGATGATACTCTTAGGCAGGATGATGGTTTTAGGCAGGATGATGGCCTCAGGCGGGATGATGGTATCAGGCAGGATGATGGTCTCAGGCAGGATGATGGTCTCAGGCAGGATGATGGTTTTAGGCAGGATGATGGTGTCAGGCAGGATGATGGTCTCAGGCAAGATGATGGTTTTAGGCAGGATGATGGTTTTAGGCAGGATGATGGTCTCAGGCAGGATGATGGTTTTAGGCAGGATGATGGTCTCAGGCAGGATGATGGTTTTAGGCAAGGTGATGGGCTTTGGCAGGATGATGGTCTCGGCAGGATGATGGTCTTAGGCAGGATGATGGTTTTAGGCAAGATGATGGTTTTAGGCAGGATGATGGTTTTAGGCAGGATGATGGTCTCGGCAGGATGATGGTCTTAGGCAGGATGATGAATACGGCTAGCAAAGGGTTGTTGGACTCCTGAGGTAGCGGAACCAATGTCTGCAGTATGTGCATTTAGCCCAAAATGGATTAAAGCTGCTACGAACGGGAAGTCCAACACACAACCACATTTTGGCCACCAACAGCAATGTAGATCAAAGCAATCCCCAGTAAGCGCTTACCATAAGAAATGATAATGCTATTCAGCCTAATGTTTGACCAACTTTTAATGTTTACAAACATATATATACCGCTGTGCTCATGTTGTTAGTAATGTGCAATATGTGCCTTTATACCTATTGTTCAAATCTGGTGGTTAACCACATCATTCAAATAGATACTGTCAACTACATGGCCATGAGTTTCGCCCTCATGGGCTTTATCAAGGCTATGTCTGATATTATTCAAGTCTGGCTATTAACCACCAATAATTCAAATACATACTGCCGCCATATCAATTGCTCATATGTGAAGAATGTGTCTAGAAAAAACCAAACAGTAAAGAGAGGAACATTGGTTGGAAATTACTCGACTTACATAATTTAGGTCAACGCCTACAAGCAAGATGCCTGGCCCTTTCACATAATAAAGGTTATTTAGACCTAAGAGGGTTTCTGTATGCTACTCCATATTCAGTGGTGCATAAGTGCATATATTGTGTATTTCCAATAAATGGAGCTATTTTCATCTGAGAAAGAAGGAATACGAGTTAGAATCTGTGAGTGAATAAATACTAGTGTGTTTACTCTCTTGTGATTTTTTAGGCATTCTATTGTTCTTATTTTGTTAAATATTATTCAGCGTCAAGTCCTTGGGGGCAATAATAAAGTATACAAGAACCCAATTGATTGGTGTATTGTAATATATATATATATATCTAACCACCCTCATGGTCTTTACTTATATAATGGGGATATTCCCAAGTGCAAAGAGTCCTGCTCGGGTGGCGTGCCACGTGTAATGTGTGCCGCCATTTTGAAAAGCTGTTTGTGTAGTCCTACTGATGTCATTATGCATTAGGCGTGTAATATGGGCACCGCTGATCATATTAGTTCATTGGGGATCTCGTGATACCGTGGTCGCACAATAAACCCTCAGTGTCTATCTGTAAATATGTTTATATATGTAATTGTTATGGCATTAAGAATTATTGAACATTTAATGGAACATGGCAATCTTAAACAAGATTACTCTTGAATGTAATCTATGTTCAGATTCGCATTACTAACCAGTCACTTTGTTTGATAGCAATTGCAATCATACTAAGATATACTTGATCATTTAATTGAAAGTGAAAGAGAAAATATTTACCAACATATCAAAATGTGTACCTAGTATTGTTTTTGATATTCCAAGATCCTCTTAACATTGCAGGCATAATACAAACCTATGGCAAAACACTCCTGATTCATGGAATTATTTGTGTGAAAAATGCAAATTTGCGCACCTTTCTGCCTGAAAATGCCCATACTTCAAACAGGGATTTTCGGGCAGAAAGGCGTGCAAATCTTCGTTTTTCATGCAAATAATTCCATGAATCAGGCTGCTTATCTTATTGGTTGGGATAATGAAATCAAATGAGCGGTCGCTGGTTGGACCCTTAAATTGTGTCTGCCCAATATTAAAATAAAAAATGTGGGCCTCCATCTCTGCACCAGCTAACACAAATGTCCACGTGGGTGTGTAGCTGATGTGTTAATACAAATAAAATCCTCTGGTAGCAGTGTGCTGTGCCAATATTATGCAGTTCCAAGTTGAGCATATAGTTTTCCAAATGTATCCTTAGTCTTGTCTGAATTTACTTAGTTCAGAGTTGAGGTTTTCCAAATATGTCCTTAATGTTGACTAAATTAACTTCATTTAGAATTGATCTGATAGTTGCCCTCCTTTTAATGATAATTATACACAAAATAAATGTCCTTAATAATAATAGATTATCCTTGTTTGGGTTTTCATTGTTAGTAACTTCTTGTCCTCAACTCACCCATGGGGGTTCTTGATCAAATTATTGTTGACAATGGTTTGGATTCTCTTTATAATGTGACATACCCTTGGTATGGGCTAGAAACTGGATTAAGTTCCCCAGCTTCTCTCATAAAAACAAATGCAAATCCTAACCATTGTCAACACTAATTGGATCAAGAACCACCGTGGCTGAGTTGAGCACAAGAAGTTACTAACAATTCTAAATTAAGTTATTTTAGACAACACCAAGGCCACATTTGGAAAACTATATCCTCAAATTGTAACGGCATAATATAATTGAAAGTGGCACAGCACACTGCTATCAGAGGATTTTTATTTGTATCAACACATCAGCTACACACCCACGTGGACATTTGTGTTGGCTGGAGATTGAGCTCCACATTTTTCAAAATATATTATTGAAAAGCGCTGTTGTTACCTAGTGAGAAAGGTTTCAGTTCCACAATATTTATGCTTCAGTAGTAAATCCTATAGAAATACTTCCAGTTAATTGTCTGTATTAAGACCCAACGTGGCCGTCCTGAATCTACAAATATGAAGGGGAATATGAAAATATGTGTGAATACATTCAGCGTCCTAAACATGCACGTAGATACACGCTGTGGAAGTCCCTATGAAACTGTATGTAGAAAGCAACAAGCAGCCCTGTGTAATAAAGGGTTAATATAATTATAATTGTTCTTTTATAAAGCGCTTAATACCAGCAGGTGGTTTCTAAGCACGGGATCGGGACCCAAACCTGTGTTGTGGTGTGTTTTCTTGCTTCCAAGACAAATGTGTTTCCCCTGAGCTATCCGTTCTCACTAAAGGGTTTCCAGCATAGGTCCAACAAGGCCCCAGTAATCATGCTTTAGTTAGACTCTAACACATACCTTGTAGATAGACATAAACATCTACTCTTAACCTAAACCAGCAGCAACTAACACCAGTAGAGAAATATAGCAGAAGTGTTTATAGTGTTGAATAAATGATCGCCACTGCACTGCATTAGCTGAATACAATATATGATATGATATGGCATTCATTAGGAGTCTGTACAAAAGTATAGGCATTTTTGTAGGCGCCAAGTTTTAGTTAGCTTCCCTCGACTCGAAGCAAGAAAACGTCCCCATCACCCCTCAGCACAGATCATGATAGTCCCTCACAGAAAGGCACACAAGCATTCCAAGTTGCAACTATTCATACAGTGAAAGGTTGAATGCTGCGCAATGATTGGTCAAAGCAATGGGGGCAAAAGCTTTCCAAGGGTTTAGTTTGTGGTAGTGAAGTCACACAAGAGCAACAAGAAAAGATGCTAAGCCCCAGATAGGTCCTCTTCAGACACTGTCACTGCCTACATTATCACCCTACCACCCTGTGCCCCATCTCTATGCATTCACTGCCCGCTCCTGTCCCATGCCTGCGAGATAGGTGCACTTCAGACACTGTCACTGCCTGTATTATCATCTTACCACCCTGTGCCCCATCTCCATGCATTCACTGCCCGCTCCTGTCCCATGCTTGCAAGATAGGTCCACTTCAGACACTGTCACTGCCTACATCATCATCCTACCACCCTGTGCCCCATCTCCATGCATTCACTGCCCGTTCCTGTCCCATGCCTGCAAGACAGGTCCACTTCCGACACTGTCACTGCCTCCATTATCAATCTACCACCCTGTGCCCCATCTCTTTGCATTCACTGCCCACCCCTGTCCCATGCCTGCAAGACAGGTCCACTTCAGATACTGTCACTGCCTACATTATCATCCTACCACCTTGTGCCCCATCTCCATGCATTCACTGCCTGCTCCTGTCTCATTCCTGCAAGACAGGTCCACTTCAGACACTGTTTCTGCCTGCATTATCAACCTACCACCCTGTGCCCCAACTCCATGCATCCATTGCCTTCTGCTGTCCCATGCCTGCAAGACAGGTCCACTTCAGACACAGTCGCTGCCTGCATTATCAATCTACCACCCTGTGCCCCATCTCCATGCATTCACTGCCTGCTCCTGTCTCATTCCTGCAAGATAGGTCCACTTCAGACACTGTTTCTGCCTGCATTATCAATCTACCACCCTGTGCCCCATCTACATGCATTCACTGCCTGCTCCTGTCTCATTCCTGCAAGACAGGTCCACTTCAGACACTGTTTCTGCCGACATTACCAACCGACCGCCCTGTGCTCCATCTCCATGCATTCACTGCCTGCCTACATTATCATCCTACTACCCTTTGCCCCATCTATATTAATTCACTGCCCGTTCTTGTCCCAAGCCTGCACGACAGGTCAACATCAGACACTGTCACTGCCTGCATTATCAACCTACCACCCTGTGCCCCTTCTTCTTGCACTCACTGCCCGTTTCCTGTCTCATGCCTGCAAGACAGCTGTACTTCAGACACTGTCACTTCCTGCATTATCATCCTACAACCCTGTGCCCCATCGCCAGGTATTCACTGTCCGCTCCTGACCCATGCCTTCGAGATAGGTCCACTTCAGACACTGTCACTGCCTGTAGGATCAATCTACCACTCTGTGTCAAATCTTCATGCATTCACTGCTAGCTCATGTCCAACGCCTGTAAGACAAGTCCACTTCAGACACTGTTACTGCCTCCATTATCAACCGACCGCCCTGAGCTACATCTCCATGCATTCACACCCGCTCCTGTCCCATGCCTGCAAGACAGGTCCACTTCAGACACTAGTGGGCCTCATTACACGGACGGCGGTGGACCAAGGTGCTATTAGCACCTTGGTCCATGCCGGTAAAATACCGGCACCGCCTTGGTGGAAAGGGGAATTACCACCCTATTCCAAGGTTGGTGGGGCGGTAATTCCCCCTTCCCCCATTGCCCTTCCCCATTCCCATTTTTGCCCCATAGGGCATAATGGGAATGGGGAAGGTGCTAATTACGGCACCGCAAATTGCGGTACCGTAATTAGCTCCCTGGTCCCTTTGCGGGTTGGTTTTTAATTCCTGCAAAAAACAGGCGTTAAATTCTCCAACCCGCAAAGGGACCTCGTAGTAAGTCAGTAAGGGTTAACGGTCACCGGTACCATTAACGGTGACCGTTAACCCTTACCGCCGTCCATGTAATGAGGCCCACTGTCACTGCCTCCATTATCAACAGACCGCCCTGTGCTACATCTCCATGCATTCACACCTGCTCCTGTCCCATGCCTGCAAGACAGGTGCACTTCAGACACTGTCACTGCCTGCATTATCAATCTACCACCCTGTGCCCCATCTCCATGCATTCACTGCCTGCTAGTGTCTCATTCCTGCAAGACAGGTGCACTTCAGACACTGTCACTGCCTACATTATCATCCTACCCTCTTGTGCCCCATCTCCATGCATTCCTTGCCCGATTCTGTCCCATGCCTGCAAGACAGGTCCACTTCAGACAATAACACTGCTTGTATGATCAATCTACCACTCTGTGCCCCATCTCCATGCCTGCAAGACCGGTCCACTTCAGACAGTTTCACTGCCTACATTATCAACGGACCATCCTGTGCCCCATCTCCATGCATTCACTGTGCAAAGGAAAAGGGAGGCGTCATTGTTCCTCATTGCCACTGACGATGTCCATTTAATTGTTAATAAATATACAGAGTGTCCTGATGAAATAGCTCTAGAAATACTAAAATATAACTTTTTAACCTTCCAGTCTAATTATGTTGCCTGTGCTGGGGGCGTGTGAACTGGAGAAAGAAAAGCAGCTCCTACTCATTAAATGAGGGCATCTGTGGGGTTCATCTCAGGAGCTTTTCTCTTGTGAATGTGTCTAAGGGCTAATTCCAAAGTGTGAGACATGGAACAGTGAATGCTCCAGGGGCAAGTCCTCAGAGACCCCCTGATCCCGCTTCAGGGATGTGGCGATGAGGGTACAGTGGAGGCTTGGCACAGATGGAGATGTTCTTGATGCAGCCCTGGTTCCTTCAAATACCAGAGGTATTTCAGTGCAGAGAGGCGAGGGGCAGCCCTCCCAGGCATGGGGTGCTGCTAGCTTGTCCGTGGTGGAGGGTCTGTATTGAGATCAGGGGGGTATCTCTCCCCGGAATGCAGTGGGCGTTATTGGTCAGCAGTAGAGTTCCTATTCTGGACGGTCATCAGCACCCTCCTTGGAATGGGTCCCTGTCTAGGTATATTTTCCTGTGAATCCCAAGTGCTCGGCAAAGAGTTTCACTGTGAACTTTCACACACTGGATGGAGATCTGCAGCCGGCAAAGAGACAACTGCAAGGTGAGGGTCTTGAAGGAGGGGTCGTACATTGGCAATGTGGCTAAAGTGGGCCCATCCATCAAGGAGGTGAAAAAGTGAGGACATATAGTTTATTTCAATGAACACTAATATACACAAATCATTTAAAAAAAGAAACATGAAAATTATACAAACACATTTGTGAAGATAAAAGACAATTAAATTACAGATCTCCTAGGACATTACATATACAGAAGAACATTTCATTGCCGGTAGAGGTATCCGATGTGTTCATTTGAAGATGTCATAACAACGCCTCTTCAAAGTCTTTTATACTTTTGGTGGTCAATCTTTAAACTGCCTTCACTCGCGGGAATACAGTTCCTAAGTATGCTATCAAGGCAAATGTAGTTTTGTCATTTCCCCCTTTATATATGTACTCCCACCAGTAGGATATATTCCTGGATGGTGTAGCGGATATTAGACCCCCGAGGTGTTTTGATCGCTGGGGTATAAGCTTAGGACAGAATAGAAGCAGATGTTGAAGTGTTTCTACCGGTGCTTTGCAAAGTCTACATTCTCTAGTTCTGTCGAGGGTCTCCTCCTCGAATGTAACATCTGATTGGTCGGTAGGTGATTTAAACTGAAGTGTAGAAAAAGGTCACAATGTTTTGAGCTAGGACATTTTTTCCAATATTTTGGGATGACATTTATTTACTGGTCTTATGTCTTGGTCTAGGTTTTTGAGATGTCTAATGTGTGTAGTTAAACTCAGTATTTCTGTGTGGGAATCAACATTTTTCTAAAAAGTAAGTGATCTGCATGTGACATGTATGGCGTTTGGCAAATTCATAACTCACAAATTTGGTGCAGAGTGCTGCGAAACTCGCGAGGCACCTGTGGATGGTTGAGTCATTCTGTGCAACATCTTCATGACCCCACCCTGGTCTCTCCAGTGCTGAGTGCTGCGGCACCCGAGCAGCACCGGTGGATGGTTGAGTCATTCTGTGCAACATCTTCATGACCACACCCTGGTCTCTCCAGTGCTGAGTGCTGCGGCACCCGAGCAGCACCGGTGGATGGTTGATTCATTCGGTGCAACATCTTCATGACCCCACCCTGGTCTCTCCAGTGCTGAGTGCTGCAGCACCCGAGCAGCACCGGTGGATGGTTGAGTCATTCTGTGCAACATCTTCATGACCCCACCCTGGTCTCTCCAGTGCTGAGTGCTGCGGCACCCGAGCAGCACCGGTGGATGGTTGAGTCATTCTGTGCAACATCTTCATGACCCCACCCTGGTCTCTCCAGTGCTGAGTGCTGCAGCACCCGAGCAACACTGGTGGATGGTTGTGTTGATCTGTGCATCTTCTTCACTACCCCACCCCGGTCTCTCCAGTGCTGAGTGCTGCGGCACCCGCAAGGCACCTGTGGATGCTTGTGTTGATCTGTGCATCTTCTTCACTACCCCACCCCGGTCTCTCCAGTGCTGAGTGCTGTGGCACCCGAGCAGCACCGGTGGATGGTTGTGCCGATCTGTGCATCATCTTCACTATCCCACCCTGGTCTCCCCAGTGCTGAGTGCTGCGGGACCAGAGCAGCACTGGTGGATGGTTGTGCTGATCTGTGCATCATCTTCATGACCCCACCCTGGTCTCTCCAGTGCTGAGTGCTGTGGCACCCGAGCAGCACCGGTGGATGGTTGTGCTGATCTGTGCATCATCTTCATAACCCCACCCTGGTCTCTCCAGTGCTGAGTGCCGCGGCACCGGAGCAGCACCGGTGGATGGTTGTGCTGATCTGTGCATCATCTTCATGACCCCACCCTGGTCTCTCCAGTGCTGAGTGCTGCGGCACCCGAGCAGCACTGGTGGATGGTTGTGCCGATCTGTGCATCATCTTCATGACCCCACCCTGGTCTCTCCAGTGCTGCGGCACCGGAGCAGCACCGATGGATGGTTGTGCTGATCTGTGCATCATCTTCATGACCCCACCCTGGTCTCTCCAGTGATGAGTGCTGCGGCACCCGAGCAGCACCGGTGGATGGTTGTGCCGATCTGTGCATCATTTTCATTATCCAGTGCTGCGGCACCCGACAAGCACCAGTGGGTGGTTGTGTCGATCTGTGCATCATCTTAATTACCCCACCCTGGTCTCTCCAGTGCTGAGTGCTGCGGCACTGGAGCAGCACCGGTGGATGGTTCTCCCCGATCTGTGCATCATCTTCATCCAAGACATCAGCAGAGGGAACATGTTCAAAGTCTCTCACATGTGCGGGCTGCAAATCCACATCTGCTGAAAAGTCTGGGAAGGAAATGTAGGTTCTCACTTTCATCAGTGGGATTCCTACATTTTCAGCTTAGAGACTCATCCTTGTGTCTCCTTTGATGGCCTCTGCAGCACTAAAAACACATTCGGAGTGCGCACTGGCTGCAGGCATACCAGCTATTAGATTACCCGCCGACAGGTGGTTGGCCATTGCTCCATCTTGCAGAGCAAATAAAGCAGAGGCGTGTCATGTTTGATCAACAGCTCCATTATCTTCCAGATAATGTACTAGAATTTCCTCCCATGTCATTCGTGACACTTACGCTTGTACTGTTGGATGGGCCTTCAATCCAAATGTGGCAAATGCATTCCAAAAAGGGCTGTGTGATCTGGACTGAACTTGGGAAGCTACTGCAGTAAATGTAGAGAGACTTGAACTTGTGCTGCTTCATAACTTGTAACCAGTGGGAGAGACATTGGCGAGGCGAGTGATTTACACTGTTTTAGGAGTGTAGTGAGAAGGGTTGGTGTGATTGTGACAGTGCAACAGAGATTGCTCTGTTTCCTAGGTGGAAGAATAAGGTATTTCTCCAGTTCATTTCCTGAGAAGGTGCAAGTGAGCCCTCACCCTCTAGTGTGCCACAATGAAAGCAAAGCAGACAGTAGAAATCTGTAGCAATGGTTTAAAATCATGGAACGTATGAACTCCTCTGAACCGACTGCCCTATTTCAATCCTGGCATTGGCTTCTATGTGTTGGTGTACGCCGTTGGCTGGAGCCAGAAAATCAAAATCTTCTTGTTCCCTGATATTCTGCCCCATAGTCCCAATCTGGCCTTTGACCACATGAACCAGAAGGGTCACCTCACTGATGGTTGTGTTTTCATTACTAGCAACCTGTGTAGCATATTGAATGTTGCTAAAAGCTGGATAAGCCATATCACAAGATCTTGTTGCCTAGGAGACAGATGTTATGGAGAATTCTCATTTCTGTGCTAATTCCATTCAGTGTTAGAGACCCCCAGCTCTTTTGCTGGATTTAGGACTTTTTAATTTTAACCCTGGAGGGAGTGACACCTTTTCCTAACTCTCTCATGTGTTCTTCTTCCTTTTTGGACCCGGAGAGTCTATTGGAAGTGGACTCCTTGCATCCTGATCAACCCTGATGCCTTGTTGCCTGACAACACATGCGATAGGAGCGTTCATCTGTAGAGAGAAAAGAAAATCATTTCAAAATTCGTTTTTGCAAAATAAATGAAGAAAAAAAAACATTTTCATTTTTTGAAAAATTTCCTTTCATGAGTCCGGACCACCGCCTGTACCATATGGGCACTTCACCGCTCACCATCACCCTCGGGAAGTGTACACTGGGGCAAATTGCTGAACTTGATTTGGTGTGCCTTTGTTTCCATACATGCCAACAGTCCGAAGCAGCTGAGAGGGAGATTTCTACAGCGAAATCGGGAGACAACAATTTCACCATAGGAATGCATTGGGGAAATCATTATTTTAGGCGGGAGAACGTGAAAAATAGCAGTATTTTTCACTCGAAAATCGGGAGTCTCCCACCTAAATCGGGAGGGTTGGCATGTATGTGTTTCTTGCACCTCATAGCATTTTAAAGATGGCTGCCACCTTCTACACATTATAGAAATCCCATTGGAGTCCTCCTCACTCAACTCCACACATCCTTATTGGCTATCCCGTTCTACTTCTGGCCTATTGGGGAACCAGCCGGCCGCCTATTCAAAGGGTCACATCGAGGTCCTGTCTGTACCTGTCAGCGCCTGGCCTTGCCCCGGGCCACAGTTTCCAAAATCTTCAGTGAAAATGCATTTTAATGATATATCTACGTTCTACACTCCCCTTCCTTTCCCTACCCGTGTCATCACATGAGTACCTCTACTTCGTGGCTGCCTCAGCTTCACTGAACACATTTACTCTGCCTCAGAAGTCATCTACCTTGCTGATGCCTCATGCCCTACAATGACTCTTCTCTCTGCCTTCACTCACTGTGACTCATTCTCAATTTCATCAACCTCCGTATTGCTGTGTTGCACTTCCTGTGCCATTCCTCAAAGGATGTAGCTGTCTTCCTGAAAATCGTATTTGCTGTTCCTCCTTCTTGCCTTGAACTGCCTGTTTGCTTGAAAATCGTCTTCGCTGTGCCTCCTTCCTGCACTGAAACTGCTTGTTTGTTTGAGCATCTTCTTTACCTGTGCCTCCTTCCTACTTGTTTGATGTTATACCCAGTACCCATTTGTCCTACTTTGCCAAGTGGATCAGGTTCAGAACTGTGCTTTGCAGCATACCCACCCCACCTACCCCACCTCTCTCTCTTTCTCTCTACCTCACTCTTCCTCCCTTGTTCTGAGCTCTCCATCTCACCCATCTTCTCCAACTGCTACACATCACCTATCCTCCCTCTCTCACTAAATCTGGACGTAAAAAGCATAAAAAGACATCCTTGCTGCAAACCCTGACCTCCCAATTGCAGAGTCCCATGGTAGTGCATCCTCAAGAGGAATCTTCACTGACATCCTCTTTTCCATCCCATCTCCCAAACTATGGACCTCTCACTACACTGCCACCCTCCCACCGAATTCTTCACCTTCCATTAATGGCAGCACCAAGTGGGACGTCCTCCTTGCGGGTTTCTTCTCTTCTCGCTGCTGCATCAATGTTTACATCACAGGCACAGTCCTGGTTCAAGGCCCTCAGGACAACCTTCTCATATTTGACCGGCTTTCTTTGGGGCCTTCACATCCCCACACCTCATCACCTTCCTTGCACCCTGCCCTCCACTTCTAACCCCTTTACTCCACCTCTCTAGATGGATTCCCCACGTTCCGACTCTTGGCATCAAAAAACATTCAAATGCAGAGATCATCTCCATCTCGCAACCCTCAACTCATGCTCAGCCTTCAAAAATTCTGCTGACATCTGCCTTCTCCTTGAAGACACTGACCTGGACATACTTGCACTCATGGAAACTTGGTTCAATCCCGGCTCAGTTACTTCATTTGGCTCACTCCTCACAGACGGCTATAAAATCACCTCTAAACCTCAAGCCCACCATGCTGGAGGTGAAGATGCTTTAACCCTCCCAGAGTGTATTCCCTCCACCATCCTACCCACTAAGCAGTATTCGTCCTTTGAGAGCCTACTGTGCAAATTGGTCATCTCTCCTTCCTCCACCTTGACCATTGTCACCATCTATTGCCCCCTGGCAATTCTTCTCTTTTCCTCTCCAAGTGGGTGGACTTCTCTTCCTCCATACACTCTACCACCTCCAACCTGCTACTACTAGGTGACTTCAACATCCACCTAGATCCCCTGCAGAGCAACCACCCTCTTCACTGACCTCTGCTCATCCCTATCCCTCTCCATTCTTCCCTCTGTCCCCACTCATTCTGCTGCACACATGCTAGATGCCATCATCCTCTCCAACCTCACTCTCTCCTCTCCCCTGGTCTCCCCTCTCTCCTGGTCTGACCACTCTCTCCTCTCCTCCCACCTGGGTCACTATGGCCCTGTGACAAGTCCACATAAATCTCTGCTAACCACGTTCACGAGCAACCGCCCGATGAAACGAATGTCAGCTGCCGCCTTCTCTTCCACCTTAATTCCCCCTTGTCCACCCACCACAGATGTTTCTGCTGATTCTGCCCTCAACAACCTCTGTTTGTCGATCACCAACACCCTTGACATCTTTGCCCTAGTCATGAGGATCCGCCTGAAACCTGCCTCAAAGTGTAACACCTGGTACGACTCCGAGCTTGCAGACCAAAACCGTAATTGATGGGCTGCTGAGCAGAAGTGGCACACTTCAGGCTCCCCCTCTGACAAACCAGCCTGCTGCCTGATCCAGAGACACTACAGACTCTCAATCCATGCCAAAAAAGATCCCAAATTCAGGCACAAGTGTCCAGTGCATGCAACAGCACGGCTGAACTCTTCAGAATCTGCAGGGAACTTGTGACCCATCCGCAGCGTCTTCTGCCCCTACCCCTTCCCAGGCCCTCTGCAATGTACTTGCCTCTCACTTTACTTCCAAAACCCAGGGCATACTGAACAGCCTTGTCACACACTCTTCCAACCCTACCCTCCACCTCTGGCCCCCCAACCATTCACACTCCTGCTTCCTCCTCCCCCCCCTTCACTTTGTCTCCCCTGAAGACATCACCAGAGTTGTCAACTCCATGAAGGTCTCATCCAAACAGGTTGCTCCTTCCTCTTCCAGAACCATTAAGGAACATATTGCCCTCTCTCCCCTGCTCTAGCTGATCTCTGCAACCACTCCTTTTCCCTCAAGCACTCATTTGCGTGCCCCCTCCTTAAAAAACCCTCTGCAGACCCTTTCTACCACCCCATTTCCATCACCCCCTTCCTGGGAAAACTTCTTTAGAAGCTGGCCCTCCCACAACTGAACTCCCACACCGAACATGTAAGCATTCACCAACATGTGTTTACACCCTCTGTCCCCACAGGCCATCCCCACCCTCTCTGGCTCCCTGTTTTGTTCCCTTGTGCCCCCCCCTTTGCTGCACACAGGAGTCTGTCCTGATATATTCTGGTTTCACCATCACCGTCTTGTGGCCAATGCTGGATTTGACTTTTATGGACTTCATTCATTCATGGTGCGTCACCCTTTCTCAAATCTCATGCTGGACTTCCTTTGCATCTTGTACTGATGGTGGCCCTGAATCATGCTGTTCCCATCTTCATCATGTATCCAGACTTGCAACATTATGTGTTACTACTGACTTCTGCAATTGTATTTGCTCTTCCCTCTTGCTTTTCCACTCTTTTTGACTGCTTACTGTCTGTTGTCTCCCCGCCTCCCCTCTCCCTTTTCCTATCTCTTCCCCTCTTCCCCTTACTTTCTTCTATGCACTTACTCTATCAGAATTTTCCCTGGACCTAGTATGATAGCAACCTCGTCTGTCGCTCCCCATCCCCTTACTGTTCCCCCCCTCCCTCCAACGCTATCTGAAAAGTTATCAGGCCTAGTACGATAGTCGCTTGTTTTGTTCCTCCCCTCCCTTTCTGCACCCCTCTCCCTCATCTTTTGTTTTTCTCTGGCTCTACCACAAATGTCATCAGGCCTAGTACAGTAGTGGCCTGTCTGTCTCCATTTTCTTCCCACTCTCCCCCTCCATTCCTTATCTATGTCTTAGCTCTTGCACTATCTGAAATGTCGTCAGGCCGAGTACGATAGATAATTTCACATCCTTACTGTTCATGGCCTGTAAGAATGTCGCTGTATTTTCCCTTGTTCCCTCCCTTGCCTTGAAGCGCTTTGAAACACATTGTGTATAGGCGCTATATAAATAAACTATCATATCATATATCATATTGGTCCACATGACAACACATTCGGATTCCAAGCATCCAGAGGCATGGAAAGTGCTCTTCTGAACACCTGTGAAGAACTGCTTGCATCGCTTGCCTCCAATTCCCCTGTTGTCCTCATTCGTCAAGATCTCTCCTCTGCATTTGACACAGTAAATTACTCCATCCTCATAAAAAGGCTCCATGACACCCTTAGCATCTCAGAGAGGGCACTGGACTGCCTTACCTCCTTCCTAACTGACCGTTCCTCCAACACCATTCTGGGCCCTTTTTCCTCCCCTTTTTCCTCTGCTACTTGTGGTGTCCCCCAGGGCTCAATTCTTTCGCCCTGGCTCTTTAACATATACCTTCCTCTGCTGGCACGACTCATTTCCACCTTCTCCCCCAACTTCCAGTGCCACGATGATGATGCACAACTCTTCTTCAAACCTCCCACTGACGCCTTTGCACTCTCCTTCTAACCTGACTGCCTCTCTGCAAACCAGGCCTGGTGCACTGCCAATGACATTTGACTCAATGCCAGCAAAACAGAGATTAACCCTATTGGGTCCCCTGCACCTTACCTCTTCCCTGCACTCTGGCCTTCTTCCATGGGCCCAATCCTACCCCCTCCACTGTAGCTAGGAATCTTAGAGTCATATTCGACTCCTCCCTTTATTTCATCCCTCATATTCAGGACATTGTCAAGAAGTCCCACTTTCAGCGCTTCTTTCTCAAAGGGACTCTACCCTTCCTCACCTACCGACAGAGACTCAGTTTTAGCCGTGCTCTGGTTCTTTCCAGGCTAGATTACTGCAATAGCCTCCTCCTTAATCTTCCTTCCTCCACCCTGCAACCCCTCCTACTAACCCAGAAAAGGGCAGCAAGACTTATCCTTGGCCTTAAGCTCAGGACCGCATATCTCCTGCCCAACAAAGCCTTCACTGGCTCTCCATTGATGTACCCATTAAATTAAAATCCCTCTCTATCATCCACAAGGCTATCTGGGGCCAGGGACAGCTCTATCTTCAATGCTTCCTGGCCAAATACTCCCATTTTAGACTCCTTGGATTCTCTGGCACCAAATTCCTGCCTGTTAAGAAGTTTGCTAAAAATAGAGCTGGTGGGCGATCACTTTCCTCGGTTTCCTCTGCGTCTTGAGCATAACCTCCTTAAGTACAAAAAAGGTAGCAGGCACCCTCTCTCGAAAGAACAAGGCATGATAACCTGTTCAGTGGTTATTAACCACATTGAGAGTTTGCAGCCATTGCTTTTTGCTCACTGTACCTTCACATATGGGAAATATCCATTTGCATATCAGTCTTTGTCCCTCCCACAAGGGCAGTCCAGCACTGAAATGCTGTGGCAATTCCTCTCTGAACAAGAGTACCATCAGCAACCCCATACACGTGTTTCAGCCTTGTTGGGCCTCATCAGTGAGGTGAAGCTGAGCCTCCTTAAGTTCCAAAAAAGCCTCAAGACCTTTCTATGTACATCTTCTTTCGTCCCTCCTTCCCTTTATTCTCATTATTTGTTTGTACTATTACAATTATTTATCCTTGCTGTAATTAATTTCCCCCTGTCCCTACCCAGTTTACCCTGTGGGCGCTTTGAAACAGCTTTGTATAAGTGCCTAATAAGTGACCAATAAATAAATAAATAAATATATTTGACCTGATTTGGATTCTGTATACTCACTGTTTTTGGAGTCTGACAAACTCCATAGGCATCTACTTTTTGTATGGTGACACAGAGCACCTTCAGTGCACTGTCTCTGAGAAGTCCTTTAAATACCCTTTCTTGTGTGAACTACAGTTCCCAAGAATAGTAAAGTGAAATTGACTTTATTTACCTTTTCTCTTTGTAGGTCCAGCGCACACCATCGTGTTCTTAGCAGTTACCTAGTAGTCCCTTATCCTACATTCTCATGTAATATTTATTATCTTACCTGCACTACTTTTAAGGGCTGGTAGCAGTGGTTTGGTTTTCTTAGCTTTGTGCTTTTCTACCGCAGGCTGAACCCTCAGCTGCAATACAGCACCCATGGGTGACCATTTTGTCAGAATGGCCCCTGACTTCTTTGCTCGCTATTTTCTGTTTGCGAGGTCTTTTTTGGGTGTACTCTGTGTGTCGAAACACATTCGAGCCCTTTGTTTGTCTTGCCTTTGGCGGGCTTCAGCCCTGAAGCCCGCCTCTGACTCCAGTGTGCCTGACAAGGCAGGATGTGAGGGAGGGTCCCGAAACTCCCCTGTCTTTTATCTCTAGGAATGCTTGAATGCAACCAGTCCTGATTACCTGGCTGATTGGACAGCCACCCTGCTTTGTGATTGACAGCCTAGGCTGTGCATGAATGGGAGAAACCTGCTTAAAAGACGAGAGTTTTGGGACTAGAGGTGGAGTCGACCAGTGGGAGAAATACCCGATGAAGAAACCTTGAACGAAAGCTTGCTGCATCCTCCTGGACCTTTGAATTGCCTGGTGAAGCCCTGCTGCTGTGCTGAAACTCCTTTTTCAATTTGACAGAGAAGCTCCGAAAGGGACGAATTCTCCCATTGGTTTAGTGGGACCAACTAACCCCAAGACAAACTCCACTGGACCGTCTTCCCCAACTGGCTGCACTTCTTTTCTGCTGCAAGTACCGAATGCCAGGGTTTGAGTAGCAAAGTGCAACGTCTGAAATCCGGCTCGAAGCTCCATGAGTCTCCTAAGGACCTTCCAGAAGCAGGACGCTTAGATCTCGAGTCCCCTCACAAGAGCTTGGGACCGAAAGAGTGAAGGGAGCCCAACCAGTATCCGAGATCCATGACGGTGATGCTGAACCGAAAAGAGCCCATAGCTACCGACAACTTCCCAAGTACCACCTCAGGAGCCCTCCAGATGTCAGTCCTCTTGTCCCCATGACTGAGGCTCATGCACAAGGGTCTGCACAGCTGTAGCAGGATAGAATCCAGCTGCAACACTCTTCTTCAAACCAGAGGTACCATTTAGACTTGGGGTACTTACCTCATTGTCTTTTGAGCTGTGCTCTTCTCAGTTGGGAACTGCATTAGCTTATTCTTTAGAGTTCAGTCCAACTCTTTTTCTCACCGGCTTAACAGCTTCTGACCCTACAAGTGATTTTCTACAACATTTCCAACTTTGTGCAAGACTGTTTCTGATCTAAGAAGTGTCTCAGCTCCATCGACTGTGTTCCAATTGACTTTGGTGGTCCTGGCTCCCTGAAGACTCTTCTAGCCCATTGACTTTGATATTGTTTTTCCCTCATAGGTGGTAGCTTGTTATAAAATGTTACTACTGGGAAAGGCTGGACTGGATGTCATTGGAAGATTTAGTTGTCCTCACACATACTGAGAACCTGTTTAACCTTTTCCTTTCCTAAACATTTCCTTTCTGCAACCTCAGAATCTGCAAAGTATATAGATGCCATTACTGTGTTTGTGAATGAAGTCACCTCAGAGTGTAGGAATTGTGTAAGAAGCAAATCCAAACAGTACCCACTAACTTGGTCTTATTCTGAAAAGAAATGTTAAAGAATATTTACAGTGTTACATGAATTGCCTTTTTAAAGAATGCTTACAGAAAATTGATGTTAATTAAATAAATAACTATTTATAACAGAAACCTTGAGTGTAAGTGTTATTCTGCTACTTGTATTTACAGATTTCATTTGTACACCTCTACAGCTCACATTTATCCCTCTTGAGATAGGCCTGGCTGCTCAGTCACTCTACCAACTTGTGTAGTACAGACCTATACCAAAAGGTGGGTTACCTAATATCAAGCAGATACGTGTTGTGTAGTCTCACACTGTGTGACGTGGATGGCCCAATGCACCTGTGCGTTGCCTCAAAGACTGGTTGATAGGATGCCGGGGCTCAGAAAAGCATTGAAGCATTTACAGGATTGAATTCTATGCATCGGAAAAGCTCCCTTATGAGGTAAAGATGGGGAAGGTCACTCACAGTTTGCTATCATCTCAGCATCCACCAGGCTTTGCCAGATGACTGAGATGGCCTCACATAATGTGGCATGTAGCCATCATCTCTAAGGGCCTGATGACCAGTTGTGTGGCATTTCCTAGGTAAATATCGTAAAGTTGTTATATTGTTACCTGCAAGCATGCAGTCACTTTACTGGTCCACATGATTCCAAGTCATGCAAACCCAAAAGCTATTCCACAAGGTGGACAAGTGGTTCTAGTGTGCTAGGTGGAGTGCTAAATGTGTTCTTTCGAGATCACACATGTGCAAGTGGGTACGTGGTCCTTTAGACAGTCTGAACACATTCCCAGAATCCTTTGAACGCCCATCATTTTTGCCGGCTTCCCCTGGTAAAAGCGCAGTGAGGGATGGTTTGTGGTGCTTTGGAGACTTGGGGAAGCCGGTCTCTTTGCTGGATGGTGTGAAAGTGTGCTGTCATACTGCAAGCAGGGCGTGACTGGCATGAACGTGCATGGGGGCATAGCTGTGTTGCCCAGAGGTGGGTACAAAGAGAGTGGGGGTTGATGCGATGTACGACATGTCTTTAACCATCATCTTCATGCTCGAAAACAACCCCTGTGCTTTCAGCAGAAGCCTCATCAGATGACAACCTTAATGAGTGATGGTCCCCTTAATGAGTGATGGTCCTCTTATTGAGTGATGGTCCTCTTATTGAGTGATGGTCTTCTTAATGAGTGATGGTCCCCTTAATGAGTGATGGTCCCCTTAATGAGTGATGGTCCCCTTAATGAGTGATGGTCCTCTTAATGAGTGATGGTCCTCTTAATGAGTGATGGTCCCCCTATTAAGTGATGGTCCCCTTAATGAGTAATCGTCCTCTTAATGAGTGATTGTCTTCTTAATGCGTGATGGTCCTCTTAATGCGTGATGGTCCCCTTAATGAATGATGGGCCTCTCAATGGGTGAATGTCCCCTAAATGAGTGATAGTCCCCTTAATGAGTGATGTTCCTCTTAATGAGTGATCGTCCTCTTATGGAATGATGGACTTCTTAATGAGTGATGGTTCGCTTAATGAGTGATGGTCCTCTTAATGAGTGATGGTCCCCTTAATGAGTGTTGTCCTCTTAATGAGTGATGGTCCTCTTAATGAGTGATGGTCCTCTTATTGAGTGATGGTCCTCTTATTGAGTGATGGTCTTCTTAATGAGTGATGGTCCCCTTAATGAGTGATGGTCCCCTTAATGAGGGATGGTCCCTTTTATGAGTGATGGTCCCCTTAGTGAGTGATGGTCCCCTTAATGAGTGATGTCCAAATGACTCTGCTGTCCCCAGATCCACAATGTACCTGGCATTTCCCAACACATGTGATTTTGCAGGGAGTGCAGATTGCCCTATGGACATATTCCTCATCAATAGGGGCCAGACTGCCAGTCTTAATCCCGGCTTTTTCACAATGGCCTCATTTGCTGGTGGCCGTTTCACTGTTATTCCATTCTTTTTGTCCCTTTGTTAGGCAGGCTGGCTAAAGATACACTAAATAGTGATATTTTGGGTAGTGGGATGGGAGGAAGGGGTCGTGGGTCATGTTAGGAGCATCTGGTGGGCCTGCCTCCATAACAACATGCTGCAAAACAATTCAGAAGACCTGCACAATCGGATCCACCTAATCCTTATTTTCCCAGTGGACAACATTGAATAACCGCGATGCCCATCTGTTGCTGCCACTGTGCCTTTGGTCATACTTCAACTATGTGTCCGACTAGGACCAATTTCCATTTGATGTTGTTTGCTCTGCGATGTGCTTCTGTTGCACTTAAGTTGCAGCTCCACTGGCAAGGATAACTGCATGTTAAGCAGAATTATATGCAGTACCCTTTGGGAACATCACACAAAATTAAGACTACAAGTGACAGTACAAATTCACCTTTGGTACAAGGCTGTACTGCACAGTAAAGTGGTAGCAGCAGCGGAGCAGCCAAACTTACCTCAAGAGCAAGTGAGCAGAAGGTTTCTGAGTAAAGTAATATACATTTATAAAACATTTCACTAAAGTAATGCAGTTGAAAAATCACACTCTTAATAAACCACATCACTCCCAATAGATTCTGGACAAGTTAAGCTTAAAATGAAGTGTGAGCAAAATGGCACACCAATAAATTAAAAAAGGGAGGGAAAGACAAAGTTAGGTAAAAATTGAGCAACACAAACAGGTAAGTAAGCAGGGCAATCTAGAAAGAAGACCTACAGTGATGGAATCAAATCCAAAAGGCATAGGACGAAAGACAATAGGACAACATTCTTTTACTCAAGATCACACAGTTCAGGGTAGTTCGCAGTTAAGTATTTGCCAATAGGTCCAGACGAAGTTTGTCGGCAGAAAAGCTAGTTTAAAAAGTAGAGAAGGACAAGCCCTCGGATTGGCGAAAGGTTTCACGCACCTTCACTGAGCTGGATGAAACAAACAATCCGGATTTGCACAGTACCGTTAAATGGAGAAGAAGCTTTAGCTGAGTTGGACGTTCCTGGCAGGTCCTGCATCCTCACAGTTCCTGAAGCAACGGTTGGACTGACATGAAGTAGGAAGACTGGAGGGTCCTGGCTGCCCAGGAAAGAAACCAGCAGCAGGGCAAAGCAACGAATAAAAGGTGTGCTCCTTAAAACCCAAGCAGGGTCTGACCTACCTGGCTATCCGGTTCACTGTAGCTCTGTACAGCAAATTTGACCAGAGATGGAGTCCTGGCTTGTAGTTTTGGCAAACTGGTTGGTCCCACCAGCTCAGGAGAAGAAGATTCCTGGTAGATCTCCTCTGTCATTGGAGTCTGAAGATTCGGACCTACAGCAGGGCTTCACCGGGTGGTTCAGTTGTTTTTTGGGGTCCTCTTCTGTCAGTTCCTCGTCGGTTCTTTTGTTCCACTGGTAATTCTGCCTTTCCAGACCAAGAGACCTGCTTTTCATGCAGTTTTCCCCCAATCACACAGCCTGGCTGTCACACAACAGGGTGGCTGTCCTGGGGGAAAGTCACTGAGTCAATCAAACAGGAGTGCGACTTGGGTAACCAACGGAACCCATGGCAGGGGTCCTAAAACCCCTCCCTCACATTCTGCCTACCCAGATTTTCAGGCGCCTAAGGAGGGCTTCTGTGTAGAAGCCCACGAAAAGACAGTGAACAAAGGAACCAAACCTGGTTTGGCGCGCAGAGTAAAACACAAGAGAGACATTTTCAAAAGGAAATGGCGAATAAACCCAGCCGGAACCGTATGAAAATGTATATGGTCTAGCGGGTTTAAGTTCGAGACTACCAAGATAGCCTAGAACAATACCAAGGTTATTTAAGATAACCTTGGTAGGAAAAATAGGGTAGTTACCACTGCCACCAGCCAAGTCTTGATGAAAAGGGAGTGAAACAAAGCTCCAAAGAAACTGACAAAAAGCGATAAGTATTAACACTTTCCAGTACACTATGTAAGATAGTTTGTAGTGGGTTTGTGGTTTTTAAAGAGACTTATAAAGTCAATGGCAAATCTACATGTTCTGGGAGACAGTAGTCAGTCCCAGAAAATGGAGTTTGAGTTGGAAAGTCTAAAAGACAACCCTGTGTCACTGCACTGAAGGTGCTGTGTAACACACAATAAAAGATGATGCCTGTGGAGTAGATGAGGCTCCACTTTCTATGAACACAATAAAATGTTTAACACACAGCAAATCACATGTAAGAGTGGGAAAAAGGCTCACACTCTTACTAGGTGAAAAAAATAAATCCTAGAAATCCAGCAAAGCCGCTGAGGGACTCAGTAGGTAAGGGAAATTAGTAATTCTGGAGAATTCTCCCTAACACTCGCCCCCTCCACCCCCACAGACTAAGGGACAGGAGGATTTAATCCACTCCTGGATGAATCTATACCTCTAGTCGGTTAAAACATCCTAGAGAGACCACCAGCATTTTGGTGGTGACCTCTTGCTCTGTGCTCAATGGTGAAATCCAATCCTTGCAGGCAGATTGACCATATCAGAAGTTTTGGGGTTTCCCCTTTCATTTGCACTAACCATCTCAAGGGTTGGTGGTCTGTCTGAATCACATATGTAGATCCATACAAGCATGGTCCAAACTTCTTCAGAGACCACACAATGGAAAAGCTTTCACACTCTATGGTTGCCCACCTTGTCCCTGGTTCCTTCAGTTTCCTACTGATGAAGCAAACGGGGCGCTCCCTCCCTTTCTCATCCAGTTGATTAAGGACTGCACCTATACCTGTATTGGAGGCATCTGTCTGCACAATTAAAGCTTTGTTACAATCAGGAGCTCTTAGGACAGGAGCTTGACAAAGGGCTTTCTTCAGGATTTCAAAGGCTTGAGTGCACTCTTCATTCCATCTAAACTTTTTAGGGAATTTTGAAGTGGAGATCACATTCAAGGGAGAAACTATGGTTGCATAGTTCTCTATGAAATTCCTTTAGTACCCAGTGAGACCTAGGAAAGCTCTCACTTGGGTTTGAGCAGTAGGGGTGGACCAGTTTTGTACAGCTTGTATTTTGCTAAGCAATGGCCTGATTCCACCTCCTCCTACCTCATGACCAAGGTAGACCTCTTTGCTCTGACCAATTTGACATTTGCTTGCCTATATGGTCAGATGGGCCTGCTAAAGAGCCTGCAAAACATATCCTAAATGATCAATATGTTCTTTCCATGTAAGGCTGAACAATGAAATGTCATCCAGGTATGCCATGCAGAAGTCCTCCATCCCACTCAGAACTTCATTGACCATCCTTTGGAATGTAGCAGGTGCATTATTTAATCCAAAAGGCATAACCTTGAACTGGTAGAGGCCTGCTGGTGTTGACAATGTAGTTTACTCCTTGGCATGGTCTGATGGGCTATTTGCCAATAGCCTGATGTCACTCTAATAAGTTTGTGAAAAAGGGAGGGAAAAAAACAGAATATGAAGAGGTACACCACTCTATGATTCCAGAACACGGTTAGCAAGGCAGAGAGCAAAACGTCACTGGTGAGCCAAAGTCCAAAGGCTGGGCCCTCTCTTAGAGAGAGCAGAGCACAAATACGCCCAAGATCACACAGTTACACTAGGCTTAGAAAGTCTTGCAGAAGGTTCAGAAAAGAGTTTAGAGAGGCTTAGAAAAGTTTAGCCAGGGTGTCCCAGGCTAACCCAGGTTCGAAAGCCGGGGGCTAAATCTACCCCGTACAGTCGGATGCAAGGGAAAGAAACCAGGCGGGACACGGTACCTTAAGTGGGAAGGATCCTCCAGCGGTGACAGTTGTTCCTGGTAGTGGTTGCAAGTTGCGTCGTCGTCCAGGGGAAGAGAAGATCTCGACTTGGAGGAAAGATGAAGGTTGTTGCACTACCAGGGCAGAAACCAGCCGCAGAGTTTTCCCGTTAAAGGTGGTACCTTTGTCTCGCGGTCGTGGTAAAACGTGGTATCCAGGATCCCGGGGTGCTTAGCACGGGCAAGGCGGCCACGAGATACGTCGGGAAAGCGAAAAGACAGTGAAACTGGTTATCCCCACCAGTCAAAGGAAGAAGACTCTCCGGCGGGAGATCTCCTCTGTCATTGGGAAAAGTGGTGAGGCAGTCCAGCAGGGCTCCACCGGTCGTGGTGTCGTGGCAGGTCGGCTCAGCTTCTCCCTCGTCGGATTCTTAGGTCCTGTGGCAACTTCTGAAGTTCCAGTCCCCAAAGCCCTGCTTTTATGCAGCAAACCCCCATTCACTCAGCCTAGCTGTCACTCAAACATGCTAAGTGGTGAGCCGGCCGGCTCACCACTTGGGCCAATCGGGACGGAGTGCGACTTGAGTTGCCTAGGCAACTCAGTCCAGGGTGCCTAAATTCCCCTCCACCCCTCCTAAGTACCCCAGACATAGCGGCACCACTTTGGAGGGCTTCTGTGGAGAAGCCCGCCAAAAAGTGGAGCAAAGGGCTTGGTTTAGGTTGGAGTGACAGAAGAGAACACAAACGCCATTTTAGAATCAAGTTTTGGCAAAAAATACCAACCGGAGAATTAGTATTAATTAAATAAACCGGCGGTATGTTCGAGGCTACCGTAAATAATTAAATAAAGATAGTAGCCTAAAACAATGGGAAATCCCATAGGAAAATATTCACGGTTGAATATAAAAAGTAGTATCCACTGCCACCAGCCAAAACTCGATCAGGGGGGACGGAGACGTGCCCCCTCGACTAACAGACCCTGGGGCAATCGAATTGCCCCAGCCAGTACGTCCACAATATGATGGTTTGTACTGGTTCTATTCAGAATTTAAGACTAGTAAAGTCAATGGTGACTTTACATGCCCTGGGAGACAGTAGTCAGTCCCAGGGTATGGAGTCTATACTGGGGGGTCACTATGACACCCCTGTGTCACTGCACTGAGGGTGCTGGGTAACACACATCACAAAAACACATGAAGCCCTATGGAGTAAAAGACCCCATAGCCCATTAAACACATCTAGATTCAAAGAAACACACTCAAATCATGCCCAAGAGTGAGGGTAAAAGAGTCTTTCTCTTGGCAGGAGAAAATAATAAACCCCAAAAATCCAACAAAGCTGCTGGGGGACTCACTAGGTTAGGAAATTCAGCCTAAACAGAGAATTCTCCCTAACACTCGCCCCCCTACCCAAACTAAGGGACAGGAGGATTTAATCCACACCTGGATGAACCTCATACCTCTAGTCGATGACATACATCCTAGAGAGTCCATCAGCATTTTGATGGTGACACCTTGACCTATGTTCTATGGCCCAATCAAAGGTTTTCCTTTGGAAGCTATATGACCTACAAACCCGTTGAGGAACATCAGTCTTTTTAAAGTTATAGGGGACCTGGTTGACCAGTCCCTCAGAAGTGGTTACAACTTCTGAACCTGTGTTAGGCTTTTTCAAGGGGTCCTGATAAAGGATTCCCTTAGCTCTAGAGGGGCCTCCAAGGTTCCTCACCACCTCTCTTGTGGGAGCAGGTTGGGTCTTAGGCCTCTTGGTTGGAGGGGTTGGGGTTAGGCAATGTACCTGCTTCCCCTTCCTCTTAGATCTAACCTTACCTACTTTAGGAGTTTTCCCCCTAATACTAGGATTTGAGTTGGAGTCTTCAGTAGAAGGTCCAACAGTCTGAAGGTTTTTGGCCTTAGACTTTTCTTTCCTGGTTTTCCACCAGCATTGAGAATTACCAGTTCTCTTAGGCCTAGGTAGGGGCCCAGTAGGTCTATCCACCTCTTCCTCAGAAGCAGGGGGAGTCACAGACTCTGAAACTGGGGGAACAATGATGGAGCTTGGTTGGGGCTCCCATTTCCCTACTGTATTAGCCTGAAATATGCCTGGGTTAGGGGTCAACTTACTAACACCAGGGCTTGTAGTGGGGGTCTCAGTAGAGGTTTCCACAGGCTTAGAGTGGTCCCTTAAGGTGGCCTCTCTAGCCAATTTGGTTAGGTTCTGGTTCTCCATACTGGGAGGCCTGGGGGTATGTGACACTACTCCTAGAGTTCTCAGGTCATTCCCCAACAGGACCTTCCCAGGCACCTCAGTCTGAACACTGACCGGGATCCTCACTGTCATGTTGTTACACTGAATGAGGGCTGGTAGAATAGGAACCATTTGGACAGGGCCTCCAGACATTTTAGTGGGACCTTTGGGTGTTTTTGCCACATCCTCAGGTTGAAAGAAGCTTTCATCCACTACTGTTCTGCTGGCCCCAGTGTCTCTCCTGGCAGGAGTATCCTGGCCATTGACAAGAACACTGTCCACATAATACACCTTAGAGTTAACAGGTAGGTAGTTATTCACAACCCTATTCTGGGGACTAACCAGACCCATAGGCTCTAAGTTTACAGTTGCTTGAAGAGCCACGGGTTCTTCAGCAAAGAGTTCAAAGTGGGCACTAGCCATCTGTACTTCATACTCAGGAGTGAAGGCTAAGGAGACTGTGCTGATCCTTGCAGGTTTACCCTTGCATCTGGGATCCCCTTTGATATGGTCAGTAGCCTTACAGATATAGCATTGTCCAAATGCTCCCTGAAAGGGTGGCTTGTTCTGACCTCCTTCTGGTTGTTGACCAGAAGGTACACTAGCCTGATTCGGTTTACCCTGGGGCTTACCCTGGTTATTTTGTTGTTTGTGGCCCTCTTTGGTATGTGAGGTATTAGAATTCTCTGGATTCACTTTAGGTGGCTGCTTTCCCTCATCCTTTTTCTGAGTGACCCCTGAATCCTTGTGAGTGGCCCTGTTGGCAACCCACAAGTCAGCAGCCTTAGCTAGCTTTCTGGAATCGAATTCCTTTGAATCAGCCAAGTGCTTTCTGAGCTCAGGAGAGCAGGCATCATAAATTGACTCCAACATAAAAAGATTTTTCATACCTTCATAAGTGTTCACTTTGTAACCCTTAATCCATCCCTCTAAGTTTTTCAAACATTCACTCACCCAGGTAGCCCAAGGGGTCCCATCATGCTTTTTGAGGGTTATAAACCTCTTAAGATACTGGGAAGGGGTCTTCCCAAACCTAGCTATCAAAGCTAGTTTCACACATTCATACTCTTTCCTATCCTCCTCCCCCAACTCCATTACCACATCAGTTGCAACAGGGGGAAGCCTAGAGAACAACCAGGTGAGTAAGTCATTTCCTGTTATGTTCTAGAGCCCATGATTATATTCAAACAGAGACAACCAATCCAACACATCCAACTTAGGCTCATACATACCAACCAATTCTTTAGGCATCCGGGGTCTTTTAGGACTGGAACTTCTAGAGGAGCCAGAGAGAGAAGCATTTTCAACAGACAATTTCTTCATTTCTAGCTCATGCTTGAGCTCCATTTCCTTAGCCTTAGTTCTTGATTAATTTCCTGATGTCTCTGTTCAGCCAGAGTATTCAGTTTCTTGAACTCTAGCTCAAGTTTCATTTTCTCTAATGCGAGATATTGAGGCTTAGTGTGGGACTTGGTAAAGGCCCAGTAGGTACAGCAGGTAGGGCAGACAGAGGCCTAAGGGGGACAGTCACAGCAGCCTCACCCTCCTCTTCTGACTCTTCCTCAAGATTATCAACATTTTGATCAATATCAATTTCTATACTGTTATCTACATTTTCTGTCATGGTAGGTTCCTCAGAGCCATCATCCAGACTTTGGTTAGCTAACAACCTTTCTATTAATTCCATTTTCTTGCCTTTAGTCAGGAGGTTCTTATGCTTACATAATACTCTTAAACAATCAGCAGTTTTTGTAGCAAGGGACTCTTGACTATAAGTTTCCATAGTTGATATGTTAGAAAGATTACTTTTTCAGTGCTAAGCTTTGTGGTTAGTTGTACTAAGGTATCTTCAAGCACTCTAAAGTGTATACTTAATACAAATCCCACCGCTGTACACCAGTGTTAGGCAGAAACCTGTGCAGTTCCCTTAGGGACCACTGCAAAAGATTTAAGACTACAGGTGTTGGCAGTAAACCCACTTGGTAGCAGTCTGTACCACCCAGATTTACCTGGTAGCTGTGGCTGAGCAGTCAGACTTCCCTCAAGAAGAGTTAGGCAGTATGCAAAGTATACTCAATAGGTACTCAGATACAATAATACAAGCAAACACTGACCAGAGCTTTGGTATCAAAGTATATAATTATTTATTTAAAAACACACAGTTGAAACACTCCAGCACTCTTATTGTAAAATATTCTAAACACAGTTACTATTATGATATATACACCCCTTTTTCCCTATTAGAAAATCACAGTAAGACACCACTTATTTTCATACAGAGGTGAGCGCTTAACTAGATTGCACTCTAATAAGTTTGTGAAAAAGGGAGGGAAAAACAGAATATGAAGAGGTACACCACTCTATGATTCCAGAACACGGCTAGCAAGGCAGAGAGCAAAAAGTCACTGGTGAGCCAAAGTCCAAAGTCTGGGCCCTCTCTTAGAGAGAGCAGAGTACAAATACGCCCAAGATCACACAGTTACACTAGGCTTAGAAAGTCTTGCAGAGGGTTCAGAAAAGAGTTTAGAGAGGCTTAGAAAAGTTTAGCCAGGGTGTCCCAGGCTAACCCAGGTTCGAAAGCCGGGGGCTAAATCTACCCCGTACAGTCGGTTGCAAAGGAAGCCAGGCGGGACACGGTACCTTAAGTGGGAAGGATCCTCCAGCTGTGGCAGTTGTTCCTGGTAGTGGTTGCAAGTTGCGTTGTCGTCCAGGGAAAGAGAAGATCTCGACTTGGAGGAAAGATGAAAGTCGTTGCACTACCAGGGCAGAAACCAGCCGCAGAGATTTCCGGTTAAAGGTGGTACCTTTGTCTCGCGGTCGTGGTAAAACGTGGTATCCCGGTTGCCGGGGTGCTTGGCACAGGCAAGGCGGCCACGAGATACGTCGGGAAAGCGAAAAGACAGTGAAACTGGTTATCCCCACCAGTCAAAGGAAGAAGACTCTCCGTCGGGAGATCTCCTCTGTCATTGGGAAAAGTGGTGAGGCAGTCCAGCAGGGCTCCACCAGTCGTGGTGTCGTGGCAGGTCGGCTCAGCTTCTCCCTCGTCAGATTCTTAGGTCCTGTGGCGACTTCTGAAGTTCCAGTCCCCAAAGCCCTGCTTTTATGCAGAAAACCCCCATTCACTCAGCCTAGTTGTCACTCAAACATGCTAAGTGGTGAGCCGGCCGGCTCACCACTTGGGCCAATCAGGACGGAGTGCGACTTGAGTTGCCTAGGCAACTCAGTCCAGGGTGCCTAAATTCCCCTCCACCTCTCCTAAGTACCCCAGACATAGTGGCACCACTTTGGAGGGCTTCTGTGGAGAAGCCCACCAAAAAGTGGAACAAAGGGCTCGACTTGGGTTGGAGTCACAGAAGAGAACACAAACGCCATTTTCGAATCAAGTTTTGGCAAAAAATACCAACCGGAAAATTAATATTAATTAAATAAACCGGCGGTATGTTCGAGGCTACCGTAAATAATTAAATAAAGATAGTAGCCTAAAACAATGGGAAATCCCATAGGAAAATATTTGCGGTTGAATATAAAAAGTAGTATCCACTGCCACCAGCCAAAACTCGATCAGGGGGGACGGAGATGTGCCCCCTCGACTAACAGACCCTGGGGCAATCGAATTGCCCCAGCCAGTACGTCCACAATATGATGGTTTGTACTGGTTCTGTTCAGAATTTAAGACTAGTAAAGTCAATGGTGACTTTACATGCCCTGGGAGACATTAGTCAGTCCCAGGGTATGGAGTCTATACTGGGGGGTCACTATGACACCCCTGTGTCACTGCACTGAGGGTGCTGGGTAACACACATCACAAAAACACATGAAGCCCTATGGAGTAAAATACCCCATAGCCCATTAAACACATCTAGATTCAAAGAAACACACTCAAATCATGCCCAAGAGTGAGGATAAAAGAGTCTCACTCTTGGCAGGAGAAAGAAATAAACCCCAAAAATCCAGCAAAGCTGCTGGGGGACTCACTAGGTTAGGAAATTCAGCCTAAACAGAGAATTCTCCCTAACAGGCTCTATAACCCTGAGATCAAGCATCTTGTTGACCTCTCCTTTGATGTGGGATCTCACATGTTCTGACATTCCGTAACCTCTGCTTTTCACAGGTAGACAGTCACCAGTGAGAATATCATGCTGGCTCCAAAGGTTCAAGCCTGGTGATAGTGAAAACAGGGAGACAAACTGATTTAACAGAGCCGTGCACTTCTCCGGTTGCACATAAGTCAGTCGAGAAGAAAGATTTACTCCTTATATTTTATCATCCAAAGGTTGGCCTCTGAGGAGGTCAGGTAGAGGCTCACTCTCCTCCTCCTCTTAAGCTGAAGCTAGAAGGAAGACTCCTACTTCTGGTCTCGAGACATAAGCCTTCAGACGGTTGGTGTGAAAGACTCTGGGAGCATACTTAGGTCTGGCTAAGTCCACCAAATAGTTCACCTCTCCAAGTTTGCTCCCATCCTTGAAGGGTCCTATCCTTTTGTCCTGAAAGGCCCTCTGCCTACTTGTTGGCACCATAATTAATACAAGCTGGTCTTGAGTAAACTCAACTATGCTGGCCTTCTGGTCATGCCAATGTTTGACCAGAGTCTGACCTGCTTTTAATTTATCACTAGCTTTTGCCATCATGTGTGACATTCTCCTCCGGAGACCTATCACATAGTCAGTCACTCTGACTGGCTTGGGGGAAGGAGCACTCTCCAACACCTCCTTGATCAGGGCCAATGGAGCTCTGACTGGATGGCCATAGAGAATTTCAAAGGGACTGTATCCAACTCCCTCCTGAGGGACTTCTCTATAATTAAAGAGAAGGCATGGCAGTAGAAGGTCCCCCTTTCTTTTATGGGGCTCCTCTAAAGCACCTATCATGCTCTTCAGAGTACGAGTTAACCCCTCTACCAGTCCATTTGTCTGTGGATGGTAGGCTGTAGTGAACTTGTAAGTGACACCACCGTTTTTCCACATGGCTTGAATGTAGTGGGACATAAAATTGGATCCCCTGTCGGATATCACTTCCTTAGGAAACCCTACTCTGGTAAAAATACCAAGTAGAGCCTTAGCCACAACCTGAGCCATAACAGTTCTCATAAATATGGCTTCTGGGTATCTTGTAGCATGGTCTACTACAACCAGAATGAACCTGTTCCCTGAAGATGTGGGAGGGTCAAGTTGACCAACAATGTCAATGCCCACCCTCTCAAAACGAACTCCCACCATTGGGAGAGGCACCAGGGGTGCCACATTCTTGGCTCCACTCTTGCCAGAGTTTTGGCAAGTGTGACAGCTCCTACATAATTTGTCAACTTCTGAACCCATCTTAGGCCAGTAGAAGTATAAGGAGAGCCTTTCCTTTGTCTTTTTGAAACTCAAATGACCAGCCAAATGTATCTCATGGGCCAACTGTAGGAAATGGAGTCTGTCAGCAAGGGCACTACAATTCTTTAGCAGTCCCCCATGAATAGACTCAGTCGGTTCACTGCAGAAGAGGCCATTTTCCCAGCTTAACCTATGCTTCCCAACTTCTTGCCGATCAAGTTGGTAAGCAGCCTGATGTCGAAGACCCTCGAGAGTAGGGCACTCTCTTTGTCCTCTGCTGAAGTCTGCCCTGTTGGGTCCACCTTCTGCCAGTAAAGACTGCAGCTCAGGATGGTCAACAGGGTCAAGATGTCTAACCAAAACAGTGTTTTCTTCCAGATCTGACTCTTCAAAAACTGGCTCAACCACACATGGTTGTACCTCTCACTCTGCCTCAGCAGGTGGAGGAGTCACAGGTGTCACCTTGGACAATCTTGGGGATATCCTTGTTGGTAGCACAGGGGTGCTGTCTGACTTTTTCCTTGAGGTCTTGGGTTTCCCCTTTGCCTCTTTCTTTTCAGAAATAGCAGTGAGCAACTCCTGTGGATTGGGAGTGATAGTTTCCCCTATCAACTTCTCTGGAGAGCCTCTCAAGGTCCTCTCCATTGCAGGCCTAGTGAGCTTTTGTCCCCTCATACTGGGAGGCCTGGGGTACTTGACACAACTCCAAGAGTTTTCAGGTCATTACCCTACAGAACTCTCCGAGGCACTTCACTCTGCACACTAACAGGTATTTTGACAGTCATACACTGGATGAGAGCTGGTAACTGGGGAAGCATTTGCACAGGGCCTCCAGCTAACTTGGTGAGGCCTTTGGGTGCCTTAGCAACATCCTCCACCTTGAAAAATGATTCATCCACCTCAGTTATGCTGGCTCCAGTATCTCTGATGACAGGGGTCTCCTGTCCATTCACAAGAACACTATCTTTATAATACTCTTTAGTATTATCTGGGATGGAATTATAGACATCTAATATCTGTTGTTCCCAACAGCCCAGGGACACTAATGAAACACTAGCTGAGATGCTCATGGGTTCATCAGCTAGTAGGTGAAAGATTCCTCACACCTTCATAAGTGTTTACTCTCTAACCCTTAACCCAACCATCTAAGTTTTTCAAACATTCACACACCCAGGTAGCTCAAGGGGTACCATCATGCTGGGAAGGGGTCCTCCCAAATCTAGCAATTAAAACTAACTTCTCACACTCATAATCCATCCTATCCACCTCCCCCAGTTCCATCACAACATCAGATGTGACAGTGGGTAGCCTAGAGAAGAGCCATGGAAGCAACTGATTCCTTGTAAAACCTTGAATTCCATGGTTATATTCAAACATTGCCAACCAATCCAAAATATCAAGCTTAACCTTATACATACCCACAATTTCTTTAGGCATACAGGGTCTCTTAGGACTGGAAGACCTAGAATATTCTGGGAGAGAAGCATTTTCAAGAAATAACCTTTTCATTCTAGTTCCCAGTGGACAACATAGAATGACCACAATGCCCATCTGTTGCTGCCACTGTGCCTTTGGTCATACTTCAACTATGTGCCCGACTAGGACCAATTTCCATTTGATGTTGTTTGTTCCGCGATGTGCTTCTGTTGCACTTAAATTGCAGCTCCACTGGCAAGGATAACTGCATGTTAGGCAGAATTATATGCAGTACCCTTTGGGAACATCACACACAATTAAGACTACAAGTGACAGTACAAATTCACCTTTGGTACAAGTCTGTACTACACAGTAAAGTGGTAGCGATGGCTGATCAGCCAGACTTATCTCAAGAGCAAGTGAGCAGCATCAATAGTTACACAAAGGACAGCAATTACTATGATTCAAACAAACACTGACTCAAGGTTTCTGAGTAAAAGAATATATATTTAATTACACATCAGTTGTAAAACAGTTCACTAAAGTAAAGCAGTTGAAAAATCACACTCTTAATGCACCACACCACTCCCAATAGATTCTGGACAAGTTAAGCTCAAAATAAAGTGTGAGCAAAATGGCACTCCAATAATTTAAAAAGGGAGGGAAAGACACAGTTATGTAAAAATTGAGCAGCACCAACAGGTAAGTAAGCAGGGCCATCTAGAAAGAGGAACTACAGTGATGGAGTCAAATCAAAAAGGCTTAGGGCCAAAGTCAATAGTACAAAAGTCTTTTGCTCAAGATCACACAGTTCAGGGTAGTTTGCGGTTAAGTCTTTGACAAGAGTTCTGAATGAAGTAGGTCGGCAGAAAAGTTAGTTTAAAGAGTAGGGAAGGACAAGCCCTCGGAGTGGCGAAAGGTTTCACGCACCTTCACCGCTGCTGGACGAAATGAACAATCAGATTTGCACAGTACCATTAAATGGAGAAGAAGCCGTAGCTGAGAGGGACGTTCCTAGCAGGTCCTGCAGGCTCACGGTTTCTGAAGCGACTGTCGGACTGACATGACGTAGTATGACTGGAGGGTCCTGCACTGCCCAGAGAAGAAACCAGCAGCAGAGTAAAGCAATGAATAAAAGGTGCACTCCTTAAAACCCAAGCAGGGTCCGACCTTATAGTTCTGTACAGAAAATTTGACCAGAGAAGGGAGTCCTGGCTTGCAGTTTGGGCGAGCTGGTTGGTCCCACCAGCTCAGGGGAAGAAGATTCCTGGTAGATCTTCTCTGTCATTGGATTCTGAAGATTCAGACCTGCAGCAGGGCTTCACCTGGCAGTTCAGTCATTGTAGGGGTCCTCTTCGGTCATCTCATCGGTTCGTCCGTTCCACTGGCTTTTTATGCAGTTTTCCCCCATTCACACAGCCTGCTGTCAATCACACAGCTGGGTGGCTGTCCTGGCGAGACAGTCACCTAGCCAATCAAACAGGAGTGCAACTTTGGTTACCAAGGGAACCCATGGCAGTGGTCCTAAAAGCCCTCCCTCACATCCTGCCTACCCAGACTTTCAGGCACCTAAGGAGGGCTTCTGTGTAGAAGCCCGCGAAAAGATGGTGAACAAAGGAACCAAACCGGGTTTGGCGCACAGAGTAAAGCACGAGATAGACATTTTCAAAAAGAAATGGCCAATAAATCCAACCGGAACCGTATAAAAACGTAAATGGTCTAGCGGGTTTAAGTTTGAGGCTACCAAGATAGCCTAAAACATGACCAAGGTTATTTAAGATAACCGCAGTAGGAAGAATATGGTAGTTACCAATGCCACTAGCCAAGTCTTGATGAAAAGGTAGCTAAACAAAGCTCCAAGAGAAAAAGACAAAAAGGGATAAGTATTAACCCTTTCCTGTACTCTATGCAAGATAGTTTGTACTGGGTCTGTGGCTTTTAAAGAGGCTAATAAAGTCAATGGCAACTTTACATGTTCTGGGAGACAGTAGTCAGACCCAGAAAATGGAGTTTGAGTTGGGAAGTCTAAAAGACAACCCTGTGTCATTGCACTGAAGGTGCTGTGTAATACACAGTAAAAAGATAATGCCTGTGGAGTAGGTGAGGCTCCACAGTCTATGGACACAGGGAAATGTTAAACACACATAGGAAAACACATATAAGAGTGGGAAAAAGGCTCACACTCTTACCAGGTGAAAAAAAAATCCTAGAAATCCAGCAAAGCTGCTGAGGGACTCAGTAGGTAAGGGAAATTTGCCATTCTGGAGAATTCTCCATAACACCGCAGCACTGTTAACACAGTACTAGAATGCCTCACCAATTCTTGCATCCTAGTCCTGTGAGAGAGGGTCACTGGTCTCATCACCATCATTTCCTGACCAATGGTTTCCTGTGGTCTTTTTATCATTTCGCTGCCACGCCCCTCTTCTTCTGAAGCAATTGCCTTGTATACAAACACAACTGATTTATTTGCTTCCCCCTCCTCCTGTAACTCTTCCTTCCCAACAGAGATTATCTCCAGCAGTAGTCCCTTCTCCCTTTTCCAAGGTGGCCATTTTTTGTGTTTACTTTTTTATTTCAATGTAATTAAATGGGTGCCATGGAAAGGGAGAAGGGACTATGCGTACTCCCTTCTCCCCTTCCACTGCCGCCATTTTCTTAGTTTACTATGGCCACCATGGAAACAGAAAATGGACTATGTTTTCTGTCCGCTGCTGCCATTTTTTTGTAACTTAAAAAAAAATCGACTTCGAAACGCAACACGTATCGCAGCCGGAAAAAAAAACATTAGTTCCCCCATTAGTACCCCGGTCTAACAGACTGGGGGAATTAATGGCTAGAAGCCCATCCGCGGCAGGCCATTACCACCCTCTTGCAACGCTCAGGCCTTTAACTATGGGTGGTAATGGCCTGCCATCTCAGGGCTTATTCCCTCAGGAACATGATGGATGCTGTAGTTTCTGAAGAACTTGGGCAGTTCTATCACAGACTCGGCCACTCTGGAAGTTTTCTTCAAAGTAATTGACAGGTTGTGTTTGCTGCAGCTTCCACCTTTCAAATATCCTCTATATCTGATTGGTCGACCTGCATGGAAGACGAAATTAAGCATGCAGGCAAGATATTTGTATTTGAGTATTTGTCAGGTGCTAGCTTCCATAAGCACAGGACAGGCAAACCTGTATCTGGGCGCAGATGTCAACTGAAGGAACCCGACGACACAAATGAGAAATAATCACAGAAGAGGAATGTTTTAAGGTTTTTCTGGAAATTTAAGGGAGTATCCACCTTACGAAGTGCCCCAGGAAGCTTGGTACCTGGCTTGGGACCAATCAGGGCAAAGGATCTCTCTTTCCTGGAGCGGCAAAGCATAAAAGGAACAACCAAAAGATTGCTATGCATCGCTCTAAGACACGTACTTGGAAGGTACAATTTCCATTACGCAGATAGCTACCGGGGTACTAAACCAGTTTGCAGTTAAAGACTCTGTGGAAGATTTTAAACTGAAACCTCGGCTGAACCGGAAGCCAGTGAAGTTGTCTTTGAAAACATATAATAGCCGAGCCTTTTAGCAATATGCAAATGGGGTGGACTACTGAATTTTGAATCTTTTGGAGCCCATCTAGTTGGTAATTCGGTAGGCCAGTATATAGCTCATTGCCATTATCAATATAAAAATTGATAACAGTCCCAGTAACCAACTCTCGGTGTTCTGTAGTGATAAAGGACAGGGCTTTTTTCAATAACCAGAGGCCGAAAGAAAGCTCCTCTAGAGACTTCACTAAACTACAAGGAGAGTGCTAAATCGGGGTCCCACAGTCTCCCCACATGTCTTACTTCCGCAGCAAAGGAAGTGGGGAGCTGAAACAGTAGTGGAGGGCTAGGGATACGGTGAGGGTTTTTTAAGTAACAATTTTGGGCCAAGCTGGAGAACCTCTGTTTAGCTAGGATTGAGTTGAAGGACATTGCTAATCGGCCAATCATGAGCTGTAGCTAGACCTTCTGCCAAAGCAGTCGAGGTATCGGAGGGTCCAGAAACATTAAAAGAAATGTGTGTATCATCTGAATATGAGTGATATTGCATGTGAGACCCCTGTAGAATCGTCATCAGTGGTTGTACACAGGGAATGCACTTTGTTGACTTGTCTTTGGCCTTCTCTACTTTGAGCTCCCCACTGGAAGCATAATTCCCATGGTCGCCTGATCCCATTTCTTCCCGCTTCCCTGTATTCTTCCACTCTTACTGTGAACTAGTTGCTGCACACTACTCATCACCAAAGACACCATGCACCACCAGGGTGCCTCAACATCTACTCATAGTTACTGCAACCCAAGTCACAAGGTGATGGTCCAAATCACCCATCGGCACCACCAATAACCTCACCACACATTGACACCCTAAACGGCTGTGCTCAAACACACTCTATGCACACCAACTGACCCCCTTATGCACGATGATTGAATACTGCTCCTGGCCAGCATCAAGCAACAGAATACTTCAGCCTCTCCAACCTACTTACATATCGCTGTGCCGGCCAATTCATAGTAGAGTGTTGGCCACACAAGAATGCCACCTGGCTACAAACGCATCCACAGTCCTGATATAAAATACTCAGAATGGCCCATCCGCACAATACCAGGGGGCGTAAGAGCTGCATGCATCCACATAACAGTAACGCTATCTGACATGTTTCCTCTCAATGCACTAAACAAGCTAAATGTGTTCTTTTCTTCCTACATAATCCAGTGAGACCTCACATGGAAAACAGAACGGAACCCCAGGTGACTGAGTTCATTCTCCTCGGATTTGCCTATGATCCTCAAACAAAGGTAGTTCTCTTCATGGTGCTGCTGTTGGTGTATCTGGTCAACCTCACTGCAAACAGTATTTTCATCATAGTTACTCTGACAGACACACACCTCCACTCACCAATGTACTTCTTTCTCTGCAATCTGTCATTTTTGGATGTTTGCTTTCCATCCGTCAGCATCCCCACACTCCTTGGGGGGCTCCTGATTCATACACTAACCATTACCTTTGCCCAGTGCATGACACAGATGTTTGTGGCCCTATCCTTGGGTCAAACTGAGTGTTTTCTTCTGGCAGTGATTGTGTTGGATCGATATGTTGCTATCTGCAACCCCTTACGGTATCAATAGGTCATGAACCCCAGAGTCTGTATCATGCTTGCCCTCATCACATGGATGTGCGGATTTATTGTCTCAGTGCCGATGGTTGTTGTCCTTCCTGTGCTTCATTTCTGTGGACAAAACATCATTGACCACACAGTCTGTGAAGCAGAAGCACTCTCACAATTGACCTGCATGGATGCTTATCATTCTGACATTTCAACTCCTATTTCTGCTCTTTTCATTCTCTGGGCCCCACTTTTCTTGATTCTTTTCACTTATATTTGGATCATATCCACCATCTAGAGGATGCCGACGGCAGAGAGCAGGCACAGGACGTTTGCTACCTGTGGATCTCACCTAGCGGTTGTTATACTTTTCTATGGAACGGCCATGGTGATCTACTTAACACCCAAGTCAACAGCCCCATCAGGGCACAACAAATCACTCTCTTTGTTCTATGGGCTGGTGGTTCCAGCGTTAAACCTCCTCATTTATACTCTACGAAACACAGAAGTGAAGGGGTCTTTGAAGAAACTTTGCAATAATAAGGTTTCCTGTGAAAGGTTAAAAGCATGAGTTCCAGCTGGAGGGGACACATTGAAGTTCGGCCTCAAGTGAGGTTGTATCCTATCCATTGTAGCTTCGCATTAATCTTCTTATTTTTCAGTGTTTCCATCTGTTTAGAAACAAGGTCAGAAAATAAATGTGAAGACCAACTCAGCATTATTCTGGAAAGTTCTGTAAGATCTTCTTAGGCATTATAGTATTGCGCTAATCATGTGTTGTCTTTCCTCCTACAGCTTTTTTTTAACAGACATGGTGAATAATGTTTTAATTGTGTTTACTTTCTCTATTTGGGAGAAGCTGCTCATGTCACAAACTGCTCTTAATATCCTGGCCCACCTAAGACTGTGCCTTTTGGACGACACGACCAAGTAATTGGGAACAGTGGCGCAATCCAAATATCTCCTCAGATGGAGGTAATTGCAGTCATCATCCGCTTCCTTTACTGCAACTCTTTTCCTTCCCCCCTCTAGTTCTGATTTCCCTTAGGACCCTCCTACTTCATCCCTCTCTGCCCTATCTCCTCTTGTTTTCCTTCACCCTTTCTAATAATTCTCATTGTTCTATTAATCTGTCCTTACAGTGTGGGCACTGATAGGTTCAAGATCCATTTCTTGACCTCCTCTTTAGATCATTCCCAATAGTTAACACTCTTTGGGAAGAATGTATAATTAATTAATACAAAAATACCAAACTGTACATTTGTTTCCCCTTTATGAACAAAAACCCTTCTTGTTTATAGAATTATGAGTTTATTGTGTATTTTCAGAACAGTAACACCTGAAATATGAAATGTAGTGGGAACGGCCACTCCGCTTTCATATTACGGCTTGCTGTTGCCCTGGGGAAGGCCTATGCTATGTTATGTATAAGAGAACTGAAACATGTTGGCTACATGTTTAAGTTGTATATTTACTATGTTTGTTAAATGATCTACATCACATATTTTAAACATTTAGTTATAGCTTTGTTTCATTATATGACTACAATGTTTAAATATGTTCCAATATTTGCTCAATCACATTTGTCATTACTTGTACCTATGCATGTGCAATAACAGCAAGGTGTGTAGCTCACTTTATGCAATTAATGAAGCAATTAACTCCTTTTACTGGCTGGTAAAGCCGCCACCGAGGGTGCTATAGCTGTTCACACCCAGGCATGCAAACCACGAAACCCTAATACCCTTAAAAACTCTATGAAGAGAAATGATATGATATGATATGATATGGCATTTATAACGTGCCTATACACAAGTGTTGCAATGCACGACAAGGCAAGGGATGGGGAACAGAGGAAAGACAGACAGCGATCCTACTAGGCCAAGTGTCATTCAGATCGCGCAAGTGCATGGGAAGGGGAAGTGCAGGGGGGGAAGGGGGAAAGGGACAGTGCAATACATGGGAGAATAGAATAAATAACAAAGTAAAGCATGGCCAGCAGGTGGCAAGTGCAAGGCAGAAGGGTAAGTGCAGGCATCATGTGTCAAGTGCTAGTGGCAGGACTGTATGGATACAGAGAACAGTCAAGTGCAGGGGTTTCCAGGAGGGCAGTGCAGGAGTGCAACTGGTGAAGGGGGGGACCTGGGCCTGAGATCAGAGGGTGGCCAGGTAAACCAGTGCAGCTTCAGTAAAAGCCAGGAACTCAGCAGGGGAGAGGTGGAAAAAAAGCAGAAGCTAAGAGAAAGGTTTTGAGGTGCTTCTGGAACCAGAGATGGTTCTCCTCAAGTTTCAGGGGGGCAGGGAGGCTATTCCAGCGGGAGGCCCCGGCCAAAGAAAGTGATCTACCACCAACTCGTTGCTTAGAGAAGCGACTGACCCTGAGAGAGTTGGAGGTGGATGAGCGAAGAGCTTGAGAAGGGAGATATTTAGGAAGAGAGAGTTTCAGGTATTGAGGCCCCTGGATGATGCAGAGGGTTTTGAACTTAATCCTCATAGCCACTGGGAGCCAGTGCAGAGATTTCAGTCCTGGAGAGATATGATCCCTGGGCTTGAGGCCAAGGACAAGTCTTGCAGTCCGGTTCTGGATGAGCTGCAGTGGGCAGAGGGTAGAAGCAGACAGATCTAGAAAGAAGCTGTTGCAATAGTCCAGCTTAGAGTGAACCGGGGCTCTGGAGACAGTGAGCTTCTGGGGGAAGGATAGGAAAGGTAGAATACCTCTGAGGAGGTGCAGCTGGTAGTGTGACTTCTTAGAGATATCAGAGATGTGTGGAGAGACGGAGAGTGTTGGAGTCGAATATAACCCCGAGGTTTTTAGCCTCACAGGTGGGAGCAGGGGGAGGACCAAGAGAGGCTGGCCAGAGAGTGTCAGGAAATGAGAGTGTGGGTTTGCCAATGAGGAGAATCTCAGTCTTGCTGGCATTCAGGCAGAGATCGCTGGTGGCACACCACTCCTGGATGGCGGACAGGCAGTCAGGGATGAGGGAGAAGAAGTGGTTGAGGGTTGCCTGAAAATGAGCTGAGTATTATCCACATAGCACTGGAAGGAGGGGCAGAGTGTGGCAATGCGGTGGGCAAGAAGTGCCAGGTATTGGTTGAACAGCCAGGGAGAGAGGTTAGACCTCTGGGGAACACCACAGGTAGAGATAGAGATGGAGGAGAAGAAGGACCCGAGTTGGACCTGGGAGGGTCGATCGGAGAGAAAAGGAGTCAGCCACGCCAGGGCCTGACCCGTGATGCCCAGGTTGAGTGGAGCTCCAGCAGCGGGCTGCGTGGTCCACGTGCTGCTCACTCAGGCTGGGCATGGCGGCGTCTGACAGGGTGTGCCGGGCTGAAATAGTGGCTCTGCGTCAAGTACTTGATGCTCAAGCAGTGGCACACCGTGAGGCCCTGACGGTGGAACACCAATCCCTCCAATCTACTCTGGGTGCGCTCTGGATGAACGAGAGTAGGTGGGCAGAATACAGGATGGTGCAGCTTAAAAGAACCATCTCATCTCAACTCCATGTAAGACGGGAGTCACACCGTTGGTCATGTGAGGCCATGCAGCCAGAACTCCATCTTGCACATCAGTCCTTGCAGGAGGAAGCACGTGTGACACGTGAGGAAATCCATGCTGACCTACGTGTCATTGCCATGCAGGACCTGGCTTACCAGACCCACATGCTTGCTGCCGTTGAGGGGCAAGGGGCGGCTAGGCGTGGTGAGGCAACTGAGCCACGTCCACCTTCTGATTTATATCCAGAGGGTGATGACAACAACCTATCTCCCACATAGGTCAGGTCTCAACATCTACACATGTGGGTGTTGAGGTGCACCCTGTACCTCCCCCCACCTAGGGGCCCCCCGACCATCCGGGTCATATATCGCCATTTTTGATTTTTATTTTATATTTTTTCCTGCATATATTTTTATAATTTTTTTTTCTGCAAATATTTAGCGCTTTTTTATGCCAATTTTTTGTTATTTTAATTATTTTTTTCTGGATTTTTTAAAAAATATTCTTTATTTTAAATTTTTTATTTTTTATAGCAAATACTTTTTTTTATTTATTTTTTATTTACTGATACATTTATTTTATTTTTTTTCTGCAAATAATTACTTTATGAATTTTTCATTTCTGCAGATTCATTATTAATTTCATTTTTTGTCTATTGTGCATTCATGTGATAGTGTGGTGCTTTGTGGCATTTGAAGGCATCCACTGTGTGTTTCAGCTGGGCCCATTCAGTCTTGTCTTGTGTATGTGTTTTGCTTGAGGTCGTGACACATATGCTACTCCTGCTTCCCCTTTCCATGGGCTCGCAAGGATGGCTCGGTGTGACAGCATCTCACATGGGGCATTGGGCTTCCGTCATATCTGTGGCCAGCCTGTAGTCCTACTTGTGTGTACACCCCTAGTGGGTATTCCGGATGGCTTCTACAATGCATGTCTGCACTTCTCTTTGGTGAGTATTCTGTTGACTGTGCATTTCATCATGTTGCTTATGATATTTTTTATGAATTGACTGTCTATGTTCATGCACTTCCTGCTGTAGGTGGTACCAAGCACCCTTTGGCTGTGTAACATACACTGATGGTGGGAGGGGTTCGTGTGCTGACAATGTTGCATTGGGACACTTGCCCTACAGTGATTTTGATTTGCCACATGAAGGCTGCATGCTGAGTTATCCATGTCACCACGCATTTCAACGAACCCTCATTCCTTGTTTGCCCTGCTTTGGCCATCTTGCAGCCATGCCTGGTGTTTTGTTGTGCCATTTGAAGTATGGCCGCATTGCTTTTGACATGGCTGTCATGTTAGTGGCCTGGACCTGCTCCCTCCTACCATTGGTTGCACTTGGCCCTTGTGACAATCCGGCCAACCAGGAGGCTGGAGCATGCCAGGACTACCAAAGACCCACAATGGAGGCTCTGTCTAGCCATGTCCACCACCCTTCTGGGTCCCTTGATTGTCCCCCTGTCTCCCCTGCCCCCGCCAGTCTCCCTCTGTCTCCCCCTTCACTATCACACCCCCTCCCCTTCTGCATCATCTTCTTTCCCTCAGCTCCCTGTGTGTGCTTTCTTTCCCCCTCTCCCCCTTCATGCATTTAGACCATGGCCCCCTCCTCCCTTCTCTCCTCCCTCTCCACCACCCTTTCCCCTCATCCTTGTCCTCTGTCTGTCTTTTTCCGGCACTACCCCAATTGCCATCAGGCATGGTGATACGTAGCCGCTTGTTCTTTGCAGACACTTCACCATCTGCTTCCGTCCATCCACCCCCCACCTTCACCTTTTTGAGTTTTATTTTGGCACTTACTTTTATCATCGGTCTCTTCACTGCTGATTATAGGTTGTCTGTTCTCCCTTTCCCTTCTGTGTTTCTTCTCCCCCTCCCCAGCACTATCTTGATTCTTTGTCGACCTTCCAGTTTTTTTACTCTCCTGACCTCTTCCCTCCTCTTCTCTCACCCCCCTCCTTATGTGACTCCGGCACTGCAACTATTGCCGTCAGGCATAGCAATATTGATGCTAGTTTTATTTTCCCACATTCCCTCTCTAGACTCTCCCTTATTGTTCCTGGCACTTGTAATATGTACTTTGATAGTTCATTTTCACATTCTGGGCGGTTTGAAGGACTTGTTGGAATGTACTGTTATTCTCCCTTGTTCCCTCCCTCCATGAGGTGCTTTGATAAACTTTGTGTGTAGGTCCTATAGCGATTTTTAATGAATCAGTCATTGCTCACTGTTTGCCATTGTCGATGTGGGGTACTCTGTACATGATATGTTCTGCTGGTCAATGGCTGATCCTATGTTGGGTTTTATTTTGAGGTATCAGGAGATGGGTTGTCTGCTAAAATGACCCAGTGGCCAAAAAATGCAGGACATTGAGCACCTTCTCCAAGGGGCTCAATGCTTGGGAGCACAGGGTGGGTGATGTGAGTTCATCTTCCCACTCCCTGACCAGTTCTGGGACATTATGAGGTGGAAACCTATACCTGACATAGACCTGGTCATCAGGCATCCCTAAAAGGCTGGTCCTGGGCAAAACAATGCAGGGCCTGGCTATCCTCTTCCTCCTCCTCCTGCGGTGTCCCACGATCACTGCTGAGAGGAATGGTACATTCATCATAGTTGTATATGTGTGTTTGTTGTTTGCGCGCACTTTTATGCAGCGCGGGGGTGCTTCCGCTTGCTTTCATGTGGCGGACGTATTTGTGCGTGTGCGTGTGTTTTGACGTATGCAGGTTTTCCCTATTCGATTCCATGAATACGTGTTGTTCACTAGTGTGTGCGCGTTGCGGGTGTATCCCAGCGATACTTCCCGCGTTATGCCTCCATTTTCACGCATTGTTCCCCATTCCCCGTGTTCCGCCCCCTTTTTAGGTGTGTGGGCGAGTAGTTGTACGATTTCCCCATTCCTGTCGAGCATGCGTTTGGAAAGTCACAGTGACGTGTAAGGTAAGCGTGGATTTGGCGCACATCCCAGGAAAAACACGCGCAGGGCCTTCCATGAATCGCACGCGTGTGCTAGCTTTTTCACGCTTGCGCCACAAATTGCGGCACACATTTATTCCATGAATTACCCGGTAAGTCATGATGAAGTGTGCAGGTGTTGGGCAGAATCACCTGCAGTACCCTTGGGGACCACTACAGGAAATTAGGACTACAAGTGTAAGCACTATTTCACCTTTGGTACAAGCCTGTAATACACAGTAAAGTGGTAGCGATGGCTGAGCAGCCAGACTTATCTCAAGAGTTTAAGTGAGCAGTATAACAAGTTACACAAAGGACCAACTAATACAGTGATTCAAGTAAACACTTATTCAAGGTTTCTTGGTTAAAGAATATACATTTATTTACACAGTCATTTAGAAAACATTACTCTAGCATAAGTAGTTCAATATCACACACTAATGCACCACAAAAATCCAACCGGTAAGTAAATAAACAAGTTTAGCTCCAAAACGAAGTGGGAGAAAAATGGCACTTCAGATATTTAATAAGGGAGGGAAAAGACAAGGTTATAAGAATAGACAGGCGAAATACATTCATAGGCATGGCAAAGGGTTTCAGTTACATACAACAAGCAGTTCCTCTCAATAGGCCTGGGCCAAAGTCAATGGTTCAGAGTCTTTTGTATAGGATAGCACAGTTCTGGTATATAACGGTTAAGTCTTAGCCACAGATTTTTAATGGATTTGGCTAGGCCAAAAGTTTGACGAATGTTTAGGGAAGGACAAGCCTTCATAGTTGAGGATAGTTTCACACACTTTCTCGATGGCTGAAAAGATTTCCAGACCGTGTTTGCACAGTACCTTGTCAAAGAAGAAAGCTGTAGCTGAGGCAGTTGATCCTGGCAGTTCAAGCAGATCTCGCTGTTCCTGAGCTTTAGTAGTGGGGACACGAAGGTGGACGTCGGGAGGTTCCTGCACTACCCAGGGAAGAGGCCAAAAGCTGTAGCAAGACATTGGTTTAAGGTGTGAGTGCCTTAAAGTCCACAAGCTGGCTTCCTTCCCTCTGGCTATTCGGTTTTCAACAGCACACTGATGAAAATTCCACCAGACTAGGACGGAGTCCAGGTGGCTTGCGAGTTGGTTATTCTCACCAAACTCAAAGGAAGAAGTTAACCTTGAAGGGCTTCTCTGTCGTCAGAGTTTCAGGCATTTTGGACCTGCAGCAGGGCTTTGCCGGTTGTCCAGGAGTTGCAGCAGTCCTCTTCCTTCCTCTCCTCTTCGGTTCTTTCGTTCCAGTGGTCGACTCTGCTTTCCAAGTCACAGAGACCTACTTTTAAACAGTTTCCCCATTCATTCCAGCCTGGCTGTCACACACACAGCAGGGTGGCTGTCCTTGCCAGACAGCCAGCCGGCCAATCATGCCAGAGTGAATTCAAGTCTTTTAAGAGACTAAGCACAGGGAGTTCCAGGCACCTTTCTCACATCCTGTCCATCCCAGACACCCTGGCGCTAGAGGAGGGCTTCCGCAATGGAGCCCACCAAAGGCCAACGAACAAAGGGACCAAACCTGGTTTGGCACACATAGACAAACACAAGAAGGACCTTTCGTAAAAGAAATGGTGAAAAAAGATGACCGGAGTCTGTTTTTTACAGATAGGTCTGGGGCGTCATATTGAAACACATAGCTGGCCCGATTTTTAGCTACCGTTGCTAGTGGTCGGGAAAATCACGGTAGTTGACCTATACATATATCATATGTTTTCCATACATTAAAGTATGCATTCCTGGCCATCTGATTGTCTGTTGCATTTCCTGCTGGTCCTAATTTAAATTAATAAATTGTGCACTACTATATATATATAAATATTTTTGCAGTGAAAAAACTTGTTAAAGGGCGGTTATTATTAAGTGTGTTTGTTTGTTTGTTTGTTTATTTATTTATTTATAGTGCGCTCCAAACCCAGAGGTATCTGGGCGCATTACAAGGATATGCTTTATCTTGGTTACCCATACAAGAATATACAGTTTCTTCGTTACAAAGGCAGTCTATGTTGCAGACATATATAATGTAAACATGGGCATACATTGTAATGATATATAATAATAGCGTCAGGGGGATATGGGATATCAAGATGGCATCAAAGAAAAACAAAAATGGAAGGTATAATACAGTAGACGAGGGATGGTGTTACTATGCATGGTTCAAGTTTAAGGATGGCTAACAGGGTCTACTGTGGTGCATTTTTGGAGATGAGCCAAAGTTTGGTGTCTTTCCTGAATTTATAGATGGACTGGCCAGCTCTTAAAGTGGTGGGTAGGGAGTTCCAGAGTTGAGCAGCCATAACTGGGAAGCTGCTGCCACCTGCTTATTTAGCTTGTACCTGGGAACTCTTAGGCAACTAGAGTTAGTCATCCTAGTAGCATGGATGTGGTTGTTTTTGGTGAATTTTTCAGTAAGATATTGATGGGCTGAATTGTTGAGACATTTGTAGGTCAGGGAAGCTGTTTTGAGTTGTATTCTCTCCTTAATGGAGAGCCAGTTGTTGTCATCTCCAGTAGCTGAGACATGTTGCCTCCCGGATATGCCCAAGGCCGTTCTGAGTGCATTATTCTGCAGGATCTGGAGACCTATCACATAGTCAGTGATGATGTGTTTACAGGCACCAAGCTAAACCTAGGTATTAGTTGCACTAATACAAACCAAACAAAATAAGTGGAGAAACCTTTTAAAGGGTTATGGTTACAAGTACAATCGGAAAACACCAGAAATTCACCAGTTATGGTAAAGTAAGCAACCATGACTTGTGCCACCACTGTGCACTGCTAAGACTAACACCCAGGACATCAAATATAACATTAAAATGATCACATCCTTACAAAGGTTTCTGTTTATAATGTTGGTAACAAGGTGTTATGGGTGATTGTGAGATCTATGAAGAAACTGCAAAACATATGAACAAATGTACTTATGCAAAGAAACCATTACATAACAGTGTTCTGAGTAAAGGAAGCGACTCAAACAAACACATAAGAAGCGGGTGCAGCATACACTGTAGAAGTAGAATATTGTTCTGCTATTTTTTCTTTGTAAAATCATGAAAGGTGTCCTTGCAGAGTTTTCAGTAATGTTAAGCATGGAATACATAGCTAATAAGTCAAGACCTACTACATATGTGTGTTACTACAAACAATACATACAAATACAATTAGAGGCAAATACAGGCATAATACAGTACAGAAGACAAATGCAATAGCTATAAAAAATGTCAATAACATTACAGTTCATTTTGAAGTACTCGTATAAATTGTTTGTCTGTGGCCTGGTTATTGGCTTATATCTGTGCACCATGAGCTGGCTGACACCAAACCCTAACCCAAGTACTTCTACAATATACAAGAACGTGAATGCCTTCTGAAAATATCACAACTTTTTCATTTAAAAATTCCTACAGTCAGTGACCAAAACCAAATGGCCCAGATTTGTGAGGTTATCAGTGACGTCATCAATAACAATTGTGATGTCATCTTTGATGTCGTGAGTGTTAGTTTTAGCAGTGCACAGTGCTGACACGAGTTATGGTTGCTTACCTTACCAGAACTGGCATATTTCTGGGGGTTTTGATTTTTCTTGTAACCATAATAACCCTTTAAGAAAGTTTCTCCACTGATTTTGTTAGGTTTTATTATGTGCAACTTAACCATAACATCCCTTTAACAAAATCTTATCACTGAATTTGATAGGTTTTTTTATTAGTGGAACTTAATCATAAAAGTTTTTTCAATGAATTTCATGGGTTTTTACCAGGATAACCTTAGTTTTTCCACATGTCCTTTACATCGTAGTGAACCCCTTCCCCCATCATGGTAGCCACAGAGTATGCAGACTGTGTGACTGTCCGCAGACTTTGGACAGCATTTACGTTGCCTAAAAGCACAGGGGTTACCTTACATTGTTGTATCCTGCAACGGGCAAAGACATGTACTTTAAACAACAAGAGATATATGTAGCACATCCAAAAAAAAATATGTGTGCAAATTCTGTATTTAAGAAACCAGAAGTACATTTTCATAGGTTGCACAACATCATGGAATGCACTAAGCACAAAGGTGAACTGTGCATCTAACATTATTACCTCAGTGCAACCTTGCATACACACCTTGCATACACACTCAAAAGCAACTCTCAGAAGAAACTCCAAGCTACTCAGAAAGACCCTTACAAAAAGTAATAAGCACACTATATTTCTTTCTGTAACATTAAAATGTATTATGTGCACATAACTTGTAAGAAATAGCAGTATTGTTTTCTTTGAACAGAAATGGCAAGCACACTGGAGTGATTGGAGGAACATTTCGCCCATGATGAAATTAGTGAACAAACAAACTCTATTGATAGAGAATATATGATATGATATGATATGATATGATTGTTTATTTATATAGCGCCTATACACATTGTGTTTCAAAGCGCTTCAAGGCAAGGGAGGGAACAAGGGAAAATACAACCACATTCTTACAGGCCATGAACAGTAAGGATGTGAAATTAACTATCGTACTAGGCCTGACGACATTTCTGGTAGAGCCGGAGAAAAACAAAAGGTGAGGGAGAGGGGTGCCGAAAGGGAGGGGAGGAACAAAACAAACGACTATCATACTAGGCCTGACGACATTTCAGATAGTGCTGAAGGGGTGGTGGGGAGAAAAAAACAGTAATGGGAGGATGGAGGAAAGAGCCGAGGTTGCTATCATATTAGGTCCAGGGACAATTCTGATAGAGTAAGTGCATAGAAGAAAGTAAGGGGAGGAGATAGGAAAAAGGAGAAAGGAAAGGAGGAGAGAAAAGAGAGTAAGCAGTCAAAAAGAGTGGAGAAGCAAGAGTGGAGAGCGAATACAATTGCATAAGTAAGTAGTAACACATAATATTGCAAGCCAGGATACAAGATGTAGATGGGAACAGCATGATTCAGGGCCACCATGTGTACAAGATGCAAAGGAAGTCCAGCATGAGAGTTGAGAAAGAGTGACACACCGTGAATGAATGAAGTCCATAAAAGTCAAATCCAGCATTGGCCACACACAAGACAGTGATAGTGAAGGAAGGCACCAGGTGGGTGGGGCTTGCTAAGTGGTGAAAAAGAGTAGCAGGCAGGAAGGTACCAGGTGGGCGGGGCTTAGGGCAGGTGACCTAGATCCACTTGCACCTGCTGCCCATCTGCAAAGGAAAAGAAGCTGGAGGGCTCCTTAAGTAGGGAAACAGAGCGGCAAGCAGGAAGGCACCAGGTGGGTGTGGCTTGCTAAGTGGTGAAAAAGAGCGGGAAGCAGGAAGGCACCAGGTCGGTGGGGCTTGCTAACTGGTGAAAAAGAGCAGGAAGTAGGAAGGCACCAGGTGGGCAGGGCTTGCTAAGTGGTGAAAAAGAGCGGCAGGCAGGAAGGCACCACGTGGGCGGGGCTTAGGCCAAGTGACCTAGATCCACTTGCACCTGCTCCCCATCTGCAAAGGAAAAGAAGTTGGAGGGCTCCTTAAGTAGGGAAACAGAGCGGCAAGCAGGAAGGCACCAGGTGGGCGTGGCTTGCTAAGTGGTGATAAAGAGCGGGAAGCAGGAAGGCACCAGGTGGGCGGGGCTTGCTAAGTGGTGAAAAAGAGCGGCAGGCAGGAAGGCACTAGGTGGGAAGGGCTTAGGCCAGGTGACCTAGATCCACTTGCACCTGCTGCCCATCTGCAAAGGAAAAGAAGCTGGAGGGCTCCTTAAGTAGGGAAACAGAGCGGCAAGCAGGAAGGCACCAGGTGGGCAGGACTTGCTAAGTTGTGAAAAAGAGCGGCAAACAGAAAGGCACCAGGTGGGCGGGGCTTGCTAAGTGGTGAAAGAGAGCGGCAAACAGGAAGGCACCAGGTGGGCGGGGCTTGCTAAGTGGTGAAAAAGAGCGGCAGGCAGGAAGGCACCAGGTGGGCGGGGCTTAGGCTAGGTGACCTAGATCCACTTGCAAAGAAAAAGAAACTGGAGGGCTCCTTAAGTAGGGAAACAGAGCGGCAAGCCGGAAGACACCAGGTGGGCATGGCTTGCTAAGTGGCGAAAAAGAGCGAGAAGCAGGAAGGCACCAGGTGGGCGGGGCTTGCTAAGTGGTGAAAAAGAGCGGCAAGCAGGAAGGCACCAGTTGGGCGGGGCTTGCTAAGTGGTGAAAAGGAGCGGCAGGCAGGAAGGCACCAGGTGGGCGGGGCTTAGGCCAGGTGACCTAGATCAACTTGCACCGGCTACCCATCTGCCCATCAGAATAGAGTTTGTAAAGCAGAAAAAGTGATGTAATTTGCTGAGATGTAGCTAAAACATGGTTTTCTTTTTAACAGTACACAGTGGGAATGTAAAAAGTGGGCCAGAATTACAATTAAATGAACATGAAGATGGCCACAGACAGCCCTTACTGCAAATGCAGAAACTGAACTACTAAACCTATCTGTAAAAATTAATGAACTGAATAATAATTTTGTACAGTTGATGACATTTGTTAAAAATCATATCAAAGGAAATATCCGATACCACTGCCCCACTTTTACCTGTGCCCATTCACCCTGTCCCAACCGATCATCCCATCAAATTTCCTGAATGAAAGACGCTATGATGAAATCTCAATCCCTTCCTCCCCTCATGAACAGTGCATTGAAAACCCCATATACATCTCCCATTCAGCTGCCCAATCGCTTTCCTAATTGATTGTATGTATTTCTTTTAATAAATATGTATGTGTGCACTGATGGTGCATGTGTTCTTTTAAAAAGCACAATTTGGAGTCTGTGGACTGCATGACTATGCGCGCTGTCTGTAACCAAAGTGCCCCCAGACACCGCGCCTGTCCGGACATGTCCACCCACCTGTGTGGATATGGCAGAAATGAATGGTACAAGCCATAAAATCACATGGAGTCGGGGTACCAACTCCTCAATGATAGATTTTAAATTCCTATCACATAACAACCTATCGATTGTTACTCCTTTATTGATTAGCCCGATAGTGCATGGAGACCACGCTCAACTATCCATTTCCCGCAAACTAGAATGTTCCCTGTTACATCTTGATCTTTCCTTATCTTTCCCAGAAGCCCATCACCATCAATTATCACTCATATGCAATAAAGGACTTTGCAAACAATTTGTTGACTATGTTTCAACAAGTATAGATAAGATTAAATGTGACAAAACCAAATCTATCACGGACAAGGACGCAAATTGCTCAGCAATAATACTAATGGGATTGGCACATTTTAGCTCCAAGTACCAAAATAAACCACATCCGCATCCATTTGATCCGTTTTGTAAGATCTTAAAACGTGAAAAAATCAAAGCCCTTAGACAATTGAGAAACAACATCGGGGACCTTTCCATTTATCAACTTCTGCCTAGGCGCATTCAGCTCACTTACAAACAGAAATTGAGACATGCACGTATATTGAGTTACAAAAAAACGAACTGCTCTTTAATTAAAGCCATCTGTAGACATGATACCAGAACCATCGGGCGAACTATAAAAAGCACTGATAATCAGTCTACACTGTCCATGCCAAATTGCATTCCCAAGCATACATGGTCTGATTATATCACCTCAAAATTCTGGCTCCCTGTTAGATTCAAGAACGTACCTGATGTGTCAATATGTTACAGTGAGATGTGCCGGCTCTACTGGTCTATTGATGACATTAAATGGGCTATCACCAAATTGGCTTTTTCAAAATCAGCAGGGCCGGACGAGTTTCCCCCGTGCGTATATAAGACGGGTCCGGATTTATGGGCTCTAACCTTAAAAACCAAATTTCAGACCATAATTTCCTCTGGGAATATTCCATGCCCCTGGTTGACCTCAAATATTATCCCAATCTATAAGCAAGGAGACCCTGCCCTACCGGTGAATTATTGGCCCATCTCGCTGATCGACACTGAAGCAAAGCTCTTTGCAACTCTCCTCTTGCATGAATTGGAAAAATTAATTGAGGGGCAGGGTCTTCATTCTATATTTCAAACAGGCTTTTTCGTAAAGCTATGAGCACTTCCCTAAATGCCACGATAATGGCGCATGTTATAACTGGGGCGAAACCTATGAATTTGTATCCTGTTTAAATTGCCCTAATTGATATGTCGGCAGCCTTCGACAACGTAGTCCGTAATATCCTTTGAACTAAAATGGCAAAAATGAGAATTCCACCCACTTAATATATTGGTTTATTAAACTTCATACGGATACCTCATATAAGATAAAGACCTCTGCCGATGGGAGAACTAGAGAGCCCATTAGGACCTTCTTGGGAATAAAGCAGGGATGTAATCTCGCATCCACATTCTTCAACTTGTACATGTCAGATTTAGATCAAACTTGGAGTGCAAAAAATCTATTTTCAGTAAAACCTGCCATATTACATCTGAAATGGCTTACCTTTGCAGATGATATCATCATCTTCGACCCCACTCCAGTGGGACTCCAAACAAAATGCCATCTTTTTGAAGAATTTGCAAGTGCTCACAACCTGACTCTGAACCCTGCAAAAACTGCCATAATTAGATTTGGGATACCAAATAAGAACAGAGCCTATCAGTGGCAGCTCATGGAGACTCCGATTCCTTTGATTACAAATACAATCTATCTCGATTATTCCATCTCCGAGGAAAATTCAATCAACTCCTGGGTCCCACTACTACAGCATAAGAGGCAGCCCCTGCTCTCTCAATTGAAATTGATTTATACACAATACTGCAAATTCTCTCTTGAGCCCCTGATAGATTTTTTTACTCTCAAGATTGAAACCGTCTTGTTGTATTCTCTTGACATTTGTCTTCGTGATATGAGTCTATTCTTGGATCGCTTGCAAGGTGCGTTGTTAAAATCAGCTATGTATTTTCCTTTGTCTGTACCTAATTGTATAATGAGACATGAACTCGGTCTAGTTTCATTATCTACGCGAAGGAAAAGGAGACAGCTGTCAAACTATGCAAGAATGTGTTTTCCACCATCTAACTCCCTCTATGTTGACTTGAAATCTAATCTTGAATTGTCTAACACCCTCTCTCTTACTCAATATCATCGTAGAATACAGGTAATATTGACTGATTTATATTTTATTGTTGATGATTTGCATATATGACCAGGGCACACTAAGAAAAAACTATTTGAGTATGATTGGTGTACAACCCTTCAACAAATACAGAAGTATAAAATGTATATTGAATACTTTTCTCAAACCAAAAAATGTGTTCCTCGATACAATTGTATTGACTCTTTTCCCTGCAAACATTTCAGAAGGGCCTTCATTTTGTTTAAATTCAATCTATATTATACCTGGGAAAGGACCAAATACTGGAACAAAGCAAAAGGGTTTATAATTAATGAAAAATGTTGCTTTCCATCTTGCACAGAATCACATGAGACGTTGAAACATTTGATTTTATATTGTCCTCATTTTGAAATCAAGAGAACTAATATGTTGATGAACTATGTAAATATAGAGTATGAAGATTGCCTTAATTCATTATGGGTAAGAATGATGCAAGAAAATTATAGGCCTCTAATATATGCCCTAGTTTCCTTTTGTAAATATATAGAAAAAGAGATAGAACTCTATGATCTTAACTGATATCATGTTTTTGACATTTGGTTTCTCTTGTTTTATGAACACTTGTTTTATGAATATTTGTTTTAGGAAGATCTGTTTTAATAACTATCTTGCTTTCTTTTTAGAATGATGATGACTCAAATCTGATGTGGTTAATTTTCAATTCTTATTTTCATTTTTCTTTGATAGGTTGTAAATACATTTTGTAAAGGTTCTTCTTTTGTATTGAACCATGGACAAATAAAAAAAAGGAACGGTTGTTATTGGTCTCTAGTTAGTCGGGGTGTTTGGGTCAAGCTTAGGCTTTTTTAAGTTTGTCGGGACATCTTTTAGGTTTGTTGGGACAGTAAATGTATTGAATGAGGACTTTATGAGTGACTTGATGAAAGGTGCTAGCTCCCTAGCTGTCTCTTTGATTATCGGTGCCAGGCAAGTGTCGCCCTGGCATCTCGATGGTTTGATCGAGGTTATTATGTTCTCAGCCTCAAGGGTATGGACAGGGGTGAATTTGAATTGGCTACATGGATTAGTTTAAGTCGTCTGCGATTTCACTGACAGGTCATCCCCTGAGCTATTCAATTTTTTGTTTTCAATTTCCTTTTGGGGGAGCTCAATTTTATTGGAGAGAGCTTCTTGAATGTTTGTACACCAAGACTTATCCTTAGGGCTAGTTTCTGTTGGAGAAATGGGGGACTCTAGTTCTCTTACGATGATGAAGAGTTCTCTAGTATTTGAAATTAGATTTGTTTATTCTATCGTTATAAGTATCTTTTTTGGTTTGAAAGATCTCAGTTTTATTTCTAGCAGTGATTTTGGAAAGTTTCTCTTTGTTCGCTATTGTAAGGTTGTTTTTCCAGGCATATTCTGCCCTTCTTTTTTCGTTATGCAGTGCTTTAAGGTTAGGGGTAAACCAAGAGTTGAGGTGAGTTCGATGCTTACCGTGCACAGTTTTAAAAGTGCAATGTTATCAATGGTTTGAGTGATCATGTGGTCATAGAGTTCTATAAGATTTGAAGGGTTTTAGCTGATATTTGTGAGATTGGTGATGGGTTGGCATAGTGGTAGTATGTTTTCTACTGTTATATTCTTTTTGTTTCTCGTTAGAGCCGGGGATGGAGGTAAGGCCAGATTAGGAGGGAGACTGTCTTGTAAAGTAAAGTAGATGAGGTGGTGATCAGTCCAGGCATAAGGTACGTTAGAAGTGATTTTGGTTTCACAACTCAAGTCGGCTAACCAGTCTAAAGTTCTACCTTTGTAAGGGTAGGAGAGTTGATGCAGTGGGTTAGACCTACTTCTGTAATAGTATTGGTTATTGCTATAGTATTGGTGTCTTGAAGGTCATTAAGGCCTAGATTAAAGTCACCTGGTACAATGATTTGTGAGGTCAATTTAGTATTAAGGGTAAGTAAAGAAGTAATATCTTTATTTTTTTTATTTTTATTTGGTTTACAAAGCAATTAAACCTTTACAAAGAGAGTATAATTTTTTCGAGTTTGCATTACAATAATACAAAATAAGACTAAAAAAAAATACAGAAATACTGTGTATAAAATATATTTCCAGATGATAACCATAAGGATAATGTCTCATCAATAACTCGTCTACTTATCTCTTAACACTTCCACCACTGCCAGGGTGAGAAGAGTTTCGTAACCTGAGATCATTCTGTTCCACAGATGCTCTGATTCGATTATTCTTTATTCATAACAAATCTCCTGAATTTATCGAGCCTCAGCTTCAAAGTCCCTGGTTTTGTGGATTGGTTTAGATTTTACACAGTGAAAAAGCATTCTCGCTCTGTCGTCGGATTTCCAGAATTTCCCCTGTGGGTAGTATGTTTGCTAGGCAGAAACCTGTGCAGTTCCCTCTGGGACGACTGCAAAAAGTTAAGTCTACAGGAGTTAGCAGTAAATCCGATTGGTAGCAGTCTGCACCACCCAGATTTACCTGGTAGCTGTGGCTGAGCAGTCAGACTTCCCTCAAGAAGAGTTAGGCCGTATTTGGAGTATACAGGATAGGGCAATCTACACAGTAGAACAAGCAGACACAGATCAGAGCTTGGGTGTAAAGATATATAATTATTTATTTAAAAACACATCTATGGAAAACACACTGGCACTAATATGGCAAACAACTTCAATCACAGTTACTATAAGAATATATCAGTCCCATAACAATATTTCGACAAGTCTAGGTTCAACAGCACCACTTATTTGCAGACAAAGGTGAATGCTTTAACCTAGATGGCACTCTAATATTCGTTAGAAAGGGAGAGAAAAAGGCAGGGTATGAAACCAACTCAGTACCAACAACTTTACAAAACAAATGCAAGGCGAGCAAGGCAGGGTCTACTGTAGATCACAAAGTTCAGAGGCCAGGCCCGCTCGGCGAGAGGCAAGGCGGTATGTCCCAAAAGTATCACAGTGGAAATGCACTTCAAGTCTTTGTAGCAAAATGTCACAGAAAGGTTGACCACATTGGGCCTCATTACACGGCAGGCGGTTGGTTGACGCCGGTACCATACCGGTACCACCTTGGCGGAAAGGGGAATTACCACCCCATTCCAAGGTTGGTGGGGCGGTAATTCCCCCTTCCTACAAGGCCCTTCCCCATTCCCATTCTTGCCCCATAGGGCTCAATGGGAATGGGGAAGGCGATAATTACGGTACCGCTATTAGCGGTACCGTAATTATCACCAAGGACCCTTTGTGGGTCCCTACTTTACCGGCTGGTCTAGACCTTGCAGTAAGGTGGTAAGGGTTTACCGGTACCGGTGCCCTTACCGGTACCGGTAAAACCTTACCACCTACCGTGTAATGAGGCCCATTGACATTCAAAGAAATCAACCACATTCATGTCCAAGAGTGGGAGAAAAAGAGTCTCACTCTTGACAGGATGAAAAAAACAAACTCCAGAAATCCAGCCAAGCTGCTGGGGGACTCACTAGGTTAGGAAATTCAGCCTAAACATAGAATTCTCCCTAACAATGTTCAATCTGATTCTTAAGAAGCTGTTCCTAACCTTGTAGTGAGGGTACTTCTCCAGATATCATGGTAAGAAGCCTAGTTTTTTGTCTACTACTAGAAAGGTATTCTTTGGTGTTCAGTTCCGAACTTTTGAGATTGTCTCAATCAAGTCTAGTAGTTCCAGGTCTCTCTTTATTTTGAAAGGATTCAAAGCAAGCGTCTGTATGTCTAGTTGCGTTCTTGCCAGTAAAGTTTTTACCTTTTGTTCTAGTTTGCATAGAAGTTTGGATTTGGAGTTGATTATCATTTTTTTAAAGTCTTCATAATGAGATTTTGGTCTTGGTGTTATGATTTCTCTATATAATGATATCAGCTTCCACTGTGCCCAGCATTCTAGTGAGTTAAGGCCTAGTTTAAATCACAGATGCCATCCTGGGGTACTTGATGGTAAGTTTAGAGCCTCTTTCCATAGACTGCCTTCAATTTTGGACAAATTTTGGTTCCAAAGGTGTGGTTTGGCTTCCAAACCATAAAGTAGGATGGGAACTACTTTCATCTTATAATCATTGGCAAGATCGAGAATTTGCAGTATTTGCTTTTGATTTTTTTCATATGCGGGACTGATTGTTGCATCTTATTTAAGATATCCATCTCCATTTTTGTTTCCATGGAATGTTCGAGGTACTTGTACCCCAGGTATGTTAGTTCCTCCACTCGGGGAATACTCTGCCCATTCAACACACAATTTTTACATTTGATTTCATTCAGCGGGTGCTTGAAGACGAAGATCTTTGATTTCCCTGGGTTTATTGCCAGTCCATTCGCAGCAGCATATTCTCCTAGTTTTGTGAGCAGTCTTTGTAGCCCTATTGCCGTCTTGTCCAGGAGGACAATATCGTCCGCATAGGCCAGCCAGAATATTTTCCTCCCATTTCATTCAGGACTGGCCAGTGCAGATGTCTCTAGGAACTCTCCCAGGTCCAATAGAAATAGTTTGAAGAATAGGGGCGCTACTAGGCAGCCTGCATTACCCCCCTCTCTACCTGTACTGACTCTGAGAGGTGGCCTTGCTCATCCAGACAACCTGTGACCGCTCTATATAACTCCATCAGAATTGACAGCAGAGTTTCTGGTATCCCTCTCACCCTAAGTTTAGCCCAGAGCTTTGCCCTGTCTATCTGATCAAAGGCTTTGGATAGGTCTATCCATGGAACGTATACTGGCAAGCTCCCCTTTTCTCTTGCTGGCTCATTTATCATGTTTAGGTTCAGACCATTAATTGATGTTGGAAAGCCATGCCTAAAACCTGTCTGTTTGGAAGCGTGACAGTACCTCCTCATGCTCAACCCAGATGTTAAGGTCATTTAACAGCAACTTCATAAAATGTTGCTTTCAATGTCGAGGAGGGCGATCGGACAATAATTCTCCGGCCTAGTCCGATCGCCTCCTTAAAAAAATTGTATTATTAGAGCTGTTTTCCATGAGAGGAAATTTTCTTTGTCCGCAATATCTCCTCAATTAGTTGTTTTAGTAGCTTGATCCATAGATCTGTGTCATTCTTAAGGACTTGATTCATTAGGCCCGGTGGCTTTGGATGTTGAAGATTTATTAATTGTCTCTTCAATCTCGTCTTCCGGAATCCTTAGTTTCCAATCTTTGCCTGGGATTCCAGGCTCTTCCTCTCCTATTGGTTTCTCAAATTAGTCTGTGAGATACTGTTGTTACACTCACCAGGTATCAACGGGGGTGCCACACGATACTGGATAGAGGTCTAAGCGCTATCCCGGACCCCTCTATGCTTGGTTATGTGCCAGACGTTGGGTAGCACCTTAAGTTTTTGTGCATTGAACTCAGCGTCTCTGTGCAGGGGCGTGTGGTTGGTACATACATTCTGTGGACCTAGTTGCTTCACTGGTCCGTGTGCCCTTATGTCCGATTCAGACCTGCTGTGACTCCGACTCTGCTTGCTGTCTTCCAGGTGAGTTATAATGTCTTTTCCATCTTTATTCTGTCTCTTTTTTTCCCTCTGTTTTCTCATTCTTCTCAGTGTCTTGCTCCACTACACTGTTCCCTAACAATGTCTCTTTTTGTTTTCACAGGGATGGTTGTGATCTTGTAGTTGCTGCGCCGATGGCAAAGAGGACAGTGAGTTATTGATGCACAGAGCGCTGCGGTGTTTATTGATGCTAACCTGTGTTTTTCTTCTCTTCTTTGTACAGGTTGTGGTGATGTTCCGGAGTGATGAGCGATCGAAGCGCTGCTTAAGTGCTTTGTTAATGTTGACCTTGTTCCTTCTCCCTTGCAGGTTGCGGTGAAACCCGGAGATGGGCAAGGTAAGAGAAGCGCAGGGTGTTGCCAGGACTCGCTGCTTGCCCAGGTAGGAATTGTTATTAATGCTGTCCTTATTTATTTACCTGGTGAACTCCGGAGATTGGCGAGGTAAGCGAAGCGCAGGATGGATTCAAGACCGGTTACTTCACAGGTAAGTGTTCTTGCTCGCTAATGCTGTTCTTGTTCTTCCAGGTTATTAATGGAATCAGGATCTAGGGCTTCTGGATCGGGCCACCAGAGAAGCAGAGGAGCAGGAGCTGGACACGGTGAGTGTTACGCTGCAGGGGTGCAGAATAACGCAAAGCGTGTTCTGCTGTTTGGGTGTGGTTTAAATAGCCCAAGTACAGTAGTTCCAGGCCAAGAAGTTCCAGGCCCAGCCACACCCAAAACGCTAGACCGCATGGCTTGGTTCTAAAGAACTGAGCTGTATAATAGGCCTCAATGTTGGATTAATGTCCAAAACTGGTATTGCTTTATTCCTTATAATGAGCCTGGCACCAAAGGCACCAGGACTGACTTCATATATGTTTCTGATGGAGTTTTAAGGCCCTTGTGGCCAGTGTGAGGGGCTTTAGCCCCGCTGCTGCCAGAGGGCTGTTCTACCTGAGGTGGTCAGGGGCATGGATCGTGACAATAAAGAGCTATTTTTAGTGCAAATCTAAATTGCCCATTAATGACCAGAAACGTCTTGAATTGCCTTCAGCCAGAAGTTGTAACATTAGCTCCCCATATTTTTGCATTCATAGCATTTTGTGATTTTTTGACCAATGCCTGTAATTATTTTTAACTTCTTTAATTTCTTTTTTCTAGGTTTCTTCATTTAGATTGCGGGAGCTCAACCTGCGTATCTGTCTTCTTAAATCTTGCTTCCTAGACCATGTACTTTCATCAAAGACATGGATGTGTTTTTGTGTACTGTGCATTTTTGGTATTTTTGGTGGAACCACAGACCAGATAAAGTTTACAAACGTGTCTGGATGACAGTGGCTCTGTGTTCTGAGATGTGAAGCTTCATTTAGTTTTCTATTGAGTTCCTGTCCACTGAACCCATATTTTACCAATTGGAGACTTCCGTTTTTCCCTTCCGTTTTTCTGACTATGTGTCATCTGAGGAACCAGATTTAGATCTGCCAATGATAATTCTAATCAGGAAAGATCACTTCCTTGATCCTGTTTCACCCTCAGGTTGGATGTATAAGAGAGGAGGCCATGGCTAACAAATATATAGTCTATAGTTGACGAGAACTTTCCTCTCCGCTGTGTTTTGCTGATAGTCTTATTGCCCTCAGAGCTCTCACTTATCATCTTGATGTCCCAGTCCTCCATGAATTCCAATCATTGCTGTCTCTTTTTGGACAACCTCTTCTTTGCTGTTGCCCCACACCCATTCTCTCTTTGGATACATTCAGTGTTAAAGTCCGCAGATATTATGATATGAGTTCCCCCTTGTTCTAACTTGATGTTTGTCAAAAGAGCATCCATCTGAGTCAGGAATATGTGAAGTTCAGAGGAGGCGGGGTTCCAATAAACGTTAATTATTACTACTACTGGATTACATATATTTGCGTTCTAGTGGGTTTTGCATGCCAGGATTCCAAGTTCATCTTTGTGGAACAGGAAGAATTCTTCATGACACTATTTCTAACTGCCACAAGCAGCCCTCCTGCCGGCCTTCCTTTGGTTTTTTGGATGGCTGGTAGACAGTATGTTGTAAATCCTTCTAGTGCTATAGGATTTACCAGCCAGGTCTCCTGGAGTATGAGAATGTCCATTTCCTTTAGCAGGTGGTCCCTTGTTTCCCACATTCTAAGTATACTTAAACCCTGTGTATTCCAGCTTATTAGATTGAACCCTTTCCTACTAAAGTTATTGTGGCCCCAAACCAATGTTCGCAAGAACCTGGGTTAATATCTCCGGAAGGGACGCGATTTCCCTTTCTTGTGTTATTCCTTCTTGTTCCTTTTTTTTTTGTTGGTCCTCCTGTCTCGGGCCAGCTGGGCCTCTCCCATTTCTCTGTATGCCATCTCTTCTGGGATCATACCCCAGTGCAGGATCTTCCATATTTGATCCAAAAGGCATCTTTCATACTTGTAGACCTTGTTGTTCTATGTCTCTCGCAGCCGTTAATGTGGCTGAATGAGCTTTCTTCGAACAGTAGCCTATCTCCACCATGAAACAGTCTTTGCGATTTGGGAATTGTACGTATTCTATGAGGGTCATTCCGAGTTGGGCGGTACATTTTTACGGGCACCAGTACAGATGCCTGTGCCGGTAAACCTTTACCGCCCTATTCTGAGGTCCCTTAGCGGTTCCCAGCAGGAACTCTGGTCTGACCAGCCGTTCTCTGCGGGTCCCGTTAAGGGACCTTGGAGCTAATAATGGGCCGGCAATTTGCTGGCCCGTTATTAGCGTCTTCCCCATTCCCATGGGTGCTCAAATAGGAATGGGGAATGGTTTACTGAATGGGGACTTACCGGGTCCTCCAAGGTCGGAATGACCCGGTAAGTCCCCATTCAGTCAGACCGGACCCGGACCCGGGTTTGGAGCCAACCATGGCGCCAATAGCACCATGGCTACCTCCAAACTCATAATGACCCCCTATATCTTTGGTAGAGAATAGGAAAAGGCTTTTAACTTTATTGCACATGGATAGGATCACACATCTGCTCAGTTGGTACTTCAAACCCCGTTGCAGACTCTTGATTGAGGTGGCCTAACTCATCAGGTTCTTCCCGTTGTTGAGTATTTTGAGCCTCTCTCGATTTTCCCCCTCCATTCCAGGCCCCCAGAAGGGTACATTGTTTGCCTTTGCCTGATTTCATGATGACCATGGCTTGTTCTCTTGCCTGCGATTTACCAATAGATATTTTTCCAGGTTGTTTCATGTTTACAAAGATTGGTGCCATTTTTAAATGTGCTGCTTTTTTCTCATTAGCAATTTCTTTTCTTAGAGCATTCAGTGTTGCTTGAGCTGTTCATTTTTGCTCAACAATTGGGGCTAACTGTAGAGGTTGACGCTGGTACCCAACCATGGATGCAGCACTAATTTGATTCCTGTTCATTTGAGCTAAGGCCTGGGGATCTGCCTCTCTTGCTACATCTTTCTCTTTACTAACTTTTGGATCCTCAGCCCCTCCACTTGTGTTTCTGTCTGGAGGCAGACACTCACACTCCCTGGCTTCGGTTTCTCTGGAGCGTTCCATTTTGCTTTTCTTTGCCTTTGCCTTGTTCTTTCTTGGCGCTTGTTTGTTTGGTCTCATCTAGATTGACTCCTTGTGCCTTCTCAGCTAACTCACTGCTATTGACTGAGGAGGGGGGTGTTGTAATATTATCCAGGAATTTGTGCAGTCCATTGTTTTTTGTTTTGTAATTTTTCAGGTTTTAGTTTTTTTCTTGTTTTTTTGGTTGTCAGCTGAGGTATCTCTTTCAGTTTCATATTTCCTTTGGCTTTTTTCATTGTTCTTCTCCTCCTCTTTTAGCTTTGATTGCTTGCCGCGATCCAGGTTAGTTCGTTATCCTCCATAATTATTATGGACTCCTCTTTTTCAGCAGATGGTATCTCTTCTGATCTTTCTGGATGGTCTTCTATCACTTGGGCATGCCTCATGAACTCTTCCAACACAGACTCTGAGAGAAGGGAATCATCGAAGGTCTGTCTAGTTTCAGAGGGCTTTGGTCCCTGCGTATCCTTGTTAGATACAAGTGATTGGACGGTTTTCAACACTTCCTGGAGATCAGTTCTTGCTTTCATCTCTTCATTTTTGTTTTCTGCCAGGCGATTAAGAATCAAGGCCCTGTTTTGTCACTTCAATTCCAGTGTCATTCACCAGTGGTATGATTGTGGTGTTGATTATATTATTTAAGCCCACTATTGTGGAATCATTCTTTGTCACTTCATTTGATAGCGTAAGTAAAATCTCTGCACTTCACCTTTTAATAGTTCCAAGACTGAGACTAGAGAATCCAAGACAAAATTGAGGGCCTGCAATCTGGTGTTATTTAGTTGCTGATTCTTCCTATTGTCGTCCCTCTGTGGTGGTGTATTTTAGTCCTCTTGTGACTCTTGACTTTTCCTCAAACCCCTTGGTGGGGTGGTAACATCTGGTGTCTCCTTGTCATTTCTACTTGTCCATTTTGGGGTTGGGGTGTTTTGAGACTGCCCTTCCCTCATAGGACAGTCGCCCCCATCCTCCATTGCTGATGTATGCAAATTCCATGTTGCTACTATTTCTTTTTTCTTTTCTTTTTTTTCTCAACTTTATTTAATAATTTTTCCAAAAGTCACAATTGAAAAACATACCAGTGAGAAGAAGGTATTAGCAATTCCATAAATATCACTTCTCTAAAATACATACAACAATCAATTCATCACCGGCATACAATTCCCACCCCATATTCTACACTAAACAAAACACAACAAAACACAACACCAAACAGGACAAGACAAACACCCCCCACCCCCATTTATTCTTTGGGTGTAACTCCTCATCAATGTTACACCCAAAGAATAAATCCTACACCTTATCCAAACAAATTATTAAACAATCCCCATATTTCCTCATAAGCAGTCTCCCGAAAACGCCTAGAAGCCTGAGTCTTCTCATACCATGAAAGTGTACACATGTCTGATAACCAGTTCTCATAATGTGTTTTTTTTCTAGATTTCCACACCTTCATTATATGTTTACCGCCATTAGTAAAGCCCTATCAATCCAGTCCGATGAATCCCATATTTCCCCACTCCTACTATCAATTGAGAGGAAGATGACTGACACAAAAGTTCGAGGAAATGATATACCCGCCACCAAATCAATCTGATCCAAGACGTCCTTCTAAGAGTCTAACACTCTATTACAATCCCAAAGCATATGCAGCTAAGTCTCTCTTGAGCGATTACATCCCCAACACAAGTCTGTATCCATTAATCCCCTCCCATTCATCCTCACAAGCGTCCAATAAATACGTCCTAAAAATCGTTGATGAATATATCTCAGGTTCAGATCTACCTTGGCTCTCAATGTCACCTTCCAAAGGTTCTCCCACAATTCCTCAGACAGCTCAGTTCCCAATTCTGACAACCACTCCATTCGTAATCTATCCCAAGAATTCCGCATACATTCCTGTAGAGGCATCAATTTTATATAAGTAGAGACCGAACCTGGAGGAGTAGTAAATAATTCACAAATTCGAGGTCTACAACTCAGTGATCCACTCAACATCTGTAGTCTCTCTGACAATAATTGTTCCAAAAGTCTATACCTCTCCATCTCCCTATTACTCAATCCATAGCGATTAGCTAAATCCTCAAATGAAACCATCCTGCCCTCCCTCCACACATCTTCTATCTTCAAAATGCCCCTATTGGCCCAAGCCCTCCAATTAAGCATTTTATTCTCAATCTGTAAACCTGGATTCAGCCAAATAGATGCCAAATCATAAAAAAAACAACGCCTGTCCATATCCTTGAATCCACAAAACCAAAGCAGATTTCGAGGCCACCAATGTTTCCAATCTTGACCCAGAATTTGGTAGCCTTCCATACGAATAAAGACAATCTAAGCAAAAGGGATGCAATTTCTCCCTCTCCATCAAAAGCCAATAAGGATCCGAGCCCCTTCTATCCCTAAAATAATAAGAAGCCTTTTTTAGTAAGAATCCCTTATAATAATTCTCCAACACTGGATAGCCAAAACCCCCATCTTTGACTCCACGTATCATGATAAAACGAGGAATTCTCGGCCTATTGCCCTTTCCCCACAAAAAATCCATAAAAAGCCTATCAATACTCTTAAGTAGCTTCTTAGTAAACTTAAGAGGAAGAGATTGAATATAATATAAGACCTTTGGCAGTACCATCATTTTTATGGCATTAACCTTAGCCCATATACTCAAAGTCAATCTATCCTACCTCCGTATATCCTTTATCAGTACTTCCTTTAGCTTGTCCACATTGTATTGCACCATTCTCCTAATGTCACGCACTAGATAAATACCTAAATATTTCACCGAAAAATCATCCCACTGACAATTCCAATTCAATAATCTCCTATTTAGTGGGTTCAATTTAAGCGGGAAAACCACAGTTTTTCCCCAGTTTACCTTGTAACCAGACAATTCCCCCACTTCCTGTATCACATTTCTTAGCAGAGCCCCTCCCCCATCCAGATTTGTTAAAACCACGGTCAGGTCATCCGCATATGCCAATACTTACACCTCTCCATCCTTCATCTTCCAGCCACAAATATTCTGTTCCTGTCTAAGATATGCCAACAACGGTTCAAGAACCAAGTTGAATAAGAAGGGTGAAAGCGGACAACCCTGTCTGGTACCCTTAAACAACCGAAAAGCCTGAGATAAAACATCATTAACCCAATATTTTAGTCGAAATATTGTGTTGCAGAGCACCTAGGGCATTCATGAATTGCGGACCAAAGCCCATCCGAAGTAATGTATAATTTAGAAACGACCAATTCACACAGTCAAACGCTTTCTCAGCATAAAAAAAAAATAAAGAGTATTTCTTCCGTCTTTGTGCGAGATAAACCTATTACATTCAATAGTGCCCTAATATTGTCATATCCGTACCTATTATCCATAAACCCCACTTGTGAACAACCTATCAATTCTCCTATGTATTTTTGTAACCTGGTAACCATGACGTTTGCAAATATTTTTACATCTACGTTCAACAAAGAATCTTTCCTCTGCTAAGGAATTAGAGTAATAATTGCCTCCTGCATTGAAGGACATAATACCCCGTCTGAAAGGAATTGGTTAAATAACACACACAGTTTGGGCAACACCAAACTAAAAGATTTATAAAACTCAACAGGTAACCCGTCTGAACCCGGAGACTTACCCATATTGAGTTGACGGATAGCTTCCCCTACTTCCATTTCAGAGATTTGAGCATCAAGTGCCTCCCTACCTTCCTGAAACACTCACAGATATCATCACTTTTGACCTTCACCCCCCCTACTACATCCTCAATCTTCTGTATAAACGATCTCTCCGACAGACTCTTCAGTTTTCTAGCTAGTAGCCGTCCTCCTCTGTCACCCTCCGCCCAAAACCTCTGCTTCATGAAATATAAACCTTTCTCCACCTGTTCCCAAAACCTCTGCTTCATAAAATATAAACCTTTCTCCGCCTGTTCATCCATTGTTTTACCCAGCTTATCATTTATACATTCCATCTTCAATCTATCCGCCCTTTTACCAGATAAAGCATACTTCTGCTGTAATACCTTAAGTTCTAATTCCAAACCTTTAACCCTCATCTCACCTTCCCTCCTAACTCTAGACGTCCAATTAATCAATTCTCCTCGGATAGTTGCTTTGAAAGCATCCCACACCACCAGAGAGTCCGCTGAATCCATATTGTTCTCAAAAAAATCTATAATGGAGACATTAATAGCCTCACATATTTTCTCCTCTTGCAGTATGAATGTTTTAAGCCTCCATTTGACACCAGTAGGTCTGAGCAAACTCCGACTCATATTCAGTTTTACCAACGAATGGTCAGAAAGACACCTCTCCCCAATTTCCACATCGGAGATTTAACCTACCAATCTATCTGAAACCAATAAATAGTCCAACCTTGAATAGGAATTATGGACCGAAGAATAGAAGGAGAATCCCTTTTCTGCAGGATATAGTGACCTCCAACTGTCCACTAAGGCGAAGGTGTCAATAAAATCATGAAAGGCACAACTCGGCCTATGGCCAGTAAATCTACATGCTGATAATCTATCCAGAGTGACATCTACAACACAGTTAAAATCACCTCCAATGATAATGCAGTCACCATTCATATTTTTCAGCGAATCTGTCAATTCCCTAAAAAAACTAACACCACAAGAGCATGGACTATACACCGAACCCAACGTTATTACTCTCCCTTCATATTTAACATCAGCTAAGATATATGGACCATCATTATCCATAAGTATATTCTCTACCACCATACACAATCTTTTCCTAATTAGTAAGCCTACTCCTCTCGAACTCCCTGAATAACAATTTAATAGAACTTTCATGGATTTAAAGGCACCATAAAAATTATCTGGAAGCATTGTCAAGTGTGTTGCCTGTAAAAAATTACATCAGCTTTTTCACGTCGCAACCTAATCATTATATTTTTCCCCTTCTTGGGGCAATTCAACCCTTTAACATTCCATGTCACAAACTTCAAGGACCCCGTCTAGATCAATAAAAGAAAGAACTAAACTGAGTGTGGACCATCCAAATCATGCATCAGTATGCCAAGACTTGCATATGTAACCTTCCGAATGCCAAGACTTGAATATGTAACCTCCCGAATGCCCGCCGAGACTTGCATATGTAACCTCCCGAATGCCAAGACTTGCATATGTAACCTCCCGAATGCCGAGACTTGCATATGTAACCTCCCGAATGCCAAGACTTGCATATGCAACCTCCCGAATGCCAAGACTAGCATATGTAACCTCCCGAATGCCAAGACTTGCATATGTAACCTCCCGAATGCCAAGACTTGCATATGTAACCTCCCGAATGCCAAGACTTGCATATGTAACCTGTCGACAGCTTGAAGTTAGAGATTCAAAGTAGTAACTGTGTAGAACATTAAAGACACCCACCCACATATAAAACACACTAAATACAGACACACAACATATAACAGCAACAAACCATTTTAATTGAAAATTGTCCATTAACCAGGACCAAACAATAATGTCCAAAAGTACTAAACACTACCTCTAAACTGTAACCCTAGATTACTATGTCCAGTCATATATACATTCACATCAATACAATCCTTCTTATCATTTTCCAAACCCCAAAAAACGAAAAAATCAATGTATATTCTCTAACCCTACCTACGTTATCTCCTTATATCATCTATAAATCTGTCACATATATCCTAAAATATCGTACACTCATTATCCCAAAGGCCACTATACATATCCCTGCCTTATCCTTCCCCCGTCCACAACACAATCGTATGACACCCAAATCAATTTGTTAACACATGCGACTATATAAACAGAAGATTCTTGACCATTGCAGTAAAGTAAATAATTATAATGTTCCCCTACTCCAGCCCAATTAGCGACATTTTCCATAACCCAATGTAGCATCATGTTAGAAGTCTCTCACATTTGACATACCCAAACCCTCAGGTCAGTTATTATTCCAATAACACCCCAATCCTATTGCCTCTGAGAGCTGGTATTAACAATGAGTATGCACAAATGAATGTGACCCCTAACCCCGCAGCATATTCAGATTTCCCCTGCTGCATGAAAGCGCAACCTTGAAACAATCCAACTCCCCATCATTAATACAATTGGCCCCTGAATCCCTACCCAGTCTCTCATACCAACATTTACACTATCATTCCACCCATCACTCCTCCCTGCCACCACATCGCCAATGCTCGCTCAATGTATCAACAGATTACAGAACCCCCATATAACTATAAGGTGACCCTAACTCTTCCCATTCCTGTTAGCCCATGTGGATCCATCAAAATAGTCACTACCCCCCAATAGTTCCACCCCCAGGTGCACATCCACTCCAGCATATGAATATAAGAGGGCCATTATTTATGATACCCAATGTCACCTGACCCCATCCATACCCATCTTGAGAGACCATCATCTATATCTTGTACAGCATTCCACTTATCAATTCTCAAGGCATCTCGAACCACTCACTAAAGTAAATGATGTCCTGAATTAATATCTATACAGAGGCTGAATACTTTCAATTAAACTGACCAAATATATCCTTGCTAGGCCTCAAAATGAAACCTGTAAGGTAACCCACAATATCTTAAGCAGAGTCATATAAGCACATGCAGCAACAGTTAAGAATAGCCATGCCATTACAGGCACATTGATCCTAATCTTAACTCTCCAGATCTTTCAAAATCATTGAAACACCAACATCATTCCACCAAGCATATTGCAATAACAACATAACATAACATTATGGATGAAACAATGTTACCTAATATGTGCATTTCTCTCACTGGGACGATAAGGATGTTTGGGCTCTAAGACAAGTTAAGTGCCTTCTAATTATGGAGGGCACATATGTTAGCAAAGATGCCGCACACATTCAGAAGCCCAGAGTATTCAAAAAGAGAGCACCTCTGAGAATCTAACATATCACAGCAGAATTTCATAGATGCCCCACAAGGTCACATGATCGCTGTAAATAAAAAAGATAACCCACAAACAAGCAAATCATTATTTAAATATTTCAAGAAATGCACATATCCTGCACAGATTAAGTAAATACACACCCCAACAGTAAACTCCTTCCAAATCAAAACAGACTGGTCCACCAATCCATGAACAAGCCAGTCCGTATCTTTCCAAATCATGCCTTCTCCCACCTACTCCCACCTACTCCCTCTACACCCTCCTACTCCCACCTACTCCCTCTACACCCACCTGCTCCCACCTACTCCCTCTACTCCCTCTACTCCCACCTACTCCCTCTACACCCTTGCAGACTGTCATTGAAACACCCTCATCCATAAATACTTCAATTACGACAACAGGACACTCAGTCATGTCGAGAATGTGAAGCATTATTTTACAAGCATTGTGTTCAGTCCCTCTGTGCTTATCAGTAAGGTCACTGCCTCAAAGCAGGTGGAATATTGTGACACGTTGTTCCTCATCATACAGACCCCTCACTCTCTGGAATCTGCATTCACCAAATGCATCCCAGACCAGCCTCCACCTGAGATATTAAAGTATGTTGCCAATGAGAATAAATGTCTGCAAACAAGGCAGCGTGTAAACGCCTTCCACACCCGCAATGTCCCCACCTCTCGAAATCTAGCAGCGTCACGCAGCTCACCGTGGAATTGAAGAAAAACAAGTTCATGACTGCCGCTGGCCTCCTCTGACTTTAAACTCAGTCATCTATTATTTATTTGCCATACATTTGAAAATGCTTCAATTTCGTGGGAGCATCAATGAAAGTGGTCAGTGAGGCAGCCGCTGGACCTAGCTCTGCAGTTGTTACTAACAGAATCACCGACTGATAAGAGCATTCTTTCCAACCATTACTACAGCCGAGTAGTGTGGCAATATTCATCGCTTCCTATGGTGCATCCAAAATAACCAAGTTGTGCTTCTAATGTAATCCTTGCAGCCTGTTTCCAGTCTTTTGGAAGGGTGTTTGTTGACTCCTGAGCTCACACCTCAGATGCAGCGCTGGGGCTGCTCTAAATAGCAAGCTGTAGGCAGGAGTCGCATGGCAATGTCCCTCACGCATGAGCATCATCTGCATATGTATTCAGCAAGATAGGTGGTGTGTGCCTCATAACTATTATACCGTCTCATGTGGGTCCTCGGTGGCAACAATCTGCTCTGAGCCTAGAAGCTCAACTTGTTATCAGCAGTATCAGAACTGACGGTCGCCATTTATCTGCAGCTCCACGACTGTAATACAGAATGCAGCTCCATGCCATGAAAATCCCCACCCGATTGCTACCTTCTGACCCACTGCAGGCACAAACCATCTCCATGGGGATTTCATAAACAAACTCTGCTTCCATCTCCTCATCACACATTACCTCAATGCGGTGCCTTCCTCTAAGCAGCCGCACGCCCCGAAGCAGAAAAATAACCAATTCCGCTCTGAAGTGATACATCCAAACATGTAAAATATAATGAAAAATAGTAGACACAAAGTAAATAAAAATAGTCAGCCGCCCATTTTTGTCAAATACTCATCTTTTCTTCTTTAAAGGTGCATTTTTCTGGGGCCCAAAGACAGTATCCCTAGGCGAAGTCTCCAAATCAGTTAAATCAGTCATAAAGGCCTCTGCTCCTTTGTGATCTGAGAAAGAGTGGGTCTGACCATCAACCACCACCCTTAAAATCGCCAGATACAGCATATAGTATTGTAATTTCCTATTTTTGCCTTTTTCCTTTGCAGCATTGAACAACCTGCTTTTATCCAAGACATCTTTACTAAGTCTCCAAAAATCATAATTTTGTTCCCACCCCACGCTAAATCACCCAATTCACATGCTTTTTTCAAGATCAGTTCTCTTGTGGGGAATCTCAGGAATTTCACTATGAAATGCCTTGGTCTTTGACCCATAGTCGGTTTTTGGCCCAGGGATCTATGAGCCCTTTCCATCTCCAAGGGAGTATACGGATTTAACTTCAAAATAGAAACTAAAGCTTTCTCCAAGAAGAGCATGGGGTTCCCACGTTCCACATCTTCTGGAAAACCAGCTATCCTGATGTTGTTTCTCCTTGAGAAATGTTCTTGTTCCGACAGTTTAAGGAGCAGCTTTCCATTTTGCACTTCCAGATCTCTGATCTTGTCATGTAATTTCACAGTCTGTTCATCAGTGTCTGTTAGATGATCTTCAATTGCAGAGACTTTAGAAGTGAGATCTAAATACCTCTCTTCAGCATTGATCATTTTTGCTTTAATCTCAGCAATGTCCAATGTTACTTTGGTAAGAAGACCCAAAGGTTTGTCATCTCTTGACTCAATTTCATCTCTTCCCTTTTGTCTCTTTGCTGGTTGGGTAGTTTCAGTTGGTTTCAGATCAGTCATATTGGTAGAAGATATAGCTCCAATCAGGGTACAGGAGCACAGCCTCTATGCTGCCATCTCCTGAGCTAGCAGTTCTAGAATCATGTTGCTACTATTTCACTGCTTGTATCATTCAGGCTTTTATTTTTCCTTCTTCCAAAGTATTCCTTAATTTTCTTATTTATGTTTTTGTAGTGACTGTGTATTGCAATCCATATTGCCATTGATTTAATGGTTCATTTTGAATGGCCTTGCCGTCTTTCTCTTCGACAACTTGTGAGAAAGTTCTGTGCATCTGAACCTTCATTGTTATAGGTGTTTTATTCAAGGTAGTTGCAGTTTCGGATACTATTGGTGTTTCTGCTGCGGTTGACTGGGCCAGGGGTTCCAAGCATCATCTATCACATCCTGGCACTTTTCGTGCATCTAAATAGACTGTGATCCATAGCTTCATAGTAGCTTTAATCAGTTTACCTTTGTTAACAAGAATTATGCCACTTTGCGTGTAGTTATGTGCTCTCTGTCCACTACTCTATATTAGTTGTAGCCCTGGCATGGTATCAGAGTGTTGAGACGTAGCCCCTTTATAGTTTTCCCTTGCATGATGCACCATAAATGTGATGGTTGCAAATTTCTTGTGCTTACTCGAATGAGGCCACTTGGTTTCTGTATAAGCCAAATGTTTAGACTTGTTGCGCCACAGATTTAAGTGCCTTTACGTCCCTTCCAGCTATAGATTTTTTTTAATGTTTTTAAATTCATGAGCTTTCCGTTCAAACTGTAGCTCTTTAAAGCTGGGTTTGGAAAGCTTCTTGGTGACGTAATGTAACCTTCATGTTTATATGAGGGAGAATGTCATTTCGTACGTTTTCCCCCACACCGTAAGTACCTTCTCCTCCCCTCAAGCCTGTTATCCCGCTGCTCTTAGCAGTATCTTGAGCAGGGTGGCAGCATCACTCTTGGCCTCTTTATGTTATAGCGGTCATGTTTTATATCAGCTCCCACGGCTAATAGGCAAGTATGCAGCGCTGATGTGTCCTTCTGCTTACCTCCCTCCAGCCAAACAGCAAAACAGATTTCAGCCCTTGGTTTCTCAGGGCTTAGCACTGCAAAGGCATACTGTTTTGTAATTTCAGGCAGCACGTCAACATGCTCCCCCCACACAGCTGCAATACATTCCTCAAAGGGACAGCTGCTCCCTTCTCATGATTATCCGTGTGTAGTCCACACAATGCCTTGAGTTGCAGAGTTTCAACAAACGGACAGCTTGCCAGCAAAACAAATTTCAGCCCTTTGCTTCTCAGTGCTTAGCGTCACAATTGCATACTGTTTTGCAATTTCAGGCAGCACGTCAGCGTGTTGCCGCCACACAGCTGCAATAAATTCCTTAAAGGGACAGCTGCTCCCTTCTCACGATTATCTGTGTGTAGTCCACAAAATGCCTTGAGTGTCATGATGCCTATCCCCGGGGATCCAGACCAAGTCCAGCAACCCCGGAAGCAGGCATCAATTTATTCCAAGCAAGCCCAACAACCCCTGCTAGGGGCTATTTGGGTGCAGTCCTGGCGTCTATGGCGCCAGGCTCATATGGAGAGTCAGTCCTGGCACCAGGCTCATAGATTAAAACTTACCTGATGCAGACCATGCTGCAAGAGCTCCAAGCCAAAAGAGGCTTGGAAGGGACTACTTTATCTAGGGAATATTTTTTACTCGGGTGGGGCTGGGGAGGAATATTTACCTGGGACTACTTTGGAGGCTATTTAAACCATGCCCGAAGAGCAGCACACGCTTCGCGTTATTCTGCATCCAGCAGCATAACGCTCACCGTGCCTGCAAGTCTGCATCCAGTCTTCTGCACCGCCCGCCTCGAGCCTGGAGCTCCTAGAAAAAGGGAGAAAGAAGGAGAAAAGATTAGAACAAGAGCAATACCTTTGATCCTTACCTGAATTCCCGATCCACTGCGCCTTCGAGCTGGAAGAAAGAAGTTATTTTATGCGCGTTGCCTCGCCTGCTGCAGCGCCACGCTGACCTTGCCGGCCTTCGCAGCATCTTCACTATCCACTGCATCCTTCTGCATGTTCCCGCTGCACTCCGGCACCTAAGGGGAACACAAGAACAGCAAGGTGAGCCAAGGGAATAAATAGAGGCAATATTAGTTACCCCCCATAGACTTACCTGATTTTACTGCCAGGGGTACTATTCCTCTTCACGGGCCGGCGCAGCCTCCACCTCATCTTCGCTGCACCCCGGCCCCTAAGGGGAACAAAAGGACAGCAAGGTGAAACAAAGGGACAAACAAGGGGAATCCTTCTCACCACAATAGACTTACCTAATTTTACCGCCAGAGGCATTATTCCCCGAAACTTCATAATTTCTCTCAGCACCTGAATAAGGGAGAAAGCAACAGGTTACATACTGACATTATTTTATCGAACTGTGTTGGATAATACAAATCCTTACCTGAATGTTACTGATTGCCACAAGGAACTCTACGCTAGGGTCAAGCTGCAACCTGCAAGGAATCGGACAAGAGTGAAAGTCAGACATTTGAACTCTTACGAACTATATACTTACGGCGTCTCGCCGGAAATCTCAGAGTCAATATTGTTCTGGAACTCACCAATTCCTTTAAACCAGTGAAGCAGCTGGTTATCTATGCACCCCTGCACTCAATGCAGGATGGAGAGCTCATCTTTCCAAACCATCAAGTGAGACTATAAGAGGGGACATTAAAGGTGATCAGTGGGGAGAACAGCGGGGGTGGGGGTTAACACTCAACTCCACGGGTGGTTAATTACCTTTCTCCATTTGCAGAAGGATACTCCTACGGGCCAAGCAAACAAAGCTAGGTGGGCCAGTCCAGTCTGTCATCGCGGCACTACGCATCACATTGGTGGAGACCGCAGCTGTCCAGTTCAGATCGACGTCCCTGTGGGAGCCAGGTGAGCGTAACATGAGTTGCAGAGTTTCAACAAACGGACAGCATGCTAGCAAAATAGATTTCAGCCCTTTGTGAAGTGAAGTGATATCTTCTTCGATCAATGGTAGAGGGCCAGGCGGTCTGTATATAAGATGCATGGTTATAGTATGTGACGCTGTAAGAGGCAGTTTGACTGTCAGAACCTCTCCAGATGCAAAAAGGAGATGTAGGCATACCCTTAGCCCCAGTATGTTTTTGGTGATGAAGGCAATGTCACCCCCTCTAGTGTTTTTCCTATCTTTTCTGAGTAAGGTGAAGTTCTCAGGTACAGCAAGTGAGAGTGCTGGGTCTGCAGCTGAGTTGACATTGCGCCTCCCTTTCTCTATTTGCGGAACAAGTGAACTGGAGTGCAGCCACATCTATCTCTAGGCAATGCGAGAATAAATTAGTGGAGAGTTCGGGAACATTTGCTTCATTTTGCCAATGTCTCCTTCATTGCAAACTGCAGTGAAATTCCAGTTACATTCCCTAAACTGTTGCCTCCACAATGAACAATGATTATGTTGGGGGCTGACCAAATTGACACAAAATGGGAGCATATCCACCCACTTCATGCTGCGCACTCCATACCATTCCACATCAAAACATAAAATCTAAGATTTTCTGCCACTCCACACTGCTCTGCGTACACCTTCAACCAATGGATCCACGAGTCTCCCAGAATCCACAAACATTGGATCCTGAAAGACATAGCCATAGCCATAACCATGGCCATCTGCACTCCTCACAGCAAACAAACCTTCTGCCAAACTCTCTCCTTGCATACCACACCCAGGAAGCCTTATTTGCCATTCCCGTGGGTTGCACAGTCCCATTTCCATACCTGGCATCCTCAAAAGACCTGGATGTTGCGTGTGCCATCCACGGACTACCAGAGTGTCCACGGAAAGATCATCCAAATCAAGTGGGTGGTGGCTCTGGAAATAAACTATATTTTATTTTTTGTATTTTCATTTTTTGGGAGGCTTTTCAGATTTTTTTGCTATATCTACTCACTTGCACTCTTCATTTTCAGAAGAACTTTCTGAGTGCATTCTGAATATTGGCAAGAAAGATTGCATTGCGACAATCTGTAAAAGTGATGCCATCACTAAACAAAGTACATCCACCATCATCCAGAATGTTCTCATTTGGGAAGGATGACTTCCCAACACTGTACACAAATGAAGATACCCCTTTGTTGACAAGGCATCTTCCTGCGTCTTGTTGAGGACAGAAGACATTGGGGCAGCTCCATAGTTCCCTTGGTTGTGTATGTGATAATATGACCTTTCACATGGAAACAGCTCCATCAGTGTCTTCAGCACTTCTTTCACTGCACTCTGCAAACTTATTGCACTAATACACCCCAAACTCTGGGCATTTGGAAAACAGCCATATTTTTGCAAAGTGCAAATAAACCCTTCATGTTTTGCCTAGGCGCAGCACACCAAAAAGCCTCCACTCCCTCTAATCCACAGTTAGCAGAAATTCCATATATTTCTGTGTACCTTTGCAAATTAACCATACAACAATCTCCCGCAATCCACACAGTAAGCCTTTTCATCAATACAAAAACAAAGCCATCCTCCCTACCCATAGCATTGAAAAAAAAGAATTATCCTCTCTTCCTATAAAGCACAACCAGAAAACCTGATTGGCTAATTCCCACATTCTCCTTTCCATGCCAGGCATCCTGAAAAGACCCAGATGTGGCATGCCCTGTCCTTGGACTACCACGGTGGCCGCGGACACTGTAATACAGGACAACCCTTCTTCCATTTCCACTTCCAACTTTGGAGTATCCCTAATTGGCTACTGTCAAGCAGTCACACGCCCATCCACCAATCATATCCAAAAACTCTACATCTAACTCTGTAATCTCAGTTCAACATTTCGTGTCCCATTCTATGCAACTCAACAGAAATAAGGACTATCATTTTCCACCACCTGACTTTCCAGGTCAACATGTCCTGTAATGTCCTGGTGCCACTGTGAAGCTAGCTGCCGAACAATTATTAGGAATCTAGTGGCAACCCTTCTGCAGGGTTACCACCATAATCGTAATCACTTCCAATGTTACTAACTCTTCTTTCCAACAACTCCTCCTACATTACGAAACAATGTCTTATTGTACTAAAATTACTTTGCCATTACCATACATACCCACTATTTCTTTCTTTCCAAATTGCAGTGAAGTGAAGAACAACTTCAGATGTACGGTTGAACACTCAGCTTACATGTTTATGGTTACTCTCAAGCACCTGCATCAAAAAATACCATACAAATCTCCAAGATTTCTATTTGCATATTCAATCACATCCGCATCAATCAACACAAAGTACTGGTATGCATATATTGTTAAAAGTACATTTTCAACTCTTTTACAAATTTATTTAAACAGGGTATCTGCCACTTACCCTGCATAACCTACTCTTTAATCATACTCTCTTTTTCCCACCCACCTGCTTACATCAAGTGACAGTTACTGTGTGCTTGAAAAGTTTTCTTGTAATTAGCATTTTCATAACCGTTTCAAAACACATATTTCCAATTTCAGCAGCACCATTCATGTCTTTTGTGAAACAAAAGAAAACCACATTTGAAACACTTCCCCAGAATGTTTAAGTGCCAGATCCTGTGTGAAAGTTTGATATATTACCAAAATATGTATAGTTACCCATATCACCCATTATAATGTTCAAACTGATATTTTCTTCTTTCATTCTGTCACTTTTAAAACCACTTCTCCCACTAACAAAGTTACACTAAAACTCCCACAGAGAAAAATCAAAACAAAACTTCATTTAAGTTACTAAAGCATGGCATATTGATGGAATGAAAAATGGCAAAATGCAATGTGTTTAAAACTATTCATTTCAGCACCATTTCAAGTAAAACAAAGAAATGCATGTATACATTTACAACCATGCTGTATGTAATTTTTAATAAATAAATGAAATGAAATTGAATGATTTTTCCAACATATTGCAATAACACTCAGTGTGCGCAATTTCATTAGCTTTGCCACACATGCATACTTGCTAGCTAACATTCTCCTTTCTAATCTGTACATTTTTCTTGGCTTCTCCATTTTTCCTGGATTCTGAGACTTGCAATGCATCATTTCTAATGTAAATAGTGCAACCACAGCTCCCACAATACAAGCAAAAGAACCATCATTTAATAAGCAACTACACATTAAAATGCATCCCATTCACAAGTATGCATGTACTGACAACATAGCATACCTTCACACAAGTGCCACTTAAAGGTGTTCTACAAATATTTACCATATCCATTTCTTAGTTTTTTTTTAAAGTCACACACAAAACTGCTATAAATCCACAAAACATGTATTTACCTTTCATGCCCAGCCTCCCAAAAAGGACAACTTTTTAAATGCTGAGCATTTTCTATTGTCAATTGTATAAATATTTCACATTTTCTTGCTACGGCACCGTGGGGCATACTTTTCACAGGACCACCAACCCCATAAGCAATGCTGCCAGTGCTCCCGTGTCCCATTCTATGCAACTCAACAGAAATAAGGACTATCATTTTCCACCACCTGACTTTCCAGGTCAACATGTCCTGTAATGTCCTGGTGCCACTGTGAAGCTAGCTGCCGAACAATTATTAGGAATCTAGTGGCAACCCTTCTGCAGGGTTACCACCATAATCGTAACCACGTCCAATGTTACTAACTCTTCTTTCCAACAACTCCTCCTACATTACGAAACAATGTCTTATTGTACTAAAATTACTTTGCCATTACCATACATACCCACTATTTTTTTCTTTCCAAATTGCAGTGAAGTGAAGAACAACCTCCTGAAAGACAACAATCTGAAGAAAACTACTGTTCAAGTCCTAAAAAGTAAGTGTACTTAGTGTAGTAGTATTTTTTCTAGGGTAGTAGTATTATGTCTGTTACTCATACAGTACAGTGTAGCCACATACTAGCCTACAAAATTCCTTCCAAACCAACAACATTTACTTCACTCTTATTCAGTGCACCTCAGCAGGTGCACTCTTTGTATTCTCATCTGAACACCATTATCATAACACCCACTATTATTCTGAAAACATTGTAATGTCCTTACTTATTCATGTACACTACACTCTCTTACACACTAGCCCAAGCCCTTCACACAACTACCAGCTAGCAGCCCATTACACAATCACACAGCCCTCAATTTATGCCTGCCCTCATATACACAAAAGCAGAACTCCTAGTATGGCGGTACGGTAGCAACAGTGCCGATAGCGATACTGGCGCCGTCGTTGCCTTACCACCATACTTTTAATGAGGCCCAATGAGTAATCCTAATGGTTCCATTTAGCTCTATATCTTATAACAGAAAACAAATACAAAATAACTGAACCCTCAATATTTTGCGCATACTGCAATACAAAGCTTGATAATCCCCAAATGCAATCACGGATATCACTAATAACTTGGAAATATTCCCACTTCCCAAACCTCTCCAGCAGCTTAATTTGTATGAGAGCATTATAATCCAAACAGTACACCCATTAAAAAAAATAATACACCTTCAACCCAAAACAGGCAAATTGCCTCCTTCTAAATTACTGAAAGGCATTCATGGCAAAGTATCTTATTTGCCATTAGATCTTAATGAAAATGTAGAAATGTTAGGAGTGCAACGGCCAATAGATACATCTTTTATTATCCTAGTTAATGGTGTACCAATGAAAGACAAAAAAAGTGGCAACAACTATCAGACTTAAAAAAGTTAACAAAGCCCTACAAAATATAAAATGAAATAATTACTACTACAAAGATATAAACATTGCCCAAACCTAAGGGAACCCACCCAAGTAATTCAGGATTTGTCACCAATAGGCCAATGAACTTGTAGATCCTATTACGCCATCCAATATTTTAGATCAGTATACAATTTACCCACTACACACTCCAGACACCATAGATGATGCACTAGAAACATATAAAAGGCGTCAGGCCAAAGTATCTCCAAACAGCATATGCGAAAAAAGTATAGACACACAAGCCTTTCCACTACTCTTTCCTAAAGGGAAAAGGGGAAAATATGATCAAAGATGCACACAAATAATAACATCAAAATACTGCTCTTTCCAAATGTATTCTGAAGACCCCAGATTCAGACAAAATGTTCAATACATATTCCACCTCCTGTTTGAAAGTGAAGTAGCAACTCTATATCACTTAGTTGCACACACATTGAAAACAGGCTCCAATTTTTTAAACATATCTGCTACCCAACTCCTTCAAAAGATAAAAGACAAAGATTAAGTTTTGCAGTTGGGTATCACAAATCTATTGGCAAACATGCATGGTACAAAAGAATACTGGTTCTGACATCAAACTGGAACCTTGGCCCACCCAAATGGTTTGTGACTTTAAGTTGTGCAAAATGTGCATGGGATGACTTGAACTTCTTCCTATGCATAGCAAGCCAAAACAAAGAAGGGATATACATAGAAAACACCAGGAGAACTCTGCTCTCTTGACCCTGTAAATGTTTCAAGAGATTTTCACCACTGCTTTATTGCCATGCTGCACTTGATCTGTAATAAAACCATTCCTCCCCTCGGAGAAGTGGAACACTTCTTTTGGAGAAAAAAATATCAAGCCAGAGGTGAAACACACATCAACATGCTTGTGTGGATAATAAATGCTCCTAAATTTGCCCATGACAGTGATGTCACTGTTTTGCAGTTTATTCACAAACACATGACCTGTGACATCCCTTTAGAAACCATACATAGTGATCTACCTACAAAAATGTTACGTTTCCAAAAACATAAGTGTGGCAAATATTGTCAACACAGATATAAAAACAAAGGTTAATACTGCACCAAATGCCGCTTTGTTTTCCAAACAGCTTCATATCTTCGGTTAGACACAGTGTGAAAGGCAAATCGCATAAAAACAAATAATGCATTAAAAGAAACGAAACTTGAAAGTACATCAATGATTACAATGCAATCATGACCCTCTTGTGGAATGCAAACAAAGATATACAATATATTGCAAACAATTCCACTGCTGTTGCAAGATATGTCACAGCCTACCTAACCAATGCTGAGAAAACAGAGCTAAAAGACCTGTGGGATGACATATTATCTGACAAAACATCAGCAAGAGGTGAACTTATACTTAAACCCTTTGGACACAAACAGTGCCACAACACAATTGTCAGCATATGTAATGTAAAACTCTGGCAACATTTCCAATACAGAGAACTAACTCAAAACATACGTCATCTGCACACCTCACCTATTTTAAAAGATTTTTAAGAACATTAGGACCGGTGTCCTTTCTAAAGATGCACATCTAAAGACACACAATCTATTTTAAATAGCAGACTCATCCATGAGATATATGTGCATGAGACATCTGCTATCGATTTCATGGAACAATTAGCTAAAACAAAATGTAAAATGTATGTCCTTAATGCCAACCCTAGCAAGCTGTATGCAATTCAATGAGACATTTTTAAAAAAGAAATGCAACCAATAGTGCACATAGGCTCCGCAGACAAACTGGAAGTGCACAGTATGACATCTCCCTATGTGTAAACAAGCAACAGCATGACTAAATAGCTTAGAAAAATGTATCTTCAACACAGCTGGTTTGGAGAAAATGTTAACATTGTGTTTAGACTGAAGAGTGATTCTAAAACATAACTTTGACGTGGAGCAAGGCTTAGTCAATTGAGCATTTGGTTCAGCTGTTGGCTTCCAGACATATCCACATGACAACACCATTCAGTTTGCCGATATCCACTTTGACAAACTTTTGAAAGTTAAAAGGATAGGATGATCAACAGCACGATTCCTTCCTTTCATAGACATGGATGTACGCAGAGAGCAATTCTCTCTGTCTCTTGCATATGCAGTCACTACTCACAAATCGCAAGGTCTAACCCTAGATCAGACATTGGTTGACATTGGCAGCACAGTCTTTAAAGAAGTTATCAGTTATGTAGCACTTTCACATCTCCGTAAACTTGAAGGACTATTTCTAGTCAATTTTGATGCAAAGTCAAGGCTGCCATTCATTGCATCATAGAGTACAACAAACTATGTGCACTCTACACACCCCATCTCAATATTTATACCCTGTTCCTGAAAAAGGGAAAATTCTTAAAAGAAAATGAATGCAAACAGAACTTATAAGCGCTCTCCCAACAATACCACCAATGAAACTAAATACAACTGCTACTACTTCAAGTAGTACAACCACAAAACTATCTAGTGCAAATGCAAGTGCACATCTATCGGCAGAAAAAAGAGAAATATCTCTTCTAAAAAAAAGCAGAGGCCCAGCAAATGACACAAAGACAAAACTCTCCAGTCCATTTAACTTTTCTTTTCCAACACAACTGGTGTAAATTGCTATGGAAATGTAGCAATCAACCTTCTGTTCCAATTGCCACCAATTGTTGAAAATATTTACTTGAACGGCTGAGAACAGTTTTGTTTACAAATGCACGTCCTTCATAGAAATGCCAAAAATAATCCTGACAACAATTACAGTGTCTCAGGAATAAGGCTAGAATTGGACTACTGTACAGGAATGGTCAAATTCACCATAATGAGATATCTCAAGAAGAGAGCACATCTCAGATGTCAGAAGACAATCCAATTGGCTCTCCACAGCCGACAAAATTAAACTCAAAACAGTATCACTAACGTTCAAAAGCATCTATGACTTAGCCCCCAAATACCTAACAGAAAGATTCAAAAGAAGAACTTCCAATAGACCCACCAGAGAAGCGTATACCAACTGACTAGTTGTGCCACCTTTCAAATTGACCACTGCCGGAGGCAACAGCTTCTCAGTCAAAGCGGCCCAGCTGTGGAATTCCCTCCCAACCTTATCTACACTTAAGATTCAACTGTATTAAATGGCTCAAAGAAAATGACCTATAATTGACTACTCCCTGACTACGTTTGCCTGGCCCTTCTGAAAATCGGCAGCTGAATGCATACTATCATGCACATCTCCCCTGCATACTCTCTTTGCTTCTTGACCATCAGCGTATACTGTGTACAATTTATGTGTGTATATAACTCTGTATATAATTCGATGTACATAATTGGCGTAATAATTCTCACCTGTGTTGTTAATTTTTCCTGTGACTTTTCTGTAATGTGCAACTGTAACTTGTAAGCTTAAAGTATTTTTGTTCACGCGCCTGTGTACCTCCGGGGCTGGCGCGCGCTATAAATAAATAAACAAGCAAACAAATAAACATAACATAAACACACAGGAAAATCCACAAGAATGTCTTATGTACTTACTGAAAGTACTGGAAACCAAAACATACCTATAAATGAAATCTTCCAGATTTCATACACGTGGACACATACATGCACTCTCTGCAACCATGTTGCACAAGAGCACTTCCTAATAAACGGTTTGTGTATGTATCTACAGCAATTGTGAGTCCATTCCATTTCATCAGCTGGTACAAAATGCAAACCATGCCATGTTATGCACTATTTGCAATTCAGACAATCGTTCCACCTTACACATAAACTCACATAGCAAATATGTAATATTAATGCTTTTAAGGTACAGCGTAGATGGTACCAAAAACAACTGCAAGCTTACTAGCTTCACACAAGTATCTCTTGTCAAAAAAAAACCTTCACAACAGTGGGCAAAATCTACCACAATGGTGCCACAACCACTGTTGGTCACTATATTGCACACTTTAAAAAAGCTGTGGTTGGTTTGAATGCAAATTTCAGTTAGTCTAAAACTGAGATTACCAGCAAATCTAACAAATGCCTACTTAATATTCCTTAAACCTAAATGTATCACTGACCTAAGAAACTATCAAGAGTTAATGCACTTTAGACATTCCTGTAAGTATTGCACAATTCAAACAAACCTAGTGTGAAAGTTAAATTCACATAAATGTACTAATGTTTTTGTAAGGGGGCATGGCTAACTAGCCATGGAATAGGACATGCCTGAGAGAGCTGCTCCGGAGATCTGACATTGATCCATAAGAACACACATTAAAAATGAACAATCTGCTCTAAGAATGGAAGCACGAGCGTGTGAATAGATGTCCTGCCACAACTACAAAAACCGAGCTATTTGTGTGAGCAGCTGAAGCGAAATTGACTCTGAAGCGTTCGACCGCTCTGATACAAAGTATCCAAGATGGCAGATAACAAAGGAAGTGCTGCCATGGCAGCAGGAATGGCTGTATGGACCCGAGCTCGCAGCGAATAAAGATACATTGTCCCTTGGAGGCCGCGTTGATCCTTGCTCCTGAAACGGTGAGCGGCGACTGTAAGCAAGGTTGCGTGCTGTGATGTGGGGCTCAAAGAGACGGGCGGACCCAGGCTGTGAGTGCGGTAGCCGCATGTAAGGATTGGTGGGGATTGGTGTCTGGAGCCTGTGCAGCCCCCCCAGCAACATAAGACGATTGTGCATGTGGCTCCCTTGCCGCCTGTGTGTAAAGATACTTTGGAAGCATGGGGGCTGCATATTAGAAGCGAAAGTGCGGCGAAGGACCCGTGCGAGGATCAGCTGCCGGGCGTAGGGCCAACACGGAACGGAGGTCCCATGTACGTGCGTCAGGTGCTCTATGAATATATGAAGGCTCCAGTGCGAGCAGAGCTGTTGTTTTAAGGCTTGCTGATCTAAGTGACTCACCGGGATTCTGACCGAACTAAACAGTGGATCAGGGCGGCTTGCTGGACATTTTCCCCGCACGGTGGGCAAAATCAATGTAAAACAACTGAAACAAAGTGCTACCATTGCACCAGTGAGAACACAACGACGCGGGCATACCTACGAGGCGCCTCTTGCTACATACAACCAATATTGGTTTGAATTGGCCGTGGCAGAGATGCTCTCGCGCCGAGTAATAGTAAGGTGCGAGAGCGGCTAACAGGCAGTGAAGCCTCATATGGACATTGAGAGTCCACCGAGCCCACGGCTGCAACCACCCGTGGAGCACTGTCAAGCAGACCACTGTCACTTGGAATAATTAACGCATGGCAAGTCGTGCTGTGAGAAGAATCAAAGGGGCTGGCACAGTGCAATTTCTGAATAAGCAGAAAAGCCAATTTAAAACGTGAGAGGACGTAACCCACCCGAAAACAAAGCTCAATGCACATGAATACATACGGGCACACCAAGGATAACAACCTGGGCCTAGAGTGACTCACTGGCCACAAGGATGATATTGAGATAGAACTGCTGCACCATAGACAAAGTAATCTTGGATACTAGATCAGGATCGCAAGATGACAGGGAGAGGGACAGGGAAAGCAAATAGTCCACGATGGAAGCAGTCTCCAGCGGCGCCGACGCAGTGGCGCAAATGTACACACGGAAAGTTCCCCGGCAACTGAAAATGACCTGATACTACAGCCATAACGGAGCTAAGAGACTCATGGGGGATAGCAATGGTGGATCTGCGAACCTCCTTGGAGGCTAAAATAGACGCAGTGGGGTCAACCTGTTGCTTCAAGACGTCAGAGCGCTGGCAGACAGAACAAGCAACCTGGAGAGTGTGGTCCGAACTAACATGGTCACCAGCACTGACAATGCAAAGAAGATCCACGTACTAAAACAACAAGTGGCTAACCTGGGAACCGTGTAGAGGTAGCCGAAGGGAGAGCAAGACAGAATAACATCCATGTGGTGGGCCTGCTGGAGGGAGAAGGCCAGGATCCTACGGATTATGTGGAGAACATGATCCTGCAAGAAATAGGGGCCGACAACCTCTTGCAAGGATTCACAGAAGAACGAGCGCATAGAGACCTCATGAGAAAACCAAAGCCCGGAGCTCCTCCCTGCGCAATAATTGCCAAGATATTGAACTATAAAGACTGTCAGAAGATTTTGGAGTACTTTCGCAAAGGGGGAACGATTGAAAAAGCTTCAGCTACTATTACAGCATATCCGGATTATACAATGCTGGTCCAAAGGCAGCGGTACAGCTATGTCGCGGTGAAGAGGAGGCTGCGCACGGCGGGCATTATGTATATGCTTCTGTACCCTGTAAGGTTGAAAGTATTGCATAAAAGTAGAATGTTCTTTTTTGACACCCCGGAGGAAGCAGCTACATGGCTCGACCTGCAGGGCTGCCCGGAACGAGATGCGGAACGGGCCCAAGAAGGGCACGATAAGTGATTGGATATTATGTGTATACTGGTCTATCACATTGCGGGGGATCCCTGTAGAGACTTGATAAGACACTGATAGACGGCTGCTGATGCATAGTGTTGAAGCCAGGTTGTGATATTCCTGATTTTGTGGATATGTTATGACTGGAATATAGAGTATTGAACACATGAGTAAACCGGATAGCATTGTGTGGTTGCATTGTAGCAAAGGAGTGGCAGGATACAGGCACCTCACCCCCAAAGTAGTATTAGTAGCAGGATAGCCATTAGGGTGACCTCACCCTGCTGAGCTTCGAGTACAGGCTATCGTCAGAAAGAGCTAGATGTGGGGGTGCCTCAGATCCAGGGATGGAGCTGGGTGACAGTTGGGGGGAGTAAAGTTGGGGAAAGGAAGGGAGGTGGGAGGGATTGGTTAAGAGGTTTTTGGGGTGTTTGTAGTTAGGGGGAGTTTCAAATGGGGAACAAGCCTGTATGCACTAAGATGGAAGTGTGATCTAGACTGCACCGGTAGGGGGGAAGAGGGAACTCTAAAAGGCCATGGGGGACCTTAAAATACTTACGTGGAATGTCAGGGGGCTTAATAGCTACTTAAAGAGAAACAAAGTCATGTTGTACCTGCGGAGACAAAAAATAGACATTGCATTGTTGCAGGAGACTCACCTGACAAAGGAAAATATGGAGATGGTTGCGAAGAAATGTAAAGGGGTTGTGGGGGGCTCGTCATATTCTGCTTATGCTAGGGGAGTGCTTATCTGGATGGCGCCGCATGTCCGTTTCAATTGTTGCAGGAAATAACGGAAGCGGATGGGAGAAGGGTCATAATAAGGGGATTGGTGGAGAACAGGGAGATAAGCATTGTGAATACATACGCCCTGAATCAAAATACAGCGGCATATTTCAGAACTCTGTGCACTAACCTTAGCATGTGTATGGGGAGTGCGGTGATCTAGGGAGGGGACTTTAACTGTGTATTAAACCCGAGGGTAGACAGATCAAATGGGAAGATTGAATGACCTGCCCCAGCTGCTAAAGCGTTGCACACACTAATAGATTACTTTGATATGGAAGATGTCTGGAGGATGAGACACCCCCAGGAGAGGCAATATTCGCATTATTCCGCCCCGCAGCAGTTACATACGAGGCTGGACTATGTCTTTGGTTCATCAGAGGTAATAAGGGAGATTACACAGGTGGAATATAAAGCGAGGGTCCTTTCAGACCACTCGCTCCCTGGTCCTTTGGTCCTCGGACCACTCGCTCCTGGTCCTCGGATGGCAACACTGCCCCCTGAGAGCAAGGATCCTAGCGGAGGCACTCATAAACCCCCTTTTCAGGGAGGATATGAAGGAGGAGATCATAAACTATTTTGAAAAAATACTGGTATTGGCAGGCACATTGTGGGAAGCGTTCAAGGTGGTTATGATGGGGATAGCCATGGCAAGATCTAAAGGCCTGCAGGGTGGGATCTTGGCTGATCTACAAGAAACGGAAAGGGAACTAGAAAATGCACTGAAACTAGGAAGTAATACGAAGGAAGATATGTAGCTGATACTTACATTGCAACAGAAATGCACAGGGCACTGGGAGAGACTGTGTAACCTCAACTATAAAAAATATATAGAGAGACAGCATGCGGGAGGGTACAAGACAGGAAGACTTTTGGCATGGTTATATAAGAGTTATATAAGAGCCAAACCGCTAGACCCACAATTAGAACAATAACGAGAGAAGACGGAAGTGTGGCTGACACCCAAGAAGGAGTCAATCAGGAGTTTGCAGAATATTATAGGTTGCTATATGAGGGGGGAGGGAATCATGCGATGATAACAGAAACCTTGGAGGACATAGGATTGCCTAAGGTAAGCGTTGAGGAGAGGGAGGAGCTGGATGCACTGATTACTTTGGAGGCGCTAGAAGAGGTGGTGAGGCAGTTGCCCACTAGTAAGACTCTAGGGGCTGACGAATTCCCAAGTGAATTTTATAAAGTATATAAAGAAGAGGTGCTCCCCCCAATGTTAGAAATGTTAAATGAAGCGTTTGAGATGGGAAGGCTGCCAGAGTCACTTAGAGAAGCGATCATAATACTGCTTCCCAAGCCCAACAAGCCTTTGTCAATGTTGAACCAGGACAGCAAGATATTGACGGCTGTTTTGGCCAACAGGCTGCGGAGAGTTATTAGCAAACTAATACACCCCAACCAGACAGGCTATGTCCCAAATAGAAATATAACTCCAACAGGTTATCGAGTATGGGAATGGGAACAAGGATGAAATGGCAATTGTGTCCTTGGACGCAGTTCAAGCTTTCGATTCAGTCAAGTGGCCATGGCTGATGGTGACCCTGGCGGGCTATGGCATGATGCGTGGATATATACAGTGGGTGAAGATGCTATATAGTGAACCATTGGCCAGAGTCAGAACAGGAACAGTGATATCAGAAAGGTGGCAACTCAGTAGGGACACCAGGCAGGGATGTCCATGGTCCCCAATGCTCTATATATTGGCCCTGGACCCCTACCAACATACCTTAGACAACAATATGATATCATAGACATCGCTGTGGGAGGGGAGCGACACTTGATCTCCTTGTATGCGGATGATTTGCTGCCGTACGTGCGGCACCCAGAGGAGAATCTCCAGTACATCCTGGAAGTGATGGAGAGATATGCGGGGCTGTCTGATATAGCGGTGAATCCTCAAGAATCAAGCATTTTCCCATTAGGCAGTTATAAAGGGACTCCAGTGGGACAGTTACCGGTGTTACAGATACCGTGGGTGGTTAAGACATTTCGTTATCTTGGGATGGACGTGTACCACACAGTGGAAGAAGCGCATCGGTACAACACTGAGGTGGCAATTAGGAAAATTGATAATTGTATGAGATTCTGGGTGAAGCTGCCGCTGGCAATGATGGGGCGGGGGCAATGCTGAAGATGGTGGTCCTACCTAGGCTCCTACACTATTTCGGGAATATACCAAACCTAATACCCAAGAGGTTCTTCATTAAACTGAACAGCGTGTGCAGAGATTTCTTGTGGCATGGTACACGAAACAGAGTGGCACTATGGAAGCTACAGAACTTTTATGAGAAAGGGGGGATAAAATTGCCTAATTATGAGGTCTACTACGTAGCTAGCCAATTGCAGCATGTTGCCAAATGGCTCTCACAGGACATAACCCCTGAATCCAGGTTGTTTGGACAGGAATGTGCCCCATATTACTTGAGAGATTATCTGGCTCCCCAAGACGGAAATGAAAGGGCGTCCCACGATGATGATACTTGGATGGAAGATGTGGTGCCGGGCATGCCTGATGATGGAGAACCCGTCCCCATGTTCCCTGCAGTTACCACTAGTAGCACTAGCAGGTGGAGAAAGGCAACTGAGGATGATAATCAGGAACCATTGGGAAACGTTTGGGTTGGTTACAATGGGAGATATGTGGCGGGAGGGGACTATCATGGATTTCGAAGTGCTGGGGGAGGAAACGGGGTTTCACACAGGGCAGTTTGTTTGTTTGTTTGTTTGTTTGTTTGTTTGTTTGTTTGTTTTATTTCTAATGCGCTCCAGACCCATAGGTAGAAGGGCGCAGCAGGTAGGATAATGGGAAGCTTACATCGTTACAGATTATGCAGGATACAGTGAAAGTTATACATATTATACAAGATACAGTAATGTCACAGGCCAGTATATCATAGAATGGTGCAGAGAATTAGAAGAACATGGCCCGAAACGGTATTGGAAGAGGAACCAGATGCTATCATAGATACAATATATGATATAACGGAAGGGGGGCATGAAATCTCTAGATTGTACGAGATGATGATGTCCAAGTTTGGGAAGGAATTAGTGCAACTGAGACTAGACTGGGAAGCAAAAGTAGGATCCCCAATGAGGGACGGGATGTGGGAACGGGCCCTGGGATACCATAAGAAGGTGTCTAGGAATGCGAGATTAAAACAGACACAACTGTATATAACGCACAGGGCATATATGACACTCCAGAGGATATCTAGGTTTGAAAATGCAGGACGACAAGCATGTCCCAAATGTGATGAAGAAAAGGCGGGTATGGTACATATGTTTTGGTCATGCCCTGTTATTTAGGGTTTCTGGGGTGAAGAAGCACAGAAACTAGCGGAGAAGGGGGTCAGAATCGTAAAAGATACATTATGGGCCTGTCTGCTGGGGGGGGGGGATCCCCAGACACAGAAACTAAAGCATGTGAGTAAACTGAAAGATCTAGCATATGTGCTCGCAAAAAGTAGAATTGCCATGGGATGGAAGACATGTCATAGACCACGGGTGGAGGTGTCGTGGAAAGAGTTGCAGAAATGGACGGAGGCGGAAACCATGGTATGGCAGGAGGCGAGCAATGTGGGGGGTGAGGAGGAGGTGGGAACCCTGATGGCCTGGAAATCATTGATAGCGGAATTGTTTGGGTCAATAACAGAACCCACGGAAAGGGATACCCTACCACGTGATGCAGGAACAGAGTGTGGGGAAAAATAGGCTCGTAATGGGGGGTGGGATAAGGGGAGCAGTGATCAGTATTAAGCAATGTACAACTGAGCTGTTGATATGCACTGCATGTTTGCTTTGTGTTGTTTTTTGTTTGAATAAACCAAAAAAGTTTTTCTAATGCTGTATGTTTTCTTTTCCAATGACCCAATGATTAAACAAACATAAACAACTCCTTAAAAGACGCAGTAATGCTGTTCCAACCATAGTACTTAGGAAAGTACTGATTATAAGGGTCTACAAAGTGTTGTCACTGGCCTGTAGAACTATCAACACTTACAATATGCCACCTGGTATCTAACTGCAGTCATACTACTTCAATGCTACTTTTGAACAGTAAAATAGCTGGAATACACCACCAGGTATCTAACTGCTTCAAAAAATACCCTAGAATCTGTAAAATTATCAACAGTTAGAATACACGAACTGTTATCTAACTGCAACCATAATACTGCAAAATTACTTTTTAATACTCAAATAGTTAGAATACACCAACAGAAATCAAACTACTTCAAAACATACCCTTCAAAACATTCAATGATGCTCCTAATTTTGACCAAGTGTGTGAAAGACTGATTGAAATAAGATTGTATTATTTAGTTTTATTATGATTGGGGGTTTGGCAACTATGAATTGTAATCTCAAATCTTTAATCTTTTTATTGTTAGCAATTCAATTTGAATTGATGCTAAAGATTTATTTTTGTATGAAAATTGAAAAATGTATCTTATTGTTATTCTATTATCCTTATTTATGACAATTGGCAATTAATGGATTGTATTAATAATTTTTTGTAAAGGTTTATTTTAAATCAGAGCAAATAAAAAAATATTAAAAAACAGTCAAATTATCAACAGTTAGAACAGGCCAACTGGTATCTAATTGCACCCGTAATACTGCAATATTACTTTCCAATAGTAACATAGTTAGAATACACCAACAGGAATCAAACTGCTTCAAAACATACCCTTGAGAACTGCACACCAACAGGAATCAAACTGCTTCAAAATATACCCTTCAGAAATGTAAAACTATCAAGAGTTGATATCTAACTGCAGCCATAGTACTTCAATGCTACTTTTGAGTGGCAAAATTGTTGGAATACACCAACAAGTATCGAGCTGCTTCAAAAAATACCCTTCAGAACTATAAAAGTATGAACAGTTAGAATAGGATACGCCAACTGATATCTAACAACATCAATAGTATTGCATTGCTCCTTTTCAAATAAAATTCAGTTTCAATATGCGAACAGATAACTAAATACTTAAAGTCGAGCAGCACTTTCGAAAAGCAAAACACTTAGGGCCTCATTACACGGACGGCGGTAAGGGTTAACGGTCACCGTTAATGGTACTGCTGACCGTTAACCCTCACCTCCTTACTACGAGGTCCCTTTGCGGGTTGATGAATTTAACGCCTGCTTTTTGCAGGCGTTAAAAATCAACCCGCAAAGGGACCAGGGAGCTAATTACGGTACCGCAATTTGTGGTGCCGTAATTAGCACCTTCCCCATTCCCATTATGCCCTATAGGGCAAAAATGGGAATGGGGAAGGACAATGGGGGAAGGGGGAATTACCGCCCCACCAACCTTGGAATAGGGCAGTAATTCCCCTTTCCACCAAGGCGGTGCCGGTATTTTACCGGCATGGACCAAGGTGCTAATAGCATCTTGGTCCACCGCCGTCCGTGTAACGAGGCCCTTACAGTGCTACGAACCTTCCTACTGCAACACTGCTTGTAACAACAATACACTTATTTTTTCACCTTATCCATTCATTTAACTACTGCACACTTCAAACAAAAATACTGTAACACATATTAAATGTAGTAGTATTTAAAAAATCCTGTATGGATATTTTTTCCCAAATGACCCAATGATTATGCTAACAAAAACAGCAACTGTGCAAAACGCACAGTAATGTTGTTTGAAGCATAGTACTTGAAATGTACTAAAAATGACGGTCTAAAAAGTACATGAATATGCGAGATCGCATGGAATGTGACATTGTGAACTATCCTACCTAACATATTATGTTATGTTTTTTTCACAGAAAAAGAAGCTAATATTTCTCCTGCATAACCATGTACAACAAAGTCAACCTACACCCCAATGGTACATCAATCATTGCACTTCAATTGTATTGTGTCACCATATTACAAATACTATACACTGCCCACACACTATGTATAATTACTATACACATTTCATTTATTTATTTACAGTTTTGTAAAGCGCCTCATGCCTGTAGGCCACAGAGCGCACAAAGAACAGAACAAGACAAGACAAGACAACAAAGAGCATAGCAAGAGAGTCCTAACCAGATTAAAAAACAATAGGGAATGATGGGATTAGTCCAGGCTAAGGTTGAAGAGTTGGGTTTTAATTATTTCTTGAAGGAAATGAGATTGCTAGCTAGACGCATAGAGGCAGGAAGAGAATTTCACAAAAGTGGTGACTGAACATCAAAGCTGGTACCACCATGGTAGGGCCAGTTTGAAACTAGGTTGGAAGAAAGTAGGCGCCATAGAGGAATGAAGGCTCCTGGTATTGAGATTGCGCTTAACACGATCTGACAGATAAACTGGGCATGAGTGAGAGAGGCATTTAACACCTGTGTTAGGATTGTGAGTAATCCTTTGCTTAATAGGAAGCCAACGCAGTGCTTTCTTGGAAACAGAAACAGGTGCGTGATGACAGAGACCTAAAGTGGCCCGGAAGGCATTATTTGGAGTAAACTGCAGAGCCCGAATGTTAAGAGCACTGGTGCCTGCCAACAACCTGTTGCAATAGTTAAGACTCAAATTAACGAGAGTAGTGGATAGCAAGGCACAATTTTCAGCAGTGATGAAAGGGCGAATGTAATGTATGCGTTTGGTGATGAGATCACAATTGGAGCGGATTTAAGACACATGAGGCCTCATAGATAGTTCCTCGTCAAGAACTACTCCCAGAGTTTTCACTTTCTTAGAGACGGAAATAATATTGGCCGCAATTGAAAAGTTGAAATACTCAGGCGCCTGTTTACTCAGACCTGCTTTAGAACCAACAATAAAAAATTGCTCAAGGGCATTTAACAGGTTGAGAAAGGGCTGGATGTATATATTAAATAGATGCTGTGACAAACAGGAGCCCTGGAGGACACCATATGTTTGGAATGCAGGTGTGGAGTGATCATCCCCAATGAAATCCTGGACAGTCTAATGTCACAAGACGGAAGATATCCAATTGGATGCTGAGGTAGAACAGTGGGCGACCTACCTGAGACTAGTCACTAATAGAGTGTGGTCTACTAGATCGAAAGCTGCAGAGAGGTCCAGAATCATCAGCAGGGCTGGAGTACCTTTGTCCACCATGCCGGCCAACGTGGACTTAAGGTCAAGCATGGCGGTTTCTGTCCCATGCTGTGACCTGTAGCCATACTGTCTCATGCCAAAGATGTTATTGTTAGGGAGAATTCTCTGTGTAGGCTGAATTTCCTAACCTAGTGAGTCCCACCACAGCTTTGCTGGATTTCTGGAGTTTGTTTTTTTCTCCTGCCAAGAGTGAGACTCTTTTTCTCCCATTCTTGGACATGATTTGAGGTGTTCCTTTGACTGTTAATGGCCCTCATTACGACCCTGGCGGAGAACCATGGTGCAATTTGCACCATGGTCCATGGCGCTAAGATGCCAACTCCGCCATGGTGGTTGGCGGACTTACCGCCCCATTCCGATCTTGGCGGGGCGGTAAGTCCCCAATCCCCATTTACCCTTCCCCATTCCCATTTTTGCCCCATAGGGTATAATGGGAGTGGGGAAGGCGTTAATTACGCCACCGTAAATTACGGTAGCGTAATTAACAACAAGTCCCGTAGCGCCATGGATTTTTCCGCCTGCAAAAATCAGGCGTAAAAATCACCATAGTGCTACGGGAACTCGTAGTCAGGCGGAAAGGTACGCCATGCATTACGCCGGCGTAAACCCCTTTCCGCCAGGGTCGTAATGAGGGCCAATGTGTTTTATGGGCTATGGGGTCTTTTACTCCATAGGGTCTCAAGTGTTTTTCCTATGTGTGTTACACAGCACCCTCAGTGCAGTGACACAGGGGTGTCATAGTGACTCCCTAGTATAGACTCCATACCCTGGGACTGACTACTGACTACTGTCTCCCAGGGCATGTAAAGTCACCATTGGCTTTACTAGTCCCAAATTATGAACAGTAACCAGTACAAACCATTCCCATTGTTCGAGGCTACCAACTTTAATTATTTAATTCTGATAGCCTCGAACATACCGCTGGTTTATTTATTTAATATTAATTCGCCGGTTGGTATTTTTTGCCAGGACTCGATTCTAAAATGGCGGTTGTGTTCTCTTCTGTGACTCCAACCCAAGTCGAGCCCTTTGTTCCACTTTTTGGCGGGCTTCTCCACAGAAGCCTCCAAAAGTGGTGCCACTCTGTCTGGGTACCACAGGGGGTGAGGGAGGGGGTTTAGGCACCATGGACTGAGTTACCTTGGTAACTCAAGTCACACTCTTGTGTGATTGGCCCAAGTGGTGAGCCAGCCGGCTCACCACTTAGCATGTTTGATTGACAGCTATACTGAGTGAAAGGGGGTATGCTGCATAAAAGCAGGGCTTTGGGGACTGGAACGAGAAGCTGAGCCGACCTACCACGACAACACCACCGGTGGAGCCCTGCGGAACCGACTCACTTCCCGATGACAGAGAAGATCTCCCGGCTGGAGAGGCTTCTTCCCCTGACTGGTGGGCACATTGAGGAAAAAAACATACTGGATAAAAATCAAAATCAAATACAAATATTACAAATAAATGCAGGTAAACAGTTGTGAGTCACATCTGTAAGCGCACTGCACGTTAAAACATATAAGCGTATTGTTACACATGCATTGGTCAATGGAACTCGCCTGACCCTTACATTCCCCCCCGTCCAGTACCAATGGCAGGTTGCACCTGTGATGGTGTGCTCGCAAAGGGTGCAGGGTGGATGAAGACGCTAAAGGTGTTGTACACCATGTTCACCAGAAAGGTATCTTATGCACTGTGACTATTCTGCAAATGGACACCGCAGTGCTGCTGTCTGCAGACTCTCCTTTGAAGAACTTGTTCCTGCAATGCACATATGTTTGAGTCCATTGAATGTTACCCCAGGCCTACTCTATTGTCATCATCCTCATCTAACTTTTACCTAGAAGCTGAACGTGTGTAGAACAATGGTGCTTTGTAGGCTGTACTATTGTAACAACCTCTTCTTTAATCTACCCACTTTCTTTTGCGTCCCACTCTATGTAACGCAAATTAAGGCTGCTACACTTATCATTGGCTTAAAGACCAGGGATTGTATATTTGATCATTGGTCTTCAACCTTAACTTGGCAGCTGCATCATTGTACATTGCTATCTAACTTAAATTTTGACACAGATGACAAGCTTCAAGCTGTGTGATGCATCCTGTCCTATCTCGCTTATTGCTGATGGTGTGTGTGCGAATTAGGAATGGTGGGCATCCAACAATGTGTGCCTTAATGCCAGTAAGCCTGAGATAATTTTTCTTAGACCCCTGCTACTATTTTTCCTATTTCACTCCGGCTGACTTCTTTGGGTCTTATACCTACGCCTTCCGGTGAGAAAAAAAACCTTGGTGTTTTTTTTTCACTCCACCCTGTCTTTATGTCCTCACATTATGGACTTGTTGAAGAAGTTATACTACCAGCTGCACCCACAAAGAGGTATTGTTGTTTTTGTCACTTTCCGCCAGAACCTCACTTTTGCCAGAGCTATAGTTTTGTTTAGGCTGGACTATTATAACCACCTCTTTGTAGATCTTACTGCCTCTACTCTTCGACCTCTGCAACTTATCCAGACAGCGCTGCAAGACTTGTGCTTGACCTTAACCGAAGGAATGATATATATTCTGTCCTGAAATCTTTACACTAGTGGCAATTGGTAGCGTCAAGGATGAATTTCAAGTCGATGCGTATTGTTCACAAGTCATTTGGGGGCTAGGTACCACCCTACTTGTAAGCTTATCTTCTTAAGCATTTTTGTTGTTCAGCTGTTTACTCCTTCACCTCCAACTGTTTGAGGGTTAGGCGCTTTTGTAGGTAGACAGTGGGGGGTTGATACCTCTTCTTGTTTGGTGAATACCTGCCTCTATGAAACTAGAGCAGGAACACCTCAGGATCTGCAAGTAATTGAAGACTTTTCTGTATGCTTCTGCTTTCTCTGTGTCTCACATCTGCTGAAGTTGTCGTTCTGATGCACTACTGGTTACCTGGCCACCCGATAAACTTCAGGGGTACTAGATTGCCTTATCACCAGTAGCTCCATGCACTGTGTCGGGACGCACCATGCACTATGGATTGTATCTGAAAGTACATGATGCCATGCCTATTTGCACTTACTTATAACTAGGCACCCCAGAATCACTTACTGGAGGTTCGTTATTGCAGTCTCGCCTTGCATCCCTTCTTGTTTTCTGTTGCACTTACGTGATATGAATGACAGAATGCTTAGTAAGATCAATTATTTTGTTTCCTTTTGTTGTTCCCTTGTTTGTCAAGTTGTGCCTGGAAACACCTGTGTAGATGTAGATGAATATGTCAGTGAAGAAAAAGAAGTGGGACAGATATGTGATTTCATTGGTGATGTCATCAAAGTAATTTGTGATGCCATCTTTGATATCCTGGGTGTTATTCTTAGTGCACAAAGGTGGTGCGAATTATGTTTGCTTAGCGTACCTTATCTGGGAATTTCAAAGGTTTTTCGGTTTTACTTGTAACCATAATGTCCCTTTAACAACATTTTTTCACTGAATTTAATAGGTTTTTAGCTATAACGTCCCTTTAACAAAGTTTTTTCAGTGCATTTCATAGGTTTTTACTAGTGCCTCTTTAATCTGCTACGTGTTCCCTATATTATACGCCCCCCCAATATGTCAAATATGGAGTCCACAGACAGCGCATTAGTCCGTGGACATCGGACAGCATTTACAAGGCTCAGAATCATAGGGGAGACCCAAAAAAGATGTACCTAGCATCCAACAAACAGATGAACCTAAAATCACAAAACATGTTTACAACATGCAAATATACATTTTTGTACAAAACACGTCAACAAATATGAATTATTGTTTTATTTAACACACATTACAATTGAATGCACCATACCTATACACTTCATATATTCTCCTCACTACAACTCTGCGTACAAATTAAGAAACACCAGGTGCCTATTGGACAACACATTCTCACTAAATAGTAAGTGCATTGCATTTATTTATCTTTTATTAGCTTTCATATACATATATTTGATAACTTTATATGTGGGTGTTCTGAGATGGGCAACGGTCATTCCATTTTAATATGACCAATCGGCCTCATGGACTTGAGGCTATTTCATCGTCCTTACAAATGGCTTAGCAGCGCGGGTAAAGCTGGGCGGCACACAGACTTAACATTCATGTCTGGCACTTCAAACGGGGAACAGGGTTGGGGGTTATTCACAACATGTATTATAGATGCAAGGGTCTACGAGGAGACAGGACATATTTTATAGAGGCAGCTTTGTTTTTCTCAGACACCAGAATTTGGTCCGGTCATCATCAGGTCAACGATGTACTGCGGAAGGTGAAAGATACAGTGTTTGTAATGTAGCTTGTTCGCGCTTAGTCTCCCATGAGAACAGGCCTGCAGCTGAGCCGCCATGGGGAGGTGGGTGAGGGGAGTGCTGGCTTTCCTCATTGTGTCTTTGTATGTGTGCAAATAAAGGTTTATATATGTATATACTGTTGCTGTGTGTGTTTTCCTTTTTTTAAAATCCCGTTATGAATCTGCAGAGCGTGGTACTGTCCGGGATGCCCACAATTAAGCAAAAGGGAGGTGTCCTAGGGACACCTCTCCTGTCCGGCCTGTCCACAATCAAAATGTGATGCACCTTTAATTACTTATGGGAGCCCACCTATGCACATGAGTATCTCATTCTCTGTGTCCTGTCTCACATATCCAAAAAAAGTTGTGACATACTTTGATTAGTTTGAGGCACCAGCCCATGTCTGATGGACACCTGGTCACGTGCATCCCACCTCCTGGGTCCTATGAACACTGCCCCTTTTCAGAAATGTCTGCCGCAAATGTGTCACACTTTTAACTAGTTTGGGGAGCCCAACCCTGTCTGTAGGACACCTATGCACATGCGCACAATGTATACCACGCAATAGGTGTCCTATGGCCAGCCAAACCATTCGAGAATGTTCGCAACGTCAACATGCGACCGCACCCATGCTGAGCGTCTGCCCTTATTTGAGGTAACAGTCTGGGCCCCGGACATCAAAAAAGTACTTTTTTGGGTAAGCCCAGGTGTTTTACTGTGAAACTACACCCTTAGAGAGGCCCCACACTATGCCCCTGACGATCTGCACACTTTCAGGTGCGAACTTCCCCCCACCACCCCTATAAAAGCCAACACCCCAGAGCTGTTCCTCATTGTGTTTTTGGCTGTCCAGAACAGAGCAGTGGACCAGATTGCTCCTTGCTGCTGCAATTTGTTTCTGCAAAAACTGCTCTACTGTGCTTCTTTTGCTGCTGTGTCAAAACAGTGTTTCAGATTGCTCCTTGCTAGAAATGCTTTCTGCTCAATTCTGCTGTGCTGTACTACGTTTGGAGCTAATGGCAACCACGCTGCTGCTACTGCCTCTGCTTCAGCAACACCACACCCTTACCCTCATCACCACCACCACCTTTTCCAAGGGCCTGGGGAGAGGAACAGATGTGGTGATATACAGAGGGATCAAAAAGAGTGCGAGGATGAGGTAGAGGAATTACTCATTGCATACAGCCAGTGTGAATATTGGGTATGGAGGCTCTTTACCACCATTGGAGACAGGCCCAAAGCTCCTGGTTCAATGCACTGAGTGCCAGATGGTGCTCAGTCGCAGCAAACCAGGCTTGTACAGCTACAGCACCACCTCCATGCGGCAATACCTGAAGTTGAACCACAAGTCAGCAGTTCGGAGAGTCGTCCCCTTCGAACAAGGCAGTAGGTTGAGTTGCTCTGCAGCATCCTCAGTATCTCCGTAAGAGACACTGCTGTGGTGCAGCAGATACCTGAACCAACCTTGCAGGCCATTCACACCACAACAGACCCTTACCTTTCAAAGGTCACTGTATTGTGCATGCACTGCGATGCAGTACTCTGCAGGGGGCAGCAACTTCAAAGTGCTTCTGAGGCTTCGGTCCGGTAGCATGAGAAGGAGTGCACCCTTCCCTTCCTTTCCTTGTCTGTCGTGTGAGCCACCTATCAAAAATAGAATTGCCAATGGAGTGATGCAGGCCCCTGCATAGCCTGTAAGGTCCACAGATTGTGTGGTAGTCTGTGGACAAACAAAATGTGATGTTTGTTTGTTTTTGGAAGGGTTGAGGTGGCCAACACCTACCGGAAAATGCTGTCTATACTTGCAAAAAGGAATACAATGCATTTTGGATATTTTGCAGAAAAAGCTGATTGCCAACATCAGAAAGATGGACTCCATCTCTCGGAAAAATGTTCGTGCTAACAAATGTAATGCTTTCATTATGGAAGGAGAATATACAAACATTCCTCAAAAAGGCACAAACAGCCTTGTTGACATTGTGCCTCGCTTTCTCTATTTGTGGACCAAATGAAGAAGAAGGCAACCACATTTGTCTTCGTGCAATGCGAGAAAAAAATACTCAGGAGTTTGGAAACATGTCCATGACTTGCCCAAGTGCCACCTTCATCGCAAACTGCAGAGAAATTCCGGTAACATGTCCTAAACTGTTCCCTCCAAAATGAATAATAATAATGACTGGATGATCGGGCGTCATCAAAGTGGCACAAAGAGGAACCAAATTCAACGACTTCATTCCACGCACTTCATACGAGTAGATATCCACATGATGGAATCCAAGATGTGTAGCCACAACCAATGTATCCAGGAGTCACCCAATATCCATACACTCTGCTTCCTGAATGAAACAGCCATAACCATAGCCATCTCCACTCCTCTCTGCAAACAGACCTTCTGACACAGTCTCTCATTACACACCACACCCAGGAAACCTTATTGACCAATCCGCTGGCCTCTACACTCCCATTTCTATGTCTGCCATCCTCAAAAGCCCCCGATGTGGCACATGTGTTCTTTGAACTACCGCAGTGGCCGCAGACATATAGTGCTTCATGCAAGGGTCAGTGAACACATTTCAACCAGGGTAGGGGATTTCCACTTTAGTGGTGGCTGTGAAAAGAGCCTTTTTTAGGTGCTTACTGCCTTACATCAACTTTTAAAAAGCATCCCTTAGATTTCCCAAAAAAGCAAGCATTTCCAAGGAACAAAAACAAAACACCATCTCCACTAAAGTAGTGCGCACTGACGGAATCAATGTTCTCAGCATTTCCCAAAACCACATCCATGCCGCTATTAACAAGGCACCTTGCAAAAAGTGCTCTTGGTATTATTTGAGAAAAAAAAAAACATTGCCTTAGGGAAAAGCACCATTAGCTCTTCCACAAACGACTTCAATACAGGAACCAAACTTGACACTGATGTAGCCCAAATGCTCTCCTCCTCAGTGCATCATCAAAACAGCATGATGACCAAAAGTACCCATGTTCCTACAATCAGCAAGCAATGCATGCAAATTGCGGTCTGTCACACTGCACCATAAAGCCTTGATGCCTGGAAAAACAAGATCTGCAGAAAACCCTCTTTTCTTTGCATAGCTCTTCAGATCACATACAAATTAATCACCCACGATCCATACAGTAACTGCAACCATCTTTACTACACAACCAACACAGCAATGAAACAAAGTATTGCCTTCCTTACCTGTTAAGCACACCCTGAACTCATGATAGGATAATCCCCATAGTACACTCCCATTCCCATTCTAATAATGCTATCAAGCCCCGAATGCAGCACATGTGATCTGCGGACTGCCGCAGTGTCCACAGATCTTGTAAAATAGAGGCAGCCCTAGTTCCCTTTCCACTTACACTTTACGCCATGATCTCATTGGCTACTTGTAGTCACACACAACCATCCACCAATCACATCCAAGACCTCTACATCTAACTCTATCATCTCTGTTCAACACTCCAGATTTACCGTTAAACACTCAGAGTACAGGTTCAAAAGCACCCCAGGCAAAAACTACTGTAAACCTATCCAAGATTTCTGCTTCCAGATTCATCCACATCTCCATCCTTCAATAAAAACTACAGGTATGAATATTTTGTGCACAGTACATTTGCAACTATGTTACAAGTGTCTGTGAACAGGGTACCGGCCACTTACCCTCCATACCCTACTCAAAAAGCATACTGTCATTTGTCCCATTACCTATCAAGTGGCAATTACAATGGTATGTGCTTTGAAAGTTTGCATTTACCCAAATCACCCATTCTAATGTGCAAACTGTTATTCCCCTCTTTCCTTCTATGATTTTTACAACTTCTTTCCATACTAACACACCTCCTATAAAATTCCTAAAATGTACACAGAAAAGAAAAACGGTTTGCATCTTACCAAGGCATACCAAGTACATACATTGCATGCATGTCAACAGGGTGCCTGCCACTTACCTTGCACAGTTCACAAAATACACCATTATTTAAAAAGAAAAAAAATGTATGTGTGTATTGATAACAGTACCACATATAAATGTAGATACATTAATCAAACCACTGAAATGATTGCTCCACTCATGTAGCAAGGATATATATGCAGAAAAGTTAATGGAATTGCATACATGAAAACATTCTCCTTTACAATCTGTATATTTTTCTGAACCTTTTCTCACCCTACTACAACTTGCACTAATCCATTTTCAGAGTCGTACAGTAACACACCCACTTACTAAATTGCATCTTACAGCAAACTTATAAATACACCACAGACCCCTTACCAAAAATACCAATGCTCCCAAATCCCTATTCATATACAAAGCTATCCAATTTCATACACACACTAACTCTTCCTGCCAAGACACCCTCCTACATTTTTAAATAATGTATTCTTCAAATGCAATCACTATGCCATTAGCAGACATATATTCTTACTTCCTTCTTTCACAGTTGCAGTGAACACCTCTCTCCTGAAAGCCAGTGGCATCTCAGGTGGAAAACACAACCTAGAAGAAACCTACTTTCAACATCCAACAAAGTAAGTGCAATACTATCGTACTGTTCTGCTTCTTACTCAGACAGTGCAGTGTTCTTGTATTGTAGGATACACAATTCCATCAACCCAACCGTATTTGCTTCATTCTTACTCAATGCACCTCAACAAGTGCCCACTTCCTATTGTGCTCTGACCACCATTATAGTAACACACTGATACCACTACAGCCTTCCCAACCTAAAGTAACAACCCATTACACAATCACAATGGGTATGCCTACCCTCATTTTCAAACATGCATGCACAGTGCACCCATACACATTGCATAACATGCACACCCACACTTTCCTTTCTTCTCCAACAGATACTACAGAATTCTTCAGAATACCTAGCAAAAAGAAACTCTGTAGAAAGCAATGCAGAAATAGAGAACATCAACATATAAGCAAACAAAATAGCCATCCACCTCTAGCAGAATTTGTACAGAAAGTTGCAACAAAACAGCTAATACAGTCACTAACAACAACGGAAGCACCTAACAGGAAACCAACTTTAACTCCTCTTTCAAAATGAAAAAAATAAAAAAGAAATGTACTAAAAAGATTGCAATTACCACTACTGCTAACAGAGCACATAGAAATGGTACCATAGCCACAAGTAAGCATTCCAAATAATTAACTTTTCAAAAAATGTTCCACCACAGAGTTCTTCAGAACCTTATCAATAAAGGGAAAAAATCATGTTCAACCCTTAAAACTTACCACAGAAATCTGATCCTGGAAGCTCTTGTAGACAGTGCAATGCTCCTAAAAAAAATGAAAACCTTCATATTCATTTTAAACAGATTGGGAAGGGGTCAAAGGAATTGCCAATATATGACTCCCCAATTAGTGCTATAAAAGACCAACAGAGGGAAGAACCGAGAGGTGCACACTCCGTCAAGCTGCCCCACGTCTCAGGTGGATTTGTCCATTATTTCAAAATACACCCGATCAGCAAAATGGTGCACCTCACCTCCCCTAAGGAGGAGGATCTCAACGGCAGGGGTGCTGACCTCCTTCCGGATGGGGAAGATGAACCTGCCTCCATTGGGCTATTGCCTTTGGATGATAGTAAGGAAAGAAACACTGAAGGGTCAAGGGAGCTAAAGTTGGGGCAGGACCCACGTCTAACAACGGGTGAAAATAAGGAGCCCTTAGAAGACACAAATTAGCCTACAGACTTGTGTGGTTTAGAGTTGGAACGTACCAGTCACGTGAGGTATTCCTCTCCAACAGATCAGAAACTGAAGAAAGCTACTGTAACAGGTCTCAAAGTTTCTGCCTCTCAATTCAAGAAATATAAAAAATGAGGAAAAGCAGTAAGCAGAACCAAATGCAACAGAAACAGAAGAGCCCAGTATCAAGCAAATCAGGAGCATGCTATATCTTGTACTCTGGAAAGATTTTTCAAGAAAAAACTATTCCCGGGTAGAAATGAACTCAACATGGAAATTTCAGACACTGAGCTGATAGAGGGTGTGGAATCCTTGGTTGTCGCCGAAGCGATAATCCAGCCACCTCAGAACCTGAATAAAGAAGACATGCCACAAGGTAATCACCAAATTTCAGAAAACCTTCACTCAACGCCCCGTTAGAGAAGATCTCCATCCCGGCCCCAGCCAAACCATCTTTGCCTTCACAAAGATGGCATTTTGGGGAGGCAGTGGCAAAGAAGCCAACAGGACAGGCTCTTGTCTACAGGTCCCCCACAAACCCAAACAAGGCCTTGCAAGTGGAAGAACAAATACAAGGAAGGACAAATAATCATAATGGACTTGGACGGTCAGATCTGGAATTAGGATTTAATGTGAAAGATAATTGCAGAAGGCTTTACAACTGACTGCTTAATCAATAGAAAGAAACTGGACCCTTCTTGTAAACCTTCATGGGACTCTTTGTCACCGGTAGAGGGGATTGACTCTATGAAAAAAAGAGCTACAAAACGTAACACTGTGGAACAATTTAGACTCCAAGGAAAAAGACTTAGCCTCGACTCCATGCCCGCAGAAGAACTACTAAAAGAACAAACCCCATCCAACAGACGCCTGAGTGAGATTTCTACATCTTTAACAAGAAAGACACTAACCAAAAAACCTGACCTAATGTCAATTATGTCAACAGTGATGATAGTGCTGGCTCCATTCTGTAAGCTCTATGAAGCACTCCACGAAACTCTGAAAGATCATACCTTCCTCATGGCCACAATGCAGACTAAAATGGCTCTATTGGAAGCCCACATTGGGAAGGAGAAGACAGAACGCACGTCGAGTGGGCTCAAACAAAGTACATTAATGTGGCCATTCAAACCGACCCAACCCCAGAAAAGCTTCCATACCCAAATGGGAAAAGAAAATATTCTCAAACAGAAGCAGAGAAAGTGGAGAATCCAACGGGGCGGTTGACCCAGTAACGCAAATAATTAACTCCAAGAGAGGGACTACTTTGAACAACTGTGGTTAAAAATTGGAAGACTCATCGAGACCAAGAAATCACAAGAGAAAAAAGGACCCATCAATTGCTAAAGCTATCACAGAATCCCCTTTCCATTTAAGCTCTTAGAAAAAACAGGAAAGGGGTAAATCCAGTGGAGCCTCCTATGGCATTTTTTCAAAAAGCTTGTGTGGTACTCGAGGAGATGGAAAGAATAAGGACGCGACCGGAACCACCCCAAAAAAGGGCAACACAGAAGCCTTCGGTAAAATCAAGCCAATTAAATCTACAGTGGGGCTCAGAGTGGATAAGCGTGAGGTATATTTCACTCATACACCTAAAGACAAACAGAGGCCCGAAGAAGAGCCAGACTCACCGTTGACAACTAGTGAAGTGGAAGATCAATCAATTGACCTAATGGACATGAGTCTGTCCACCATCGAGGATTTGGAGTTGGAGCTGATGGTGCAGCCCGAAAAAAAAAGAAGATCCAACAACCATAGACCCTGTAACAGAGACTCCTGAAGCAACACAACCATCCCCACTCTTCCGGACAATGTACGAAAAGGGTAGATCAATACACAACAAATGCAGTGAACGGAGTAGGATGACCAAGACAAGAGGAGCGAAGAGGATCTTCAAGGGCCAGAGACTTGGTTGCTCAAAGGAGCAAGAGGACGAGATCTCCTTCCATCTCAAAGGATTCAAGAAAGAAAGACAACCATAACCAAGCACGGAATAATAATGCAGGTTTGGGAGTGTCTATTATAGATACTAGGACTCTTAAATTGGAACGAGCAATCCCGAAAAAGACAACCTAATCCTAAACCAGAGAACTCTGGTAAGAATTTGTGATCCCATACCCACGCTAAGACATCTCCATTCAGAAGACTTAAAAATCGTGGAACCAGCATATGAAGAGAGTTAAGATGCATCATATCTTCACATCGGTTCATCAAAAGTGAAGCAACTAATGATGAGAGCCACAGATAATTTCCAATCACTGGGGTATGAACTCACTGATGTGAGTAGGACAGTTTCTAAAAACCTGCAGAACGACCAAGACAAGATCAAATATAACTGGGAAAGTATAGATAGACGTGAATCCACCAAGCACAATTTCCCGCCCACAAAAATTGAAAGAGGGGCGAAGGAAGATGTAAGACAGGTGGTAAAATATAACAGCAGAGTTGAGAAGGTTCCTAAGAAGTCACTAATAAACAGCCCTTTTAGGAGATCCCATCAATGCAAAACTGGGACTATCCATAGTCACCACTCAAAAGAAAATGAGGAGTTGAAGGAGGAAGAAATCAAGAGTGACAGATACCCTAATGGGCTGCTAGCCCATATTGAGATAACTTTTGACCATGACATAGAGGAAATGAAAAACAAAAGAGACCAAGTCCAGGGGGACCAAAGAAACCAAATCATAAGAAATGAACAGGTGCAAATAAAGAAGTGAACATGGACTTCCAGAGCTGTGGAGAATCGTAAAGAGATTTAGCCACTAAATGTCAGTGTAAAGAGAGGGAAAGGACATATGAGATCTCATTTGAAGAGGATTACCATCACAAGGCGACTTATACTTCGGTCTTGGAACACACAAGGCTTCTCCCATCTAACAACCCCATCTGATGTGAATCTGGGAAACTTTGATGTACTATATATCCAAGAGACATGGCTACAACATGAACCAAGCCTTGACGGATATGAACTTGCATTTGTACCAGCCAAGAAAGGCAAGAAAGGTAGACCCGCAGCAGGGCTCTTGTTTGCCATTCACTCAGGCAGTGGCCTCCAGTTGAGGAAGTCAAATTATGCTCAGAGTGGATCCAACCAATCCTAATGTCAAAAGAGACGGAGGCTAGCATGAACAAAAACTCACAACAGGAATTAATTTTACTGGTCAACACATACTGGAATCCAGCTACTATATCAACTTTAGCCTATCTGAAAATGATGGAGAACCTTCTAGAAGAGGCACAAGAGGCCTATAGTGTGGACCATCTAATTATTACAGGTGACCTTAATGCCCTTTGCTTGGAAGAAAAATCGCACTGCGTCCCAAGTAGATCAATGTTAAAAGAACAAACTAAAGGCTTGAAATGGAACTCCATAATGGACTCTAATGATCTACATAATTTACATCGGATAAAAGTCTCCACAAATCCCCTATGCCCGACATGGGAAAGAAATGGACTTGGCCTAACCCTGGACCACACCTTTGCCTCCCGAGAACTGCGGCTTCAAATAGAAAGCTATGGGATAATCAAAACAATGAACAGTGATCATAACATCCAGACCATCACCTGGAAAATATGTCGTCCAGAAGCAGTGTTCATGTCAACCAACCTCGAAACTTGCAATGGCAACACCAGAGTGAGACTTAATGAGAAGGCAATTAAGAAACTCACAGAAAAATATGTTGTGGCTTTCAATCCAAAGGCACTGGGGAGGCAGGAAGATCTTGACTACAGCCCCCTATTGATGGTGAAAAAACTATCGAAATCACTTCAAGCCCCTCTGCTTAAGTGTAACCTACAAGCATATAACAAGACCTTGGTGGAAAGAAGACAAGAGGTAAGAAAGGCCAACAGACGGGCTAAATTGTCATCAGATCCGATGTTAATAAAAGAGGCAAAGGAGATGGAGAAATAGTATAAAGCTTGGCTTCATCACCGATGGCACCAAATATATCAAGCCTATGCCGAAGAGATGCTTTGGATCCTGAGTGGGAAGAGGTCACAGGATTTTTGGGCACTTATTAGACCATGTGCCAAAGAAGCTAATACAAGCTTGCGGAATAACGTGGCAGATCACGTATGGGTCACTCACTTCACAGACTTATATATAAGTATATTGTTCCAATCCGGAACAAAAAGGAAAGGAGATGGGAGATTCCAACTGATATTGCAACTATCACTTACAAGATCAATAAATAAAACAATTCAGGGTGGCCGGCCCAGATGGGATCACAAACTTGGAATTAAAAAAACATCTGGAAGCATGGGCAGAATTTGCTAGAGGAGTGTTTGAGAAATGCATCGAAGGGAGTGAGATTCCAACATCTTGAACAAAGGCCTGCATGGTCCCAATTTAAAAGAAAGGGGCAAGAGATGACCCCGGACATTATCCGCCCATAGCGCTGTTGGATACTCTAGGAAAAGTCTTCGGCTCTTTTGCCTTGGAAAATTTAAAAAAATGGATGCAACAATTGAACTAATTTGATCCCTTACAGTTTGGCTTTGTTAAGGGTATGGGTACCACAGCCAATATGCTGCTGTTGAGCATCTTGAAGTCAAGAATTCCTTCTCTGGTAGCACAGTCTAAAGTTGTCAATCGGAAGTTTGGTTCCTTCTTTTTAAAACCTACAATTGACTTCTTCAAAGCTAAAATAGTCCCTAGTCGAACTTATGGAGCTGAAGCCATGCCCCTACTTCCCGACACAATTTGGAAGAAATTGGAAGGACAGTTCTGGAGGCGTGTTCTGACCCTACCTCAATCAACACAAATGGCGTTAATTCGTAAAATACTGGGTACAACTTCCGTCGAAGCAATTTTCGAAAAGACTGGCCTACAGGAAAAACATAGAGGTGCCCTGTAAATGTCTCTTCAATATCATCAAAACTGAAATGGATGACAAAAACAATGTAATGCTCATTGGATGGAGACAAAAAAATAGGACCATCCTAGAGCGAATTGGCAGCACGGAGGAAGAACTAATCCAGAACCCAGACAAGGTGAATAAAAAGCTACTCGAACAGGACTGGATTGAAACATTTGAGGAGGCAGCAGCATACAAGATACAAGATCACCAAAGACATCCCACCTAGATATAAAAAAGTTAGGGGCTGATTCATGGAATTTGTGTGCTGAAAAATGGGGATTTGTGCGCCATTCTGCCCGCAAATCCCCATTAGTTAAACAGGGATTGCGGCCAGAATGGCGACCAAATCCCCGTTTTTCGGTGCACAAATTCCATCTATCAGCCCCATAATGAAATCCCTTCCTACTCATTGAAATGTCCTAACCAACACCTCCAACAAAGTTTTTTAAGGATCCGACTGAATTTAATGAACACCAATGAAATCCGAGCTATAAGAGGCTTGTGAAGTTTAATTCCTGATGCTTTTGCGGGACGCCCAATCAGCTGGTAACCATGAAACACCTCTTGCTATGGTACCTGGGACTGAAGAGAGAAAGACGTTCTTGGCTCTGTAACCTTATGGAAGACGCTTACACTCTTGACGTACAAGAAGGGTGGGCCCGCCTTATTGGAGGAGAAAAAACAAAATGGGTGATAGCACTTGTTGGCTTCTTTAGACAGACTTGCCCGATATATATGAAGCCACAGGAAATAGCGACTGAGGTGATGTGATGAGATGAACTTGAAATATAGAGACTTTCTTTTTGGGACTTTGGAATTTTGTAAAAATTTGACAATTAAATCAAATAAGAAAACAAAAAAAGTATGTTTCTCTAGTCGCAGAACTTTTTATACAAAGAGCATGAAAACTATTGATATAATGTCCAAAATAGAAGACAATGAGGAATCCCAATGGTTCCAATAAGCTCTCTACCTTATAGCAGAAAACAAATAAGACATTACTAAACCCTCAAAACTGTGCCCATACTGCACTACAAAAATTGACAATAAACAAATGCCTTCATGGGGTATCAGTAATAATTTGGAAATATTTCCACTGCCAAAAGCACTCCAACAGCTTAATTTGTATGAGACCATTATAATCCAAATAGTACAACCATTTCAAGCAATAATACGACTACAACCAAAAACTGCAAAACTGCCTCCCACTGAATTACTGAGAGGCATTTGTGGCAAAGTAGTTTATTTGCTCTTAGATCTCAAAGAAAATGAAGACAATCTACGAGTGCAATGGTCAATAGAGCAATCTTTCATTATCCTGGTAAATGGTGTACATACAAAAGACAAAATAAATTGGCAGAAACAAGGAGACTTAAACAGAAGTTAGAAAAGCCCTGCAATATCTTAAAGACAACAATGAATACTAAAAAGACATCAACATTGAAGAAAACCTTGTGTAAAGGCGCGTTATAAATGCCATATCATATCATATCATATGATATAACCTGAAAACCTGTAGGACAGGGCCTACACTCTTGGGTGTATGGCCTACGGTCTATGGCCTCCGGCCATGCACCCAATAGTGTAGGCCCTGGCCACAACCACCACAACATAATATAACCATGCGTGCAAACATCTGCCCAGTTACCACAACCCACAAACATACCACACCCACCTGTGGCTCTACCCACTTCAGTTCACACATTATTGCAGTACTTGCAACCAATTGGCAGACTCTTGCATCCAATAGGCCAGCCGTCTGAGTCCCTCTCAACTTCTGTACACATTCCATTGCAATATTTGCAACCAGTCCAAAGACTCTTGGGTGCATGGCATTTGTCCATGCACCTAAAAGTCTAGGGGCTTACAACACAAAACACAACATAATACACCCTATACAAACATCTTCATATCATCTACAATCCTCTCCCCTTCCCTAGATAAGCCTGCCCTCATTTTCCACATAAACTGCTGACCTCAGGACCTATCCTACCTTAATGAAGGCTGCCTACAGTCACCACAGAAGTGGCTCGTCTGAGGAGCTACCCGCGAACTGACGTAGTATTCGCGGACACCGTGCACACACCTCCATCTTCTTACACCTAAACAAATATATCATATGAACCATTTTTCACTCCCTCACCTTTTCTAGCCCCTCTTCACACCACCAGATGCTTCAAAGCATGTTTTGGACAATGTGGCGGGCATTTCCGAAAATGATGACTCACTTCATGCTCCACTCCAGCCAATCGGCATGCACGTCGTATGTCTGCGGACATCATGCCACCCTCCAACCAATCAGAGTTCTGTCCATGGAGCGAACAGGGAAATGGGACCGCTGAACAGAGCCAGATATCACTCATTTTTTCAGACCTACATTTGACCTGATTTCAAAAAAACTACTCTACGGATTTCCACCAAATTTGGAGAAAATCCATCAGCGGTTTGGGCTGTACGTGTGCGCAATGTTTTTCGCCATTCAGTAGATGGAGAAAAAAATGTTTTGCATCCCCCTTATAACTTTGCCCCCCTCCTGGACAAAACATCAACAAACCTGCCAATTCAGAGCGCCCCATAAACTTTTTGTTGCTAAGTTGGGTGAGAATTAGTCCAGGGGGATCCCAAAAAGTGAGATTCCTATGGGTTGAGCAACTGAACCATAACTACACACCCACTACAAGCTACTTACCCTGCAACAAGCTTCTCAATAAGCATATTCTCTTTTCTAACCACTGTAGCTAATTCTGTGTATTCAAGCATTCAACACCTGCTCAAATGAAGCAGCAAACAATTGCAATGCTCTGCACTTCAAAATGTTTCTATTTACAATCCTGTGATGAAAGGGAAAAAATGCATATGTGCATGTATAGCAGGACTGTGCCTTTTCATAAAATAAGGGAAAAGCACATGAAATACATCTGGAGACCATTCCACTTCTCCATCCCTTTCCCTTTCCCATGCACTTGCGTATACTCAATGTCACTGGGCCTAGTTGATTCTGGTTTTGTTCTCCCCTGTTCCCCTCCCTTGCCTTGTCCCACTCTGAAACACTTTTGTACGAGTGCAATATAAATAAATTATCATATCATATCATTTACGATTTTTAAATGGCACTTAGTGTCTGCCAGTTTAATATGTTGGCAGCACGTGCATACATCCCAACATCACCCATTCCAATGAATTGGTACTTCTTAAGTCTTTTTTTTCCTTTGCATTCTGTCACTTTCAATTCCACTTCTCCCATTATAAAACTCACGGAATGCAAAGAAAAAAAACACTAACTTCACGTTTTGAAACTGTGACATGTACATCAAATAAACATGAAAAATGCTGTGCTTTGTAAAATATTTTTTGGAAGCATTTTTAAGAACGGCAAAAAATGCATATCTGCATTTACAGCAGCACTGTTTCACTTTTTCATAAAAGAAAGTAAAAGCAGATAAAATAGATGTGAACACCATTTGTAATTGGCACTCAGTGTGTGCCAGGTTAATTTATTGACAGTACATGTGTACTTCCTAACATAACCCATTCCAATCTTCAGCTGCTTATGCAGTCTTACTTTTTTCTCTACATTCTGTGACTTTTATTCCAACTTTCACAATGGTAAAAGTGGAATTACAAGTCCCAGAATGCAAACAAAAAATCTAGCACTACGTAAACACCTACAGCCTGCATGATGTTGGCAAGTATGCATATACTTCCAACATATTAAACTTCCTCACACCAACTGCCATTTAAAAGTGTACTACAAATCTTTTCCATTAACTTTTCTTCTCTTTTACAACATGTTACAGAGCTTCTACAAAAGCACATATGTATTTCTTAGGTTTCATGAAAATGCTCCCAAAAGCAACCATTTTAACCGTCCACCAATGTTCTTAACTTTTTACCCACCACTCTTCCTTCCTTTGTAAATTCCTTACTAAAAGTACTTTGCTGTTACCACATATATCGCCACAAACTTTCTTTTATAATTACAGGAAAGAATACCCTTTGCATCCAACACAGTGAATAGTTTAATGTACCAGGTATATGTATGTAACTACAGCAGCACAGTTCCACTATATATATTTATTACCCCAGACTGCTCTTTTCAAGCCAACATTTCTTTCACTCGAGCCCATTATATTCCACCATTCACACTCTTACTATTCCAAGCTACACACCACCATTGCAACACCCACTCTGTTCCTCAAAACAGCACAATCATTGTATAGATTCCATAACACCACCACTGCCTTACTCACTAATCCAATACCATAACACTTCTCTTTACTCTTATTCTCACAACCTTCCCAACCACCTCATAATCAAACAACACTCTATTCACCTCTACAATCACACCCATGCAGCATACATGCATATACATTGCACAACCTTCAAACGTAAACTTTCTCTTTTCCCAACAGATACAACAAAATGCTTAATAAACAGCAACTCTGTAGAAAAGAAAGACAAAGTAGAGTAGATAAGACTAAAGGTACACCATATAGTCACCCACCTCTAAAACAATGTATAGAAAACATTAAAACAAAAGAGCTAGTAACCTCACTAAACAAAACTAAACCGACCACAACTAAAGAAGTTAACGCTCATCTTGCAAAGACAAAAAGTAACAAATCAAAGAAGACCTACTAGCAAACCTAATCCTCTATCTACCAGTGTTAAAGTAGTTATGGTAAAGCAATCCAAAAAAATTATGTTATAGAAAATGTTCCACTGTAGAGTTCTTCACAATCTTATAAAAAAAATCATAAAAGTCAGGCTCTACCCTCTAGCTGACAGCACCTTTCTACTGAAGAGAACATTTTTACATTGATTTTAAACAGAATGAAACCACTAAATAAATGGATCAATACATTACGGAAAGTACTTCTAAACATGCGCAGTGTCAATATAGAGACCTTTTCAAACTTCTGTGATGGTGAATGGATTCACACAACCAGCATAGAACTATACTTCGATGAAGAAGCTTATAAACAAGAACAACAAAAAAACAATTGCCATTGACAATACTGCTTGAGGGTATGAAATGGTGGAACACACCATTATGGCAAAAGAAACCCTTATAGAAAAAAAATCCCCAACAAACTTTGAACCAAATGCTCCTTTCACCAAAGCAAACCATCCAGTGTACAAATGGACATGCAGCTCAGTGTGTGATATACGTCAACAATCCTCTAAATCTTTGGACAATTCCTCAATCACTATGTGAAACTAAATGACAAAACTAAAATAAAAACTTTACAAACCAATGACTCCTGTCCAGTCGCAGTCTCAATGGACTACAAGGACATTCACTAACCTGCATTTTAGGAACTGCTTGCAAAACACTTTCCACCACATCCAAATCTTGTGCATCGACACTTCTATGCAAAAATCCCTGCTGTGGAACTACAAAATGTAAATACAAAATGTAAATACTATTCTCCTACTGGAACAGCCAAAGCACATCAACAAGAAATAGAGCACATCCAACGTAAATAATGAACGTTTTATAAAAAAGAACACAAAAATATTAGATGTAGCCTACAAAATAGAAGAAAATTAGGAATCCCGATGGTTCCATTACCTTTATATGTAACAGCAGAGTTTAATTCAAAATAACTAACTCCTCAAGAGTGTGCACGTACTGCAGCACAAATCTTGACAATAACCGAAGGTACCACATGCTATCACTAGTAGCTTAGAAATATGCCCACTTCAAAACTCTCCAACAGCTTAATTTGTACAAGAGCGTTATAATATGAACAGGGCACCCCTTCAACCAAAATCAGCCAAATAACCTCCATCCAAGCTACTAAAGGGCATTTATTTATTTATTCATATTTATAAAGCGCACATCAGCCCGAGGGCATCGTGGCACTGTTACACATCAGCATGTCTGGTTACAAGAAATCTTAGAATTTACATAGAAATTAGCAGTTTACATAGAAATTTAAGTTACATAAAAATTGGCAATTACAGTTCAATTGGAGGCACAAAGCGGGAATGCAGTTTTATGTGTAGGTGTAAAGTGTGTGTAGGTAGTCGAGAAGGTGTGTAGTAGGTTTATACAAATAGTGCAGTTTTGAGGGATTTGCGGAAAACCAGTAGAGACGGTTCAACTCTGAGAGCATGGGGCAGTGCATTCCAGAGCTTGGGAGCTATGTATGGGAAGCTGATGCCGCCTGCATTCTCTCCTTTTATGGACGGGACCCGGAGTTGGTTGGCATAGTGGCTTCTGGTAGGGCGTATGAGGTTGTTTCTGAATATGGTATCTGAGAGGTAGGAAGGGGCTGAGAGATTGATGCATTTGTGTGGAGGGTGAGAATTTTTAAGTTTATCCTTTCCTTGACTGGGAGCCAGTGGGCTTGGCATCTGGCCTGGAATATGTGGTCCCCTTTGGGAATGTGAAGGGCAGCACATAGTGCGTTGTTTTGTGTTATTTGTAGCCTGGTGATGTTTTTAGAGGAGGTACCTGCAGGAGGGCGTTACAGTAGTCTTATCTGGCTCAGATTGTGGCTCTGGCTATGGAGAGACAATTATGAGTGGTTAGAAAAGGTTTTATTGCTGTGATGAGTTTAGTGATGTGGGCAGAAGCAGAAGAGATGGTGCTGTCCTGTTTGGTCATGGAGAGTGTAGAGTCTAAGTAGACTCCGATGGTCTTTACTGAAGTGGAAACTGCAATGTTAGTGTAGTCTATGGTGAAGTGGGAGAATTTAGAACAGAGCTTGGCTAGACTTTCCTTGGGTCCCAGGATGATGATTTGCGTTTTGTCTCCGTTTAAACAGAGGCCGTTGATTGGCATCCATGATTGTATGGTGGAGTATATTTGGAGTAGGGCTTTGGAATCAAGATCCTAGTCCTCAGTAAGGGGGAGGAGCACCTGAGTGTCATCAGCATAGTTAGCACAAGCTATGCCGAGCGCATCCAGTAGGTCAAACAGGGGTTTGGTAAACAGATTGTAAAGAGTGGGGGCTGTACAGGAACCCTAAGGGACTCTGCAATTGATGTAGACCTTCACGGTCTACAGAGTAGACCTTCACGGCCCTTCCTTCAAGGAATGAGGTTATCCAAGATGTGGCTTTGTCAGAGAAATGGGCGGAGTTGGTGAGATGTGAGGTGAGGATGTTATGGTCAACAAGATGAAACACGGAAGAGAGATCAAGGAGGAGCAGGAGAGCAGGCTTATCTGTGTCCAATATTTTTGTTATTTGATTCTTTAGATCTAGGAGGATGGTTTCTGTACCATGGCCTTTGCGGAAGCCTGATTGTATTCTGCCTTCGATGGCATTGGCTTCCAGGAATTGTTGGATTTGGATGTGGGCGGCTTTATCCAGGATCTTAAGGAGGAAGGGGACAGTAGTGATGGGGCGGTAGTTGTTGGAGCAGGTGGGATCTAAGGAGGGTTTCTTTATCAGCGGGAGAACCCAAGCTTCTTTTAGGTTTTGTGGTATGACTCCGGAAGAGAATGAGGCATTGATGAATGTTGCGATGATGGGAGTGAGAGATTCTGCACATTCTTTGATGATGGGGACAGATGTCTCCCTTGCAGGTTGAGGGTTTGATGTGTTTAAGAAGATTGGTAACTTCCAGCTCAGTAACGTCTCTGAAGACGAAGAGGGGTGTTTGAGAGAGGTTTTTAGGTGGGAGGCAATGAGGTGGACTGTCTAGAGTGGGCTGGGCTTTGCGTTGAGTGGATATTTTTTCTTGCAGCATTTTGACTTTATTTATGAGGGTGTCCTGAATGCTGGAGCACCATGCTTTGTCTTTGATGATTTCATCAGGAGTGCTGGCAGGGGAGGAGAGTTCTTTAAAAATAGTGAACATTTCTCTGGATTTAGAATTGGCTTTGGTGATTCTTTGATTGAAGGATTCCGATTTGGCTTGGAAGATGGCTTTTTTGTATGCAGATGAGGCTTTTTTAAATTAATTTAAGTAGGACTGGTTGGGTGATAATTGCCATTTAGCTAAGGCTCAATGCTTAATGGTGCGTAGAGTGGCTAGTTCATCTGTAAACTAGGAGTTAGGGTGCAGTGATTTGTTTCTCTTTTTTGTTTTCTAAGGGAGCTATGAGATCTATGGCTTGATTGAGCACATTGGCATAGGTGTTGGCCAACGAGATGGGGCCATTGCTGATTTGATTTTAGGGATGTTGAGGAGTGGTGCGAGGTTGATTTTGGTGTGTTTTTCATGCTTCTGACTTTGGCAGGTGGGACATATGAAGGTAATTTGTGACTAGGCGATGAGGGAATGGTAAATTGGATGAGGTGGTGGCCAGTCCACGGGAAGGCTGAGATTTTGGTGATGGTCGAGGCACAATTGTGATCTGCGATCCAGACTATGGTTCATCCTTTGCAATTAGTAGGTGCAGTGATTTTTTGTGCAAACTCCATATGGGTACTTTCTTTGGCTAAAGAGGCCGTGGCTTTATCTTTTGGGTCAAGTAGCCTGAGATTAAGGTCGCCGAGTAGGATGGTTTTAGTAGAGCTTTTTAGGTTGTTTCCTAGGACTTGGTGAAGGAGTTTTTGGTAGTCTGCTGATGAACCAGGTGGCCGGTAGGTGATAATGATCTTTATGGTGCAGTTGGGGGAAAGGGAGAGTTTGGCAGTGAGGAGATCAGTGTTGTTGCTGAGTCTGAGGGAGAAGGCGTCTTAGAAGATGAGGGCGACACCTCCACCTTTGGATGTTTTGCGATCCTGTTTTAGAATAGTATAGTCTTGGGGTAGGGCAAGGGAGAGGGATGGGCCTGGTGCTTCATGTAGCCAGGTTTCGGTGATAGCCAATAGGTCAATATTGAGGGTAGCGATAAGGTCATTGATCTCGAGTGCATGAGATGGGAGGGATCTGGCATTGATGAGTGAACAGTTTAGTTCTGTGTGAGTAGAAGTGAGAGATTGTTGAACGTGCGAGATGGGGTTAGGGTTGGAGAGTGAGAGGGTGGTGGTGGTGTGTGGCTGTGCCGGGGCAGGGTGGGCAAGGAGAATAAAGCTGTAAGAAGGGTGTTAGGTGGCATATGACGAGGGGGTTGTGAGTGGATGTGTGGTGTGGAGTTTCTAAAGTCTATGGTGGGTTGGATGCATCGGTGGGGGACATGTAGTTTGGTGCAAGCTCTGAGTCTGTAGAGTTTAGGGTTGTTCAGGGTGTAGATATCGGGCATGGCGGAGGGTTTGTTGTGTTGCGTGTTCAGTAGTGGGCGTTGGAGGGTAAAGTGGTGGTCCAATGGAAGTGTAGGCTTTGTGTGTGTGTGTGAGACATGTTAAGGAAGGACCAGATGGCTAGGGTGATGAGGGTTGTGGTTGCGTGCATGGGTTGGTGTGTGGTATGTGGAGGTGGTAGTGTGGTTAGGCAGGATATGAGGGGAAACATTTGGATAGGAGAGTGAGGAGAGAGTATTCTAAGGCTGTAGGTCTGGGGTAGAACACAGTATACAATTAGGTGTATGCTAGTCTAGTAAATCAGTAAGAAAGGTTAGTCCATTCTAGCGGCAAGATCACAGTATGCAATGTGGGTAGGCTAGCAAAATGAACACATGCGGTACAGACTATGGCAAATGGGCAAATCACAGTATGCAATGCGGGTAGGCTAGCAAAATGAACACATGGGGTGCAGGCTATGGCAAATGGGCAAATCACAGTATGCAATGCGGGTGGGCTAGCAAAATGAACACATGGGGTACAGACTATGGCAAATAGGCAAATCTGTCACAGGTTTCCCCCTTTCTCACCTGTCTTTGATGTTTGCTGGAATTCTTTGAAGGAGTCTTCTTGCGTACGGTTCGGGTTTTGTACAACCCTGTGCGAGCGTCTTCGGGTTCCAGCGTGCGTTCAGCGTTCGAATCCAGGAATGCTTAGATTGTCCGGGAAATCCAGGAAATGAGGGATGGTGTACTCGGAGATGGGTACACTAAGTCTGGGATTCAAGATAGGATAAAGCGGAAGGGAATGATAGAGGAAGGAATGCTAGGGTCCGGGATCCAGGAATCAAATGAGTTCAACAAAGGCAAGCTACGGAGCACACGTCTAGCCACTGCAAGCGGTAGCATTGAGATGCGCGGGGCCGCGGGGCATGGTTTCTTTGTAGAACATGCTACATCTCACGTGGAGGCTGGTGGACAGAGTTCTATGTTAGACGGCCATGTTGGAAGTACTACAGAGTGCAAGCCCTGATGTGTTTGGGACCAGGAAGTCCAAAAGGGACGCGTCCTATGGTTCATGACAGCATGCCTCCTCCAAAAACCTGTCCCACCAGGTTTGCCCGGGTGTATGAGATGATACCTTCTGAGTAATCTGGCGGTATTTAGGTTTGAGGTTGGTTCCCAAATGCGTTCACTAGGAGGGTATCCTTTCCACTCAACCAGGTATTAAAGTTGACCTTGTTTGTACCTGGAGTCACATATTCTGGATACTTCATATTCCAGTTGGTCATCGACAATTACGGGGTTAGGTCTGAGGGTCGTCCGGGAGGACTGGATTTATGGTTTTATTAAAGACATGTGAAAAACTGGATGGATCCTCTTCCAGAAGTCTGGTAGTTTGAGTTGGAAGGCCACTGGGTTTATGATTTCTTTTATGGAAAAGGGGCCATAATACCGGGGAGCCAACTTATTCGGTCATAGATGTTCGGGCAGTAGTTTCGAGGACTGCCACACTTTATCACCTACTGCGTAAGAGGGCCCTGATCTTCTTTTTGAGTCCGCATAATGCTTGGTTCGATTTCGGGCTCTTTCTAAGTGCTCTTTGGCTTCCTTCTGTACTTGGATGAGGGTCTCGATCCAAGAATCAACTGTAGGAACAGGTGTAGGCCTTGATTGTAGAAAAAAGGGCTTGTCCTGAGCGCCGAATGATCCGAATTGTTGTAGGCGAACTCAGCCACAGGTATTAAGAGTGAGCAATCGTCCTGAACTTTGGTAGTGAAGCAACAAAGATATTGTTCTAGGGTTTGATTCACATGTTCAGTAGCCCCATTAGTCTGTGGGTGATATCCTGAAGAGAGGGCGCTTTGAATCCCTAGTATTCGACAAAGGTGTTTCCAAAACTGAGAAATATATTGAGGTCCTCTGTCTGATATGATCTTGGAAGGAAGTCCATGAAGTCGGAAAATGTGTTCCAGGAAGATTCCAGCAAGATCTGAGGAGGATGGAAGTTTATATAAGGGTGTAAAATGAGCCATATGAGTGAATAAGTCAATGGTGACCATGATAGTTGTGTATCCCTGGAAGGTGGCAATTCCACAATGAAGTTCGTAGCAATAATTTCCCAGGGCCTTGATGGTAGCGTGGGCTGCAGTAGGAGACCCGCCGGTCTCTGGCTATTATGTCTGTTTTGACTGCAGACTGAGCAGGCTTGGATGTACAGTTGTACGTCAGTTTTCATTCTTGGCCACCAAAATTGTCTTTGTATTAGACGGAGGGTGTTGGTGACGCCATGATGTCCGAATTGAAGGGTATCATGGCAGAGGTTTATGATCCTTTGCTGCAGTTTCTGTGTAGGGGTGACTAGACCATTATCCTTGAATATATATCCGTCCTTTGCTCTCAGATTCCATCGATTCTTCCCTGAAAATTCCTTCCAAAGCTCAGAGGACTGGGTTTGTATTCTAATATCTTCTAGGAGGCTGATTGCTTGTGCTATGAAAATCGTATGGGGAAACATCTTAGGGAATGACCAATCTTCAAGAGGTTCGTAGTCGGGACGTTGAGATAAAGCATCAGCAATTGTATTGTGTCCCAGTGACATGATGGATCTGGAACTGGTACTGGGCAAAAAAGAAGGCCCAACGGGCTTGACGGCTATTTCTACATTCCAAAGCCTGTAATACTTGAAGATTTTGATGGTCTGTGCGGACCTAGACAGGATGTTTCGCTCCTAGAAGTAGATGACGCCACTCTGTGAAGGATTGGCAGATGGCTAGCAGTTCCTTTCTAAGACAGAATAATGGGTTTAGCTGGGAGTTAGAGTCTGTGAAAGATAAGCAATAGGATGTTCCAGATTGTCCTCGAATTCCTGTTTTAGAACTGCTCCAATGGCATAATTAGAAGCGTCCGTTTCCACTAGGAAAGGACGATTTATGTCAGGTTGAGCCAGGATGGGAGCTTGTGTCAATTCTGTCTTTAGCCATTGCAATGCTTCATCTTGGGCTGTTGTCCAAAGAAAGGGAGTATCTTTTTTCAACAACGCAATGATTGGTTGAACTATCTCCGAAAAGAAAGGTATGAATTTCGATAAAAGTTAGCAAGCCCAAGGAAGGATTGGATTTGTTTCACTGTAGTCAGAATGGGCCAGGATAGTATGGCCTTTACTTTTGCGTGGTCCATCCTGATTCCTTATGGGCTAAGGACAAATCCTAGATAGTGAACAGTAGAGACATGGAAGAGGCACTTCTTGGGTTTAGCCAGGAGCATGTGTTCACGTAGCCGATGTAACACTGCCTTAACATGCTCCTCATGCTTGAGATGGACCTTAGAGAATAGTAAGATATTGTCCAGGTATACTATGACGAAGAGGAACAGCATATCAGAAAACACCTGATCCATGAAGCGTTGGAAGACCGCTGGGGCATTAGCAAGTCCGAAGGGCAAGACCAGGTACTCAAAGTGACCAAAGGGTGTTCTAAAGGTGGTTTTCCATTCGTCACCTTCCCTGATACGGATCAGATGGTAGGCTCCTCTGAGATCCAATTTTGTGAAGATTACATCTCCTCTTACTGCTTCCAGGATATCTGAGATCAAGGGCAATGGATAACGATCCTTAAGGGTGCATTGATTTAGACCACGATAATCAAGACAAGGCCTGAGCTCATTAGTATCTTTTTTAGGAACAAAAAACAACGAGGCTCAAGCTGGGGATTTGGATGGTCGTATGGTGCCATTTTCAAGGTTGGTATCCAAGTATTCACGAAGGGCCCTTTTCTCAGGTTCGGATAAAATGAACATCTTTCCAAAGGGAATCACAGCTGAGGGTTCAGTATCAATAGCACAGTCTTCAGGTCTATGAGGGGCTAGGGCCTGAACTATGGCAGTTGAAAACACATCAGCATAGTCCTGATATGCCCTAGGAACCTGGATGATATTTGAGACTCTGAGTGGCCCGTGCTGGTCTGTCGGTGTACCTCCAGAAGATGTCGGCACGGAATCCAGGAATAGACAATGAGACATACAATGTTTGGAACCCAGGAACAAGGATCCTGCTGCCCAGTTTATGTATGGGTTGTGCCTTTGTAGCCAGGGCATACCCAACACCATTGGGTAATGAACAGACTTTATAATGTCAAATTTAATCATCTCTTGATGGTGATTTATTGAGAGCTGGATCTCCTTGGTTTGAAGGGTTATGGGTCCTGAAGAAAGGGGTCTTCCGTCAATTGCCTCTACAGGTTGCATGATGTCTCATAAGGAATGTGGTGGTTAGTGACCCAATCTTGAACTATGAAAATCCCCATGGCTCCACAATCCACCAATGCCACAATGGGGTAGGTTTCGTTCTTGGATGGTGATAGGAAGGCCTGTAAAATCACTAGATTGTTTTGTCCAGGAGAGTTCAAGGATGGAATAGATGTGGAGCAAACATCTCTCTCCCGAAGCTGCGCCCCATCTAAGATCAGGAGCTGGTGTTTCCAGAACACCGGGAAGGAGCTAGAGGACACTCTCCCACTAGGTGTTTATCTGAGGCACAATACATACATAACCCTGGGTGGATCCTTCGCTTTCTTTCTTGCAGGGATATGGGTCCACGGAAGGCCCCAAGTTGCATGGGTTCTGGTTCATTGGCAGGAGCAGGAGTGAGATCAGCCTTCGAGGAGGTCTCTATAAGATTTTTCTGGAAGGGCATCTTGGTTTTCTTGTTCTCTGCCTTCCTTTCCTGGATACAAAAGTCTATCTGTAGAGAGAGAGCCATAAGAGCCTGGAAAGAACCTGGGCGAGCCACTCTGGCTAGTTCATCCTTGATGTCTTCATTTAGGCTTCTGAGGACCAATCCGCTTCTTTAGCCAATTGCTTAAAGCATGTTACATATGTAAGCATGTCCTGGGAACCTTATTGGAAATCAAGTAGGTGTTCCTGGCCACTATAGACCTGTTCTGGGCGGTCAAACATGGTCTTTAGAGCCTGTATGAATCCGTTGTAGTCATCCAGGAGGGCATCTCCAGAATTAACTAAAGGCGTGGCCCAAGTTAATGCATTCCCGGAAAGGTGCGAAATTATAAAGCCTACCTTAGCCCTGGGGGTAGAAAAGTAGTAGGGCTTAAAGGTAAAGTGGACTAAGCACGAGTCAAGGAATGCACGAAGGGTTTTTGCAGACCCGTCGTATTTATCAACTACACCGCCCAATAATACGCTTTCTTTGGTAGCGGAATCACGGGACAAGACTAATTGTTTTAATGCGGCATTCTCAGCTTTCAGATTCTGTACTTCTGTCGTTCATTCTTGCATGCCGCGCATGAGGTCTTGAACAGCCGCCTCCATGTCCGTATCGACTTCAGTTAGTTGGCGTCTCAATCTGTCACAGGTTTCCCCCTTTCTCACCTGTCTTTGATGTTTGCTGGAATTCTTTGAAGGAGTCTTCTTGCGTACGGTTCGGGTTTTGTACAACCCTTTGCGAGTGTCTTCGAGTTCCAGCGTGCGTTCAGCGTTCGAATCCAGGAATGCTTAGAATGTCCGGGAAAACCAGGAAATGAGGGATGGTGTACTCAGAGACGGGTACACTAAGTCTGGGATTCAAGATAGGATAAAGAGGAAGGGAATGATAGAGGAAGGAAAGCTAGGGTCCCAGTACCAGGAATCAAATGAGTTCAACGAAGGCGAACTACGGAGCACATGTCTAGCCACTGCAAGCGGTAGCGTTGAGATGCGCGGGGCCGCGGGGGCATGGTTTCTTTATAGAACATGCTACGTCTGACATGGAGGCTGGTGGACAGCGCTCTATGTTAGACCGCCATGTTGGAAGTACTACGGAGTGCAAGCCCCGATGTGTCAGGGACCAGGAAGTCCAAAAGGGACGTGTCCTATGGTTCATGACAAAATCACAGTATGCAATGCGGGTGGGCTAGCAAGATGAGCGCATCGAGTACAGACTAATGCATTGGGGCATAATGACAGTATGCATTTAGGATTGAGCTCATATGATGCACATTTAGCATAGGTAAGTGTGCTCTGGTGACATTTTACAGCATTGTGCCGTATGAGTGGGCTGGTCTACTTGACAATTTATACCAAGGAGGCATGTGTTAGCGGTTGAGGTACCATGAGGGTATACTTGGACAAGTACAATGTGGTATAGGGCATTTAATCACAACAGAAATGGCACTGCACAGAAGCAAGCATGAGTGAATGCCGAGCAGGGACTGCCATGAATACAATGGAGCTCATCTTGCTTATTAGAGTCGAGGTACTGTTAGTTGATGTAGCGGGGCGGAGTTTGGGCAGAGTGGCGTGTCCTGTGTCCCGTGCGGTCCAGTCAAGTCCAGACAGGAGGGCCTTATGACCGTGGGCCTTGTGTTAGCTGGGCCTGGCTATCGCCTTCTGGTGGGACCCAGCAGCCTATTAGGCGGCTTGATGGTGGTTGCTTAGCAACCAGAATACACAATCAGGCAGAGCCTGCGGCGGCCATTTTCATTGTTCGGGGATCAGCAGTGTCACACGGTAATGGCGGCGGTAGGAGTACTAGAAGGCTCTTGCAGGGCGCAGGGTGATAGTGCGGCCTGAGTCAGCTAGGGGAAGTGTGCAGGAGCACTTCAGGAATAAGGGACAGCTGGTCCTGCAGCTACGAAGGCATCGAGGGGTCCGTGTCAAAGTAGTATATTTACCATTAGATCTAAAAGAAAATGTACAAACTCTATGAGTACAATGGCCAATAGATCAATCTTTGATTTTACTAGTTAATGATGTGCCAACAAAAGATAACAAAATTTGACAAGTCGACTTAAAGAAAGTTACACAACCCCTACAATATCTAAAAGAAAACAATGAATACTACAACGATATGAACATAGAGGAATACTTAAGAGAAACCACTTATTCTAGACTCACCAGAAACTGGTCAATTTGAACATGTAGATCCTATTACTGTACCCAACATTTTAGACCAGTATACAATTCACCCATTACACTCCAAGGACACAACTGGGGATGCATTAGAAATATATCAAATGTATCAAGTCAAAGGATCCCCAATGAGCATATGGGAAAAAAAGTGTAAAAGCAAGTTCTTTTCCTTGACTCTTTCCTACTGGAAAAGGAGGAAGATATGATGAAAGGTCCATTCAAATTAGTGCATCAGAATAACACTCTTTACAAATGTATTCTGAAGTCCCCAGATTCAGACAAAATGTAGAATCCATTTTCCACCTCCTCTTCGAAAGTGAACTTGCAACTGTATGTAATTGTTATTGTTATTTTGCATGTGTATAGCGCCTTATATACCATTGGTATGGTCTGAAGGCGCAGGTAGGTTGAACGCCCTTGGGAACCGAAGTTCAGGTCAGTAGAGAGAGTAGAGAGAGTCAAGTTGCATGTGAGCACCGGGTATCTGTGCAGCTGGTGCGGTATTCGTGTAGTAGCTGCTTTTTAGCGGTAGGTGTGGTGGTTGAGAGATCAGTAGTATGTGTTCGTTCTGGCTGGATTTAGCCAGACCGAATATGGCTGCTTTATGCCTGAGGTGAACGCCTGGCTGGGGGGTGTGTAACCAGCAGTGTTTACTTAGAATGATGTGGAGTGAGCGGCGGATGTTGGAATGAGAACAGTTATACCGAATGGTGTCATAGTATCTCTGTGTTCTAGTTGAGTGGTGGTGTAAAGAAGAGAGTAAGCGTGGTGGTGAGATATGATGGGTTATATGCTCTTTCAAACGTTCTCTGCATTCCAAACCATATTATGTACATCACGCACCATGCATTCATCTGTTTTGCTCACTCACCCGCTCTACACACTCGTCCGTTTTATGTCCTCACACGCACTATGCATTCACCCCCTCTGGTCCCTCACCTCCTCTACGCACTCACCCCCTCTACGTACTCACCCCCTCTACGCACTCATCCCCTCCATGCACTTACCTCCTAAACGCACTCACCCCTTCCACGCACTCACCCCCTCCCCGCACTCGTCCCCTCCACATAGAGAGGCTATTGGGCACACTTCTAAATGCACTTTTTACAGAGATGCTATTGGGCACACTTCTAAATGCACTTTTCACAGAGAGGCTATTGGGCACACTTCTAAATTCAACTTCTAACTGCACTTCTAAATTCAACTTTCATAGAGAGGCTATTGGGCACACTTCTGAATTCAACTTTCACAGAGAGGCTATTCGGCACTCTTCTAAATTCAACTTCTAAACGCACTTCTAAATTCGACTTTCATGGTGAGGCTATTGGGCACACTTCTAAATTCAACTTCTAAATGCACTTCTAAATTCGACTTTTACAGAGAGGCTATTGGGCACACTTTAAATTCGGCTTCAAATGCACTTCTACTTTCAACTTTCAAAGTCAACCGGGGCGCGTTATTTGGCACACTTCAAAATCAGTCAAGGCACGTTATTAGGCACACTTCTAAATTCAACTTTGTACAGAGAGGCTATTATGCATACCTTCTAAATTCAATCAAGGCACACTAAAAGGCACATTCCTAAATTCATCTTTGCACAGGGAGGCTATTAGGCACACTTCTTGATTCAAGTTTGCACAGGGAGGATATTAGGCACACTTCTAAAATCAGGCAAGGCTTCCAAAGTCAACCTGGTCACATAAAAAGGCACACTTCTAAAGTCTACCGGGGCGAGTTAATATGCACAATTCTAAATTCAACTTTGCACAGAGAGGGTATTAGGCACACTACTAAAATCAGGCAAGGCTTCTAAAGTCAACCAGGGCATGTTAATAGGCACACTTCTAAAGACAACCGGGCACGTTATTTGGCGCACTTCAAAAATCAGGCAAGGCATCTAAAGTCGACCAGGGCACGTTAATAGGTACACTTCTAAAGTCAACCAGGGCATGTTAATATGCACACTTCTAAATTCAACTTTGCACAGAGAGGAAATTAGGTGCACTTCTAAATTCAACCAAAGCACGCTAATAGGCACACTTCTAGATTCAACTTTGCACAGGGCATGTTAATATACACACTTCTAAATTCAACTTTGCACAGGGCATGTTAATATACACACTTCTAAATTCAATTTTGCACAGGGCATGTTAATATGCACACTTCTAAATTTAACTTTGCATAGAGAGGATATTAGGGACACCTCTAGATTCAACTTTGCACAGGGCATGTTAATATGTACATTTATAAATTTAACTTTGCACAGGGAGGATATTAGGCACACTACTAAAATCAGGCAAGGCTTCCAAAGTCAACCAGGTCACGTAAAAAGGCACACTTCTAAAGTCTACCGGGGCGCGTTATTTGGCACACTTCTAAAATCAGGCAAGGCTTCTAAAGTCATGTGCACATGCTAATATTTATAATCTGACGCAAGCCAAGTTAAGAATTCCATCTAAGTGTGGCACATGCTAACATTCACAATTCCATCTAGATGTGTTGCGTGCTAGGCTAAAGAGTACCCTCCATGTGGCACATGTTAACATTTATAATCCGACGCGAGCCAAGTTAAGAATTCCATCTAAGTGTGACACATGCTAACATTCACATTTCTATCTAGATATGACGCAGGCTAAGGGTGAGAATTCCAACTAAGTGTGGTAGATGTTAACATAGGCTAGTATGTTAGTGCGTCATGCAATGTAACAATTACATTTACAGTCCAACCAAGAATGGATTTAGGCTGATGGTCAGAAATCTCTCTGAGTATGCGTGTTGTAAATATATGGCAGTCTGTGTTATTGAGAGGTAAGGTAGAGTGGTGAGGGCTTTCTGTAGTAGAGTAATTGCTCTACATCCCACCCATGCCACACTCACAGTTTTGTTGGTGTCTGTTTGCTTCCTTTGCTTCCCTCTGCGGACACCTGCTGACACTTCTTGGAGCCGCCACTGTTGGAGCCGCCCTTTTTCTTGTGCCCCTTAGCTGCGGGGCTGCTGGGCAGAGGGCTGCCCTGGGGGGGTCGCTTATGACTTAGATGCAAGCACCAATCAGGGCCGGTCCACCGCCCTCACTCCCACCAATCGGGAGTGAGGGAGGTGGGAGGGGGTGGAAACACGGAAAGGAGGCAGACTAAGGGCGAGGGACTGTACAGGCTCGAGCGGGCCTTGGCCACCATCAGTCACCCTGAAATTAGGCAGTATAGAGGCCTGGAGGGTCCATAAAACACACAACACTCACTTCTAAAAGCACTTTCAATGGAGGCTATTGGGCACACTTCTAAATGCACTTTCAATGGAGGCTACTGGGCACACTTCTAAATGCACTTTCGATGAAGGCTACTGGGCACACTTTTAAACGCAACTTTCACAGTGAGGGTATTGGGCGCACATTTAGATCTAGTCTACATAGATTAGAGTTTCCAAGTGCAAATATGCTACAGCTATGACTAGTTTACAGTGGTGATGCTTTGTTAGATGCGTGGATGGGTAGAATGGCGTGCAATGATTGCCTCAGGCCCTGCCCTTCCCACACTTACTTGATGGTGGCTTCTTGCTTCTCCTGTGGATACCTGCAGATATGGTCAGGAGCTCTCTCTGTATGAGCTGTCCTTTGTCCCTGGGTCCTTAGTCGCAGAGGGCTGCCCTGGGAAGGTCTGTAATGGCTGGTGACTCAGGTGAGTTGGAGGATCAGCCAATCACGAGGGTGGTGGGCGGGCTGGGAGGCGGGAGGGATGGGAATCAGGAAGTGGGACCGGGGAGGGGAGGCAGGGGAGACCGACTGGGAAAAAGGCCTGGGACTGCAGGACACACGGGGCAAGTGCTCACAAAGGGCGCACGGATGCAAATAATAAGGATATTCACTCACCGGCGCTCAGCTGCAAAGAAGCGAGCGGACAGTGAAGCGGCTCACTAAGCCTGCAGTGAGTTGGAGGATCAGCCAATCACGGGGGTGGTGGGCGGGCTGGGAGGCGGGAGGGATGGTAATCAGGAAGTGGGAGCGGGGAGGGGAGGCAGGGGAGACAGACTGGGAAAGGGGCCTGGGGCTGCAGGACACATGGGGCAAGTGCTCACAAAGGGCGCACGGATGCAAATAATAAGGATATTCACTCACCGGCGCTCAGCTGCAAAGAAGCGAGCGGACGGTGAAGCGGCTCACTAGGCCTGCAGTGAGTTGGAGGATCAGCCAATCACGGGGGTGGTGGGCGGGCTGGGAGGCGGGAGGGATGGGAATCAGGAAGTGGGAGCGGGGAGGGGAGGCAGGGGAGACCGACTGGGAAAGGGGCCTGGGGCTGCAGGACACACGGGGCAAGTGCTCACAAAGGGCACAGGGATGCAAATAATAAGGATATTCACTCACTCGCGCTCAGCTGCAAAGAAGCGAGCGGACAGTGAAGCGGCTCACTAAGCCTGCAGTGAGTTGGAGGATCAGCCAATCACGGGGGTGGTGGGCGGGCTGGGAGGCGGGAGGGATGGTAATCAGGAAGTGGGAGCGGGGAGGGGAGGCAGGGGAGACAGACTGGGAAAGGGGCCTGGGGCTGCAGGACACATGGGGCAAGTGCTCACAAAGGGCGCACGGATGCAAATAATAAGGATATTCACTCACCGGCGCTCAGCTGCAAAGAAGCGAGCGGACGTTGAAGCGGCTCACTAGGCCTGCAGTGAGTTGGAGGATCAGCCAATCACGGGGGTGGTGGGCGGGCTGGGAGGCGGGAGGGATGGGAATCAGGGAGTAGGAGCGGGGAGGGGAGGCAGGGGAGACCGACTGGGAAAGGGGCCTGGGACTGCAGGACACACAGGGCAAGTGCTCACAAAGGGCGCACGGATGCAAATAATAAGGATATTCGGATATAATGGAGTTGTACACATATTAAAAACAGGCTCTAACTTTTTAAACATATCCGCTACCCAACTGTGTCAAACTTATAGGGAGTAGGGATCTCGATCCCCTCCTCCGAACCACAGAAGCCAAATAGATTGACCCCTCCCACCGTGGTTGGCACGGGCGCCTTAACGTATATCACAGGGAGCCACGTGGCAGCCCATGGGGGGAAGATGGAGTTAGGGAAAGGGGATGGAGTGACAAAGGAAAGGAGGGGAACATAACAAACCAATACATATAACAGCAAATCCTCCTGTACCTGAAACCGTAATTCTAAATCACCTAGCCTAATCTCTTATTCCTGAAGTAACCTGCTAAATTATAACCATGGTGGCTTTACAAGTCTTCACTTTGCATATCACAAACATAACCTAGAACACAGACCTTGAACGTAACATGTTACTGGGGACAGTAATGTATGAAAACACATAAGATGGTTTAGACGCAAATGGCACAAACAAGGGTTGTCCCTTTCATGAAGATACAAGACACATGGCCCATTGGGCACAATGAAACCACAAACAGAGTCTTGGGACCAAACATAACACATAACAGGCCCTTGTGATAAGTGGACTCCAAAAACTCATTCCAATTACATGCACATTAGGATAATCTGCCCCTAGGGCACTGTTTTATCAGTCCTGAGTCCTTATAACATGTTTCCTCTCACATGGCGTGTATCAAGCGGGACGTGTATCCTAGAGCGTGTTACCTCACACACTCACTGCATAATGGATAATGAATCAATACGTGAACATCAACGTATTATAACCCCAGTATGTAAGCACCGAGGTCCAAAAACACTTAACTGATGGCCCGGATGCCTCCGAGGACATCCGGACCCTGAAGAGCGATGCCCAACACTGGGTGGTAAGAACCGCTTCACCGCCGCAGCCCGTGACAGACTTTCTTGTGTTCTTCAGCGTTACCATCGAGGCCCAGGGAGAAGGGACGCTCAATAAGTCCTTCGGCGTCGGATATGCTCCCACATGCCTGCTACAACACTGCTGCCGCCCATGCTGATAATCAGTAATTACCTGCATCGAGGCACGGGCGGCGGCGAGTTTTAACAGTTGCTGCTAATGAGCAGCTGGTGCCGCGCGCGATAGAGGAGAACTACACTCTTCCTAAAGCCTAATGGGAAATGTAGTTTATCTCCTCCTGCCAAGCACCAAGCGCCGTCCTCGGCCTTTCCACAGATTCCTGACAAACTGCTTCAAAAAATGAAAGACATAGATGAGGTTTTGGAGTCAAGTATCACAAATCTCTTGGCAAACATGCGCAGCACAAAAGAATACTGTTTCCGATCACGCTGATGTACGTTATATTTTAAGGAACCTAGGTCTGCCCACACAGTTTGTTACCTTAAATTGTACGCATGGGATGACTTGCAGAACTTCATATGCACTGCAAACCAAAATTAAGATAGAATATATACATAAAACAGGAGAACTCTGTTCTCTTGACCCTGTCAATGTATCAAGGTACTTTCACCATTGCTTCAATGCCATGCTGCATTTTGTCTGCAATAAAACTCCACTCGGAGAAGTACAATACTTCTTTTGGAGAAAAAAATATCAATCCAGAGGAAAACCACACATCCACGTGCTTTTGTGGATAAAAGATGCTCCAAAATGTGGCCATGATAGTGATGCCACTGTTTTACAGTTTATTGAACAATACATTACCTGTGACATCCCTTCAGAAAAAAGAGATATTGACCTTCTTTTTAACAAGTGTCACATACTGCCGATGTAGATATAAAACAAAGGTAAATGCTACACCAAATGTCGCTTTGGCTTCTCTAGACCAGTTTGCAAAAAAGGAAAGTAAATAGCTTTATGTGTTCTGTTAGACACAGTGTAAAAGGCAAATCCCCTAAAAATACACACTACATTAAAAGGGAAGAAGCATCCAAGTACATCAATGATTACAATCCAACCATCACCTTCTTGTGGAATGGAAACATAGACATACAATACATTGCAGACAATTCCACTGCAGTTGCACGATATGTCACAGCCCATCGCACCAAAGCTGAGAAAACAGAGCTAAAGGACATTTAGGGCAACATATGATCTGAAAAAACACTATCACAGAAATTGTACAGCTTTGGTATAAAACGGCTCTCCCATAAAGAATCTGCGTGCTACGAAGCTTTAAACCATTTAACAGGTAAAGCCTTACATGGTAAATATCAGCACATTGTCTGGCTGTACCTTGGACCATCTTCATCCCGAAAAAGAGCACTAAAATCCCACCCAAACCGACATTGGCTAAAACTACACCTACAAAAACAATGTCACACCATATGAGACAACTTATTCAGTCTCATATTGCGAAGGAAGCCTAGTGAAACTCACCAAACCCAATCGAATTAATCATATAAATGTATCATTTAAATCACCACAACATAGACAACTGTATTACAAGGCCCTAATCCAACTTTTTAAACCTTGGAGAAAAGAAAAATAATTCAGGTGACTATGACTCATTTGAAGCTGCAATCAAATCAAATGAAAGCAGTATAACAAATGACAATTTCAAACAATACAAACAAATGTTGGACACCAACAAGAGAAAGAAATTGAAACTGAACTAAACAAAGACACTCCTGTGGGCAGTCAACATTCCCTTACAGGAAGCCAAGACCCAGTTGGAGAACCACTCGTTCTAAATGGAACAGAAATAGCCATGACTGAGGTAGAAAAAACCATGTATCAATATAAGCAAGCTGAGGAAGACTTGTCAGTTCTGTAATCACAGCTATGATGAACAAACCATCATGTATCTAGAAGTCACTCAAGAAATTGAACATGTTTTTAAACATGAAACTAAAACCTGTAGCTATACACATTATAAACCTCTGTTGTATGTATGCAAGTGGTGAAGCTGGTTCTGGTAAAACATTCTTAATTAAAATAATGTGCACATGTCTAAAACTTAACAAACAAGAACTTTGCGGCTGTAGGAACACCAACACAGGTTTAGCTGCCTACAACATAAGAGGTGAAACTTTACACTGACTAGTACCCCTCCCCATACTCCACCAAAACAAATTAGAATACTACAAATTATCAGCAGAAGCTGCTACTGAAGTATTCAGAATTCTAAAACAAATGAAAGTGCTCCTGATAGATGAAGTAAGCATGTTTTCCAACCTCTTGTTGGCTTTAATTAATCTCAGAATGCAAGTCCTAAAATCCAACTACGAAGACCTGTTTGGAGGAAAACATGTTATTGTTTTGGGAGACCTCCTACAGCTAACACCAGTAAAAGCACAACCTATTTACAAAACATTACGACACAAACATTGTCACAATACTCTCAGCAGCATTGGAAATGTAAATCTCTGGCAACATTTTCAGTACATTGAACTAACTCAAAACATGTGGCAGACCTCACATTTAAAAAAGCATTAGAACTGGTCTGCTTATGAAAGATGCAAAATCCATTTTAAGTAATAGAATAATCCATGAGCTATATGAACGAAACACATCTGCTCCAGATGTTATGGAACAATAAAATCAACAAAATCTAAAATGTGTTCACTTAATGCCAACCCTTGCAAGCTGTAGTCAATTCAATGAGACAATGTTGAAAAAATGCAATACTGCAGATCAGCTACACAGACAAACTAGAAGTGCTTGGCATGACACTTCCTATGTGTCAACAAGCAACAGCAAGACTAAATAGCTTTGAAAAATGTATCTCCAACAAAGTCAGATTGGAGAAAATATTGACTTTGTCTCTAAACTGTAGAGCAATTCTAAGATGTAACCTTGAAGATTTAGTCAATTGAGCAATTGGTACAGTTGGCTTCCAAACATATCAACATGACATCAGCATTCAGTTTGTCAACATCCACTTTGACAATCTTGCGGAAGTTACAAAAATTGGCTGGACAATAGCATGTTTCCTCCTTTTCAAAGACATGTATGTATGCAGAGAGCAATTATCTCTATCTCTTGCATATGCTGTCTCTATTCACAAATCACAAAGGCTAATCCTAGATTAAGGATTGATTGACATTGGAATCACAGTCCTTAAAGATGGTATGAGTTATGTAGCACTTTTATGTCTATGTACTCTCAATGGTCCATTGCTAGTTCACTTTTCTGCATGTTCCTTGCATCATGGAATACAACAGGCTACGGGCACTATACACCACCATCTAGATATGTACACTGTACTGGAAAAAAGAAACCTTTTAAAAGACAAATAATAGAAACAGAAGCTATGCCAGATTTCCCAACAATATCACTAAAAGAACAACAACCGACTCCTTCTGCATCAAACAATACAACCACAAAACTGTCTAGTGCAAAATCAACTGCAAATCCATCAGAAAAGAAACACACACATCTCTCCTCTCCAGAAAAATCGGCCGGCCCATCAAATGATCCACACACAGAACTCTCTGGTCCATTTAAATTCAGAAACACAACTGGAGTAAATTGTTATGCTAATGTGACAAGGAATCTTCTCTTTCAATTGCCACCAATAGTTCACAACATTTACTTTAACAGCTCGTCCAGTTGTATTTGTAAATACTCATCCTTAAAAGAAATGCCACAAATAATCCTGACAACCCTTACAGTGTCTCAGGTATAAGGCAAGAATTGTACTACTGTGCATGAATGGTCAAATTTACCATAAATGCACAAGAAGATCCACAAGAATTTCTAATACTTACTATAATTACTACAAGTACTGGAAACCAAAAACATCCCTATCAATGAAATCTTCCACATTTCATACACATGGAAACATACATGCACTCTCTGCAACCATGTTTCACAAGACCACATCCCTAATGAACAATTTGTATATGTATCCATACCAAATTCTGAATCCATTCCATTTCACCAGCTTCTGCAGAATGCAAATCATGGCATATTATGCCCTTTTTGCAATTCAAACATTCCACCATACAAATAGATTCACATAGCCAATATGTAAGGTTCCTATGTTTATAATGACACCTTAAATAATGACAAAGATTTTAAAAGGCACCTGAAAAAAAGTTTTTTTTTTTTAGTAGGTCCCCCATACCCCTGTTTCTATAGCCTTTTTACTCTCCCCCAACTACCCCACCCCTTTTAACCCCTTACCCCACCCCAACATATAATTTTACTAAACAATGTGACTTTTTGTCATTATTCAGGTGTCATTTAAAATGTTTGTCGTTATTTATTTTCATTATTAACACTGCAAATGTCATGCTAATGCTTCTAAGGTACAATGCAGATGGTACCAAAAATAACTGTAAGTTCACAGGCTTCATACACGGCCAAGTATCCCTTGGAAAGAAGCAATAGCACATGAGTGGCACTGTCAAATGTCATTTCCATAATGTACCTCCACATGGGTCAGTGCAGGCAAAACACATGCAGTAACAGGCATGGTGCATGCAAAGAACATTTGCATTCATGTCCAAAGAACTGTTGAAACATACAATGGTGGTTTGAAACTCATATGCATCATGGCTCATACTGATCACATGCACACACATCACCGTAGTTTCATCCATCTGGCCTCGTACACCCCAGACACAGTGGAGACAAGGATGACTAGGCTGCCTCAGTAAATCGCAACATAGTCACTGACATGTGTCATGCATCCATGGTGTTTACAAGTCACACACACACTTCTCAGACACATACACATGTACACCATACATGTCCTGACAGCAGCACCCATCTCTCGCACCCCATCCATGTCCAACAACAGAGACAGGCTTGCATTCATGTGTGCATTCCGCATGTTGCCCCGCATGTAGCAATGTAACACATGCACCATCCATGTGGTTCATGCATGACTGGTCTCACATGCAGCACCATGATGTCCCTGCACATACACATACATACATGGCCAATGTCACACATACAGGCAAGTAGCTGACTATCAGCACACTGCAACATGCCCTGTTTCACACAGCAATGCATGGCCACTTACTGTTCGACTCCAGACGGGCCTGCATCCTGAGGATCTGGTGGTGAAGCACTGGGTGAATGCGCTCCAGGACCCTCATCTGTTGGTTGGTAAGCTGTCCCCGTCGCCCCACTGCATCCTCTGCCTCTAAGTAGCGCCGGGCCTTCTTGAGGGTCCTGGACTTGTAGTCCTCCCAGCGCTTCTGGACGTGTTTCAGGTCGTGGGGTGCCACCCCCTCCGCGTCGATGGCAGCCACTATGTCCGTCCAGATCCTCCTCCGTCCTTCCATGTCGGCGCGATGGTGTGAAGAGTGCATCATGCTGCCCCAGGACTCGCTCCACCAGGATGCCAAATTCTTCGGAAGTGAAGCTGGCAGCCCTCTGCCTCGCTGGCTGGGGGTTTCCACTGGTGCCGGAAGATGTTGTGTCAGACATGGCAACCCCCGAGGCAGGTGTGGGTGGGCCTTCTGGGCAGGCGCGTGGTCTTCCGTGTGTTGTCGCATGGCTAGCTTGATACAGAGTGATTTGGCATGTGAAAAAACTGCACGTCAGCGTGTAATTCGAGAAAAGGCCCTTAGCGCGTAAGCGCATCTATGACGTTACGCATGCAGGCGTTCCCTTCTTGACGGGTGCGTAGTGAATCAGCATGTGAAAAAAAGACACGTCTGCATGTGAATGCATGTGATCCGAGGAAAGGGCAGAAGCGTGTAAGAGAATTGACTCGCACGCATGTCCCTGAGCACGGGTTAAAGGTGAGTATGTCCCAGCAGTTCGCTGTTGGTGCCTTTCGTGGAGACCGACGTGTGTGTTGCTACTTCGTGTTGTTTCACGCACCATCACAACTTCACAGCGGATCAAGGACGTATCTATTATTTTGGCTGGGGTACTGGCTATGCGTGTTTTTCATTATCATGCTAGTCTGACGGTGAGTCGTGCATGCTATTTTTCCCACTGCGGGTGCCCCTGTATATCGCGTTACAGTTTTTGAGGTCATAGTAGCGTGGGTGTCCCACGCGTACGTGCTTTTCGTGTCCCTGGGTGCCACCACGTACTGCAGGAGGTTAATTCCACACACGTGGGCTACCGGGGGTTGCGTGCACGGTTTTACAGCAGTTTTGGGGTGCCTCAGCATTAAGTGACCCGTCACTTCATCACCGGGGTCACATACAGCCTTGCAGGTGCAGGGGTGCTGTTAACATCTTGTATCCCACCCCAATTGACCAGGACAATTGTCGTGTACACCTCCCATTGGCATTACTCCATCTGTGCCGGCACTACTCCATCTGTGCCATGGTTGGGAAGCCACGTAAGGTGAGGGGTGCCTCAGCTGGGCGTACTCCATGTGGTGGGCATGGTCAGGGATCTGGCCGGGGTGACCAGGGAGTAGGGGGACTCCAGGGTGTCCAGGGTGGCTGCAGAGGGGGAAGAAGCAGGGGTGCGGCAGCTCGGCACAATGTTCTGCCACATGTTGGTGCAGTCATGCCACCACCCCCTGCGGCTCCAGGAGATGCAGTTCTTGCATCTGACACTTGCGCCCATGTGACCCGGCAGTCATCGACTGCCACAGGGTCAAGGGTAGTGGTAGCTGCAGGTGCAGCTGTGGACACCACCACCCAGGCTCAGGGTGTGCCAGCGCATGCTGCATTGGCACTTGAAGAGTCCATGGAAGAATTCCAGGTGGTCAGGAGGCACACCGTAGGTGCACAAAGGGCTGCCCTGACCGAGGCACGTGTCCCTGGGGCAGCAATGTCATCTGTTGCCCCGACCAGCCAGGTGATGGCAAGTGCAGTGGCAGATGCAGCCGACACGACCCCGGTTGTGAGTCTAGCAACCAGGACAGTCCCAGTCAATGACCCTGGCACAGCGGATGTTGCTGTGCAGGGTCCATTCCAGGGCACCCAGCAGCCACTGACGCAAGTCAGGGGTTCACTCCATGTTCCACCTGCCACTCCCTCAGCTCATTCCACCAGCGCCACTTACCATACTGATCAGGGCGGCATTTGCCAGCCAGCGTCCGGACCAGCATCCAAGTGGAGGAAGGTTGCACCAGCAGAAGAGGCTGGGACCCCAGAGACAGCTATGGCTTCCAGCACATCAAGGAAGAAGCCTTTCTGCAAGCAGGAACTGGACTTCCTCATGGACAACGTGCCGGAACAAAACTGTGACATGCTAGTGGGGCCGAATTGTCAAACTACGGCTGCCCATCGTAATACCCACTGAAAGTAAGTTGCGGATGATGTGAGTGCATTCGGCCATGAGGTGCGAACAGCGCAAGAGTGCAAAAAGTGTTGGAATGACCTCAAACGCAGCACTAAGGCAAAGCGTGCCTCAAATTACAACATGACTCTGGTGACTGGCGGTAGGCCAGCACCTGAGGAGGAAGACCTAACTCCGCACAAGGCACTTGTTGCGGAGTTCATACCAACAGAATTGGTCGAAGGAGTGGGAGAGATGCCGGACTTTGATGCCCCGTCCATTGAGTGTTGTTGCCTGTTGGTCGATGACATGTGTGTTTTGCTTGTGTGATGTGTTGTGCTTGACTGCCACTACTTGTCATGTGTACATGGTTCTCATGTGCAAGTCATGCAATGCTTCACTGCTGTGTGCCTGCTGTGCAGGATAGTGGACATGTAGAGCAGACGGGGACTGTCCTCACCACCACACTTGCACCCTAATCACATGCTAGTCACCCAGCTACCCCAACATTCAATGTTCCAGCTCAATGGCCATTTTGCATGTAGCCTGGGGTGTGTTTCCTCTCATCACTGGGACTATGTCATTGCATGACTGACGTGCATGTGTCCTCTGCATGCATGCGGGTACTCCACGCAGGCATGCTCCGTTGCCCCCCCACCAACCCTGTGCCCCAATTTCAACATTGCACAGGTTTGCATCATGTTGGCGTACTGCAATGGCCTGTTCAAGACTCCTGTGTACATGCAAACTTTTCACCAGCCAACCTGCCAGACACATCCTCTTCACTTCATGCAGGGTGTCTCACTTGGACTGTGCAGATGGCAGATGCTCCGATGGCACATGATTTCCCATTCATGCTCCATGTGTATTCCGTGCATGCACCTATGTGTCCTTGACTGGATGATCATTGTAGTACGTGTCCAGGATGACCTACATTTCTTTGCTTTTGTTCATCCATTCCATGCCCACTCTGGCTCAGTCCTGCACCACACACATGTTAAGGGTGTCACAGTCTGTGCAGGGCACAGGCCTCCCAGGCCCACTGACACTGTTCAACTGGTGTAGGGGCTTCTGCACACATGTCTGTACTACTGAGGGGTCATCATGTGTCCTGCTTTCTGTCCCATCATCATCTGCTGTGTTGTCAGTTGACTCAGATGATGCCACTGATGCTAGACAGCACTGTCTGCCAATATACAGGACTCTGGTCACCCTTTCGTTGCCATGCAATGCCTCCCTGCATTTCACTAATGGGGGGGTTTGCACATTGCACGTGATGCCTGAACTTGCCCTTACAATGCTTTCATGTTTATTGATTGGCATCATGATGTACTTGTTCATGTAGATAGTGGGTAAGGTACACATGTTCTGCACTGCATCAACCCACTTCTGAGCTATGTTACACCGTTCTACATGCCTAGTCCCTGATGCTATGTCAAAGTGACCTTGCATGCATGCCAGATTCACATTTGTGTGTGACATGTGTGTTTCATGTGTTGTCAGTGTGTGTGTGAGTTATGTGCTTCTGACATGTGTACTAATGTACATTTTCTCCACTTTCCAGATGATGACGCAATGGAGCCAGAGGATGGTGTTGTCATGTCAGACACAGGTTTGCTATCACAACAGCAACCCGACACAAGTGGGGGCTGTGGGGTGGTAGACCATGAAACCCCACATGTGTTACAGACCATCTTGTCTGTGGCAGGCAATGAGTCAAGCCCGGACGATCACTCTGACAACAATGTTGAGTTGGATGTGCATCAGGTCCATTCGTCTGGGGTGAGTGATTCTGATGTGGATGCTCCTCTATCCGTGACACCTGCACTGAGGGGCCAGATGGTGGTGGGACCTCCGCCTGTGGTGGATCGGGACGCAGGGTCACCCTCCACACCAGTCGCTGATGTGCCTGGGACAGAACGTCGACGGGGGCATGTAGTCCTGCAGCCACGGGCATTGCCAACCCAACAAGAACGGCCGGTCCTTGGGACCCGCAGGTGTCACGCCCAGCAACGCAGTGGCCACGTGTCACTGACGTATACTGAGTGGGAGCAAGACATGACTGCCAATTCAGAATGCCAGGGGGCAGCTATAGAAAACATCGCTGTGAGCATGGAGTGTGTGGCCCAATCCGTGCTCCCCCCTGCTAGGCAGATGCTTCTCTAGCAGCGGGTGGCACAGTCCACGGCCCACTCGCTCAGGCTGGGCATGGTGGCCTCAGACAGGGCACACCAGGCTGAAATGTTGTCTTTGCATCAAGCAATTGCTGCTCACACAGAGGCACACATGGAGGCCCTGAGGACTGGGTATGAATCCCTCAGATCCACTCAATCATCGCATGTGGGTGTTGAGCTACACCCTTTACCCCACCTCTCCTGGGTGCCTCCCCCCTCCGGGTCGGATGTGGCCATTTTTGATTTTTCATTTTAGTTTAGTTAGTTAACATTGTTTTTGATAGTTTAATTAGGTAATGTAGGTTTTTTATAGTCAGTTTAATTAGTTAATATAGTTTAAAATTGCTTGTCTATTGTGCATTCATGTGACGGTGTGGTGCTTTGTGGCTTTTGAAAGCATCCACTGTCTGTTCCAGCTGGGCCCTTCAAGCTTGTCTCGTGTATGTGTTTGCAGCTTTGGGTCCTGACTCACATATGCCACTCCTGCTTCCCTTATCAATGGGCTCGCAAGGATGTTTCGGTGTTACAATCATTTACACAAGGTCTTTGGACTGTCATATCTGTGGCCTGTCTGCTGCTGTACTACTTGTGTTAACACCCCTAGTGGGGATTGTGGGGGTTTTATCCACGACAGGTCTGCATTAGAATTGGGTGGGTTCATGATTGATGTGTCTGTTAATTGATATACATTGTGCTGTCTGTTTATTTTATTTCCTGTACATGTGCTTCATACACTTCATGCTGTAGACAGTGGCCGGCACCCTTTGCCTGTCAAAGGCACAGTGATGGTGGGAGGAATTCTGATGTAGGTGTCTGACATGGCCCAGCCACAACCAGCATGAAGAGACACACACAGGGAACTTTCCTGCGTTAATTATTAGTTTTGAGCCCTTTCTGCAGGAGAATGAGCCTCCAGACCACCTTTGCCAGCAGACATGGGCCAGTGTACGACATAGCGCTGGCCACGTTCGGCGGGGCAGACATGCACATGTGTGCGCACGCAGTGACACAGGGATTGTGCTCAGATGGCCAAAAGAAGCAGATGTGTTTCCAGGAGCTCCAGGCAAGGTGAGCATCACAAGGGGGCCACACCGCAGCCAAGCTTCCACCAGGCAACTTGCACATGCATGCTAAGTATCGCCACTGATGGGGAGCTAGGACAGATATTGTTGTTGAAGCGCACAGTACAGTTAAGATGCGTTGGGGGATAAATGGCAAGTTGTTTACCAAGTTGTCAGGGGCACACGCAGGGCTGTCACACCTATCCTCCGGTCCACCCTGCTCCATAGAAGCAGAGTCATTGGCACAGTAGCGTTCCTAGCCAGTAAATGAAGCAGCGCACAGGGACACCCAGCGAAGCACAGACTCGAGTGCTGTGCATATCATTTACATGTGCAAATTGACACGTGCACTACCTATTTTAATCTGCGGATGTCAGAACACAACTTGTACTGGAGTCGCACCTCGCTATACGCGTCTAGCTGCTCACCCAGGGACCATAGTTTGATGTGTGGTTCTTGACGCATTGGTTTTCCATTTGCCGCGCACCCATGTGCGCCTGCTTTACTGCATTGACAGTGTATGGACCATCACGTGGGCAAGCTAACGTATGGGTACAAAGCAGCAGACAAGAGTGCTTGTTTGTGGAGAAGTCACTTACTTTGGGGCATGAATGGTGTGTGTGTTTTGAACACACACAGATTAGTAACTCACGCTCTCTTTGCAGAATTGAAGTGCTCCTGTTACCGGACCTGAGAGTGTGCAGGCAGGAGGCCAGCACTCACCCCAGAGATAAGTCTCTCTTTGGTTTGCATTTGACTCATTTGGTACAATGTGCATGATGAACATGTTTTCTCTGATTGAGTATGTGTTATTGTGAATAGTTGTATTTTGTATTTTCCCTACTTTTCCTTGACAATCCTACTCCACTCTCCTGCCCCTCTTTCCGGTTATCCTGAATACCAATGCCTGTCCAAACAACATATCCCTGACCCTCCTTCCCCACCAGGGTCATAGAGGCCTGTATAAATTTGACCTTGCAGGCGCCCAGACCACGGAGGGGGTGGTTGGTTCGTGCCACTCCTGCGCCTGGACAGCGGAGCTGTGACACTAACCACCAGTTGGTGCATCATCATTGTATATTTTGTACCGAATATGGTACCCATCCTGTTGTGGCATTGTTGAACTGTGCTACCTTGGTTGTTTTATTATTGTGCTTGGACATGTGCTTGAACATTTTCTACTACTTCAAGTTATCTACTGGAGACTCTTCCAGGTTGGTTGGTTGCCTACAGTCTTGTTCCATGGTATGTGGGTTTGGCTCCTTGGAGATGTCTGCGATTTGTTTTTTTTTTTGCCAGTCAAGGTGGCCTCTGAGGGGGCTGGACCCTATTTACACACAAGGTGGAACATGGAGACCAAGGGGTAAGGTGATGCTCTGGCCAGGTATACTTGAAGGAAGAAGGCTACATACCCCAGACACAGTTGTTCAGTAGGTCATGGTGATGGGTGAAGGAGGGAGGACAGTTGGCATCGGCTGCAGTGTTTTGGGCACTCTGACATTGTAATTGTGGGGTACTATGTACATGATGTGTTCTGCTGGTCAATGCCTGTTCCTGTGTTGTCTTTACTTTTCAGGTGTGAGGGGATTGGTGTGGTTTGACATGCTGGGGTGTACACATGGGCAATGTTCACATGTGATGTGTACAGGACACTGAGGATCACATGATTTCACATGCATGTATTGAGTGCATGTACCTAATGACACACACAGTTGCACAATGATCCACCACATGTACAACCACCCTTCCATGCGTGCGCATGTTTTGCGTATTCGATTCCATGAATACGTGCGTGTGTGTGGGCGTTCCGTCTATTTCCCTGCAGTACTTCCCCAGTTACGCCTTCTTTTTCAAGCGTTGTTCCCCATTCCGCATGTTACGCCCCGTGTCCCGCCCCCTTTTTGTGTGTGCGCCAACGTTATGCGCTTTCCCTTTGCACGTCGCGCATGGCGTTCGGAATGTTGCAATGACGTGTGTGCCCTTGTGCACCACGCACGGATTTGACACACATCCAGGGAAAAACACGCGCAGGCCCTTCCTTGAATCACACACGTGCGCATGCGCTTGGTTTTTTATGCTTGCGCCAGCTTGCGCCAGCTTGCGCTGAGATTTTCGGCGCACATTTGTTCCATGAATCGTCTCCTTAGTAACCACAGCAATTATAATCAAATACATATTCTATAAGGACTATCCTCAATAAGTTTTACTCCCAATTACTATAGACATATTGCTACTATGTTAATTATGGTCATACTCCTACTACATTACCTATAATTACTATAATTACTATACACATATTACTGCTGTGGTGGTTGTCCAGAATGCACAGGGGCCATGGCTGAATATGACCTCTGGCCTCAACCACCACAATGGAATTAACTATATAAGAAGTATGTTCCATACAACGGCAACTAATAAAACTGACCCTGACCCCCCTGCAATCAAGATGATATCTGTGGACACTGAACCGTATTGCAGACTCAGCTCCATTTCCAAACCCTTTTGTTCACCTATAAAACAGCTCCACATTACCTTCACTCCACTTCCCTACCGTTATACCCTCTTCCAGCCAACAAATCAACCCAAATGTCTTTTCTTAGCTGCCCATTCACGGCCCTGTCTGCAAACTACTGCGTGTCCGTGGACAGCTACAACACCTGCCTGGCCTTTTTCAACATACAAAATTAGCCCCATATGATCTTTTTTCTACTTGCCCACTCTTCCCAGCACCTCCTTCCACCACCAAATTACCCAAGATGTGTTTTCCAGACTTTGTTTGTCCACGGGCACCAGTGACTGTCCATGGATCCAACATGGTGGTCTCTTCTGAAAATATGACACACTCACGCTTTTCACCATCCAATCAAAGGGCGCATCCGATGGCCGCCGACCCCATGTCAGGCTCTAGACCAATTAGAGGCCCTTCCACGGACTGAACAAGGAAGTGAGTCTGCGGACAGAACCCAGATATCACTGACTTATCTTTTTGGGTGTTGTAAAAACAAATACTGGACGGATTTACACCAAATTTACAAAAGCACGCTTTCAGACCTAATCCACTGCTCCTGCTTCATATTGGGTGAAAATCCATCCAGCGGTTTGGGCTGCAGGCGTGAGCAAGGTTTTGTTTACATTGCATCTAAGGAAAAAACCACAAATCTTGGGACCCCCTATAACTTTGCCCACCTTGACAAAACCTCACTGAGCTTTGCAGGATCAATCTGATGGGACCATATACTTCTTTGCAAAGGTTAATGAGGATTTGCTCGGGGGGGGGGGCAAAGTTATAAGCCACTCAGAAAGTGCTCTTTTTATGGGTTGAGAAACTTACCATAATTACAGGGCCGTTACTGCAGGCCCTGTATTATATGGATGCTGCTCTTGTTGTATGTTTTTAAAGTAATCTCCTTAGGGTTTGGCCTCAGCTCTTGGTGCATATATATGGGGCAATGAGGAGGCCTCAAACACACCATTCATTTAAAGATAAACATCAATGTTATTGACATTTCTGCTGATGTTGATTCTTTCCTCCTTACTGGAGTTTCCCTGTATGTGCCTCACATTTCTATACATTGTGGGTCTTCATATGTATTGTTTGTACTAACACAAGTCTGTAGTAAGTCTTCAAGTGTTAGCTATTTATTCCAAAATTAACATTAGTCAAAATTCTGATAGGGTTACAGTTATTATTTTATTGGCCAATATTACCAGATTCAAAATTATGTACTTCTATGGTTCCTGGTGGAGCCGTTGCCTATGTGTATGTATGATTACGTTCCTGAATTAACAACAACACTCCAATGTGATGTTTTGTTTAGATAAGTACATTTTTTAATAGATTTAATAGTTCATGGTAGATCTCCCGATCATCCCTGACATCTTGTAATCAACATTATAAATACAACCCCTTGTAGAGAAATTAATTTCATTTGTGATGTCATCTTTGATGACATGGGTGTTAGTCTTAGCAGTGTAACCATAACGTCCCTTAACAAAGATTTTCCCTGAATTTCATAGGTTTTTATTAGAGCAACTTAACCAATATGTCGATTTAACAATGTTTTTATACTGGATTTCAAAGGTTTTTACTAGTGCACCCTAATGTGCTACAACTTCCTAATATCATACTTACCCCAATAAATGAGTATTTTCAGCCAATCGAGAAAGTATCCAGTAAAAACTGTGCCTTTCCCCACCTCCTAGCAACATTTTTAACACTTCTATGAACTTTCTGCAACTTCTTTGCACCGTTTTCTGTTTGCTGATGTTCACGAACATCTAATGTCATGGCAGACTTTATGGGCAGTGTCACGTGTAAACTGTACCCTTGCACAGCTCCTACACCTATTCTTAAAGATGTTCCATCTGCAATCTACAAGAGAGCACATGCTTGGACGAATATTAGCACAACTGCCATTTAACTTCAGAAATGGCATCATCCATGGCCCTCCCTCCTCCACAGGAGCCACCAACACCACCACCACAACCACCTGAAGGGCCTTCACAATGGAAAATTTGCAATGATGCAGAAAACAATCAAGAGGACCAGGAAGATGAGATAAACCAAATGCCTACATGCAGCACCCAGAGAGAATCATGGGTGTGGCAGTTCTTTACCACCATTGGCGGTGTACCGAAGGTTCAGGCTATAAAGGTGAAATGCACTGAGTGCAATGCACACGATCACGGACAACCTGTGCAGTACTCCTACGGGACCATGCTACACCACACCAAACCCAACCACCGGGATGATCTCACAAAGGCTGTTCATTTCTCAGGAAGGAGTAGGCTGTCTTCCTCTACCTCATCTTCCTCAACCGCTACTTGTCACAATCTGAATTCCACGTGGATTAGTATGCCTCCGTCACCAAGCACCAGTCAGGGAGGAACATAAAACACTCGCTGACCGGTTATTGGGACCACAGGTGGGAGAAACAGGAAACACCGGGCCCCAGGTGGCTGCAAAAAAAAACACCAGGTTAGCTGATTGGCTACAAGGTATTCACAACAAACATCAACAGATAGACAGTAAATGCACTTTTGTTTTCTCTTTTTAACTAAACATTGGAGGTTTTTACAACAGAACAATAGATAAACAGTAGTGCCAAAAGTCAAAGCCCACATACATAATTATGTCAAAGCTTTGTGAGCGAGCATAAGCACATAGACAGCATGACTCATCCATAAGTGGGGACATCATAAGAAACAACTTGATGAACTGAGTCTGAATGAGTCTAGTGAGTGGGAGATTTAGGTTGAAGATCTCCTGTGCCCGGCTGAAATATAACCTGTGCTTGGTCTTGGAGATGCAGGACCGCCTCCTGTGGCCACGGTCTGGGTGTGCTGGGCCGAAAGGAGGTTTCGCAACCTCAGATGAAGGTCTTCCCACCTTTTGTGGCAGTCCCAGACTGTTCAGGGTGTTGTCCCGACTGCCATGACCTTCTGGGACACCTCCTCCCAGATTGTCTTCTTGCACAACTGTGCCTGTCTTCTTAAGTCTCTGCTGAATACTTAAACTGTATGCTCAACTAGGGTGTCTACGAGCATGTTCAGTTCAGCCTGGCAGACATGTCTCTGTTTAATAATCTGTGCTAGGGATGTGGTTGTCACTACTGTGCACAGAGGATTGCAATGGATTGAGTTTTGTTAATGGCCGCCGGTCCATATCCTGTTCCGGCGAACATGCTATTTCTGGTCACGGTAATAACAGCAACATTGTTACCGGTGACGGTGAGTCCGGTAGCGTGGAACCGGATTTGGAGTCACAGGCACAGAGGGTGCCGGAGTGTTTTTTTTGGGGGATGTTTGGTGGCATTACTGGCATGCCGGTGCAACCGTTTCTGGCATGCCGGAATGTGCATGCATGCTAACATGGAATCAACAGTTGATTCCGGCATCAGTGCTTCATGGACACGGTAGCACTGGCATGCCAGTATTTACAATTTTTTACTGGCAGACTTGTAATGAGGCCTAATTTCATCATGTGGGGTACAACTTCGTGGCACATAGTATTGAGTTGCGAGGAGCTCCTCCGCGCTCATAAAGAAGATAACACTGTTGTTTTTGCTCTAAACACGAGTGAAGGATTTTTCTTTTCGATTGAGATGATGACTGTAGGGGGAGGCAGAAAACTTGCAAAGTGGATCTATGGGGATTTAGGATAAATATGTAGTTATTGGTAGAAACATGGTTGGCTCTAGATTTGAAATTGACCTTTGCTAAGATCTATTATTCCTTGCTCATTGGGGTAGAATTCATGTGTCGCAAAATCACAGGAGCTGTTGGGGCTTAGCCAAAACCCCAATTGTTGAGTAGAAAAAGAAGGGTGTTCTCCTGGATATCTTGCTTTTGTGATTTAGAGAAATTGTTCTTACACACTGGTTGTTGCGATACAATCTCACTTTTTTTTTGTGCAAGTGGTAGGTTGTTCTTCAATTTGTCGGTATACATATATATATATCTTAGCCTGGGCTGACAACAAGGGGATGTAAGAGCCCCAGATGTACTATTTGTACAGCAAGATAGCCAGGAGAACACCCTCCTTTTTCTAAATATTTAGTTAGAGTACCATGGTATCAAGAGTTCTGCCATGTTTAAATAACACCTTCTTGAAGATTGCAGGCTTATCATAATTAGAGCCTTAGGCCGCAGAGTTTTTGGTTTGTAGTGGTTGAGTTTCCTTCTCTCACAAGTGTTTCGATGGTGGGAGTCAGGAGAGGGGGAGGAAGCCGGGCACATCGGGCTGATGGCAATAGCAGGACAAGTGGTTGCTGGAGGTGAGAATGGAATGAACTGCCATTAGGTTTGTTTTTTTATGGTATGATGTGTAGAAGTGGGGGACAGACTTCTGGGAAGACAAAACCTTGTTATTTAATGGTCAGTGGGTACAGTTAGGTTTGTGAGGGTTGATTGGGGTTAGTCAATAAATACATGAAATGGATGCTTGAGGGCAGAGCTTGACCATTATTTAATAATCCCATTGGGGTTCTCAGGAAGATAAGCAGGATGCGTGCTATGGAGGCCATATGATTTAAGATGGAAGTTGCATGAGGTGTTGCGTAGGAATGCTGAAGAAGCAGTTGGGGACACCAGCTGGCCTGGGGTAATGGGGAAGCTATTGTGCATTCAAAGGAATGGCCACTGTCTTCACTCCTCCCTCTCTTTGATGGGATCTTATCGAGGTTATGAACATCACAAACTAGGTTGAATATTCTCTGACAAATGGGGTGAGTGAACTATTGAATATTGTTTCAGATAGCAGGCACATTCTAGTTCATAAGGTCATGGCACACTTCGTAGTGAGACCACATGAAAATGTGATTGTGTTTAGTGAATGTAATGATAGAGAATGTTTAGGTTCTTTGTATAGGGCTTAGCCAATTGGAATTGTGGGATGACATTGTAATTGGAATGTGTATGAATGTAAATTATTTCACTTTGTGTATAAAAGTTGTAACTTTGGTGAACGCAAAAAGGAGTTGTTAGTTTTCAGCTTTACGGAGCTGACTAAGCCCCCCACCCCCTGACATTTTCATTTAACAAACTTGCTCTTTTGGCAACATGCATTCACTCTCTTCTTGTGTGTTTATCGTATCGGATTTTGGGTCTCTGCTTCTACAGCCCCAGCCTCACTACTCTGGAGATACTTCCTGTCAAACTCTTATGGCGTCTGCTCTCTGGGGGCAGCTCACCTATGTGTGTAATGATTCTCTGATTATTTTTCTGTAGGCTGATATATTACTTGCTGTCCTTGACACTGTTTATATAACTGATTGTGGGTTAAATAGACATAGCATATCTGCATATAACCACTGCCTCCTTGCATGTCCTCAAACAAACAACATACGTTTACAAAACCTTACCTTAACATTTGTATATAAAGGTTGAGCACTTGCAGGGCTGATGAGAGAGTTGTCAACAGGCCTGGATCCATTGCTCTGGCATCTTGTGCAAGACATGTCCACTTCAGACACTGTCACTGCCTGCATTATCATCCTACCACCCTGTGCCCCATCTCCATGCCTGCAAGACAGGTCCATATCAGACACTTTCACTGCCTACATTATCATCCTACCATCCTGCGCCTCATCTCCATGCATTCACTGCCCGTTCCTGTCCCATGCCTGCAAGACAGGTAGACTTCAGACACTGTCACTGCTTACATTATCAAACTAGCATCCTGCGCCCCATCTCCATGCATTCACTGCCAGCTCCTGTCCCATGCCTGCAAGAAAGGTGCACTTCAGAAACTGTCACTGCCTGCATTATCAACTTACCACCCTGTGCCCCATCTCCATCAATTCACTGCCTGCTGCTGTCCCCTGCCTGTAAAACAGGTACATTTCAGACACTGTCACTTCCTGCATTATCAATCTACCACCCTGTGCCCCATCTCCATGCATTCACTGCCCGCTCCTGTCCCATGCCTGGAGGACTGGTCCACTTCAGACACTGTCACTGCCTGTAGGATCAATCTACCACCCTGTTCCCCATCTTCATGCATTCACTGCTAGCTCATGTCCAACACCTGTAAAACAAGTCCACTTCAGACACTGTCACTGCCTCCATTATCAATCGACCGCCCTGTGCTCCATCTGCATGCATTCACACCCACTCCTGGCCCATGCCTGCAAGACAGGTCCACTTCAGACACTGTGAAAGCCTACATTATCATCCTACCACCCTGTGCCCCATCTCCATGCATTCACTGTCCACTGCTGTCCCATGCCTGCAAGACAGGTAGACTTCAGACACTGTCACTGCCTACATTATCATCCACCCCCTTGTGCCCCATCTCCATGCATTCACTGCCTGCTCCTGCCCCATGCCTGCAAGGCAGGTCCACTTCAGACATTGTCCCTGCCTGTAGGATCTATCTACTACCCTGTGCGTCACCTCCATGCATTCACTGCCCGCTGCTGTCCACTGCCTGCAAGACATGTTCACTTCAGACACTGTCACTGCCTACATTATCAACCTATCACCCTGTGCTCCATCTCCATGCCTGAAAGAAAGGTCCACTTCACACACTGTCACTGCCTGCATTATCATCCTACCCCCTGTGCACCATCTCCATGCATTCACTGCCCGCTGCTGTCCACTGCCTGCAAGACAGGTCCACTTCAGACACTGTCACTGCCTACATTATCAACCTATCACCCTGTGCTCCATCTCCATGCATTCACTGCCCACTCCAGTCCCACGCCTGCAAGACAGGTCCACTTCAGACACTTTCACTGCCTACATTATCAACCGACCCCCCTTTGCCTCATCTCCATGCATTCACTGTGCAAAGGAAAAGGGAGGCATCATTGTTCCTCATTGCCAGTCATTGTCACTGACGATGTCCATTTCATTGTTAATAAATCTAAAGAGTGTCCTGATGAAAAAGCTCTAAAAATACTATAACATCTCTTTTTAATCTTCCAGTCTAATTGACTGGAACAAAGACAAAAGACAAAGGAACTGGACAAAGAAAAGCAGCTCCTACTCATTAGATGAGGGCATCTGTGGGGTTCATCTCAGGAGCTTTTCTCTTCTGAAGGTGTCTAAAGGCTAATTCCAAAGTGTGAGACATGGAACAGTGAATGCTCCAGGGGCAAGTCCTCAGAGATCCCCTGATCCCTCTTCAGGGATGTGGCGATGAGGGTACAGTGGAGGCTTGGCACAGATAGAGATGTTCTTGATGCAGCCCTGGTTCCTTCAAATACCAGGGGTTTTTCAGTGCAGAGAGGCGAGGGGCAGCCCTCCCAGGCATGGGGTGCTGCTAGCTTGTCCGTGGTGGAGGGTCTGTATTGAGATCAGGGGGGCATCTCTCCCCGGCATGCAGTGGGCGTTATTGGTCAGCAGTGGAGTTCCTATTCTGGGAGGTCATCAGAACCCTCCTTGGAATGGGTCCCTGTCTAGGTATATTTTCCTGTGAATCCCAAGTGCTCGGCAAAGAGTTTCACTGTGAACTTTCACACACTGGATGGAGATCTGCAGCCGGCAAAGAGACAACTGCAAGGTGAGGGTCTTGAAGGAGGGGTCGTACATTGGCAATGTGGCTAAAGTGGGCCCATCCATCAAGGAGGTGAAAAGGTGAGGACATATAGTTTATTTCAATGAACACTAATATACACAAATCATTTAAAAAAAGAAACATGAAAATTATACAAACACATTTGTGAAGATAAAAGACAATTAAATTACAGATCTCCTAGGACATTACATATACAGAAGAACATTTCATTGCCGGTAGAGGTATCCGATGTGTTCATTTGAAGATGTCATAACAACGCCTCTTCGAAGTCTTTTATACTTTTGGTGGTCAATCTTTAAACTGCCTTCACTCACGGGAATACAGTTCCTAAGTATGCTATCAAGGCAAATGTAGTTTTGTCATTTCCCCCTTTATATATGTACTCCCACCAGTAGGATATATTCCTGGATGGTGTAGCGGATATTAGACCCCCGAGGTATTTTGGTCGCTGGGGTATAAGCTTAGGACAGAATAGAAGCAGATGTTGAAGTGTTTCTACCGATGCTTTGCAAAGTCCACATTCTCTAGTTCTGTCGAGGGTCTCCTCCTCGAATGTAACATCTGATTGGTCGGTAGGTGATTTAAACTGAAGTGTAGAAAAAGGTCACGATGTTTTGAGCTAGGACATTTTTTCCAATATTTTGGGATGACATTTATTTACTGGTTTTATGTCTTGGTCTAGGTTTTTGTGCTGTCTAATGTGTGTAGTTAAACTCAGTATTTCTGTGTGGGAATCAACATTTTTCTAAAAAGTAAGTGATCTGCATGTAACATGTATGGCGTTTGGCAAATTCATAACTCACAAATTTGGTGCACCCTGGTCTCTCCAGTGCTGAGTGCTGCGCACCCGCGAGGCACCTGTGGATGCTTGTGTCGATCTGTTTATCATCTTCATGACCCCACCCTGGTCTCTCCAGTGCTGAGTGCTGTGGCACCCGAGCAGCACCGGTGGATGGTTGTGCCGATCTGTTTATCATCTTCATGACCCCACCCTGGTCTCTCCAGTGCTGAGTGCTGTGGCACCCGAGCAGCACCGGTGGATGGTTGTGCCGATCTGTTTATCATCTTCATGACCCCACCCTGGTCTCTCCAGTGCTGAGTGCTGTGGCACCCGAGCAGCACCGGTGGATGGTTGTGCCGATCTGTTTATCATCTTCATGACCCCACCCTGGTCTCTCCAGTGCTGAGTGCTGTGGCACCCGAGCAACACCGGTGGATGGTTGCGCCGATCTGCGCATCATTTTCATTATCCAGTGCTGAGTGCTGCGGCACCCGAGCAGCACCGGTGGATGGTTGTGCTGATCTGTGCATCCTCAAGACATCAGCAGAGGGAACATGTTCAAAGTCTCCCAGATGCGCCGGCTGCATATCCACATCTGCTGAAATAGCAAAAGTCTAGGAAGGAAGTGTAGGTTCTCTCTTTCATACATTTTGAGCTTAGAGACTCATCCTTATGTCTCCTTTGTTGGCCTCTGCTGCACTAAAAACACATTCTGAGTGTGCACTGGCTGCAGGCATACCAGCTGTTAGATTACCCGCCGGCAGGTGGTTGGCCATTGCTCCATCTTGCAGAGCCAATAAAGTAGAGGCGTGTCATGTTTGATCAACAGCTCCATTATCTTCCAGATAATGTACTAGAATTTCCTCCCATGTCTTTCGTGACACTTACGCGCTTGTACTGTTGGATGGGCCTTCAATCCAAATGTGGCAAATGCATTCCAAAATGGGCTGTGTGGTTTGGACTGAACTTGGGAAGCTACTGTAGTAAATGTAGAGAGACTTGAACTTGTGCTGCTTCATAACTTGTAACCAGTGGGAGAGACATTGGCGAGGCGAGTGATTTACACTGTTTTAGGAGTGTAGTGAGAAGGGTTGGTGTGATTGTGACAGTGCAACAGAGATTGCTCTGTTTCCTAGGTGGAAGAATAAGGTATTTCTCCAGTTCATTTCCTGAGAAGGTGCAAGTGAGCCCTCACCCTCTAGTGTGCCACAATGAAAGCAAAGCAGACAGTAGAAATCTGTAGCAATGGTTTAAAATCATGGAACGTATGAACTCCTCTGAACCGACTGCCCTATTTCAATCCTGGCATTGGCTTCTAGGTGTTGGTGTACGCCGTTGGCTGGAGCCAGAAAATCAAAATCTTCTTGTTCCCTGATATTCTGCCCCATAGTCCCAATCTGGCCTTTGACCACATGAACCAGAAGGGTCACCTCACTGATGTGTTTTCATTACTAGTGACATGTGTAGCATATTGAATGGTGCTAAAAGCTGGATAAGTCATTTCACAAGATCTTGTTGCCTAGGAGACAGATGTTAAGGAGAATTCTCATTTCTGTGCTAATTCCCTTCAACCTTAGAGACCCCCAGCTATTTTGCTGGACTTTGGACTTTTTAATTTTAAGCCTGGAGTGAGTGAGACCTTTTTCTCACTCTCTCATGTGTTCTTCTTCATTTTTAGACCCAGAGAGTCTATTGGAAGTGGACTCCTTGCATCCTGATCAACCCTGATGCCTTGTTGCCTGACTGCCTGACGTCGACCACTCTATGCAGCACATGCGGTAGGAGCGTTCATCTTTAGAGTCAAAAGAAAACAATTTCAAAATTTGTTTTTGCAAAATAACGAAGAAAAAAAGCGTTTTCATTTTTTGTTAAATTACCTTTCATGAATGAGGCCCACTGCCTGCAGCATATGTCCACTTCACTTCCCACCAGCACCCTCGGGCAGTGTACACTGTGGCAGAGAGCTGAACTTGATTTGGTGTGCCTTTGTTTCTTGAATCTCACAGCATTTAAATATGGCTACCACCTTCTCCACATTATAGAAATCCCCTTGGAGTCCTCCTCACTGAAATCCACTCATTCTTATTCGCTATCCCTTTCTACTTCTGGCCTATTGGTGAACCAGCTGACCTCCTATTCAAAGGCCCACATCGAGGCCCTGTCCGTACCTGTCAGTGCCTGGCCATGCTCCGGGCCCCAGTTTCTAAAATCTTCAATGAAAATGCATGTTAATGATATATCTACGTTCTACGCTCCACTTGCTTTCCCTACCGTGTCATCACATGAGTACCTCTACTTCGTGGCTGCCTCAGCTTCACTAAACACATTTCTTCTGCCTCCCAAGTCATCTACCTTGTTGATGCCTCATGCCCTACGATGACTCTTCTCTCTGCCTTCACTCACTGTGACTCATTCTCACTTTCATCAACCTCCGTATTGCTGTGCTGCACTTCCTGTGCCATTCCTCAAAAATTGTGGCTGGAAAATCGTATCTGCTGTGTCTCCTTCTTGCCTTTAAAACTGCTTGTCTGCCTGAAAATCGTATTTGCTGTGCCCCCTTCTTGCCTTGAAACTGCTTGTCTGCCTGAAAATCGTATTGCTGTGCCTTCTTCTTGCCTTGAAACTGCTTTTCTGTCTGAAAATCATATTTGCTATGCCCCCTTCTTGCCTTGAAACGGCTTGTCTGCCTGAAAATCGTATTTGATGTGCCTCCTTCTTGCTGTGAAACTGCTTGTCTGCCTGAAAATCGTATTTGCTGTGCCTCCTTCTTGCCTTGAAACTGCTAGTCTTCCTGAAAATCGTCTTCGCTGTGCCTCCTTCTTGCACTGAAAGTGCTTGTTTGTTTGAGCATCTTCTTTACCTGTGCCTCCTTCCTACTTGTTTGATCTTATACCCAGTACCCATTTGTCCTACTTTGTCAAGTGGATCAGGTTCAGAACTGTGCTTTGCAGCATACCCACCCTACCTACCTCACCTCTCTCTCTTTCTCTCTACCTAGCTCTTCCTCCCTTGTTCTGAGCTCTCCATCTCACCCATCTTCTCCAAGTGCTACACCATCACCTATCCTCCCTCTCTCACTAAATATGGACGTAAAAAGCATAAAAAGACATCCTTGCTGCAAACCCTAACGTCCCAATTGCAGAGACCCATGGCAAGGCATCCTCAAGAGGAAACTTCGTTGACATCCTCTTTTCCATCCCATCTCCCGAACTTATGACCTTTCACCTCACTGCTACCCTCCCACCGTATTCTTCACCTTCCATTAATGGCAGCACCAAGTGGGAAGTCCTTGCAGGCTTCTTCTCTTCTCGATGCTGCATCAATGTTTACATCACGGGCACAGTCCTAGTTCAAGACCCTCAGGACAGCCTCCTTCTATTTGACCAGCTTTCCTCGGGCCTTGACATCCCCACATCTCATCAACTTCCCTCCCTCCCTGCACCCCCCCACTTCTAACCCCTCTACTCCACCTCTCTAGATGGATTCCCCATGTTCCGACTCTCCGCCTCAAAACACATAGAAATGCAGAGATCATCTACATCTCGCAATCCTCAACTCATGCTCAGCCTTCAAAAATTCTGCTGACATCTGCTTTCTCCTTGAATACACTGACCTGGACATACTTGCACTCATGGAAACTTGTTTTAACCCCATCTCAGTTACTTTCTTTGACTCCTCTCAGACGGCTACAAGATCGCCTCTAAACCTCAAGCCCACCATGCTGGAGGTGAAGATGTTTTAACCCTCCCAGAGTGTATTCCCTCCACCATCCTACCCAATAAGCAGTATTCGTCCTTTGAGAGCCCACTGTGCAAATTGGTCATCTCTCCTTAATCCACCTTGACCATTGTCAACATCTATTGCCCCCTGGCACTTCTTCTCCTTTCGAATCTGAGTGGGCTGATTTATGTTCCTCCTATACTCTACCACCTCCAACCTACTACTATTAGGTGACTTCAACATCCACCTAGAGCCCCCTGCAGAGCAACCACCCTCTTAACTGACCTCTGCTCATCCCTATCCCTCTCCATTCTTCCCTCTGTCCCCACTCATTCTGCTGCACACATGCTAGATGCCATCATCCTCTCCAACCTCACTCTCTCTTCCTCCCGGGTCACCCCTCTCTCCTGGTCTGACCACTTTCTCCTCACCTCTCATCTGGGTCCCTGTTGCCCTTTGACATCTCCTAATAATGTTCTGCCAACCTCATTTACGAACATCCGTCGAATGAATCGACTTTCACCTGCGCCTTCTCTTCCATCATCAACCCCCTCGCCAACCGAACACACACGTTTCAGCTGATTCTGCCTTGAGCAACCTCTATCTGTCCATCACCACCACCCTTCACATCCTTGCCCCAGTCATGAGGATCCACCTGAAACCTGCCTCCAAGTGTAACACCTGGTATGACTCTGAGCTTGCAGACCAAAAATGTAATTGCAGGGCTGCTGAGCAGAGTGGCACACTTCAGGCTCACCCTCTGACAAACTGGCCTACTGCCTGATCCAGAGACACTACAGACTCTCCATCCGTGCCAAAGAAAGAGCCCACGTTCAGACACGAGTGTCTAATGCGTCCAACAGCACAGCTGAACTCATCAAAATCTCCAGGGAACTTGCCAACCCATCCGCAGCATCTCTGCCCCTACTTCTTCCCAGGTCCTCTGCAATCTACTTGCCTCTCACTTCACTTCCAAAACCCATGACATACTGATCAGCCTTGTCAAACACTGTCCAAACCCAACCCTCCACCCTCTACACCCTACCATCCACCCATCCCCTCCTTCACTGCTGTCTCCCCTGAGGAAGTCACCAGAGTTGTCAATTCCGTTGTTGCTTGTTCTTCCAGAACCATTAATAAAAATATTGCCTCTCTCACCACTGCTGTAGCTGATCTCTGCAACCACCCCTTTGCTACTGGTACCTCCCCATTTACACACCCCGTCCTGGGAAAACCTCTTGAGAAACTGGGCCTCCTCCAACTCAACTCTCACACCAAACTTGTTGGCGTTCTACATGACAACCAGACTTGATTCTGAGCATCCAGAGGAACGGAAAGAGCTCTTCTGACCACCTGTGAAGAACTGCTTACATCTCTTGACTCCAGTTCCCCAGCTGTCCTCATTCGTCAAGATCTCTCCTCTACATTTGTCACAGTGAATCACTCCATCCTCATGAAAAGGCTCCATGACAATCTTGGCATCTCGGAGCGGGCACTGGACTGGCTTACCTCCTTCCTAATTGACCGTTCCTCTGACACCATTCTGGGCCCTTTCTCCTCCCCTTCTTCCTCTGTTACCTGTGGTGTCCCCCAGGGCTCCATTCTTTCACCCAGGCTCCTTACCATATTTTCACCCAGGCTCCTTACCATATTTCTCTGCTGGTACAACTAATTTCCACCTTTCTCCCCCAACTTCCAGTGCTACGCTGACCATACACAACTCTTCTTCAAACCTCCCACTGATGCCCTTGCACCTTCCTTCATCCCTGACTGCCTCTCTGCCATCCAGGCCTGGTGCACTGCCAATGACCTATGCCTCAATGCCAGCAAAGATTCTCCCTATTGGGTCTCCTGCACCATACTTCTTCCCTGCACTCTGGCCTTCCTCCATGGCCTCCCCATGCCCCCTCCACTGTAGCTAGGAATCTTGGAGTCATCTTGGACTCCTCTCTTCCCTTTAACCCTCATATACATGACATTGTCAAGAAGTCCCACTTTCAGCTCTTCCTTCTCAAAGGGACTCTACCCTTCCTCACCTTCCGACAGAGACTCAGTTTTACCTGTGTTCTGGTTCTCTCCAGGCTAGACTACTGCAATAGCCTCCTCCTTAATCTTCCTTCCTCCACCCTGCAACCCCTCCTACTAACCCAGAATAGGGCAGCAAGACTTATCCTTGGCTTTAAGCTCAGCGACCGCATATCTCCTGCCCTACAAAGCCTTCACTGGCTCCCGGTTGTTGTACCCATTAAATTAAAATCCCTCTCTATCATCCACAAGGCTATCTGGGGCCGGGGACAGCTCTATCTTCAATGCTTCCTGCCCAAATACTCTCATTTTAGACTCCTCGGATTCTCTGGCAACAAATTCCTGCATGTTAAGCGGTTTGCTAAACAGAGAGCTGGTGGTCGATCACTTTTCTCTACGGGCTCCCTTCTGTGGAACAGCCTCCCTCGCCCTCTGCGTCTTGAGCCTGACCTCCTTAAGTTCCAGAAATGCCTCAAGACTGTTCTCTTTACCTCTTTTTTCTCATCCTCTCTTCCCTGCTAATCTTACAGCAGTGTGACTGATGTGCAGGGCTTTTATGTGTCCACGGGGCCTTGACCTCCCCACATCTCTCATCCCAGCCACTGTCTTTCTGCTGCACTTGCTTGGGCTCACACTACCCATGGGTAGTTGCACTTATGTCTCTTCTCCTCTTAGCACTTACCTTGAGCACTTCTCCATTAGCATCAAAGCACCTATCCCTCACCCCCCCTGCACTTGCACGTTCTGAAGACTCACAAGGCATAGTAGGTTTGTTCCCCCTTCCCTTTATTCTCATTATTTATTTGTACTATTATACAATTATTTATCCTTGCTGTAATTCATTGTCCCCTGTCCCTACCCACTTTACCCAGTCGCTGCTTTGAAACAGTTTTGCTAATAAGTGACCAATACATAAATAAATACAATTTGACCTGATTTGGATTCTGTATACTCACTGTTTTTGGAGTCTAACAAACAGCACCTTTTGTGCAGTGTCACTGAGAATTCCTTTAAATACCTTTTCTTGTGTGAACTACAGTTCCCAAGAATAGTAAAGTGAAATTGACTTTATTTACCTTTTCTCTTTGTAAGTCCAGCGCACACCATCGTGTTCTTAGCAGTTACCTAGTAGTCCCTTATCCTACATTCTCATGTAATATTTTTTTATCTTACCTGCACTACTTTTAAGGGCTGGCAGCAGTGGTTTGGTTTTCTTAGCTTTGTGCTTTTCTACCGCAGGCTGAAACCTCAAGCTGCAATACAGCACCCATGGGTGACCATTTTGTCCGAATGGCCCCTGACTTCTTTTTTCGCTATTTTCTGTTTTTGAGTTTTTTTTTCGGTTGCACTCTGTGCGTCAAAAGAGATTTGAGCCTTTTGTTTATCTTGCCTTCGGCAGGCTTCTGCACTGAAGCTCGCCTCTGACTCCAGTGTGTCTGACAAGGAGGATTTTAGGTAGGGTCCCGAAACTCCCATGTCATTTGTTTTTAGGAATGCCTGAATGCACCTAGTCCTGATTGGCTGGCTGGCTGGCTGGCTGGCTGTACTTGCAGGACATCCACCCTGCTGTTTGAGTGACAGCCTAGGCTGTGCCTGAATGGGAGAAACCTGCTTAAAAAGCAAGGGTTTTGGGACTAGAGACGGAGTCGACCACTGGGAGAAACACACGACAAAGAAAGCATGAACAAAGCTTGCTGCATCCTCCTGGATCTTTGAATTGCCTGGTGAAGCCCTGCTGCTGTGCTGAAACTCCTTTTTCATTTGGACAGAGAAGCTCCTAAAGGGACAAATTCTCCCATTGGGTTAGTGGGGCCAACTAACCCCGAGAGGAACTCCATTGGACCGTCTTCCTCGACAGGCTGCACTTCTTTGCTGCTGCAAGAACTGAATCCCAGGGTTCAAATAGCCTGTAGTCGGGTGCAACCTCTGAAATCTGTCTTGAAGCTCCAGGAGTCTCGTAAGTACCTTCCGGAAGCAGGACACCACGATCTCGAGTCCCCTCACAAGAGCTTACGACCTAAACTGTGTAGGGAGCCCAACCAGTATCCGACATCCACGACAGTGATGTTTGCTCAGCACTGAAACAGCAAAGTGCTGCTGAACCAAAAATAGCCCGTAGCTCCCGACAACCCACCAAGTACCGCCGCACGAGCCCTCCAGACGTCCGTCCTCTTGTCCCCATGACTGAGGCTCAGGAACAAGGGTCTGCACCGCTGTACCAAGACAGAATCCAGCTGCAACACTCCTCTTCAAACCAGAGGTACCATTTAGACTTGGGGTACTTACCTCATTGTCTTTTGAGCTGTGCTCTTCTCAGTTGGGAACTGCATAAGCTTATTCTTTAGAGTTCAGTCCAACTCTTTCTCTCACCGGCTTAACAGCTTCTGACCCTACAAGTGATTTTCTACAACATTTCTAACTTTTGCAAGACTGTTTCTGATCTAAAAAGTGTCTCAGCTCCATCGACTGTGTTCCAATTGACTTTGGCGGTCCTGGCTCCCTGAAGACTCTTCTAGCCCATTGACTTTGATATTGTTTTTCCCTCATAGGTGATAGCTTGTTATATACTGTTACTGCTGGGAAAGGTTGGTCTAGATGCAATTGGAAGATTTAGTTGTCCTCAGATGTACTGAGAACCTGTTTAACCTTTTCCTTGCATAAACCTTTCCTTTCAGGACCTCAGAATCTGCAAATTGTAACCAGTGTGATATATAAATGCCATTACTGTCCTTGTGAATGTAGTCACCTCAGGTTGTAGGAATTGTTTTGATTCTAAAAAGAAATGTTAAAGAATATTTACAGTGTTACATGAAATGGCTTTTTAAAGAACGCTTACTTAAAATTGATGTTAATTAAAAACAGAAACCTTGAGTGTAAGTGTTACTTGGCTACTTGTATTTACGAATTTCATTTGTGCACCTCTACAGCTCACATTTAGCCACCTTGAGATAGGCCTGACTGCTCAGTCACACTAACAGCTTGTGTAGTACAGACCTATACCAAAAGGTGGGTTACCTAATACCAAGCAGATACGTGTTGTGTAGTCTCACACTGTGTGACGTGGATGGCCCAATGCACCTGTGCATTGCCTCAAAGACTGGTTGATAGGATGCCGGGGCTCAGAAAAGCATTGAAGCATTTACAGGATTGAATTCTATGCATCGGAAAAGCTCCCTTATGAGGTAAAGATGGGGAAGGTCACTCACAGTTTGCTATCATCTCAGCATCCACCAGGCTTTGCCAGATGACTGAGATGGCCTCACATAATGTGGCATGTAGCCATCATCTCTAAGGGCCTGATGACCAGTTGTGTGGCATTTCCTGAGTAAATCTCGCAAAGTTGTTATATTGTTACCTGCAAGCATGCAGTCACTTTACTGGTCCACATGATTCCAAGTCATGCAAACCCAAAAGCTATTCCACAAGGTGGACAAGTGGTTCTAGTGTGCTAGGTGGAGTGCAAACACACCTGCTATTAAACAAATCTCAGTCCCTTAGTGCTTCCAAAAACACCCCGTTCTATAAACTTCCACCCACCACTCTGCCCTCATTGTTGCTGGCAACATAACCAACAGTGAGTCCTTTTGGTTCAAGCCATCCCCAAACAGCTTTGAACACTGACCGGGTGTTTGCTGCTTTGTTCATCTTATCAGTGGCAAAGACCTTACTTTTTGGTACCTTTCTTGTAGTATTGTGGGTTAAGCGCCCAGTGTGAAGTTCAATAATAGAAACCCATATAGTCTGTTGGCTATCCCCTGGTCCATGTGTCCGGTCACATCAAGGTTGCTTGCATAGACTCCATCACTGCTTTTCAATTGCTGTGACCCCCTTAATGAGTGATGATCCACTTAATGATTGATGGTCCCCTTAATGAGTGATCTTTCTCTTAATGAGTGATGGTCCCCTTAATGAGTGATGGTCCCCTTAATGAGTGATGTCCTCATAATCAGTGATTGGCCCCTTAATGAGTGATGGTCCCCTTAATGAGGGATGTCCTCTTAATGAGTGATGGTCCCCTTAATGAGTGATGGTCCCCTTATTGAGTGTTAGTCCCCTTAATGAGTGATGGTCCTCTTAATGAGTGATGGTCCCCTTAACGAGGGATGGTCCCCTTAATGGGTGATGGTCCCCTTAATGAGGGATGTCCTCTTAATGAGTGATGGTCCCCTTAATGAGGGATGTCCTTTTAATGAGTGATGGTCCCCTTAATGAGTGATGGTCCCCTTATTGAGTGTTGGTCCCCTTAATGAGTGATGGTCCTCTTAATGAGTGATGGTCCCCTTAACGAGGGATGGTCCCCTTAATGAGTGATGGTCCCCTTAATGAGTGATGTCCTCTGAATGAGTGATGGTCCTCCTAATGAGTGATGGTCCCCTTTATGAGTGATGGATGTCCTCTTAATGAGTGATGGTCCTCCTAATGAGTGATGGTCCCCTTAATAAGTGATAGTCCCCTTATTGCATGATGGTCCTCTTATTGATTGATGGTACGCGTACTCCATTCTCCCTGTCCATGGTGGCTATTTTCTTTGTTTACTATGGCCAACATGGAAACAGAAAATGGACTACGTTTTCTGTCCGGGGCTGCCATTTTATGTAAATTAAAAAAAGAAATCGACTGCAAAATGCAACGCATCTCGCAGCCGGAAATAAAACATTAGTACCCCGGTCTAACAGGCCGGGCTACTTATGGCAAGAAGCCCATTACCGCCCATAGTAAGGCCCCTGTGGCCTTCGTTAAGGTCCTTGCGCAAGGGCCTGTAACGATGGGCCCTGGGGGAATTTCCTTGGGCGATAATGGCCTGCCGTCTCAGGGCTTATTGCCTCAGGAACAGGATGGATGCTTTATTTTTCTGAAGAACTGGAGCGGTGCTATCACAGACTGAGCCACTCTGGACGTGTTCTTCAAAGTGATTGCTTGTGTTTGCTCCAGCTTCCACCTTTCGAATATACTTAATATTTGATCGGTCGACCGGCATGGAAGAGAGAATTAAGCATGCAGGCAAGATATTTGTATTTGAGTATATGTCAGGTGCTAGTTTCCATAGGAACAGGACAGGAAAACCTGTATCTGGGCGCAGATGTCAACTGAAGGAGTCTGACGACACAACTGAGAAATAATCCCAGGAGAGGAATGTTTTCAGATTTTTCTGGAAATTTAAGAGAGTATCCACTTTACGAAGTGCCTCATGAAGCTTGTAACCCAGTTTGTGACCAATCATGGCAAAGGAAGGATCTGCCTGCTCCTGGAGTGGCAAAGCGTAAAAGGAACAACCAAAAGATTGCTATGCTTCGATCTAAGGCACCTACCTGGATGGTACAATTTCCGTTACGCAGATAGCTACGGGGCGGGGGGAGGTGGTTAAACCAGTTTACACTTAAAGACCCAGCAGAAGATTTTGAACTGAAACCTCAGCTGGACCGGAATCCAGTGAAGTTGTCTTTGAAAAGATCTAATAGCTGAGCCTTTCAGCAATTGGCAGCCCATCTAGTTGGTAATTTGGTAGGCCAGAATAAAGCGCATTATATAAAAATTGAAAACAGTCCCAGTAACCAACTCTCGGTGTTCTGTAGTGATAAAGGACAGGGCTTTTTTCAATAACCGGAGGCCGAAAGAAAGCTCCTCTAGAGACTTCACTAATCTTTAAGGAGAGTGCTAACTCGGGGTCCCACAGTCTTCCCACATGTCTTACTTCCGCAGAAAAGGAAGTGGGGAGCTGAAACAGTAGTGGAGGGTTAGGGATACGGTGAGGGTTTTTTAAGTAACAATTTTGGGCCAAGCTGGAGAACCTCTGTTTAGCCAGGATTGAGTTGAAGGACATTGCTAATCGGCCAATCATGAGCTGTAGCTAGACCTTCTGCCAAAGCAGTCGAGGTATCGGAGGGTCCAGAAACATTAAAAGAAATGTGTGTATCATCTGAATATGAGTGATATTGCATCCGAGACCCCTGTAGAATCGTCATCAGTGGTTGTACACAGGGAATGCACTTTGTTGACTTGTCTTTGGCCTTCTCTACTTTGAGCTCCCCACTGGAAGCATAATTCCCATGGTCGCCTGATCCCATTTCTTCCCGCTTCCCTGTATTCTTCCACTCTTACTGTGAACTAGTTGCTGCACACTACTCATCACCAAAGACACCATGCACGACCATGGTGCCTCAACATCTACTCATAGTTACTGCAACCCAAGTCACAAGGTGATGGTCCAAATCACCCATCGTTACCACCAATAACCTCACCACACATTGACACCCTAAACGGCTGTGCTCAAACACACTCTATGCACACCAACTGACCCCCTTATGCACGATGATTGAATACTGCTCCCGGCCAGCATCAAGCAACAGAATACTTCAGCCTCTCCAACCTACTTACATATCGCTGTGCCGGCCAATTCATAGTAGAGTGTTTGCTACAAATGCCTCCACAGCCTTGATATAAACTACTCAGAATGGCCCACCTGCACAGTACCAGGGGACTTAAGAGCTGCACGCATTGACATAACAGTAAAGCTATCTGACATGTTTCCTCTCAATGCACTAAACAAGCTAAATGTGTTCTTTTCTTCCTACATAATCCAGTGAGAACTCATGGAAAACAGAACAGAACCCCAGGTGACTGGTTTCATCCTCCTCGGATTTGCCTATTATCCTCAAACAAAGGCAGTTCTCTTTGTGGTGCTGCTGTTGGTGTATCTGGTCAACCTCACTGCAAACAGTCTTTTCATCATAGTTACTCTGACAGATGCACGCCTCCACTCACCCATGTACTTCTTTCTCTGCAATCTGTCATTTTTGGATGTTTGCTTTCCGTCCATCAGCGTCCCCACACTCCTTGGGGGGCTCCTGGTTCATACACTAACCCTTACCTTTGCCCAGTGCATGACACAGATGTTTGTGGCCCTATCCTTGGGTCAAACTGAGTGTTTTCTTCTGGCAGTTATTGGATTGGATCGCTATGTTGCTATCTGCAACCCCTTACGGTATCAACAGGTCATGAACCCCAGAGTCTGTTTCATGCTTGCCATCGCTACATGGATGTCTGGATTTCTTGTGTCAGTGCCATCAGTCGTTGTCCTACCCATGGTTCATTTCTGTGGACATAACATCATTGACCACACAGTCTGTGAAGCAGAAGCTCTCTCACGATTGACCTGCATGGATGCTTATCATTCTGACATTTCAACTCCTATTTTTGCCCTTTTCACTCTTGTGGCCCCACTTTTCTTGATTCTTTTTACTTATATTCGGATCATCGCCACCATCTTGAGGATGCCGACAGCAGATAGACGGCACAGGACGTTTGCTACCTGTGGATCTCACCTGGTGGTTGTTACTCTTTTCTATGGAACAGCCATGGTGAGTTACTTTAAACCCAAGACAGTTGCCACATCTGAGAGTAATAAATCGCTCTCTTTGTTCTATGGGGTGGTGGTTCCAGCGCTAAACCCTCTGATTTACACTCTACGAAACAAAGAGGTGAAGGGGTCTTTGAAGAAACTTTATGTTAATAATGTTTCCTGCCGGAGAGTTAAAGCGTGAGTTGCAGCTAGGAGTGGACACATGTATTCCTTTCAAGTGATACTTTTTCTTCAAGTGAGACTTCTCAGCCTAAGTTTCTTTTGATTGTTATGAAAATCTTCACTATTTAGTATCTAGGTTGTTTAATCTGGCCTTATTTGTGTATTTTCTGTAAGATCATCTTAGAAATGATATGCTGGATGTACTCACTCCTCCTTTGGTTCATTAAGATTTTGTTTTGTATCTTGCAATGCGTTTTGAAACTGTAAATCTATGTTTGACAGAAGCTGCTCATATTGCCAACTGTGATAATGTTCATGGTCCATCCAACACTGTTTCATTCTGAAGTGCAAGGACAGTTAATGCATTCACAGTAGCAGTTCCAGTACTCTCATCAGACTGGTGTAACTGCACCACACTTCTAACCATCTAGTTGATTTCCTCCCAGGTTCTCTTGTTCTTTCTTGCTCCTGTCTACTCCTGACCAACTATCCTCACCTTTTGCTTTTTAACTCATAATGTACCCTTCTCTGCTTCTTATCTCTTGTTTCCTTTCTCCTTTCCAATTCAATCTCCAATTGAATCTCTCAAGCATGGTGTTATTGATAAGCACATGTTCCATTCCTTGGCCTCTTCTTGAGATCCTTTCTAATACTGTTAAGCCTGTTATGGAAGGATGAATTATTGATCAATTACTGCTAGAGCAGAACATACTAGACTGCTCATTTGTTTTCACATCATTACAAACATCTTCTGTGTGTAATATTTTATATGTTTTGTTTATTTTCAAAAAGAGGGCACTTGAACTATGAAATGACAGTGGGGCCCACCACACTACTTAGTTATTAGTTATTGTAGCTGTCCTGGGAAAGACCCTTGTTATATGTTATAGGGTTGAAACATGTTAACATCATGTTGTATAGTTCCAGTCATTTGTTACACGTTTTACATGGACACACTCCTTGGCTGACCATTAGGCATTGTGTTTGAAAGAAGTAGCAGTGTGTTTTTGTGGGTGCACATGTGATTCAGAAAGCAGTGCGTCCGCGAATGAGGTAGTATTTGTATGTTTTATGTATGTGCACGTGAATGAGGGAGTGTTGCCCATGTTGGATACAATGATGAATGTGTGTGCATGAGTGTGTAGTGTCCAGTGAGGAGGGAGAACCTGATGGGGAAAGGGTGGGTGACACTGTTGCAGTGCTATTCAGCATGGACATGTTAAAATAGCATTGCATTTTTTACTGACATTAAGGGAAAAGCCAACACAGCCAACACAACATGTTTTCCTACAGTGTCATCACTGGCATTATCAATCTATTAAAAGTAATTGATAATAGAAATAATTCAACCAAGATCCAATGACCAGTGTCAATAAGTTATTCCAACTTTGGTGCTTTTGTATCCTGTGGGATTTCCCTTTTGCGTAAATATGGGAGTGGGTCAGGGATCTTGAGTAAGTTTAATCCGAGCTCCATCAATGGTGCCATTGTTACCCACATAAGGGGTAGATCATTCTCTTTAAGTGCGTGGTATAGAGGCCACATGTAGGCCAATTGGAGAGGAGGAGTTTCTCACTAAAAGGTAATCTATTGGTTAAGACATGTGAAGGGCTTTCTCTCAGTCATTCGTGGTAATATTAGGTTTGCTTCCTGAATTTAAGTTAAGGCTTGTATTCAGTTCACTCTATTATATCCTGGGTTAGTGGGGGGTCTCCATTCAGTAGAATTCTGCGTATTTCAATGCAAAAGACCCACCATAAATGTGAGATTGTCTCCTTTTCTGTCGGGCATCTCTGAGAGAGTAAATCCCACTGAGGGATTGGTGTACGAGAGGAAGGTCTAGTTGAGTGCTGTTTCATTTCTTTCCACTCACGTGGTCACCTGTCTCTCTTTGGCCCATCCAGTTTTAAAGAGTGAATTTGGCTCTAGAAGTTATCAGCAATTACCCATTATTGGCTGATAATGATACCCAGTTATATGTCTGTGATGAGATGAACAAGCGTGCTAATAGCGGAGATGGTTTGAGAAAGGAAGGAAGGTTAGAAGCACTGCAGCGTCTCTGTAAGATAAACAGGGATGTTGTGGAAGGGAATCCACTGACTGATAGAGATGTAAAGAGTGCAGTTAGATGGAAGATTGCATTGGAAAATATGGACACCCCTAATGCCAACAGCAATGATGAGGGTAAGGGTGGTTCTTTCGTGGAACATAGTGGGATAGAGCCTAAACTGCAGGTTCCTGACTGGTGTGCCTTCACATTGCATTACAACATAATTCTCCTTCAGTGAGCCCTTACTTGCCAGGTTATCAAACTTTTTGTACCCCTTCTACACCTGCTGTCAGAGGGTGGGCCAATTGGGGGAGTGGGGTGGTGACATTGATTAAATCAAATATTGCAATGCACTTTAGCCTACATTTTGCTGCTACTTGTAGTTTTCATTCTAAAATTTAAATCTATTTTTTTAAATATTTTTTATTGGCTTATACAAGCCTTTAAAATACAACATAACCAAATCTGTTGTCGCCACACAAATTACATAAAAAGGAAAGAAAACAGACATTCCATCTACTTCACAAGACTCTGTTCTGCGTAGCCAAAGTAACCTCGGCGAGGAATGGTGGTTTACAGGGTTAGGCCAAGTGTATGACTGTGCACCAAATAGTCATCCTTGAGCTTCACTGGCTGTTGCCTCAAGGCCGTCTTCAATCTCATCCAAAAACAGGGTTAATGCAATATTCAGTTTTGTGTTTGCACCCATAAACAATGACTGCCACCTTTCATCCACATTCCTCGTTACTTGATCTTCCAACAAATGTCCGAAGTGTTTCATTCTTTGAGATTCAAAAAAGGGGCAGAATAGTACAAGGTGCTTGGTTGTTTCATCACAGGTGTCACAGAGTCTACATACTACATTTGTCTTCACCCTTCCCGCCCCGTTCTTTGTTCGAGCTTTGGTTCAATTCAGTTTTAGGTGAAATCACATGAATGTAGTCCTCTTCCTGTTCCTCTGGCTTCACTCGGAGCATCTTTCATTGTTATGGCCGCCATACGGGCTTCGCTAGTCAGGATCCATTCTGTTCCCCAGATCTTTTTGTTCACCAGATCGGGATTCTTCTGAAGCGTTTTTGTGTTGGTTTCATACATGGTCAACAGTTCTTCACATTTTTTGGTCCATAGAGATAGTAAGCAGTCAGGGTTACCGCTACCAAGTTTACTTAAAATTCTGAATTGTGGGGCAGCCTCTGTCAGGATAATTTTCCTGAACAGGGCAAGGGTGTTCCAGGTGATTCGGGCTTTAATAGAGATCAAGCCTAACTCATATCGCAGGCAAGCTGTTGAGATATTGTTGGGTAGATGAAGTATTTTCACCCAAAATATGTGTTCTAAGGTTGGCCAGAATTCTTCTGGACATCCGAATGCATTGTCTCCTCAGTATATGAGAGCTGGGACCACCTTCTGTTGGTAAAAGGTTATCACCGGCTTTAGTGAAAACTTCCCATATTTTTTGTGTAGCATCGTGGCTTGGCAGGCATATTGTCGGCATTTTATTTTGGTAGTTTCCATCCAAGGACCATTATTGATGTTTGCGCTGATCTGCATGCCAAGGTATCCTGTGGACTCCACCGTACTTAATTTCTCACTACCCAAATGCATCTGAATTTGTTGGACTTCCGATGGCAACCTGATTGCAGATTTTGTAGCGTCAGGATTTCGCTCTTTGTATTGTTGATGAGCAGGCCGTTAGATTCCACATAGCATTTTACAGTGTTCATTTTGCGCTGAAGACCGATTGGTGTGGTGTCTAACAAAATCAAATCATCAGCATACAGCATCCAGCTTCACACTGAGCCATGTATTTTTGGAGAGAAGGATAGAGACTCATCGATTGCACTGCCAATATCTGAAACAGATTGAAAATTATCGACGCCAATGGACACCCTTGTTTTACACCACAGAAGGTGTTTATTTCCTCTGTTAGAGATCCTCCCTGATCTAATCGGACCCTGATGTTAGTGGTAGAGTGGATTTCTTTAATGGCGGCTAATAGGCTCTCAGGGCAGCTCCAGTTGGGCATCCTAGTCCAGAGTAATTCACAATCAATGGAGTCAAAGGCATGAGAGAAGTTTATCAGGGCTAGGTAAACCTTTGTCCCAGATTTTATGGCTTCCATTTTAGCAAGTTTATCAGCAGGAGATTTAGACCACATCCGACCCCCTATACGAAGCCTGTCTGTTTTACAGCTATATGATCACTGTCTAGGATCCATTGTTATAGTTTCTGTTGCAGCATAGTGGCATATACTTTCCCCAGTACATCCAGGAGCGCTATCAGGCGGTAGTTCTTTGGCTCCAGGCCATTTCCTTTTTTTAAAGTGGTGACAATTATTACTTTCTTCCATGAGTTTAGTGTAGCACGCCTGCTGCAAATTCTGGTCAAAAAAGCTATTTACATAACTCTGCACATATTTCAGGATTTCGCTTTAGGGAAAAGTTAGTCAGACCATCAGGTCCAGGGGCCCTTGATATACTAACGTTCTTAATGATCTGGAGGATATCGTCCTTGGGGAATGTAAGATTCCATTTTGTTAGAGTCGATGTTGTATGATGCGACTACTTCCCTTTTTTTGCTGTAGAGGTTCGTAAAGTGGGTGATCCACCTTGCTTCTGATACCATATTCGCCATCAGCGCAGATTGAGGAGCGCCTTCATCATTCAGTAGTCTCCAAAACTCAGCCAAGTTTTTATTTCTCATCTTTTCTATCATCAGTTCTGCATCTTTTTGGAACATTAAGGCTTTATGGGATCTTATCCAGTTTTTATATTTTTGTTTTGCAGCGAGGTTTGCCTGCAAGTAACTTATAGTGTCCTTGGATCTTATGTGTCTTATTGTGGCACATAGGTCTTGCTTTCTTCTCATGACCTCAACATGGAATTTATGTTTATTGTCAAAGCCAGGTTTTCTCGACCCCTGTTTTGTTTCCAAAAAGTGATGCAGTAGGTGAGCATATTCCACTCCAGGTTCTTCTTTAATATAAGCGTCTTTAATTTTGGAGACTTCTTCGATCTGGAGAGTCAGCCTCACTCTGTTTGGCTCTACCAAAATCTGATGATTCCAGGATTTGTGAGCAGCCTGCCTTGCGACTGTCAAGGTTAGAATCACCATCTTGTGGTAACTATGAGACATCGACAGTACCAAGAACAACAGTGTGGACTGTTGGATTTTTTTATGAAATGAAAAAATAGTCTAGGATGGAGTTCTGTTCGTGTCTCCTCCAAGTTGGTGTTGCTGGTCTGTCGCCACCAGTGTTTCCGTTTAACATTGGCAGGTTTCTGGCATCCATTTCCAACATCCACTTTGAAGCCACATTATCAGACATGTAAGTAACTTCATTGTTTTTCAGCTTTATAGCCATACAGTTGATATTCAGGTCTCCACATATTAGGATGTTCGCTGTCTCGTTGACTACTAGTAATTCGTCAATTAGTGACGAGACTTGGTCTCTGCTTGGAGATGGTTCCAGTATATGTTGAATATATGAAAGTAGCTCATGTTGGCTGTTAGGGTCCTGGCTATTGCAATCGTTACCACCAGTATAAAAGCTGACGGGTTTGTTGAGTTAACAATGCGACATCCTGAACTTTTTTTCGCCAGTGTTTACAGGCCTGTCATTGGTCTGCCTCTAGATTTTTTTAAAGCTAGATTAAGTGCCATTTCGTAGACATCAGAAGTTGGACAAATGGTCATCCAGGGTTCCTGGAGACAAACCACGTCAAGCTCAGTCATCCAGGGTTCTTGGAACAAATGTGAGAAGCCCCTAGTGTTCTAGGATTCAATCTTGAGCAAGGGATCCTCCTCTGTCACCTGGCGTTACTGTCGTGTTGGTCTGCAGAGTGCTTCAGCCAACCAGCACCAGTCCTTTGGGTCACTGCTTTGTTTCTTTGGAGTTGTCGGATCAGTGCACCTTGTTTTCAAGACACTGGGGGTCATTCCGAAATGGGCGGTAAGGGTTTACGGGCACTGGTAAGGATGCCGGTGCTGGTAAACCCTTACTGCCCTATTCCGAGGTCCCTTAGCGGGTCCCAGCAGGAACGGCTGGTCTGACCAGCCGTTCTCTGCGGGTCCCGTTAAGGGACCTTGGAGCTAATAACGGGCCCGTTATTAGCGCCTTCCCCATTCCCATTGAGCCCTACAGGGGCTCAGATGGGAATGGGGAATGGTTTACTGAATGGGGACTTACCGGGTCCTCCAAGGTCAGAATGACCCGGTAAGTCCCCATTCAGCCAGACCGGACCCGGGTTTGGAGGCAGCCATGGCACTAATAGCGCCATGGCTACCTTCAAACTCGTAATGACCCCATCTCCTATAATTGTGATTTTGATGTTTTCCTCTTTGGATGATTTCCCCAAGGTATAGCCTGTGGCAAAGCTGGCATTCATTGTGTTCTCTTTGCCATGGCGTTGGTGAAGTTTGCGTTCTCTGATATTATCAGAGCATTGGTTTGGCTCTACTTCTGTGACTCTTTTAGTCTGAGGCGGTTTCCGGAAGAGGTTGTCGTATTTAGTTTTTTGGGTTCCAGTCCCAGAGTCTGTGTTAAGTTTCTCTAATACTTCCACGGTGTCAAAGCCCTTGGACATGAGTGCAGAGGCTGCATCAACGACAATATTCAGAACGATTCTAGATCTGAAGTGTAGAATAATTTTATCATTTTGATCTTCTTTTGTGAATGAAGATTCCCCCTGCTAATAGCGTAGGGAGCTCTTGATTCTATTAGAGACAAGGAGGCGAGCATTATGCTTCATCTTCTCATTTATTTGCTCTCCAGCAGTTTCAACAAAATCAATAAAACAAACACATTTTTTTTTTCTTCAAAACTTCCTTTACAACTTCATTTCCCATCAACCCTAGGTCCCTGTTCCCAGTGTCCTGGTCATGTGACCTAGTCCTTCCTCTTCCTGTTACCTCCTTTTCTTTGACTGCTTTTCAACTGCAATCTGAACCATTACTGAACTGTAAACTTGTTCCGGAAAGTCTCTGAACTGTAGACCTCTGCGGAAACGATCCCTCGCTTTCTAACTTGCGATCCTGATCAACCCGTCCCGTTCTTTTCTTGAACATCTTCAGCCATTCTTCTGATCGTCTCCTAAGATGGAAACAACAATACATGTTAGGGCGGCGGATACACACCCTATTCTGAGAGGAAAATCTTGTTATTCATTCCGATACATATCACAGTACATTACTTAGTCATCCTTTGTCTCTCCCTTGTATCTAGGGCGGGAAATTAATGCTCGCCTCCTTGTCTTTAATAGAATCAAGAGCTCCCTGCGCTATTAGCAGGGGGAATCTTCATTCTATGTCAAGACGGAGGCGAGCATTATGCTTATTCAAAGCTTGTTACCATAGCTTCTGCTAGTGTGTTAATAGGTCTAAAGTAACACGTTCTGAACGTATTATCACTTGCCCAATCAGCTGCTTTCAATATATCTTGCAACGTTGCACCCTGCCTCAGTGCTTTTGACACCCCTGCTCCTCGCACTGAGTGTGCTCCAAACTTTACCATGTCTATTCCTGCTAGCGCCGTAATTTCTCTTACCCATCTCGCTATGGTGGCTGTCGTTACGCCCTTATGCGGCTTCCTGCGCGCTATCAGTAATTGCGTCGTCCCATTGGTCTCAGCTCCGCTGTCTTATTCACATACTCTTTTATACATGCGGCCACGCACCATTTTGGGTGATCTTGCATATACGGGTATGTTATTGATGAGTAGTCTGTCTTCGTCCTCCTGGCCATATGGAAAGTCACTCCGTCTGGACCGTGTACCATTCTGCCTATTTCGAGGGCTCTGACATCTGCCACTCTTCTGCAGGAAATCATGCACAGAAGCATTGCTAACTTTCCTGACAGTCTGCCTAGCGATAAATATCTATTACTGGGCCAATCTGCTAAGAGTTGCAGTACTTCTGTCACGTCCCATAGAGACTTGTATCTGGGTTGCAGTGGTTTTCTAAATCTAATCCCTTTCAGAAGTCTAATCACTGCTACATTCTCCCCTACTGGGGCACCTTCTATAGGAGTATGGCCTGCTGATATTGTGGATCTATATACTCCAATCGTTCTATAGGCTTTGCCATCCTGCAAGAGTTCTGCTAGAAAATTCAGGATCTCTACTAAAGGGGCAGAAACGGTCTGAAAACCTCTTCCTGTGCACCACCTTGACCATCTGTTCCATGCTGCGTCGTAGCTCCTTCTAGTAGACGGAGCCCATGACTCTGCAATGAGGCTCGCAGCTTGTGCCGAAATTCCTGGACGATTCCAACATCTCCTGCTATCCTGCACGCCATCAGCGGCAGCGTCCCCTTCGCTCTCAGAGGGTGATACAACCCAACCGGGTCCGTGAGAAGGTCTTCTCTTTGCGGCAATATTCTCGGATAGTCTGCTATCAGTTCCATCAGCACTGGAAACTATACTTGCAACTTCCATATCGGGACTACAATTATCAGATGCACTGCCTCCCTGCGAACTTTCGTTAAAGCTCTGCTTATCATTACAAATGGGGGAAACACATATAGTATCTCTTCCCTCCAATCTTGTAGAAAGGCATCTGTCCCTGCTGCTGCTGGGTCTAACCTCCAGCTGAAAAATCTGCTCTTCTGTGCGTGCAGTCTGGGCGCGAACAGATCTGCGTGAATCCGTCCCCAGAGCTCTTCTATCTGTTGGAAGACTGCTCTGTCCAGTCTCCAGTCGCTGCAGTCTGTTAGATGTCTGGAGTTCCAGTCCGCTACTACATTCTGGGTGCCTGGTAGATATTCCGCTATTACTGCAGTCCCTGACTCCAGACAGGAGTGCCAAAAGTCCTTGGCTATTTCCGCTAACAATCTGGATTTCGTTCCACCTAAGTGATTTATGTATCTGACTGCTGAGATGTTGTCCATTTTCAGAAGGATACACAAATTCACTTTGTCTTTCGTGAAGGCTCTGATTGCGAATGAGCCGGCTAATAGTTCCAGACAGTTTATGTGCAGTTTTAGCTCCTCCGAGCTCCATCTGCCCCTTGTCTGGATCTCTCCACATCGGGCTCCACAGCCTGCCTTGCTGGCATCTGATTCTATGACTATGTCCGGGCGATCGCCAAAAATGGCTCTGCCGTTCCCTGCCTCCATGTTCTGGAGCCACCACTCTAGCTCTGTTCTGGACTCTCAGTCTAGCGGCACTAGCTGGTGGTAGTTGAGCCCTTGCTGAAGGTATCTTATCTTCAGACTCTGTAGTGCTCAATAATGCAGGGGTCCCGGAAATATCGCTTGGATGGATGCCACTAACAGGCCCACAATCCGCGCTATCATTCGCAGTGATGTAGTTGGGCTGCCGAGACAGTTCCTTATCTCTCTTTTTATATCTCTTAGCTTCCTGTTCGGCAGCTCCAGGGTCGATGTCCTGGTTTCTATAATAAATCCCAGGAACTCTATCCTCCTTGCTGGCACCATCTCTGACTTCTCTCGGTTCACAAGGAATCCCAGAGAGGTTAGGAGGTTTGCCACCCAGCTGGTCTGATAGCGAAGAACGTCTTCGCTGCTTGCCATTATCAGGATATCGTCCAGGTAGATGATGATCCGTATTCCTTTCTCCCTGATCGCTGCTGCTACTGGCTTCATCAGTTTCGTAAACACTTAGGGAGCGGACGCTAGTCCGAACGGCATTGTGGGAAATTGCCAGAATTGCCCGTCCCAGTCGAACGGCAGGAAGGATCGGTATTCTTTTTCTACTGGGATTGTGAGATATGCATCTTTCAGGTCTATTCTGGCGAGCCAGTCGCCTTGCCTGAGTGTGTCTCTCAGCTGGTGAGTCCCTTCCATTTTGAAATGGTTGTAGACTACCCATTTGTTCATGTCCCTCAAATTTATGACTGGTCTCACTTTTTCTTTTCTGTGGACCAGGAACATATTGCTGATGAACCTCAGAGCTCTGCAAGGCTTGATAGCTCGCTTTTTCGCTAAACTCTGTAGTTCTGCGTGTAACAAATCTTTCTCTGTTCGCGCTGTTACTATTGGTCTGGGAGCATTGCGCTGGGTTGGGGTCTGGGTAAATTGTATATGCAGGCCTCTGACTGACTGTAGCACCCAAGCGTCTTTGGAAAGCGCATGCCAGTTTTCCCAGCACTTCGCTGTCCTCCCCTCTACCGAAGGATATGTGGACGCTCTCACCTGTGGGGACGTACTGTCCTCTTCCTTGTCCTCTGCTTCGCCTTCCTCTGGGGAAGCGACCTCTGGGTTGGAAGAAGGTGTCCGGTTTCTTATCCTCCCAGTATTGCACTCTGTTTGACTGAGGCCTTCTGGATGTTTGATAGCGACCGGCCGCTCGGCCTCTGTATCGACCAGTCCCTCCAAAAACCCTTCCGGGGAGGATCTTTCTTATTGAGGCCTGTGCCTTTTCCAGCGAGGTGTAGGTCCCTACGAACCTCCCCATCTCCTTTCCGAATGTTTCACCAAAAAGCAGGCCCTGTGCCGCCTCGCCTGCCTCGTAAGAGGATAGGTCTCCTAATTTCTGGTCTATTTTCAGGAGTAATCCTCTTCTGCACTCTGAAGATATCGCACAGTTTGCATTCCCTAACTCTTTGAGCCCAGTTTGCCAACACCTCTGGGTCAATCTCCTCCCCTGTATCCTTCGCTCGCTCTGCCAGGTCCATAATCTTTGCCAGTGGGCCAGCTAGATCCAGGACCTTCTCCTGGCAACTCCTCCAGGAGCGATCAATCCCTTTTATAGGATCCTTGTTTGATTTAGCCACAAAAACTAGCATTTTGGGATCTAATTCCGGTGCTTCTGCCACCTTTCCTGGGAGTTCCGGTCTGGGGCATTCCGCCCTCATCATTTGCCTCACCTCCTTCGCAAGTGCTTTTCGAAGTCTTTGTGTCATATATCGTGCCACTCTTGGGGAGGGCACCCACTCTGAGGATTTCGGGTTTCTGATCTCCTCTGGCTGAAACATATCGGAGGTCTCCTCCTCAATATTGTTCAGTTTTCTCAGTCTCTTTTTTGGAGGTGGTAAACTCCCTTCATCTCCTTCCTTCTCACCTTCCTCCTGCGAGGATGTAGGAGATTCTGCGAGTTCCTCTTCCTGAGGGATCTCTTCCATATTTTCTTCCCCTGGGTAGGGGGTCATGAGGCATGGCACCCCCGACTTGGGCATGAAGGCTTCTTTTAGCCTAAGGAAAGCGTCAGATGCCTCTGGGGCCTTTGGATCTACCCCTTCGCGTTGGCCCGGGGGGTCAGAAGAGTTTGCGCTCTTCCGGGCCTTACTACACCCCTGAGGGCCCTCTGGCACGGCCCTTGTGGACGTGCTTGCTTGTGGTGTGGTGCTTCTATCTCTTTGGCTCAGGAAGGATTCAATTGTATGCAGGCGATCCTGCAGGGGTCTGACCCCAAGAGCCACTGCCTCTAAGAGTGATTCGCCTAGCACATCCTTGAAGCTTTGAGCCAAGTCTTCAGAGTATGTGACTTCTTGCTCCTCCTCACTCCATTCATATTCAGCTATGATTCGTGCTGGCTGGTGCCTTGTAATACCTGTGAAGGTGTCTTGGCACGTCCACTAATCACTCTCCACTTGAGGCTGCACCTGTGCTGCTAGGCAGCTTCTGTAATAGTTAGTGCTGTGCACTGTAATGATATCGTGCTCTGTCTGAGCAGTAACGCAGTAATATATGCAGTAATTGAGACCTTTATAGTCTCCGTGTCTCTCGAGGCAACTAATACGATTGTCACTGACAGGAGACCGGGGCGCAATGCCTGCAAAATGTTACTGAGCGTTTTGGCCCCTCCTTCCCAACGGAGGGGGCCGCGCGCTCTTCCAATCCTAATGCCGATCTCTCGGCATTAGGCTCCTCCCCCACGAGGGCGGGGGCCACAAGCGGGTTGCTGTTCGAGCTCCCGCTCCGCCCCCCCAAGGGTGAGGGCCGCTGCTGTGCTCATGCTCCAGGGAGCAGGTTGCGGCGCTGACAGGCTCACGGTGGGGTGTGGGGGCCAAGTCTTCGCTCGCGGTCCACGCCGCGAGGAGAGGAGATCCTGATAGACTCCTCCAGATTCGTTCCTTCACGATGTGGGATATCAACGTTCTGGAGAACCCCTAATGTGCTGTAAATGCAGCACGGCGCCGCCGCATTGTAAAATCAAATTAAACCTAATCCCAACTTTGGAATTTTACGCTGCGTGGTCACTGCGCTTGCATGCTATATGCTAATGTAAATTTTAAATATGTATACAGTCACTTTGTCTACTACCCTTATACAAATGCTGGGGAATTACGCAGCTAGATGAAAAGGGTACTTATCTCTGGAGAGCAGGAAAAGAAGAGGAGGTTACAGGAAGAGGAAGGACTAGGTCACATGACCAGGACACCGGGAACATGGACCTAGGGTTGATGGGAAATTAAGTTTTAAAGGAAGTTTTGAAAAAACAAAAAATTTTGTTTTATTGATTTTGTTGAAACTGCTAAAGAGCAAATAAATGAGAAGATGAAGCATAATGCTCGCCTCCGTCTTGACATAGAATTCAACAGTCTTAATATCGTCAGATCGGATCGTTCTGAGAGAGGGCACATGTTGAAATAGGCATAAGATGTTAGTGTGGTTAAGAATACGTTTGTCGCAGCTTTCGATACGTTCTAGCTGGACTCTGTGGGACGTCTGAAATTTGTTTCTGGAGCTTCTTTCATTCTTATTTGCAGGTCGCCATCCTTTTCGATCGGATCTTGAAGACGGGCCTGGTACCTGAATATTGTCCGTTCCTAGTATGTTTTAATGCACCTTGTTGTTTTTGGGGCTGTCAGAAGTTTTTTCATTAGGAATACAGTGTGGCCGCATGTCGTCCTTCGGATCTAGATTCTTTTCCGTCAATGACTTTACACCTATCTTCCAACGTTTGGAAGAAGGGGCTTGAGAGAACGACCAGGGGACCATCTTTCTTAGCAGTTTCTTTCGATTAAAGTGCAGATTCTGGAGGCGCCAGCTGGTATTTGAATGGGCACCAAGTCATTTTCTTCATTTGTTGTTGTTGGGGATGGGTGGACTGCAACCTCATCCCCTTCTTCCATCTCAAAGTCCTCTTCATTTGTCTCCCGCTCTTCATACACAGAGAGGTCCATAAGTTTAGTAGAGGACTCATGTGCCAGTGCCTTCTACAAGTCCTCCTGGCCTTTCAGTCGTGATGACAGAGGAGAGATCTTTTGTCTTTGCTGGGCATCTTTCCTCTGTGTTGTTGTTGTTAACAATGACATTGACAGTTTTGACATTGCAGAGAAATTTCCGTGAGGTATTGCCATGTTTTTGATTTTTTACTCTTCGATTTTTCGTTTTTTTCGTTTGACCTGATTTTGTTCAGTTTAATGATGATTTTTGAGAGATATTTCCTTTGAATATATATCGAATATTTGGTTTTGTGGCTTGACAGTCTGTGGATTGGGGATCTCCACAGGCACTCGAGGGGCACCGACATCTATTATCACAGCCGATGTAGAGGGTTTTTGCGGGTCCAACACTCCAAGATTGCTAGAGCCTTTACTGCTTTCCAGAACACTGGCAAAATTCAGACTTTTGACTGCCTCTTCTGTGATGTTTTCCGAACATGCACCTGATTTAGCCGGCAGGGTCGTTTGTTTGACCAGATTTACACCTTGATCGTACAGTTTGTCTAGTCCTGGAGAAGCTAAAATGCTCTTGTGACCGTTCATTGGACTATGCTCTAGACAGTTGGAACTTGTTGATAAGGTTTTTTGATCATCCAATGTTACTGTGATCTTCTTAGCAGTCTCAGGAGCCCCCATGGTGGATTGAGGCACTGAGGCCCAGTTATCCTTGTAGCAGTTGCTAGCAGGCATGGAGACAGAGGCCCCATTGGGCGGTCGCATGTTGGCCCTCTTTTGTGCGACCTGAGTCTCTATCCCGACACAGTGGGGAGTCTCTTGAGTTGTCGCTGGTTGATGTTTTAGCAGGCTTAAAGCTTCACTGGCGATCTCTGCCAGTAATTTTTTGTCTAGTCTATTTTTCTCTTTTTGGTCTGTAAGTGTTTGCAATGATAAGTCCATTTTTGTTTTTAGTACCTCATTCTCCTTTTTCACTGTGTTATAGTCTGTTTCCATATTGACTAGCTTCGAGTTCATTAGCACCACTAAAGTTGAGAGATCCTTCACAATGTCATTCATTTGCTCATAGAGCTTTAGAAAGGGGGCGATCGTGATTGCCATAGATAACATCAGAACCGTTGGAGATCTTTACTAAGTTTCTCATTCATCTTGAAGTCTGATTGGCAGTCTTTTTTGTGCAGTGGCACTTTTGTTCTTCTAACTTTTGGAAAATATCACTCTATAATTGAGGAGACAGATGAACAAGTCTCAGATTAGGTGAGGCTAGAGTTATAGCTGTCACTATCTGCTCTGTTGTAGGAAAGAACTTGATTTACTCCTCTAGGCTTTTTTTGGCACAATTGTGAGTTGTCCAGCCAATAGGATCCCTGAACTTGGGAGCAGGCTAAGGTAGGTGAAGCAGGACAATCATCCTGGTTTGTGTTGGTTGGTAAGTTTTTCCAAATCTGAGATGGATTGCGAGTGGAGTGTTGAGATGAGCACCAGCTTGGCTTTCAGTATTTCACACAAGGGGCATCCAGTTTTTTTTCCAAGCCGGGTGTTATGGTGTCTCTTTTAGGAGAAAAATTGCATGTTTTGTTAATTTGTGAAATGCCTTGCAAAATTTTGTTCACAACTTCTAACGAGTCTCTTCTGTTGTTGTTATTTGAGGGTAAGAGACACCCTCCTTTTGGCGTGTAGCGTTTCGTGTCAGGGGGACAGAAAACCTCATCTTCCATTGCAGTGTGGCTTTTGCAAGTGCCAGGCACAAGGTCAGTTTGGACATAGACACAGTTTGTTGTTGCAATGGCCGGACAATCTGAGGGGCTCTTTCCCAGCAATGATGTCTCAATTAGTTTTGGGTCAAGTCTGATGTCAGTGTTTAGCCCTTTCATGGTGTGCGAGCGCCAAGCTAGTACCATTAATTTCGGTACAATAGCTGTTTGAAAGTGATTAGGTGTTTTATCTGACAGAACTGACAAGTTGACGTGGCACATACATGACGCAGGCACAGCACCACAGTCTGTTTCTTTTGCACCGAGGATCACAACAGAAGGAGCTGTGGGAGTAGAAGGCAACAGTTCACTGGAATCCGTTTCACATCTTGCCTCTCTCCCACTGCTCACCATCGAGTTGAACACAGACGCAGAGGCAGCAGAAGCAGCATTCTGATTTGACGTGAAAGGGAGCTCACAACGGGCGCCCTCGGCTGCGGCGCGGCTCTCTCTAGACAGCCGTGCACCTCCAAAGACACCCCTGAGCCACCCAGGCCAGCCACACTAACCGGCCCATAGCGTCCGGGACCGGGGACCGGCCCCACACCCTACCCACCAAGCGGGAGACAGCTAACACAACCGCAGTGCCCCCACACTGCCTCTCCCGATCGAGGCGACGCCGCAGACGTTGAGGGCTTGCTCAAAGCATTGGAAGCATTGGTGGTGTAGCCTGGAGGGGGTAACAGGATTTGAAGGGGGGTAAGGCGTGTTGAAAGTGTTGGGGGATTTCTAGATGGTAAATGTTTGGCTGACAGAGGCCGGTGTGATGGAGGTGAAATTAGGGAATGTGTAACATCATTGCGCTCCACACTTTTCACAAAACACATCTGAGTGGAGGCATGTCTGCTTATGTCTTTGTGCTCAGCATACATTTCTGCAATGTTGCTTGCATTTCCAGTATTTGTGTTTAGTTTTGTACTTACGCTCGATGGAATCGTTAAGTCTGAAGTTGTTAAGTCTGAAGATTTGGCAGCAGATGTAGAGTTCCAATGACGCAATTGCAGCCTTGTGTGGGTAGGTGGAGGGCGATCACAGCAGGTGCCAGGTTTTGAGCCGTGTTTAGGCAGTGTTCTTTCTATTTTTTCCATTTCCAAGGCCCCTCGCCCCCTCACACCAAAACACTGCGCACACTTCACGCTCCGTGTATGCTGGGTATTTTGTATTGCTTCCTCCTGGAAGTAGTAGCAGTAGAAGGCAGACTTCAGCAAGGTCCAACAGCAGCAGCAGCAAAAGAAAGAGCCTGGGCAGACTCAGGCTCACCAAAACACACTGCGCACACTGCTCGCTCTGCGTATGCTGGGTATTTTGTACTGCTTCCTCCACATCTATTTCAGGGATTTATGAGTACATTTTCAATAATTTTGCAAGAACAATGCTTGTACTCTTACCCTGGACGCCCTTCAGAACCTGTACAAACAATCAGTGGGTGATTATGATATGTCACCAGTGATGAATGTGTGTCTCATCATAGGGGCGATATGCATGCAAGAATTGGGCAAGATGTGGTGGATGTTGCCTCAGATGACAACACAGTGGAGGGATGGACTATATTGATGATGTCAAGCAACTCCAAATTCCAAAATAAGCATGATTATGTGCTACTACTTCAGATATGCATTGAACACAATTTCTGCTGTATTAATGGTACAATGTTTTCAGAGATTCCAGCTAAAGGTACTTTCGGCAGTACCACAATAGAACCTATTGATTATTTTGTTATTAGGGTCTGTGATTAGTGGTGAGTAATTGACTTGAGTATGATTGATTGAGTTGAGAGCAATCATGCCCGATCAGTGCTAAAGTTGAGATTAACAGAGGATCCATCAAGTAAGAGGATTATTGTGGGTTTGAGTACTGGGTCAACTAATATGGGTAGAAGGCTAAGATTCTCCTCAGATTATGAAGCTTTTCTATCAAGAATCCATTGTAAAAGAAGATGTTGATCAACCTATGCTAAGTCTATCAGAAAGTATTGATGAAAATGCTATTGTAGATGTCTTCCATACATTTAATGTTTTTAAAGAGGTTTTAACTTTTAGACCCGCCTACAGGGTGCATAATGGTTGGTACTCAAAAGATTGCAGAATCAGCTAGAGTGACCTACAAGTTGCTTATAAAAAAGGACACCTCAATGCAGTTTTTCTGTCATCTGCATGGGTGAGATATGAAAATGTCCTGATGCAAACGAGACATGCCTATGAGAAGGAGAACTAGTTGGAACTATTGGGGTATTGTAACTCCAATGATTCTAAAACATTTTGGTGAATGGTTGGGCAGGTGGATAAGGAAGATTTTCAGATATAACTGATGGGGTTTATACCCGCATCTCCGCAGATGAGTGGTTGAGACATTAAAGTTACACATTTGGCCAAGTAGGGGAGTTTTGCACGATGATTACTGTAACTTGCATAGCCTGAAGAATTTGTCAGACCACTTCTCATTTTTAAAGATTGTTGAGGCTATAAATCAACTGGGTACTCTTAAAGCAACCAGACCAGAAGGGGTGCCGGAGTAATGTGATGCTATGGGCCCCCTTCAAATGTAATGTGATCAGGGCTGTTCTGGTGCCGCATACATTTCCTGAGTAGTTGAACCTAAGTGCACTCATCCCTTTTTTCAAGAAAGGTTGGAGGGAAATGCCAAGCTGATACCACCCAATAAACCCGAAGGGATATTTCTTTGAAGATATTGAGCAAATGAATCCACAACAAATTATTGGAGTGGGTGGAGGAAATAAACATCCTTCCACTACTCGGTTGGAAAGTTATTCCGGTGTAGGAACAGAGGAACAAAATGTCTCAATTGATTGTTCCTGATTGATAAATACTATAGGATAAAATAAGGGAAATTATTTTAGCATTCATGGACGTCTCTACAGTGTTTGACATGGTCTTTAGATTGATGCTATGCCCATATGCTGAGGCTAGGTATCGACCTTGATTTGAGTCATATACTGGGTCAATTATATTCACATACATATATACAGATATTACATATATTCATTGTAAGATATAGCCATGCAGGGGAATGTACATCCAATTTTCCCATTAAGCAATGAATGTGTACTTGAATGAGCTGGATGCTGTTTTGAGAGATGCCACTTTAGATGCACCGCATGTCAATCAACAATTCATCCCATGTTTGACCTATGTGTGTGATGAAGGTCTTATAGGAAGGATATTAGTGGCACTGCAAAAACGGCTGTCCTAGTAAAAAAGATGTGGATTTTATGGCTGCTAAGGATATGATTATCGATAAGAGTAGGTCACAAGTTATGACCTATAGCAGAAAGTAAGACAATAAAGTCCCATCATTTTATGTGAATTCTGAATGATGCCTATTTAGGTGTGAATTTTGCAGGTAATAATAATAATTTGCGGCTAGTAGGATGGACCTACGGAGCAATCTAATCTTTGTATTTTATGTTTTTTTGCTGCAAATGCTGGTCACATTATTCACTCATCGATCAAAGAGTTTGAAGCCAAATGTCTAGGTATTGGTTGTTATGGGCATGTCTAAGGGGTATAAGCAATCTTAATTCTTTATCCATAATCAAAAGGACATTTTTGAAAAGTGTACTGAAGTAGCTTTGTCCACAGCTGATGAACTGGTATACTGGGGAACCAAGTTGGCTCCTATTGCTTTGAGTTTGCAGTTGAGCCTGGCTTGGCTATGGTTTAGGATTTGGGCCAGTGAGAACTTAGCCGAATAAACACATTTCACATGACATACTTCAGCTTGACAAAGTCATAAGTATCCTGTGGATAAGCTGTGTGAAGAGTTCTCTAGAGACTTCTGCTTCAAGTCACTATTTTCCGAACCCATTGCCGAGTAATGATACCTCTGTTTCGATATTTAAACAGGCTGTGAACAGGTTGCATATGCTCATTGTTTCCCTTTGGTAGAGAGCAAGTACAAGGTTCAAACCAACTTGCAACATATGCTTTCTGCACCTTATGGATCACATTATTTGTGTTTTGTATCAAACAGCCATGGAAGGCAATTCATTATGCGTTTGCTTTTTCATCAATCGCCTGTATATTTGTATACTAAGAGCTGGAACAAAGAGCAACCCCTTGTCCGTGGATGTGATGACGTGTCTATTGAGGCGAATGGCATCTATTATTTCTTTGTTCATGTTACATTTAACTAGAAAAGTGTTTTAATTCGCCTACTAAATGTATGTCATTTTAGACACTGTCAAAAGACTTAGGGCCTCATTACACGGTAGGCGGTAAGGGTTTACCGGTACCAGTAAGGGCACCAGTACCGGTAAACCCTTACCGCCTTACTACGAGGTCCCTTTGTGGGACCCGACCTTAACGGCTGGTTTTACCAGCCGTTGAAGTAGGGTGGCACAAAGGGACCTCGGTGCTAATTACGGTACCGCAATTTGCAGTACCGTAATTACCACCTTCCCCATTCCCATTATGCCCTATGGGGGCAAAAATAGGAATGGGGAAGGGCCTTGGTGAATGGGGAATTACTGGCCCCACTCACCTTGGAGTAGGCCGGTAATTCCGCCATTCACCAAGGCGGACACGTTAAAATACCGGCGGCAACCATGGCGCTAATAGCACCATGGTTACCGCACAACGTGTAATGAAGCCCTTAGTATTATAATTGTTGTACACTCAAAATATAAATGTCTGTGAGGCTCTGGAATTGGGGAATCAGAATTAAATGTACTGCTTTGTATAGCTGTTGTATATGTTTTTATTGGTGTTCAGAGTTCTAAGAATAATATTTGAAATAAACTACTGGCATTATGGGCATACAACAGTATGTTCTTGTTAGAACTCACCACCGGATTGCAAGGACGGTAGGAGCACAGTTTGCAGAAAACTGTGGGAGTCGCTGTTGAATTCTTCCCACAATTGTAACCCTCTGCTGTGTGACAGTTTACAGACAGAAAGATCAAATAGTTGGAAGAGGAGACACACACACCCGAGGGCACCAACTGGGAACAAAAGAGAAAAAACTAAGATCAGTACTGTTGTAACCTTGTATGACCATGAAAAATACCAACTACACCAACCTGAATGGTGATAGTCAGTGCCGATGTCACAGAAGGGTAGTGGAGGTTTCCTCAGTAGAGCTCGGGAATTCCTAAGCAAACAAGTACAAGAACAAAACTAGAGCCTATTGAAGAATCTATGCGCAAGAATTCTCAGAGTACAATATATATAGAAGGTGGAATGGTTCTTACCATTAGGTGTTTCGTAGTCTGTTTGTGATCCTAGTTCTAAGATTTAAGGGTTCAAGGTCCAAGACCCTATCCCGACGACACAAGGACGCCTAAGGGTCTGAACAATCCAAATGTCCAAGGACTACCCCGATGGCACTAGGACGCCTAGGAGAATAGCAAAGACAGTCTCTAGTCTCTGATATCCAATGCGGTGGAAGCTGAGGCGTGTTCCTAAGAACTGTTACAAAAGTCCAGGGAAGTCTGGTTTTTCTACAGGCAATATGGTTAGTAGTTTCTTTGTGGAAGGAGTGGTGCCAACCAAGGCACACAGATGATAACTGGGGCAGTCTGGTATGCAGAAATGGGTTAGCAACGTGCAGACAATGGAGGACAGAATCACAAGGCAGAGACAGTCCGGTATGCAGAAATTAGGTTGGCAACGTGCAGACGATGGAGGACAGAATCACAAGGCAGAGGCAGTCCGGTATGCAGAAATGGGTTGGCAACGTGTAGACAATGGAGGACAGAATCACAAGGCAGAAGCAGTCCGGTAAGCCAAATAAAGAGTCCTGTAAGAGAGGAATTCAGCAGCAAGGACGAGATAAGGAAGGGGGTGACAGAAGCGGGAAGTCAAGGGGCAAGGTCGAGGCAGATCCAAAAGGCAGAATACAGGTCAAGAATACGTAATATCCATGTACGAAGCAGTTCCAAACACTTCAATCAGAAGCGCGGTGCAGCAGTCTGGGGGCCAGCTTTATTCCATGTGCGTCACGTGCCATAGTCACATGATGGGCTGACGGCAGCGTGTCTGCGCCAGAAGCGTCCTCCTCATTGCCAGGGCAACCGGTAACGAACGAGAAACGGAGCGCGATGTTGAAACTTAGGGTGACATCCGCAGCGTGCAAATGAAACCCCAAGGATTTCGTTTTGGATGTCAAACAGCTCTTATGTGGGGGTACTAGCATATATTTGTACAGCCAGCATTGACATGAATGGACACTGTCAGCATGAACATGTGTTTTTCACTGGCAGAATACTGGCATATTGTTGGAAATTGAATTATGAGAATTAGTTGGAAAATGCTCCTATGCACTCGATTGTAAACTGTGTGTTTTTTTTTTACTTGTTTCTTTACAGAAAGTATGATATCAAATGAACCTGTTAAGATAGGCACAACATGTACTAATACAAGAAAAATATGCAATAACGGAGTAACTTCAGGTGCATGAGAAAATACAGCTTTATCAAAACAAAGAGCTGCTGGGAGAGCGTACAAAATCCAATCTCAGTAAAACAATAGGAACAATACCTTTCTATATCCAAAACACGCCATGGATAATGTCACACCTTGTTATTATCTTAACACTGCTATTCTAGTCCGGGATTGGACAGTAGAGTGTCGTGTATAAGGTTACCTATAAGGCAATCTTATTTTAGTTGGTTCCTCTACAACCAATAACAATTTGTGGTACAACCCTCTGCGAGGGATACGTGTTAATTCTGCACCTTATTGGTTGGTGCAGCATACCTTAGATCATCAGCCTTGGCCATCTCCAAGCGGTGTCAAGTTACTTGGTGGGGAAGGAGAGAAGGGTGAACTGCTATGATCTATTTAAAGAAGACACTTACTGCTCGTTCCCATGCCTGAAACCTTCACTGTTAATATTGTTCTTGGCCTTGGCACACCGTCTCTCTCTGTCTGGATGTGCTAGAGTGATGGCAGGTGCATTATTTAATTGGTTCTAGAATGAATGGCCACTGTTTTAGTCACATGGTAGGGGGCTACTGTTCAAAGCTCAATGTTGTCTATTTGTTGAAGTTTCTGCTGTCCTTACATGTGTGTGCTTTCCTTTGGCAACCACTTGGGCACTGTATATTATTTTGTTATTGGATATCTTGGCATAGTAACTGCCTGCACCAGGCCCTCAAGGATATGTACGCTTTTCACTGCAAACAACTGAACCTAATTATCTTTAATAATTGTGTGTTGTATGCCATGGGAAATGTTATCTGGTGTGGTTTCAGCTTACCAAGAAGAATTCCCATCATCTATCTGACTTTGGTGTCTGTGGGCTCGTTCGAGCACTTTGAGGCCTGCAAACTTATTTTCTCAGTGATTGAATATCCGGCTGCAGTATTTCAGAATTAAGGCCTAGCCGAGGTTAGTCTGCGTAATGGCAGTACTGTGGTTCATTTTCCACCATATTGCGGCTTTGTCCATTGCATTTTAATGTTCCTCGTCTTTATATGTACTTGTTCTGCATGTCTGTGTGCAAGTATTCTTCATGTCTGCATGCAATATGCTTTGCGTCTGTGTGCAAATGTGATTCATGTCTGCGTGTGAATATACTTCATCTCTCGGTGTTCTATAGGTCTAATGCATGTGCTTTGTGTGTGTGTGAGTATCTACATACACCAGCCTGCTGCTATACTTGTTAATTCAACTTTTAACGTCAACTATTTGGCTCTTAATACTGACAATGGCCTACCATACTTTTCTCAACTTATACTTTCATTTGTGATCATAATGGTGAACAGGTGGGGCTGTTGGGGGTGTGGCCAAAGCTCGTGCAACTCTCACCTCCATTACCACATTCCCCCATCTATATTATTTTCCCTCATCCTGTCATATCCATCTTTTGGTATCCATATTTTACACCCCTCCCCCAGGCTGCCTCTTTGTACCACGTTTTCTTCTGGTCCACATGTGCCATTCTTATTTGCAGGATGCAGAGGCCTGTTAATACCAGTGTCATTGCTGCTATTATACTTTTAGAAATGTTACGCAGTTAGGTATGGCCCCATGAGAACGAGTCCTTACACTAGTCCTCGTCTTCAGTTGTGGTTGCTTCTTGGACCATGTTTGTATGCAAATTCTGCAGGGACGTTATTGCTTGAGTCAAACTCCTTTTTTGCTCATCGTAGGTGGGTATAATTGCACCACAATTTGAGCCAGTCTTTGCTCACACTCCTCCCTCCATGGCAGTGAATAGGTCGAGGGCATACCTGTTCTGGAGAGTCATTAAAATTATTGCTCTCAGCTCTTCTTTAATCACATTTAACCCCTTTGTAGTGACATTTATTGCTTATAATAACTCCCATCTGTTTATTTCCAGCTATTTGGGATTCACTGCCGTTTGTATTCCGGGGCGAGGAAAGACGTAAAGAGCATTGATGCCTTGCTGAACAGTCAGTGTTAATATGGCATAGAATCTAGTGCACCGTTTGAAAGATAGTTGTCTCTTTTTGTGTGTTTCCTTCCTTTTTTTATAATTCTTTACCATGGGGTAGTATACTATCTGTACCATATCACTTTCGGCACCGGCAGTGCCAGTGTGTGTAGCACTACTATCAAGCAGATGCCACCACAATTTGGCAGGATCTGCATATAGGCCCATGAGCCAAAGGCCCAAAAGAGGTCCATCAACACTGCTGTGCCTAATTTCAGGCCTGGCTTGTCCATGATGCGTTTGCATCCTTCATTCTCCCTATCTGTACTGTGCCCTTGTTTCTGAAGCACAGTGATGCATTCTGTAATTTTGTTATGTGTACTGGCCCTTCTTCATCTACCACTCATTTCAATAATTTAGCATTTTTGGTCTATTCTTCCAGGCACTCTTTATTAGCAGGTTCAATAGGAACCACGAGAATCCTATAAGTGTCTCTGCTCTACACCTCATTATCCTTTCTACCCAACCTCAGGGGTGTATATTTCTCCTGTAATGTGCAGCTGAGGTCTTTCCCAGCAAAACAATGCTTCTCTGACCCTTTTGTCCATACATTTAAATAATAGGTGATCTTTCACTGATATTTCACCAGGCCATGCTCCTAATACTATGTATTTTATTATTTTGTTGGCCATTATTTCTACATTAAGAAACTTATCTTTGTAAGGGGAATATGCTTGTGTAACCTTTTTTTGACAGCTGAACTTCCCTGGAAATCATCCCCTTCTTTTGCATGTGCAATGTGAGTAAACTGGTATTTCTCTGGCCATGAACAGTCTGCAAATGCTCAAGACATATGGAAGGAGTAAACAGACTAACTAGTTTTTATCCGACATCTCCCTTCCCAATTTACTCATGTGATTATACCATATGTTGTTACTCTTATGAATGAAACCCTGGAAATATTCTCTCACATGATATTTGTCAGCTAAAATAGTTATTTTTTGACCCATTGTTGATCCACTCTTGTCCTTAGCCTCATCTCTGGTCTGGTCAGTTGATCTGCTTCATCTTCAGACACCTCTTCATTCGACTGGGGGGGGACGTCCTACAAATGTTTTAACATCGCCCACATGGACCCATGCCCTTTTGCCACACACTTTTACGGCGGTTGGCGTTGCCTACTGCACTGTAAACAGGCCTTCAAATCTTGGCAGGTGGCATTTGTAAATGAAATTCCGCACATACACTAGGTCTCCTGGAAATAGGGAGAAGGGCAGCATTACAGTGTCCAAATGAACTACTCCTTCTCTGTTGTCGTTGGTTTCTTCTTGGCCCCCTGCCACATCTGGATCTGTCGAGATATACATTTCAGATATTCAGTCATGGCAGTTAAATGAATATACATCTCATCACCTAACACTGTAGCAGAATTATCTGCATCTAATTCGAGTAGTAGGAACGTTTATATGTCTGCCTCGTAGTATTTCATGGGGTCTGAGGTGGTGGTCCGAGCCTGGCTGATTGCATATGGCAAAGAGAGCCAGTAGAAGGCAATGCAAACAATTATTTTTCAGGGTATCTTTTAATTTTGCAATGCGTTCCTTTAAAAGGTCATTGAGGCATTCAACAACACAGTTGGCCTGTGGGTGGTAAACAGTACAAAGCTTGTGTTCAATTCAGAGAATGATTCATTTGTGAAGTGTGGTCTGTTATCTGACCGCAGCACTTCGTACACTCCCCATCGGGGAAACACTTCACAACAAGGAATTTAGCAGCTGATTTGGCATCAGCATGGGTACATGGACCTGCTTGAATCCAGCATGAAAAAGGACACACCACCACAATCATATACTAATATTCATTTCAATTTTGGAGATTACATCAACATAGTTGATGTGCAAATGCTGAAATGTTTCTGTAAGGCGGGGTATTGCTCTTCTAACTGTTCTAGGAGTATGCCCAGAAGTAAATTGCTGGCACGTGGTGCAATTGATAGCAAAATCAACAACAAGTTCATGGAGGTTTGGAACAAACCAGTGCTCTGAAACCTCTGCTTCCACATAATAGCTTGTTGCGTGTCACACAAAAAATGTCACAGCTAAAGCCTTCCAAACAACCATCCAACTTCTTTTACCACCATTAGGTGGTCATTTGTCACTGGATGAATTTACTGTTGCTTTTAGAAATGCTATGAGTAATTCTTTTGACATTCTTGCACCTTCTCGCTCGGTAGAAATAAAAAAAAACATAAAGGATATAAACATCGTTTTTCACCTGAGCTAATTGCTGTGAAGAAAAACAAAAGAAAATGTGAATGCCTATAAAGTAGCCGCTAAAGAATATAAGGACTCTACGCTAGAAGCCAAACAATTATTTCTTAATGAAAGAATTGAAAATGCCTACATTAAATGCAAAGAACTTTTCTCTGTTCTAAAGGAACTTAAAGGCCTCGCTATAGGACCTAGAATAAATATTAACAATGACTGGTGTCAAGACATACTTGATAGTTTTTGTAAAAAAAACGCAGCTTCACCAAGCCAATATGAAGTTAAAAATGATATCACAATCTCTAGTTGAAGATAAATGACCCCAACCTTGAGTGGACAGGATCAAGAGATCGAACCCTTCTCTTTTACTAAAATGTCAGAACAGGAGATCTTGGCTATCACAGAAGGGCTCAAACCAACATCTTGCAAGGGCGACATAGTTCCCTCTACACTTTTCAAAGAATTTGCTTCCTTCCTCACACCATGGGTTACAGAACTTGTCAATCGTTCTTTTGAAGAGGCAGTCGTTCCTAATGCTATTAAAGAGGCCTGGATTACTCCACTTTTGAAGAAGGACAACCTGGATCCCATAGCCCCAGAAAATTATCTACCCATTACCAACGTTACGTTCATTGTTAAGATTCTGGACAAAGTTTCATACATTCAGTTCCAGAAATTTTTTGAAACAAATAAGATCTTGGCAAATGAGCAGTCTGTTTTCAGGATTAATCATGGAACAGAAAAAGCGCTCCTGGATCTGAAGGCCAGTATTATAGAAATCATTGAAGAAGGTAGTCCTGCTCTTCTGCTAGACTTATCCTCTGCATTTGATTTAGTTGATCACAATCTCTTGGCAGACAGACTTTTGAACATAGGTCACTGCTCTCCTGAAGCAGTATTATGGTTAAAGTCATTTCTTGGTCCTAGAAGCGCTTGTGTAGCTGAGGGCTGCTCGAAATTAAAGAAAGTTCCTGTTGAATGTGGTGTCCCCCAAGGATCATGCCTATCACCACTATTGTTTAATATATATATTAAATGTTTATGTGAAATGCTAAAATGCATGGGCATACTATTTGCAAATTATGCCGATGACACCCAGATAGTCATTAATCTATCTGGGGTCTATAAAGATGATCTCTTAACTATTAATAGAATCTAGAAGTGGATGGCCTTGAATTCTCTTGCTCTTAATGATAAGAAAACAGAGCTATTGATCATCAGTACACCCAACAGGCTAAAATGGCTAGATAACTCTTTCAAGTCCTTTGAGATAGATGGCAATAATATTGCTGTAACTGAACATGTAAAAACCCTTGGAGTGTTTTTTGATGCCCACTTGACCTTTCAGAAGCACGTGGCCCATCTTAAATCATCCTGTGCCTTTCTTACACATCTTCTTTGGCAGATGCGTCCCTATCGATCTGAAGCAAATAGAGCATCAATTGCAGCTGCGATTGTAAATACTAAACTGGACTATTGTAGCAGTCTTTTTATTGGTACTACCAAATCTAATATAAAGAGTCTTGGAACAATTCAAAAAGGAGCAGTTCAGGCGGTCTGTGGATTGAGCCGTCAATCCCACATCACAGAACACCGAAAAGACTATACTGCTTCTCCACTGAGCAATGACTGACCTTTATAGGTCTTTTATGTCTTTAAATGTCTACTAGGCAGTGCTTCAGAATATCTTAAAGCAAGATTAAAAATTATTACACCTAAATGTAGCCTACGTTCAAATAATCAGATGCTGTTAACCCAAACACGTACGATCACGAAAAATCTAGGCGGAGCAAATTTTGCAGTCTGGGGCCCAAGAAATTGGAATGTGATCCCAATCCATTTGAAACAATGTGAAACAGTGCAACAGTTAAGGAAACGGCTGAAGACGTTTCTGTTTGAACTCTAATAATAACTGACGTCTTCTCCCAAAAAACCTCTGCCTCTCCTCATGACACTGTTTGTTATTTGACTAAGAATGACCTCTGAATCCCCTTCTGCTTTTATGTTTTGTTTCTTTGTTGCTTTTCGTCCATGTGAGCGCCCTGAGACCTTTGGGTGAGAGTTGCGCTATACAAGAAACATTTAGTTAGTTAGTTATTTAGTTGGTGTGCAGGGTAGTGCAATTATTCTAGTGCTACTGTTAATAACTTGAGTGGCATGACAGGCTTCCCTGTGCTTTTATGTCACCACACGAGATCACTGGGGATAATGAACTTTCCTTCTTTATCCAAAGATCCTGAGATCCTGTTCTGTTTGTGGAGCGCGCCCCTGTAACTCCACTAAATATTTCAATGGTAGGCATTATAGCTCTCTGTTATGCTCATATCGAGAATATATTGGTGGGGGGCACTTGCAATTTCTGCTATTTGTGGAAATTATACTGCTCTTTTTACTTCTGCATCTGCAGCTTAATTACTGCAAGAATGAAAACCTGCACCCCTGGTATGGGCTGCACACTTCATCATGGCAGGCTCTGTGGGATGTGCCAGAGCATCTAGCAGGCTTCCTAATCGCGGTGCATGCTGTACTGGTGTGCCATCTGCGTGCTGGAAACCCTGCCTTCTCCACCATGACAGACCTGAGTGTACTGTAGACATCAGGTAGGGGGCGTCAGACTGTATCGTGACTTCCTGGCCGTTGTGGCTTTCAAATGCCAATATCATTGCTACTATCACAGCTGCCTGCGCAGACAAGTATGCATGAAATGTAATGCTTTCCACAATATCAAACCCATTCTCCCTGCTCCTTATCACTGCTGCTCCCATGCTCTAATCAATCATTGATGAACCATAAATAAAAACCAATTCTACTACCGGGGGTACATTGTCATGTATGTCTGTGTATGTAGAACAGTCATTAACCCAGTCTCCTTCCTGCACTGCTTCAGCTATAAATCTTGTAGGAATCACCATGCAACATCAAAGAATGTTAAGCAATGGTTTAGTTTAGTTTATTTACTTGTATAGCGCACCCACCCCAGGGTATCTGGACGCTGTTACTTGAAAAGAGGCAGTTACAGGACATAATATACAGGGCCCCACAAGAAAGGCGATGAGGTGTGTTACATATCACCTTGCAAGCACATGTGTAGATAGGGCAAACAGCTGCATGGTCACACAAATATACACAAATACAATATACAGACTATACAACCAATATACAGGCAAAGGTACAAATTAATAAATATGCAGTCGCTAGACCTAGATCACAATAGAGAAGTGTGAGTTTATAGGTTTCTAGTCATTAGCTAAAGTCATATTTACAGCAGGGATAGAGAAAAACAGGCTTTGATTGCGCAGGAGTTAGACAAGCTCTGGAGCAGATTGGGCTAGGAGCCATGCTTTGGTTTTGGCTCTGAAGGACCAGAACACAGGCTCTGCTCTAATGTCGGATGGGAGGGAATTCCAGCGTCTGGCCGCTAACACTGGGAAACTGGATCCTCCTGCCGAGAATGTAACTGTCAGATACATAGGTGCCGTGTTTGCTAGACACTTATGGGTAATGGCAAGTGCCCGGAGTGCAATTCTGTCACAAGTACGTAGCCACTGGGCTTCTCTTCTGAGTGATGAGATGTGACTGGAGCGAGGGATATTTAGGGCTGATATTAAAGCATTATTTTGCAGAACTTGGAGTTTGTTTATATTCCACACGGACGTCCCGAGGAGACGAGTATTGCAGTAGTCAAGCTTGGAGAGTATTAGTGTTAATGTAAAACATCTGGTAGTAGATATGAAAGGCTGACAATCATTGATAAGTTTGTTTGTGTAGGCCGTGGAAGAGGCTAATGAGTTAACTTGGTTTTTTTGTATCAGAGTGGAATCCAGGTGGATACCCAAGGTTTTGACTTCCCTTCAGACTTTAATGATATTCCCAATGTTGAAGGTCTTGTAGCAGCCATCTAATTTATTTAAATGAGTTTGGTAACCGATGATCAGTAGTTTGTTTTTTTCATCGTTTAAACAAAGACTGTGAGAAGCCATCCAGGCTTGGATCCCTAGATAGATGTCATTGATCAGTTTAGTGTCTTTGGTATAGCATCCAATGAGTGTGATGAGAATCTAGGTGTCATCCGCATAATTAGTATAGGTGACTCCCAGATTGTCGAGGTGGTCAAATAGGAACTCCGTAAATGCTTGTGGGACTCCACAGTTAGCAGACATTGACAGCGCTGAGGCCAGCAGTGAGAACATTCTTGTGGTTCTATTGGAAAGGAAGGACTGGATCCATCTGGCTGCTTTTGGTGAGAAGGCAGCTGCTGCAGTTAGATGTTGGGTCGGATATTATGGTCAACTAGGTCAAAGGCTGCTGATAGATCCAAGAGGAGAATGATGGCTACCTTGCCTCTATCTTTAAGTTCATCCCACTGAATCTTGAGATCTAGCACCGCCGTTTCGGTGCCATGTCTGGGTCTGAATCCAGATTGCCAGAGACCTAATAAGTTGTTTTCTTCAAGGTGTCTTTGAATTTGTAAATAGGCCGCCCAGTCCAGAATCTTCAAGAGAAAGGGGACCATTGTGATGGGCCTGTAATTGGTGGGCACGTTGGGGTCTAGTGTAGGTTTTCAGAGGAGTGGCATGACCCAGGCTTCCTTGAGGTTGTCAGGAATTGAGCAATTTTTGCAGGATGCATTTATCAGAGTTGTGATAAATGGGGCTAGATCACTGGCACTGGCACTGGCACTGTCCTTATTGATAGCCACAGAGCAGATGTAACCCTGACAGCTGGAAGGTTTAATTACCAGGATAATCTTTTCTACATCTTTGATAGAGGCTGGGGAGTATTGGAAAGGGGTACATGGTGGAACTTGAAGAGTGCGGGGTGCAGAGGTGTTTGCGCTAGGAGGTAGAACATTTCTTTTGGTGTCTATGTTAGAATGTAAGAGTGCAATTTTATCTGAGAGTGCCTTCTGAATATTTGCACACCATGCCTCGTCTTTGGTACAGGCATCAGTGATAGGTGCCGGGGATTCAAGTTCGCTAACATGGGGATTCATTAGGTACAATGATACCCGGTTTAATCAAGGCAGCAGTTTTCTCATAAATGCCTTCATCTGCCTCTCTTGACATTGGATACTGTTTAACTCTGGGTAAAATCGCTCCTTTTTTCAATTTTATCAATACTGCTCCAATTCCATTCAACAGGCCTACATCAGGTATGGAAGTTATATTTCAAATATTACTTCATCATCAGTGTATTTATCCTTCAATAGGTTGTCATCAGTCATGTCACTTAGTCGTAGTGTTGATTATAGGGCTATGGCTGTGCCAACACCTTCCTCTTCTGTTTCAGGTAGAACTGCTCTATCCTCTCGCACCAATGCTGCTACTAGATGTATTGTTATGATCTCTCCCTCAACCACACCTGTGGGTACTTCTGCTCTGAACAAAAACTCTGCGGGCAATCGCAACAGCTTTTCTCTTATTCATGGAAGCCATCCTAACAACACTTGTACCCTATAAAGGAATCATTCTGAATTTAGGGGTGTTCCTAGTAATGCCTTTGGGAACTCTGTTGTGTTTGCATAATGCATGCTTGGTGTTGTGGGATTTTTCAACTCATGCCAATGCACCACACTATATCCCTTTGCCAATGGGGGAAAGAAAACTGCCAGAAATGGAGGCGCTAACCCGGGTGCGCACCAAATCTGCAAAACTGAGCATGGTTCAGAAATCACAAAGAGGCTGCACCACCTTGCCACACACAGACAAAGTTGATGCCAAAACAGAACTCCCTGCAGGAGAATGCCAGTGAGCGGTGTTACCACTTAAATGAATCAAGGCAACAGAAGTGGGTTAAAATCCGAAAATGCCTTTAATCTCTTAATCAATTGCAACCTTTAAAGTGTTGTTTTGGCACTAATTTCAGTCATTTCCCCAGTGAGCTATTAAAATGAAAAGTTGCTGAAATCACAGATTCTACAGGTGGCTCAGAGAAGGCCAGGCCTCACTGACTGACAGCTGCATCAGAAAATTAGCTGTCAAACCCAGTTTAAAGGTGTTTCGGTTTCTGGACGAAATTGCAAAATTCACCTATTTAAAGCATGTTTGTGAAGGGCTAATTCCTTTAAATGTCCAAATCCCTTATAAACTGTGCTTATATTTTACATGTGTGACATGAAAAGACTTTAATTAAAAGGAACCCTGCCTGGAGCTAATCAACTATTTAATTCTGATCTGACAGCCAGCCTGGGAAAGATTCACATTTCAGTTTGACACCCCCTTGCTACAGGAAGGCTAATGGCTGCTTAATGGTTCCCACATATTGACAACAAGGAGCATAATGGGACTTCATTAGACATTCGTCTTGAGGCTGAGCCAAGAACAACGGACAGTTTCTGAGGGGGAGGGACAGGACGCTTCCCTCTACACCCCACCAAAACCAATGGGACCTGACAGCTGTTGTTTGTTGAAACTAAAAAAGGAAAAAAAAAATCTGAACTTCTTGGCGTTTAAATCTGTATTTGTGATTAAGTTTGAAACTATTTAACTGTGCAACCTGAAAGAGTATAAATCTTAAAATTGGTAGATGTTAACCAAATTTTAGGCCAATGCTTTTAAGACATTGATGGAATCTGTACGATTTAAGGAACCAAAGTTACGCCTAAGATTGTATGTACATGATCCACTAATAAGCACCCAGAGGTGTACCAAATTAGAAATTATGAATCCAAATTGTCATGATTAAAATTGATGAAATCCCATAGAATGAGAATTGGACACCAGGATGAACCATAAAAAATGTAATGCATGTTTCTGATTTTAGTAGAGTGCATAATTGTAAAAATGTGTATTTATGGGAAAGCTAAATTGTGGTCCTAATCAATGTGGGAGTTCCTAAATTGCATCATAAAGATGACAGTTCTGTTCAGACCGCCAACCAGGACAAGGCAAGTGCCTGCGGCCTCTCACAGCCAGGGGGGCGTGTTTTGAAATTCCACCCACACCATAAACTTTGGGATGGCATTTGATAGTTTAAATATAGGAACTTCACAACACATAGGACACTGCTTCCAGAACCCATGCAGATTTCCGCGCAGCACCTTTTTCCAGAATTCTTCATCTTGTAGCTCACTCCAGACTTCTTTGAAGATCCAGATTTCCTTGCAGAATCTAGACTTTAGCATTGCTGAACCCTTGCTAGCTAGACCCAATTTCAAACATCCAAAACTTAAAAGAATAATTCTGATCCAGCTTGGCTTGCTACCATTAAGGCATGCCCGCTGAAACCTGCATCCTGCTATCTGCCGTGACCAGAAGGGCCCATCCAAATCCAGTCTGAAGTGCAGTACAAAATTGACCAGAACCACGCCGCTGATCCAATCCCTCCAGAAGTGCCCTGCTGCCGGTAGGCATTGGCCCAATCCAATGACCAGAGCTGACGGTTCAATTTAATTACAAAGGACTGTAAGTATTAATAAGAAGAACAGTGACCCATAGTATATGCATAGCATTGTCTTATCCCATCTCAAACCCAACCCATCTTTAAATCCAGAACCCCAGTATTGTTAGAATCCTTCTTGTGCTGACTTTTATCTCATCTGTGTTACAAAACCTCCTTAGTGATTTTGGGTGACTAAAGTAAATCCCATAACAAAATCGAGCATCCACCACGTGAATGCTTGCACTGGCCACGTAGCTGTGAAGATTCATGTGTGGCCTCCTCTTTTTTATAGTCATTAATATAGTGTAATAAAAACGTATCTGTCATTTTTAAAACCGAACTCCTAATCCATTTTCACGCCTATTTTGCAAAAACGCCTCACACTAAAACCTCCATAACTTCTTTAATTTTAAAGATAGAAAAGAAATGTCAACTCTCACTGATACATAAGACCCTTGGCTAGGTCCATACCTAAGAACCGTATCATGGAACAGTGTATTTGACAGTTATTCCCCAATATCGCATAGTAAAAGATTGCCGCGAATTGCAGTTATCATAAGTTTACAGGTGTCTTTTTCCCATTTCAAAGTGATTATTCCTTCCCATCCTGGTCTAAAGTGTGTCCTGTTGCTTAGATTATAGCTCATGTGTGTTAGGACATGTTTAGTGTTGCTTTCCCCAGAATTTCTTTCCATTTAAGCATTTTTGCACCCTTTTGAATTATTTTACAAAGCAATTTTCACCTGCCAGTTAAAAGTGTCATTTTCCTTAAAACGGTTTTCTCTCTTGTTTGGGGAGAGAAGATTGCATTTAACTCTAGACATTGGGCCTCATTATGAGGTTGGTGGTAAGGCAAAAACGATGCCGGTATGGTAATACCGGCATCATTTACCGCTCAGTTTTATTCCGACCGCAAAACCGGTATTCGCAGCACCCTAAATAATGGTGCCGCTAATAGCAGCATAGGCGCGTACACACGCCCCTTCAGGGAGCAAATACCGGCATGCCGGTAATAGGGGGAAATCCCAACCCACGCAGACATGCAAATACCGGCATTGTGAAGCCGGTAATCATGGGCTGCACGATGCCGGCCATACAGGCATCGCAGACCACCCGCAAACAGCAATCAGTATACAAGGCAACTGCCACAGGTGCACACAATCCCCACATGTGGAGTCAGTGGAGGCTGGGCCAGAATAAAATGAGCACATCCACACACCACACCCCTTCCAACACCAAAATGCTACCACTAGCTGTTGCAATCATGTCGCTGGAGGACATGCCCATACTGCTACAACTACAGCAACAACAGCAACAACAACCACAGCAGCAACAACAGGCAGCACAGAGGAGACGCAGGAGGAAAAGGAGGGTGAGACAGCCCCAGAAATTACCACCAGCGCAGGCAGCAGTGCCTCGTACCAGACCCAGCCCTTTCAACCTAACACCTGAGCAGATCCACACCCTGTACCAGTTGGACCGTGACACCATCACCACCATAGTGGACATCATACAAAACGACATTGCCATTCTCATTGAAATACGCACTGCCATTCCCCGCTACTAAAGGTGGTGTCCGTGCTACACTTCCTGGCCACAGGCACCTACCAACACACAGAGGGCCAGCTGCATGGCATTTCACAGCCACTATTTTCACGCATGTTGAACCAAGTGCTGGATGCCCTCCTGAAGCACGCAAGCAGCCACATATCCCTACCACGGACTGCCCAGGAGATAGCTGACACCAAAGTAGGCTTCCGTGCACTGGCAGCCATGCCCAATTGTGTCGATGCACTAGACTGCACCCATGTGGAATTGGTAGTCCCCCATGCCATCGATGCGGTGTACCGCAATCGCAAGCAATACCACTCCATCAATGTGCACATGGTATGTGACTCCAGCAAGATCATCACACATTGCTGTGCCCGATTTCCTGGATCAACACATGATGCCATGGTACTGCATAACTCCACGCTACCCCATCACATGGAGCGACATGCTGGCCCACGTGCCTGGCTGCTTGGTGAGTTGCACAACCATCCCATGGCAGTGCTTCGGGGCACTGATGTGTGGGGATGCATAAGGGGGGAATACTGCACCTGGGTGGGAAAGGGGGGGAATACTGCACCTGGGTGGGAAAGGGGGGGGAATACTGCACTTGTGTGGCTATAGCCGGTGATTGGAGAATGCATGCAGAGCGAAACACTCCTGACCTGAACCATTCAAACGGAACATGACACATCACTGGACCACATATCACCAATAATGCATATCGATGTCAACAAGTAAGAGGCACAACCAGGCCACCATGGTGATGGCAAGCAATGCATGAATGAACAGGATGGCAACTGTGGCAATGTGGTCAGTGTGACCATTCATAGTGGAGAATGAACAGCATGCATTGGGGGCTAAACATTGTTGCAATAGCACTGCACATCTGCCTCAGCATGCATGATTACACCCTGCATCATCTATTGAATGCCATCAAGACGACCACACTACATGACATTATAGATTGCATCTAGGTAACATCTTTGCATGCGTACAGGCACATGTGCATGCCCACACCAAATAGCTGCCGCCATGACTGTACTCCATGTAGGTGGCAGTTCAGAGTGACACACACCTATTTGTATCTGCTTGCAGGTGATGGAGGATATCCCTTGAGGCTGTGGCTACTTACCCCTGTGCGGAACCCGCAGAACAGCCATGAGGAGGAGTACAATCGTGTGCACACCCGTACCCGTGTTGTGATTGAGCAGACCTTTGGCCTGTTGAAGGCGCGGTTCCGCTGCCTCAGCAGGTCTAGTGGGGCACTCCTATAAAGGCCTGAGAAGGTGGCAAAGATCACCATGGCCTGTGTCATGCTGCACAACATGTGCGTCCGGAGGAATGTACCACTGCCACCTGACATTGACATGCATGGGCTGGGTGAGGATGAAGGGGATGGAGACGGAGGCTAAGAAGCCCCCCTGCCAGTATGTGATGCATGGGATGGCCATCCTGTACGCCAAGCACTAATCCACAAATACTTCTGAAATGCAGGGACCATGAAAGTCATGTGCCAGTGACACACTGGCTTCATGTGGACATGCACACTTGTTTTGTTTTAAGTTCGCCACTGTACACCATCACATATTAAATGTACATGCAGAAAATGAAGTATGTCCAGCCATTGATTTTCTTGCACACAACGGCTGTATTTTTCAGACACGTAATAATGTAAACATTCCCTTCACAACCCCCAGTGAACTCCCTCAACCACCCTACAAACCCCAAAAATACCCAGTGAACTCCCTCACCCACCCTGCAAACCCCAAAAATACACCAGTGAACTCCCTCACCCACCCTACAACCCCAAATGTACACCAAAGATTGTTCCCTTGACCAACGTCCATTTGTCCAATAGCATTGTCTGGCCACTCTACTTCTTCACCTTTTTGGGATCCGGGGGTGGCATGTCCAAGAGCCGTGCACTTCTCCGGGACATCACCACGGGGCTTGAGGGGGCTGAGGTCGAAGGGGTCGTAGCAGTGGACGTGTCAGTGGCCGGTCCCATGCCTGCTCCAAGGTGTGGGCACTGCATTTGAGGCAGGTTGGACATCAGGGCTTGCGTAACTGCCCCCAGACACTCCCTCATGGCAGTTGTGGACGCCTCAACGGCAGCAGTGTTAGCAATCACTCTCTTTACAACCTTTGAGGCCACAGGTGGGAGATGATCTTCCGGAACCGTGGGCCTCTGGGAATCCCGAACCACTGTAAAGAAAGCACCGGTTAGGTAACAAGCCTAAGACAGCAATAACAAACCAGACAACAAGGAAGTGGAACGGTTTACCAATAAGTGGCCGTGGAGTATCTGCTACACCTATAGAGGAGGTTCCGGGACCCAGCAAGGCTGTTTCGTTTTGCAGGGCAGCAGGTGTCACTGAGCTGCATGTGCCGGGCCCACCTGTTGTCAGAATTCGGACAAAGAAGCTGAGCAGAACGTAGTTCCAAAGGATTAAGGAAGTAGAATGTCCAGAAGGCAGTCCATGAATCGTAACAAGGAATCCAATGAAGCAAGAACCAAAAGCCAGGGGAAATCCAATAGCAGTCCATAGAGTAATCCGAGGTCAGTGTCCAAGTAATCCGAAGGAATAAGTGTAGCACCAAACAGGTGTCCAAATAAACAGCTGTGAAGCACTGAAGTGTTGCGATGCGGCTGTTTAAATACAGGCGCTGCCTATTACCTTCCGGTCTTGCAATCGCCAAGAAACACGCCAATAGAACGGGCATCTCCGCGAGTAGGCAGCATGTCGAACCATGCGTGGTGGCACAATGGAACTCGGGGAAAGAACAAGTGAGTCCTGGAACCGGGCAAGAGGACGGGATGGGGTGGAGGTGTGAGAACGGGCAGGGGGAACACTAGGAACACTGAGGGGTGAGGGTGAGGGTGAGTGTGTGTGTGTGTGACAAACTGTACATGGCCCCAAAAATAAAAGATGAGCAGTGTAAAATTGCCAAAATAGCAGCCTTACTGTACCTCCACATAGGAATAATACAAGAAAAGCATGCAGAAAATATAGTTCTGGCAAAGAAGCAAGGGCAAACACTGCAGAAAATCCAAACTAATCTGGAATCTGCAGAGCAAAGGCTCCAGAAGAGCCAAGAATCAGAAACAGAGGCTAGGCAGTATATTACCAAACTGAAGGACGATCTGGCTCTCTTAGAGCAAGAGAAGGCAGAGCAAAATACCCAAGTACAGACACTGCAAAAAGAATGTCAGGAAAGGGTTGACTCTTTACAACAGAGTCAAAAGAAACCGGAGCAGCAATTAACTTTTAACAGAGTCTGTGCAGAACAGGTAGTTATCCTACAAGACCGCATAGACAAACTAAAGAGTAAAACAATAAATTAATTATTAAAGACACCCACTCTCAAGAAGAATTTGATGAGAAGCGCCAGGAATCTTGTGCATTTAAAAAACAGATGGATGAGCTGGCTGAACAGAGGGGCAATCTAAGGGCCTCGTTACATGGTAGGCGGTACACCATGGTGCTATTAGCGCCATGGTTCATGCCGGTAATTTACCGGTACTGCCTTGGAGGAAAGGGGAATTACCGCCCTAGTCCAAGGTTGGGAAGGCGGTAATTCCTCCTTCCTCCATTGCCCTTCCCCATTTTTGCCACATAGGGCATAATGCGAATGGGGAAGGCACTAATTACGGTACCACAAATTGCGGTACCGTAATTAGCTCCCTGGTCCTTTTGCGGGTTGGATTTTTAACGCCTGCAAAAAGCAGGCGTTAAATTCCCCAACCCGCAAAAGGACCACGTAGTAAGGCGGTAAGGATTTACCGGTACCGGTAAAATACCGGTACCGGTAAACCCTTACCGCCTACCGTGTAATGCGGCCCTAAATCAGGAGAGGGACGCCTTAGGCCAGGAAGTCAGCCAATTAAAAACAAAATTAGAGGAAAGAAAGCTGGCCCTCCAGGAGCTTAGTGAAGTTAAAACAGAATATGAGAAGCTACTAGAGCACACCAGGCGGCTGGAGGATGCTCTGGAAAAGAACTCTCAGACCAATAATGACAAAACTCAGGAGGTGAGTCTCCTGCAGCAGAAATTGGCCCAGTATTTCCGATCCAGACAGGAAGCGCAGAGAGACAATGAGGCTCTCTGTGAAAAGAATGATAAACTCCAGAAACAGACAAGAGCAAATTATTGAGACCATCTGTAAACCAAACCTTGCCTGTCATTGCACCGCCCCTTTGTCTAAATTAGCAAACTGTGTCCAGCTACACGGCCCTTCTATAGCATATTGTACTTAGCCTGCCCTCATTCTCCAACATGCTCCACATTGGTAAACTCCAATTGGTAAAGTACATAGCCAACTCTGTAATATAAATACCATAAGAGTCTATCCCAACCAATTTAAGATTCATCTATGCTTGCGCCCCATTCTGGTAAATTGTAACCAGCTTATATTTGCGCCCCATTCTGGTAAATTGTATCTAGCCTATGGTTGAGCCTAGATAACCTGTACTACAGTATTGCAGCCAGTGTGATCAGTCTAGGGAGGTCTAACCCTGCCTAAATAAGCCTAGAGGGCCCCTGTTCATAATGCTTGCACGTATGACTAGCCCCACTAATGTCCTATCACTGCATTTATTGCTAGTGACACATAATATCCTCACATTACAAATCCTAGTGACCATGGGCCTCATTACGAGAACGGCGGCAGCCATGGAGATATTAGCTCCATGGCTGCCACAGTTCCGGACTCCATTAGCGGGTTCCTGCAATGGGGACTTACCGGGTTACTCCGAGATAGGAGGACCCGGTAAGTCCTCCATGCAGGAACCCTTCCCCATTCCCATATGAGCCCCCATAGGGCTCAATGGGAATGGGGAGGGAGGTAACAACGGGCAGAATACACCTGGCCCGTTATTGCCACCCTCTTCCCCTCGCGGGACCGGGAAAGCATGCCCGGTTTTACCATCCGGGTCCTTCGATGGGAAGTTTGTAATCGGTGCTCCTGGATTGAAGGGGGCCGGTGCTGTACTGGCCTTCTTCAATCCGGGAGCGCCAGGGTCATAATGAGGCCCCATGTCTTGCTTGATATGCACTGAGCCACCTCCAACTATACACCTAGGTGACCTCAGAATTATCCTTTCTCCCAGTACTCCTTGCATTTTAGGGGCTAGAAATACTAGACTCCGCTCATGCCTCAGTAAACTACATGATTGACTGGCCAGATCACTACCAGCAGTCAACGTCAGAACCACCCGCTACTCTACCCACAAGACATCTAATGACACAACCAATAATAACATTGATCTCCACCATGCCTCAACCAAACAGAACACCTTTAATAACTCTAAAAGATCCTATCAACGGCCACCTCACCCCTTCACCACCATACCCGCTCCTCCACTTAAGGCAGCTCTAATAAACACAAGATCACTACTGGCACATGCCACGAACATAGCCGACCAAATAATAACTAACAACCTTGACTTCTTAGCCGTTACGGAGTCTTGGCTGCATGAAGCAGCAGGACCCCTACTTGCCCTAGCTGTCCTGGATGGTTTTACCATAATTAGACAAGATAGAGTAAATGCACGGGGCGGAGGAACCGCCATCATCGCTAAATCTAGCCTCTCTATGAGACTTGCCCACACCCATAATACACTCTCATGTGAAACTTTCACAGCCAAACTCCCTCTAACCAACTCCCAGACACTAACTATCCATCTCATCTACAGAACTCCCTGCCCCATTGGAACATTTGAGGAAGACATCCATACTCTCCTCTCTGAGAATCTCAAAACCACGTCTCAATGACTAGTCCTAGGCGACTTCAACCTGGGCTTCAACGGCCCTCTTGACAAGCATACCACCACCATTGCTAGCACACTATCTGAACTAGACCTATCTCAAAGAGTTAGTGACCCCACCCACACTAAAGGAAGAACCCTTGACTGGGTGGCAGAATACAATTGCACAGCCAATATTACTGCCATCACGCCCTACCATTGGACTGACCACTCTCTCCTACCCTTCTCACTCCTCACCACCAGACCACGTCTGCCTACTATACCCACCGCTCCCCCCTGTCCAACTTGAAACAAAAGAAAATATATATAGTGATCGCAGCCATCCTGCCTACCCTCAATCGGCTAGATGACAACCTAGACCCAAGCATGCTTGTTAAGGAATATAACAAAATTATGCTAACCACATTAAACAGCATTGCACCCCATAAACTCAGACCCATCAAACCTAAAGCACATTTGAACAAATGGTTCACTCCCTCAACTCAATGATCTCAGACATTTAAAAAGGAGCTGCAAAAAAACATGGAGACTCCTCCCATCCACTCCTAATGAAACAAAACTTACAGACATCTCCTCCCAATACAAAAAAGAGATCTTCCTCACCAAACGCAACTCCTGCAACAAACGCATCTCAAGTACCACCTCTAGCACTAAAGAACTGTTCTCTATCCTTAAAGAACCTGACCCCTATAATCACCCCCGAAATCTGCACCAAGGACAAAATGTGGTGTTCTGACATACAATAGGCTCTCGCGAATAAAGTAACCACCCTTCAAGATAAAATGTCCCAAAAAAACAATCCCTTAACCACCTACCCAACCACACCGCTCCCAAGGTCCTCTCAAAGGATTCCTCATCTAACCTGACCCCGCGTTGCTACTTCACCAAAATCTCTATCCATGAGGCTGAGAAAGTATTTCTTTCACTTAAGCCCTCCAACTGTCAGGGAGACATCTGCCCGGCTCAGCTGATAAAAGATGCTGCTAGAGATCTTGCCCCTTTCATTACTAAATTGATTAATGCATCATTTGCATCTGGCACCATCCCATCCAATCTCAAACAATCATGGGTGCTCCCACTACTAGAAAACACACATTAGATCACTAATACCCACCAACTATCATCTATCCCATCACAATGGTTCCCTTTCTGCTCAAAATCCTTGATAAAGTTGCTTACCTCCAGATCCAAAGATTTCGGGAATCTCATAAACTCCTCGGAGCATGTCAATCAGGCTTTTCGACCCCCAACACGGAACAGAGACTGCGCCTATTGACTTGAAGGCACAGGTCGATGAGCTGAGAGACCAAGGGAAAATGGCCCTACTCCTACTATTAGACCTCTCAGCTGCATTCGACCTGGTGGATCACAAGGTCTTATGCAGACATCATTTAGACACGGCTGCCAACTTTTCAAAAGAGGCAATAATATGGATTGAATCCTTCCTGAGTCACAGAACCATGAAGGTTTTGTGCCCTCTGCGGCTGCGGACCCTATTCCTATCACGTGTGGTGTGCCCAGAGATCATGTATCTCCCCCACTCTGTACAACATATTTACCAAGCCCCTCTTTGATGATCTGGATCTTCTTGGTATCACCTACACTAACTATGCAGATAATACCCAGATTCTCCTTCTACTTTCCAGGGATTATGAAGAGGATCTGGCCTTGGTGAACAGGATGTATCTCATGGATGGCTACTCATGGTCTAAGCCTGAATGATGAAAAAACGGAACTCATCATACTGGGCACACATGCCAACATAAAAAATACTCCACCCTCTCCCTAACTAAACCAGTTAACGCATTGGCCTCCACCGCAACCTACACATGTAAGCTGATTAGAACGGGAAAACCCTTTCTCTCGGATGATAATTGCATTGTCCTAGCAAGAGCCTTGATTTTATCTAGGCTCGACTATTGCAATGCATTATACATTTGTGCCAACAAATCTATCACCCAAAAAATCCAGATCCTTCAAAACAATGCCCTTAGAGTGGCACTGGACATGTCTAAAAGTTCTCATATCTAAATAATAAGGCGCCAAAACAACTGGCTCTCTACTCTTAAGATCCACTTAAAAATAGCCTCCTTGACACATAAGGCACTGAACAATGCCGCCCCTAGTTACCTCACAAACAGAGTTCAAAGAAGAACTTCCACTAGACCCACAGGACTCCCCAATACTAACTGCATCATTATTCCAAGATTTAGGCTATCCAAGGTTGGTGGTAACAGCTTCCATGTCAAAGCTACCCAACTATGGAACTCCCTACCACACTGTATTAGGGAAGATCAACCGTATCCAAAGTTCAGACTTAGCTACATTAACTGGCTTAAGTTGAACGACAGCTAACTGATTAATCTTACACGCCCTCCAGCCGGTACCTCAGTCTGGCACTACCCCTGTATATTTTTGTATATTTGCTAATATTTGAACATGTTATATCTTTTGTACCTTGCTATGTCTATACCTTGTACTATAATGTAATTACTGTTCCTATATTCCTTGCATAGCCATGTAACCGGTTTATTAAGCCTCACATTATCTGTACTGTTTGCGCCCTGATACCCCTAGAACTGGTGCGCACCATATAAATGAACTAAACTAAAGTAAACTAAACTAAACCAGTAAGGCATTAATAGAGGAGCAAAGATGTCCGATTTTGGCATGTCACTAGGAAATAGGGGCTGAAAGAGATGAGGTAGGAAGGACCCCTGTCATCAGGGACTTTAACCCCTTCAGTACCGTGGACTCTGCCAGCTTCACGTCCACTGGCTCATATGAACCAAGGGCCACAGGGATGGTAGACTTCAGCAGAATGGGAAACATGGGACTGACAGATCAGCGCCTACCAGAAATGGATGGGCGGGCGTCTCTGTACAGATTCCCAAGTGTTAGGGCTAGCCTCTCTGATCAGGAAGACTCCAGTGAGGGGAGAATAAGGGAATTGGATCCTCAAAAATACTGCCTACAAAAGGATCAGTCTGTAAAATGTGGTGGGGAACTCCATGAAACTAGGCCCACAAAGAGTATCTTAAAAACCTCTTCCCAGATAGGGCAGTGGGGGGGGTGGTACTCAGCCAATTCTGGGAGCAAGGGAGAGTCTGAAGACTCTTCTGAGCACCACAGGTTTCAAGAAACTAGGCCCCCACATTCTGCAAGCCATTCCCAAGCTCGCAGAATCAGGGAGAGACTAGAGGATCAGATAGCCACCTCCTGTAGCAGTGCCTCTGAGTCAGAGGATGAGTGGACATGGGTGACTAAGACTAAAATGGCCAACAAAATTGAGAGGGCCCTACTGAAAGATCCCCTGAAACAGATCAAGGCCATTAGGAGTGAAATAACTCCCTATCATAAAAATGCCAAGTATTCAGTTTGGGAGCACCTTGAGTTATACGAGCAAATGATGGATACTTTCCATTTGAAAGGTAGCCAGAGTTCCATTCAAAATGTCAAATGGACAATTTTCCCCTGAATACTCCAGCTTCCTTCCGAGGCTGGAGGATCAGAACCACTCAAGATGGTCATCTATAGGGCGGCCATCTTAAAACATTTTTCTGTACATAGGAACCCTCAAGAGGCCCGCAAGGCGGCCTACAACCTGCAATGTGGGGAAGACCAGGCCCCACAAGAATTTGTGCAAGAATTAAAACAAGCCTGTGCGCAGACCACCAGGAGGGTGCGCACAGCCAGTAGGGAGTTCATTAATACCTTCTTTCATGCACTCCCTAAAAACATCATGACCCAGCTGGTGAGGGACTTTCACGAGAAGAGATCACGAGACTGGGTCATTGAACAAGCAACTCCTATTTATGAAGAGAATACAAATACAAATAAAACCCCCAAACCAGCTAATACCCCTGCTGCTGCTAAGGTGGCGGAGGTGAAGGTTGCCCCCATTTTAGATCTGGAGATTGGGGGGCCTACAAATATTCCTATGCAAAATCCTCCTAACCAAAGGCCCAGAAGGCCCTCGGGCCAATCCCAGACATGTAGCCAGGGAGGTAACCCCACAAATGGGACCCCTAACTCCCTGGATTATATGAGCCCCGGTTAAAAGGGCAACTGACCCATCCTGGGCTATGTGTGGACTCCCCCAGCCCAAGGGGGGGATCCAACCAGGTAGCTGCCAACCCAGGAAACTTCCCTCCTAACTTTCCCCAGGAGGGCAGTTATCCCCTAAATGCCGGGTTGAGCTTCTTTTCCCGGTACCCACCAAACTTCAACCCCCCCCAAAACAACCCTCCTTTCTTTCCATACTTTCCTGAGCCCAGACAACCCGATCCGGGAGAAGGGAGGCCAAGGGTGGAGGGTTACCAAAACTATCCCAACAAAGGGAATTATCGGGGAAGGGACAGATACCCTTCTCGTGATCCACCTAGGATGGACCAGAGACCCCCACATCAGCCAGAGCCGGTGTCCCAACTGGAGCGCCAGGTCCAGAACTTGTCACAGGATCTGGGCCTCATGTTGAGGGCTCAGCAGAACCCTGAGATAAACATGACCGCCCAGAACCCCTCAAATCAAGGGTCTGGTGCTCCATAGCAATGATGGGGAGAGAACCCTGACAACCCACTGGTTCCAAGGGAGGAGGCACCACAGAGGGATGGGGGGTGTAAAGCCTTAGAGGAAGTTTCCTTCCCCACTTGTGAAAATCCCCTGGAAACCCAGGAACCAGAAGTCTGCAACCTAAGAAACAGAGGGCGGGTAGGAGAAATAAAGGGCCTAAAAATACCCATTTTGTGGAGGAGGTTAGAGTCTTCCAATTTGAAGGAGAGGGATCTTCAAAGGACTCTGGGAAAATGATCTTCCCCTTCAGGAATGGGGGAACTACTCCCAAAGAAAAATGGGACCCGAGAGATCCTAATCAAGACTGGGTAAATGTGGGGACTCAGTTAAAACCGGCCATCATTGAACCCCAGAGTGACCAGCCAGAAAATCACCTTGCCAAACCAATTATGGTGACTACCTCTAAAAAGGGGGGAGCAGCCCAGAATCAGAACCAGGGCAGCCCAAAACTTCCCCAATATCCAACTGTCACCTTTTTCTTACAGATTCCCAAGCTCCCAAAAAGAATCCTGCCCAAACTACCCCTCTGTCAGAAACAAGAGTAAAGAAATTAACCCACCAATTTGTCCAAAATGCACATTATCTTTGCCCACTTGAGGAGAAGGAGGGAAGATGTCATGCCCTGGTCCAAATACAGGGGCAATGTAAATTTTTGCCACTGTTGGACACTGGATCCCAAGCCACCCTTCTGTCAAAAAGGGCCTTTGATCAGCTGAATTCAGGAGGGGGGAGAGATACCAGATCTCTCTCACCCCTCTTCCTGGACAACTTCAGAACTTCGATGGGAATTAAATTCCTGTGGAGTTTACTGCGGATTTAGACATTAAAATTCGGCGACACAAGGTGAGACACCCGGTCATAGTTGTGACTCCAGAGGGCACACCATGTTTACTGGGGAATTGTTAAATGGTAATTGTATAGTGCCTCCTTTATATTTATATTGGCCTAAGCCTAGTCACGCTACATGGAAAACCGCGTTGCAAAGTTCCGATTTTTGGGTTGACTTTGCTGCCATTTTAAAGTTCATCCGCCATTTTGATTTCTACTTATGTTTTCTTCGCTCTAAATGGTGACTATGTTTTCAACTTGCAACCAAGCTTCCCGACCTTTGAGTTCTGTTAATATTTAGACAGTCCCAGAGCCGACTGTTTAGACTAGGCAATAAGACCTTGCACTGCATATGAACTGTGGTTTAAGTGTTGTCTATGCTCACAAGATTCATCCTTGTATACACATTGGGACAATGTAGAACAAACCTTGAGCGTAGACATAGGCCAAATAGAATTGTAAAGAAATATTGTGTGAAGCTTACCACAGGATTTGAGAACATACATCACCATTGTGCCTCGATGGAAATACAAACCTATGTAATCCTTTGCATAATATTGTATAATCCGTATGTGAGCTAGGCACGAACTCTAGGCCACAAATTATTAACGTGAATAGAGGCTGGACAATATTATTCAAAATTGTATAAAAGCACAAATGTTTAGACGTCCAGCACTCTCTCACCTCTCTCTGGTGGGCTTGTACACATTGCAGGGTGTTGGGAGCCAGATAGCTATCTGTGTTGCTTTGTAAACTGTACAGTAATAAACAATCTGTGAATCTTTTAAGCCCGTGATTGGTGTATTTCCTTTGTGGTACTCAGCCTCGATATTTCCTTGTTCTTTCAGATGGCGCCCAAATAGGAACCCCCAAGATTGATGCGATCTCATTGAAGAGTTGACGCAGCTATCGGACCGGGATCAGACGGTGAGAAAGGGGGCCCCTTCTTGGATGAGACGCAACACCTCAACAGTACTGCATGACCCAATCCCTGTACGGTGAGCTTGCGGTCTGAGACGGCATCTTGAGGAGGGTCCATATCGAGGTGGGCAATTTTGCCAAAATCACCAACCACGAGGGTCCTTTGTTGTCCTTTGTAATCCAATCGGATCTCCCTTAATCCTTTGAATCAGATGAGTCATGCCCTGATTCCTAAGTATCCTGGTATTTGGTTGTAGTATTGTTCTCGCGAGCGCAATCGGTGTCAGGTAACACCAGTGATCTGATATGCCTGGGAAATTGTCTGCCTGTTTCAAGGCATTATTCCGCAGAGACAGACAATCTTTGGAATTTGGCCATCCGGCTCCACAGGAGGGGTTGCCGGTATGTACTATGTACTGTAAGTACGGCATTGGTATTATAGTATTCAATGATATTTGGCACATACAAACTAGACATGCTTCTGAACTTCAGTGGCCAATCAATGGTAGCTTTGAGATTTCCCGTATAGAGTATTTAGAGTCCATATTGTTAAAGAAAAAAGCTAGACCTGCAGCATTCGATGTAATACAAAATTGGAAAAAGGAAGCTATGCAGCAACTTAAGAGTAAAGAGAAGCATGCACGTCAGCATATGTCAAACTCTTAAAAAGGCATCATTGTACGATCAACAAAAACAGTCAGAGTCTGTTAGAAACATGGATATGGCTTTTCAACTTGGTATACAGAAAATATATCCGTCTAAAGATTTTCATGTATCAGATGAACTAATTCGATAAACTCTTAAATGAACGTAGGCCTGCTGCCACTGCACCACCTCCTTATGTACCTATTCCTGCTATCTTACCTCTTTCTGCTGTTGTTCCTCCTCCCTGCTCTCCCTGTTGCTCCTCCGCCGCCAGTTATTGCTCAGTTTCCTGTTGTTGTTCCTCCATCTGTACCTTCACCTTTACCAACTGTTACGGTTCCAATAGATTTCGTCTTTGGCGCCAGTGATAGTGGCTCCACTGCCTGTTTTACAGGATTTATCTACACTTTCTTTTCCAAGCGGTTCTGCTCCGCTTATAGCTGATAGAGGAGCGAGTGTAGAATCAAAAATTGTGACTCAAAATACAGTTTCCATAAAGAGAAAGAGAGATTTGAATGCATGGGCTAGACAATTTATAGAGAAAGGTGAACGATATGCTGTTTTAGCGACACTCTCTAATCTAGAAAGTATTCCCGAGCAGAATGTCTTTATTGAAGGGATGGGAATACATTTGACTGTAATGTGGAATAGACTGAAGGACACAGATGTCCCACAAGGGATGAGGGATTTGAATGTTTTATCTTTTTCAAGAGATACTGCGGAGAAAATATATGAGCACATCAAGAAGGTTTTTGAGTTTAGAAGGGAGTTAGAAAGTTTTGCAGAATGATGAAATAGTGGTGATAGTTTGGATGCTTTTTATGTACAGAAAAGGTTCCTTCCTCTTTGTAAATTGATGAGTGAAGAAACGCCAATTTACACAAGAGATGCACTTAGATGGATTTCAAACATTTCGATATCTCCCGTAGAAGTATATGCCACTCGAAGCAGACCTATCCAGCCTCCTATCCAACAGCATAAAAGACACCACCCAAATATTATTGCTAGGCGACTTGAATCTAGGATTAAACGACCCTAACGACAAACCAGCACAAGCCATAGCTAACATGCTAGATGAATACGGCCTAATCCAAAGAGTGTTCACCCCCACTCATAATAAAGGTAGGACCTTGGACTGGAAAGCCACTCTGAACTGCGACACCGTCATCACCAAAACCACTCCCCAACACTGGACAGACCATCACCTCATTGACTTCACCTTATTTCTCAATAAAGAAGTCAACAAAGAAAAAATCATGGCACCACCACTGCCTACTAGAGCAAAAAAAACATAACACCTGACAACCTCCTACCACTACTACTACCAACCCTCAATGCTCTTCCCGATAACCTAAATCCAGAGTGTCTAGTAGAAAACTATAACAATGCCATAAAGAAAGGAATAGACATCATTGCCCCTCTTAAACTGCAAAAGAGCAAACAGCAAGCCCACCTAAACACCTGGTTCGCCCCACATCTGAAAGAACTTAGATTGCACAAAAGAAAACTCGAAAGCCAATGGCGTAATTCCCCTACAGAAGAGAACAAATTACAACTTAAACTTTGTGCAAACAACTATAAAAAAGAAATTCTTCTCACTAAAAAGAAACTATTCAATGAAAGAATCAAAAAATCTAGTTCCAACACTGGATAACTATTTGCCATACTAAGGGAACTAGAATCCCCATACCCACACCAGACAATATAATTAAGGACAAAGTATGGTGCACCAGCGTCCAAAACGCTCCAATTAACAAAATCAAAACTCTTCAAACTAAAATCGCACTGAAAAAAGACTCCCTCACCACCAATGAAGCATCTCCCAGCAACCAGGTCAAAATAACCAACCCTCCAGGCCAGAATCTCTTCAGATTCACCAAAATATCTATCCCAGAAACAGAAAAAGTTATAGCCTCACTTAAACCATCTAACTGCAAAGGCGACAACTGCCCTCCCCGGATAATCAAGGATGCTGCTAGGGACCTAGCCCCCTTTATAACCAAACTGATCAACGCATCCTTATCCTCCAACACCATACCAAGTAACCTCAAAGAATCTTGGGTCCTGCCTCTCCTCAAGAAGCAAACCCTAGACCCTGCTATTCCCACCAACTACAGGCCCATCACCACGGTGCTGTTCCTGTTAAAGATAATAGACAGAGTAGCATACCTGCAAATTCAGCAATATCGTGAAACTCACAAACTACTAAGCACCCGCCAATCGGGCTTCAGACCACAGCACGGTACCGAGACAGCCTTAATCGATCTCAAAACCCAGATCAATGAGATTAACGACAAAGGGCAACTTCGCTGCAGATACGGCCTTGGTAAACAAAATATATCTCATCATTCAGGCATGGATGGCCACACACGGCCTATGCCTGAATGATGAGAAAACCGAAATCCTGCTCCTCGGATCCAATAACAATCTTAAAAAACTCAATTCCAACTATAAGGCCTTCAACATTGATGGCAACACCATCACAGTGGCCAAAACAGTGAAAACGCTAGGCTTTCACCTTGATGCGTCCATGTCACTAAAAAAACAAGTCAACTCACTAGCATCCTCCACCACCTACACATGCAAGCTAATCAGGGCAAGTAGAGCCTTCCTCACCCAAGCTAGCTGCATCATCATAGCCAACGCCCTAATATTATCCAGACTGGACTATTGCAACGCCATGTACCTAGGAGCCAACACATAACCAACAAACTACAGACACTACAAAACAACGCTCTCAGAACAGCACTCAACCTACCCTCTAAGAAACACATATCCAACAAAAGGAGAGAACACAAATGGCTCAAAATCTCCGACCGCATCTCTCTCAAAACGGCATCACTCACTTACAAATGCTTAAACAACGCAGCCCCCCATCTCGCATCCAGAATAAAGAAAAAAACCTCCACCCGTGCCACCAGATCGATCAACTCCTATTACAGGTACCCAATTTCAGACTAAAGAAAACCGGCGGCAGTGCTTCCCTGTCTTGGCAGCCCAATACTGGAACGCCCTCCCACTCAACATTAGGACAGACCAAGCCTACTATAGCTTCAGGTGAAACACCCACACCTGGTTGCGGGCCAATGATCACGACTAACCCTGCCATCTCATCTGCCCATGCTGCTGTTCTAACCTGACTGCCATGCACAGCTTTAAATATGTAAATATGTAAGTGCATTATGTAAGTGCAACCCCTATGTACAGCACTAAATATGCAAATATGTAAGCATCCGTTTAACTATATGTATATATGTACAAACCACGCAATGTAATGCTATGCCTCGTTTTTCTTTTCTGTTCTTCGCATGCGTGCCTTATCATGTAACTAAGTTTTTAAGTAATCCTATCTTCCTGCCCTCTGTTGCGCCCTGTTACCTCTGGGTTTTGCGCACCATACTAAATAAATAAACAAACAAACAAACAAACAAACACGTATAGTCAGTATACTCCAGAAATGCAGAGGAAAGTGATACAGGTAATGGTAGAATACCTGCAGGATGAATGTATAAAGAGAATTTTTATTATTATTATTGAATATCTACAAGAGAGCTATTGCGTCTGACACTGCTTCCACCACTTTAGTGCTCGATTTAGCTTTGTTGCTTAGTAAGCGGTCAGAGTTGCCTACTTCTCAGTTGCCTATGAGAGAGGTTCCTCCGACATTTGTTTCCAAAGTCGAGGTTCCGGCTAATGCTGCAACGGGTGCAGCAGCCTATGCTATTGATGCACATTATGTATCACAGTTTGTTCACATTTCGTTCTCAAGATAAGAAGTGGACACTATTAGACAGTTGATTCCAGACATTAGGAAAAATCAGACAGGGTTTTACAAAGAAATAGAATCTGTCTTGCAGTCGTCAATTTTTACTCTGAGTGATATAGACTTGTGTCCCGTGCTCCTACCTGCTGATTTATGGAAACAGATTAGGACTGTCGATGATGCAGCAGGGTTAGGTGACACATGGGATAGCTTAGTTAGGCAAGATAGAGAAAGGAAGGCTGGTGAAAGACCACCACAGGTGATACTAACTTTGCCAGATAGAATAGTAGCAACATTGAAGACTTTAATTCCTGAGAGAAGGATTGTTTGGGACAAACTCACTGCTTGTACCCAAGGAAAATATGAAGGTGCTACCGAATTCTTTAATCGGTTTGAACAAGTATTCTCAAATTTTAGCGGACAGGATTTAATCACTGAGTCAGGAAAAAGATTATGTGTGGACAAATTTGTGTGTGGATTGTTGCCTGATATCCAGTCACAAATTATGACTTCCGAGAGCACTTGGCAAGCTAAGTCTCAGTCTGAAGTATTGCATATGGCTCAGTATTATGAGAATAGGGTCAATAATGAGAAAGAAAGGATTGAAAAGAAAAAAGGAGATCTGAAAACTAAGGTATTGTTGCAACAGATAGATAGAGGGCCTAGAGGTGGTAGTACACAGTTTCGAGGACAGTTTGGTCCACAAAGTAATGTGCCGTTGGGTCCTGTACACGTGAACCAATGTGTTTATTGCAGACAAGAGGGTCATTGGCAAACGCAATGCCTGATCCTCAAGCAAAGGTTGAATAACACATATGGTGTCATGGGTAGACAATCCAGAGGGCGCCCTGGGGTACGGGCGTCCTGGTAGACGCCAGTCTTCTCAAAATTCTCAGTCTTTTTGCAAGATAATTAGCAACCTATTGTAGATAGCAGAAATATCTTTGATAATCCTTCAACTACCTATCTTAATGAAGGTCTTGTCTTTGACTATATAATGTTCCGTTAGGACAGCCTGAAGCAGGGTCTGGAACCAACACCTATTCCCGTTAATCAGAAAGGTCCCTACGTTGAGATGATGGTGGGGAATAGGAAGCATCTATGTTTGATAGACACAGGAGCACAGAAGTGTTCCATTGACCATTCATGGGTTCCAGGCATTCCACTGTCAGGGCAGACTAATGTTTCTGTGGGGTTTTCTGGTACGCCAGTGGTTAGTCCTGTTTCTTTGCCAGTACGGATTTCACTGGGTCCATTCACGGATCACTCTCCATTTCTTTCTTCAACGAACTGTGGAGAACATTTGTTGTGGTTGAATCTGTTGAAAGAATTAAATGTGGTAATTCATTGTTCATCGGATGGAGTGCGTTTGAGGATTTCACCACAGCAATTTTCTACCTCAAAGTTTTTGACTAGACATTTGCTGCTGGAATTTAATGATGTTCCGGAGTGTTTACGGGCGATTGATGACAATGATGTTGGTGTTTTGCAGATTGAACCTGTTAAAATCGTTTTGAAACAAGGAATAAAGTTGCCATGAATTCCACAGTATAAGATTTCGGTTGATGGTGAGCAAGCTTTGAAGAGAATAGTCTCTGATTTTGTACACCATGGGGTAATTGAAGAAATTGCAAGAAGTTTGTGCAATAGTCTGATTTTACCAGTGTATAAGAAAGGGGATAATGCAATTCCTTTCCGTTTCATTATCGATTTGCACGCTATCAATAAGATCGTTGCTCCACAATTTCCAATTGTGCCTGATGTAACAACGATACTAACGATGATTCCTGTTTCTGCTACCCATTTCGTGTTGTGGATCTTAAGAATGGCTTCTTTAGCATTCCCATACACGTGGATAGTAGATATTTGTTTGTGTTCATCCTAGGGGGATGCTTGTTTACATTCAACAGTGCACCACAAGGGTACACAGAGAGTCTGAGCATTTATAGTAGGGCCTTGAAAGAGCAGCTCGATACACTTGAGTTGCCTTCTACTTGTACATTGCTGCAATATGTTGAAGATCTTCTTTTAGCTGCAGACTCAGAAAGTGCTTGCAGGGAAGGCTCTGTGTCATTGCTTATTCATCTAGCAAAACATGGACATAAAGCTTCACTGAAAAAGTTTCAGTATTGTCGACACGTGTATTTAGGCTATCTCCTGTCAAAGGAGGGAAGAAGATTGACACCTGAACGAATTAAAATCATTTCTAGCATGTCTGTCCCAAATACACAAAAGGAAGTCAGAGCCTTGATAGGAATAGCTTCTTACTGTAGGCAGTGGATCCCTAATTTTTCCGCTAGTGATTAAACCAATGTTGGCATTGACAAAGAAGGGCATTTCTTTGCCGCTACCGTGGAATTTGGAACACCAGAAAGCTTTTGATCTGCTCAAGACTGCACTGTGTTCAGCACCAGTTTTGGGCACACCAAATTATGAAAAGGCCTTCAAGTTGTATGTGCATGAACCTGATGGATGTGCTTTGGCTGTGTTAACACAGGAGCATGGGGGAAGAATAGGCCGTGCGGTTACTTTTCCTCCACCCTTGATCCTGTTGCATGCACTTTGCCGAGATGTTTGAGAGCTGTTGCTGCTGCTGCTGCGTCTGTAAAGCAGAGTGAAGGTATGGTCCTAGGCCATGCTTTAACCTTGTTGGTACCTCACACTGTAGACGTTCTATTAAATAGAACGCAAACACAACACCTTACTTCCGCACGATTCACAAGATATGAATTGATCTTTGTTTGCACCGCATATTCAAATTAAAAGGTGTTGCATACTGAATCTGGTTGAACTGTTACCTCTTCCGCAAGATATTGCTTGCAGTGACGAAATGTCACACGACTGCCTTTATACTACATAACAAGAAACTAAAGGCAGAATTGATTTGAAAGATACAGCTTTGAACGATCCACAAGGGGAGCTGTTTTGCGATGGATCCTGCTTCAAACTTCCAGATGGTACATCCACTGCTGCTTATGCCATCACCACATTAAGGATGATTGTGGAAACCAAGAGAATTTCGCATAACTCCACGCAGGGCGCAGAGATTATTGCATTGACTCGAGCTTGTGAACTTTCCGAAGGGCTTAGAGTGAATATATTTATTGACAGCCAGTATACTTTTGGGGTGATTCACAACCTCGGTAGACTATGGGCAGAACGAGGTTTCTTGACCTCACATGGAACAAAGATCCAATATGGCACTTTGATAGTTCAGCTACTCTCAGCGCTTGCGCTTCCCACTCAACTAGCAATTATAAAGTGCTTGGGCACATCAAAAAGTAGTAGATGATGTAGGAAAAGGGACCGCTTTTGCTGACAGGATAGCTAACCAGACTGCTACTGATCTATACTCAGATATATATGCTACGAAGGAAGCCACAAAAACTTTTTTTATAGATGAAGGGATTGACTCGATAAAGAATATTCAAGCAGATGCCACTCTAGAAGAAATCAAACAATAGGCTGGGGGTAGATAATTCAAAAGGAAGATGGATGTTACCCAATGCATATGTCACCGCTATGATCACAATGGCTCATTGTCCCACTCATATATGTGCTAGCAAGATCTGCAAAATGTTAGAATGTCTGGGAAAATGTTAACATCTCAAAAACTGCTGAGCGTTTTGTCCAGAATAATATGGTTTGCCTACAGCATAATGTGGGGAAGGGTACGTCGACACTGAGGGGTAATTTTGGTCCACCCTCTGTGCCTTTTCAAGTAATTCATTTCGACTTCATCGAGATGGAGCGCTGTAATGATTTCAAGTAGGTCCTGGTAATCATGTGTGCTTTCAGCAAATGGGTTGAAGCCTTCCCTGTGAAAGATGCCACAGCAATGACAACGGCAAAAACCTTGCTTAAGGAATATTTTCCTAGGTTTGGTTTGCCGAGGGTCATCTGGTCGGATAAGGGTACACATTTTATTGCTGCTGTTATTCTGCAAGTATGCGTTGGATTACAGATCGATAAACGGGTCCATTCGGCTAGACACGCTCAAAGTGCTGGACTCGTAGAATGCCACAATGGTATCTTAAAGAATAAGATTACTAAGGTTTGTGCCAGCAGTAATCTAAAATGGCTGGATGCCTTATCAATGGCACTACTAACTATGCGAACAACCCCACAGACTAGGACTGGGCTCTTCCCGTTTGAAATTGTTATGGGGAGGCCAGCTAACATTTGGAACCTCCCCAAACCTAGATATCTAAAGGATGTAGAAGATTTACTTCTCTCTGAATACTGTGACCGGTTAACTCAAAATTTGTATTTGATTTATCAACAGGTGCGAGAAGCCCTCCCAGTGAAATACGAAGGGCCAGGTCACAGAATTCAACCCGGCGACTGGGTGCGCACAAATCATTTAAGACAGCATCCAGCCTCGCACCGTGCTGGAGAGGGTCTTTTCAAATCCTATTGGCCACACAGACTGCCGTGCGAGTAGCTGGGAAACAACATTGGATACATGTTACGCATGTCAAGAGGATACCTTTCCCTTTGCCAAACGACGGAGAAAATAAGAAGAAAACGACTTGCTCTGTTTCTGATGATCAATCATGATCAATCAGTCTTGAGCAGCATCAAGGGTGTTTCGGAGACACTTCCTGAGCACACAGGGCCTGGGTAGACTGCTGCTTTGTCTCTGAACTCTTCTTCAGATCCTTCTGCACCCTTGCACGATTCTGTTGCTGTTTCACCACTTCCATCAGGAAGCAACGACACACTGTTTGCAGATCACACAGTCCCTGGAGCCTCGAGGTACAATTTGCATCCACGGCACTAGACTTACTGCACAGCATGACTGTGCCCACAGGAAGAAGATTGTTGAGCTTGTCCTTTGCCACTTTTGCGCTGAAGCATAAGCAAGTGGCTGGGGAATGGGAAAAACTGTCTTCAATCAAGAACCACGTGATCAGGAGAGCACCAGCAAACGGACTACAATGTTTTTCACAGGAACTTTTTGGTTTCTTTGGTAAAGAGCTTTGAGGAACAATGCCTGTCATTATTTCTACTCGTACGGAGCAACCAATTGATCATGTGGCTAACAAAGACATTGGGCAGTCAAATACATGTTCCTTGAGGACATATTGTTTTCTTGTAATTATGTTAAACACTCTTACAGTAGTGATTGCTCTTGGGTTTTGGTAAATCGAAGGAGTGCATCCACTTGAAACATTTTTGCCTACTGAGAATGTTCCCACTATGTCTACACCTTTTGTGCACCTGCACACTCTATCTCCTAAGGACTACTAACACAGAGAGAGCTATCACAACAACACACTTCTGGTAATAATGAATGCAACTCATGCGATTCTGAATAGAACAAATTGTTGGATCTGTTCACATTTGCCACAGCATGGGGAAGAAGGGTGGGCTGGTATATTCATCGTTTGCCTTTAACTACTGCATGTTATGCCTCTCTAAGGGCACTATTCTTTGCTCGCTGGAATGATAGCATCTCAGGGAACTTTGACAGGACTAATTTAAATGAGTTTGAAAGGAGAGAACTGGCACCGCTGGGATGCTCACTTTTTGCAAATAGGAGCAAGCTTAATGTTGCTTCTATTAGGTCTTCCGATAGACTATCTAGACCTTTCCAATCATTGATCTCTTTCCAGATATCTTCCATAGGCAATCGGGATGCCACGCTAACTTCCTACACTATCAATCATAGCCCCAACTCTGTCTCCTTCTGTATACAAAGGAATGGTTCTGAATCAATGGGTACTTTTGAGGGTTATGATATGATATGATATGGCATTTGTAACGCGCCTATACACAAGTTGTACCAATGTTGCAAACTTGACCAGTGAGGACAGACCTTTGTATGTAGGTCATCCTGTTTATTTCATTTGCGGTAATGAAGCTTATCCGTGGCTACCTAGGGACTAGCGGGGTACTTGTTATTTGGGTATCTTGCTACCAGGGGTATATGTAGCTAGTACCACTGAAATCTCTAGGGCTCGTCCAAGGTGGGACGAGAACGGTGATACTCCTTCACAAGTCATGGGTGATGTAGCAAAATCCTTTGTACCATTTTGGGGACAGTTCATGAATTCCGAGGATATTAGGAGACGGGCAGGAATACTGGAAAGAACCATCAACCGGACCACTGAAATACTCTACAACATGATTCTAGAACAGAAAGCAATTAGATTAGTGGCTCTACAGAACTGGATGGTGTTAGATGTCATCCTGGCTGAGCGTGGTGGAGTATGTAAATTGGTGGGATCCGCTTGTTGTGTTTTCGTACCTGACTCCTCCCCAACCATATTCAAGGCAATACAAAATCTCCACATCCTAAGCTCAGAAGTGCATGTCCCTGAGGGAAACTGGGATCTTAGTACTTGGATATGGGACTTCTTACGGTCTTGGGGATGGAAGCTTCTCTCTGTCTTAATGGTAATCTTTGGTATTTTATTGTTCTGTTGTTGCATACAGTGTCTTCCTGCCATATGTTCGATGTTAGGGGGATGTTGTGCGCAAACTGTAGGAACATTAGGACTGAAAATGCACACACCTGAGAAGATGACTAATGAATTTGTGATGAAGGATATTACTGTCAAAGATCTAATGGCAATTGATATATCTGATGAATGTGATTCAGGATGTATGGACATTGAGACATGGAGTTATGAGTAAAGCGACTATTTTTAGTAAAGCTCTTGGTTTAGGCCAAAAGGAGGGTTTGTTAAACGGTAATTGCATAGTGCCTCCTTTATATTTATATTGGCCTAAACCTAGTCACGCTACCTGGAAAACCGTATTGCAAAGTTCTGATTTTTGGGTAGACTTAGCCGCCATGTTAAGATTCATCTGCCATTTTGATTTCTACTTGTGTGTTCTTCATTCTAAAATGGTGGACTATGTTTTCAACTTGCAACCAAGCTTCCCGACCTTTGGGTAATTTTAATGTTTAGACTGTCAGAGAGCCGACTGTTTAGACTAGGAAATTAGACCTTGCACTGCATATGAACTGTTGATTAAGTGTTGTCTACGCTCACAAGACTCATCCTTGTATATACAGTGGCACAATGTAGAACAACCTCGAGCGTAGCCATAGGCAGAATAAAATAGTAAAGAGATATTGTGTTAAGTTTACCACGGGATTTGAGAACATACATCACCATTGATCCTCCATGGAAATGCAAACCTATGTAATCCTTTGCATAATATTGTATAATCTGTATATGAACTAGGCACAAACTCTAGACCACAAATTATTAACGTGAAGAGAGGCTTGACAATATTACTCAAAATTATATAAAAGCACGAATGTTTAGATGTCCAGCACTCTCTCACCTCTCTCTGTCGTGCTGGTACACATTGCAGGGTGTTGGGAGCCAGATAGCTATCTAAACTGTACAGTGATAAAAGATCTGTGAATCTTTTTCATCTGTGATTGGTGTATTTCCTTTGTGGTACTCAGCCTTGATATTTCCTTGTTCTTTCAGAATGACATCCTGCTTAGATTGTCCCCCCTAATAGATTGTGTAAACAAGGTCCTCTGGACCCAGACTAACCGACCAATAAAACTAAAACATAACGTCGCATTCTTGGTGAGGAACTGTTTGTGATGACACCTGCTGCAGTACCTACGCGCCCCGTTAAATTAAAAGGATTTGTCCATGAGAGTTGAGGTGATGTTAAAGATCTTGCGTCGCACCAGGTTTAGCTACTACGGAGACTTAGAGTCCCTCCACTCCGTTTGTGACAATATATAATGGTTGTGTTGAGCTATCCCTTGATAGTGCGCCGAAAAATAATGGAATGGCAAGTAGTGATGATTAATCAATTCCTGTTTATTTTTGTGATGTTAGAGCCTTTGTGGATGACACGTGTTTCGGCAGAGCTGCCTTTATCGAATCCAGGCTATATAGATAGCTTAAGTCACTGCATAATGCATAAAGGTGCTGAAGTTCACAGGGATGAATCCCTCCTGATACAAAGAAGTCCTCCGTATGTAAACACAGGACACTTGTACATACAGAGGACTTCTTTGTATCAGGAGGGATTCATCCCTGTGAACTTCAGCACCTTTATGCATTATGCAGTGACTTAAGCTATCTATATAGCCTGGATTCGATAAAGGCAGCTCTGCCGAAACACGTGTCATCCACAAAGGCTCTAACATCACAAAAATAAACAGGAATTGATTAATCATCACTACTTGCCATTCCATTATTTTTCGGCGCACTATCAAGGGATAGCTCAACACAACCATTATATATTGTCTAAAACATAACGTCCACCATGTTAGTCTACATGGCACATGTCACATGGTTGAACAAAAACCTGACCAAATTGAATTCCATTTTCAAAACAACCAAAACCCTGAAGTGACAGTAATTGCACTAGGACAACAAACTGGTGATGCGAAGTCCTCTCTATTTTTGAAAATCAACCTTCCTTCCAGTCTTAAGTGGCATTCCACACTGGAAGGAAATACTCTGAAATTCTATACCAATCCACAATCAGAATATCCCACTTCTATATTCCAAAATGATGAGAAACCAGCTTAAAGCTTGGCTGATATTCAGAAAATTGGAGAACAGTTGTTCATCCCTATTCAGTTAAATGGGGGGAAGGACTCTGCTCTCGCCCGAGTGTGCATGAACAACGGTAAGAACTTCATCAGCAAGCCCATGTCCCGAAAACTCCCAAAAGATCCAGCCATTCCCACATTTAAATTGATAGACAAATGGGAAATGGACCTGAAAACACCCAATTCCAAACATTTCTTGCCTAGCAGGTGTGTGCTCAAAATTTCCATAGGCAACAAGAGCATAGTCCATAATTGTTGAGTCATCCGAGATGTCCCTTCCACATTTTATTTAGGCAGTGACATTCTCAATCCCTTTGCCATTAGTTTGGACCTAATAAACTTCAAAGCCTTGTCCCGATTAGCGGGTAATCCCATGGACATTGATGATCCAGAGAAAGCATTTCAGTCAGCTCAACTGCTGCCATATGCAATTGAAGTTCAGATTGGAGAAGAAGTCACCATACCAGAACAAACCTGACAATTCCCACTTGAAGTAAAAATGAAAGAGGACTGAAACTGCGAAATCCTGATGCATATGTTCACCTCAATGCCCATTTCCAACAGCAAGGGTTAGGTTAAACCAAACACCACTAGTCAATACAGAACATGACACCATTCCAATAGTGGTAGTTCAAAGCGATCTTAGGAGTATCACTCTGGGCACAGGCACCATTATTGGAATGGCGGTTGATGACCGAAGTTTTTCTATAGATTTAGGTAATTAACTGATAGGACCACTCCCCAATGACTGTCTTGACAGCGATATCGACAATGACACAACACCAGACAGGATCTTCACCTGGCAAAGGTGGAATTTCCTCATTTACTCTTCCTTCCCTTATGGGGAATAAGGAAGAGTACAGGAGGGATGAGGTGATCTTTCAAGTCCACCAGGACTACCTTCCCCACCTGAAGCCATCAGTCCAAGTCAGTACTTTAACCAGGGACTTCTCCACCCAACTAGAGGAGGCCGCTGAGATAGCCAAAGCAGAAGTCTTTATGGGCTTCAGGCAGATGGTTGAAGAGAGAGTCAACTTAGCTGAGGCCTGTGAGACTCTGGAGCAAAAGCAAACATTGAAACAATTTTACTTAGATGTTCAGGATCTCTTTGCGGTGGACTCATATGACTGTGGTTGCACCGAAATCCATACAACAACAATTCCCACGGACCCTGGTATGACTCCATTGTTTGTGAAGCAATTCTGCTTGTCTCTCGCATCCATGGAGTCCCTTACAGAAACAATTAAGAATCTTGAGTCCCGTGTGATATTTTGTCCAGTCCTCACCACCTTCAATAATCCAGTGCTGGGGATTTTGAAACCAAACGGCTAGTGGAGACTCGGTGCTAACATGAGGGATCTAAACAAATGGGTCCAAACTTCCCGATGGCCTCTTCCCTACATTGACCAAGGGCTGGGCCAGATCCAGGGGTCAAAGATATACACTGCCATTGACCCGACCAATGAGTCCTGGACAGTACTAGTCAGTAGGGAGGACCAATACAAGCTGGTCTTTACCTTCGGGGGGCAGCAATACACTTGGACCCAGACTCCTTTCGGATACTTCAACTCCAGCAATTAATTTAATATCTTCTTGCATAAGGTCAGGGGTAACCAGGCCTATGTAGATGATGTCCTAATCAAAAGCTCAACTGTGGAGGAACACATAGCGGAGATTGTTATGTTCCAACACAGTTGAAGGCTGCCGGAGCAAAACTACCTTTCCAAAAGGCACAGTGGTGCAGGAACTGTGTCAACTTCTTGGGGCATGAGATAACTCCTGAGGGTCTCTGTCCCCAAAAAAAGAAAGTAGAAGCACTCCAGAAAGTAAAAGATCCCACACCTTTGTGTGAGATAAGGAGCCTCCTTGGACTGACTAATTACAGCAGAAAGTTTATTGAGGATTATGCAGAGATCACAAGACCCCTGAGCCATCTGTTGAAGGGGGTTCAAGTGGGAGTCGGGTCCAGAACAAGCCGAGGCAGTAAGACAACTCAAAAGAATCCTCTCACAAGCATTGTGCCTAGCTTAGCCTGTCAAAAACAAGACATTCTTCTTGGAGACAGGGTTCTCAAATACATGCTTGACTGCAGTATTATACCAAAAGCATGCCAAGGTCAATAAAGTCATCTCCTATGCGAGTAAGACTTTATCCTCTATGGAGGAAAAAAATCAATGATTGTGAGAAGGCACTCCTGGCAATGGTGTGGGCATTGAAGAATTACTGCCCGTTTATCCAGGGGGAACACATCATAGTGGAGACTCCACACCAATCTCTGCAATATCTTCAAAGTGACAGAATCCGGCCTGGAAATGTGAGTAATTCCCGAATAACTTTCCTTTGGAGGTCAGATATGGCCAAAATAAGAAGAGTCCACTAGCGCAAGGTCTGACTGACTTGCATGATTGTGAAAGAGAAAACTGTCTCGAGGACGAAAGTTTTAAAATCAAGGACAACATGGAGGCATACTTTAATTCCCCATACAAGGTCTATGAAGAAGACAAGTATGAGGGAATGACCAGTGTCTATGTGGATGTGTGCTCCTACCATGTTGACAACAACGGGGAAAATAACTTGTGGCCGGCGTGGGGCATGCATGGGTGAATGATGCCCCAGACAGAACCCTCCAATGGGTACAAAATCGGTCCCCATAGTAGTCAAGTGGCAGAGCTGATGTCTGTGCACCAAGCCATCCTCACTGCTGTCTAGCACCAACTCCACGAACTGGTCATAATCACTGATTCAGATTATATCGGGAACGGGTTTGTGGAGCATCTGGTTAATTAGAAAATCAGAGGCATGCTATGTGCTAACAATAAACCACTAAAAGATGGCAAACTAATACAGAATATTGATGATCTGGTCACCTATAGTGGGATGACATCTACTGGAAAAAGATCAAGGGTCATTCTAAGGTAAAGGGACCAGACAAAACTGGAAATGACTTAGCTGGTCAGCTGGCCAAAACCGGAACCATCCAAGGGGATATAGTTGAGATCAAGTCCCTGTTGGGAAAATCCAGGTAACTGCTATCACTAGGTCCCTGATAAATCCTCACAATGAACTCTCAACTGCCCCGTGGAGTAAGGAGACCACAGATGCTGATTTGATTATGGCTCAAAAAGGGGATACAATAATTGGTAAGTTTTATCAACACATTGAGGACCCTGCAAACTTTCCCATGACAGATACTGATTGTATTGGGAAAGAGGACCTCAGAGTGTTGATGAAATGTCCAAAAATGTTCTGAATCCAAGACGGTTTGTTGGTGAGGAGATCCATTTCTGGCCATGACCAATGTGTGGTCCCTACCTCATTCCGAAGCATGATGCTAAGTCACGCCCATGATGTGGCCACAGTCGGTCATTAGGGGTTTCATACGACATTAAAAATCTTGTGAGATGTTAAATACTGGCAACACAGGGGGCAGGACCTTGACCAATACTTGAAGGGGTGTCTTGTGTGTGCACAATTTCAGCCAACATCACTCACACACCGTGCTCCCCTCCAAAAGAGGGGGATGACACTGCCTTGGTCAGATTTGAAAGTCGATTTCATCGGGCCTGTGATTCACTCCTCTAGGGGGAACAAGTACATGTTAACCATAACATGCTTGTTTACTAAATGGGTGTAATGTCTCCTGACTCCAAATTGCAAGGCAGAATCAACAGCTGCCCTGATGATCAATCACATCTTCTCGCGTTTGGATTACCCCAAAGGATTGAGTCAGACCGAGGTAGTCACTTTTCTAGCAAAGTGATGACAAAGATGTGAGAAATACTTGGGGTAAAAAGGAAATTACACATTGCATCCTGCTTATCCTCTAGTGGTGGAGTTGAGAGGTATGAGAAAACTATTGTGAGCATATCAAAAACATTTGTGGCAGATTCTGGGCAAAGTTAGGATATTCGATTACCCCTTGTCCTGATGGCCATCAGATCTACCCTTTCTTCTGCAACACAAATGTCTCCATTTGAGCTGATTACTGGATGAAGGATGGTGCTACCCAGCATCTGCTCTAAAGAACCCAAGCCCTTGATGAATGCCTCCACAACTCATGAGTATGTTGATAATCTGAGAAAACACCTTCAACATGCTTTTGCGTATGCTCAGCAGAATCTAGAAAGATCTGCAGACAGTATGAAGACCCACTATGACCTTAAAACAACTAGAAAGGAATGTCAAGTAGGAGACCTGGTCTACTTGTACAATTTCCAAAAGAACTAAGCCAAAGAGCGCAAATTCCTCCCAAGTTGGCGGGGTCCTTTCGAAATTGTGGACAGAATCTCACCAGTCACCTACAGAATCTGCACCCCAAGGGCAATTTGACAGAGGGGGAAGAAAAGTGGGTCCACATAAACCAGCTATCCCAGTTGCCATCCCAGGCATACTTTGCAGAAAATAGAAGAGCCTACAAGAAAGCCAGAAGGGGAAAATCCGGAGATCTGAAAAAAATGATTAAATGTTCATTGAGTACGTACATGGAAAGAGTGTTAAGACCATTAATCAAAATTTGCGGGGAATATTATCAATTGCTATTAAATGCATGCATCCGCCCCACTACACCCCTCAGGGAACAGTAGTGGGGAAATTTCAATAACCGTGCTATGTTCCGTTTTCTAGTACTGGAACTAAATTCCACCCAATCACCAAGGAGGACCTCCTCGGGGACCGGGTGGAAAAATCCAAGAGAATCAGAATGTCTCTTCAACCAGAACCGGTGAGGAGAGCGTGTCGCTTTAATTGCTGATGGGAGAAGCAACCGGATGTCTTCACATGGACAGAAGAAGAAAAATCCCACGTTCCCGACTCCCCCACAACTGGATGTCACGCTGAACTCGGGGGGGATATTTCAACCCATGTCAACGCACCACACTACATCCCTTTGCCAATGGGGGAAATTAAACTGCCAAAATGGAGGCGCTAACCCCTGTGCGCGCCAATCTGTAAAACTATGCACGGTTCAGAAATTACAAAGAGGCTGCATCACCTTGCCACATACAGACAAAATTAATGTCAAAACAGAACTCCCTGCAGGAGAATGCCAGTGAATGGTTTTACCAGTTACATGAATCAAGTCCACACAAGTGGGTTAATATCAGAAAATGTCTTTAAATACAGTTCTCTTAATCAATTGCAACCTTCAAAGTGCTGTTTTGGCACTAATTTCGGTCATTTCCCCAGGGAGCTATTAAAATGAAAAGTTGCTGACATCACAGATTCTACAGGTGGCTCAGAGAAGGCCAGGCCCCACTGACTGACAGCTGCATCATAAAATTAGATGTCAAACCCAGTTTAAAGGTGTTTCGGTTTCTGGAAGAAATTGCACAATTCACCTATTTAAAGCATGTTTGTGAAGGGCTAATTCCTTTAAATGTCCAAATCCCTTATAAACTGAGCTTATATTTTACATGTGTGACATGAAAAGAATGTAATTTAAAGGAACCCTGTCTGGAGCTAATCAACTATTTAATTCTGATCTGACAGCCCAGCCTGGGAAAGATTCACATTTCAGCTTGACACTCAATTGCTACAGGAAGGCTAATGGCTGCTTAATGGTTCCCGCATATTGACAACAAGGAGCACAATGGGACTTCATTAGACATTTGTCTTGTGGCTGAGCCAAGAACAAAGGACAGTTTCTGCAGGGGAGGGACATGAGGCTTCCCTCTACACCCCACCCTGATCAAAGGGACCTGACAGCTGTTATTTGTTATAAGGAAAAAAGAAAAAAGAACTTCTTGGTGTTTAAATCTGTATTTGTGATTATGTTCGAAGCTATTTAACTGTGCAACCTGAAGGAGTATGAATCTAAAAATTGGTAGATGTAAAGCTAATTTTGGGCGAATGTTTTTAAGACATTGATGAACTCTGTACCACTTAAGGAACCAAAGTTACAAACAAATCCTTATGGTAGCAGAACAATTAATGTTGCAAGCCTAAGATTGTATGTACATGATCCACTGATAAGGGCCCAGAGGTGTACCGAATTAGAAATTATTAATCCAAACTGATATGATTCAAATGAAATCCCATAGAATGAGAAAGACAGCTCTCACCGAGATGGGAATTGGACGCCAGGATAAACCATAAAAAATGTAATGCATAATGTGTAAAAATGTGTATTGATGGGAAAGTTAATTGTGGTCAAAATCAATGTAGGAGTTCCTAAATCGCATCATAAAGATGGCCACTCACAGCCATGGGGGCATGTTTTGAAATTCCACCCACACCATAAACTTGGGGATGGCATTTGATAGTATATATATAGGAACTTCACAACAGATAGGACACTGTTTCCAGAACCCGTCCAGATTTCCACACAGCACTGTATTCCAGTATTCTTCATCTTGTAGCTGACTCCAGACTTCTTTGAAGATCCATATTTCCTTGCAGAATCTAGACATTAGCATTGCTGAACCCTTGCTCGCTAGACCCAATTTCAAACATCCAAAACTTAAAAGAATAATTCTGATCCAGCTTGGCTTGCTACCATTAAGGCATGCCCGCTGAAACCTGCATCCTGCTATCTGCCGTGTCCTGTGACCAGAAGGGCCCATCCAAATCCAGTCTGAAGTGCAGTCCAAAATTGACCAGAACCATGCCGCTGATCCAATCCCTCCAGAAGTGCCCTGCTGCCGGTAGGCATTGACCCAATCCAATGACCAGAGCTGTGGTTCAATTTAATTACAAAGGAATGTAGCTATTAATAGGAAGACAAGAGACCCATAGTATATTTGCATTGTCTTATCCCATCTCATACCCATCCCATCTATAAATTCAAAACCCCAGTATTGTTAGAATCCTTCTTGCGCTGACTTTTCTCTCATTTGTGTTACAAAACCATAACTCCTTAGTGATTTTGAGTAACTAAACTAAATCCCAGAATGAAATTGCGTATCCACAACGTGAATGGTTGCGCTGGCCACGTAACTGTGAAGATTCATGTGTGGCCTCCTCTTTTTCATAGTCATTAATATAGTGTAATTAAACTTATCTGTAATTTTTAAAACCGAATTCCTGTTCCATTTTCACACCTATTTTGCAAAAATGCCTCTCACTAAAACCTCCATAACTTCTTCAATTTTAAAGATAGAAAAGAAATGTCAACTCTCACTGATACCTAACATCCTTAGCTACAGTTATTTGACCTGTTTATTTCCAGTCTCGCATAGTAAAAGTTTGCCGCAAATTGCAGTTTTCAAAAGTATACATTTGTCTTTTTTCCCATTTCAAAGTGTTTCTTCCTTCCCATCTTGTTCTAAAGTCGTCGCCTGTTGCTTATATTATATCTCATGTGTGTTAGGAACTGTTTAGTGTTACTTTCCTCAGTTTTTTTCTCCATTTAAGCATTTTTGCACCCTTTTGCATTATTTTACAAAGCAATTTTCACCTGTCAGTTAAAATTGTCATTTTCCAAAAACGGTTTTCTCTCTTGTTTGGGGGCGGAAGATTTCATTTAACTCTAGACATTGGGCCTCATCATGAGTTGGGCGGTAATGCCGGCGCTATTAGCGCCAGCGTTAATAGCCCTACCGCCAAACCCCCCGGCGCTAATAGTGCTGGATCACAGGTTTGGCGGAAAGGGTATTGCCCAGTCCCCACTGAGCCCATTCGGGAATTCCCCATTCCCCATTGGGCTCAATGCGGAATTTTCACGCTCTTACCGCCAGCAGATTTCTCGCCGGAGGTAAAAGCGTGAAATTTCTGCGGTGAGCTTGTGGGAAATCTGCCAAACCTGTAATTTGGCAGACCCTTAAATGCGGCAGTATTAGCGCTACTGCCACATTTAAGGGTTACCGCCAAAATCATGATGAGGATCGGCTCGATATTGGAACCTTTGTCACAATTCGCTGACTTTTTTCTACTAAATTAAGTGCCTAAAATGCGTTCCTGCACGAAGGACACTACAGCAGTCCTTGCTTACCTCGAGAACTTGCATTAGGCCAGTCCAGATATCCTCATTGTAACCATGGATATTGAATCATTATACTCCAGAATCCCTCAACACGAGACCCTGAGACCCTAGCAATTATAAAGTGCTTGGGCACATCAAAAAGTAGTAGATGATGTAGGAAAAGGGACCGCTTTTGCTGACAGGATAGCTAACCAGACTGCTACTGATCTATACTCAGATATATATGCTACGAAGGAAGCCACAAAAACTTGTTTTATAGATGAAGGGATTGACTCGATAAAGAATATTCAAGCAGATGCCACTCTAGAAGAAATCAAACAATAGGCTGGGGGTAGATAATTCAAAAGGAAGATGGATGTTACCCAATGCATATGTCACCGCTATGATCACAATGGCTCATTGTCCCACTCATATATGTGCTCGCAAGATCTGCAAAATGTTAGAATGTCTGGGAAAATGTTAACATCTCAAAAACTGCTGAGCGTTTTGTCCAGAATTATATGGTTTGCCTACAGCATAATGTGGGGAAGGGTACATCGACACTGAGGGGTAATTTTGGTCCACCATCTGTGCCTTTTCAAGTAATTCATTTCGACTTCATCGAGATGGAGCGCTGTAATAATTTCAAGTACGTCCTGGTAGTCATGTGTGCTTTCAGCAAATGGGTTGAAGCCTTCCCTGTGAAAGATGCCACAGCAATGACAACGGCAAAAACCTTGCTTAAGGAATATTTTCCTAGGTTTGGTTTGCCGAGGGTCATCTGGTCGGATAAGGGTACACATTTTATTGCTGCTGTTATTCTGCAAGTATGCGTTGGATTACAGATCGATAAATGGGTCCATTCGGCTAGACCCGCTCAAAGTGCTGGACTCGTAGAATGCCACAATGGTATCTTAAAGAATAAGATTACTAAGGTTTGTGCCAGCAGTAATCTGAAATGGCCGGACGCCTTATCAATGGCACTACTAACTATGCGAACAACCCTACAGACTAGGACTGGGCTCTTCCCGTTTGAAATTGTTATGGGGAGGCCAGCTAACATTTGGAACCTTCCCAAACCCAGATATCTAAAGCATGTAGAGCATTTACTTCTCTCTGAATACTGTGACCGGTTAACTCAAAATTTGTATTTGATTTATCAACAGGTGCGAGAAGCCCCACCAGTGAAATACGAGGGGCCAGGTCACAGAATTCAACCCGGCGACTGGGTGCTCACAAAGTCATTTAAGAGTGAATCCAGCCTCGCACAGTGCTGGAGAGGGTCTTTTCAGATCCTATTGGCCACACAGACTACCGTGCGAGTAGCTGGGAAACGACATTGGATACATGCTATACATGTCAAGAGGATACCTTTCCCTTTGCCACACGACGGAGAAAATAAGAAGAAAATGACTTGCTCTGTTTCTGATGATCAATCATGATCAATCAGTCTTGAACAGCATCAAGGGTGTTTCGGAGACACTTCCTGAGCACACAGGGCCTGGGTAGAGTGCTGCTTTGTCTCTGAACTCTTCTTCGGGTCCTTCTGCACCCTTGCACGATTCTGTTGCTGTTTCACCACTTCCATCAGGAAGCAACGACACACTGTTTGCAGATCACACAGTACCTGGAGCCTCGAGGTACAATTTGTATCCATGGCACTAGACTTACTGCACAGCATGACTGTGCCCACAGGAAGACGATTGTTGAGCTTGTCCTTTGCCACTTTTGCGCTGAAGCATAAGCAAGTGGCTGGGGAATGGGAAAAACTGTCTTCAATCAAGAACCACATGATCAGGAGATCACCAGCAAACAGACTACAATATTTTTCACAGGAACCTTTTGGGAAAGAGCTTTGAGAAACAATGCCTGTCATTATTTCTACTCGTACGGAGCAACCGATTGATCATGTGGCTAACAAAGACATTGGACATTCAAATACATGTTCCTTGAGGACATATTGTTTTCTTGTAATTATGTTAACCACTCTTACATTAGTGATTGCTCTTGGGTTTTGGTATATCGAAGGAGTGCATCCACTTGAAACATTTTTGCCTACTGAGAATGTTCCCACTATGTCTACACCTTTTGTGCACCTGCACACTCTATCTCCTAAGGACTCCCAACACAGAGAGAGCTATCAGAACAACACACTTCTGGTAATAATGAATGCAACTCATGCGATTCTGAATAGAACAAATTGTCGGATCTGTTCACATTTGCCACAGCATGGGGAAGAAGGGTGGGCTGGTATAGTCATCCTTTGCCTTTAACTACTGCATGTTATGCCTCTCTAAGGGCACTATTCTTTGCTCGCTGGAATGATAGCATCTCAGGGAACTTTGACAGGACTAATTTAAATGAGTATGAAAGGAGAGAACTGGCACCGCTGGGATGCTCACTTTTTGCAAATAGGAGCAAGCTCAATGTTGCTTCTATTAGGTCTTCCGATAGAGTATATAGACCTTTCCAATCATTGATCTCTTTCAAGATATCTTCCATAGGCAACCGGGATGCCACGCTAACTTCCTACACTATCAATCATAGCCCCAACTCTGTCTCCTTCTGTATACAAAGGAATGGTTCTGAATCAATGGGTACTTTTGAGGGTTATGATATGATATGATATGATATGATATGGCATTTGTAACGCGCCTATACAGAAGTTGTACCAATGTTGCATACTTGACCAGTGAGGACAGACCTTTGTATGTAGGTCATCCTGTTTATTTCATTTGCAGTAATGAAGCTTATCCGTGGCTACCTAGGGACTAGCGGGGTACTTGTTATTTGGGTATCTTGCTACCAGGGATATATGTAGCTAGTACCACTGAAATCTCTAGGGCTTGTCCAAGGCAGGAGGATAACGGTGATACTCCTTCACAAGTCATGGGTGATGTAGCAAAATCCATTGTACCATTTTGGGGACAGTTCATGAATTCCGAGGATATTAGGAGACAGGCAGGAATACTGGAGAGAACCATCAACCGGACCACTGAAATACTCTACAACATAATTCTAGAACAAAAAGCAATTAGATTAGTGGCTCTACAGAACTGGATGGTGTTAGATGTCATCCTGGCTGAGCGTGGTGGAGTATGTAAATTGGTGGGATCCGCTTGTTGTGTTTTCGTACCTGACTCCTCCCCAACCATATTCAAGGCAATACAAAAACTGCACGTCCTAAGGTCAGAAGTGCATGTCCCCGAGGGAAACTGGGATCTTAGTACTTGGATCTGGGACTTCTTACGGTCTTGGGGATGGAAGCTTCTCTCTGTCTTAATGGTAATCTTTGGTATTTTATTGTTCTGTTGTTGCATACAGTGTCTTCCTGCCATATGTTCGATGTTAGGGGGATGTTGTGTGAAAACTGTAGGAACATTAGGACTGAAAATGCACACACCTGAGAAGATGACTAATGAATTTGTGATGAAGGATATTACTGTCAAAGATCTAATGGCAATTGATATATCTGATGAATGTGATTTAGGATGTACGGACATTGAGACATGGAGTTATGAGTAAAGCAACTATTTTTAGTAAAGCTCTTGGTTTAGGCCAAAAGGAGGGTTTATTAAATGGTAATTGCATAGTGCCTCCTTTATATTTATATTGGCCTAAACCTAGTCACGCTACCTGGAAAACCGTATTGCAAAGTTCTGATTTTTGGGTTGACTTAGCCGCCATGTTAAGATTCATCCGCCATTTTGATTTCTACTTGTGTGTTCTTCGTTCTAAAATGGTGGACTATGTTTTCAACTTGCAACCAAGCTTCCCGACCTTTGGGTTCTTTTAATGTTTAGACTGTCAGAGAGCCGACTGTTTAGACTAGGTAATTAGACCTTGCACTGCATATGAACTGTTGATTAAGTGTTGTCTACGCTCACAAGACTCATCCTTGTATATACAGTGGCACAATGTAGAACAACCTCGAGCGTAGCCATAGGCAGAATAAAATAGTAAAGAGATATTGTGTTAAGCTTACCACGGGATTTGAGAACATACATCACCATTGAGCCTCCATGGAAATGCAAACCTATGTAATCCTTTGCATAATATTGTATAATCTGTATGTGAACTAGGCACAAACTCTAGACCACAAATTATTAACGTGAAGAGAGGCTTGACAATATTACTCGAAATTGTATAAAAGCATGAATGTTTAGATGTCCAGCACTCTCTCGCCTCTCTCTGTCATGCTGGTACACATTGCAGGGTGTTGAGAACCAGATAGCTATCTGTGTTGCTTTTTAAACTGTACAGTGATAAAAGATCTGTGAATCTTGTTAGTCTGTGATTGGTGTATTTCCTTTGTGGTACTCAGCCTTGATATTTCCTTGTTCTTTCAGAATGACATCCTGCGTAGATTGTCCCCCCTAATAGATTGTGTAAACAAGGTCCTCTGGACCCAGACTAACCGACCAATAAAACTAAAACATAACGTCCACCATGTTAGTCTACATGGCACATGTCACATGGTTGAACAAAAACCTGACCAAATTGAATTCCATTTTCAAAACAACCAAAACCCCGAAGTGACAGTAATTGCACTAGGACAACAAACTAGTGATAGGAAGTCCTCTCTATTTTTGAAAATCAACCTTCCTTCCAGTCTTAAGTGGCATTCCACACTGGAAGGAAATACTCTGAAATTCTATACCAATTAACAATCAGAATATCCCACTTCTATAGTCCAAAATGATGAGAAACCAGCTTAAAGCTTGGCTGACATTCAGAAAATTGGAGAACAGTTGTTCATCCCTATTCAGTTAAATGGGGGGAAGGACTCTGTTCTCGCCCGAGTGTGCGTGAACAACGGTAGGAACTTCATCAGCGAGGCCATAGTTCCGAAAACTACCAAAAGATCCAGCCATTCCCGCATTTAAATTGATAGACAAATGGGAAATGGACCTGAAAACACCCAATTCCAAACATTTCTTGCCTAGCAGGTTTGTGCTCACAATTTCCATAGGCAACAAGAGCATAGTCCATAATTGTTGAGTCATCCAAGATGTCCCTTCCACATTTTATTTAGGCAGTGACATTCTCAATCCCTTTGCCATTAGTTTGGACCTAATAAACTTCAAAGCCTGGTCCCGATTAGCGGGTAATTCCATGGACATTGATGATCCAGAGAAAGCATTTCAGTCAGCTCAACTGCTGCCATATGCAGTTGAAGTTCAGATTGGAGAGGAAGTCACCATACCAGAACGGACCCGACAATTCCCACTTGAAGTAAACATGAAAGAGGGCTGAAACTGCAAAATCCTGATGCATATGTTCACCTCAATGCTCATTTCCAACAGCAAGGGTTAGGTTAAACCAAACACCACTAGTCAATACAGAACATGACACCATTCTAATAGTGGTAGATAACAGCGATCTTAGGAGTATCACTCTGGGCGCAGGCACCATTATTGGAATGGCGGTTGATGACCGACATTTTTCTATAGATTTAGGTAATTAACTGATAGGACCACTCCCCAATGACTGTCTTGACAGCGATAGAGACAATGACACAACACAAGACAGGATCTTCACCTGGCAAAGGTGGAATTTCCTTGTGTACTCTTCCTTCCCTTATGGGGAATAAGGAAGAGTACAGGAGGGATGAGGTGATCTTTCAAGTCCACCAGGACTACCTTCCCCACCTGAAGCCATCAGTCCAAGTCAGTACTTTAACCAGGGACTTCTCCACCCAACTAGAGGAGGCCGCTGAGATAGCCAAACCAGAAGTCTTTCTGGGCTTCAGGCAGATGGTTGAAGAGAGAGTCAACCTAGCTGAGGCCTGTGAGACTCTGGAGCAAAAGCAAACATTGAAACAATGTTTCTTAGATTTTCATGATCTCTTTGTGGTGGACTCATATGACTGTGGTCGCACCGAAATCCATACAACAATAATTCCCACGGACCCTGGTATGACTCCATTGTTTGTGAAGCAATTCTGCTTGTCTCTCGCATCCATGGAGTCCCTTACAGAAATAATTAAGAATCTTGAGTCCCGTGTGATAATTCGTCCAGTCCTCAGCACCTTCAATAATCCAGTGCTGGGGATTTTGAAACCAAACGGCCAGTGGAGACTCGGTGCTAACGTGAGGGAGCTAAACAAATGGGTCCAAGCTTCCCGATGGCCTCTTCCCTACATTGACCAAGGGCTGGGCCAGATCCAGGAGTCAAAGATATACACTGCCATTGACCCAACCAATGAGTTCTGGACAGTACTAGTCAGTAGGGAGGACCAATACAAGCTGGCCTTTACCTTTGGGGGGCAGCAATACACTTGGACCCAGACTCCCTTCGGATACATCAACTCCAGCAATTAATTTAATATCTTCTTGCATAAGGTCAGGGGTAACCAGGCCTATGTAGATGATGTCCTAATCAAAAGCTCAACTGTGGAGGAACACATAGCAGAGATTGTTATGTTCCAACACAGTTGAGGGCTTCCGGAGCAAAACTACCTTTCCATAAGGCACAGTGGTGCAGGAACTATGTCAACTTCTTGGGGCATGAGATAACTCCTGAGGGTCTCTGTCCCCAAGAAAAGAAAGTAGAAGCACTCCAGAAACTAAAAGATCCCACAACTTTGCGTGAGATAAGGAGCCTCCTTGAACTGACTAATTACAGCAGAAAGTTCATTGAGGATTATGCAGAGATCACAAGACCCCTGAGCCATCTGTTGAAGGGGGGTCAAGGGGGGGTCGGGTCCAGAACAAGCTGAGGCAGTAAGACAACTCAAAAGAAGCCTCTCACAAGCATTTGCCTAGTTTACCCTGTCAAAAACAAGACGTTCTTCTTGGAGACAGGGTTCTCAAATACATGCTTGACTGCAGTATTATACCAAAAGTTTGCGAAGGTCAATAAAGTCATCTCCTATGCAAGTAAGACTTTATCCTCTGTGGAGGAAAAAAATCGATGATTATGAGAAGGCACTCCTGGCAATGGTGTGGGCATTGAAGAATTACTGCCCGTTTATCCAGGGGGAACACACCCTAGTGGAGACTCACACCAGCCTCTGCAATATCTTCAAAGTCACAGAATCCGGCCTGGAAATGTGAGTAATTCCCGAATAACTTTCCTGTGGAGGTCAGATGTGGCCAAAACAAGGAGAGTCCATTAGCGCAAGGTCTGGCTGACTTGCAGGATTGTGAAAGAGAAAACTGTCTCGAGGACGAAAGTTTTAAAATCAAGGACAACATGGAGGCATACTTTAATTCCCCATACAAGGTCTATGAAGAAGACAAGTATGAGGGAATGCCCAGTGTCTATGTGGATGTGTGCTCCTACCATGTTGACAACAAGGGGAAAATAACTTGTGGCCAGCGTGGGGCATGCATGGGTGAATGATGCCCCAGGCAGAACCCTCCGCTGGGTACAAAATCGGTCCCCGTAGTAGTCAAGTGGCAGAGCTGATGTCTGTGCATCAAGCCATCCTCACTGCTGTCCAGCACGAACTCCATGAACTGGTCATAATCACTGATTCAGATTATGTCAGGAACGGGTTTGTGGAGCACCTGGTTAATTAGAAACCCAGAGGCATGCTATGTGCTAACAATAAACCACTAAAACATGGCAAACTAATACAGAATATTGATGATCTGGTCACCTATAGTGGGATGACATCTACTGGAAAAAGATCAAGGGTCATTCGAAGGTAAAGGGACCAGACAAAACTGGAAATGACTTAGCTGATCAGCTGGCCCAAACCGGAACCATCCAAGGGGATATAGTTTAGATCAAGTCCCTGTTGGGAAAATCCAGGTCACTGCTATCAAAAGGTCCCAGATAAATGCTCACAATGAAATCTCAACTGCCCCGTGGAGTAAGGAGACCCCAGATGCTGATTAGATTACGGCTCAAAAAGGGGATACAATAATTGGTAAGTTTTATCAACACATTGAGGACCCTGCAAACTTTCCCATGACGGATACTGATTGTATTGGGAAAGAGGACCTCAGAGTGTTGATGAAATGTCCAAAAATGTTCTGAATCCAAGACGGTTTGTTGGTGAGGAGATCCATTTCTGGCCATGACCAATGTGTGGTCCCTACCTCATTCCGAAGCCTGATGCTAAGTCACGCCCATGATGTGGCCACAGTCAGTCATCAGGGGTTTCATACGACATTAAAAATCTTGTGAGATGTTGAATACTGGCCACACAGGGGGTAGGACCTTGACCAATACTTTAAGAGGTGTCTTGTGTGTGCACAGTTTCAGCCAACATCACTCACACACCATGCTCTCCTCCAAAAGAGGGGGATGACACTGCCTTGGTCAGATTTGAAAGTCGATTTCATCGGGCCCGTGATTCGCTCCTCTAGGGGGAACAAGTACATGCCCTGATGATCAATCACATCTTCTCACGTTTGGATTACCCCAAAGGATCGAGTCAGACCGAGGTAGTCACTTCTCTAGCAAAGTGATGACAAAGATGTGAGAAATACTTGCGGTAACAAAGAAATTACACATTGCATCCTGCTTATCCTCTAGTGGTGGAGTTGAGAGGTTTGAGAAAACTATTGTGAGCATATTAAAAACGTTTGTGGCAGATTCTGGGCCAAGTTAGGATATTCAATTACCCCTTGTCCTGATGGCCATCAGATCTACCCTTTCTTCTGCAACAAAAATGTCTCCATTTGAGCTGATTACTGGATGAAGGATGGTGCTACCCCAGCATCTGCTCTACAGAACCCAAGCCCTTGATGAATGCCTCCACAACTCATGAGCATTTTGATAATCTGAGAAAACACCTTCAACATGCTTTTGCGTATGCTCAGCAGAATCTAGAAAGTTCTGCAGACGGTATGAAGACCCACTATGACCTTAAGACAACTAGAAAGGAATATCAAGTAGGAGACCTGGTCTACTTGTACAATTTCCAAAGGAACTAAGCCAAAGAGCGCAAATTCCTCCCAAGTTGGCGGCGTCCTTTCGAAATTGTGGACAGAATCTCACCAGCACCTACAGAATCTGCAGCCCCAAGGGCAATTTGACAGAGGGGGAAGAAAAGTGGGTCCACATAAACCAGCTAAAGAGTTGCCATCCCAGGCATACTTTGCAGAAAATAGAAGAGCCTACAAGAAAGCCAGAAGGGGAAAATCCGGAGATCTGAAAAAAATGATTAAATGTTCATTGAGTACGTACAAGGAAAGAGTGTTAAGACCATTAATCAAAATTTGCAGGGAATATTGTCAATTGCTATTAAATGCATGCATCCGCCCCACTACACCCCTCAGGGAACAGTAGTGGGGAAATTTCCATAACCGTGCTATGTTCCGTTTTCTAGTACTGGAACTAAAATCCACCCAATCACCAAGGAGGAACTCCTCGGGGACCGGGAGGAAAAATCCAAGAGAATCATAATGTCGCTCCAACCAGAACCGGTGAGGAGAGCGTGTCGCTTTAATTGCTGATGGGAGAAGCAACCGGATGTCTTCATATGGACAGAAGAAGAAAAATCCCACGTTCCCGACTCCCCCACAACTGGATGTCACGCTGAACTCGGGGGGAATATTTCAACCCATGTCAACGCACCACACTACATCCCTTTGCCAATGTGGGAAATTAAACTGCCAAAAATGGAGGCGCTAACCCCTGTGCGCGCCAATCTGTAAAACTACGCATGGTTCAGAAATTACAAAGCGGCTGCATCACCTTGCCACATACAGACAAAATTAATGTCAAAACAGAACCCCCTGCAGGAGAATGCCAGTGAGTGGTGTTAACAGTTACATAAATCAAGGCCACAGAAGTGGGTTAATATCCGAAAATGCCTTTAAATACAGTTCTCTTAATCAATTGCAACCTTCAAAGTGCTTTTTTGGCACTAATTTCGGTCATTTCCCCAGGGAGCTATTAAAATGAAATGTTGCTGACATCACAGATTCTACAGGTGGCTCAGAGAAGGCCAGGCCCCACTGACTGACAGCTGCATCATAAAATTAGATGTCAAACCCAGTTTAAAGGTGTTTCGGTTTCTGGAAGAAATTGCACAATTCACCTATTTAAAGCATGTTTGTGAAGGGCTAATTCCTTTAAATGTCCAAATCCCTTATAAACTGAGCTTATATTTTACATGTGTGACATGAAAAGACTTTAATTTAAAGGAACCCTGTCTGGAGCTAATCAACTATTTAATTCTGATCTGACAGCCCAGCCTGGGAAAGATTCACATTTCAGCTTGATACTCAGTTGCTACAGGAAGGCTAATGGCTGCTTAATGGTTCCCGCATATTGACAACAAGGAGCACAATGGGACTTCATTAGACATTTGTCTTGTGGCTGAGCCAAGAACAAAGGACAGTTTCTGCAGGGGAGGGACATGATGCTTCCCTCTACACCACACCCTGATCAAAGGGACCAGACAGCTGTTATTTGTTATGAGGAAAAAAGAAAAAAGAACTTCTTGGTGTTTAAATCTGTATTTGTGATTATGTTTGAAGCTATTTAACTGTGCAACCTGAAGGAGTATGAATCTAAAAATTGGTAGATGTTAAGCTCATTTTGGGCCAATGCTTTTAAGACATTGATGAATTCTGTACCACTTAAGGAACCAAAGTTACGAAAAAATCCTTATGATAGCAGAACAATTAATGTTGCAAGCCTAGGATTGTATGTACATGATCCACTGATAAGCGCCCAGAGGTGTACCGAATTAGAAATTATTAATCCAAACTGTTATGATTCAAATGAAATCCCATAGAATGAGAAAGACAGCTCTCACCGAGATGGGAATTGGACGCCAGGATAAACCATAAAAAATGTAATGCATAATGTGTAAAAATGTGTATTGATGGGAAAGTTAATTGTGGTCAAAATTAATGTGGGAGTTCCTAAATCGCATCATAAAGATGGCAACTCACAGCCATGGGGGCGTGTTTTGAAATTCCACCCACACCATAAACTTGGGAATGGCATTTGATAGTATAAATATAGGAACTTCACAACAGATAGGACACTGTTTCCAGAACCTGTCCAGATTTCCGCGCAGCACTGTATTCCAGTATTCTTCATCTTGTAGCTGACTCCAGACTTCTTTGAAGATACATATTTCCTTGCAGAATCTAGACTTTAGCATTGCTGAACCCTTGCTAGCTAGACCCAATTTCAAACATCCAAAACTTAAAGGAATAATTCTGATCCAGCTTGGCTTGCTACCATTAAGGCATGCCCGCTGAAACCTGCATCCTGCTATCTGCCGTGTCCAGTGACCAGAAGGGCCCATCCAAATCCATTCTGAAGTGCAGTCCAAAATTGACCAGAACCACGCCGCTGATCCAATCCCTCCAGAAGTGCCCTGCTGCCGGTAGGCATTGACCCAATCCAATGACCAGAGCTGTGGTTCAATTTAATTACAAAGGAATGTAGCTATTAATAGGAAGACAAGAGACCCATAGTATATTTGCATTGTCTTATCCCATCTCATACCCATCCCATCTATAAATTCAAAACCCCAGTATTGTTAGAATCCTTCTTGCGCTGACTTTTCTCTCATTTGTGTTACAAAACCATAACTCCTTAGTGATTTTGAGTAACTAAACTAAATCCCAGAATGAAATTGCGTATCCACAACGTGAATGGTTGCGCTGGCCACGTAACTGTGAAGATTCATGTGTGGCCTCCTCTTTTTCATAGTCATTAATATAGTGTAATTAAACTTATCTGTAATTTTTAAAACCGAATTCCTGTTCCATTTTCACACCTATTTTGCAAAAATGCCTCTCACTAAAACCTCCATAACTTCTTCAATTTTAAAGATAGAAAAGAAATGTCAACTCTCACTGATACCTAACATCCTTAGCTACATCCACAACTGACAACAGTTATTTGACCCGTTTTTTTCCAGTATCGCATAGTAAAGGTTTGCCGCAAATTGCAGTTTTCAAAGGTTTACATGTGTCTTTTTTCCCATTTCAAAGTGTTTCTTCCTTCCCATCCTGTTCTAAAGTGTTCGCCTGTTGCTTATATTATAGCTCATGTGTGTTAGGACCTGTTTAGTGTTACTTTCCTCAGTTTTTTTCTCCATTTAAGCATTTTTGCACCCTTTTGCATTATTTTACAAAGCAATTTTCACCTGTCAGTTAAAATTGTCATTTTCCAAAAACGGTTTTCTCTCTTGTTTGGGGGCGGAAGATTTCATTTAACTCTAGACATTGGGCCTCATCATGAGTTGGGCGGTAACGTCGGTGCTATTAGCGCCAGCGTTAATAGCCCTACCGCCAACCCCCCCGGCGCTAATAGCGCTGGATCACAGGTTTGGCGGAACGGGTATTGCCCATTTCCCACTGAGCCCATTCGGGAATTCCCCATTCCCCATTGGGCTCAATGGGGAATTTTCACGCACTTACCTCCAGCAGATTTCTCGCCGGAGGTAAAAGCGTGAAATTTCGGCGGTGAGCTGGTGGGAAATCTGCCAAACCTGTAATTTGACGGATCCTTAAATGCAGCAGTATTAGCGCTACCGCCGCATTTAAGGGTTACCGCCAAACTCATGATGAGGATCGGCTCGATATTGGTACCTTTGTTACAATTCGCTGACTTTTTTCTACAAAATTAAGTGCCTAAATGCGTTCCTACACAACGGACACTACAGCAGTCCTTGCTTACCTCGAGAACTTGCATCTGGCCAGTCCAGATATCCTCATTGTAACCATGGATATTGAATCATTATACTCCAGAATCCCTCAACACGAGACCCTTAGTGTAATCGAAAGGATCCTAGTAGAGAAAGAGTCTATACTAGGGAGAAACCTGACCACCTTGCCAGACTCGCTGGTCTGAGAACGTCGACCAATGGAAAAAATTATTCTTTTAGAAATGAGGCGTTATTTTTCAAAAAGAAAGCCATCAAAGTAATTGGGCAATGCCAGACAGGCAGATATATTTATTGCACAATCATAGGCCAGGTTCCAATATCAGTCAGTATGAATGTGAAATGTAGTAAAAGTGTGTGAGAGGAAATAAAGGAACAGCAATCTTGGTATATTAGAAATAAAGAAAAATGTAATAGAGATTGTTTAGGAGGCAGGGATGTTTGAAAGAAACACACAAGTAGCTTTTAAGGGTTGGGTTTCAAGACCAAGTACCAACGATAGAGACATACTTATTTTTCAAAGATAACTCATTCAGTTTTATATTACAAGTGGACCACAGAGACCTACACACCAGGATATTGGCGGTACCTGACCTTGCGAGGAGAGAGAAAAGATCGAGGGACCCAGCCAGAAAGACTCCCCCATCCTTTTCCTCCACAGAAGAAGTATTTTAATACCCCCTACTTACTTTGGACAAACCAACTAAGAGTCTGAATACTCTGAAAAATAAAAGACAATTGACTAACTGGCCTAAAGGACAAAAATTAAAGATGACCAGATCGGGAAAAAGATCAGACAATTGCACTGTGCATGGGAAAGACAATGGGAACAAGGAAATGTCATGGAATGGCAGTAAGGAAAATGTGTGGAGTATAGTCGCACATGGACAGACAATTTGTGAAAATGGGCTGGTGGGTTCCCTCAAGGAATGATTTTGTCACGATTCTCGTAGTGGCCATAATTACCTGCTGTGTGTAGTTAGTAGTAAATTAGGTAATAGAGGTTGGATTCAGATAAAAGCAAACAAAGGTATTCTGTAGGGATACATACATGTTTAGACTAGGAGAATATAATATGTTATTGTTGACTTTGAAGAAATGTTTTATAAAACCCTCCATGTTGAGACAGATCACAGAATTGAGGGGGTGATTAGGACAGGGATTCATACGTACACTGAATATGAGGGAGGGAGGAAATTGGGTATAGTGGCCCTGTATTGAATAGGTGTCTAAATACAGGCTAGAGGGGGGAGTGTAGGGAGGTGCTAGACTCCCCCTTCAAAATGAATGCAGATAATGTTTCAGGCTGATCAATAGGTCCAGCATTGTAAAAATCAGAATAGTACCACTTTTTAGGCCAAAAACACACGCTTTTGGCGGTTGTCACCCGCCTTGTAAACAGCTGACTCACCCGCCAAGCCTCCTGCACGCCCATTCATTTCAATGGGCCTCTCACCCGCCAAAAATAAAATCGGGAGTTTTCACCCACCTTTACAACACAAATGGTTGAGAGCTATGCCAAAAAGCACATTTTAGGGTGACATATTTTTTAGTGTCAGAATGCCCATATGTAGTGGAGGGTAGCTCAGGTAGTACACATATATCAGGAATATCAAAAGTCTAGTCTGAAAACTGAATATGAAAAATGTTAGGCCAAAAAGTAAGAAACAACTCCCCATTGGCAGCAGCACAGAACATTCAAACTACAGAAAAGTCAACAAAAATTTAAAATGGCTGCTGGAAATAAGATGGTGTCATAATACTCATTCATGCAGTATGAGTAATTCTTCGGCAGCAGTTCAGTAGCAGTTCATTGAAATATCACTGTAGATGGACATGTCTGGTGCATATTTTTAGAATTTCTTTGCATTAAGTCTGACAGTGATGGGTCGTGGGAGCCAGCTAAAGGTCTGCAAAAGTACCAATTAGAGCAAACAGCAGTTTGGTTAGCAACAAATGAGATGAAATTACACAGCATAGCCTGTCAAAATAACTCTGAGGGACTGCCAAGGCTGCTCCTTTCTAGATTTCAAAGGATTTATAATGTGATTTTGACTGAATCTTACGCAAGCTGATAGGTCAAGTGACAATCAAAATAGTCTTGTCAAATTATGACATGTGGGTTTGAAGATTGAGAGTCAAGCCAACCCACCCCATGATAAAAAAAGGCTTGTCTTTAGTTGTAAGAACCAATCAAAATGTATTGTGCAATATATTGTAAAGTTACACGAGCCTTGAAACAGTATAAAAAGAGCTGATATTAAGAGCCCATTGCTTCTTGTTTCCTGGTATCCTGTGATGCATTAAAGATAATTAAACAAACAAACAAACAAACCAATTTGAACTCAGTCCAATGGTGCCAAAGTGTTATGGAGGATGCAGGTGCCTTCCACTTTAACATCACGGTATGTGGACCAGTTTATTTAACTCCCTTATGTCTGTGCAAAGTCTACATTGGCCATTGGGTTTGAGTATCCCCAGTACCAGGTTGTTAAAGGTACTGTGGATTGTACAGGTTATCCCATGGATTCTAAGTATTTAATAATCTCTGTGAGTGAGTCCATGGATGCGAGAGGTAACTGGTATTGCTTCACAAATACTGGAGCCATCTCGGGGTCTGTGGGTATGGAGGTTGAATGAATCTTTGTGCGTCCAAAGTCATATAAATCAACTGAAAATGTATACTGAAAATCTAGAAACGCCTGTTCAGCTTCTGTTTTTGCCTTTTCAGTCTCACGGGCATCAGCGAGATTGGTTTTTTCTTCGACCATCTGATTAAAGCCTACAAAGATCTCAGGCTTGGCAATGTTGGCGGTATCCTCCAGTTGGGTGGAGAGAGCTCTTGTTATGGTGTTGGCCTAGATGTGAGGTTCCATGGATGGGAGGTAGTCACTGTTGACTCAGAATACCACCTCATACTTCCTAATGACACAGGTCATCTCTTCTACACCATAAGGGCAAGAAGAATACACCAAGGAATTCCTCCCTAGCCTGGTGAAAATCTTTCTGGAGGAATACCATCATTGATATTGAAGCAGTCATTTGGAATTGGTCCAATGATCCCATGACCTAAATCAATAGATAATGTCGGGCATCAACCGCCATTCCAAAAGTGATACTTTGAGGGTCGCTGTTATCCACCAATTTTTGAATGGTGTTCCGACGCACTAGGGGCGTCGGATATAAATACCAACCTTGTTGTTGGAGATGATAATTCAAATTTATGTAGGTGTCCTGATTTTTGAGTTTCTGTCCTCGCTTACATTTTAGGGGAAGGGTAAATTAATGCACCTGTCCTGGGACAGCAACCTTTTCTCTCACTTGAACTTCAACCACATAAGACAGCAATGGAGCTGACCAGAATGCTCTCTCAGTGTTGTCAAAGCCCATGGGATTACCCCCCAGTCAGGACCAAGCTTTATTATTAATTAAGTCCAAATTAATTGCAAATCGATTGAGAATGTCACACCCTAAGTAAAATGCGGAAGGGAGAGCTCTTATGTTGTATGCTTTTGTCACCAATAGACATCTTTATCATACACCTGCTGGAATTTGCGTTTTCCAGGCCTACTTCCCACTTCTCAACCAATTTAAAGGTGGGAATGGTCAGATCTTTTGGGAGTTTCCTGAATAACACTTTGCTGATGAAGCTTATTCCATTATTCAGGCATACTCTGGCACGAACAGGCTCCTCCCCCTGATTTATCTGAATGGGAAAAAGCAGCTGTGCACCCTTTATCCCGATGTCGGTCAAATTTTGAGCTGGTATTTCACCTTCTTTCATCATGGGATTTGGATTTTCCTCAGATTTTGTACTAGTATAACATTTCACAGTATTCCCTTCCAGTCTGGAATGCCACTTAGAACTGGGAAGAAGGTTGATTTTCAAGAATTGAGAAGCAGTCCTAGCACCAATTTGTTCTCCTATAGAAATGACGGTGATGTCTGGGACCTGATTTCTCTGGAAATGACATTCCACTTTCTCAGAACGTTGTTCAATAACATGGCATGCGCCATTCAAACTCACATAATGTGTGCTTTGTTTTAATTTAATTGGCCGGTTAGTCTGAGTCCAGAGGAGTTTGTTCATGCAGTCAATTAGGGGTGATAACCTCCAAAGGAGGTAATTCCTCAATAGACAAGGTGTGCCCTCTAGAGTCACGACTACTACCAGGTGCTTCACTCTATGTCACCCAATTTTTATTTCCAGATCTGCAGTCCCTTCGATAGACATGTCATTCCATCAAAGTTTTGGAGTTGTCCACGAAGAGGCGTAAGGGGAATTTGGTGACCCTCCCCCCTCCTGAATGTAGCTGGACAAAGAAAATGTGCATTATGGGCCATCTTGGCAGTTATCAATTTTACATTGCACGCCGACCCTGTGTAATCTTGGACAATGGGGGATCTGTAAAAAATATTTTCACCCAGACAAACCTGGATTTGTGGGATCCTCTTTCTCCCCTATTCTTTGCTGCCCCCCTTTTCCTGGAGACAATTCCCAGAACCTGTTTGGGGGGAGAATACCTCAGTGATCTATGGGTCCTTTGGGTCACATTGTTTGGGTTTAAGAGCTTCTTGCTCTGGGTCAGTTTCCATACTTACCTCATCAAAATCAGGGTCTTTTGGGACCTATTTGTCCTTGGGTGGGATCCTCCATCCCTGAAAGAGAAGATTTTCTTCCCTGAACCCCCCAGGGATTATCCTTCTTTGAAAGAGAAAATGCGGACTTCCTCCACAAAGTGGGATTTCTTTTTCTTTCTCCTACTTAATCTCTTTTCTTTAGGTTCCAGATTTTCAGGGGTAGGAGATTCATATTCAAACTCAGAGGTTTCCAGTGGTTTTGTTCCAGTGATAAAGGAGGTTTCCTCTAGGGCTTTGCATCTCCCCTCCACCTGGGCCCCCTCTTCAGGAACCTGTTGGTTGTCAAAGTTTCTTTCCTGTTACTGCTCCCCCGGGGCACTAGACCCGGGTGTTGAATTATTCTGGGAAGCATTTTCCAGTTGAGGGTTCTGCTGAGCACTCAACATGCAACACAGGTCTTGGGTTAATTGTTGGACCTGTCGCTCCAATTGTGAACGTATTTTCAGGTTGGTAGGGAGGTCTTGATTCATAGCTTTGCTGATCCTGGAAAGTGCAGCTGGTATATTGGATGTTTCCCTAATAACCTTCCATCCTAGGTCTCTCTTCTCCCTTCTCCCCAGTTCAGGAATCTATTGTCCTGAAAGCAGGGAGAGAAACGAGGATTATTCTGGAAATTAGCGTTTGAAGGATTTGAAGGAAAGAAGCTTAGGTTGGGGGATGGAGTGTTACTTCCCTCCTGAAGGAAGTTTGGAGGGAATTTTGAGGCATGTTTACTGGGGCAGTACTTACCTGGTCAGGCCCCCCTTTCTGTCCCGGGGGAGTGTGGACATGCAGACATAACCTAGGATGGTCTGTTACCCTTGAATCTCTGACTGATGTAAGTGGCAGCGTCAGGCAGAGCATTGGTCTCGTATGCTGCCTGGCTACCACCCGATTGGGTTGGATCTGAGGGTCTCCTCTACCTCACGTTCTACTTATTGGTGAGAGGAGTATTTTTAGGCCCCCTCCCTTCTCCAAGTCTGATGGAGCAGTATTTTTCACCTCTGCTACCTTTGCAGCGGCAGGTGTGTTTGATGGTTTGGGGGTTTTCCGGTAATTCTTTTTTTCATAGGACTTTTGGAACTCATAGATCCTGGTAGCCTGTCCACTCGCCCAATGCAGGGTTCTACACTTATGGAAATGCCTTACTAGTTGGGTCATTATGTATTTGGGAGCACATTGTATTATTATTTATTTTTATTTTTTACATTTATAAAGCCCTCAAGCAGCCCTCACCCATCGTGGCACTGTTACAAAAATGCTTTCTGAGTTACTTTTAATACAATGAGAAGTGATTAGGTGCTCAAAACATGTAAAGGGAAAGCCTAACCTAATGCTGCAAAGGCGGCTACAACATGACATGTGGTTACAATTAGAAGTTCCAAGTACATTTGAAGTAAAGCCTGCCCTCATATTGCAAGGGTGGCTCAATTATCACATGTGGTTACAATAGAATGTTTAGGTACATGCGATGGGAAACCCAGTTCACAATTTGCAAGGGCGGCTACATCATCAAATGTGGTTATAATTAGAAGGTCCAAGTACATGTGAAGGGAAAGCCAGCCCTCATGTTGCAAGGGCGGCTACATCATCACGTTTGGTTACACTTAGAAGGTCCAAATACATGTGAAGGGAAAGCCTGCCCTCATGTTGCAAGGGCGGCTACATCATCACATGGGGTTACAATTAGAAGTTCCAAGTACATTTGAAGTAAAGCCTGCCCTCATATTGCAAGGGTGGCTCAATTATCACATGTGGTTAGAATAGAATGTTTAGGTACATGCGATGGGAAACCCAGTTCACAAGTTGCAAGGGCGGCTACATCATCAAATGTGGTTATAATTAGAAGGTCCAAGTACATGTGAAGGGAAAGCCAGCCCTCATGTTGCAAGGGCGGCTACATCGTCACATGTGGTTATAATTAGAAGGTCCAAGTACATGTGAAGGGAAAGCACCGGCCCTCATGTTGCAAGGGCGGCTACATCATCAAATGTGGTTATAATTAGAAGGTCCAAGTACATGTGAATGGAAAGTCTGCCCTCATGTTGCAAGGGTGGCTACATCATCACATGTGGTTATAATTACAAGGTCCAAGTACATGTGAAGGGAAAGCGCCTGCCCTCATGTTGCAAGGGCAGCTACATCATCACATGTGGATATAATTAGAATGTCCAAGTACATGTGAAGGGAAAGCCTGCCCTCATGTTGCAAGGGCGGCTACATCATCACATGTGGTTATAATTAGAAGGTCCAAGTACATGTGAAGGGAAAGCCAGCCCTCATGTTGCAAGGTTGGCTACATCATTACGTTTGGTTACACTTAGAAGGTCCAAGTACACGTGAAGGGAAAGCCTGCCCTCATGTTGCAAGGGCGGCTACATCATCACATGTGGTTACAATTAGAAGATCCAAGTAAATGTAAGAGGAAAGCCTCGCTCCTGTTGTCAAGGCAGCTAGATCAGCATATAGGTTTACAATTTGAAATGCGAGAGATGAGCACAGTAGAAGGATGAACAACAAAGAGTTGTATATGGCCTGGTATGTAGTAAATTAGTTTGGTAGGTAGAGAATGCAATTACATGGGATCACCCAAATACTGTCCAGAGCGAAGCTCATGGTTTTGAGAGCGTGGAGAAAAATGGTGAGGTCGGGTTTGTGTAGTAATTCACATGTAGGGGATAATAAGGAGGGAGTTACAGACAATGTGGACAACTTGGCATATCAAAGGAGTGGCCCTCTAGGGCTTTAACTCAATACAGTAGTCGAGGTACCGGTTTAGATTAATTATTGTGCCTTACCCTAGTTAGGATAGGGGCGAGACTCACTTGTCTGACAAGTCGATGTGTTGCAGGTGATGTTGCAGTCATACCTGAGGGGGAGTAATGAGCTGGTGAGATGGTAGGGAACAGAGAACAGAGGAGAGGCTTGAGTCCGGGCCACCCTGCTGTACTTCTGGCACCGAAAGGCACGGACAGGGGCCTTCTCTGTGGGTCTTGCCTGCAGGGGCCAGCTTATGCCATCCAGCAACCAGATAAGCTGTAAGGCCAAATGACGTAGCTAGTAAACAGCCATATGGAGACTGGATGTGCCGCAAACAGCATTTCAGGAAATGCAGATTACCAATTCCTGATGCAGGCTGCTCAAGTGAGCCACTTCGTAGGTAGCTTGAAAGGAGATCTTTGCAGTGTAGCTGCAGTCAGAAGATGCCGTCGTAGAGTAGGGAGATGCGATGATGAAATGCTGGCAAGTAGCAACATGAAATTATGTGTTGATGAACTTCTGGCTATTCATGTTCACCTGCCTAGACGTCTGTGCAAATGCTCGTTTCAGCTTCTGCATGAACACTCTAGATGCTTGGTCTTCCCCACACTGTAGGATGTATGCCGCCTTGCGGGCCTCCTGTGGGTTCCTATTAATTGAGAAGTGTTTAAGAATGGCTGCCTTATAGGTGGTCCAATTTTGGTGATCTTGGTCCTCGAGCCCTGCACAGAAGCTGAAGTATTCAGGGGAAAATGTCCACTTAGCAAATTCCATGCAATTTCTATGATTTATAGTTCTACATGTGATCATTTGGTCATAAAGCTCTAGATGCTCCCATACCAATTATGTAGTAATCTTATGGTAGGGAGTCATGAAGCTCTTTATGGCCTTTATCTGCCAAATTGGGCCTTTCACAAGACCTTTTTTCTGTTTGGCAGACTTCCTTTTCCACTGCACCTGAGCCCACTCATCCTCTGACTCAGAGCTGCTACTGTTGGTGGTCCCTGCCCTGTCCTCTAGGCGCTCCCTACCTCTATGAGACTAGGAATACCTCACATAATTACTTGGTCTGGAATCTTCTCTCCTGTGGTGCTGCAGGCTCTCAGGGTCATTTCCCTTTTATTCCCCTTTTCACAACAGAGAGGTTTCGCACTGAAGAGTACTCAACCTCCTCATCCTTCCTTCCAGGGATGGTGGGGAGTTCCCCCACCTCGCTGAAAGTGTGGAGGTTTTTATGATGCTCTTATGATGCTCTTTTGAGGCCTAAACTCTGGTTCTCTTTCTGCGAAGAGGACCAGGTGGTCCCTTTGTAACTTCATTTTCGACTGCCAACTCCCTGATTTTCATCAAAGCCTGTTTACATTGGGCTATTTCACTTTCCAACCTCTCACATTTGTTTTTCTCTGTGCCTATCTCTTGATAGTATGGATAGACCTGAGTTTTCAATTTTGACCTAGGTGCTTGAGTAGCTTCTAGAACTTTACTTAGTTCCATTAATCAGTCTCTTAGTCCCTTGTTCCCTTCACAATGGCACTAATTTTCCTTCTATGAGGATTGTATTCTATGCGCATATTCAGAACGTTTCTTTTTCAGGAGACTAATCTCTTCCCCTTGCACAATATTGACCTGTGTTGCCTGCTCTAGGTCAATCTCTGCTTGCCTCAACCATTCCATTAATTGTGCATTTTGTAACCTACTGTCAGTCAGTTCCTGAGAACATGACTCGCTTTTCTCCACATCCATCTATAACTGACACACTTCCTTAAACAAGGTCCTATTCTCTGGACTTAATGTGTTATTTTCTTCCTTCAACTGCTCTCTCTGCTGTTTCAAGGCGTTCAGATCTAGGTGCATCTGATCAAAGTCACTTTAAGAGTTCACCCCTTTGATAATTAACTGGCCGTTTTCAGGCTTCAGTTTTTTTACCTGGGATTGAGATGTGAAAATGTCCTCTAAGCAGGCTATATCATGAGGAACCTGCTCATTTAATTTGTGTTGACATGTGCTTAGATTTTCATCACCTTCTTTATATTCCCCTTGCAGTGCAGAACATGGGGTTGCATGCTCTGCCTTTGCTTGCTGTTGGTTGTTAACTCATCAATAAGCTGCTCAATAAAACTTCCTAATTTTATCTCCAAATCCTATTTTTTTTGCACTTTCGCTTCAAATTTTTTTAGCTCTTTCTGGGCTTGATTCAAAAGCTCAGCCTGGCTTTGGACAGAGGCCACACTATTCCGGTGTCTTTCTTCCATGATCAGCATATGGAAATACATTTATACTGTGAGCTGAGCCATTTTACTCTGCTATTTTTTGCTGGTTTGTGTCATGTAAATATCTGTCTGGGGCTGATGTAACAGCCCATTATCCTGCCACATCTCAACATTTGCAGAGGTAACCTCCTGCATCATTCTGGATTGCCATTTTTCATATTCTTGTTCTACCCATTCACCTTTAATAAATCATTTGGATATGAGGTGCTTGCTGGACAAATTAATTTCTCCAGTGCTCATTTTGAAGTCTGTTCTATAACCTTCTCTATGCAAGGGCAAACATCTCAGCCCTGTTCCTGCTTAGTTTCCTCTCACAATGATAACTTAAAATCAACACGGTTTTATCTATATACACCACCCTGGAACTCAGGCTACAGGGCTGAATGGCACCATTGCAATGCAAAACAACTTTCCATCCACTGCAATCCAAATACACACAAATGAATAGTCTGCTGCAACTGCACTGTCACAAGTGAAGACTCTCAACCAAAACCCAGCCACAAGCCCCCAGCTTTGTCACGATTAATTAGGCCGTCACTCTCAACTCATGGAGGTCCTTCCCCCAAGCAAGGTGGTGTACAACAAAGTTCTTTTCAGATTCAACTTTAGTGAGACCTCCAACCTATATAGTACCATTCAGCAAATACCCTTGTGACCACCAATAAGCTAGGAACCTGACCAGTGTATAGTCACAATATATATTTATTTAAGTTTTTACAAAGAAAAGTAGAACAGTCACAAAAGCATCAGCCTCCAATGCCGTGGCACTGCACAATATCACAATTTCAAATGACTTGCAACAATTGACTGACCGATATTTCTAATGGCCTTTCAGTTACTACAACACACAGAAACAATTTAGAGATGGGCAGTCATTACTTTAGATCTGATTCCTTGCAATGAACCCTTAGCAAAATGTAAAGCACACAGTGATGGCTTAGTTTGTTACCATGCTCTTTTATCTTTTCCCATAACCCCCTCACTTCAGGCATCAAGCAGATATGACTCCTTTCATGTGAAGGCAAGGTACAGGGAGTTGGAGTACAATGGGAAAATCATTTTGGCTTTTTATCTGAAAGGCAAGGGGCCTCATTACGAGTTTGGAGATAGAGGGTTAACGGCACCGGTAAGGATGCTGGTGCCGTTAACCCCCTACTGCCGCATTCCGAGGTCCCTTAGCGGGTCCCAGGGAGTTAATAACAGGCCTGCAATTTGCGGGCCTGTTATTATCTCCTTCCCCATTCCCATTGAGCCCCATGGGGGCTCGAATGGGAATGGGGAATGGTTTTCAGAATGGGGACTTACTGGGTCCTCCAAGGTTGGAATGACCCGGTAAGTCCCCATTCCGACTACCCGAACCCAGACATGGGTTTGTAGGCAGCAATGGCGCTAATAGCACCATGGCTACCTCCAAACTGGTAATGAGGCCCAAGGTTTGGGAATGAACTCTCTGGTAAAAATTGTTTTTCAACGCACAAAGTGAAATGCAAGGCTTTGGGGATCGGGTTCAAGAATACATGAGGCTACATTGTTAAACTGTATTCACATAAATACCACCTTGTTATGAATATTGTTGTAAGCCCATTCGTGTTGTACAGAAAGCCGCGTCTGGAATGTTTCGATTTCTGATCAACTTTGACGCCATTTTAAGAATCATCCACCATTTTGATTTAATCTCTTGTTTTGTGTTCTAAACTGGTGGACTGTGTTTTCAACTTACAGCAGAGCCGAACGACCTTTGAGTTTTGTTAATGTTTAGGCTGACCGAGAGCAAACTGTTTTTTCTATGCAAAGAAACCTTGTGACAGGTATGAACCGCAATCCAAGTGTTGTCTGCCCTCACAAGCCTCATTCTCATATAAACAACAAGACAATGTAGAACAAACTCAGATTGTGTGCTTTTGTTGAAGTGCATTGTAGCGATTCTTGAAACAAGGCTTCCTATGAATTAGAGAACCATTGTCACCATTGTAACTTCATGGACATGCAAACTAGTTAAATCCATTGTACAATATTGTAATATTTGTCATGTGAACTGGGCACGAACCCTAGCATATAAAGTATTAGTTTGGAGAGAGGCTGAACAATGTTTGGAAAATTGTATAAAAAGATCTGTGTTAAGATGTCAAGCACTCTCACCCCCTCACTGTGTCTGCTGGTACACACTGCGAGGTGTTGGGAGCCAGATAGCTATCTGTTTGCTTTGAATCTGTACAGAATAAAAAATTCTTGTATCTTTTCTACCCGTGATTGGTGTATTTCATTTTGTGGTACTAAGATATTTCTTTGGTCTTTCAGATGGCACCCGATTAGGGACCCTCAAGATTGATGTCATCTTGCTGAAAAGAAGATGTGGCTATTGCACCGGGATCGGAGAGTGAGAAAAGGGGGCCCCTTTGTATGAGACATGACACCTTGACAGTACTGCACGATCCGATCCCTGAACGGTGAGCACGAGGTTCGAGAGGACATCTTGATGCGGGTCCCCATATCGAGGCGGGCTCTTTGCCGAAATCACCAACCATGAGGATCCTTTGTAATCTGATCAGACCTCCTTTGTATTTTGTAATCAGGTGAGTCGTGCCCCGATTCCTAAGAATCCTGAAATTTGGTAGTAGATTTGCACTCACGAGTTCAAATAACGCCAGGTAACACCAGTGATCTGACATGCCTGGGAAATTGTCTGTTTGTTTCAGGGGTTTATTCTGCAGAGACAGACAATCTTTGGAATACGGCCGACTGGTGCTGTCTGAGAGTTTGTTGGCATGTACTATGTACTGTAAGTACGGCTTGGTAGTATTGTATTCAATGACATTTGGCACAGACAAACTAGACATGCTTCCGAATTTCAGTGGCCAGTTCATGGTAGTTTTGAAATTGCCTGTATAGAGTATTTAGATTCTATATTGTTAAAGAAAAAGGCTAGAATTGCAGTATTTGATGTGATTAAGGATTGGAGAAAGGAAGCTATGCAGAAACTTAAGAGTAAAGATAAACACACACGTTGACATATGTCTAACTCTGAAAAAGCATTATTGTATGATCAACAGTAACAGTCGGAATCTATTAGAAGTATGGTGAAGGCATGCGTCCCCAAAAGGCATTACCCTCCCCGCAATGAGAGGCATTAAAAGACACACCCAAAAGGGAACGAGACTAGGACCAAGTGTGGGTAAAAGTAAAAAGGGTCTTTATCTAATCAAATAGGGCAAGCAAAGGATTCTGCAAGCTCCGAGAGCGCTCTGTCTGACAATAGCAAAGACAGTCTTGTTTATTACAGAATTTCATCATAGAAACCTACACAATATAGGGGGCACATGATCTTGGGGATTAGGTGGCGTCGACTAACTATAGGTGCAGTTGTGACGAGCCGCTCTGTGGTTGGTGGACATCAGCGTGGTGCCAACATGGGGCGGATAGGTCAGCTGAGCTCATCGGGGTGGGGCAGCCATGCCAGGCGCGGTCAGTGTTGTTGATGGGCGGGTGCACTGACTTTTCTGACCTTGTGGCCACACACACAACATTCATTCATTTAGATAATTCCGGTTGTCCTGTAAATCCTACAATAGGTTACTCTAAAGGTTAATAAGACACAAGAGGAATGCATATAACGTGGGGCTTTACCAATAAATCAGGACACTGTTACTACTGACTTGCTGACCGGGTGTCGTAAATCTGGGGGTCTTGCTCTGAGGGCATGGGGTGGGCTGCACTGCCATTCTGATCTCGTTAGATGTAGTAAAGAATTACTTTATGATGTGTTAGTACAGGGTTGAATATCTGTTTCACAAGGCCCATTCATTTAGGGTGAACCGGAGGGCCACTGGATCAGCGAGGGTGTACCTCTGGTCCCTTGGGGCGGTGGGGTTTTAGGGCCGGGTTGTAAATAATTTATTTGGCCAACCATGGCGGTCTGGGACATGGGGGAGTCGAATACTTGAAGCGGGTCCAGCAGAATGAGGGGAGGTGAGGCTGTGCTGTTCGCACACCAGCTTGTCCTGGCGTGCCTTGGTGTGAGGAGAGGGGAGATGGCCTTGGGTGTGTTTGTGTGAGTAAATCTCTGTGCTTAGGTCGCATACTATGTAAAACAAAGAGATGATTAATAAAGTTGCTAATATTAAAAACGATCACACATTTCTACCGTCTATACATTTGCATATTAGTATACCTTTGTCTATGATAATTTGGCAGTGTTACATACATCATTAAACATTGGACGACTATATTTTAGCAATGTCACACGGTAGTAGCTGAATAACACATGAGGTAGCATTAGGTTTGATGGTGTACTCAGAAGCATGGAAGCAATACATTCAGAGACGGTAATACATTTTCATTCTGGCTTATACATTTAAACGTGTCCCTCTATGCACACACACACACACATGCTTGCAAAAATGCTCTGTTTGTCTTCCTTTGTACTTAGCAGCATTCGTTAGTTAACCCTAGGTGGTCGGTATCACTTTCTTTTCATTACTCATGGTATCGTATGTGAGATGAGACCATGCTTGTTTTTACCAAAACGTATGAATTATTTCTTTCTTAAACATGGGTGTTTATATTTGATTTAGCAATATTTGTAAACCGTCAGGCATTGGAGTGTGGTTGGACATCGACAAGGGTTCATAAAAAGAGGGTATTGACATCATATATTTTACATGTTAGGGGTTAGATTCGGGGTCGAGGCCTGTTCTGTTAGAATGGTTTCCTGTTATTTCCAGGCTTTAACCTCGAGTCAGGTCACTTCGGGGACAGTGATGTACGGCGGAAGGTAAATGATACAGTGTTTGTTCTGATACTTGTTTGTGTCTGGTTGTTCATGAGAACGGGCCTTCAGCGGATGTGCCATGGAGCAGAGATGCCAGGGGAAGGGCATGGCTCTCTGTGAGTGGGGGCCAAGCTGCAGCATTCTCAGGCAGGCTGCCATGTTGGGTTTCAGGTTGTCAGTATCTAAAATTGAGTCCCGATGCTTTCGAAAATGGTGTCCAGCATGATCAGTCCTGTGTGTCGATCAGTAGTCACCCTGTCACCTGGGCCCTTGTGACAGGGGGGCCCCTGACAAGCCACGAAATTCACATAGGTGGGGCTTGCCTGGGAGGGGGGTCTTTTAGACCTATTCTTCCCATACAATGGATAGGGCTTTTCAACTTGGAGTACAGAAAATATATCTGTCAAAGGACTTTCATGCCTCAGACGAGCTAATCGATAAGCTTTTGAATGAGCGTAGGACTGTTGCCACTGCACCACCTCCCTATCTGACTCTCCCTGTTGTTTGACCTCTTCCCGCTGTGGCACCTCCTCCTGTTGTTGTTCCTGTTCCTCCCGTTGTCGCTCCTCCTCCAGTTGTTGTTCCTCTTCCTATTGTTGTTCCCCCTTCTGCATCTCTGCCCTTACCGACAGTTGCTGTTCCCGTAATTCCATCTTTACGCCAGCGGTAGTGTCTCCACTACCCCTTCTACACGATCTGTCTGAACTTTCTTTTCCAAGTGGTTAATTCCAATTGTAGAGATTGCAGGGGTGACTGCTGATGCAAAAGTAGTGACTTGTAGTACAGTATCGAAAGCTAGAGAAAGAGAATTGTATGCATGGGCTAAGAAATGTATAGAAGAAGGTGAAAAATCAGCTGTCTTAACTGCAATTTCTGACCAAGAAAGTATTCCCGAACAGAATATTTTGATAGAGGGGATGGGAATGCACTTGGCTGATGTTTGGAGTGATTTGACGAACATGGTTGTGCCACAGGGGATGAGAGATATGAATGTCTTAGCCTACTCAAGGGATACTGCAGAGAAAGTACATAGATTGGACGCTTCGTATGTGCAGAAACAATTTCGACCTTCTTGTAACCCAATGAGTGAAGAGACACGTATTTGCACAAGAAATGCACTTAGATGGATTTTGGATGTTTCAATGTCTCCCATTGAAGTATATGACATGTGTAGTCAGTGTGCTCCGGCAATGCAAAGGAAAGTGTTACAGATAATGGTAGAGTACCTGCAGGATGAGTGTATGAAAAAAAGGGGTTTTTTTCCCGCAGATTTGATGGTCATTTATAGGAGAGCATTTTTACCCGATTTTCACCCGATACTGCGTTGACTACTTTGTCATTTGATTTAGCCTTGTTGCTTAACAAGCGTTCAGAATTGCCTACTTCTCAATTGCCAATGAGGGAAGTTCTTCCGACATTTGTTCCTAAAGTAGAAATTCCAGTTAATGTAGCTACAGGAGCAGAAGCCACTACTATTGAAGCACATTATGTCTCACAGTTTGTTCATGTCCCATTTTCTAGACAGGAAGTGAATACCATTAGACAGACGATTCCAGATATTAGGAAAAATCCAACAGGATTTTATAAAGAAATACAATCTATCTTGCATTTGTCAGTTTTCACGCTGGGTGATATAGACTTGTTCCTTGTGATCCTACCTGCTGATTTATGTAAACAGGTTAGAACTATAGAAGATCTGGCAGGACTGTGTGACACATGGGTTAACTTGGTACAGATAGATGGAGAAAGGAAGGCTGGTGAGAAACCGCCACAGGTGATATTGACATTGCCAGACAGAATAGTAACTAAATTGAAGACTTTGGTTCCAGAAAGAAGAATAGTGTGGGACAAACTTACAGCTTGCATCCAGGGGAAATCTGAGGGTGCTACCGAATTTTTTAATCAATTCGAACAAATGTTTTCATATTTTAGCGGTCAGGACCGAGTCAGGAAAAAGGCTGTTTGTAGACAAATTTGTGCGTGGATTGTTGCCTGATATCCAATCACAAATTATGACTTCCAAAAGAGCCTGGCAAGCAAAATCGCAGTGTGAGGTATTGCACATGGCTCAGTTTTATGAAAATAGAATCAATACTGAAAAAGAGAGGATAGAAAAGAAGAAGGGAGACCTGAAGACAAAAGTATTGTTTCAGCAAATAGTAAGAGGAACCAGACTTGGGAATACACAGTTTAGAGGTCAGTTTGCCCCACAGAGTAATGCGCAAATGGGTCCTGTACACATGAACCAGTGTGCTTAATGCAGACAAGGAGATCATTGGAGAGCACAATGCCCAATCCTTCGCAGCGATCGAATAACTCGTATGGTACCATGGGTAAACGATCCAGATGCAGTCCTGGGATAGGGGGTCCTGAAAGAAGTCAGTTCACTCAGAACCAGCAGCCATTTCCACAAGATAGTCAGCAGCATAGTGTTGATAACAGGACATTTTTGATAATCCTTTGACTGTCTATCTTTCTTAGGACCTTGCATTTGATGATGTACTGTTCCGTTAGGACAGCCCGAAGCAGAGTCTGGAACCAGTACCTATTCCCGTCGATCTGAAAGGGCCCCACGTCAAAATGAAGTTTGGGAATAGGAAGCATCTATTTTTGATAGCTACAGGAGCACAGAAGTGTTCCATTGATCATTCACGGGTTCCAGATATGCCAGGGCAGAACAATATTTCTGTAGGGTTCTTTGGTACGCCAGTGGTTAGTCTGGTCTGTCAGCCGGTACCGATTTCACTGGGACCATTTACCGATTCATGTCAATTTCTTTTGATGACGAATTGTGGTGAAAATCTGTTGGGGTTGAATCTGTTGAAAGAATTAAATGCAGTAATTTATTGTTCTCTGGATGGAGTGCATTTGACAATTTCACCTCACCGAACTTCTGTCCCACAATTCTTGACTTTGCCTTTACCGACTGAATTGGATAAAGTTTCAGCAAGTTTATGGGCGGTTGCTGATAAGGACGTTGGTATTTTATAAATTGAACCTGTTAAAATTGTGTTGAAACCAGGTGCTAAACTACCACGTATTCCATAGTTTAAGATTTCAGTTGATGGAGAGCAAGCTTTAAAGAGTATAGTTTCTGATTTTGTACATCGAGGAGTGATTGAAGTAATTGCAGGAAGTTTGTGTAATAGTCCGATTCTACTGGTGTATAAGGAAGGGGATAATGCGATTCCTTTCCATTTTATTATTGATTTACGTGCTATCAATAAGATTGTTGCTCCACAATTTCCGATTGTGCCTGATGTGACCACTATGTTGACGATGATTCTAGCTTCAGCTACTCTTTTTAGTGTTGTTGATCTAAATAATGCTTTCTTTAGTATTCCTTTGCATGTTGACAGTAGATACTTGTTCGCATTCACCCTAGGGGGGCGCTCGTTTACATTTACTTGTGTGCCACAAGGATACACTGAGAGTCCAAGCATTTACAGTAGAGCTTTGAAGGAACAGCTTGATACACTTGAGCTGCCTTCCACGTGTACGTTGTTGCAGTATGTTGACAATCTTATTTTAGCTGCAGACTCAGAATTCGACAGCAAGGAGGCCATTGTGTTGCTGCTTATCCATCTAGCAGAGCCTGGGCATAAGGCTTCATTGAAAAAGTTTCAATACTGTCGACAGGAGGTCGCCTATTTAGGCTACATCCTGTCAAAGGAGGGGAGAAGACTAACACCTGAACGGATAAAAAGCATTTCTAGTATGTCTGTCCCAAATACACAGAAAGAGGTCAGAGCCTTGATAGGCATGGCTTCATACTGTAGACAGTAGATCCCTAATTTTTCATTAATGATCAAAACAATGTTGGCATTGACAAAGAAGGGCATTTCTATGCCTTTTCCGTGGAACTTGGATTACCAGAAAGCTTTTGATCTGCTCAAGGCTGTGTTGTGTTCAGCATCGGTTTTGGGCACACCAAATTACGATAAGGCCTTTGTTTTATATGTGCATGAATGTGATGGATGCACTTTGGCTGTGTTAATGCAGGAACATGGAGGGAAGAATAGACTGTGCGGTTACTTGACCATGTTGCATGTGCTTTGCTGAGATGTTTGAGAGCTGTTGCTGCTGCTGCTGCATCTGTAATACAAAGTGAGGGTATGGTTCTGGGTCACTCATTAACCGTGATGGTACCTCACTCTGTAGATGTTCTATTAAACAGAACGCAAACGCAACATCTGACATCAGCATGATTAACAAGATACAAGCTGATTCTATTTGAACCGCATATCCAAATTAAGAGATGTTGTGCATTAAGGGGCCGCAACAAATGTGCACTGAAATTTGTGGCGCAAGCTGGCGCAAGGTGAAAAAGCAAGCACATGCACACGCTTGCGATTTATGGAAGGCCATGCACGTGTTTTCCCCGGGATGGGCGCCAAATCAATGGGTGGCGCTCACAGGCACACATGTTACGTCAATATCCCGAACACCGTGCACGATGCGCACAGCAAAAGCACACAACATGTAGCGCACACACCAAAAAGGGGGCTCAACACGCTGAATGGGGAACAATGCGTGAAAATGAAGGCGTAACTGGGCAAGTACTGCTGAGAAATAGACAGAATGCCCACACGCTCGAACAACACGTATTCATGGAATCGAATACGGGAAACCCACGCACGCCAAAAGACATGCACAGGCGTAAACACGTCCGCCACAAGAAGGCAGGCGGAAGCATCCCTGCACAGTATAAAAGTGTGTGCAAACCGCACTGATCATGGGACACAGCAGGAGGAGGAGACTAGCCAGGCCCCACATTTTTTTGCCCAGGACGAGCCTTTTTGGGATTCCTGATGACGAGGTCTATGGCAGGTATAGGTTTCCACCTCATATCATCCTAGACCTGGTCACTGAGTGGGAGGATGTCCTCACATCACCCACCTTGTGGTCCCATGCACTGAGCCCCTTGGAAAAGATGCTCAATGTCCTGCATTTTTTGGCCACTGGGTCATTTCAGCGGACAACTGCCATAGTTGGGGGCTTCTCACAGGCCATGCAGTCACGCTGCCAAAACCAGGTGTTGCCAATCATGACTGCGTGCCCCTCAGTCCGCAGGCACATATACATGCCCAGAACAACCGCAGAAAGACAGGCCATGGTCCATGACTTTTACAGGGTGGCACACTTCCCCAAAGTGCTTGCTGCCGTAGATTGCACCCATGTGGCCCTATGTCTACCTACAGCCACTGAAACCACAAACACTGGCATCCCATCAACGTACAGGTTGTATGCGATGCCCATGGAATCATCACCTCTGTCTATGCAAACTATCCTGGGTCCACCCATGACAGTTTCATATAAGGAATGTCCGCCCTCAGTCGGGACCTGGAAGCTGGGAAGCATGGCGACACATGGCTCATTGTTGAGTACAAATGGCTGTGCACATGCATGCATGTCACACAATGACAAATACACAAACCAAACTAATGACAACCATTATAACCTCCCCAGGGGGCAGTGCCTACCCTCTGAGCAACCACATGATGACGCCAATCCGGAACCCCACCACACCACCCCAGGTAAGATACAACGCTGCCCATATTGCAACCAGGGGCATAGTGTAGCGCACATTCGGAGTGCTCAAGTCACGTTTCTGCCTCCTTGACCGCTCTGGCAGTCAGCTACTATAGGCACCCCCAGCAGTGTGCAGGATCATTGTGGCAGCATGTGTCCTGCACAATGTTGCAACACGGCAGGGCATACCGGTGGACATGGTGGTGCCCCACATCCACAGGCATAGGCTCTGCCCACAGGAGCGGACAGGGCACCTGGCGAGGCAGCCCGGGCCCAGCTTGTGGCCACATTTTTCACCTAAACTCCCACCCCTGCGGAGTGCACACAGACCTGGCACATACCCGGTGACAATCAATGATGACAAAGAGACAGTCAACTGTGACAACCTTACCACCCTGAGAATGTTGCCACGGAAGTGCTACATTGTGTGCATCCCTAGCTAATTAAACATAACTAATCCTGTGTGACAAAAAGGAACACATGCAAGGTGTATATCACACCACCCCCCTGCAGAACAGGCCATGACAATCAGTGGTATGTCACTCAAACCTCCCAACCCACATCACCCTTGTCTGCCACACATATGACATGGCATGCAACAGCAAAAGAGCAAACCAAAAGCCCAACAGATGACCAATTAGATACAAAGTGACACGTGATAAATGGAAAGAGGCCTGAGACAATCACACCTGACATGGAATCTGATGAAATGACTGACCAAAAACCTCCCACACATACAAAGTCATACACAAATGCATTCCACCAGCGGTACCATCAACAAAAGACATAATGGGGCTCATTATGACCCAGGCGGTAAGGGGTTAATGGTGCCGTAAAAGGTGGCAGCGCCGTTAACCTTTACCGCCTAATTACGAGGTCCCTTTGCGGGTGCCAACCTTAACGGCTGGTTTTTACCAGCCGTTAAGGATCAGAACCCGCAAAGGTACCTTGGAGGTATTTACCATTGATCCCTATCGAGGCAAAAATGGGAATGGGGAAAGGCCAATGGTGAATGGGGAATTACCGCCCCCCAACCTTGTAATGGGGCGGTAATTCCGCCATTCACCATGGCGCAATCGGTAAAATACTGGCGGGAACCATGGCGCTACTAGACCCCCAATGCCTGTTGTCATGCACATTGGCCAAGCCAAATCCGAAAATCCCTAACCGGTGTGCTGTGTGTGTTTCCTGCAACACACTGCTCGCACACAGCACAGTGAGCAGCTATTGTGTTGAGGATACACCTTGAGCATCATATCAAAAGGACAATCAACAACAATAACCTATTGACGCATGTACACGATCCCCAAATGGAAAGTGATCATGCGCTGCAGGGACACAGCATGCCAGAGAAGGCAATCTGTGTGCATGTGTGGGCATGGAAGGGTGGTTGTATGTATGGTGGAGCATTGTCTAAGTGTGTGTCAGTAGGGACATGCACTCAATACATGCATGTGAAATCAAGTGACCCTCAGTGTCCTGTACACATCACATGTGAAAATTGGCCATGTGTACACCCCATTATGTCAAACCACAACAATCCCCTGACACCTGAAAAGTAAACCCAACACAGGAACTGCATTGACCAGCAGACACATCATGTACGAAGTACCCCACAATGAGAATGTCAGAGAGTGCCCAAACACAGTAGCCCAAGCGTACTGTCCAACAACATAAGGCCCTCCCTCATTTAGTCATCACCATGACCTTCAGACGAACTGTGTCTGGGCTCCATTGCCTTCTTCCTTCTAGTCTACTTGGCTTCAGGATCCCCCTACCCCTTGGTTTCCTAGTTCTACCTTGCGTGTAAATAGGGTCCAGCCCCCTCAGAGGCCACCTTGACTGGTAGAAATACCAAATCGCAAATCGCAGAGAACTCCAAGGAGACAAACCCCCAAACCAGGGAAAAAGCCTGCAGCTAACAGAAAACCATGGAAGAGTCTCCAGTAGATGACTTGAAGTCACTGAATATGGCCAAGCACATGTCCAAGCAGAATGATAAAAGAACTACCAAGGTAGCACAGTTGAACAATGGTACAACAGGATGGGTAGCTTATTCAGTACACAATAATCAATGAGGATGCAACAACTGATGGGTAGTGTCATAGCTCCAGTCTCCAGACGCAGGAGTTGTACGAACCAACCACCCCCTCCGCGGTATGGGCTCCTGCAAGGTAAAACTTACACAGGCATCTGAGAGCCCGGCGGGGAAAGAGGGTTAGGGATCCATTGTTTGGATAAGCATCAGTATTCAGGATAACCGGAAAGAGGGTCAGGAGAGGGGAGGTGGATGGACAAGGTAAAGTAGGCAAAAGACAAAATACAACTATTGACAATTACACATGCTCAATTAGAGAAACCATGTTCTTCATGCAAGTATGCTCATTATGTTCAGTTTCAGTTCAGACCAAAAGATCCTTATCTTGTTGTGTCAGGGGGCAAAGCTCACGCTGCCCTTGGCTCTATGTAAGTGAAAATGCATTTTTAGAACCATTCAGGGTTCTTGTTGCTTGCGCTGCCCTTGGCTCTATATAAGTGAAAATGCATTTTTAAATCCATTCAGGGCTCTTGTTGAGACACACCATTACTGTGCAAGCTATGTCAAAGAGTCATTGTTTAGTACTCATGTGTATGAATATGTTAAACACTTCTTTGAATGTAAAAAGCCATGAACTGGCAAGTGAGTTACTAATTACTGCTTTTTGTTATATAGTTAAAGCTTTATGTTGCTATCATGTTACAAAGCAAGTATGTATATGCTTTGTTGTTGATCTATAATATTAGTGCATTGTTGTCATGGTGTGTCACAGATGCAATGCACAGTAGCTTAGTCAGGTGAGGAACTCATACATGCTGCCTACAGAAGCTGTATTCCATGTGATTGTGATGCGCTTGTTTATGTTCATACAGGATTCTAAGTTTGTTCGTTGCTGGAGTGTGAGTTACGTGAAAGCGGCTTTTCAGCTGGAGGTCTTTGTTATACTTGTATACTTAAATAAATACACCTGCCTTCATCGTGGCGTCTGAAGTAAGCTACTTATCATTGGCGATGCGGATCTGTGCTGTCCAGCATCCCCAGGAGCTTGCAGTGCCTGAAGCGGCCGCTCCATTCTGCTGAACGTAGTAGCAGCCGGGAAGTAAGTCCAGAGCCGGACAGTTTGTTGCGCTTTGTGTGCCCGCCCTCCTCATTACCTTGTCATCTTTAGGTTATTGTGCTTTCGAAGCCTTTCACACGGCCGATGTCCCCTCTCTCCTGCGTACTGACGGCGTTGTTGCTGCCCACGTTAGGGAAGATACCGTATATATGTGGATATGCGCGCATGCTAAAATGCGTTTCGCATCTCACTTGTTTTAAACTGTCAATGAAGTGAAGTGATACGTACACGCGCATGCTAAAATGCATTTTGTATATCGTTTGGTTTAAACTGTCAATGAAGTGAAGTGAGGTTCGTGCATATGGGAGGAGGGGTGAAGATTATCGGAGAATAAAGTCCAGGAGCTGAGCATACAGCAGCAGGCAAAGGGGCACAAAGTGACATGTGGAATGTTTTGAGCTGTGCAAGACACATACGGCGGCAGGCAAAAGGGCACAAGGCTTTGAGAGTGCAAGTCAATATATGAAGCTGCAAAGTAAATAGCTGGAAACAAAGTAATTAAGGCAACGCTGTTAAAAGGAAGACATCAGCCAAAAGGAGTTTTGTAACTGAAGAGTGTTCCAGAGCATCCACATATTTCTTTAGTGTACTTTATAGGATTTGCATAGACTCTGAACATTTTAGTGTTGTCAAATGGCTATGTCGAACCTCAGCGGCCCTCCTATGTTTATGGCAAGCCCGGGCCTGGTGAAAATCAAATAGGCTCAGTGGAAAAAGGGATTCTTACATTACCTAAAGGCAGTTGGGGGAAATTAATTCTCCTCTGAAAGGAAACTTGCTGTGCTGATGCATCATTTGGGTTATGAAGGTCAAAGAATTTTTGAAACCCTTCCGCAGCTGGCGAGTGGAGGCGAAGGAGACAAAATGTTTGAACTGTAAAGTGCTTTGGCGAAATTGGATCTTCACTTTAATCCAAAAACTAGTACTGTTCTTGAGAGATATAATTTCCGCATGAGAATTCAGGAGCCAGGTGAATCAGTGGAAGAAAATATCACAGCCCTTTGGCAATTAGCAGGTACTTGCAAATTTCAAGGTTCATATGATGAACATCTGCGTGTTCAATTCATGACACACTGTAGTGCGGACCGCATACGGGAAGAGCTATGGTTAAAGGATGAACCAAGCCTGGATGAGGTGTTAGCTATTGCCCGCAGGGTAGAACATTCATTGGCATGCATTGCTAAGTTAACTAAAAAAGAAGTAAATGAGGCAAAGTCAGAGGTGGTGAATGTCAATGAGCATAAGAAAAAGAAAAAGGGTAAAGTGAAAGAAAAGATGAGTCGCAGTCACGGTGGCGATAACAAGTCATGGAAGCAGAAGAGCGAAGAAAAAGGGGAGAAGGGAGAAAAGGAGGAATATTTATGCTATCGATGTGCTAGCAATTCTCATTTTGCTGCATCTGTGGTGTGTCCTGGGAGGAGAGCAATTTGTAATAAATGCAAAAGACGCGGATATTTTGCTAATTGCTGCAAAAATTACCACTGTGGCCAAAAAAGGTTCCTATATGTGAATGAAGAGGAAGGAAAGACATCTTCGGATGATCAAAACGAATGTGATTTAGAAAACGTCATTGTTAACACCATAAGTAATGCAGTTGGTGATGAGGGTGATGTTGACGGTGAATGTGAATGCCTGTATGCTTACATTAGAGTGAATGGTAGACAAGTGCGTATGATGGCTGATTTCGGGGGTCAAACATTACCTTAATGTCAAAGGATGTCTATGAAAAAGAGGTGAAGGGTGATATTTGCGATCTGAGTAAACCTGACATTAGTCCAGGTGGTTATAACCAAGAACCCATAGAGCTTTTTGGATATAGCGTAAATAAGTTTGAATTTAAAAATCAAATGTGTGAAGGAAAAATGTATGTTGCTAGGAAAGGTCTCACTTTGTTGGGGTGGGGGGAACCGAAAAAGCTGAAGATAAAACTTGACCCCAATGCAAGTGAACAAGTTTTACAAGTTAATGATTCCATTGTAAGCAAACACCCCAAAGTTTTCAGAAAAGAGATTGGGAAAATTAAAGGTATCCAACATCAGATCATGTTGCGAAAGGGAAGCATACCTGTAGCGGCAAAGTTAAGACCTGTCCCACTAGCAGTGAGAGAAAGGGTTAAGGAGGAACTTTCCAAGCTGTTGTCTGACGGAGTCATTGAGAAGCGGGAGGTGTAGATTGGGTATCGCCATTAGTGGTAGTGAAAAAGAGTTCAGGGATCTTCGATTATGTGTGGATCTACGTCAGCTAAACAAATGTGTGATGGTGGACCGGCATCCTTTACCTAACATGGCAGAAATGTTGTCGAGGATGGGTCAAGGCAAATGTTTTTTCTAAATTGGATATGGCGTCTGCGTACCACCATGTGGAATTAGAGGAGTGATGCCGCAAATTGACTGCTTTTGTATCCCATGAAGGAGTCTTCGAATTCAGACGCATGCCATTTGGTCTAGTGTCTGCTTCAGCTGTTTTTCAAAAGATTATGGATAGACAATTAGGTCATATTCCCGGTGTGTATTGTTTCCAGGATGATGTGTTAGTATGTGGGAAACGCATCAAGGAGCATAATTGCATTTTAGATAAAGTACGTAAGGTATTTGAAAGGAATGGAATTGTACTGAGAGAGGAGAAATGTAAATTTGGGGTTGAAAAAGTTGAATATTTGGGACATGAGATAACAGCTGAAAGGGTGAGAGAAGAAAGCATGGTGGACGCCATAAGGAAGATCAAGAGTCCAGAGAATAAAGCCCAGTTAAGGTCATTTTTGGGAATGACCGAATTTTGGACGGAATTATTCCGACAAAGTAATTGAGTTAAGAAAACAGTTAAAGAAAGGATGTGAATTTGTTTGGAGTCCTGAGTGTGAGAAGGAATTTAAGAATTTGAAAACGGAAATCAACTTAGCCCAACCGTTAGGACATTTTAATACAGGTTGCCAGAGTAAACTTACAGTGGATGCGTCTGAGATGGGTATTGGTGCAGTTTTATCCAAGTGGGTGATGATGGGAAGGAGCGCATTATAGCTCATATGTCGTGTGGATTGAGAGGGGCAGAATGTCGCTACTCTGTATTGGAAAAGGAGACGTTAGTGTGCCATTGGGCCATTGAAAGATTTAGGAACTTTATTTGGGGAATGCATTTTGTATTGTGCACTGATCAGAAACCATTAAAGGAAATTCTAGAAAACAAAGGTTTGGACAGGGTTTCCAGAAGAGTTGCGGGTGGGATTACCCGAATGCAGGGTCACAAATTTTCAGTCAAGGTGATAAGTGGAAAAGAAAATGTGTTGGCAGATTGTCTGTCGAGGTTAAGAAGTGAGGAATGAGTAGAATCGAGTTTGGAGAGTAACAAAATGGAAAGGGTTTTTGTCAACACAGATGGTGCAATTTCAAGGGAGAAATGGCTGGATGAGTTGTGCAAGGATGAAGAGTTGACTTTGGTAAAGACATATGTTCAGTCAGATGTATGGCCTAGAAAAGCAGAATTCAATTATAGTATAGAGCCATTTTGGGAAGTAAGAAACGAGCTTAGTGTGGTGGATGGTATATTATTCAGGTGGGAACAGGCTGTTGTACCGAAGTCTTTGCACAATAGAGTCATTGATCTAGCACATGTGGGACACATAGGCATCACCAAAACCAAGGGAGTCTTAAGAAGTGATTACTGGTGGCAGGTTTTGATAAAGATATTGAGAGAAGACTTTTAGAGTGTGTTATGTGCAAGAAAGTTGGAAAAGGAGAGGTTGCCAATCAACAACCAGTGGTGGAAGTTAAGGTACCCAATGGAGTATGGAAGGATGTTGCCATGGATATTGTGGGACCGGTCGACTTGGGATATGGACGCGGAAAATTTGTTATAGTACTTATAGACTTGTTTTCACAGTGGTGTGAATTTGATGTGCTTAGAGACACATCGTGGGAAGCGATTGTGAAATTTCTGCAGAAATTGGTTTCAAGGGAGGGTGTTCCTGAAAGTGTGTTGATGGATAACGGACCGCATGTTAAAAAGCATGTTCCAAGCTCTTTAAGATTTTTTCAGGTAAGTTTATTTCCAAGTTCTTAGTTACAAATCCACATGAAGACATAAAGGACGTAAGTAGAGACAAACACCGGCTCCCATCACCCTGGGGCATCCAGCTGTAACTGCCACTAAATAGAACACTTACACATGAGATTCCAACATCCACACATAAACATTCCACATGACATCACATGCTACCTCACCTCAGACAGGCACAATACAACACACTTCCCTCCTTTACAAACCAGACATGCAAAGAACAAGACACATACTAGAACAACACAAATACCACCTTCCAAGACAAGTCACTCAACTAGCAGACAGACACTTCCATCGTCAAGCCCGACCATCTAAACATCACACCCTGACAAACTACAATCCATGTACCCATCATAAAAATACTATCTTCCATCTGTCTGTTCCTGCCACAAACAAGGAACTGGGCTCTCACCCCAGGACCTGACCAACCCCGACACAGGTCTACTTCACCTACACTCCTGAACAAACAAAAAACAGCTTCACCTCCTACTACCTTCCCCCGCCTACAACAACGTGGGCGTCCAGGCTGCCACCCTGGAACCCAGCAGGTCTCTAGACTGCCACTCTAGAGAGCTGAGACCTCAAAGTCTCCAAGAAAACAACCATAACATCAATCCAACAGGGATTAGCAAAGTGGAAACATGCAACACCACTCACAAACACCCATGGTCTCTACACCCTACACCCTACACATTACACCAGACCTGGATGTACAAGCCTTCTAAACACATTGAGAGCAGTGGCCACCCACTCCCAATGCCAACATCAATAACTGGTAAAAACTAAACGATCTACCAGCAAGGATAAACATCCAAACCCAGAACGAGCCACTGAAACCATGGATACAACGAAATCCACAAATAATATCACAAGTAACATAGAAAACCATTTACTCATCATCTTAGGACATACCACTCTCAATACCAACAGGTCATTACCAGATGTCCCCAGCTACCCCTTTACAATGCCGCAATCCTACTCCTATTAGACCTCTCAGCGGCCTTTGACCTGGTCAGCCACAAAGTCCTCTGTAATCACCTGGCCACCGCAGCCCACTTCTCCTCCTCTGCCATCACATGGATACAATCCTTCCTGGCAAACAGAACCATGCGAGTCTTTTCCACTACAGCTGCAGCAGATCCCATCCCCATCACATGCGGGGTCCTACAAGGATCCTGTGTATCTCCCACTTTGTACAACACATTTACAAAGCCTCTATTTGACCAACTGAACCGTCTGGGTGTCACCTACACAAACTACGCAGATGACACCCTGATACTCCTCACCATCTCTGGCAATTACCAACAAGACTCCTCCCGGATCAACAAAATATTCTCCATCATTCAGGCATGGATGGCCCCCCATGGCCTCTGCCTGAATGATGAGAAGACAGAGCTCCTAATCGTCGGCTCCCCCAGCACTCTAACTAAACTCGACCCCAGCTATAACAACATCACCATAGATGGCCATGCCATCCCCATAGCCAAAAGCGTAAAAACCCTTGGTTTCTATCTAGATGCCAACACCAATGTAAGCAAACACACCAATATGACCGCTTCAGCCGCTGCCTATACCAGCAAGCTCATTAGGGCCAGCAGACCCTTCCTATCACCCAACAGCTGCCTCACCCTTGCCAGGGCCCTAATCCAATCCAAACTGGATTACTGTAACAGCCTGTACCTAGGTGCTAATCAATCCGTACTCAACAAATTGCAGGTAATACAAAACAACGCCTTGCGCGCCGCCCTCAACATTCCCAGACAAGAGCATATCTCTGCTACTAGGAAAGCCTGCAAATGGCTATCCATACGCCAAAAAATTGATCTAAAAATCATCTGCCTCACGTACAAATCCCTCAATCACCTAGCACCACCATATCTAGCTAATAAATTCACCCTGAAACCGCCATCAGATCCACCAGATCCTCCAACACTCTTTGCTTATCAGTGCCCAGGTTCCACCTAAAAAGAGCTGGAGGGGTAAGCTTCACAGTGCTTGCCCCCCAACTCTGGAACTCCCTACCGCTTAACATCAAAACTGTCGAATCCTTCCAGATCTTTAGGAAGCAGGTCATCAACTGGCTTCAAAACAAAGAATAACACCATTAACACCAGACCTTGCGGTAACTGGCTTAGACACTGTATTTATATTGAAAACTGTATATTGTACGCATTTGCTCTTGTTTACTGATCACTGTATATATATATGTATATATTATAAACTTGTACGAAGTATGCAAACTAAGATACTTCTCAACGCTGTAACCAAATTCTTGAGCGCCCTTCTACCTCTGGGTTTGGAGCGCCATACAAATATAATAAATAAACAAACAAACAAACCACCAGCTACCTACTATCCAATATGATGAGAAAGGTTAAAATCCTAGAGGAGGCGCTACCTCCCTTCAGAACAACGACCTAGCTGTTCCAAATTTTCCAATATAAGAACAAACATCCTAACCAGACCAGAACCCTAACATAAACAAACCAAACCCAAATACTATATGCTCATGAGAGCCGAGGTGCTACCTCGCTCTGGACCTAAGGTATGACTTTTCGTCTTTTACCACACAAGGTAAACTCCATACCAAACCAATACCCAAAGGAGAAGACAACACTTCCCCTACTCTACATTTCCCAAACGACACCTACCAACTTGTTACCCAAGGTTTACCTCATATATCCATACAAGACCCACACGCATAATCCACGCTCACTGTGGGTGCAATCCATTTCCAAGCACTCATTGACTCTCTCCATCCAGACACATAAACTGCACATTATATTCAATGTCAGTCATGAGAGTCAGATTAGATACATATGCATTTGAGGTATTGAATGCTATAGCCATATCTATTGCCGTAAATAATAGAGTAATTACAGCAAAGTTCACAAATGTAAGGACTTAACAAAAAATAGTCAACCATTACGAACATCAAAGAAAACCTAAAAGTCCATAGCCTACTATAGGCTCTAATACAAACGTGGTTCATTGCCCTACTAGTCCATGTTGCACTCTAGCAACCATAACTGCTGCAAATCCTCAAAAGTATTATGCTATTGCACGTATACACATTCCATTCATCCGTGCATTGAACAATGATAACACTGATAATGGAAGTTCATGTGCCAAAGAATGACACTCCATCCTAAAAATCCTCAAAAGAATTAGACTATACAGAAATGCATAATCCTATGACTTCCATATTCCACACAATTCAATTACACCATCCATTCTCATGAACATTTATCAATAAGTACTTCCACACTAAACAACCATTTAGTTTTCCCCCTCTCCTCAGATTTCACAAGAATAAGGGATAACAATAACAGAGAGTTTATTACAGAAATAGCACACACTCTCCACAAGCTGGCTGTATCAACAAAAACATGCCATCTGGCGCACTAACATTGAGCGCCAATTACCTTGCTACGAAACCTCACCGTGATGCATCCCTTTCTTCACCGTTGGCCGCTACAGGACACCTCACTAGCTAAGACGGAGCGGCATAAATCAAAGTAAACATTGGCCAACCATTCCAGTACAAATTCGCCAGGTCCTTGAGAGACTTTGCACGTAGCTGCAAACTCAGCTGTCATGCAGCTTATGAACACTGTTGCATACTTTTCTTCACTGCAGTCCTAACAATGACTGCAAGAAAGGAATTCCACCTACTGCGAGCGGGTCGTCTCATTGCGAGCTACATATTTACCGTAAACCAAAGAAACAGTAGACCCCTGACTACATCTCTTGTCACGCGTCCAACATCGTAACTTCGCCTTGCAATTGGCTGCCGTGTACTTCTAATGCAGCATGGGTACGACTGTCATAGACTTCCTGATCATGTTATGCGACATCCTCACGTGCTTTACTTGAAAGTTCCTGTATTACGGAACACATTGATTACCTTCCTTCACAAAGTCGCATTAGGGAATAATGTTGTGAACGCAACGGCCATTCACGCAAGAACTTCCCTTGAAGTTCAGTCCATCGCCATCACCAGGGGCACTCTCTGTGACGTCACCAGTCGACCTGGGTATCGGAGCAAAGCACAACTCCTGCTACCAACGGTAGCACAGCTGCCCAGCCATACGCCACCATTCCTGGCATTATAACAGTCCCCAAGAGGTACCGGGCACTCCAAAAATCGCACGACTGCGCAACACTCTAATTCTTTAAGCTCATACACCCTGTGGTATACTGCAATGATTGCAGCTTCTCCCATCCGCAAGTCATGTTCCATAATGATTACACCAGAGCTGAGTCATGCTTTTCAGTTTATGGGCGCAGCTACACTCCATGCTTTTCAGTTTATGGGCGCAGCTATACTCCTATGCTTGAATGGTCGCATCCTCCCTTCTCCTGATAATGGGGAAGCTTCCCTGTCAAGCTTCACCATCCCCAGGACATAGCTCTCCATGAGTCTCATGAGCAGCCAGTCATTCCTTCTTAGGGGTACCGGAACCATAAATGATGGGATCTATTCCTCCATGTCCCCTCGCGCCTTGGGTCAGTTTGAGAGGGGGGCTCTCTTCCTACATATCCCCTCGCACCCTGGGTGATGGGACTCATAGTTCTTGGGGGTGGTGTTGTCCTTCTCCAACAGCTTGTCCTTCCTGCACCCCCCGCAGCAGGGTCCTCTGTCTTTCAGATGGTGGCACGTAGGTTCCCTTGATCCAAGACCGCCTCATCGCCATTGTTAAACAGCATGCTCCAAGCTCTTTAAGATTTCTTCAGGTAAGTTTATTTCCAAGTTCTTAGTTACAAATCCACATGAAGACCTAAAGGACATAAGTAGAGACAAACACCGGCTCCCATCACGCAGGGGCATTCAGCTGTAACTGCCACTAAATAGAACACTCACACATGAGATTCCAACATCCACACATAAACATTCCACATGACATCACTTGCTACCTCACCTCAGACAGGCACAATACAACACTGCAGTTTACTAGTGGCATTTTCAAGAGATATTTGAGGGAGTGTGGTATCAACCACAAGAGGACATCATTATATCATCCAGAGTCAAATGGTTGTGTAGAGAGAATAAATAGGTGTATTATGGAGAGCATTCGGATGGCGAAAGAGACGGGTTGTGATAAGAAGGTTGCCATTCAAGACAGGATATTCAGTCTTTGCATGTCACCCCATTCTGTTACTGGCATATCACCTTTTGAATTTATGCGAGGTCATAAACCCAATACGGTGGTTAGTCCACCATGGCTGGGTAGAAGTAGAGAGAGTGATGTTGTAGTGGATGGTGTGAGAAGAGAAATGAAAGGAAAGAAGAAGAAGTGGGTGGAGCTGGTGAATGCGAGGAGTGGAAAGAAACCGTTAAGTATTAAATGTAGTGATCTGGTCAGAATAAAGAAAGGTGTGTTAAGGAAGAAGGGGGAACCGCTCTACTCTGACCCTGTGAGAGTGGTGGCAGTTTTACCAGGTGCAATTTGGGTAATTGGAGGACAAGTATGGAATCTGAATCGTATTGCCTTTGTGAAGAGGTAAATAGCAAATGGGAAAAAAAGGAAGAAAGGAAGGAGATGTGTTATATAATTAAAGCTTTGTGCTATCACGTTACAGAGCCAGTATTTATATGCTTTGTTGTTGATCTATAATGTTAGTGCGTTGTTGTCATGGTGTGTCACAGATGCAATGCACAGTAGCTTAGTCAGGTGAGGAACTCATACATGCTGCCTACAGAAGCTGTATTCCATGTGATTATGATGCGCTTGTTTATGTTCATACAGGATTCTAAGTTTGTTCGTTGCTGGAGTGTGAGTTACGTGGAAGCGGCTTCTCAGCTGGTGGTCCTTGTTATACTTGTATACTTAAATAAATACACCTGCCTTCATCGTGCCGTCTGAAGTGTGCTACTTATCAATTTTGTCTCCATGTAAATGAAAATGCATTTTTGAATCCATTCGAAGTTCTTATTAAGGTGCACAGTTTCTAAGCATGCTAAATTGCACTTAGGCATCTAAATAAGTCAGTAATATGCACTCATGCGTGTAAACAATGTTTTAAACACTTATATCAATGTGAAGAGCGCTACTGTATTGACACGACTGTGCGACTGTATATTGCAATTAACGCATCTAGATGCGATTGGATATGAGGGTGGGTGGGCTACCATAGACCCCAGGGTTTACCTGAAAATGTTGTTTCACGTACAGCGTTGTGGCAAAGTAGAGCTGTGATCCTTAATCGTTGCCATGTAATGAATGGTTTTCCTGGTATCTTGTTCCCTTGTATGTGTCAATTTAGACTGTCTGTAAGTGTATGTGTTAGTGTCGGCCATGTTGGAAGGTGTTCGGGCGTTGTTTTAGAATAGGAAAAGAGATATAAAAATGCCTAGGCGTTGTACGTCCTGATAGTGGACAGTCACTAGAAAGGAATAAATGTGCGTAACAGATCGTCTATTAACTGGAAATGTAAGAAAATTGGTAGGGGCAACGTTTGCTCAGATTCCGTTTTGGCTGCTATCTGAGATTTCAAAAAAGGTTTCTAAATGTCCTAAGTCAAAAAAAATTCAAAATATTTTGGAAAAATAAATGTTGGTTAACATATAAAGCCTCATTGTAATAGAAGGGCTAAAGATGGGGTCTGGTAATATAAGTGCCAGTTCGTCTCATGTGATTCCAAAACATTGTATTATGGGAATCATGGTCCTGCATAGGTAGCGTTTCTAAGGATGCTTGTAATTTCCTAAACTTCATATGTGGTAACCCTGGCAAGGTGCATAACTCATTCATATTGTTAGATGAGGGAGTTCATGTCATTTGTGCAATTATTGTATATGTATAGCATTATGTGCTAGTCCCTGGCTGTAATCTCATGTGTAGAGGATGGAAATGTTGGCTAACATATAAATCCTAGTTATAGTAGGAAGATTAAATATGGGGTCTAGTAATAAGGATGCACATTCATATCATGTGATTCCAAAGCAGTGTATTGTGGGAATAGTAGTCATGTAAAGGTAACATTTCTAATGATGCTTGGAATCACCCGAAACTCATATGTAATGGACCTTGTAAGTTACATAACATTTCCATATTGCTTGATAAAGGGGTCCATGTCATTTTACTACGTGTATGGCATTATGTGCAAGTCCCTAACTATATCTCATGTGTAGATGGCCAAATCATTACATTAAATATTACAGAAAGTATGCCATTGCATTGTCTGTGTGAAGACCAAAGTCTACACTTCTGAAATGACGAATATATTGGGCCTCTTCACGGCGTAGGAGCAGTTCTTGGTTGCTGCCCCTCGGTCCCAATGATACTCTCTTTAAACCTATGAATCTGATGTCTCTTTTGTCTTGAAATTGATGAGCTTTCTGCCAATGGTCTGCCAGAGGTAAGTTCTTATCTTGACTGCTGATTGTTGAGAGGTGCTCTCTGATCCTTGTCCGTAGCTGTCTAATTGTGCTACCAATGAAAGTTTGTTTACAGATACATATAATTGCATAGACCACGTACTTGGTCCGGCAATTGATTTGTTCCTTTACTTTTGTTTGAATGCCATTTAAGTCTCTGTAGGCGTCTGTACTGGGTGTTTCATATCTGCACATGGTGCAAGTGCCACATTTTCTAAAAGCTGGTCTTGGGTTATCTAGCCAGGTCTGAACCTTTTGTTTTGTCTTCTCAGGTAGTAATGATGGGCTTAGGCTTGTGCGGAGTGTTCTCGCTCTTCTGTAAATTATAGGAGGATGATCATGAATAAAGATCCCTATGTGCGGATCAAGTTTGAGCAGATGCCAACTTTTTTAAAGAATTTTTCTGATCTCATGGTTGTTGGCACAATATGTAGTGATGAATTGTACTTTGTTGTCTTGCGTAGTTTTGGCCTTTTTTATCAGAGTTTGTGATCTTGGTATTAGTTGTGCATTGTCTTGGGCGAATTGTACGCTTTTCGGTGAATAACCTCTGGCTTTAAATCTTTTGGTTAGGAGATTACATTCTTCCTTGAAGTGTGCTGGGTCCGCACAATTCCTTCTCGCTCTTATGAATTCCCCTTTCGGGATGTTTCTGATCACAGGTTCATGATGGCAACTGGTGTCAAACAGTGTTGAGTTAACTTCTGTCTCTTTTCGATAAGTTCTGGTTATTAGTCAGTTGTTTTGTTTTAAAATTGTTAGTTCCAAAAAGTTAATCTCCGATTGGCTGCTTGTGCCTGTGAATTCAATACCCCAACTGTTGTTGTTGGTCTGGAGTCTGAAGTCTTCCAAGCCTTGTTAGGTACCATTCCAAATGAAAATGACATCATCAATATAACGTGTCCATTTGATGACATTAGTTTTGTATGTGTCCGTTGTATAGATCAGGAGGTCCTCGAACATTCCCATGACCAGGTTGGCCAATGCAGGGGTGTATTTGACGCCCATTGCAACGCCTCTTTTCTGTTTATAGAATTGATTTTCAAATATGAAGATGTTATTTTCTAATGTCGCCAGAAGCATTTCTTTTATCATGCACACATAGGGGAAATGAGATACTGATTCCTTCATGAATGTGTAGGTTATTGTGTCCAATGCCAAATTGTGACCAATAGATGTATATAGGGCTTTGACATCCCAGGTGGCAAGGTGGTATGTTGGGAGCCATTCAATATCTTCTACCATTTGGATTGCTGATGTAGTATCCTTCAAATATGCTTTCATTGCTTGTGCTCTAGGTTGCAGTATGTGGTCAAGATATTCTGCTAAAAGCTCGGTTGCCCAGCCTATTCCGCTGAGAATGGGTCTCCCCTCCGGAATGTTGGTGAATGGCTTGTGTACCTTCGGGAGAAAGTATATTTTTGGAATGGTCGGTTTGGGAACAAGTAGGAAACTTTTTTCTTCATCTGAAATTAGCCCTTGACAGTGCCACCCTTGAATTAAGTTGCTCAGGTTTGTAATGATGACATTCCTTGGATTGGAGGGGAGTACCTTGTAACAGTTCGGTGTCTCTAAATGTTGCTGTGCAATTTTGATATAATCTTGTCTGTTCATCACAATGATGTTCCCGCCCTTATCGGCTTCCTTGATGACTAATTCCTTGTTGGTTCTTAAAAGTAGATCATGGCTTGCTCCCATTCACGGTGCACAGCCACCGCGTTGATGGGCTTGACACTCCCACGGCTGCAAGTCTACATCCTTTCATTGAAATTATGGCCCAGGCACATCAGAAACTGGTGTGGAGTATGACCGTGCGTCCCAATCCACCACAGGTGGAGGTTCCAACACCATCTGGCCCCTCAGTGCAGGTGTCACGGACAGAGAATCGTCCACATCAGAATCAGTCACCGTCGACGAATGGACATGACGCGCATCCAACTCAACATTGTTGCCAGAGTGATCCTCTGAGCTAGACCAATTGCCAGCCCTGGACACGATGGTCTGCAGCACAAGTGGGTTCTCGTGGCCTACCACCCCATGACCCCCACTTGTGCCGGGTTTCTGATGTAATAGCAATCCTGTGTCAGGATTGACATCACCATCCTCTGGTTCCATTGCGTCATCATCTGTAATGTGGAAAAAACAAACATGAGTACACATGTCAGATGCACATAACGCACACACACATAGATATCACATCGACAGCCAACACATGAAGCAGACATGTCACACACAAATGAAATTCCAGCATGCATCCAGTGGCATCGATATGCAAACACATCCCAAAAGCAGAAATGGATGTGTGTAAATAGCGAAGCCTACACATGTACTGAATGTAGTATATCACCTCCATCACACACCACCTCTGTCAGGCACATGTCACAGTCAGAAATGGCAGATGGCATCAAAGAGATGGCACATACCATAAGCATGTCTGAACTGCTAAATGGCCACAGCTGCAAGTGAATCCAAACACACCATGACTCATGTAATATGCATGTACACATGCATCACTAAACTATCATCACCAATATAGCTACATGCACCGGGTGTCATGGTCCATGTAAACATAGTGAATGTCCCGAGCAAAGCGAGGGCCTGCGAACAGGCATGATGGACCATAACAACCGGTACGGTCAGAGCTGCCGGCCATGAAGCCTCCAGAACACCCCTCAGGGCCTGATTGAGCACATTGTGCTATGAATGTGCCCTAAACCATTATTCAGTGTGTCAAATCATCACAGCCAGGCCCCACCAGATCAGCTAAGTGGGCCTGAGCTTACACATGCTGCACGACAGTGCACATTCAGGATTGTGCCAGTTGAGCATAATGGGTGCAATGCTGAAATCTCACCAGCATTAACGTCAATCAACTACATATTAGTCAGTCAACAAAAAAGCTGCAGAAGACACATTTGTAAATGAACACTTTCACACACACATAAGTGAGTAGCCGCAATGTTACACTACATAACGTTGAAGCTGCTTGCATATGTACATGTGAAAGTGTTCAAAAACACCTGTTTCCCTATACACGTGTATTGTGAACATGAACAGCAACCAATACAGCAAAGCAAGCAGCTACATCGCTGCTTGCTTTGATGTATGTGAATGTGTACACATACACATGTGTAGGCAGCTCCAAAGTCATTACAACCTGATTGGCAGGATACAGTCAATCTGCGGCCTATACCGGTTAGTATAGGCCGCAGATTGACCTGTCAACTTTGCTAAACACCCACTAGGGTATTTCAATACTGAGTACATGTGTCACAGGATGCACATGTGCCTGTGCCTTTCATGAAAGTAAGGGATGACAATCTGACCATACATGCCAGATCACTTTGACATTACATCAGTGAGTAGGCATGTATAATGGTGTGACATGGCTCAGAAGTGGGTTAGTGCAGTGCAGAACATGTGTACATTACCGACTATCTACATTAACAAGTACATTATGATGTCAATCAATAAACAAGAAGGCAGTGTAAGTGCAAGGTCAGGCATCATGTGCAACGTGCATGCAATGGGTTGCATGGATACAGGCACCCCCCACTTAGTGAAAATGATAGGGAGGCATGGCATGGCAGTGAAAGGTTGACCAGATAACTGTGTATTGGCAGACAGTGTTGAGTACCGTCAATTGCATCATCTGAGTCAACTGACAAGACAGCTGATGAGAATGGAACGGTGAGCAGGACACATGATGAACCCTCCGTAGTACACCCATTTGTGCAGAAGGCACTACACCAGTTTGACAGAGTCAGGGGGCCTGAGACGGGAGAGGCCTGTTCCCCACACAGACTATGACACCCTAAACATATGCCTGATGCCGGACTGAGCCACAGTGAGCATGGAATGGATGATGAAATGCCACTAAATGTATGTTATCGTGGAAACATGCTATAATGATCATCCTGCAAAGGACACATAGGGGCATGCATGTAATGCACATGGAGCATGAACGGGCACTCATGTCCCTGCGGAGCATCTGCCATCTGCACAGTCCGAGTGAGACACCCTGCATCAAGGACAGAGGATGTACCCCACAGTATGTGTCTGGCAGGTTGGCAGGGGGGAGTGTGCATGTACACAGGAGCATTGAACAGGTCATTGCAGTAGTCCAACATGTTACCCACCGGTGCAACAGTGTAATAGTGGTACAGTGGGGTGGAAGGTCAAGGGAGCATGCCTACGTGGAGTACCAGCATGCAGGCAGAAGACACATGCATGTCAGTCATGCAATGACATAGTCCGAGTGCTGAGTGGAAAGACACCCCAGGCTAAATGCAGAAGGGCCAGTGAGCTGTAACATGGACCGGAGGGGCAGCCGGGTGACTAGCATGTGAGTTGGGTGCAAGTGTGGTGATGAGGACAGTCCCTGTCTGCACTACATGTCAGGCATGCTGCACAGCAGGCACGCATTAGTGAAGCATTGCATGACTCGTACATGAGAACCATGTACACATAGCATGTATTGGCAGTCAAGCACAACACATCGCACAAGCAAACCACACATGGCCTGGACAAGCACGCAAAAACACTCACTGGACGGGGCATCAAAATCCAGCATCCCTCCCACTCCTTCGTACAATTCTGCTGGTATGAACTCTGCATCGATCAACTTATGTGGAGTGAGTTCTTCCTCCTGAGGTGGTGGCCCACCGCCAGTCACCCCAGTCATGGCATAATTGGAGGTACGCTTTATCTTAGCACAGCGTTGGTAGGTCGTCCCAATGCTTTTTGCACTCCTGAGCTGTGCGCACCTCATGTCCGAATGCACTAACACTCTCCGCAACACGCTTCCAGTGGTCGCAACGCTGGGCAGCCGTAGTGCGACAATTTGGGCACACTAGCATATCACGGTCGTGTTCCGACACGTTACCCACAAGGAAGTCCAGTTCCTGCTTGCAGAAAGGCTTCTTCCTTGATGTGCCGGAGGCCAGAGCCGTTTGTGGGGTCCCAGTCTCTTGTGCAGGTGCAACCTTCCTCCTCTTGGGCAATGATTCGGACCCTGACTGGCAAATGCCACCCTGATCAGTAGGGGCAGTGGCGCTGGTGGATTGAACAGAGGGAGTGGCAGGTGGAACAAGGACAGAAGCCCTGAATTGCTTCAGTGGCAGCTGGGTGCTCTTGACTGGACCCTGCGCAACAACATCCGCTGTGCCAAGGTCATTGACCGGGACTGTCCTGGATGGTAGACTCACAACCGGGGTGGCGTTGGCTGCATCTGCCCATGCACTTGCCAACACCCGGCTGCTCGGGGCAGCAGATGACAATACTGCCCCAGGGACATGTGCCTCGGTCAGGGCAGCCCTACCTGCACTTACCGTGTGCCTCCTGACCTCCTGGAAATTATCCTGGGACTCTTCAGGTGCCAACTCAGCATGCGCTGGCCGACCCTGAGCCTGGTTGGTGGTGTCCACAGCTGCACCTGCAGCTACCACTACCATTGGGCATGGGGCAGTCTATGAAATGGACTGCCCTGTCACGTGGGCACGAGTGCCAGATGCAAGAGCTGCATCTCCCGCAACTACAGGGGGTGGTGGCATGACTGTACCAACACGTAGCAGAACATCCTGCCGAAGTGGCGCACCCCTGCCTCTTCCCCCTCTGCAGCCACCCTGAACAACCTGGAGTCCCCATACTCCCTGGTCACCTTGGCCACATCCCTGACCACGCACACCATGTGGAGTATGCCCAGCTGAGGTGCCCCTCACTTTTCATGGCTTCCCACGGCACAGATTTCGAAGGGCCGGCACATATGTAGTAGTGCCAATGGGAGGTGTACACGACAATTGTCCTGGGCAAATGGGGTATAGGGGATGGGATACTAGATGTTAACAGCACCCATGTGCGCCTGCAAGGCTGTATGTGACCCCGGTGATGAAGTGATGGGTCACGCAATGCTCAGGCACCCCAAAACTGCAGTAAAACCATGCACACAACCCCTGATAGCCCATGTGTGTTGAATTAACCTCCTGCAGTACGCGGGACACGAAAAACACATACACATGGGACACGCAGGCTACTATGACCTCGAAAATGGGTAAGCGATACACAGGGAGACCCGCAGTGGGAAAAATAGCATGTGCGACTCACCGTCTGACTAGAGTGGTAATGAAAAACACGCATAGCCAATACCCCAGCCAAAAGAAGAGATACATCCTTGATCCGCTGTGAAGTAGTGATGGCACGTGAAACAACCAGAAGTAGCAACACATGCATTGGTCTCCATGAAAGGCACGTACAGCGAACTGCTGGGACCCGCTCACTTTTAACCCGTGCCGAGGGAAACACCTGCGCGCGCCACATCACCTATGCGCTTAGGCCCTTTCTTCGAATTACACGCATTAACATGCGGACATGCTGTTTTTTCACGTGCTTAATCACGATGCACCCGTGAAGAGGGAAACACCCACACGTTTTAGGTCACATATGCGCTTACGTGCTAAGGGCCTTTCCTCGAATTGCACACTGACATGCTGTTTTTTCACATGCCAAATCACTCCGTATCAAGCTGGCCATGCGACAACACATGGAACACCACGCTCCTGCCCAGAAGGCCATTTTCCTGCCCACCAGAGCCCCGAGCCGACTCCCACCAACCATTTGCTGCTGCCTGCCTGCCTGCTGGCCACGTGCCCTGCTATTTGTTGCCTGTACGTCAGCCATCTGCAGGGTCCAGTTGCTGTGACCACCCCTGCTGGAACTGTAGACTCCAGACTGCAGTTCCATCGCTCCACAGCCCAGTTGCCCACCCACACTTGCCTCGGGGGTTGCCATGTCGGGGCAAACACCATCGGAGAGCACTGGCAACACCAGCCAGAGAGGCAGAGAGCTGCCAGCTTCACAGCAGGAGAGGTTGGCATCCCGGTGGAGCAAGTCCTAGTGCATTATGATGCCCTCTACGGAAGAAGACGCACCGACAATGATGGATGGGAGAGGATCTGGCTGGACATCGTGGTTACCATCACCCACAACCTACCACATGTCTGTAAGCGCTGGGAGTACTTCAGGTCCAGGACCCTCAGTAAGGCCTGGCACCTCTTGGTAGCAGCGGATGCAGAGGGGTGCCGGGTCTGCCTTACTGATGACCACATGAGGGTCCTGGAACGCATACACCCAGCACTTCACCTCCAGGTGCTAGAGAGGCAGACCCGTCTGGAGTTGAGCGGTAAGTGTCCATGTGTACTGATTGGACGCAGTGCATGTTGAGGTGTGGCAGGAGTTTGCATCTTGGACATATGTCTGGAAAGGCCCATGCATGGATGTGTATGTGCAGGGACATGAGCCTGCCACATGTGAGTCCAGTCATGTGTGATGCACAACAATGTTGTATGTGTTCCAAAGCATGATGCACAAATGCACGTGGAAACACACACATGTTGGGATTTCTGTGTATGTACTATGCCATGGTTGGGGTGTGACACATGGATGCTGGTTCCACCTTCATGCACGGTGTACATGTGCGTGTGTGTGTGCTTGACATGTGTGCGACTGTGATAAGCCATGGATGCATGTGATACAGGCATGTAGTGAGGTAATTGGCAGATGTGACATAGATGCCGGTGATTGCACTGTGACAGGTGGTGGCGATGTACAGATGCATGTCTGTCTGGTGGCATGCGTGCATGTGTTTGGCACTCCCCGTGTTTCTTGTGATGTCTGGATGACCTTTGGATGTTCATGCTGTTGTGTGTGTATGGATGCTGCTAGACAAAAAACCAGAGGATTCAGTCTAGGAACCCTCCCATCCCCTGCACACTTTCAAATGTGTGGACTGGGTCCACTACTCAATTTAGGTATTAATATCAAGAAATAATATAAACCAGAGGATCCAGTTCTGTAAGATAAAGTGAGAATGTATATCATAAATATATATTCAATGTTCATTCACAAAGAAACATTATAAAGTAAAGAAGCAACAAGTGCATCAATAGGTCACAGCAAATTTGAAGAAATGGTGGAATCCAATGCAAGTGGCGACATGTTTCGAGGATACTTTCCTCTTCTTCATAAGGACAAAACTGAATTCTTAATGCAAAAAGAAAAAAAGGGACATTTGTACAAAATTGTCATTGTTACCTTAACATAGCTTATAATGCATGTGCTGTACATTCAAGTGTCATCAGTTAACATATCTATGTCATTTTTGTGTGTCATATATTAGACAGAAGAACATCAATTTAGTTTACCCTGCACTGGGTGGGCACATTGCCTCATGATTCAAGGTTAAGTGGTGCTGGTTCGATTTTATAGTGTTAATCTGTTTATGTCCACAATGGGGATTCGCTCAAGACGACGATTTGACAGACAAGCAACATGAACACCCAGTGACTAGAAAAGTTTCAAGGTGAGTGTGTCTGTCCTAAAGATCCATATAGCGCACAATAAGGACAGTGAAGGATAGTTATGGAAAAGTCTAATTACCAACAAAGGCAGTGTATTCCAAACTCAAGATGTAGAAGAAATCGAGAATGGTGATTCAGGTAGTGTGATTAACCTCCGCAGGTGAGATCCTCCAACTGGAGAGCGCTTAATTGCTGTAGCGACAGGAGACATAAAAGACAATAGATGGTATGTAAGCAATAACAAGATGATGACGAGTAGAAGTAGAACGGCTAGTGCATATCCAAAAGGTATACCTGAAGAATGAATGTAGACAGTGATTGGTCCCTAATGACGGGAATAGTGAGAGACGGGCAGTCTCAGATTCAGGCACTCGCAAGGCAGTAGTGCTTCAGAAGAACAGCCAGTTATAAGTAGACTGGTCTGCAAGTACAAAAAATATCAGGGGCGTAGCTTAACAACCTTATATATAAAGTACAATGATAATCTGAGATAATAACTTCTTGGAGTCGGTAAATAAAATACCTTGTGAATATGTCCTCAAAAAAATGATGTAGCACGGACTGTCACGCTCCACGAGCTGAGTATAAAGATGTTCAGTCAGGCGGTCCGGCGGCTGTAAATGTGCCGATCAGATTATGTACACATTCAGACGTTAAGCAGCTAAGTGAGAAAACTCACGATATGCCCATATGCACGTATTAAACCCTGCAAGAATGAAACAATAGGTTAACCCCGCAAACGGGTCAGATCTTTGATGGAGGTACTATCCAGGGGAGGGGATAGTGTAGTACTGCTAGCGCTTACCTTCATCGAGGGGGACCGATCTGAACAGCTGCTGCTGTGAGGTTAAGCGTCTTTCCTTTGCAACTATGGAGACAGCGCAAGTTCTAAGATATCTGATAACAGATATGGTGATAGAAAAGGGACTGTAGGAGTCTCATCGGAGTTCGGCCATCTTTGACCGGTCTAGTAACGTTAGAAAGCGGCCATCTTAGAGTGGTCTATAACGATGTAGACTGATCTAGTAACGATATAAAGTGGCTATCTTAGGAAGGTCTAGAGCGGTATAAAGCAAGATGTTTGCAAATGCAAATGTGATAAAATAAAAGTATGAAAAAAGAACAAGAGATGGTACGTAGTAGATATATGAAGTTCTACACAAGATGGAATGAATGACTGAAAATAAGAATAGGATTAGATCGATATATGTCAATGCTGTCAAATCGTTGGGACGAGGAATTCTCCAACCTCTGTGGGGCTAACAAGAATTTGTTTTGGACAACTCAGAGGGTCATCTATTTGGTGCAAGAAATGCAAAGATTCACCAGCATAGACATGGATCTAGTGCATATTATTTAAAGCAACATGTCAGAATAATTTTACACAATTTAACCATAGGCAAGACATATCTTGATAGGATATCAGGGTAAATCAAAGATCACAGTCCAAAGTTACTTATTGACACAAAGTTCACAGTGGAATGGTATGCACATAGTTTGATCATCCCAAAAACCATAGGTCTAACACTGGTAGTCTAGTGTTTCCTGTTTACAGCAAACAATTTAAAGTAAAATCTTCATTGAGGCCCCATGGTTTTAGAGAGCCCATTTTGTCGATCCACTTAGCCTCTCTTTGTAGTAGGAGGGACTGGTAATCCCCACCCCTTGTTGGTCGTTTAACGACTTCAAGCATCTGAAATTTGATTTTTGCAATTGAATGTTTCTCAGAATTAAAGTGGCGGGCTACTGGCAAGTATTGGTTATTGCATCATATGTTTGACTTATGTTCAGTTAGTCTTAGTTTTATGGGTCTTTTCGTCTGGCCTATGTAGACTTTCCCACACAGACATTTCAGCAGATATAGCACTCCTGATGACAAGCAGGAAGAGTGATCTCTAAGCTTAATCTTTTGGCCGGTTCTTGGGTGCGTTACCACATCACCTTTAATAACGTTGTTGCAGTGTGTGCATCCCAGGCAGGGGAAAGTACCCAGCTTCTTGGTGGTTAGGAAGAGTTGCCTCTCCTTAGGTATTTTTTCAGCCTTAACTAACCTATCTCGGATGTTTCTGCCCCTTTTATAGCACATCATCGGTGGAGTCTGGAATAGCTTTTGTAAGGTTTGATCATTGTGAAGGATAGTCCAGTGTTTCCTTATGGTCCTTGAAATCTGAAAACTCTGTCTTGAAAACTTTGATATAAACAACAGTGGGGTGTCCTTTGCACTGGATTTTGTTCTTAACAAGTCTGTGCGTGTCATTTCTGATGCTCTGTTTTTGGCAACTTCTAGAACCTCCGGAGGGTAACCTCTGTTCTGGCATTTTCCCACAAGATTAGTGCATTCCTTGACTAGGTCTTCTGGATCCGAGATGATCCTTTTAAGTTTTAAGATCTGACTATATGGGAGACTTTGAAGCATTGCCCTTGGGTGAAAGCTTGAGTAGTGCAACAGATTGTTTGCGTTGGTAGGTTTGTGATTTATAGATGTTGCAATTGTGTTGTTGATGATTCTCAAATTGACATCCAAAAAATGGAGATAAGGGTTACCATGGTAAATTTAATTTTAGGATGCACTAGGTTGATGTATTCAAAGAATAGGTCTAGTTCTTTGCGTGTGCCACACCAGATACAGAAAATGTCGTCTATAAACCTCTTCCATGTTAGGATGTAGGGTGACCATGTATGGTGTTCCAATACATGTTGGCTTTCAAATTGGAACATGAATGTGTTCGCATAGACAGGTGCCATCGATGATCCCATCGATGTACCGGAAGTCTGTAAGTAGTATTTGCCCTGATATCTGAAGTAGCTAGGTTTCCTTTTGTTTGTGGATCATGGGCCCTTTGGACTTCCATTGTATATAGTTCCAGACTTGTACATACTTTCTTTCTTTGGACATCCCATAGATCAATGTTATTATAATTTTTATGTATTTTATAGGGACATTGGCAATGGACCTCTTTTCTATTTTCCTGTTGTGGATTTTTGGTTTACATTGGATTTTTTTTTTGTTGCTTTCATTATTTCTTAATTTTCAAATTTGAATTTTCATTATGTTATTTCATTACGTTTTTGAATACATTTCATATATATTCATTATTGGTGTTGTGTACTCTCATTGGTTTTGTGTATGTCTCTATGAGCATTGCCTCAGTCATGTGTTGCCACTGTGTGACTCTGTTGTACATTCATGCATGTCCATGCTGGTTCTTTTAAGACTCTCGTGTCATGGGTAATTTTGGAGTAGGTGCAGTGGATGGTTGCGTTCATGTACTGGGGGAAAGGGGGATTTGGGTTAGCATTAAGGCCATGGGTCTGTTTTGTTATGACATGTTGTTTGGTGGGCCATCTGTCGGGGCTTGCTGGCAGGTTGCCATCACTGGGGGTGGGGTGGGGGACATGAGTTGGTGCCTGCTGGCAGGTTGCTGTCACTGGGGGTGGGATAGGGGACATGAGCCGGGGCCTGCTTGTTATTTGGCAGCTCCAAGCCTTCTTAGGTTGACTTGCCAGGACCCATCACCCAGGCAGGGGGTTCACCAACTGACCTAGGCTAGAACTTTCACTCACACATTCCAACACTCAGACATCAACACTCCACATGACATCACAAAATTCCTGCTTACCCAGGCAAGACATACACAACACATCTCCCCCCGTTTACATTAACACACTGCACACACCAAGCACTAAACAACACACCTCCCCTCCTTGTACTTATCCACAACATGCAAAACACCACAGGACTCACCTCCACTCATACCAACACACCCCATCCACACCCGCTCGAATGACCGAGGCAGGCACACCGCATGTGCACAAACGCTCTGACTCTCAGCTTATTCCCAGTGCACTGGCTAGGCACACCGAGACCAACAACTAAATACTGGCACACTCTGGACCCTGAAAGGTGGAGCAAGTCTTAAATGGGCACGCAGTGCAGCCAGAAACAACCACCTGTGCGGAAAGGAATTAAATAGGAGTGGTACGAGACCACTAGGTCGAAGCATATGTGTCACTCCTCATGTACATCACCACAGAAGTGCCCTCGCCAAAAATCAGGGGCGCTACCACCCGTCACATATACCTCTTTATACCATGCATGACAAACACAGTCACACCCTGACTGACTGGGGGCGCTACCACCCAGCATTTATAGCTATTAACCTTGCATGACAATCATCACAGTCACGCCCTCACTGAAATGGTGGCGCTACCACCATGCACAAGCATACGTGGCTTCACCATGCATAACCAAATTACGGTTACGCCCTGACAGAACTAGTGGAGCTACCACCATTAACCCACTTACACCGGTAACCCATGCACGCCCCTACCACGGACGCAGCCACAACATACTTAATACATTGCTGAGATAACCACCCAGCTATCAGATGTGGTAGGTCAAACATGTCAGCTAGGCACACTCACCATCAGCCAAGGCATACTCTTGACATGTATATACGCACCATCCATTAACAGGATTAAAGGCACTCATAACCACTCCCGTCCATACCATCCCAACCATACATCACATAACACAATATGCAGATTACATTGCAATGATCTTTACATTTGAATTGACATATTTCTTAAACACAATATGTCTTTTCAAAAAAACAACATAACCTCCAAAAACATTAGATGCAACAAATCCATCCCAAAACCAAAGCTGTCACTTCTGCAGGACCTAAAAGCTGCAAATCCTCAACTAGTTATTGCTAGATTTTACACATGCCCAGCTCACCCAACATCAACCAACATTGTTGGTGCTTATGCTTAAAATGCTATAAGTCCATGCCAACTCCTGTGGGCGTAAACTGAAAATCCTCAATAGATTAAATCTAGTTTTGTATCCCGACAACCACACTTACAGCCTACTACACATTAATACTGTAAATATCATATCACCCCCTGCTAAAAGTCTAAGGGTGTGTAGACGCATACCATGAAAATCCTCTAGATAGTTTACCTGAACATCCTACTGTGTTGTATACCCATACCAAAACATCTTGCCATCCAGAGCACACACACACTCATGCACTGCTTCTACACAAACCAAGTTAGTCCTAGCATTATTAAGTTCTTCGACGTTGCATCTGCAAAACTTAGAACCATACCCACAAGCCCCTACCCCAGTGTCTCCCTTCATCACAACCAAAAGGATATTTCCGTATGGTGCTGCCATGGCAGCACTACTGACTGTTCCTCACTTCCCATGTATGAGACTTCGTTCCGCTCCAGCACATGAGAAGAATGTCCAACCAGTGTTTCACTACCACCTCCGCCCACAACGCAATATACACTACTGAGGGCCACTACATTTACAGAGTTCATCCTTTAACATCCCTGTGGATCGCTGTACCGAACCTTGTGATCACCAACAGAGCGCAAAGAGAAATTGCGCATCGCGTCACCCAGTTCCTTAATTCACAGCACTTCCAAACTCCGAAGTGAAAGCCGAAACCAACCAAACTTCACTTCCTGGTACGATGGAAGACGTCTCTGGAGCACGCAGCATTACGCCGAGGGGTCTTTTACTCTGAAGCCCCCCCCCTGCTGTCCTCACTGTGCCACGCAACACCAGCAGAATTCGAGCACACTGGAGCATCGACGTATTCCTTTCACAAACATTCCAACTGGTCGCCAACTCCCTTAGCAGCTTCATTGACGTCACCATTTCCATCTGGACCCAGGTCAGTCGAGTGTTCCGCCCGCCCAACTGTCATCCGTTACTTGGATAAACATGATGATGCGCTGAAACACAATGCTCTTCACGGTGCCCATCTTCCATGTAACATCACATGCATCTGAATGGATGGTATTATGGCCATCCGATACCCTCCTCTTTTGTTTAGAATATTTCAACTTCACTGCCATACTTCTAATCCTGCCTGGAACGTCCATATGTACGTGAGGGTCACCACTCATGCACTTCCATTTAACATGCAGACCAGCACCTTAACCAGCTCAGACAACTTTAGGCAGCTTAACTACGTGAGAGTAGCACTCTTCCCTGCTTTAATGGGCACAGCGATTATTCGCGTAGCCTTCTTGGCACTAATGTGTAGAGCATCATAACAGCTTCCATTCGCCCTGGGTGATGGGTCTTACTTGAATGTCAGGGGCAGTGTCGTCCTCTTCCTTCACCTTCTGCACCCCCCTGCAGCAGATTCTCCAACTTGATTTCTTTTCTTAGACGCAGGTTCTTCTGAACTGGACCCTGGATAGCTCTCCCTTCCAGCTATGTGATGTATGGTTTACAGTATGGAACATCTGTATATATCCAGATGTGTTGTGTATGGCTTGGCTTTGCAGAAGGAATGTTGTGACCTCATGTGGTGTGTTTATGCCTGAGTGATGGAATGCATGGGTGAATGTTCTAACCTGGTCAGTTGTTCAGCCAGAAGCCTGGGTGATGGGCTGCCAGTGTTTTATATGTCCTACCTGTAACTTATATGTACCCTGAATGACTGCTTACAATGATACCAATGAAGCTGGTAATAAACCTAGCAAGTCAACCTAAGAAGGCTGGGAGTCACTTCTCCACAATGGCGACGAGTAGGTCTTTTAAAAGAAGAATCTACGGGTGAAAGAGATGTAAAGCTGGTGCCCTGCTGTGGGGGGTGCAGGAAGGAAGAAGAGGACAACACTCCCCCAAATGAAGTAAGGCCCATCACCCAGGGTGGCAAGGTACTGCAGGGCTGAAAAAGGGAAGCCAACTCTTAAGTTGAAGAAAGGGGAGTTGTTTCCATCAGTAGGAGAGAGAGGCAGAGCTGGGTCCCATAAGCAGGAGAGGGAACAACGGATTGGTTATTAGCCGGATTATTATGATCCAGTGACATCTTTATGGAGTCATCTTCCCAGTTTTGGGGTGCCAATTAATGGAAGATGCATAGCGCTTGGATGCTGGCCATGAATTGCATGGCAGGTGAAGCGAGTCTCATGTGCAGGAGAGAGGAGCCTGATGGTCTGGAGAATAACTGCTGTGGTTATGTGCACTAAGAACTGCTGCTCCGGTTTTGTGCACTGAAGTCTAACATCATAGCTGGGCTTATGTGCATGTCATTACTGCACTTACAACTGCGGGAGACTGTCACATCTGTGCATTGGAGAGTTCGAGCGGGGTCCCATAAGGGAAGACAGTGCTACATAGAAGGTCTGGTGGTCAAAGGATTGGAGTGGTTGGACAAACCACAGTGCTACATAGACAGTGCTACATAGAAGGTCTGGTGGTCAAAGGATTGCAGTGGTTGGACAAACCTGCAATGAGTACTAATGCAGGGTATCGGAATACGTAATGGAGGTTGGTAAAAGCTGCGCAGTTTGACAACGTTGTGGACACATCTGCACGATGGAGGTGTTTGGACATGGTACAGTGTGGGGCAGATCCATGAAGCCTGATTTGGGTAAAACACAGGACATGTTACGGCTTGGGACAGGTCCATGGAGCATAGATTTGGGTAAAACTACGTATGCTTTAAGCTATGGAGCTATGGACTTGGGTAAAATGGTTGAAGTTGCTTGCTCTATGGATTGAAGGAAAATGTACTATGTGGAGCATCCTAGTGTATATTTTGCTTATGTGCTTATCTGTGTTTCATTTACTTTAATGTACATAGATAGATTGCAGGCTGGTATCTGGTGTTTTGTTTTTAAGTATGGATGGGCATGGTTTGGATGTGATGAGTGTGTTTTAGATTTAACACTCTTGGGTTTTTTCAGTTTAGGGTCGCAGCAAGCGACATGGACTTTTAGTGTGGAATAAAGTGTATGGTATGGTCCAACACTAGTATGGAAGTCAGGGTTTTCTTGAATGTTTAGTTTTTACTTCTTTGAGAATGTTCAACATTTACGTTGTCCCATAACAACATGGACTTTTATTTGACAACATGGACTTTTAGGATTGGATTTGGGTCGAGTCCATGACATCTAATGTTTTAGAGACTAGATGTAACTTTTTGAGGATTTTCAGCATTTAAGTCGCTAAATAGTGACATGGACTTTTAGGAATGGATTTGGTTTGGGCTTCATGACCTATATAGTGTCTTTTAAGAAACGCATCCAAACTAATGCTGAAAATATTACAATGTGAACTACATATTGTGTAATGTGTGATGTATGGAGTAGGGTATTGAAGATCTGTATGGATCCGGGCAGTTTAGTCATTTTGGGGGTAGCGCCTTCAAGTATCCCTTGTATGGGTGTTGATATGGTTGTCTGGTGATTGAGGGGGTAGTGCCTCCCATGTCTTTGGTTTTGGGTAAAGCTTATATGAAATTTATAAGTAGGGTTGCTGATGGTGTGAGTGCCAGGTCAGCACGTCTTCCCTCTCAATGTGGTTGCTGGGGGTAGCGCCTTCAGCCTAACTTTCAGTATGGATGTGGATGGGTATGCCACAAGGGTATTTGAGCGGTAGTGCCACATGGTATGGTATCTGTGTAAACAACTCCCCTTTCTGCAATTTAAGAGTTGGCTTCCCATTTTCAGCCCTGCAGTACCTTGCCACCATGGGTGATGGGCCATACTTCATTTGGGGGCAGTGTTGTTCTCTTCTTCCTTCCTGCACCCCCCGCAGCAGGGCACCAGCTTTACATCTGTTTCCCGCGTAGATTCTTCTTTTAAAAGACCAACTCGTCGCCATTGTAGTGAAGTGACGCCCAGCCTTCTTAGGTTGACTTACTAGGTTTATTGGTATCTTTACAAGCAGTCAATCAGGTTACATATAAGTTACAGGTATGACATATAAAAACACTGGCAGCCCATCACCCAGGCCTCTGGCTGAACAACTGACCAGGTTAGAACATTCACCCATGCATTCCATCACTCAGGCATAAATACTCCACATGACATCACAACATTCCTTCTGCAAAGCCAAGCCATACACAACACATCTCATCCCTTTGCATTGCACATCACACACAGCAATGCATTACACAACACTGCTGGCAGGTTGCTGTCACTGGGGGTGGGGTGGGCGACATGAGTCGGGGCCTGCTGGCAGGTTGCCGTCACTGAGGGTGGGCTGGGGTACATGAGTCGGGGCTCCCAAGTGAATGTTGCCATTTTGGCTGCCTGTGGGTCATGGTCTGTGGTGATGGGCAGCCTGCGGGGCATGCCCAGGGTGGTTTTGCTGCCTGTGGGGCATGCCCAGGGGTGTAGGGTAGTCCCCTGTGGTGTGGGCTGCCTGCAGGGCATATGGGGGGTATGGGCATACCCAGGAGGGCCCACAACGCAAAATCACATGTATTACTCCCCACACAACCCGAAATATGCATACCCTACTCGCGCCAGGCCAATCGCATGTAAAAGTACCCGCACACCCGAAATATGCGTACCCCACTCGCTCTAGGCCAATTCCGTGTAAAACTCCACACGCACCCCCGGAATACACATACCCCGCTTGCGCCAGGCCAATCGCGTGTAAAAGTACCCGCGCTCCCCTCGGAATACACGTACCTCACTCGCACCTGGCCAAGCGCGTGTAAAACTCCACGCGCACCCCCAGTATACACACAAGCAGCCCATCCACCCTGGGCATGCCCCGCAGGCAGCCCATCCACCCTGACCATGCCCTGCAGGCAGCCCCTCACCCCTGGGCATGCCCTGCAGGCAGCCCTTCACCCCTGGGAATGCCCTGCAGGCAGCCCATCACCCCTGGGCATGCACCGCAGGCAGCCCATCCACCCTGACCATGCCCTGCAGGAAGCCCATCACCCCTGGGTATGCCCCGCAGGCAGCCCATCACCCCAGGGCATGCTCTGCAGGCAGCCCTTCACCCCTGGGCATGCCTGCAGGCAGACCATCACCCCTGGGCATGCCCCGCAGGCATCCCTTCACCCCTGGGCATGCCTCGCAGGCAGCCCTTCGCCCCTGGCCATGCCCCGCAGGCAGACCATCACCCATGGGCATTCTCAGGAGGCAGCCCATCACCCCTGGGCATGCCCTGCGGGCAGCCCTTTGCCACTGGGCATGCACTGTAGGCAGTCCTTCACCCCTGGGCATGCCCCACAGGAAGCCCATCACCCCTGGGCATGCCCCGCAGGCAGCCCTGCACCCCTGGGCATGCTCCGCAGGCAGCCTACACCACAGTGGGGGTCTTTTTCCATGTGATTTTGCTGGCACGAGCGGGGTACGCGTATTCAGAGGGTTGCGTGGGGAGTTTTACACGCGATTTTGCTGCCGCGAGCGGGGTACGTGTATTCAAAGGGGTGCGCGGGGAGTTTAACACATGATTTCGCGGGTGCGAGTGGGGTACGCGTATTTGCTGGCGTGAGCAGGGTACACGTATTCAGAGGGGTGTGCAGGCAGTTTTACACGTGATTTCGCTGGCACGAGCGGGGTGCACGTATTCAGAGGGGTGCCTGGGGAGGTTTGAATGTGATTTCGCTAGCACGAGCGGGGTATGTATATTCAGAGGGGTGCGTGGGGAGTTTTCCACGCAATTTCGCTGGTACGAGTGTGGTACGCATATTCCGAGGGGTGCACAGGGAGTTTTACACACGATTTTGCTGGTGTGAGCGGGGTAAGAGTATTCCAAGGGGTGCGCATGGAGTTTACACGAGAATTCGCTGGCACAGGAGGGTTGTGTGGCGTTTTTAGCGCATTTTCGTGGTTGGGGCAGTATACTGATTTGCGCCATGTAGGGAATTTGTGCAATGTTTTTGCTGCACAGGGTGGGGTTGGGGGCGTAACTGGCGCTGCTGCGGGGTAACTGGCTCTGCACCAAAGCTGGTTATGGATATAAAAATCCATGAATACGCTGTGCATCAAAATGGGTTTTGGCACAGGCGGCTGGCGCAAGCTGCCACATGCGCACTCTGTGCGCCAGCCGCGTGCGCCACTTCTGCACTTGATTCCATGAATTACCCCTTAAACCCAGTCAACTATTGCTTCTTCCACAAGAAATTGTGTGCAGTGACAAGATGTCACATGACTGCCTCTATACCACAGAAGAAGACACTAAAGGCAGAATTGACTTAAATGATACACCGTTAAAAGATCCACAAGGGGAGATGTTTTGCGATGGCTCCTGCTTCAAACCTCTGGATGGTATATCCACTGCTGCTTATGCCATCACTACATTAAGCACTATTGTGGAAACCGAAAGAATTCCGCATAACTCCGTGCAGGCCGCAGAGATTATTCCATTGACTCGAGCTTATGAACTTTCCGAAGGGCTTTGTGTGAATATATTTACAGAAAGTGAGTATGCCTTTGGCTCACAACGTCGGTAGATTATGGGCGGGAGAGGTTTCATGACCTAACACGGAACTAAAATACCACATGGCACTTTGATAGTTCGACTACTCTCAGCACTTGCACTTCCTACTCATTTAGCGATAATGAAGTACGCAGCACACCATAAAGTAACAGATGATGTGTGGAGAGGAAACGTTTTTGCTGACAGAATAGACAAACAGATTGCCACTGAATTGTATTCCGAAATGTATATAACGAGAGAAGTCACTAACGCTTGTATAATAGATGAAGGAATTGTTTGCATAAAAGACATTCAGGCTGATGCCACTTCAGAAGAGCTTAGAGAATGGGCTGAGGGTTTAGCAAGTTTGGACAATGAAGGTTGTTGGGTAGATAATGGAGAGCAAAGATGGATGCTGCCCGATGCTTACGTCACCACTATGGTTACAATGGCTCATGGTCCAACTCATATATGTGCTAGAAAGATTTGTAAACTATTAGAACGTGTCTGGGTGAATGTACATTTCTCAAAAACTGCTGAGCGTTTGGTCCAAAATTGCATGGTATGATTACATCATTATTTGGCGAAGGGTACATCGACAGCGAGGTGTCGTTTTGTTCCCCCCTCTGTGCCCTTTGAGGTTATACACTTCAATTTCATTGAAATGAAGCGTTGTCAGAATTAGAAATATGTTCTTGTGCTTTCAGCAAATGGGTCAAAGCTTTCCCTTTAAAAGATACCAAAGCAATAACGACAGCGAAAACCATGCTGAAGGAATATTTTCCTAGGTTTGGTTTGCCAAGGGTCATTTGGTCGGACAATGGTCCACATTTTATCGCTGCTATTATCCTGTAAGTATGCGCGGGATTACAAATAGATAAATGGTTCCATTCGGCCAGACATGCTCAGAGTGCCAGACTTGTAGAACGCCATGTAAAGATACCGGTGGGGGGTACCTGTACTTCTGCTCTCTATATGGTAGAGGAGAGGCACAGAGGACCCCAGCCAAGATTCTCAATTTGGTAGCAATGGACGAGCAATCAAGGCCTAGCTTGTCAGGAGGTGATGCAGGCTGGTTCTTAAGTATAGTGTAGTCCCCGAACCCCAGAAAGGAATGTCCACACACTGTATTTTGAAAACACAGTCTTTATATAATTAATATTTAAAGGTATGTACACTATCACAATAACGTACTTTGTACTTGGAAATCAACACTGGTAAATATTTACAATTCTAAAGTGGTACCACCAATATTATCAGATCTCATTAAAGTGCATCAACTGTACTGTTATAATGTCACACAGATCAATAACAAAGAAACAGCAATAGAGATAGGAAGGAAAGCAAGATGGTTGACACAATTGGCAGAATACTGGCCCATTACCTAGACACAGTTATGTGTGGAGATCCTCCCACCTGGGCAACCTGTAAAATAAAGATATAGCACAAGCCCAGTCCAATAGTCTTATTTTCTCCTATAATGTTTTTACCCCCCAATGTACCTGGTGGAGTGGAGTTTGTTGAAGAAGCATCGACGGATCTTTCTTGAGTGACTCCCTTTAAAGCAGGAGCCACGGATCGTCGAGAGGCATCGAAGAAGGTGAACTTGACGTCGACGGCATCAATAAGAAATTCGAGGCTGCCGAGACCACGACTTCGATCCAGGCGGTTCTCGTCAGCGACGTCCTGCGAGGATGAGGTGTACGGGGCACCTCGGCGATTGATGGTTCAGGACCCCAAAGAGTTTCAGAAGAACGGTGGCCCAGCAAGGGCGTTGAGTCGTCAAAGTCTTTGTGGCCTTCATGTGGGGGGAAACCCACTGGTGGATTCTCCTCGGCGTGTCGGCGGCCTCGACTCTCTCCGGCAAGATAAAGCGGTCGTCGGTGCGGACAAGGGAGTCCTTCGATTGAAATGTTCTTAGGCAAAGGAGCGGGCGGCTCCGGTCTTCGGCGGCACGGCGTCAAGCGGTCTCCTCGTCTGGGCCTCCAGCGGTTACACAAAGCTGCAAACCCCAGGTGCTTCACTTCGATCTCCCCAGCGGTCCCATCTTGGGTCGGCAGCCTTTCAAGGGTCTGACTTCCAGGGAGCTTCGGTGAAGGGTAGTGGTGCTCGATGGTCCCTCGGAGCACGGGAAGAGGGTGCCTTATCAGGTCCTCTCTCGGATCAGTCTTCGATGAATTTGGCAGCTCTCAGATCGGGTCGAAGCAAATGCAACAGCAAGTCTTCTTCTTCCAGCTGGGCATCGAGGATCAGCAGTTCCAGTTACTCTTCAAGTATAGACACAGCTTCTGAACAATTTCCAGTGGTGAGAGGTCCCCAGATATACTATCCTGTCTCTCATCCACACTTCTGGGTCACACTCAGCAGCCAATCATACAGAAGAGCATTCATGCAGTCAGTCAGTCGGTCAGCCAATCAGGCACACAGTGCATTCAGGCCATCCTCCTCCCTCTCAGACACTCACAACAAGGAATGTGGATTGGGACAAGTACCCAGCCATTCAACACTACACACTGCATTCAGGCCAGTTTCGTGAAGGGTTGTCTCAGTCTTTGTCTCTCATATCAGAAACCAGACAGCCACAACAAGAAGTGCATACTGGTCACACACTCCATTCACCCAGGTTCCACCCACAGGGTGTACCCATAACATACAGTCACTGGGAAGGCTCCAGCCAGTATGGACTGGACTTCACAACAACACCATATATGAAACTTCCACCCAACAGCCAGTCAAGGGAAAGGGACAGAGTCAGGGCTTCCCAGGACTTTGGGAAACAAGGTAACAGGCAATAGAAAGCAAGAGGCCGGCCACAGGGGCCATCTTGTTTTCCATCAGGAATCAACTGATTCCAATGGCAGGGCCTTGGTATCCCAAAATGGAGGATACTCAGGGCACCTGTCAAATTCAGCATGGAGCTGCCACCAGCACATACCCTGCTCTGCAGGCCACCCAGGGGTGCCCAAAACATACACTAGGGGCACAGGGTTGTACCCCCACCCATGGGTGCCGTAAGGGTATCCCATGGGTCTGTTCATCAAACCAAACGAGAGAGAGCTGCACCATCCCACATGAACTCCTGCGCGGAAAACACGACAGAACACACAATAAAAAGGCAGTAAAGGACAAGGATACTGAGGCCCGGTGCCTCCGATGCATTTCCAGCATCACATGCCACAACAGTATTATGAAGAATAAATTGGCTAAAATCTGTGCCAGTAGCAATTTGGAATGGCCAGATGCCTTACAAATAGCTCTATTTTCCATGCGGGCGACCCCACAAATGAAGACTGGGCTTTCTCCCTATGAGATAATCATAGGGAGACCAGCCAGTATTTGGAATGTACCCAAACCCAAGCGGTTAAAAGATGTAGAACATTTGCTCCTTTCTGAGTACTGTGACTAGTTAACTCAAAACTTGTATTTGATTTATCAACAGGTGCAAGAAGCCCTCCCAGTAAAATACAAGGGGCCAGGTCATCGTCTCCGAGCTGACGACTGGGTGCTCTTTAAAGCATTTGAAAGTGCATCCTGTCTCGTACCTCGCTGGAAAGGACTGTTTCAAGTCCTATTGGCCACACAGGCCACTGTACGAGTAGAAGGAAAACGACACTGGATCCACGCAAAGCTCATCAAGACGATACCTTTTCCTCTGCCCCAGGACAAAGGGGAAGAGAAGGAGATTGTTCACTCTGTTCCACATCACAAGTCTCTTCTAACCAACACTGAGGGTGTCCCAGAAATTCTTCCTGAGCCCATGGGGCCTGGGGAGACTGCAGCTTTGCCTTCAAGTTTTTCTTTGGATATTTCTTCACCATTGAACAATCTTGCTTCTGCTTCATAACTTCCTTCAGGAAGCAACAACACTATGTTCGCAGATCACACTGTACCTGGAGTCTTTAGGTATGATCTACGTCTGAGACACCAGACTTACAGCACAGCATCGGCTGTGCCCGCAAGGAATCATCATTGAGCCAGTCCCTTGTCACTCTTTCACTGAAAAATAAATAAGAGGCAGGGACCGGCAAAGTTATCTTCAAGCAAGATAGACCACATGGTCAGGAACCACCGACGGATGAACTAAACAGGCTTCTAAACAGACTCTCAGAATCTCTCAGAATCAACGTCCTTTCCTAAATCCACTTGTGCGGAACAAGCTATTGGTCTTGTGGCTGACAAGCAATGAGCTGTACAGTTGAAATCAATTATGGTAGAAAATCACACATTCTTTTCATATTGAATGTTGTTGTTTTTTAATTAATGTAAAAAAAAGAAACTGTGCATCAGAGATCATGGTCCCTGAGGACCCATTGTTTTCTAATCACAGTACTGGTCTGTTTAATAATTATATTTGCGCTTGAGTTCTGGTATATGGAACGGGTGTGTCCACTTGAGACTTTGTTACCCACTGAAATGATCTCTACTGTGTCTCCACCTTTCGTGCATCTGCACACTCTTCCTTCTCGAGACTCCCAACATAGACAGGGTTATCATAATAACACTCTTCTATTGATCATGAATGAGACCCATACAATTCTAAACAGAGCACATTGCTGGGTGTGCTCAAACTTGCCACAATACAGGAAAAAGGGACTGGGCTGGTATATTCATCCTCTTCCTTTAACTACTGCATGCTACGCCTCACTGAAGGCACTATTCTTTGGTCATTGGAATGACAGTATTTCTGGGAACTTCGATGGGACTAATCTGAATGAATTTGAAAAATGAGTCCTAACACCTTTGGGATGTTCCCTCTTTGCAAATAGGAGCAAACTTAATGTTGTTTCTATCAGGCCTTCTGACAGACTCTCTAGACCTTTTCAATCACTGATCGCTTTCAAGATGGCTCCCATAGGAAACCGGGATGCCATGCCTCCTTCCTATACTATTTATCACAGCCCCAACTCTGTTTCCTTCTGTATACAGACGGATGGTTCTCAACCAATGGGTAAGTTCGAGGGTTGTACCAACATTGCAAATCTAACCAGTGAGGACAGACCTTTGTATGTAGGAGACCCTGTTTATTTTGTTTGTGGCAATGAAGCTTATCCTTGGTTACATGTCATGGCCATTGGGCAATGGTCCAGGCCTTCATCACCCTCAGGCTCAGCAGTGACCCAGACCTGGCGCCTCTGGCGCCAGGCTCATGGAAATGTGTGCTTTGCACACTCTGTGCCTAAGGCACGTGCATCTGGGCCGGGCGTGGCAATAGAACAACATTGGGAGGCACGTGCTGAAGTCCTTGGGCGGGGCAAGGTGGAGCCACAAGGTGTGGCTAAAGGGAGGGGCCAGAGTCAGCCTATATAAGGCCAGCCCAATCACATGCCCTCGCTTTGCGTTACTCTGTTTTGCAGCGTGGCGCTTACTGCTGTTCCTCACCTTGATTCTGGTTACTCCATCTCTGAAGATCATCTTACCTACCTGATTCCAGCCGCTCCATTGCTGAAGGTGCACATTCCTGGTTCCAGCCGCTCCATCGATGAAGGCGTGCTTACCTGATTCCAGCCACTTCATCGCTGTGCGCGCAGCCCACCCGCTTTCAATCACCATCGGGGTCTGGGCCTTTTCTCAGCCGATTCGAACTTCCAGCGACGCAGGAGCCTTTGCCTCTTCTCCGCTTCAACGTGGTATCATCCTCCGGAGTCACTGAACTGTCTACAAGCATCCGGACTCTGCTCCACGCCACTGGACCGCTCCTACAGGGGGAAAAGATCGCAACAGGTTTGAAACCTCCTAATAGCGAACTCTTGGCCGCATCATACCTGAGTCTTGACTTCCGTTATAACGGCCAGCTGACCTGTTGACCTTGAGAGTCCATCATCCTCAGGGGAATCGCAGGATCCACTCCACGCTTCCGATCTATCATCTTCACACCTATGGGGAAGAGCAGAGACATTGTAAGAAATCATTATAATTTACCATCAAGTCAAGACTCATTGCTAAAGACTTTAAAAAACACACAATAACCATAACCAAAGACTTACCCTCCAAGTGGATAGGTCGCTGTCGGTCTGGATCACCACTTCATGGGCCAGTGAAGCAACTAGGCCCATTCTCCACGCCCCTGCTGAAGGAAACAGGACGGAGAGCCCAGTATTACAAATAACAGGTGAGCTTGCATGGGAAGACTCTTGCACACTCCGTTTTGGCACGAATGGGGCAAGGGAATTCGTAACACCTCCGCCATCCTCATTGCCTCTCCTTCTCCCAGGGGCAACACCAGCATTCAGAACAGCATACTCCGCAGCAGGGAAGACAGCCGATAAAGGGGAGCCAAGCCGAGGGAGGGCTCCAACCGTGCCCCAACACCCCCGCAGAGACCAGTTGAGCGTAACATTACCTAGAAAAGGGCAGGGTACTCGTTACTTGGGTATATTGTTACAAGGGGTATATGTGGCCAGCACCTCTGAAGTCTCTAGAGCTCATCCAAGGCGGGATGAGAATGGTGATACTCCTTCACAAGTCATGGGCGATGTAGCAAACTCCTTAGTGCCATTTTGGGGACAAATAATGAATTCATAAGATATTAGAAGACTAGCAACAGAACCACCGATGTACTGTACAACATGACGCTAGAGCAAAAGGCCATTAGACTAGTGGCCCTCCAAAATAGGATGGTGTTAGATGTCATCCTAGCTGAGTGTGGTGGGGTATGTAAATTGTTGGGATCTGTGTGCTGTGTTTTCGTACCTGACTCCTCCCCTACTATGTTCAAGGCAAAACAAAATCTGCATACCTTGAGAAAGGAAGTACATGTCCCCGAGGGAAACTGGGATTTTAGTGCTTGGTTTTGGGATTTGTTACATTCATGGGGTTGGAAGTACTTTGCAGTCCCAATGATAGTTCTTGGTGTTGTATTGTTTTCTTGTTGTTGTGTACAATGTCTTCCTGCCATATGTTCGATGTTAGGAGGATGTTGTGCACAAACGATAGGTACATTAGGACCAAAAGTACATGTGCCCAAGGAAACTGCTAACACTTTTGTATGAAGGACATTACTATCAAGGAACATATGATATTTCTGAAGAATGTGATTCAGGATGTACGGACATTGAGATGTGGGGTTTTGAGTAAAGTGAATGTTTGAGCAATGCTCTTGGCTTAGGCCAAAAGGAGGGTTTGTTAAACTCTATTCGTATTAATAGCACCTTGTTATGAATATTGGCCTAAGCCCAGCTGCTTTTTATGGAAAACTGTGTCTGAAATGTTTCGATTTCTGATCAACTTCGCTGCCATTTTAAGAATCATCCGTCATTTTCTTGTTTTGTGTTGTAAAATAGTAGACTGTGTTTTCAACTTGCAGCCGAGCCGAACAACCTTTGAGTTTTGTTAATGTTTAGGCTGACCGAGAGCAGACTGTTCTATGCAAAGAAACCTTGTGACTCGTATGAACCACAATCCAAGTGTTGTCTGTGCGCACAAGCTTCATCCTCATATAAATAATGAGACAATACAGTACAAACTCAGATTGTCTGCTTTTGCTGAACTGCATTGTAGCAATTCTTGGAACAAGGCTTACTATGGATCAGAAAACCAATGTCACGATTGAAACTTCATGGACATGCAAACTAATATTTTTCATGTGAACAGGGCACAAACCCTAGCTGTCAGGAACTTGAATTGGAGGGTCTGGAAATGCTGGAGGCATTGATTGCCGTACGCACGTTCCAGTCCTCACCCAACATGGTGGACGAGTCCTTATATTCTGACTCCTCCCACCAACCGACGCGTTGTATCTGTTTACCAAAGCTGCGGTTCGTGAGGAAACTTCGTCCGTGTTGTTCGCTTGCCTCTTTCCTTCTTTTGCCTTATTCAGCCCTCCTGTTCCTACTTCAGCGGAACGTCTACTTCCCCGTTTCCTTTCGTATTCTCAATTTCCTTCTGTTTCCGAGTCCACTACCGTTGCTATCCTCTGCCGCCTCCTGGCATTCCAGCCTTTTGTTTGTTACTTACTTCCTACTTTCTACTTACCTCGCGTCCTCCTATCAGTCCGGTTCCATTAATACATTTGCTTGGAAACTCTTCCGGATTCCTGTCTTCTTGCCTTATCTTTTTGCTACGGTTTACTTGTTTTTACGGCGCCTTGCTAAATTCTGCAGCCGGTCCCGGCACCTCATTTTCGTTTACTGAGAAGTCTCCCGCTCCGTAAGCATCTTACTGTCTGCCTACCTTAGTGCTTCTAGTTTTGTGCTTGCTACTAGCGCTGACTGTCTCTCTCACTCTCCTTCTCTCCATTCTACTTTCCTTTTCACATTTCCAGTCAGATTTTTTTTTTGGCATCTTTCTATTTTGGAGCATCCACTTCCAGCAATTCACCAGACTCCTGCCCGAACTCTAAGGAATAATAGAGCCACAAACAAACGTACCCTTGAATTTGACCAACGCTGACTGCCTTCCGGTTTTCAAGGAAGAGAATTACAGCCATTTGAACCCATCTGAAGATACAGGGCTTTTTCCGCCTTTGTGCTTTTTCTCTGAATTTAGGGCTGGCCCCCCAGGGCTCCCCACAGACAGGGTTCCTTCTCTGCCAAGGTGGCCTCTGGAGGGACCAGACCCTACCTGCACGAAAAGAAGATCAGGACACCCAAGAAAGAGACTCCCACTACACGGAAGGAACGAAAGAAGACCGAGACCATCCCAATTGAGCATACCTCAGAGGAGCCAGGTGAGGATGAGGGGGAGGAAGTTCTTAAACCTGACACTAACATGTAAATTATGAGTTTGGAGAGGGGATGGACAATGTTTAGAAAATGGTATAAAAACGTCTGTGTTAAGATGTCCAACACTGTCACCCCTCACTGTGTCTGCTGGTACACACTGCAAGGTGTTGGGAGCCAGATAGCTATCTGTTTGCTTTGAATCTGTACAGAATAAAGATACTTGTATCTTTTTGACCCTTGACTGGCGTATTTCATTTTGTGGTACTAAGCCTCGATATTTCTTTGGTCTTTCAACATGGGACATTTTATTTTTCACCACTCATACAATGGAAATGCAATGCTTTGGGATTCTTGTTTGAAATGAATGGTAAAATGTGTTTCACACTCCACATTCACTTATTTTCTATACTGCCTCTAAGACACTGAGCATGAACTTTGTTAAATTTGAACTCTAACAACATTCATCCTGTGATTTTTCAATATGGGAATTAATTGATTTAACGTTAATTCAATGTGCTAAAGGTCTATACAATTTCACCCACTCGCCCACAATTTAATGGAAAGGATTAATGTAGGCATGCCCCAACACAATTCAATTTAAACGGATAGGGTGGTTTTCTATGTGGGAAGTAAAATGAGTTATATTAATAAAATTTGCAAAGGGTCTTCCCAGTTTCACAACCCCCTTCCCCAGAAAGCGAGAACGGGATTAAGGCTGGCAGATTCTCCCCACACTTTTATTGTCATCTTAATCAGTCTACTTACATGAGATACCCCTGATTATTGTACACTTAGGGAATCAGTAGGGTTCCTCGGAGGATAGAACAGATGTAGTCAAAGGCTTCGATCAACGATAGTCCCTAGCACCCAGTCCTCCACTGGCTGCTCAAATGGCTGACCTAGGTAGCTTCTAGATTTCCTAGTCTGTCTCCTATGCAATGCTTAAGGCCATTCCAGGTAAACAGCTTTTCTCCTGCAAGGTTTACCCTGGTAGTGCAGAAGTAGACTACATCCAGGAATAGGGTGGAAAAAGTAAGTCCCTGTCATATTGAAAACTGATCTCTTATAGGGCTGATAACACTAACATATTATAATATTTCCCATGACACAGATAGGCTAGCTGTCTCCCGCCCACTCCCACCATATATATACCCACTGCCTGCTGATAGGTGTGAATGATGGAGGCTGAGGGAGGAGAAAGATTCATTATCCCAAAATGACAGGTTGGTTTACCTTTTCAGTGTTCTTAAAATCTCACAACATGGCAGCTACCTTAATTTTTCAGATAACTGCAGGCACACATATATTTTTAAATTCTATATTTCATGGGGCACCAGAAAATCTAATATTATTTCAGCACGCCCTTCCTGGGAGGATCTTCCGTTTTTCACGATTTGCTACTGTGCTGCACCAGTGAAAAATATGACACTCACCAATTCACATCTTGATGTCACAATCTAACACTCTACCAATTTTCAAGTTACTTGGAATCATGAGAATTCCAGAATCATAATTATTTTCATAATCAAAATTGTATACATCACACAGAATTCATATTTACATGGTATTGATGGGCTTCTTACCCCCTTTAATATCAGCCTAGGATGAGCTCAATGGAAAACATGATGCTCTTTTTATTAAGGAAAATGTATTCCTGTGTTAATCAGCCAGAGCTTCACATGTGTCCCTCACTTTTATAATAACCCCCACTTTTTCTTAATTTCCATTTCTCCATTGTCACATGACCAGGACATCTGCCTGGCTCATATTATTCTACCCTCCCCTGCTTGGCTTCAAAATACCCTGTCTGAGGCTAATGGACAGTTAATGGGGAGGTTTGACCTTAAGGCCATTTCTGCTGGCTGGATTGTCTGCAACTACCACACTTCTGATCCGATTCTCTGTATTTCTTAGCATTTAAACTGAAACCAAGACCCTTTTCTCCTAGAGGGCCTCAGCCAAAGGTCTTAAGGTCTCAGTTTCATTTCAGTGGAAAGGCCCAAGCTGCATCCATACTTCTGAAAGTACAGCTTTTTACATCGACAAGATGTGTTTATACTTGATATTGTGTATTGCATCTAGGCCTGATGTTAATAAATACAATCTTTCTGTTGTACTATATTAGAACAGAGGTAAATTCATGTTTAGTTGTATTCACACATAGGCCCCAGTTAACATAGGAACCCAGTGTTCACTTCCACAAAACCAAATAGGCCTTTCTCTTTACATGCTGTCATTTTATATGATTAAAATAAGGCTTTTTATTAGTAAAAAATGCAATATGCTTGGATTCACTTTGTATTTCTGTATCACTGCCTTGTGCTGCATAGAAGTCAATGTCATATGCTGCTATCTGTCTCTTTAAGTTGAAATCGTAACTTTTCATATTTTAGGGAAACATCAGTTTTAGACGCATTTGTCTTATTTTTCTATGCACCAGGCATATTTTTCTTCAATTGAGCACCTGTCCATTTTAGTAGAGATGAAATAGGCCCATTTGTGTTCCTTTGGTTGGCCTTATGTCGGAAAACAATGTTTTGAACTAGTCTGCATTTTCCAATGGGTCTCAACATCAGCCAGCCTCACTCTCAGTAGGGGCCTAGCATTGCCTCTCAATCTCTGCCACTCTGGAGCTCCATTTTACCCCACACTTTGATTTTTAAGGTGGGCTGCTATTCTTTATCCCCCAGTCACGCTAGTCCGGAGGTCCTACTCGGTCAGACTAAGCTTGTTGGGTGTCCGCACATGCCCGATATATGGCGTGCTGCCTATGGCCTAGTGCAGTGCTTTACACGGTTTATGTATCTGATTGCGGGTTATAAAGACATAGCATATTTTTCTATAACCCCTGTCTCTTTGCTTGTCCTTGGAGGGACAGCATAAGTTTACAAAACCTTACATTAAGATTCTTACATAAAGGCTGGGCACTTGGAGGGAGGTGTGTCAACAGGTTATAGGTCATAGTACTGAATCAGAAGGATAGAAATGACAAAAGGGTCGAGTCAATTCGACCAAAAAAAAGGATCAAAATTGTTGTATTTTTTTTGGGGCGGGGTTATCCCCCTCCAAACTCCTGTTTTTGGTGTAAAAACACCCTTTTAAATCTAAACTAGAGCAACAAAAAAAAGACATTTTACATTTTTTTTGATCCTTTGGTTTTCGGTCGAATGCACTCTCACCTTTTGCCTTCGATCCTTTTGTTTTCAAAACTTTAACTGCACATCTTGTTATCAGGCATGGACTCAGTGCTCCGGCATCTTACGCCATGCTCCTGTCCCATGTATGCAAGACAGTTCCACTTCAGACACTGTTGCTGCTTCCATTATAAACTCCATGCGCCACTTCCATGCATTCACCTCTCCACAGTGCAAAGGGAGAAAACATTGTCCTTTGCCATCTTTCACAGTGCTAATGATGATGCTTTTTTAATTGCTCTATAAATCAAAAGATTATCATGATGAAATGGAAGTAAAAGTACTAAAATATCATTTTTAACATGACTGTCCAATTTAGTTGCCTGTGGGCATGTATGTTATGTGAATGGTTCTTAAACTGAGCATGTTTGCCACCTGCCTGCCACGTGCATGGTCTCTTGGCGCTCTGTAATAATGCAAGGGGATTGTGGGTATGTTAATAGGACTAAGCAGGGAGAATGAGCAAGAGAGCTGTGATGTGCAGTTGGCACTGTTCACTGAGCGTAAGTGTGTTTTTTGGTTGGTAGCTGTCATGTGCTGTTGGCCAAGATTATGTGAGGTTTGTTTCATTGTTGTGGTGTTGTGAAGTGTGTGCGGTTTGTGCTGCTGTAGAGGTATGGTTGTTTTTAGTTCAGAGTTTCAGAGGTGTACGCACAAGGGTGAGTTTTTAGTATGGTTAGTTAGTGGCGGTACACTTCAAGCCCTATGTATGTGAACTGGACAAAGCAAAGCAGCTCATTCCCATTAGATGAGGTAATCTGTGGGTTTGAGAAATGGAACAGTGAATGCTCCAGGGGCAAGTCCTCAGAGATCCCCCAGTCCCTCCTCAGCGAAGCGGCAGTGAGAGCACCCTGGAGGCTTGGCACAGATAGATATGCTCTTGATGCAGCCCTGGTTTCTTGAAATAGCAGAGGATTTACGGTACTGAGAGCAGAGGGGCATCTCCCTCCACCATGGAAGTTTTTTGGGGGGTCTGCAATGGAGTGCCCCTTCTGTCTTGGGATATTTTCCTGTGAAGCCCTAGGACGGCGAGAGGGCTTCACTGTCGACTTTGACCCACTGGAGGAGGGTCGGTGGATGGCAAAGAGTCAGGTGTAAGTTAAGGGGGGAGAAGGAGCTTTGCAGGGGCAGAAACCACAGAATATGGGGCGTTGTCACTGGTAATGTTGAAAACATGGACCGGTGCATTCAACATATTAAAAAGCAACTCATTCTAACCAGAACACATATCTGTTATGACTCCCACACAGATGCAACTCTTTCAGAGCACCAGGGGTGAATACAAGGATGGAGGGATTCAAGATGTTGACAAAGGAGTCAAGAGGGGGCGGAGGAGGCAAGGGTATATACAAAGGTGAGGTCAGGCCACTTTCACAATCAGGACGTGCTCAAATTCCAGAATTCGATACTGGCAGGGCCGGTATTTTGAATCAGGCAGTGCAGACAGCTTCCTGAGGTGCTAGAACGACTCCAATCATGCATTATTTATTTGTAATTGTACAAAAAAAGAGGTATGACAACTCGCACTCTGAGCACTGCATCAGTGACCAGTAGCAGGAAAGGCCAGCCAAGGTGCTGCCGCATCTGTCAGCAGTGATGCGGACCCTGATCTCTGCAAGCCCCAGATGTTGATCTTATCTTAAAAGCAACATGTGTTGCTTCTCAGACAGTTCCCAGGCCTGGCCTGACGATTCCTCAGCACATGTGCAGTGCAGAGTTCAGTTGGGGCTCCCGAAGATCAACAAGGACCAGGCAGCAGGCAAGCCAGTGCTAAGCCCACCCACTACATGCAACTGAACTATCAGACCGGCCACTCAAGAGGCTCTGCTCTCGGTAAATCAACTCTGCGTTATAATTCAATATATGAAGTAATGCCATTGCCTTTGTGAGCCTGCATGCTGTCCCTATAAGAAACTGATACTGATAGGGGCTTTTTTTTTGCTAGCACAATATCCTTCTGAGCCAATGAGCTGCCCCCTCTATGAGCCTCTACACTGCCCCTCTTGAAGTCTGATGTCATGTTGCCCAGATCACACATGTTGATCAAGTGGGGGCGCTGAGATATAGAGTGCCTAGATGCACAGTCGGTCAGTAATGTAAGGCTAGACCACATCTGCTTCAAAGGGTTTAACTGTATGTAAACCTTGGCTCAGCATTAAACTCTGCATGCCTCCCAGCCAGCCCTAGTTATTATAAAGCAAAATATCAACGCATATATATGTTTAGACTTTTTACATGTAGATAAGAGACATGCTGCCAGCTTGTGAAATGTTTTTGGAGGCTGTGCTCTCCCATGCCCCCAGCCCCAACACCCTTTGTTAATATTTATGAAGATGGAATACATATTAAAGGTACTCTGCTTTCTTTATATAACCCACAGCCAGGAAGAGCCTGTATAATTATACGGGAAGGGGTGGTGGTTAAGAGAACCTTCACCGAGCACCAAAAAGACATTTTGCTCACAGGACGTTTTGTACATTGGAAATGAAAATCTGACAAAATGCTTTTAGCATTTAAAAAAATGCATTTGTACCTTGTGTCATGCCAAACTGCATAAAATGTTTGCTGCTTTTAACCTGAAAAAAATTCACGGGAGGGTCGGAAATTACTGTTTGGTGCATTGTGGCTTTTCAGTCCTACGGAACTAAAACATTGGCACGCATCACGCACAACCAGGGTCTTTGGTCTGTCACCTTTGCTGGGAGTGTGGGGACACCTCATTGACACTTTATCCTACCTCTAATATAAAAACCCACACTAACTAATGACCCTTGTTTATGGTCAGTGTCCGGTTATACACTTATCAAAAGAACACAATGAAAGTGCTGTGGTTTCAGTGTCAGATAGTTTGCAGTACATGAAATGGAATTAAATGTGGCTTTTAAACCTTTCTTGGCTGTTACAATTAGTTTAAGGTTAAACAAATGATGTCAATCTCCACTGAAATACACAGGGGTGGTTCTAGGTATTGTCAAGTGCTGTGCGGCAAAGGACATTCAGGTTGCCCTATTTTGCATACGTATTGACATCACAGAAAATGATCTTACAATGAGTGACCTAATTCCTTCATACTAGAGACAACAGAGGAAGTCAGTCACATTGCATGGAAGATGTCATCAGTAAATTAAGAACCACATAACCTTTTGATGTGCATTTATAAATTGCCCTGACAAGGGGGGTTGCTAGGTCTGGAAAAGAACTGGGACTATGCTAATGTTGGGATTGTCGAGACTCTGGGCTAGCTTGCCTTTTGATGTAGCCCCTGAGCTTCTATCCGGGGCTACAACCAAAAAACCGAGCTCTATAGCCTCTTCAAACGCCCCCCCCCTCCAGCAACGACTCTAGCCACTGACCTATTCATGAAACACAATACCATGATGAAGCCTTTTTTTAATAGCATACACCATACATGCCTACATATCTATTCCATTTAACAGATGCTAGTCCTGGTTTCCCCCATTATAAATCCAGGACTACAAGTCCCAGTTTGCAAAGCTGAAAGCAGGACTGGACTTGCATCTCCCTAATAGAGTGGATAATGTTGGCATGTATGGTACAGCGTAAACTGAATAACTTCCAGGCTCTTCTAATGTTGTCAGATCAAATCATGGGTCCAGGATCAAACACTTTGTGGGGAAACTGGCGTTTGAGACCATTATGTAACTTCGACACTTAAGCACATCTATGCTCATGTCTAATTGGTCGAAATATGTGGTTGTGCCTGGGATTTAAAAATACTCTGTTTTATAGAAATGAATCGAAAAAGTGCAACACAACAAATCCATGCAAACATATTGCCCATCACAGCTGAAAGTGGTGAGTGCAGCTTTGCCAAATTGAAGCTCATTAAAATGTACCTCCCATCAACAATGAACAATGAAAGCCTGACATAGCTGGCTGTTCTATCAATTGAAAATGACAGTGGTCAGTCTCTGATTCTATCTGATGCTGGGCTTCTGTTTAAAAGGGCAAAGTCAAGAAAAGTTATTTTTTGAAAACATAATGCAGGTAACATTCAAGGACTGTGACATAGGATCTAATGTATGCATTTTGTATTGCATTTTTATCTAGTGATTTGAGTGCCATATTCACAGCATTTGTAAAATGTAATTTTTGTTTTAATTTTTGGGGTTGGGGCGCCAAGGATGCTTTCCGCCAAGGGTGGAATCTGGCCTAAGAACGGCCCTGCCGCCCCCCAATCCTGGTATTTGCACTGCTCAGCGTGCTGTGGCAGGGAGCAGCCAGCCGCAGAGCTTTGCTTATTCAGGGAAAGCGCACTGGACCTTTTGTGCTCTTTTTGCAGTCTGTTAAATAAACCGGTCCCTATCTTTGGGGCTCTCGACCCTGCCAACCCGTGCACTTATTGTGGGGTTCACCCAGGGTCACACACAGGTGCAATCCAGGGGAGGCAACACTGCAGAGAAATGATGGTTCTAGCAGAAGTGAACCCAGAGCTCTGTGTGGACATGGAAGTGCCAGGAGCCACCACACACACACCAGGCCCTGCATTGCCACAGCTCTGTGGGCACAAGAACAATGACCCTGCAATAAGGAGAAAGAGGGACACAAAGCAAAGGGCAAACACGAGGGGCTCGCCAGGATCCAGATGCAGCTCTGTATGGGGTCACAGTCCAGCTGGCAGCCGGGGACCCCAAAGATTGCAGTCTGACTAGGCCACTCCCCACTGAAGTTTGCACTAAAACTGCATCTGGGCCACTCTGTGACCTCGGTCCAGGGCCCAGCCACTCTCCACTTGCACTGCCTCCCTGGCTCCCCCTGCACTGTGGGACTGTCACTGCATCCCTACAGCCCCCTTCCCAGCACTTGCTCTGCACTTACCTCGCACTTGCCACCAGCTGGCCCTTTTATTATTATTTATTATTTTATTACGCTACTTACCTTGTACTGCACTTTCCCCCCCACCTCCTCCCCCTGCACTTTCTCCTTTTCCCCTTACCTCTGCACTTGCGCGATCTGAATGACACCTGGCCTAGTAGGATCGTTTGTCTGTCTTCCCCTTGTTTCCCCCCCTCCCTGCCTCGTCGCGCCTTGAAACACTTGTGTATAGGCGCGTTACAAATACCATATCATATCATATCATATCATATCATATCATATATGGCGCATGAATATTCTCTCAGCAAGAGCAATGGCGTCACGCCTCCAGCTGCACTTCTGGGATTGTGCATGCATAGAGGACCCGACTGCTCTGGGCAGATCAAGGGAAGGGGGTGTTGCAGAGGGCCTCCACCCACTGTGGCGCTGAAAAGCATTGCCATGACTCCTGCTTTCCTGTGCAACACTGGGGACATGCAGAGGGATGAGGTTTGCAGTGTTTGGCACAGACTCATCCATAACCACAAAAAGGGATGAGTGGAAGGTCTGGAATGAATCTGAACCATTGGCACTGCTCTGTGCAACCTTCCACACCACTTTTTTTTAGCTCGTCTGCACCCTTGCAGCCATATGCAAATCTATCAGGTACTGCCTCCAATGCCAATGCGAGCAGCCCAGCCCCAACTGCTAGACCAGGTCGCCTCTGCACGGAAACACAAGGGCACTCAGCCATGCCACACCCAGTGCTATACTGGCAGGCTGCCTGTGTTTGTAGTGTCTGGTACACGCTCAGCCATGCCACACCCAGTGCTATACTGGCACGCTGCCTGTGTTTGTAGTGTCTGGCACACACTCATCCATGCCACACCCAGTGTTATCCTGGCAGGCAGCCTTTGTAGTGTCTAGCACACACTCAGCCATGCCACACCAAGTTCTATCCAGGCAGGCTGCATTTATTTGTAGTGTGGTGCTATCCTGGCAGGATGCATTTGTTTGTAGTGTCTGACACACACTCTGCTATGACACACCCACTGCTATCCTAGCAGGCTACATTTGTGTGTAGTGTCTGGCACACGCTCGGCCATGCCAAACCCATGGCTATCCTGGCAGGCATGCCTTTGTTTGTCATGTCTGGTAAACACTCGCCCATGCCAAACGCAGTGCTATCTTGGCATGCTGCCTTTGTTTGTAATGTTTGGCTCACATTCAGCCATGCCAAACCCAGTACTATCCTGGCAGACTGCCTTTGTTTGTAGTATCTGGCACACTTTCGCCACGCCACACCCAGTGATATCCTGGCAGGTTGCCTTTGTTTGTAGTGTCTTGCACACACTAGGCCAAGCCAAACCCAATGCTATCCTGACAGGCTGTCTTTGTAGTGTCTTGCACACACTCGGCCATGCTACACCCAGTGATGTCCTGGCTGGTTGCCTTTGTTTGTAGTGTCTTGCACACACTCGGTCAAGCTACACCCAGTGATATCTTGACAGGTTGCCTTTGTTTGTATTGTCTGGCACAGACTCGACAATGCCACACCCAGTGCTATCCTGGCAGGCTGCCTTTGTTTGTAGTGCCTTGCACACACTCGGCCATGCCACACCCAGTGCTAGCCTGGCAGGCTGCCTTTTTGTATTGTCTGGCACAGACTCAGCCATGTCACACCCATTGTTTTCCTAGAAGGCTGCCTGTGTTTGTAGGGTGTGGCACACACAGCCATACCAAACCCAGTGCTATCCTGGCAGGCTGCCTTTGTTTGTAGTGTCTGGCACACACTCGGCCATGCCACACCCAGCGCTATCTTGACAGGCTGCCTTTGTTTGTAGTGTCTGGCACACACTCGACCATGCCACACCCAATGCTATCCTGGCCGGAGGCCCATGTTTGTAGTGTCTGACACACACTCAGCCATGCCACACCCAGTGCTATCCTGCAGGCTGCCCGTGTTTGTAGTTTCTGGCACACACTCAGCCATGCCACTCCAAGTGCTTTCGTGGAAGGCTGCCTGTGTTTGTAGTGTCTGGCACTCACTCAGCCATGCCACATCCAGTGCTTTCTCGGAAGGCTGCCTGTGTTTTTGTAATGTCTGGCAAACACTCAGCCATGCCACACCCAGTGCTTTCCTGAAAGTCTGCCTGCGTTTGTAGTTTTTATTCACACACTCAGCCATGCCACACCCAGTGCTATACTGGCAGGCTGCCTTTGTTTGTAGTGTATGGCACACACTCAGCCATGCCAAACCCAGTGCTTTCCTTGAAGCTGCCTGTGTTTATAGTGTCTGGAACACATTCAGCCATGCCTCACCCAATGCTTTCTTGGAAGGCTGCCTGTGTTTGTAGTGTCTGGCACACAACTCAGCCATGCCACATCCAGTGCTTTCATGGAAGGGTGCCTGTGTTTGTAGTGTCTGGCACACACTCAGCCTTGTCACACCCAGTTTTTTTCCTGAAAGACTGCCTGTGTGTGTAGTGTGTAGCACACACAGCCATGCCACACCCAGTGCTTTACTGGCAGGCTGCCTTTGTTTGTAGTGTCTGACGCACACTCAGCCATGCCACACCCAGTTCTATCCTGGCAGGATGCCTTTGTTTGTAGTGTAGTGCTATCCTGGCAGGCTGCCTTTGTTTGTAGTGTCTGGCACACACTCAGCCATGCCACACCCAATGCTATCCTGGCACGCTGCCTTTGTTTGTAGTGTAGTGCTATCCTGGCAGACTGCCTTTGTTTGTAGTGTAGTGCTATCCTGACAGGCTGCCTTTGTTTGTAGTGTGTGGCACACACAGCCATGCCACACCCAGTGCTTTACTGGCAGGCTGCCTTTGTTTGTAGTGTCTGACACACACTCAGCCATGCCACACCCAGTTCTATCCTGGCAGGATGCCTTTGTTTGTAGTGTAGTGCTATCCTGGCAGGCTGCCTTTGTTTGTAGTGTCTGTCACACACTCAGCCATGCCACACCCAATGCTATCCTGGCACGCTGCCTTTGTTTGTAGTGTAGTGCTATCCTGGCAGGCTGCCTTTGTTTGTAGTGTCTGACACACACTCAGCCATGCCACACCCAGTTCTATCCTGGCAGGATGCCTTTGTTTGTAGTGTAGTGCTATCCTGGCAGGCTGCCTTTGTTTGTAGTGTCTGGCACACACTGGTCCACCACTTATTTTCACCACCTACTCTTCCGCTGTTGTGCTGATCTTACTACTTTTATTTATATGGCCTGTGTTAGGTTAATGTTGGGGGTTGAAGTCTGGCTCTTGTCCTCATACTGTGGTGTCAGCCCTCCATAGGTCTGTTGACCTTTTTGTAACCATTGTGGACCATTACTTCACTTGGGTCTATGGCTAACTCTGAATTGCTCTACAGCCGCTGCAGCCTCTCTGTATTTATTCCTGATGTTGCCACGTTGACCTTTTTGTAACCCATGTCAACAAGTCATTTGTAAACTGTCTCTATGTGTATGTACTTGTAACAATTACCTATGCTCAAGCGCCCACATACCTCAGAGTTAGGTGCACTCCACAAATCACCCTCAGCCATGCCACACCCAGTGCTATCCTGGCAGGCTACCTTTGTAGTGTTTGACATGCACTCATCCATGCTAACCCCAGTGCTATCCTGGCAGGTGCCTTTGTTTGTAGTATCTGGCACACACTTGGCAGGCCTAACCTAGTACTATCATGGCAGGCTGCCTTTGTTTGTAGTGTCTGGTATACACTTGGCATTTTTAACCCAGTGCTCTCCTGGCAGGCTGCTTTGTGTGTAGTGTCTTGCAAACACTCGGCCAAGCTACACCCAGTGCTATCCTGGCAAGCTGTCTTTGTTTGTAGTGTCTGGCACACAATCGGCTATGCCAAACCCAGTGCTCTCCTGGCAGGCTACTGTTGTTTGTAGTGTCTGGTTCTCAAACAACCATGTCAAACCCATTGTTATTCTGGCAGGCTACCTTAGTTGGTAGTGTCTGGCATGCACTCAGCCATGCCATACCCAGTGCTATCCTGGCAGGCTGCCTTTATTTGTATTGTAGTGCTATCCATGCAGGCTGCCTGTGTTTGTAGTCTCTGCCAAACACTAAGCCATGCCACACCCAGTGCTTTCTGGAAGGCTGCATGTGTTTGTAGTGTCTGGTACACACTCAGCCATGCCACACCCAGTGCTTTCTTGAAGGCTGCCTGTGTGCTTGTAGTGTTTGGCACACACTCATCCATGCCACACCCAGTGCTTTCTGGAAGGCTGCCTGTGTTTGTAGTGTCTGACACACACTCAGCCATGCCACACCAAGTGCTTTCTGGAAGGCTGCCTGTCTGTTTGTAGCGTATGGCACACACTCAGCCATGCCACGCCCAGTGCTTTCTGTGAGGTTGCCTGTGTTTGTAGTGTCTGTCACTCTCAGCCATGCCACACCCAGTGCTTCCTTAGAAGGATGCCTGGGTTAGCTCTGAAGCAGAAAGGCACATTTCCAAAAACAAGTTTTAAAATCTCAGAAAACACAATGGAACTGCAATAAAGCTGGTTCTCTAATTAGAGGAGGATGTGTTCATGCCTTTCAAGGGGCAAACGGTTGCAAGTATGGTGACACCAAAGTGAAAATAAAAAAACTGCCATCAGCCTGTAACTATAGCACAGTGTCTGTGTAAGAAACATCCCCAGTTCCCATGTGAAGCAGCACATACCAAAGCAGTCCCCAGGGATGCTTTGGATAAAACTTTGCTGGAGGAAAATGGCCAGGACATTAAAAAAGCCAGCACACATGTAAACGGTTCATGCTGAGGACTGTCAAGGGAGTGGCTCTCAGTTTCTTTTCTTATCTCTTAGTGTCGCTCTCTGCTGCTCCTCCACGTGCTTTGAAGCTGGCCTCACAGCACCCAGGGGCTCCCTGACGTTCCCTACACAGCCCACATTCCCAGTGCTGAACAATGCACAAAACATCCAAACATTAGTCATCATATCTGTGCTACATTAGTCTCACCTGCAGGCTTACTAGCATATACTGGAATAGTACGGCAGCAGTGCCCCAGGTTACATGGACAGCTAAAGCACAGCACAACGATCCCTGAAGTTACTCAGATCACACAGGTTGTGTTCCCAGGCAGCAGAGCCACAGGTTACATGGACAGCTAAAGCCCAACACACCAATCCCTGAATTTACTCAGATCACACAGGTTGTGTTCCCAGGCAGCAGAGCCCCAGGTTACATGGACAGCTAAAGCCCAGCACAACAATCCCTGAAGTTACTCAGATCACACAGGTTGTGTTCCCAGGCAGCAGAGCCCCAGGTTACGTGGACAACTAAAGCCCAGCACAATGATCCCTGAAGTTACTGAGATCACACAGGCTGTGTTCTGAGGCAGCAGAGCCCCAGGTTACATGGACATTTAAAGCCCAGCCCAACTATCCCCGAAGTTACTCAGATCACACAGGTTGAGTTCACAGGCAGCAGAGCCCCAGGTTACGTGGACAGCTAAAGCCCAGCACAACGATCCCTGAATTTACTCAGATCACACAGGTTGCATTCTCAGGCAGCACAACCCCAGGATAATATGAACAGCTAAAGCACAGCACAACGATCCCTGAAGTTACTCAGATCACACAGGTTGTTTTCTCAGGCAGCATAGCCCCAGGTTACATGGATAGCTAAATCCCAGCTCTCAGGCACCACAGATATCCTCGAGTTACCCAGATCACACATGCTATGTTCTCAGTCAGCAGAGCCACAAGTTACATGGACAGCTAAGGCCCAGCACCCAGATACCGCAGCTATCCCTCAAGTTACGCAGATCACACATGCTGTGCTCTCAGAGAGCAGAGCACAGGTTACATGAACAGCTGAAACCCAGCTCTTAGATAGCACAATTACCCCTCAGTTTGTTCAAATCATAAAGGCTGTGCTCTCAAACACCAGAGAAATATGTTACATTGACCTCCAAAGCACAGCTCTAAAACACCACAGCTTAGCTATCCCTCGAGTTACCCAGATCACACAGGTTGTGCTCTCAGCCAGGAGAGCACCAACCTACATGGATAGCTAAAGCCAAGCTCTCGGACACCACATCTATCCTTAAGTTAGCCAGATCGCTCAGTCTGTGCTCTCATACAGCATAGCCAAAGGGCACATGGACAGTTACAGTCCAGCTGTCAGACACCACTGCTATCCCCCAAGTTACCCAAATCACACAGGATGTCATGGACAGCTAAAATCCTGCTATCAGATATCACAGCTATTCCTCAAGTTACCCAGATCACACAGGCTGTGCTCTCATACAGCATATCCAAAGGGCACATGGACAGTTACAGTCCAGCTGTCAGAGACCACTGCTATCCCCCAAGTTACCCAAATCACACAGGATGTCATGGACAGCTAAAATCCTGCTCTCAGATATCACAGCTATTCCTCAAGTTACCCAGATCACACAGGCTGTGCTCTCATACAGCATAGCCAGGAGGCACATGGACAGCTAAAGGCAAGCTGTTAGACACCACAGCTATCCCTAACATGAACCCATATCACAAAGGATGTCATGGACAGCTAGATCCCTGCTCTGAGACATCACAGCTATCCACCAGGTACACAAATCAAACTGGCTGTGCTCTAACACACTAGAGCCAGCGATTAAATGGACAGCTCAGCACAAGGCCAGCTGTCAGAAACCACAGCTATCCCTCAAGGTACTCAGATTGCCAAGGCGGTGCTCTCACACAGCAGCTCCAGGCCAGCCAGAAGAACGGTTGAGGTAGGTGTTTGCATGGGAGGCTTTCAAGCAGCTTCCCCGTTGCCGCTGATTTCCTACCAGATCAAAGCAGTATCTTGCTGGGGCCTCCTACTGAACCATTATCGCCTCTTCATCAGGCTGCTGGGATAATTCAAACCTTGAAATCAAGATTAAAAGTCCCTCATTTCTTTCTGCAGCCCTACAACCTGGTGGTGGGCTGTCTGCATAAGAAGCTCCACCCCTGGTCTCTTTAAATGTGTGATTCTGATTCGCAACCTGCAATGCTATCTGGAAGTGGCACATGCTCTGGAAGTGTGGCGTGTAACACTGTACAGCGAGAACACTATTAATGTATGTTTGGTCTTTATCCACCTACTTTGCTGCATTCCCTTTTAGAGATACGCATTCTATGTAGTGCCCATTTCTGTTTTCAAAGTCTATCGTGCTTGTTTTGACTGTTATGGTTCTCTAAACATGTCTTATATTTTATCAGGTTTGTTTGTTTTATGATTTGGAGTTTTATATGCCAGTTTGCTGGAGGTAGGATGTAGACTAGGGCTTCAAAAAAACAATGCATAACATGTTGGACACTGGGATACGGTATAGATGGTAGTCTACTGAGAACTAGACAACCTATGATCATATCATGGCTTCCACACTTGAGCAAACGGTGTGCCCTATGGCATGTTGTTTTCTCCACTGTGTGTTATTTACTTCAGCTTCCAAAATGATGATCACCTTGAGGTGTACACTCTGAGAATGTCCCCATTCATTCATGGTTTAAGCTAGTGCCGCGAGACATGGGCTGTAAAAGGATATAATTGACCACAACCCAAGTTAACAAGGCGCTATCACTTTGCCACTTTGATCCCAGGAGAAATGTTTGCACACCAAGCAGTTATCCTGATGTGAAAATGTTACAGAACAAAGTCCAAAATGCCAGGGCTAGTGGAAGTGACATCACAGGACACTTGACCGCAAATGACACCACAGGAAGTGATGTCATTTGACCCCAATCCGAAGTGAAATCACAGGAAGTGGCATCACATAGCATTGTTCCTCAGTACACTAGGAAAAATATGGTTACGATATCACTGTAATGTGGTATACATTTCATACAAGAATAGATCACCATATGAAGTGTTAATATCAGTGCGTATAGACCCATATTACCAAATCACTGTGAATGAAAGTAGATGTCCAAGGCCAAATGTGTTATTATGTAGCACTTACACCTAAGTGCTTTAGATAGAACATATATACATACAATATCACCCAACCTGTGTTGGTACTCATTTATCAACCTCAGACGAAGGAAAGGCTGAGTTGGCCTTGCCAGGATTCAAACCTGCAGATCATAAACACACATTGCAGCAGCGAGTGCTCAGCCAACTGAGCTATTTTACCGGCTATAGTAAAATGAGCAATTCCATGTATGAATGTTCAAAAGTCAGAAAGCAAATGACACTTTATAGTGGCTACCATTAAACTAGTAACTGGGATTTAACAGCAGGCCAGTTCATCTGCAGTTGACCACAAGCCAGGTCTGCATGGATCGACTTTTCAGGCTTCAGATGTTAGCAAAATACATACCATTGGAAGGGTCCATAACTGTGTATTAAAGAATTTAGAGTAGCACAGGGAAAGTAGCACAATCACACGGCAACCCGTACTCTGGGCACTCGTGGCCTCATACATGCAAACAAACATCCTGAACAGCATGCCAGGGAGATAGAAAAGATAGAGACATTACAATAAAGCATTAATTGTGGTACACTGAAATCAAGGGCCACTTTATGTGGTATGGTCAAACATGTCTAAACTGTACACAAGCTTTAAAGGTGCAAGGATTTTGTCAAGTGGCCGAGAACACCGAGATGGAATGTCTTGTGATGACTGTAACAGAGACAACCGCAGAAAAAACCATGCGATAACTGCAAGTTGCGAAAAGCAAAATATATAGCCTGAAATTGATGCTTATTCTACTCTAATTGCTTTGTTTATGTCAGTATTGTGAATTTGAGGTGTTTAAGAACAGACTAAATTGGTGAATCCCCCCTGACCTGTATCTGAAATAAATGTTTAATGGGTCTTGAAATTATTGTATAGAATTCCAGAAAGACAAATTGTTTGTTATTCCTATTCTTTCATATTTAAGGTCACTGCTCAAAGTGTTACACTTGTGGAACCCCCTGCCTCCTCTAGTACTACCTCCTCCTGCCCCATCATCACTGCCTCCTCTAGGTCTACCTCCTAATGCCCCCCCAATCATTGCCTCCCTACCTCCTCCTGCCCCACCATCACTGCCTCCTCTAGTTCTACCTCCTCCTGCCCAATCATCACTGCATCCTCTAGTTCTACCTCCTCCTGCCACCCACCATCACCGCCTCTTCTAGGTCTACCTCCTCCTGCCCCATCATCACTGTATCCTCCAGTACTACCTCCTCCTGCTCCACAATCACTGCCTCCTCTAGTTCTACCTCCTCCTGCCCCCACCATCACTGCCTCTTCTAGTTCTACATCCTCCTCCCCCATCATCACTGCCTCCTCTAGTTCTACCTCTTACTGCCCCACCATCACTGCCTCCTCTAGTTCTACCTCCTCCTGCCCCACCATCACTGCCTGTTAGGGAGAATTCTACAGAATATGACTAATTTCCCTTACCTACTGAGTCCCTCAGCAGCTTTGCCAGATCTCTAGGATTTTTTTTTTTCTGCCTGGTTAGAGTGTAAGCCTTTTTTCCGACTCTAACATGTGTTTTGCTGTGTGTGTTTAACATTGTTGTGTTCATAGACTGCAGAGCTTCACCTACTCCATAGGCATCATCCTTTTACTGTTTGTCACAGAGCACCTTTAGTGCAGTGACACAGGGTTTTCTTTTTCAGACTTCCCACTTTAAAACTCCATTTTCTGGGACTGACTACTGTCTCCCAGAACATGCAAAGTTGCCATTGACTTTATTAATCTTTTTTAAAGCACAGACCCAGTACAAACTATCTTACATATAGTACTGGAAAGGGTTAATAGTTATCCCTTTTTGTCTCGCTCTCTCATGGAACATTATTTTATTCCCCTTTCTTTAAGATTTGGCTGGTGGCAGTGGTAGCTACCCTATTTTTCCTACTGCGGTTTATTTAAATAGCTTTGGTACTGTTTTAGACTACGTTCGCAGCCTCGAACTTTAATCCGCTTGACCCCATTTACTTTTATTTGGTTCCGGCTGGGTTTATTCACCATTTCTTTTTGTAAAGGTCTTTCTCGTGTGTTACTCTGTGAGCCAAACCAGGTTTGGTTCCTTTGTTCGCCGTGCTTTGGCAGCCTTCTGCACAGTAGCCCTCCTTAGCCATATGAGAGTCTGGGGGAACAGGATGTAAAAGAGGTATTTAAGCACCCTGCACAGGGTTCCCTTGGAAACTGAAGTCACATTCTGGTTTGATTGGCTAGGTGACTGTCCTGCCAGGACAGCCACCCTGCTGTGTGATTGAAAGCCAGGCTGTGTGAATGGGGGAAAACAGCTTAAAAAGCAGGTCTCTGGGACTAGGAAGGCAGAATCGCCACTGGATCGAGAGAACCGAAGAGAAGCTGGAAGAAGAGGACCACTATCACGACTGAACCTCCCAGTGAAGCTCTGCTGCTTGTCTGAATCTCCAAACTTCGACGACAGAGAAGATCTGCAAGGAATCTTCTTCCCATGAACTGGTGGGACCAACCAGTTCGCCAAACACCAAGCAAGACCTCCCTCCCCTTGTCGAATTTGCTGTGCATCGCTGCAGTGAACCGGATAGCCAGGAGGCTCCCACCCTGTTTGGGTTTTAAGGAGCGCACCTTTTATTTGTTGCTTTGCTCTGCTGCTGGTTTCTTCCCTGGGCAGTGCAGGACCCTCCAGTCTTCCTACTTCGTGTCAGTCCAACAGTCACTTCAGGAACCATGAGCCTGCAGGACCTGCCAGGAACGTCTGCCTCAGCTACATGCTTCTTCTCCATTTAAGTTACTGTTCCAACCCGGTTGTTTGTTCCGTCCGACTGCAGTGAAAGTGTTTGAAATCTTTCGCCAATCCGAGGGCTTGTCCTTCTCTATTCCTTCGAACTCTCGGCAAAGACTTAACCGCGAACTACTCTGAAATGTGTGATCCTCTGCAAAGACTCTGTACCATTAACATTGGCCCAGGCCTATTGATTTGAATACTCATTGAAGCAAGCTTTTTCTAGATTGCACTGGCTACTTACTTGTTGGTGCTGCTTAATTTTGTATGACCTTGTCTTTCCCTCCCCTTTTAATTACTGGTGTGCCATTTTACTCACACTTCATTTTGAGCTTAACTTGTCCAGACTCTATTGGGTGGTGTGTAGTATATTAAGAGTGTGATTTTTCTGCTGCTTTACTTAGTGAATTGTTTTACAACTGATGTGTAAATAAATGGATATTATTTTACTCAGAAACCTTGAGTCCGTGTTTGTTTGACCCATAGTAATTGATGTCCTTTGTGTAACTATTGATACTGCTCACTTTACTCTTGAGATAAGTCTGGCTGATCAGCCATCGCTACCACTTTACTGTGTTGTACAGGCTTGTACCAAAGGTGAATTTGTACTGTCACTTGTAGTCTTAATTGTGTGTGGTTTTCCCAACGGGTACTGCATATGATTCTGCCTAACACTGACTCCTCTAGTTCTACCTACTCCTGCCCCCACCATCACTGCCTCCTCTAGTTCCACCTCCTCCTGCCCCACCATCCCTGCCTCCTCTAGTTCCACCTCATGCACCATCACTGCCTCCTCTAATTCCACCTCCTTCTGTCACCCACCTCACTGCCTCCTCTAGCTCCCCCTCCTGCAGCCCCACCATCACTGCCTCCTCTAGTTCCACATCTTCCTGCCCCACTATCACTGCCTCCTCTAGTTCCATCTCCTCCTGCCCCAACCATCGCCTGCCTCCTCTAGTTCCACTTCCTCCTGCCACCCCACCATCACTGCCTCTTCTAGTTCCATCTCCTGCTGCCCCACAATACCTGCCTCCTCTATTTCCTTGTCCGTCTGATGTGCCATCACTGTCTCCTGTAGGCCTTTCTTGTGCTGCCTCACAGTCACTGCCTCCTCTAGTTCCACCTCCTGCTGCTGCACCATCACTGCCTCCTCTAGTCCAATCTCCTGATGCCTCACTGTCACTGCCTCCTCTAGTTCCAACTTCTCCTGCACCGACATCCTACCTCCTCTAGTTTTACCTCTTCCTGCCCCAACATGCACCATTGCCTCCTCTAGTTCCAACTCCTCCTGCTCCACCATCCTGCCTCTTCTAGTTGTACCTCCTCCTGCCCCACCATCACTGCCTCCTCTAGTTTCACCTCCTCCTGTCCCACCATCACTGCCTTCTCTAGCATCACCTCCTCCTGTTCAACCATTACTGCCTCCTCTAGTATCACCTCCTCCTGTCACACCATCACTGCCTCCTCTTTTTCCATGACCTGCTGCCCCACCATCACTACCCCCTTTACTTCCACCTCCTCCTGCCCCACCATCACTACCTCCTCTAGTTACACCTCTTCCTGCCATAATATCACAACCTCCTCTTCTTCCACCTCCTCCTGCCTCACCATCACTGCCTCCTGTAGTTCCACCTCCTCCTGCCCCAATATCACTACCTCCTCTAGTTCCACTTTCTCCTGCCCCACCACCGCCCCTCAATCACTGCCACTTCTAGTTCCAATTCCTCATGCCCCACCACAGCTGCCTCCTCTAGTTTCATCTTCTCCTGCCCTGCCATCATTGCCTCCTCTAGTTCCAACTCCTCCTACCACCCCACCATCACTGCCTCCTCTAGTTCCACCTCATGTTGCCCCACCATACATGCCTCCTCTATTTCCACCTCCTGCTTCTGCGCCATCACTGCCTCCTCTAGTCCTTTCTCATGCTGCCTCACAGTCACTGCCTCTTCTAGTTCCACCTCCTGCTGCTGCACTATCACTGCCTCCTCTAGTCCTATCTCCTACTGCCTCAACATCACCGCCTCCTCTAGTTCCAAATTCTCCTGCACCGCCATCCTGCCTCTTCTAGTTTTCCCTCCTCCTGCCCCACCATCATTGCCCCCTCTAGTTCCAACTCCTCCTGCTCCGCCATACCTGCCTTGTCTAGTATCACATCCTCCTGTCGTACCATCAGTGCCTCTTCTAGTATCACCTCCTCCTGTCCCGCCATTACTGCCTACTCTAGTTCCAAGACCTGCTGCCCCACCATCACTGCCTCTTATACTTCCACCTCCTCCTGTCCCACCATCACTGCCTCTTCTAGTTCTACCTCCTCCTGCCCCATATCACTACCTCCTCTAGTTCCACCTTCTCCTGTCCCACCATCACTGCCCCCTCTAGTTCCAACTCCTCCTGCTCCGCCATACCTGCCTTGTCTAGTTTCATCTCCTCCTGCCCTACCATTACTGCCTCCTCTAGTTCTACCTCCTCCTGCCCCACTATCACTGCCACCTCTAGTTCCACCTTCTCCTGTTTCCCCACCATAACTGCCTCCTCTAGTACCACTTCCTCCTGCCCCACCATCACTGCCCCCTCTAGTCCTCCCCCGCTGCGCACCACCACCACTGCCTCCTCTAGTTCCATCTCCTTCTGCCCCACCATCACAGTCTCCTCTGGTTCCACCTGCTCCTGTCCACCATCAACTGCCTCCTCTATCTCCACCTCCTACTGCCCCCAATATCACTGCCTCCTCTAGTTCCACCTCCTCCAGCCCCACCATCAAACCTCCACTAGTCCTACCTCATATACCACGCCATCACTGCATCCTCTAGTTCCACCTCCGCCTTCTCCAATATGACTACCTCCTCTTGTCCCACCTCCTATGCCCCACCATCACTACCTCCTCTAGTTCCACCTCCTCCTGCCTCACCATCACTGCCTCCTCTTCTTTGATCTCCTCCTGCCCGACTATCATTGCCTCCTCTTGTTCCAACTCCTCCTGCTGCTCCACTATCAATGCCTCCTCTAATTCCATTTCCTCCTTCCCCCACCATCACTGCATCCTCTAGTTCCACCTCCTCCTGGCCCAATATGACTACCTCCTCTAGTCCCACCTACTATTCCCCACATTCACCGCCTCCTCTAGTTCCAAGTCCACCTGCCTCACTGTCACTGCCACCTCTAGTTTCACCTCCTGCCCCACCATCACTGCCTCCTCTAGTTCCAACTACTCCTGCTACCCCACCATCACTGCCTCCTCTAGTTCCACCTTGTCCTTCCCCCACCATCACTGCCTCCTCCAGTTTCACCTCCTCCTGCCCCACCATCACTGCCTCCTCTAGTTCCACCTCCTCTTGCCCCACAATCACTGCCTCCTCTGGTTCCAGCTCATCCCGCCTCACCATCGCTGCCTCTTTTAATTCTGCCTCCTCCTCCCCACCATCACTGCATCCTCTTGTTACACCTCCTCTCGCCCCACCATCGCTCCCCCCTCTAGTTCCAATTCCTCGTTCCCTCCCATAGCTGCCTCCTCTAGTTTCATCTCCTCGTGCCCCACCATCACTGCCTCCTCTAATTACAACTCCTCCTGCCACACCATCATGCCTCCTCTAGTTCTACCACCTCCTGCCCCATTATCACTGCCACCTCTAGTTCTACCTTCTCCAGCTTCCCTACCATAACTGCCTCCTCTAGTACCACTTCTTCCTGCCCCACCATCACTGCCCCTCTAGATCCACCCCTTGCTGCCCCACCATCACTGCCTCCTCTAGTTCCATCTCCTTCTGCCCAAACCAACGCTAACTACCTCCTCTAGTTCCACCTCCTGTTGTCCAACCATCACGTCTCCTCTGGTTCCACCTCCTCCTGCCTCACCGTCACTGCCTCCTCTAGTTTCATCTCCTCCTGCCCCACCATCATTCCTCCTTTAGTGACACCTCCTATGCCCCACCATCACTGCCTCCTCTAGTTCCACCTCTGCCTGCTCCAATATGACTACCTCCTCTAGTCCCACCTCCTATGCTCCATCATCACTACCTCCTCAAGTTCCACCTCCTCCTGCCTCACCATCACTGCCTCCTCTTTTTTGATCCCCTCCTGCCCGACTATCACTGCCTCCTCTAGTTCCAACTCCTCCTGCTGCCCCACCATCAATGCCTTCTCTAGTTCCACTTTCTCCTTTCCCCACAATCACTGCCTCCTCTAGTTCCACCTCCGCCTGCCCCAATATAACTACCTCCTCTAGTCCCACTTACTATTCCCCACATTCATTGCCTCCTCTAGTTCCAACTCGTCCTGCCTCACTGTCACTGCCTCCTCTAGTTTCACCTCTTCCCCCACCATCACTGCCTCCTCTAGTTCCAACTCCTCCTGCTGCCCCACCATCACTGCCTCCTCTAGTTCCACCTCCTGCTGCTGCACTATCACTGCCTCTAGTCCTATCTCCTGCTGCCTCACCATCACTGCATCCTCTAGTTCCAACTTCTCCTGGACCACCATCCTGCCTCCTCTAGTTTTCCCTCGTCCTACCCCACCATCATTGCCTCCTCTAGTTCCAACTCCTTGTGCTCCGCCATCCTGCCTCTTCTAGTATCACCTCCTTCTGTCCTACCATCACTGCCTCTTCTAGTATCACCTCCTCCTGTCCCACCATCACTGCCTCCTCTAGTTCCACGGCCTGCTGCCTCACCATCAGTGCCTCTATACTTCCACCTCCTCCTGCCCCACCATCACTGTCTCCTCTAGTTACACCTCCTACTGCCTCACCATCACTGCCTCCTATACTTCCACCTCCTCCTGCCCCACCATCACTGTCTCCTCTAATTACACCTCCTCCTGCCCCAATATCACTACCTCCTCTAGTTCCACCGTCTCCTGCCCCACCATAAGCGCCTCATCTAGTTCCACTTTCTCCTGCCCCACCATCGCCCCAACATCATTGCTGCTGCTGCTAGTTGCAATTCCTCATGTCCCTCCATAGCTGCCTCCTCTAGTTTCATCTCCTCCTGCCCTGCCATCACTGCCTCCTCTAGTTCCACCTCCTCCTGCCACCCCACCATCACTGCCTCCTCTAGTTTTACCTCCTCCTGCCCCACCATCACTGCCTCCTCTAGTTCAACCTCCTCCTTCCCACCATTACTGCCTCCTCTAGTTCCACCTCCTCCTGCCACCACCATCAAACCTCCTCTGGTCCCACCTCCTGTGCCCCACCATCACTTCCTCCTCTAGTTCCACCTCCTCCTGCCTCACCGTCACTGCCTCCTCTAGTTTCAACTCCTCCTGCACCAATGTCACTGCCTCCTCTGGTTCCAACTCCTCCTGCTGCCCCTCATCACTGACTCTCTAGTTCCACCTCCTCCTTCCCCCACCATCACTGCCCCGCTAGTTTCACCTCCTCCTGCCCCACCATCACTGCCTCCTCTAGTTACACCTCCTCCTGCCCACAATCACTGCCTCCTCTTGTTCCACTTGCGCCTGCCCCAATATGACTACCTCATCTAGTCCCACCACCTATTCCCCACCATGGCTTCCTCCTCTAGTTCCACCTCCTCCTGCCTCACCATCACTGCCTCCTCTAGTTCCACCTCCTCCTGCCACCCCACCATTACTGCCTCCTCTAGTTCCACCTCCTGCTGCTGCACTATCACTGCCTCCTCTAGTCCTATCTCCTGCTGCCTCACCATCACTGCAACCTCTAGTTCCAACTTCTCCTTGACCACCATCCTGCCTCCTCTAGTTTTCCCTCGTCCTGCCCCACCATCATTGCCTCCTCTAGTTCCAACTCCTTGTGCTCCACCATCCTGCCTCTTCTAGTATCACCTCCTCCTGTCCTACCATCACTGCCTCTTCCAGTATCACCTCCTCCTGTCCCACCATTACTGCCTCCTCTAGTTCCACGACCTGCTGCCTCACCATCACTGCCTCCTATACTTCCACCTCCTCCTGCCCCACCATCAATGTCTCCTCTAGTTACACCTCCTCCTGCCCCAATATCACTACCTCCTCTAGTTCCACCTTCTCCTGCCCCACCATCACTGCCTCCTCTAGTTCCACCTCCTCCTGCCCCAATATCACTACCTCCTCTAGTTCCACCTTCTCCTGCCCCATCATAAGCCCCTCATCTAGTTCCACTTTCTCCTGCCCCACCATCACCCCACCATCATTGCCGCTGCTAGTTCCAATTCCTCATGTCCCTCCATAGCTGCCTCCTCGAGTTTCATCTCCTCCTGCCCTGCCATTACTGCCTCCTCTAGTTCCACCTCCTCCTGCCACCCCACCATCACTGCCTCCTCTAGTTTTACCTCCTCCTGCCCCACCATCACTGCCTCCTCTAGTTCCACCTCCTCCTGCCCACATCACTGCCTCCTCTAGTTCCACCTCCTCCTGCCACCACCATCAAACCTCCTCTGATCCCACATCCTGTGCCCCACCTTCACTTTCTCCTCTAGTTCCACCTCCTCCTGCCTCACCGTCACTGCCTCCTCTAGTTCCAACTCCTCCTGCCCCAATGTCACTGCCTCCTCTGGTTCCAACTCCTCCTGCTGCCCCATCATCACTGCCTCCTCTAGTTACACCTCTTCCTGCCCACAATCACTGCCTCCTCTTGTTCCACCTGCTCCTGCCCCAATATGACTACCTCCTCTAGTCCCACCACCTATTCCCCACCATGACTTCCTCCTCTAGTTCTACCTCCTCCTGCCTCACAATCACTGCCTCCTCTAGTTCCACCTCCTCCTGCCACCCCACAATCACTGCCTCCTCTAGTTCCACCTCCTGCTGCTGCACTATCACTGCCTCCTCTAGTCCTATCTCATGCTGCCTCACCATCACTGCAACCTCTAGTTCCAACTTCTCCTGGACCACCAGCCTGACTCCTCTAGTTTTCCCTTGTCCTGCCCCACCATCATTGCCTCCTCTAGTTCCAACTCCTTGTGCTCCACCATCCTGCCTCTTCTTGTGGAAATCGATATAATATTGTGACCCCAATCGCATTGTTTGAATGTATGTTGGCCTACGCCAAGTTGTCTAAAGAATACCATGTACATAGGTTCCGTGGCAAGGTCCTGACCTTATTGTATTGTGTAAGCCGCCAACTTGGATCTAGCCACCATTTTAGGTACTCTTGCAGTGTGGAAGTCACCCTGAATCACAAAATGGAGGCCGAATGACATTTTGAGTAAGACTCCGGCCATGGTGACCTCCGCACACGTGAATAAGTAATATGTCCGCAGGCCACTTGTTAGGGTCACGAACTAAGACCTTGTCCTCTCTTTAACCTATGTGTAAATATGTAACTGTATCAGCGGAACTGATCAAATTATGTAAATTGTGTGTTCGACCTGGCTACGAACCCTAGCCACAGTTCAAAGAATGGTTAACTTGCGAGAGGGCTGGCCAATGCAGGACAAAACGTATAAAAACCCAAGCATCCCGATGATCGGTCTCTCCCACTTTCAGTGCGAACCTAACGTTGAAGGTTTGTGTGTTAGTCAGAGGGCCGAATAGCTATTCGTGTGTCAATTGACTTTGGTAACTTTGTAACTTTGAAATAAAGCGCTTTGTATGTCCTTTGTAACCTGTGTTGGTGTGTTTCCTCTTGGGCTTCCCGGCCTCATATCAATTTCTCTGTTTCCACAGTTGGCGCCCGAATAGGGACCCTCAAGATTGATGCCGGATCATTGAAGGTTGACGCAGACTATCGAATCGGGATCGGACGGTGTGATTCTGCGGGCCCGACCGATCGAGACGCGATACCTCGGCAGCGCTGCACGATCCGATCCTTGGGCGATAGTCGTGCGGTCTGACACGGCATCTTGACGAGGGTCCAAATCCGAGGCGGGCAGATTTGCCGAAACCACCGAACGCAGGTAAAATTTGTTAGTTGAAGTCCTTTGTAAACCGTACGGTCCTCCTTAGGTTTGGTCAGGTGCAGTCCTGACCCGGCTCTTAATTTAACCCTGACAATTTGAATTTGGCGTATTGTATCTGCAGACACAATTATTGGACCAGGTAGCACCAATTCTTTGAGAAATGCCTGGGAAATTGTCTAGCTGCTTTAGGGCTCTGTTCCGCAGCGATCGACAATCTTTGGAATTTAGCCGTCCGGCACCACAGGTGGGGTCGCCGGCGTGTACTATGTACTGTAAGTATGGCATTGGTAGTATTGTATTTAATGACATTTGGCACAGACAGACCAGAAATGCCTCCGAATTTCAGTGGCCAATCAATGGTAGTTTTGAGATCCCCCGTATTGAATACTTAGAATCGATCTTGCTTAAGAAAAAGGCTAGGCCGGCAGCCTTTGATGTATTACAAAATTGGAAAAAGGAAGCATTGCAGCAGCTTAAAAGTAGGGATAAACATGCACGTCGTCATAAAACAAATGCCGAAAAAGCATTGTTGTATGACAAGGAAAAACGATTAGAAGAAGCTCAGAAAAAGGATAGAGCTTTCTCGCTTGAGGTCCAGAAAATTTACCCCTCTAAAGATTTCCATGTTTCCGAGGAGTTTATTGAGAAAATATTGAACGAACGGAGGCCTGATTCTTCAGCGCCACCTCCGTATGCTCCTGTTGTGGGCACTTTGCCCGTTCCTGCTATTGTTCCCGTTGCTATTCCTGCTCCCCCTGCACAGCCTACTGCTCCTAGTTCTTTGGTTGTCGCTCCTTTGTCTATTACTCTGCCTCTCTCCCCTGCACCCTTGTTAAGTCCACCTGCACTTTCGATTCCGGGGAGCCCCGTGTTCGTTAAAACAGATCCCGGTGCAGGGTCAACAATTGTGACTCGTAGTACTGTTCCTGCGGGCAGGAAACAGGAACTATTTGCTTGGGCTAAGCATTGCATGGAAAAAGGTGATCAAACTGATGCATTTTCGACATTATCTAATTTGCTCGATTTTCCCGAGAAAAATGTTTTTATTGAAGGACTGGGGATTCACTTAGGGGTAATGTGGGGTAGATTGCAGACTTCGGATCTCCCACAAGGGGTGAGAGATCTGAATGCTTTGGCACTTTCGAGGGACACAGAGCAGAAAGTATATGAACATGTTGATAGGTTGTTTGACTTAGGAGGGATTTTGAAAGATTACAAAACGAGGATGATGAGGACGATAGGATATATGTACAGAAACGGTTCCTTTTGTGCCTTTCGAGAGACACAGAGCAGAAAGTATATGAACATGTTGATAGGTTGTTTGAGTTTAGGAGGGATTTTGAAAGATTACAAAACGAGGATGATGAGGACGATAGGATATATGTACAGAAACGGTTCCTTTCATGCCGGAGATCAGCACCTGAGGAAGTACGAATTTGTACCAAAGACGCGATTCGATGGATCTCGGATTCATCGATACCGCCAGATGAGGTGTATGACACATACAGTCAATACACGGTAGAGATGCAAAGAAAGGTAATCCAAGTGATGGTACAACACTTACAGGAGGAATGTATAAGGAAAAGGGTTGGTTGCCCCATAGAGTTATTAGATATTTGTAAAAGAGCTTTTTCACCCGACACTTCTACAGCTGCTTTAGCGCTCGATTTGGCCCTATTGCTCAGTAAGCGGTCGGAGGTCCCTATATCTCAGTTGCCTATGAGAGAGGTCCCTCCAACCCTTGTCCCAAAAGCAGAAATCCCCGCCGACGCGGCGGCTGGTACTCCCGCGGTGGATATCCCTGCACATTACGTATCGCAGTTTGTTCACGTCCCGTTCTCTCGACAGGAAGTGAACACGATTAGACAATCAGTCCCTGATATTAGGAAAAACCCGACAGGGTTTTATAAAGAGATAGAATCCGTCCTGCAGTCTTCTGTGTTCACCTTAAGTGACATGGACTTATTGTTTCCAGTGCTTTTACCAGTTGATATATGGAAACAGATACGGACAGTAGATGATGTGCCGGGGCTAGGGGATACATGGGTAAATCTGATTAGAATAGATGGGGAACGGCCAGCTGGTGAGAAACCACCCCAGGTAATACTTACCTTACCCGATAGAATAGTTGCTAAACTAAAAACTATAATCCCAGAAAAAAGGATTATTTGGGACAAGCTTACGGCCTGCGTCCAAGGGAAAACTGAAGGTACTACTGAATTCTTTAATAGATTTGAACAGGTGTTCTCTGACTTCAGTGGACAGGATTTAGGCACAGAGTCGGGGAAGAGGTTGTTTGTGGACAAATTTGTACGTGGATTGTTGCCCGACATCCAGTCACAAATTATGTCCTCAGAGAGCGCTTGGCAGGCAAAATCTCAGTCAGAAGTTTTGCATATGGCTCAGTATTATGAGAATCGGGTTAATAATGAAAAAGAGAAAATCGAAAAAAGAAGGGGCGACTTAAAGACTAAGGTATTGTTGCAGCAAATTGTCAGAAACCCCAGAGGAGGTACGACACAGACTAGAGGTCAGTACATTCCAAGAGGAAATACTCCTCTGAATTCTATTAATATTAATCAGTGTGCTTATTGCCGCCAGGAAGGTCACTGGCGAGCACAGTGCCCTGCCCTTCGTCAGAGGTCAGGAGGCACATTTGGAGGTATGGGTAGGCGACCAAGGGGCCGCCTCGGAGCAGGGGGCCCTGATAGGGGTCAGCTTCTACAAGATCCACAGCAACCTTTTTCACGGGAAAATCAGACTCCGAGTATGGACTCGAGAAATATATTTGATCACCCTTCTGCTGCCTATCTTTCTGAAGAACTTCCCTTTGACGAAGTTCTGCCTTACTAGGATTGCCCGAAGCAGCGTTTGGAACCTTTACCTATTCCCGTTATTCAGAAGGGCCCCTACGTTGAATTATTGGTGGGGAATAGGAAACACCAGTTCTTGATTGACACTGGAGCACAAAAGTGCTTCATTGACCATTCTAGGGTTCCAAACATCCCACTGTCAGGGCAAACAAACGTTTCTATAGGGTTCTCTGGTATACCAACTGTTTGTCCGGTTTCTGCGCCGGTATCTGTTTCTTTGGGTCCTTTCACAGACCAGTGCCCTTTTCTTCTTACTTCAAACTGCGGAGAAAATTTGCTAGGGCTGAATTTGTTAAAGAAACTAAATGCAGTGATTCATTGTTCCCCTGACGGAATAAGATTAACAGTTTCACCACAGCAACCCTTTAACTCCCAGTACTTGACCCGACCTCTACCTCCCGAGTTTGACATTGTCCCGGAATGTTTGTGGGCAATAGACGACAATGATGTCGGGATATTACACATCGAGCCTGTTAAGATAGTCTTGAAACATGGGGTTAAGCTACCGCGCATTCCGCAATATAAAATTTCAATTGAAGGTGAGCATGCTCTGAAATGCATTGTCTCCGATTTTGTACATCGTGGAGTGATCGAAGAGATAACAGGTAGCTTATGTAATAGTCCGATCTTGCCAGTATATAAGAAAGGCGACAATTCAATTCCGTACCGGTTTATAATAGATCTTCGTGCTATTAACCGGGTGGTAGCCCCACAATTTCCAATCGTGCCTGATGTAACAACGATCTTAACAATGATCCCTACTACGGCTACACACTTTAGTGTAGTAGATTTGAAAAACGCCTTCTTTAGTATTCCGATACATGAGGAGAGCAGGTATTTGTTCGCGTTCACCTTGGGGGGACGCTTGTTTACATTCACAAGAGCACCTCAAGGGTATACTGAAAGTCCTAGTATCTATAGTAGAGCCTTAAAGGAGCAGCTCGACACCCTTGAATTGCCACCTACTTGCACGCTGCTTCAATATGTAGACGATTTGCTCTTGGCTGCAGACTCTGAGAAAGCTTGTAAGGAAGGCACTATATTGTTGCTTGTTCATTTAGCTGAAAATGGTCACAAAGCTTCACTTAAAAAATTTCAATATTGTTGCCAGGAGGTTGCCTATTTAGGCTACCTCCTGTCAAAGGAGGGGAGAAGATTGACACCTGAACGAATAAAACACATTTCTGGCATGTCTGTCCCAAAAACACAGAAGGAAGTCAGAGCCCTGATAGGGATGGCATCCTACTGTAGACTGTGGATCCCGAATTTTGCCCTAGTGGTAAAACCGATGTTGGCTTTGATGAAGAAGGGCATTTCTCTGCCACTGCCATGGGAATTGGAACATCAACGATCATTTGAGCTTCTCAAAACCGCGCTGTGTTCAGCACCGGTTCTGGGTACACCAAATTATGATAAGGCCTTTGTGTTGTTTGTGCATGAATGTGATGGATGTGCTTTGTCTGTGTTAACACAGGAACATGGAGGGAAGAATAGGCCGTGCGGCTATTATTCCTCCGCCCTCGATCCTGTTGCATGCGCTTTGCTGCGATGTCTGCGCGCTGTTGCTGCTGCCGCTGCGTCTGTAAAACAGAGTGAGGGGATGGTCTTAGGCCACGATTTAATTTTGATGGTACCTCACTCTGTCGATATTCTATTGAATAAAACTCAAACGCAACACCTTACCTCTGCCCGGTTGACAAGGTACGAATTAGTCCTATTTGCTCCTCATATCCAAATTAAAAGCTGTTGTGTTCTCAATCCGGCTGAACTCTTACCTCTCCCGCAAAATATTGTTTGCGGTGATGAAGGATCACATGACTGCCTGTATGCCACCGAACAAGAAACGAAGGGCAGGATAGACCTCTCAGATACTCCTTTAGAGAATGCGGAAGGGGAGCTGTTTTGCGATGGCTCCTGCTTCAAACTTCCGAATGGCACATCTACAGCTGCTTATGCAGTTACTACTTTGAACAAGATTGTTGAAACTAAAAGGATTCCGCATAACTCCGCGCAGGCCGCGGAGATTATAGCATTGACCCGCGCTTATCACCTCCTCCTGTCCTACCATCACTGCCTCTTCTAGTATCACCTCCTCCTGTCCCACCATTACTGCCTCCACTAGTTCCACGACCTGCTGCCTCACCATCACTTCCTCCTATACTTCCACCTCCTCCTTCCCCACCATCACTGTCTCCGCTAGTTACACCTCCTCCTACCCCAATATCACTACCACCTCTAGTTCCACCTTCTCCTGCCCCACCATCACTGCCTCCTCTAGTTCCACCTCCTCCTGCCCCAATATCACTACCTCCTCTAGTTCCACCTTCTCCTGCCCCACCATAAGCGCCTCATCTAGTTCCACTTGCTCCTGCCCCATCATCGCCCCACCATCATTGCCGCTGCTAGTTACAATTCCTCATGTCCCTCCATAGCTGCCTCCTCTAGTTTCATCTCCTCCTGCCCTGCCATCACTGCCTCCTTTAGTTCCACCTCCTCCTGCCACCCCACCATCACTGCCTCCTCTAGTTTTACCTCCTCCTGCCCACCATCACTGCCTCCTCTAGTTCCACCTCCTCCTGCCCACCATCACTGCCTCCTCTAGTTCTACCTCCTCCTGCCACCACCATCAAACCTTCTCTGATCCCACCTCCTGTGCCCCACCATCACTTCCTCCTCTAGTTCCACCTTCTCCTGCCTCACCGTCACTGCCTCCTCTAGTTTCAACTCCTCCTGCCCCAATGTCACTGCCTCCTCTGGTACCAACTCCTCCTCCTTCCCCCACCATCACTGCCCCCGCTAGTTTCACCTCCTCCTATCCCACCATCACTGCCTCCTCTAGTTATACCTCCTCCTGCCCACAATCACTGCCTCCTCTAGTTCCACCTCCTCCTGCCACCCCACCATCACTGCCTCCTCTAGTTCCACCTCCTGCTGCTGCACTATCACTGCCTCCTCTAGTCCTATCTCCTGCTGCCTCACCATCACTGCAACCTCTAGTTCCAACTTCTCCTGGACCACCAGCCTGCCTCCTCTAGTTTTCCCTTGTCCTGCCCCACCATCATTGCCTCCTCTAGTTCCAACTCCTTGTGCTCCACCATCCTGCCTCTTCTAGTATCACCTCCTCCTGTCCTACCATCACTGCCTCTTCTAGTATCACCTCCTCCTGTCCCACCATTACTGCCTCCTCTAGTTCCACGACCTGCTGCCTCACCATCACTTCCTCCTATACTTCCACCTCCTCCTTCCTCACCATCACTGTCTCCGCTAGTTTCACCTCCTCCTACCCCAATATCACTACCACCTCTAGTTCCACCTTCTCCTGCCCCACCATCACTGCCTCCTCTAGTTCCACCTCCTCCTGCCCCAATATCACTACCTCCTCTAGTTCCACCTTCTCCTGCCCCACCATAAGCGCCTCATCTAGTTTCACTTTCTCCTGCCCCATCATCGCCCCACCATCATTGCCGCTGCTAGTTCCAATTCCTCATGTCCCTCCATAGCTGCCTCCTCTAGTTTCATCTCCTCCTGCCCTGCCATCACTGCCTCCTCTAGTTCCACCTCCTCCTGCCACCCCACCATCACTGCCTCCTCTAGTTTTACCTCCTCCTGCCCACCATCACTGCCTCCTCTAGTTCCACCTCCTCCTGCCCACCATCACTGCCTCCTCTAGTTCCACCTCCTCCTGCCACCACCATCAAACCTTCTCTGATCCCACCTCCTGTGCCCCACCATCACTTCCTCCTCTAGTTCCACCTTCTCCTGCCTCACCGTCACTGCCTCCTCTAGTTTCAACTCCTCCTGCCCCAATGTCACTGCCTCCTCTGGTACCAACTCCTCCTCCTTCCCCCACCATCACTGCCCCCACTAGTTTCACCTCCTCCTACCCCACCATCACTGCCTCCTCTAGTTATACCTCCTCCTGCCCACAATCACTGCCTCCTCTTGTTCCACCTACTCCTGCCCCAATATGACTATCTCCTCTAGTCCCATCACCTATTCCCCACCATGACTTCCTCCTCTAGTTCTACCTCCTCCTGCCTCACAATCACTGCCTCCTCTAGTTCCACCTCCTCCTGCCACCCCACCATCACTGCCTCCTCTAGTTCCACCTCCTGCTGCTGCACTATCACTGCCTCCTCTAGTCCTATCTCCTGCTGCCTCACCATCACTGCAACCTCTAGTTCCAACTTCTCCTGGACCACCAGCCTGCCTCCTCTAGTTTTCCCTTGTCCTGCCCCACCATCATTGACTCCTCTAGTTCCAACTCCTTGTGCTCCAACATCCTGCCTCTTCTAGTATCACCTCCTCCTGTCCTACCATCACTGCCTCTTCTAGTATCACCTCCTCCTGTCCCACCATTACTGCCTCCTCTAGTTCCACGACCTGCTGCCTCACCATCACTTCCTCCTATACTTCCACCAGCTCCTTCCCCACCATCACTGTCTCCGCTAGTTACACCTCCTCCTACCCCAATATCACTACCACCTCTAGTTCCACCTTCTCCTGCCCCACCATCACTGCCTCCTCTAGTTCCACCTCCTCCTGCCCCAATATCACTACCTCCTCTAGTTCCACCTTCTCCTGCCCCACCATAAGCGCCTCATCTAGTTTCACTTTCTCCTGCCCCATCATCGCCCCACCATCATTGCCGCTGCTAGTTCCAATTACTCATGTCCCTCCATAGCTGCCTCCTCTAGTTTCATCTCCTCCTGCCCTGCCATCACTGCTACCTCTAGTTCCACCTCCTCCTGCCACCCCACCATCACTGCCTCCTCTAGTTTTACCTCCTCCTGCCCACCATCACTGCCTCCTCTAGTTCCACCTCCTCCTGCCCACCATCACTGCCTCCTCTAGTTCCACCTCCTCCTGCCACCACCATCAAACCTTCTCTGATCCCACCTCCTGTGCCCCACCATCACTTCCTCCTCTAGTTCCACCTTCTCCTGCCTCACCGTCACTGCCTCCTCTAGTTTCAACTCCTCCTGCCCCAATGTCACTGCCTCCTCTGGTACCAACTCCTCCTCCTTCCCCCACCATCACTGCCCCCGCTAGTTTCACCTACTCCTACCCCACCATCACTGCCTCCTCTAGTTACACCTCCTCCTGCCCACAATCACTGCCTCCTCTTGTTCCATCTGCTCCTGCCCCAATATGACTACCTCCTCTAGTCCCATCACCTATTCCCCACCATGACTCCCTCCTCTAGTTCCACCTCCTCCTGCCTTACCATCACTGCCTCCTCTAGTTCCACCTCCTCCTGCCACCCCACCATCACTGCCTCCTCTAGTTCTACCTCATACTGCCCCACCATAACTGCCTCCTCTATTTCCACCTCCTGCTTCCATGCCATCACTGCCTCCTCTCGTCCTTTCTTGTGCTGCCTCACAGTTACTGCCTCCTCTAGTTCCACCTCATGCTGCTGCACTATCACTGCCTTCTCTAGTCCTATCTCCTGCTGCCTCACCATCACTGCATCCTGTAGTTCCAACTTCTCCTGCACCACCATCCTACCTCCTCTAGTTTTCCCTCCTCCTGCCCCACCATCATTGCCTCCTCTAGTTCCAACTCCTTCTGCTCTGCCATCCTGCCTCTTCTAATTTTACCTCCTCATGTCTCTCCATAGCTGCCTCCTCTAGTTTCATCTCCCTCCTGCCCTGCCATCACTGCCTCCTCTAGTTCCACCTCATGCTGCCCCACCATACCTTCATCCTCTATTTCTACCTCCTGCTGCCGTGCCATCACTGCCTCCTCTAGTCCTTTCTCGTGCTACCTCACAGTCACTGCCTCCTCTAGTTCCACCTCCTGTTGCTGCACTATCACTGCCTCCTCTAGTCCTATCTCCTTCTGCCTCACCATCACTGCCTCCTCTAGTTCCAACTTCTCCTCCAATGCCATCCTGCGTCTTCTAGTTTTACCTCCTCCAGCACCACCATCACTGCCTCCTCTAGTTTCACCTCCTCCTGTCCCACCATCACTGCCTCCACTAGTTCCACCACCTCCTGCCCCACCATCGCCCCATCATCACTGCCGCCTCTAGTTCCAATTCCTCATGCCCCTCCATAGTTGCTGCCTCTAGTTTCCTTGCCTCCTGCCCTGCGATCACTGCCTCCTCTAGTTCCACACCCTCCAGCAACCCCACCATCACTGCCTCCGCTAGTTCCACCTCAGGCTTCCCAACCATACCTGCCTCCTCTATTTCCACCTCCTGCTGCCGCGCCATCACTGCCTCCTCTAGTCCTTTCTCGTGCTGCCTCACAGTCACTGCCACCTCTAGTTCCACCTACTGCTGCTGCACTATCACTGCCTCCTCTAGTCCTATCTCCTGCTGCCTCACCATCACTGCCTCCTCTAGTTCCAACTGTGTCATCCTGCCTCTTCTAGTTTTACCTCCTCCTGCCCCACCATCACTGCCACCTCTAGTTTCACCTCCTCCTGTCCCACCATCACTGCCTTCTCTAGTATCACCCCCTTCTGTCCCACCATCACTGCCTCATCTAGTTCCACTTTCTTCTGCCCCAACACTGCCCCACCATCACTAATGCCTCTAGTTCCAATTCCCCATGCCCCTCCATAGCTGCCTCCTCTAGTTTCATCTCCTCCTGCCCTGCCATCACTGCCTCCTCCAGTACCACTTCCTCCTGCCCCACAATCACTGCCCCCTCTAGTTCCACCCCTGCTGCCCCACCATCACTGCCTCCTCTAGTTCCATCTCCTTCTGCCCCACCATCACAGTCTCTTCTGGTTCCACCTGCTCCTGTCCCACTATCAACTGCCTCCTCTATTTCTACCTCCTACTGCACCCAACATCACTGCCTCCTCTAGTTCCACCTCCTCCTGCCCCACCATCAAACCTCCTCTAGTCCCACCTCCTATACCCTGCCATCACTGCATCCTCTAGTTGCACCTCTGCCTGCTCCAATATGACTACCTCCTCTAGTCCCACCTCCTCCTGCATCACCATCACTGCCTCCTCTTTTTTTTATCTCCTCCTGCCCGACTATCACTGCCTCCTCTAGTTCCAACTCCTCCTGCTGCCCCACCATCAATGCCTCCTCTAGTTCCATTTCTTCCTTCCCCAACCATCACTGCCTCCTCTAGTTCCACCTCCTCCTGCCCCAATATGACTACCTCCTCTAGTCCCACCTACTATTCACCACATTCACTTCCTCCTCTAGTTCCAAATCCTCCTGCCTCACTGTTACTGCCTCCTCTAGTTTCACCTCCTGCCCCACCATCACTGCCTCCTCTAGTTCCAACTCCTCCTGCTGCCCCACCATCACTGCCTCCTCTAGTTCCACGTCGTCCTTCCCCCACCATCACTGCCTCCTCTAGTTTCACCTCCTCCTGCCCTACCATCACTGCCTCCTCTAGTTTCACCTCCTCCTGCCCTACCATCACTGCCTCCTCCAGTTCCAACTCCTCCTGCCCCACCATCACTGCCTCCTCTGGGTACAGCTCATCCTGCACCACCATCACTGCCTCTTCTAGTTCTACCTCCTCCTCCCCCACCATCACTGCCTCCTCTAGTTCCAGCTCATCCTAGCCCACCATCACTGCCTCTTCTAGTTCTACCTCCTTCTCCCCCACCATCACTGCATCCTCTTGTTCCAACTCCTCCCGCCCCACCATCACTGCCCCCTCTAGTTCCAATTCCTCATGCCCTTCCATAGCTGCCTCCTCTAGTTTCATCTCCTCCTGCCCTGCCATCACTGACTCCTCTAGTTACAACTCCTCCTGCCACACCATCATGCCTCCTCTAGTTCTACCACTTCCTGCCCCAATATCACTGCCACCTCTAGTTCTACCTTCTCCAGTTTTCCCACCATAACTGCCTCCTCTAGTACCACTTCCTCCTGCCCCACCATCACTGCCCCCTCTAGTTCCACCCCCTGCTGCCCCACGATCACGGCCTCATCTAGTTCCACCTCCTCCTGTCCAACCATCACTGTCTCCTCTGGTTCCACCTCCTCCTGTCCCACCATCAACTGCCTCCTCTATTTCCACCTCTTACTGCCCCACCATCACTGCCTCCTCTAGTTCCACCTCTGCCTGCTCCAATATGACTACCTCCTCTAGTCCCACCTCCTATGCCCCATCATCACTACCTCCTCTAGTTCCACCTCCTCCTGCCTCACCATCACTGCCTCCTCTTTTTTGATCTCCTCCTGCCCGACTATCACTGCCTCCTCTAGTTCCAACTCCTCCTGCTGCCCCACCATCAATGCCTTCTCTAGTTCCACTTTCTCCTTCCCCCACCATCACTGCCTCCTCTAGTTCCACCTCTTCCTGCCCCAATATGACTACCTCCTCTAGTCCCACCTACTATTCCCCAGATTCATTGCCCCCTCTAGTTCCAACTCGTCCTGCCTCACTGTCACTGCCTCATCTAGTTTCACATTCGGCCCCACCAACAGTGCCTCCTCTAGTTCCAACTCCTCCTGCTGCCCCACCATCACTGCCTCCTCTAGTTCCACCTCCTGCTGCTGCACTATCACTGCCTCCTCTAGTCCTATCTCCTGCTGCCTCACCATCACTGCATCCTCTAGTTCCACCTCCTCCTGCCACCCCATCTTTACTGCCTCCTCTAGTTCCACCTCATTCTGCCCCACCATACCTGCCTCCTCTATTTCCACCTCCTGCTGCCGCGCCATCACTGCCTCCTCTAGTTCCACCTCCTCCTGCCACCCCACCATCAATGCCTTCTCTAGTTCCACCTCATTCTGCCTGACCATACCTGCCTACTCTATTTCCACCTCCTGCTGCCGCACCATCACTGCCTCCTCTAGTCCTATCTCCTGCTGCCTAACCATCACTGCCTACTCTAGTTCCAACTTCTCCTGCACCGCCATCCTGCCTCCTCTAGTTTTCCCTCCTCCTGCTCCACCATCATTGCCTCCTCTAGTTCCAACTCCTCCTGCTCTGCCATCCTGCCTCTTCTAGTTTTACCTCCTCCTACTCCACTGCCTTGTCTAGTTTCACCTCCTCATGTCCCACCATCACTGCCTTCTCTAGTATCACCTCCTCCTGTCCTACCATCACTGCCTCTTCTATTATCACCTCCTCCTGTCCCACCATTACTGCCTCCTCTAGTTCCACGACCTGCTGCCCTACCATCACTGCCTCCTATACTTCCACCTCAGACTTATCTCAAGAGGGAGATGAGCAGTATTCATTGTTTACACAATAGGGCTACAGTACTATGGTACAAGGAAACACTGACCAAAGCTTTGTATTAAAAAGAATATATATATTTATTTTACACACTTCTAGATCAACACATTAATCCCAGTTAATAAAGAAAATTAAAATCAGTCAAAGAAAGTATACACAACTCCCTAGTTAAATTGTAGACAAGTTTGAGCAAGAGTGAAAACTGAGCAAAACGGCACAGTGAAAACCAAACACAAATGGCACTCTAGCAATTTCGAACAAGGGAGCGAAAGAACAAGTTATACAGGAATATCTTCTTACGCACCCTAGAAACACTTCCCATAAGTTTGTGAACACGTTTTGGCAAGGCAGTACTTTAGTATGTATAGTGCTTAAATGAAAACCAAGCAAAATGGCACTTCACAAGTTTTAAAAGTGGGAAGAAAAAGCTGGTTATAAGAAGTAGGTGCACCAACACAGTTCTAGTTGAGAAGCAATGTAGAGAAGGCAGTTCTAACTAATTTAGCCAGAGTCAATAGGCCTGTGCCAGAGTCCGTGATACAGGGCAAAGGGCCCAAGAGCAAAATGTTCTTGCAGCTTCAGTCAAGTCTTTGGGTAACGATTCGAAAAAGTGGATGCAGAAGATGAAAGACAACTTTAGAAGATAGGGGTGGCCAACCCAACAGGTAGGTAAAGGATTTAAAACACCTTTAGAACTACCCTGCGAAAAGGGCGGCCTGGCGGAAAAATGTACCTTGGAATGTAGAAGAGGCTCCTGCGGTGGCGGTTGTTCCTGACATTTCCTGCAGTTCAGGTGATCCAGCAGAGGAAGAGGGACTCTCATCGTGGAGGAAGGTTCGAGTTACTGCACTGCCCAGGGATGAAACCAGCCACGGTGCTGCCCAACGAATAAAAGGTACGCTCCTTTAAATCGCGGTCCGGGTGGATGGGCATCTTGCACTTCCATTCCTCAGGACCCTGCTTTTATGCAAAAAGATCCCCATTCATACAGCCTAGCTGTCACTCACACAGTGGAGTGGTCATCTTGGCGGGAGACCCTCCAGCCTATCAGGGCAGAGTGCAACATGGGTTGCTGAGGCAACCCTGTCCAGGGGTCCTACTCCCCCTCCCACACAATGGATCCACCCCAGACTCAGTGGCGCCCAAAGTTTCAGAAGCCCGCCAAAAGGACGAACAAAGGATCCCTGACCTGGGTTAGGAGTTAAGAGAAAGACAAGTTCTGGCAAATAAAACCTACTGGAGTAAAGTTAATAATAAAATAAACCGGCGGTATGTTAGAGGCTGTCACTAAAAGTGGTAGCCTCGAACAATGGGAAAATCATATAGGGAAATATTTGCGGTCGAATATTTTTGGTAGTAACCACTGCCACCAGAGAGAAACCTTTAAGAGAGGGACTGTACGGTACCATATCGAAAATGAACACCAGGGAAAAACTATGAACCCTTCCCAGTACCTGCATAGTAAGATGGGTTGTACTGGTTTAGTTCGTAAAAATTGACTAGTAAAGTCAATGGGGACTTTACATGCCCTGGGAGACAGTAGTCAGTCCCAGGGTATGGAGTCTATGTTTGGGGGTCACTATGACACCCCTGTGTCACTGCACTGAGGGTGCTGTGTAACACATGTGTAAAAAGACGGTTCCTATGAGGGTGAGATAAACCCCATGAACATTAAACACACAAAAATAGCCTAGCACACACGTAGCGAATATGCCTAAGAGTGGGAAAAAAGAGTCACACTCTTAGCAGGAGAAAAAAACAAACCCTTCAATTCCAGCAAAGCTGCTGAGGGACTCTATAAGTAAGGGAAATTAGCCATAAAATGAGAATTCTCCCTAACATCTAGTTACACCTCCTCCTGCCCCAATATCACTACCTCCTCCAGTTCCACCTCCTCCTGCCCCACCATCACTGCCTCCACTAGTTTCGCCTCCTCCTGCCCTAACATCACTATCTCCTTTAGTTCCACCTTCTCCTGTCCCACCATCACTGCCTCATCTAGTTCCACTTTCTCCTGCCCCACCATCGCCCCACCATCACTGCTGCCTCTAGTTCCAATTCCTCATGCCTCCCCACAATCACTGTCTCCTCTAGTTTCATCTCCTCCTGCCCTGCCATCACTGCATCCTCTAGTTCCAGCTCCTCCTGCCTCCCCACAATCACTGCCTCCTCTACTTCCACCCCATGCTGCCCCATCATACCTGTCTCCTCTATTTCCACCTCATGCTGCTGTGCCATCACTGCTTCCTCTAGTCCTTTCTTGTGCTGCCTCACAGTCACTGCCTCCTCTAGTTCCACCTCCTGCTGCTGCACTATCACTGCCTCCTCTAGTCCTATCTCCTGCTGCCTCACCATCACTGCCTCCTCTAGTTCCAACTTCTCCTGCACCGCCACCCTGCCAAACTCTAGTTTTCCCTCCTCCTGCCCCACCATCATTGCCTCCTCTAGTTCCAACTCCTCCTGCTCCACCATCACTGCCTCCTCTAGTATCACCTCCTCCTGTCCCAGCATCACTGCCTCCTCTAGTTCCACGACCTGCTGCCCCACCATCACTGCCTCCTCAAGCTCCACTTTCTCCTTCTCCCACCATCACTGCCTCCTATACTTACACCTCCTCCTGCCCCACCATCACGACCTTCTTTAGTTCCACCTCCTCCTGCCCCACCATCACTGCCTCCTCTAGTTCTACCTCCTCCTGCCACAATATCACTACCTCCTCTAGTTCCACCTTCTCCTGTCCCACCAACACTGCCTCATCTAGTTCTACTTTCTCCTGCCCCACCATCGCCCACCATCACTGTCGCCTCTAGTTCCAATTCCTGATGCCCCTCCGTAGCTGCCTCCTCTAGTTTCATCTCCTCCTGCCCTGCCATCACTGCCTCTAGTTCCAACTCCTCCTGCCACACCATCATGCCTCCTCTAGTTCTACCTCCTCCTGCCCCACTATCACTGCCACCTCTAGTTCCACCTTCTCCTGCTTCTCCACCATAACTGCCTCGTCTAGTACCACTTCCTCCTGCCCACCATCACTGCCCCCTCTAGTTCCACCCCTGCTGCCCCACCATCACTGCCTCCTCTAGTTCCATCTCTTTCTGCCCCACCATCACAGTCTCCTCTGGTTCCACCTCCTCCTGTCCTACCATCAACTGTCTCCTCTATTTCCACCTCCTACTGCCCACATCATCACTGCCTCCTCTAGTTCCACCTCCTCCTGCCCCCACCATCAAACCGTCTCTAGTTCCACTTCCTATGCCCCGCCATCACTGCCTCCTTTAGTTCCACCTCCTCCTGCCTCACCATCACTGCCTCCTCTAGTTCCAACTCCTCCTGCTGCCCCACCATCACTGTCTCCTCTAGCTCCACTTTCTCCTTCCCCCACAATCATTGGCTCCTCTAGTTCCACCTCATCCTGCCCCAATATGACTACCTCCTCTAGTCCCACCTACTATTCCCCACATTCACTGCCTCCTCTAGTTCCACCTCCTCCTTCCTCACTGTCACAGCCTCCTCTAGTTTCATCTCCTGCCCCACCATCACTGCCTCCACTAGTTCCAATGCCTTCTGCTGCCCCACCATCACGGCCTCCTCTAGTTCCACCTCCTTCTTCCCCCACCATCACTGCTCCTCTGGTTTCACCTCCTCCTGCCCCACCATCACTGCCTCCTCTAGTTCCACCTCCTCCTGCCCCACCATCACTGCCTTCTCTAGTTCCAGCTCATCCTGTCTCACCACCACTGTCTCTTCTAGTTCTACCTCCTCCTCCCCCACCATCACTGCGTCCTCTTGTTCCACCTCCTCCCGCCCCACCATCACTGCAGCCTCTAGTTCCAATTCTTCATTCCCTTCCATAGCTGCCTCCTCTAGTTTCATCTCCTCTTGCCCTGCCATCACTGCCTCCTCTAGTTACAACTCCTCCTGCCACACCATCATGCCTCCTCTGGTTCTACCACCTCCTGCCCCACTATCACTGCCACCTCTAGTTCTACCTTCTCCTGCTTCCCCACAATAACTGCCTCCTCTAGTACCACTTCCTCCTGCCTCACCATCACTGCCCCTTCTAGTTCCACCTTCTCCTGCCCAAATATGCCTACCTCCTCTAGTCCCACCTCCTATGCCCCACCATCATTGCCTCCTCGTGTTCCGACTCCTCCTGCCTCACCATCACTCTCTCCTCTAGTTTCATCTCCTCTTGCCCACACCATCACTAACTACCTCCTCTAGTTCCACCTCCTCCTGTCCAACCATCAACGCCTCCTCTAATTCTACCTTCTCCTGCCCCAATATGACTACCTCCTCTAGTCCCACCTCCTATGCCCACCATCACTACCTCCTCTATTTCCACCTCCTCCTGCCTCACTATCACTGCCTCCTCTAGTTCCAACTCCTCCTGCTGCCCCACCATCACTGCCTCCTCTAGCTCCACTTTCTCCTTCCCCCACAATCATTGGCTCCACTAGTTCTACCTCATCCTGCCCCAATATGACTACCTCCTCTAGTACCACCTACTATTCCCCACATTCACTGCCTCCTCTAGTTCCACCTCCTCCTGCCTCACTGTCACAGCCTCCTCTAGTTTCATCTCCTGCCCCACCATCACTGCCTCCACTAGTTCCAATGCCTCCTGCTGCCCCACCATCACGGCCTCCTCTAGTTCCATCTCCTCCTTCCCCCACCATCACTGCTCCTCTGGTTTCACCTCCTCCTGCCCCACCATCACTGCCTCCTCTTGTTCCACCTCCTCCTGCCCCACCATCACTGCCTTCTCTAGTTCCAGCTCATCCTGTCTCACCATCACTGCCTCTTCTAGTTCTACCTCCTCCTCCCCCACCATCACTGCGTCCTCTTGTTCCACCTCCTCCCGCCCCACCATCACTGCAGCCTCTAGTTCCAATTCTTCATTCCCTTCCATAGCTGCCTCCTCTAGTTTCATCTCCTCTTGCCCTGCCATCACTGACTCCTCTAGTTACAACTCCTCCTGCCACGCCATCATGCCTCCTCTGGTTCTACCACCTCCTGCCCCACTATCACTGCCACCTCTAGTTCTACCTTCTCCTGCTTCCCCACAATAACTGCCTCCTCTAGTACCACTTCCTCCTGCCTCACCATCACTGCCCCCTCTAGTTCCACCTTCTCCTGCCCAAATATACCTACCTCCTCTAGTCCCACCTCCTATGCCCCACCATCATTGCCTCCTCTTGTTCCGACTCCTCCTGCCTCACCATCACTCTCTCCTCTAGTTTCATCTCCTCTTGCCCACACCATCACTAACTACCTCCTCTAGTTCCACCTTCTCCTGTCCAACCATCACTGTCTCCTCTGGTTCCACCTCCTCCTGTCCCACCATCAACTGTCTCCTCTATTTCCACCTCTTACTGCCCCCAACATCACTGCCTCCTCTAGTTCCACCTCCTCCTGCCCCCACCATCAAACCTCCTTTAGTCACACCTCCTATGCCCCACCATCACTGCCTCCTCTAGTTCCACCTCCTCTTGTCCCACCTCCTATGCCTCGCCATCACTGCTGTTGTGAGGCGAGAGACCTCCTGGGCCCCCGCCTGCAGTCACACGTGCATACACACACTCACACTAAGAACAACTGCCTTATCTAGTTCCACCTCCTCCTGTCTCACTGTCACTGTCTCCTCTAGTTTCATCTCCTCCTGCCCCACTATCACGGCCTCCTCTAGTTCCAACTCCTACAACTGCCCCACCATCACTGCCTCCTCTAGTTCCATGTCCTCCTTCCCATATTATTACTGCCTCCTCCAGTTTTACCTCCTCCTACCCCACCATCACTGCCTCCTCTAGTTTCATAAACTCCTGCCCTGCCATCAGTCCCTCCTTTAGTTCCAACTCCTCCTGCTTCCTCATCTTCACTGCCTCCTCTAGTTCCACCTCCTCCTTACTCCACCATCACTGCCTCCTCTAGTTTCACCTCCTCCAGCCCCACCATCACTGCCTCCTCTTGTTCCACCTCCTCCTGCCCCACATCACTGCCTCTTCTAGTTCTACCTCCTCCTCCCCCATCATCACTGCGTCCTCTTGTTCCAACTCCTCTTGGCCAACCATAACTGCCTCCTGTTAGGCAGAATCACCTATCACCTGCAGTACCCTTGGGGAACACTACAGGCAATTAGGACTACAAGTGTAAGCACAATGTCACCTTTGGTACAAGCTTGTACTAAACAGTAAAGTGGTAGCGATGGGTGAGCAGCCAGACGCATCTCAATAGTTTAAGTGAGCAGTAGAACAAGTTACACAAAGGACCAACCAATACAGTGATTCAAGTAAACACTTACTCAAGGTTTCCTGGTAAAAGAATATACATTTATTTACTCAGTCATTTGCAAATCATTACTCAACAACATCACAGTCTCCTCTGGTTCCACCTGCTCCTGTCCCAACATCACTGCCTCCTCTAGGTCCACCTCCTCCTGCCCCACCATCAAACCTCCTCTAGTCCCACTTCCTATGCCCCGCCATCACTGCCTCCTCTAGTTCCGCCTCCAACTGCTCCAATATGACTACCTCCTCTAGTCCCACCTCATATGCCTCACCATCACTACCTCCTCTAGTTACACCTCCTCCTGCCTCACCATCACTGCCTCCTCTAGTTTCATCTCCTCCTGCCCGACTATCACTGGCTCCACTAGATCCACTTCCTCCTTCCCCCACCATCACTGCCTCCACTAGTTCCACCTCCTCCTGCCCCAATATGACTACCTCCTCTATTACCACCTACTATTCCCCACATTCACTGCTCCTCTAGTTCCACCTCCTCCTGCCTCACTGTCACTGCCTCCTCTAGTTTCATCTCCTGCCCCACCATCACTGCCTCCTCTAGTTCCAACTCCTCCTGCTGCCCCACCATCACTGCCTCCTCTATTTCCACCCCCTCCTTCCCCCACCATCACTGCCTCCTCTAGTTTCACCTCTTCCTGCCCCACCATCACTGCCTCCTCTAGTTGTACCTCCTCCTGCCCCACCATCACTGCCTCCTCTAGTTCCAGCTCATCCTAGCCCACCATCACTGCCTCTTCTAGTTCTACCACCTCCCCCACCATCACTGCATCCTCTTGTTCCAACTCCTCCCTTCCCACCATCACTGCTGCCTCTAGTTCCAATTCCTCATTCCCTTCCATAGCTGCCTCCTCTAGTTTCATCTCCTCCTGCCCTGCCATCACTTCCTCCTCTAGTGACAACTCCTCCTGCCACACCATCATGCCTCCTCTAAATCGACCACCTCCTGCCCCACTATCACTGCCACCTCTAGTTCTACCTTCTCCTGCTTCCCCACCAAGACTGCCTCCTCTAGTACCACTTCCTCCTGCCCCACCATCACTGCCCCCTCTAGTTCCACCCTGCTGCCCCACCATCACTGCCTCCTCTAGTTCCATCTTCTCTTGCCCCACGATCACAGTCTCCTCTAGTTCCACCTATTCCTGTCCCAACATCACAGCCTCCTCTAGTTCCACTTCCACCTGCTCCAATATGACTACCTCCTCTGGTCCCACCTCATATGCCCCACCATCACTACCTCCTCTAGTTCCACCTCCTCCTGCCTCACCATCACTGCATCCTCCAGTTTCATCTCCTCCTGCCTGACTATCACTGGCTCCACTAGTTCCACTTCCTCCTTCCCCCACCATCACTGCCTCCACTAGTTCCACCTCCTCCTGCCCCAATATGACTACCTCCTCTATTCCCACCTATTATTCTGCCCATTCACTGCCTCCTCTAGTTCCACCTCTTCCTGCCTCACTGTCACTGCCTCCTCTAGTTTCATCTCCTGCCCCACCATCACTGCCTCCTCTAGTTCCAACTCCTCCTGCTGCCCCACCATCACTGCCTCCTCTATTTCCACCCCCTCCTTCTCCACCATCACTGCCTCCTCTAGTTTCACCTCTTCCTGCCCCACCATCACTGCCTCCTCTAATTCTACCTCCTCCTGCCCCACCATCACTGCCTCCTCTAGTTCCAGCTCATCCTAGCCCACCATCACTGCCTCTTCTAGTTCTACCTCCTGCTCCCCACTATCAAACCTCCTTTAGTCACACCTTCTATACCCACCATCACTGCCTCCTCTAGTTCTACCTCCTCCTGTCCCAATATGCCTTTCTCCTCTAGTCCCACCTCCTATACCCCACCATCACTGCCTCCTCTACTTCCCCTCCTCCTGCCTCCTCTAGTTTCATCTCCTCCTGCCCCACTATCACTTCTTCCTCTAGTTGCAAATCCTCCTGCTGCCCCGCGATCATTGCCTCCTCTAGTTCCACCTCCTCCTCCCCCCACCATCAAACCTCCTCTGGTCCTACCTCCTATGCCCCACCATCACTGCTTACTCTAGTTTAATCTCCTCCTGCCCCACTATCACTTCCTCCTCTAGTTCCAACTCCTCCTGCTGCCCCACCATCAATGCCACCTCTAGTTCCGCTTCCTCCTTCTCCTACCATCACTGCCTCCTCTAGTTTTAACTTCTCCCGCCCTACCATCATTGCCTCCTCTAGTTCCACCTCCTCCTGCCCCCACCATCAAACCTCCTCTGGTCCCACCTCCTTTGCCCCACCATCACTGCTTCCTCTAGTTCCACCTCCTCCTGCCCCAATATGACTACCTCCTCTAGTCCCACCTCCTATTCCCCACCATCACTTCCTCCTCTAGTTCCACCTCCTCCTGCCGCACTGTCACTGCCTCCTCTAGTTTCATCTCCTCCTGCCCCACTATCACTGCCTCCTCTAGTTCCAACTCCTCCAGCTGCCCCGCCATCACTGCCTCCTCTAGTTCCACCTCCTCCTGCCCCCACCATCAAACCTCCTTTAGTCACACCTCCTATTCCCCACATTCACTGCCTCCTCTAGTTCCACCTCCTCCTGCCCCAATATGCCTACCTCATCTAGTCCCACCTCCTATGCCCCACCTTCACTGCCGCCTCTAGTTCCACCGTTTCCTGCCTCACCATCACTGCCTACTCTAGTTTCATCTCCTCCTGCCCCACTATCACTTCCTCCTCTAGTTCCAACTCCTCCTGCTGCCCCACGATCATTGCCTCCTCTAGTTCCACCTCCTTCTCCCCCACCATCAAACCTCCTCTGGTCCTACCTCCTATGCCCCACCATCATTGCTTACTCTAGTTCCACCTCCTCCTGCCCCAATATGACTACCTCCTCTAGTCCCACCTCCTATTCCCCACCATCACTTCCTCCTCTAGTTCCACCTCCTCCTGCCTCACCATCACTGCCGCCTCTAGTTTTACCTCCTCCTGCCCTGCCATCACTGCCTCCTCTAGTTACAACTCCTCCTGCCCCACTATCACTGCCACCTCTAGTTCTACCTTCTCCTGCTTCTCCACCATAACTGCCTTCTCTAGTACCACTTCCTCCTACCCCACCATCATTGCCTCCTCTAGTTCTACCTCCTCCTGTCCCACCATCAACTGACTCCTCTATTTCCACCTCTTACTGCCCCCAACATCACTGCCTCCTCTAGTTTCATCTCCTCCTGCCCCACTATCACTTCTTCCTCTAGTTGCAAATCCTCCTGCTGCCCCACGATCATTGCCTCCTCTAGTTCCACCTCGTCCTCCCCCCACCATCAAACCTCCTCTGGTCCTACCTCCTATGCCCCACCATCACTGCTTACTCTAGTTTAATCTCCTCCTGCCCCACTATCACTTCCTCCTCTAGTTCCAACTCCTCCTGCTGCCCCACCATCAATGTCACCTCTAGTTCCGCTTCCTCCTTCTCCTACCATCACTGCCTCCTCTAGTTTTAACTTCTCCCGCCCTACCATCATTGCCTCCTCTAGTTCCACCTCCTCCTGCCCCCACCATCAAACCTCCTCTGGTCCCACCTCCTTTGCCCCACCATCACTGCTTCCTCTAGTTCCACCTCCTCCTGCCCCAATATGACTACCTCCTCTAGTCCCACCTCCTATTCCCCACCATCACTTCCTCCTCTAGTTCCACCTCCTCCTGCCGCACTGTCACTGCCTCCTCTAGTTTCATCTCCTCCTGCCCCACTATCACTGCCTCCTCTAGTTCCAACTCCTCCAGCTGCCCCGCCATCACTGCCTCCTCTAGTTCCACCTCCTCCTGCCCCCACCATCAAACCTCCTTTAGTCACACCTCCTATTCCCCACATTCACTGCCTCCTCTAGTTCCACCTCCTCCTGCCCCAATATGCCTACCTCATCTAGTCCCACCTCCTATGCCCCACCTTCACTGCCGCCTCTAGTTCCACCGTTTCCTGCCTCACCATCACTGCCTACTCTAGTTTCATCTCCTCCTGCCCCACTATCACTTCCTCCTCTAGTTCCAACTCCTCCTGCTGCCCCACGATCATTGCCTCCTCTAGTTCCACCTCCTCCTCCCCCACCATCAAACCTCCTCTGGTCCTACCTCCTATGCCCCACCATCATTGCTTACTCTAGTTCCACCTCCTCCTGCCCCAATATGACTACCTCCTCTAGTCCCACCTCCTATTCCAAACCATCACTTCCTCCTCTAGTTCCACCTCCTCCTGCCTCACCATCACTGCCGCCTCTAGTTTTACCTCCTCCTGCCCTGCCATCACTGCCTCCTCTAGTTACAACTCCTCCTGCCCCACTATCACTGCCACCTCTAGTTCTACCTTCTCCTGCTTCTCCACCATAACTGCCTTCTCTAGTACCACTTCCTCCTACCCCACCATCATTGCCTCCTCTAGTTCTACCTCCTCCTGTCCCACCATCAACTGACTCCTCTATTTCCACCTCTTACTGCCCCCAACATCACTGCCTCCTCTAGTTCCACCTCCTCCTGCCCCCACCATCAAACCTCCTTTAGTCACACCTCCTATTCCCCACCATCACTGCCTCCTCTAGTTCCACCTCCTCCTGCCCAATATGCCTACCTCCTCTAGTCCAACCTCATATGCCCCACCATCACTGCCTCCTCTAGTTCCACCTCCTCCTGACTCACCATCACTGCCTCCTCTAGTTCCAACTCCACTTGCCCCACCATCAAACCTCCTCTGGTCCCACCTCCTATGCCCCACCATCACTGCTTCCTCTAGTTCTACTTCCTCCTTCCCACCATCACTACCTCCGCTAGTTCCATCTCCTCCTGCCCCAATGTCACTGCCTTCTCTAGTCCAACTCCTCCTGCTGCCCCATCATCACTGCCTCCTCTAGTTATACTTCCTCCTGCCCACCATCACTACCTCCGCTAGTTTCATCTCCTCCTGCCCCAATGTCACTGCCTCCTCTAGTTCCAACTCCTCCTGCTGCCCCATCATCACTTCCTCCTCTAGTTCCACCTCCTCCTTCCCCTACCATCACTGCCTCCTCTAGTTTTACCTCTTCCTGCCCAACCATCACTGCCTCCTCTTCCACTGTTCTACTTCCTCCTGCCCACCATCACTACCTCCGCTAGTTTCATCTCCTCCTGCCCCAATGTCACTGCCTCCTCTAGTTCCAACTCCTCCTGCTGCCCCATCATCACTGCCTCCTCTAGTTCCACCTCCTCCTTCTCCTACCATCACTACCTCCTCTAGTTTTACTTCCTCTTCCCCAACCATCACTGCCTCCTCTAGTTCTACTTCCTCCTGCCCACCATCATTACCTCAGCTAGTTTCATCTCCTCCTGCCCCGAGGTCACTGCCTCCTCTAGTTCCAACTCCTCCTTCTGCCCATCATCACTGCCTCCTCTAGTTCCACCTCCTCCTTCCCCCACCATCACTGCCCCCACTAGTTTCACCTCCTCCTGCTCTACCATCACTGCCTCCTCTAGTTCCACTTCCTCCTGCCCACCATCACTTCCTCCTCTAGTTCCACCTCCTCCTGCCCCCACCATCAAACCCCCTCTGGTCCCACCTCCTATGCCCAACAATCACTGCTTCCTCTAATTCTACTTCCTCCTGCCACCATCACTACCTCCACTAGTTTCATCTCCTCCTGCCCCAATGTCACTGCCTCCTCTAGTTCCAACTCCTCCTGCTGCCCCATCATCACTGCCTCCTCTAGTTCTACATCCTTCTGCCCACCATCACTACCTCCGCTAGTTTCATCTCCTCCTGCCCCAATGTCACTGCCTCCTCTAGTTCCAACTCCTCCTGCTGCCCCATCATCACTGCCTCCTCTAGTTCCACCTCCTCCTCCCCATACCATCACTGCCTCCTATAGTTTTACCTCCTCCTGCCCAACCATCACTGCCTCCTCTGGTTCTACTTCCTCCTGCCCACCATCACTACCTCCGCTAGTTTCATCTCCTCCTGCCCCAATGTCACTGCCTCCTCTGGTTCCAACTCCTCCTGCTGCCCCATCATCACTGCCTCCTCTAGTTCCACCTCCTCCTTCCCCTACCATCACTGCCTCCTCTAGTTTTACTTCCTCTTGCCCAACCATCAAACCTCCTCTGGTCCCACCTCCTATGCCCCACCATCACTGCTTCCTCTAGTTCTACTTCCTCCTTCCCACCATCACTACCTCCACTAGTTCCATCTCCTCCTGCCCCAATGTCACTGCCTTCTCTAGTCCAACTCCTCCTGCTGCCCCATCATCACTGCCTCCTCTAGTTCTACTTCCTCCTGCCCACCATCACTACCTCCGCTAGTTTCATCTCCTCCTGCCCCAATGTCACTGCCTCCTCTAGTTCCAACTCCTCCTGCTGCCCCATCATCACTTCCTCCTCTAGTTCCACCTCCTCCTCCTTCCCCTACCATCACTGCCTCCTCTAGTTTTACCTCTTCCTGCCCAACCATCACTGCCTCCTCTAGTTCTACTACCTCCTGCCCACCATCACTACCTCCGCTAGTTTCATCTCCTCCTGCCCCAATGTCACTGCCTCCTCTAGTTCCAACTACTCCTGCTGCCCCATCATCACTGCCTCCTCTAGTTCCACCTCCTCCTTCTCCTACCATCACTACCTACTCTAGTTTTACTTCCTCTTCCCCAACCATCACTGCCTCCTCTAGTTCTACTTCCTCCTGCCCACCATCACTACCTCAGCTAGTTTCATCTCCTCCTGCCCCGAGGTCACAGCCTCCTCTAGTTCCAACTCCTCCTTCTGCCCATCATCACTGCCTCCTCTAGTTCCACCTCCTCCTTCCCCCACCATCACTGCCCCCGCTAGTTTCACCTCCTCCTGCCCTACCATCACTGCCTCCTCTAGTTCCACCTCCTCCTGCCCACCATCACTTCCTCCTCTAGTTCCACCTCCTCCTGCCCCCACCATCAAACCCCCTCTGGTCCCACCTCCTATGCCCCACAATCACTACCTCCGCTAGTTTCATCTCCTCCTGCCCCAATGTCACTGCCTCCTCTGGTTCCAACTCCTCCTGCTGCCCCATCATCACTGCCTCCTCTAGTTCCACCTCCTCCTTCCCCTACCATCACTGCCTCCTCTAGTTTTACTTCCTCTTGCTCAACCATCACTGCCTCCTCTAGTTCTACTTCCTCCTGCCCACCATCACTACCTCAGCTAGTTTCATCTCCTCCTGCCCCAATGTCACTGCCTCCTCTAGTTCCAACTCCTCCTGCTGCCCATCATCACTGCCTCCTCTAGTTCCACCTCCTCCTTCCCCCACCATCACTGCCCCCGCTAGTTTCACCTCCTCCTGCCCTACCATCACTGCCTCCTCTAGTTCCACCTCCTCCTGCCCACCATCACTTCCTCCTCTAGTTCCACCTCCTCCTGCCCCCACCATCAAACCCCCTCTGGTCCCACCTCCTATGCCCCACAATCACTGCCTCCTCTAGTTCCACCTCCTCCTGTCACCCCATCATCACTGCCTCCTCTAGTTCCACCTCATTCTGCCCCACCATACCTGCCTCCTCTATTTCCACCTCCTGCTGCAGCGCCATCACTGCCTCCTCTAGTTCCACCTCCTCCTGCCACCCCACCATCACTGCCTCCTCTAGTTCCACCTCATTCTGCCCCACCATACCTGCCTCCTCTATTTCCACCTCCTGCTGACGCGCCATCACTACCTCCTCAAGTCCTATGTCCTGCTGCCTAACCATCACTGCCTACTCTAGTTCCAACTTCTCCTGCACCGCCATCCTGCCTCCTCTAGTTTTCCCTCCTCCTGCTCCACCATCATTGCCTCCTCTAGTTCCAACTCCTCCTGCTCTGCCATCCTGCCTCTTCTAGTTTTACCTCCTCCTGCTCCACTGCCTTTTCTAGTTTCACCTCCTCATGTCCCACCATCACTGCCTTCTCTAGTATCACCTCCTCCTGTCCTACCATCACTGCCTCTTCTATTATCACCTCCTCCTGTCCCACCATTACTGCCTCCTCTAGTTCCACGACCTGCTGCCTCACCATCACTGCCTCCTATACTTCCACCTCCTCCTGCCCCACCATCACTTCCTCCTCTAGTGTTAGGCAGAATCCTGTGCAGTTCCCTTAGGGAGCACTACAGAAGATTAAGACTAAAGGTATGAGCAATAAATCCCATTTTATATCAGTCCGTACCACAAAGATTTAGTTGGTAGCTGTGGCTAAGCAGTCAGACTTATCTCAAGAGGGAGATGAGCAGTATTCATTGTTTACACAATAGGGCTAAAGTACTATGGTACAAGGAAACACTGACCAAAGCTTTGTATTAAAAAGAATATATATATTTATTTTACACACTTCTAGATCAACACATTAATCCCAGTTAATAAAGAAAATTAAAATCAGTCAAAGAAAGTATACACAACTCCCTAGTTAAATTGTAGACAAGTTTGAGCAAGAGTGAAAACTGAGCAAAACGGCACAGTGAAAACCAAACACAAATGGCACTCTAGCAATTTCGAACAAGGGAGCGAAAGAACAAGTTATACAGGAATATCTTCTTACACACCCTAGAAACACTTCCCATAAGTTTGTGAACACGTTTTGGCAAGGCAGTACTTTAGTATGTATAGTGCTTAAATGAAAACCAAGCAAAATGGCACTTCACAAGTTTTAAAAGTGGGAAGAAAAAGCTGGTTATAAGAAGTAGGTGCACCAACACAGTTCTAGTTGAGAAGCAATGTAGAGAAGGCAGTTCTAACTAATTTAGCCAGAGTCAATAGGCCTGTGCCAGAGTCCGTGATACAGGGCAAAGGGCCCAAGAGCAAAATGTTCTTGCAGCTTCAGTCAAGTCTTTGGGTAACGATTCGAAAAAGTGGATGCAGAAGATGAAAGACAACTTTAGAAGATAGGGGTGGCCAACCCAACAGGTAGGTAAAGGATTTAAAACACCTTTAGAACTACCATGCGAAAAGGGCGGCCTGGCGGAAAAATGTATCTTGAAATGTAGAAGAGGCTCCTGCGGTGGCGGTTGTTCCTGACATTTCCTGCAGTTCAGGTGATCCAGCAGAGGAAGAGGGACTCTCGTCGTGGAGGAAGGTTCGAGTTACTGCACTGCCCAGGGATGAAACCAGCCGCCGTGCTGCCTAATGAATAAAAGGTACGCTCCCTTAAATCGCGGTCCGGGTGGACGGGCATCTTGCTCTTCCATTCCTCAGGACCCTGCTTTTATGCAAAAAGATCCCCATTCATACAGCCTAGCTGTCACTCACACAGTGCAGTGGTCATCTTGGCGGAAGACCCTCCAGCCTATCAGGGCAGAGTGCAACATGGGTTGCTGAGGCAACCCTGTCCAGGGGTCCAACTCCCCCTCCCACACAATGGATCCACCCCAGACTCAGTGGCGCCCAAAGTTTCAGAAGCCCGCCAAAAGGACGAACAAAGGATCCCCGACCTGGGTTAGGAGTTAAGAGAAAGACAAGTTCTGGCAAATAAAACGTACTGGAGTAAAGTTAATAATGAAATAAACCGGCGGTATGTTAGAGGCTGTCACTAAAAGTGGTAGCCTCGAACAATGGGAAAATCATATAGGGAAATATTTGCGGTCGAATATTTTTGGTAGTAACCACTGCCACCAGAGAGAAACCTTTAAGAGAGGGACTGTACGGTACCATATTGAAAATGAACACCAGGGAAAAACTATTAACCCTTCCCAGTACCTGCATAGTAAGATGGGTTGTACTGGTTTAGTTCATAAAAATTGACTAGTAAAGTCAATGGGGACTTTACATGCCCTGGGAGACAGTAGTCAGTCCCAGGGTATGGAGTCTATGTTTGGGGGTCACTATGACACCCCTGTGTCACTGCACTGAGGGTGCTGTGTAACACATGTGTAAAAAGACGGTTCCTATGAGGGTGAGATAAACCCCATGAACATTAAACACACAAAAATAGCCTAGCACACACGTAGCGAATACGCCTAAGAGTGGGAAAAAAGAGTCACACTCTTAGCAGGAGAAAAAAACAAACCCTTCAATTCCAGCAAAGCTGCTGAGGGACTCTATAAGTAAGGGAAATTAGCCATAAAATGAGAATTCTCCCTAACATCTAGTTACACCTCCTCCTGCCCCAATATCACTACCTCCTCCAGTTCCACCTCCTCCTGCCCCACCATCACTGCCTCCTCTAGTTCCAACTCCTCCAGCTGCCCCGCCATCACTGCCTCCTCTAGTTCCACCTCCTCCTGCCCCCACCATCAAACCTCCTTTAGTCACACCTCCTATTCCCCACATTCACTGCCTCCTCTAGTTCCACCTCCTCCTGCCCCAATATGCCTACCTCATCTAGTCCCACCTCCTATGCCCCACCTTCACTGCCGCCTCTAGTTCCACCGTTTCCTGCCTCACCATCACTGCCTACTCTAGTTTCATCTCCTCCTGCCCCACTATCACTTCCTCCTCTAGTTCCAACTCCTCCTGCTGCCCCACGATCATTGCCTCCTCTAGTTCCACCTCCTCCTCCCCCACCATCAAACCTCCTCTGGTCCTACCTCCTATGCCCCACCATCATTGCTTACTCTAGTTCCACCTCCTCCTGCCCCAATATGACTACCTCCTCTAGTCCCACCTCCTATTCCCCACCATCACTTCCTCCTCTAGTTCCACCTCCTCCTGCCTCACCATCACTGCCGCCTCTAGTTTTACCTCCTCCTGCCCTGCCATCACTGCCTCCTCTAGTTACAACTCCTCCTGCCCCACTATCACTGCCACCTCTAGTTCTACCTTCTCCTGCTTCTCCACCATAACTGCCTTCTCTAGTACCACTTCCTCCTACCCCACCATCATTGCCTCCTCTAGTTCTACCTCCTCCTGTCCCACCATCAACTGACTCCTCTATTTCCACCTCTTACTGCCCCCAACATCACTGCCTCCTCTAGTTCCACCTCCTCCTGCCCCCACCATCAAACCTCCTTTAGTCACACCTCCTATTCCCCACCATCACTGCCTCCTCTAGTTCCACCTCCTCCTGCCCAATATGCCTACCTCCTCTAGTCCAACCTCATATGCCCCACCATCACTGCCTCCTCTAGTTCCACCTCCTCCTGACTCACCATCACTGCCTCCTCTAGTTCCAACTCCACTTGCCCCACCATCAAACCTCCTCTGGTCCCACCTCCTATGCCCCACCCTCACTGCTTCCTCTAGTTCTACTTCCTCCTTCCCACCATCACTACCTCCGCTAGTTCCATCTCCTCCTGCCCCAATTTCACTGCCTTCTCTAGTCCAACTCCTCCTGCTGCCCCATCATCACTGCCTCCTCTAGTTATACTTCCTCCTGCCCACCATCACTACCTCCGCTAGTTTCATCTCCTCCTGCCCCAATGTCACTGCCTCCTCTAGTTCCAACTCCTCCTGCTGCCCCATCATCACTTCCTCCTCTAGTTCCACCTCCTCCTTCCCCTACCATCACTGCCTCCTCTAGTTTTACCTCTTCCTGCCCAACCATCACTGCCTCCTCTTCCACTGTTCTACTTCCTCCTGCCCACCATCACTACCTCCGCTAGTTTAATCTCCTCCTGCCCCAATGTCACTGCCTCCTCTAGTTCCAACTCCTCCTGCTGCCCCATCATCACTGCCTCCTCTAGTTCCACCTCCTCCTTCTCCTACCATCACTACCTCCTCTAGTTTTACTTCCTCTTCCCCAACCATCACTGCCTCCTCTAGTTCTACTTCCTCCTGCCCACCATCATTACCTCAGCTAGTTTCATCTCCTCCTGCCCCGAGGTCACTGCCTCCTCTAGTTCCAACTCCTCCTTCTGCCCATCATCACTGCCTCCTCTAGTTCCACCTCCTCCTTTCCCCACCATCACTGCCCCCACTAGTTTCACCTCCTCCTGCTCTACCATCACTGCCTCCTCTAGTTCCACTTCCTCCTGCCCACCATCACTTCCTCCTCTAGTTCCACCTCCTCCTGCCCCCACCATCAAACCCCCTCTGGTCCCACCTCCTATGCCCAACAATCACTGCTTCCTCTAATTCTACTTCCTCCTGCCACCATCACTACCTCCACTAGTTTCATCTCCTCCTGCCCCAATGTCACTGCCTCCTCTAGTTCCAACTCCTCCTGCTGCCCCATCATCACTGCCTCCTCTAGTTCTACTTCCTCCTGCCCACCATCACTACCTCCGCTAGTTTCATCTCCTCCTGCCCCAATGTCACTGCCTCCTCTAGTTCCAACTCCTCCTGCTGCCCCATCATCACTGCCTCCTCTAGTTCCACCTCCTCCTCCCCATACCATCACTGCCTCCTATAGTTTTACCTCCTCCTGCCCAACCATCACTGCCTCCTCTGGTTCTACTTCCTCCTGCCCACCATCACTACCTCCGCTAGTTTCATCTCCTCCTGCCCCAATGTCACTGCCTCCTCTGGTTCCAACTCCTCCTGCTGCCCCATCATCACTGCCTCCTCTAGTTCCACCTCCTCCTTCCCCTACCATCACTGCCTCCTCTAGTTTTACTTCCTCTTGCCCAACCATCAAACCTCCTCTGGTCCCACCTCCTATGCCCCACCATCACTGCTTCCTCTAGTTCTACTTCCTCCTTCCCACCATCACTACCTCCACTAGTTCCATCTCCTCCTGCCCCAATGTCACTGCCTTCTCTAGTCCAACTCCTCCTGCTGCCCCATCATCACTGCCTCCTCTAGTTCTACTTCCTCCTGCCCACCATCACTACCTCCGCTAGTTTCATCTCCTCCTGCCCCAATGTCACTGCCTCCTCTAGTTCCAACTCCTCCTGCTGCCCCATCATCACTTCCTCCTCTAGTTCCACCTCCTCCTCCTTCCCCTACCATCACTGCCTCCTCTAGTTTTACCTCTTCCTGCCCAACCATCACTGCCTCCTCTAGTTCTACTTCCTCCTGCCCACCATCACTACTCCGCTAGTTTCATCTCCTCCTGCCCCAATGTCACTGCCTCCTCTAGTTCCAACTACTCCTGCTGCCCCATCATCACTGCCTCCTCTAGTTCCACCTCCTCCTTCTCCTACCATCACTACCTACTCTAGTTTTACTTCCTCTTCCCCAACCATCACTGCCTCCTCTAGTTCTACTTCCTCCTGCCCACCATCACTACCTCAGCTAGTTTCATCTCCTCCTGCCCCGAGGTCACTGCCTCCTCTAGTTCCAACTCCTCCTTCTGCCCAGCATCACTGCCTCCTCTAGTTCCACCTCCTCCTTCCCCCACCATCACTGCCCCCGCTAGTTTCACCTCCTCCTGCTCTACCATCACTGCCTCCTCTAGTTCCACTTCCTCCTGCCCACCATCACTTCCTCCTCTAGTTCCACCTCCTCCTGCCCCCACCATCAAACCCCCTCTGGTCCCACCTCCTATGCCCAACAATCACTGCTTCCTCTAATTCTACTTCCTCCTGCCACCATCACTACCTCCACTAGTTTCATCTCCTCCTGCCCCAATGTCACTGCCTCCTCTAGTTCCAACTCCTCCTGCTGCCCCATCATCACTGCCTCCTCTAGTTCTACTTCCTCCTGCCCACCATCACTACCTCCGCTAGTTTCATCTCCTCCTGCCCCAATGTCACTGCCTCCTCTAGTTCCAACTCCTCCTGCTGCCCCATCATCACTGCCTCCTCTAGTTCCACCTCCTCCTCCCCATACCATCACTGCCTCCTATAGTTTTACCTCCTCCTGCCCAACCATCACTGCCTCCTCTGGTTCTACTTCCTCCTGCCCACCATCACTACCTCCGCTAGTTTCATCTCCTCCTGCCCCAATGTCACTGCCTCCTCTGGTTCCAACTCCTCCTGCTGCCCCATCATCACTGCCTCCTCTAGTTCCACCTCCTCCTTCCCCTACCATCACTGCCTCCTCTAGTTTTACTTCCTCTTGCTCAACCATCACTGCCTCCTCTAGTTCTACTTCCTCCTGCCCACCATCACTACCTCAGCTAGTTTCATCTCCTCCTGCCCCAATGTCACTGCCTCCTCTAGTTCCAACTCCTCCTGCTGCCCATCATCACTGCCTCCTCTAGTTCCACCTCCTCCTTCCCCCACCATCACTGCCCCCGCTAGTTTCACCTCCTCCTGCCCTACCATCACTGCCTCCTCTAGTTCCACCTCCTCCTGCCCACCATCACTTCCTCCTCTAGTTCCACCTCCTCCTGCCCCCACCATCAAACCCCCTCTGGTCCCACCTCCTATGCCCCACAATCACTGCCTCCTCTAGTTCCACCTCCTCCTGTCACCCCATCATCACTGCCTCCTCTAGTTCCACCTCATTCTGCCCCACCATACCTGCCTCCTCTATTTCCACCTCCTGCTGCAGCGCCATCACTGCCTCCTCTAGTTCCACCTCCTCCTGCCACCCCACCATCACTGCCTCCTCTAGTTCCACCTCATTCTGCCCCACCATACCTGCCTCCTCTATTTCCACCTCCTGCTGACGCGCCATCACTACCTCCTCAAGTCCTATGTCCTGCTGCCTAACCATCACTGCCTACTCTAGTTCCAACTTCTCCTGCACCGCCATCCTGCCTCCTCTAGTTTTCCCTCCTCCTGCTCCACCATCATTGCCTCCTCTAGTTCCAACTCCTCCTGCTCTGCCATCCTGCCTCTTCTAGTTTTACCTCCTCCTGCTCCACTGCCTTTTCTAGTTTCACCTCCTCATGTCCCACCATCACTGCCTTCTCTAGTATCACCTCCTCCTGTCCTACCATCACTGCCTCTTCTATTATCACCTCCTCCTGTCCCACCATTACTGCCTCCTCTAGTTCCACGACCTGCTGCCTCACCATCACTGCCTCCTATACTTCCACCTCCTCCTGCCCCACCATCACTTCCTCCTCTAGTGTTAGGCAGAATCCTGTGCAGTTCCCTTAGGGAGCACTACAGAAGATTAAGACTAAAGGTATGAGCAATAAATCCCATTTTATATCAGTCCGTACCACAAAGATTTAGTTGGTAGCTGTGGCTAAGCAGTCAGACTTATCTCAAGAGGGAGATGAGCAGTATTCATTGTTTACACAATAGGGCTACAGTACTATGGTACAAGGAAACACTGACCAAAGCTTTGTATTAAAAAGAATATATATATTTATTTTACACACTTCTAGATCAACACATTAATCCCAGTTAATAAAGAAAATTAAAATCAGTCAAAGAAAGTATACACAACTCCCTAGTTAAATTGTAGACAAGTTTGAGCAAGAGTGAAAACTGAGCAAAACGGCACAGTGAAAACCAAACACAAATGGCACTCTAGCAATTTCGAACAAGGGAGCGAAAGAACAAGTTATACAGGAATATCTTCTTACGCACCCTAGCAACACTTCCCATAAGTTTGTGAACACGTTTTGGCAAAGCAGTACTTTAGTATGTATAGTGCTTAAATGAAAACCATGCAAAATGGCACTTCACAAGTTTTAAAAGTGGGAAGAAAAAGCTGGTTATAAGAAGTAGGTGCACCAACACAGTTCTAGTTGAGAAGCAATCTAGAGAAGGCAGTTCTAACTAATTTAGCCAGAGTCAATAGGCCTGTGCCAGAGTCCGTGATACAGGGCAAAGGGCCCAGGAGCAAAATGTTCTTGCAGCTTCAGTCAAGTCTTTGGGTAACGATTCGAAAAGGTGGATGCAGAAGATGAAAGACAACTTTAGAAGATAGGGGTGGCCAACCCAACAGGTAGGTAAAGGATTTAAAACACCTTTAGAACTACCATGCGAAAAGGGCGGCCTGGCGGAAAAATGTATCTTGAAATGTAGAAGAGGCTCCTGCGGTCGCGGTTGTTCCTGACATTTCCTGCAGTTCAGGTGATCCAGCAGAGGAAGAGGGACTCTCGTCGTGGAGGAAGGTTCGAGTTACTGCACTGCCCAGGGATGAAACCAGCCGCCGTGCTGCCTAATGAATAAAAGGTACGCTCCTTTAAATCGCGGTCCGGGTGGACGGGCATCTTGCTCTTCCATTCCTCAGGACCCTGCTTTTATGCAAAAAGATCCCCATTCATACAGCCTAGCTGTCACTCACACAGTGCAGTGGTCATCTTGGCGGAAGACCCTCCAGCCTATCAGGGCAGAGTGCAACATGGGTTGCTGAGGCAACCCTGTCCAGGGGTCCAACTCCCCCTCCCACACAATGGATCCACCCCAGACTCAGTGGCGCCCAAAGTTTCAGAAGCCCGCCAAAAGGACGAACAAAGGATCCCCGACCTGGGTTAGGAGTTAAGAGAAAGACAAGTTCTGGCAAATAAAACGTACTGGAGTAAAGTTAATAATGAAATAAACCGGCGGTATGTTAGAGGCTGTCACTAAAAGTGGTAGCCTCGAACAATGGGAAAATCATATAGGGAAATATTTGCGGTCGAATATTTTTGGTAGTAACCACTGCCACCAGAGAGAAACCTTTAAGAGAGGGACTGTACAGTACCATATCGAAAATGAACACCAGGGAAAAACTAATAACCCTTCCCAGTACCTGCATAGTAAGATGGGTTGTACTGGTTTAGTTCGTAAAAATTGACTAGTAAAGTCAATGGGGACTTTACATGCCCTGGGAGACAGTAGTCAGTCCCAGGGTATGGAGTCTATGTTTGGGGGTCACTATGACACCCCTGTGTCACTGCACTGAGGGTGCTGTGTAACACATGTGTAAAAAGATGGTTCCTATGAGGGTGAGATAAACCCCATAAACATTAAACACACAAAAATAGCCTAGCACACACGTAGCGAATATGCCTAAGAGTGGGAAAAAAAGAGTCACACTCTTAGCAGGAGAAAAAAACAAACCCTTCAATTCCAGCAAAGCTGCTGTGGGACTCTATAGGTAAGGGAAATTAGCCATAAAATGAGAATTCTCCCTAACATCTAGTTACACCTCCTCCTGCCCCAATATCACTACCTCCTCTAGTTCCACCTCCTCCTGCCCCACCATCACTGCCTCCACTAGTTTCGCCTCCTCCTGCCCCAATATCACTATCTCCTTCAGTTCCACCTTCTCCTGTCCCACCATCACTGCCTCATCTAGTTCCACTTTCTCCTGCCCCACCATCGCCCCACCATCACTGCTGCCTCTAGTTCCAATTCCTCATGCCCCTCCATAGCTGCCTCCTCTACTTTCATCTCCTCCTGCCCTGCCATCACTGCATCCTCTAGTTCCAGCTCCTCCTGCCTCCCCACAATCACTGCCTCCTCTACTTCCACCCCATGCTGCCCCACCATACCTGTCTCCTCTATTTCCACCTCATGCTGCTGTGCCATCACTGCCTCCTCTAGTCCTTTCTTGTGCTGCCTCACAGTCACTGCCTCCTCTAGTTCCACCACCTGCTGCTGCACTATCACTGCCTCCTCTAGTCCTATTTCCTGCTGCCTCACCATCACTGCCTCCTCTAGTTCCAACTTCTCCTGCACCGCCACCCTGCCAAACTCTAGTTTTCCCTCTTCCTGCCCCACCATCATTGCCTCCTCTAGTTCCAACTCCTCCTGCTCCACCATCACTGCCTCCTCTAGTATCACCTCCTCCTGTCCCAGCATCACTGCCTCCTCTAGTTCCACGACCTGCTGCCCCACCATCACTGCCTTCTCAAGCTCCACTTTCTCCTTCTCCCACCATCACTGCCTCCTATACTTACACCTCCTCCTGCCCCACCATCACAACCTTCTTTAGTTCCACCTCCTCCTGCCCCACCATCACTGCCTCCTCTAGTTCTACCTCCTCCTGCCACAATATCACTACCTCCTCTAGTTCCACCTTCTCCTGTCCCACCAACACTGCCTCATCTAGTTCTACTTTCTCCTGCCCCACCATCGCCCACCATCACTGTCGCCTCTAGTTCCAATTACTGATGCCCCTCCATAGCTGCCTCCTCTAGTTTCATCTCCTCCTGCCCTGCCATCACTGCCTCTAGTTCCAACTCCTCCTGCCACACCATCATGCCTCCTCTAGTTCTACCTCCTCCTGCCCCACTATCACTGACACCTCTAGTTCCACCTTCTCCTGCTTCTCCACCGTAACTGCCTCCTCTAGTACCACTTCCTCCTGCCCCACCATCACTGCCCCCTCTAGTTCCACCCCTGCTGCCCCACCACCACTGCCTCCTCTAGTTCCATCTCCTTCTGCCCCACCATCACAGTCTCCTCTGGTTCCACCTCCTCCTGTCTTACCATCAACTGTCTCCTCTATTTCCACCTCCTACTGCCCACATCATCACTGCCTCCTCTAGTTCCACCTCCTCCTGCCCCCACCATCAAACCTTCTCTAGTTCCACTTCCTATGCCCCACCATCACTGCCTCCTCTAGTTCCACCTCCTCCTGCCTCACCATCACTGCCTCCTCTAGTTCCAACTCCTCCTGCTGCCCCACCATCACTGCCTCCTCTAGCTCCACTTTCTCCTTCCCCCACAATCATTGGCTCCTCTAGTTCCACCTCATCCTGCCCCAATATGACTACCTCCTCTAGTCCCCCCTACTATTCCCCACATTCACTGCCTCCTCTAGTTCCACCTCCTCCTGCCTCACTGTCACAGCCTCCTCTAGTTTCATCTCCTGCCCCACTATCACTGCCTCCACTAGTTCCAATGCCTCCTGCTGCCCCACCATCACGGCCTCCTCTAGTTCCACCTCCTCCTTCCCCCACCATCACTGTCTCCTCTGGTTTCACCTCCTCCTGCCCCACCATCACTGCCTCCTCTAGTTCTACCTCCTCCTCCCCCATCATCACTGCGTCCTCTTGTTCCAACTCCTCTTGGCCAACCATAACTGCCACCAACCAAAACAGTTATTCAAGTAAACACTTACTCAAGGTTTCCTGGTAAAAGAATATACATTTATTTACTCAGTCATTTGCAAAACATTACTCTAGCATACGCAGCTCAATATCACACACTAATACCACAAAAATCAATCGGTAAGTAAATGAACAAGTTTTAGCTCCAAAATGAAGTGGGAGCAAAATGGCACTTCAGATACTTAATAAAGGAGGGAAAAGACAAGGTTATACAAATAGACACCCCAAATATATTCATAGGCAGGGCAAAGGGTTTCAGTTAAATACAACTAGCAATTCTTCTCAATAGGCCTGGGTCAAAGTCAATGTTTCAGAGTCTCTTGTATAGGATAGCACAGTTTTGGTATATAATGGTTAAGTGTTTGCCATGGTTTTTTAAAGGATTTGGCTGGCGAAAATTTTGATGAATGTTTAGGGAAGGACAAGCCTTCATAGTTGAGGAAAGTTTCACAAACTTTCTCGATTGCCGAAAAGATTTCCAGTACCTTGTCAATGAAGAGAGCTGTAGCTTTCTACAGCTGTTACAGTAGTTGTCCCTGGCAGTTCAAGCAGATCTTGTTGTTCCTGAGCTTCAGTCGTGGGGACAAGAAGGAGGACGTCTGGAGGTTCCTGCATTGCCCAGGGAAGAGGCCAAAAGCTGTAGCAAGATGTCGGTTTAAGGTGGGAGTTCCTTAAAGTCCACGAGCTGGTTTCCTTCCCTCTGGCTATCCGGTTTTCAACAGCACTTTGATGAAAATTCGACCAGAATAGGATGGTGTCCAGGTGGCTTGCGAGTTGGTTGTTCCTACCAAACTCAAGGGAAGAAGTTAACCTTGAAGGGCTTCTCTGTCTTCAGAGTTTCAGGCAATTCGGACCTGCAGCAGAGCTTCATCGGTCACCCAGGACTTGCAGTAGACCTCTTCCTTCCTCTCCTCTTCGGTTCGTTTGTTCCATTGGTCGACTCTGCTTTCCAAGTCCCAGAGACCTGCTTTTAAACAGTTTTCCCCCATTCATTCCAGCCTGGCTGTCACTCAAAATGCAGGGGGGCTGTCCTTGCCGGACAGCCAGAGGCCAATCATGCCAGAGTGCATTCAGGTCTCCCAGGAGATTAAGCACAGGGAGTTTGGGGCACCTCCCTCACATCCTGTCCACCCCGGACACACTGGCGCCAGAGGAGGGTTTCAGCACTGAAGCCCGCCAAAGGCCAACAAACAAAGGGAGCAAACCTGGTTTGGCACGCAGAGACAAACACAAGAAGGACCTTTCCTAAAAGAAATGGCGAAAAAAGATGACCGGAGTCTGTTTTTACAGATAAGTTTGGGCACCATATTGAAAAACATGGCTGACCCGATTTTTAGCTACCATTGTTAGCGGTCAGGAAAAATAATGGTAGTTTGATCTAAACCACTGCCACCAGCCATTTAAAGTAGAAAATGGTAAAATGTTACTGTTACTTGAGTGTTTGACTCAGGGGAAGCTAAACAACCCCTCCAGCACTCTATAGGAAGATAGTGTGTGCTAGGTCAGTAAATTTAAAGAGACTAGTAGAGTCAATTTAACTTCACATGCTCTGGGAGACAGTAGTCAGTCCCAGGGAAGGTATTTAAACCTTGGGAAGTCTGAAAGACACCCCTGTGTCACTGCACTGAAGGTGCTGTGTGACACACAGAACAAAATGATGCCTATGGAGTTGTGTTAAAACTCCATAACCAAAGAACACAAAAGTAAAACAGACATTAAAATACATGAAAGAGTGGGGAAAAAAGGTTCACACTCTTTCCAGGTAAACAATCAAATCCTAGAAATCCAGCAAAGTTGCTGGGGGTCTCAAAAGGTAAGGGAAATTAGCACATTTTGAGAAAGCTCCCTAACACCTCCTCTAGTTCCACCCCTTGCAGCCCAAACATCAATGCCTCCTCTATTTCCACCTCCTCCTGCCCCACCATCACAGCCTCCTCTAGTTCTACTCCCCCCTGCCCCACTATCACTTCCTCTTCTAGTTCTACCTTCTCTTACCCCACCATCACTGCCTCCTCTAGGTTCACCTCCTCCTGCCCCACCTCATCCTGGCCCCACAATCACTGCCTCCTCTAGGTTCACCTCCTCCTGCCCCACCTCATCCTGGCCCCACCATCACTGCCTCCTCTAGTTCCAGATCCTCATGGCCAACCATCACTTCCTCCTTCCGCCACCATCACTGCCTCCTCTAGTTCCACTTCCTCCTTCCCCCACCATCACTGCCTCCTCTAGTTCCACTTCCTCCTTCCCCCACCATCACTGCCTCCTCTAGTTCCACTTCCTCCTTCCCCCACCATCACTGCCTCCTCTAGTTCCACTTCCTCCTTCCCCCACCATCACTGCCTCCTCTAGTTCCAGCTCCTCCTGGCCAACCATCACTTCCTCCTTCCCCCACCATCACTGCCTCCTCTAGTTCCACTTCCTCCTTCCCCCACCATCACTGCCTCCTCTAGTTCCACTTCCTCCTTCCCCCACCATCACTGCCTCCTCTAGTTCCACTTCCTCCTTCCCCACCATCACTGCCTCCTCTAGTTCCACTTCCTCCTTCCCCCACCATCACTGCCTCCTCTATTTCTACTTCCTCCTTCCCCCACCATCACTGCCTCCTCTAGTTCCACTTCCTCCTTCCCCACCATCACTGTCTCCTCTAGTTCCACTTCCTCCTTCCCCACCATCACTGCCTCCTCTAGTTCCACTTCCTCCTTCCCCCACCATCACTGCCTCCTCTATTTCCACTTCCTCCTTCCCCCACCATCACTGCCTCCTCTAGTTCCACTTCCTCCTTCCCCCACCATCACTGCCTCCTCTAGTTCTACCTCCTCTTGCCCCACCATCACTGCCTTCTCTAGTTCCAACTCCTCCTCCTGCCCCACCATCACTGCCTCCTCTAGTTCCACCTTTTTTTTGTTTTATTCAGTTTATAGTGTGTTATTAGATGACTTGCATCTTTTTCACACTGACATATAAAATCAATTTACAGTTTTATGATAACATTTTACATTTCAATCGTTTTAAAATACTTACATGAAGACAAATAGCAATTTTGGTATCTCATTTTACATTTCATCATGATTAATAAAAAACAATTAAATAAATACATTTCCAAAATGCAGCTTTCTTAAAATCACTGTAGATTTTCTTCCTCTATTTCAACTAGTTTTTTAATAATTAACTCCCATACATAAAATGCTGCATGATTTAATACCGACGACCTGGCAGCAAACAGCTCACTCCAAAACACATCCAAATTAGGGTACAGTGGTTTTCATATGCTAGTTTGGATTCTGCCTCTAGTTCTTCACATTGAGTTAGGAGATGTCTAGCAGTCTCGAGATGTCTCCTGCATAATCTGCATTTCCTTTGTTCTCGGGAGATGGCCTTCCAACACCTTGATGGTTTGAAGTCTGAGTGAAAGAATGAACCTGGTCATTTTAGGATATTGTTTCCTAGTTAGGTAAAGGCAAGGGCTGTTTCTATCTAATGCCTGTTTGGCATATTCTCTGTATTTACTCAGGGTTGCAAGGTGTGTCAATGCAGAGTCTATGTCATTAGTCCTAGCCTTTTCAGGAATTTTTGCCACGTTATATTCCAGCCAGGTCTTTGGCGTTTGTGTAAGGCCGATTTTGTGGATATAATTTAAGCTTCTAGCCTCGAGCTCGCTGAACCATTCACTGGATTCATATCTTCTAGCATGTAGGGTGGTAAGCGCCAGCAAGCTATCGGGACCTGCTATATCAAAGTTTATCTTGTCCCATAGGTTACATGAGGCCAGTGACCAGCGAGTGCCTATGGAAGCAAGGCCCAGCTCGAGTCTAATGGCCTGCGCAGGGGTGCCAGGAGGAAGGCTCAACACTGAGTGCAAGATCTTCCCTTCCAGCTTCTCAATAGGCACAACCCAATTCCAAGGAAGAGTTTCTTGGGAATACATGATTGTTGGCACTATTGAGATTCTATAGGCTAATAGCTTAGCTTCTATATTCCTGCCACCATGGCCATCAATGGTTTTCTTTAGGACTAGCCATTTCCCCCATGCTTTCTTTGTTACTTCTTCTAAGATAGAGGTTGTCATGGATTTTATTGTGATATTAATTCCCAAATAGCGATAGCTGTTGGTGGTGTCGATTCTTTCTCCCCCCAACCACCAATGTTTGTTCTTCCTGGCAGTGCTAGATTTCCCAAATATTAAGATTCTGGTTTCACTGATATTGGGCTTGAGAGACAGGTCTTGTGAGAACATGTTTAATGTTGTCTAAGAATTTTGTAGCCCAACTTTCGTTCTATCGAGAACCACCACATCATCCACATATGCAATGCACGTCAGGCCTTTATTACCATATTGGGGGTGGTATTGTGAGCTGCCCCCAGTCTTCTTGCCAACATGGAGAGGTACAGGTTGAAGAACAAAGTGGCTAATGCACAAACCTGCTTCAGCCCCCTGCGGGTAGGGATGCTTTCCGAAAGGGCCCCTTCCTGAGACAACCTAAATCTCACCGTCGTATCCCCGTAAAAGGCTTTTATGAAGTAAAGCAGAGAAGTCTCTATCTCCCATAACGCCGCAGTGTAGTCCACAAAACATGCGTACAGTGCCATCCCGGGATTTGCGTCCAGATCGGATATCAGGGTTAGCAGGGTCCAGATGGGGTGAGTTGTTGAACACCCCTTTCTGAACCCTGTTTGATGGTGCATTAAGATACCCTTTTCTGTTGTCCATGCCGTAAGAAGTTCTAGGAGAATGTCAGCAAAGACCTTACTACTACAGTCTAGCATGGCTAAAAGCCGGTAATTTTTGGGCTTTTCCTGATTGCCTTTTTCAAAAACTGGAACCAGGATGGCCTCTTTCCATGTATCCGGGATCACTCCTGATTGGCAGATCTGTATAAACAGTTGTCTCTTGGCGCTGGCCCATAACTCCAGGTCACATTTCAGGATCATATTATTTAGTCCATCGGGGCCCGTGGCACTTGAAGATTTTAATTTCTTAATTCTTGTCACTAAGTCTAAAGTTTCCATCTGCTCACATACATTGGAGTTTTGTCGCTGCACGGGTATCGAGCCAAGTCTGTCTGGGCCATGAAATGAGCCTTTAATAAACTCTATCCAGCTCGCCTCAGGTACAGTAGCCCCTGTACTATGCTGTGCTTTCCCTGTCCAGTACCAGAATTTATTAGATTCATTTGTTCCTATTAATTATTCAGATGCGTCCTCAATGGATTCTCTATGATTTCGAAGCCATGAGTTATAGTTGTTCCTTATGTTTTTTATCCACTTTTTTTAGGACCGAATTTTTAGCTCTGAATATTTTCTCCAACTTTCTGATGGCAAAATTCTTCTCTTTCTTTTCGTTGGCTATAGCAGGGTCAAAGTATTGACCAGGACTCCATATTTTCTTATGTGCCCCTTTCTTAGATGTCGCAGCCTCTGCTTCCACCAGGGCGTAAGTTTCCTTAATGATGTCTTGTACTCTCTCCCCTTCTCTGTTCTTTAGATTGTGTCTTAGTAGTGTATTGTATCTTAGTGTGCTCTTTTGGGACCAACATACACGGTTTCCCCCAATGTTGACCGTCACACTCTCCTTCATTTGTGTTTTAGGTCTGCAGATGTGATCGTGAAGTTTACAGTTTAGCATTGCGTGGTCGCTGGCCCTGTTATCTGTCAATGTCAATTTCACCAAGTTCCAGCTCTCTTGTTTATTTATAAATATAAAATAAATCCTGGTCGAAATTATTCCATTTGTCCATGTAGCTTCTTTTACGTTCTTCTCTGTGCTCTCTGGGAGCCCTTCATTCGATAACTTGAAGAGCCCTCCTGCTTTCCCCGGGGGGTTGCTTTTTCCGTGTGACCACAGTCAACATTAAAGTCCCCGGCGATTATCACTCTGCCATCCTTATTAGAGGTTAGCCAAGCTCTCAAGGTAGTAACCAATGAGGCTTTTATCTGTGAAGTCTTAGCCCCTCCAGGGGGGTCGTATAGAGTGGTGACCAAAATAGGTGAGGAGCTCTCGTTGGGGATGGTTATGGTGGCTGCCAGGGACCTTCCAGATATTCCACTAGATTGAGCCAGTTTTTGGCTTCAATGCACAGGCCCCCCCTTTGGTCTTCCTGAAATCGGGAGAGCCGCCAGACTATGAATTATCGTATAACCATCCATTACTCAGGGCTCACAAAGCCATGTTTCTTGCAGGCAGAAGCAAGACATTTTATTCAGTAGTGGCAAGTTCTCATAATTCCTTAGGAAGGACCAACGACCTCTAGAGTTCCATGACGCCAGGGTCATTCCTTGATTGAGATCAAATGATTTCTTTTGTCACTCTGCAATAGGCTGGATCTCTTCCCATTGGCCTTCCTGTCTTCTCACCTAGGTGGCCGATGCCCCTTTAGTTACAAGCTTCTTGTTTTGTACTTTTAAATTTAATTGGCGCTCTGCCAGAAAGAAGACCAGAATTTCGAATCCCAGTTGGGTTAATGCCTCTTGATTTTTGCATATTCTATCCACCACTATCAATGAAGTACATGACATTATCACCCATTTATCAATGCAGTCTGTCTCAGGGAGCTTCATTTTTGCAATGCCTTTGGTGGATATCAGTGCCAGGTCGGGACCATATGGAAGAGTTCCAGCAACCATTTCCTGTTCAGGAAAGGAGTATTTGCTGTAGGATTTCTTTCCACTAATTTCAGATGTAGTAAATACTTGCACCAGAGAGGATCTATATTTTTATTGTTTTTCAGTTTAATTCTTGCTTTGAGTTGATTTACTCTCCCTTCCCAAGTGGAGCTTGACTCAGGGGGGTCCGGTTCTAATGAGTCTACACCACCGGCTAGGGAGTGGTTCTGTTCCATCGTCTTCCCTGTGCCCTCTGCTTAGGGTGTTGTGCCGAGCTTTCTTTTACATTCACAGCAAGCATCAACCTTTTGGGTCCCTGGTCGCGCAGCCCCACCAGCTGTATGCGCCCTCCATCCCCATTATTCGCCGTATGCAATGTTTTCTCCGGGGCTAAGGTTTGCGAATGGTGGATCCAACCATCCAAGGGACCAGTAATTTCAATCGGTCTGTACACTTTGCCTTGGAGCTTGTTTGTCACCTTTTTGTTGGTTTTTGACTTACTTGGACATTTTGGCTTTGACTGGAGGACTATACCTTCAGTCGCTGGTGTCTTTTTCTGTTTACCCAGACCAGCTGCTGGGATAATCCATCGGAATTTTCTTGGCGGGGAATCGGGTGCATTCATAATAGATATTTCAGCACATAGAGCTTCTAGCATCCCGCTATCCGACTCCGCCGCAATGAAGGCCTGGTCTATAGGAGCGTCTAAATGTCTAGGTGATGAAGTAGATATTTCGGGGGGATGGTCAACTGCTTGGTCCCACCTACCCGTTTCGGTAGCTTCCAGCTTTTTAATAGGAGGAGAATTTCTGCCATATCCTCCTTCGCTGTTTTCTGCTCCATTGCCATTTGTGCACATAGCTGGAATAAAGCTTCTAGCCTAGACTCCAGTCCATCAATTCCCCTAGACCAACCTGGGGGGGGGGACACTTCTCTGATGTGGTTATTTTCCCCATCAGATTTTTCTTCACATGCCATGATGGCTTCTTCATCGTCTGACTCCTTGGTGACTGTTTCCGCAGACGTCATGAATTGTTCCAGGTCTGGGGTAGCTGATAAGTTTGATGACAGTAAATTCTTGGAAACTTGATCTCCTGGCATTAAGGAATTTATTCTGGCTTCATTGCATAATTTTAGCAAAGAGCCATTATTATCAATAGAGATCAAAGAGTCTTGGTCCTTCTCTCCAGTGCTAGGCATAGCCAGCTCCTGTAATTTTGACTGCTCTTCTTTAGGGCCAAAAAAAGATGTTATGTCCTTTTGAAAAGTTAGGGAGGACAAGGTTACGGGCACACTGATTTTTTCCCCTTCGGGGTTTCTACTGAACCCGCTTTGGTTACAGTCCGGCTTCTCCTCCTTTTTCCTCAGGTCTTCATTTTTTTTTGTAAATTTCATTTTATTAAGTTTTACAAGTGTGAGTCATGGTACATCAATAAGAAAAGCAGTACATATCTTATAACAATAGAACTAAGCCATAAAATTCCATGTATTCCGTGTTTGTCCGGCAGACACGATCTTCATACATAGTGTTCGGGTGTAAACATGACTTTCCCCCACCCCTGTTGCCCACCCCCCTCCCTCCCGTGGTCAAGCAGCGTTTGGTACAGTTCTTGCAGCGTTCATTTTATGATAATCAGAGTTAGTATGTGTTGTCGGGAACTTCCTCAATCCTGAGAGGACGTTTTAATGGTGGCGGACTCAATATTATTTAAGCCTCGTTTCTCTCTTCTGTCCTTGGGGTGGTCAGTCTATGGTTGAGGCGTCCGTTGGGTAGGTGTATGTTCTTGTATTCCATCCAGAGGGCTTCAATCTGTGACGATCTTCCGTGTAGTGACGCTGTGATATGTTCCATTAGGCAAATATTGTTGGCAACGTTGGTCCATTCGCTTTTCGTAGGGGTTGTGGGGGCTTTCCATTTCATTACCAGCGTTGCTCTTGCCGCTAGTAGCAGTTGTTGGGCTATATGGTCGTTGATTCCAGGGGACCATAAGTGGCTTAAAGGGGCTGCCCAGGTGGTAATGTTCTGCATATTCTTTCCCTGTGTCCAGATATCCCAAATGGTGCTCAGTATGGGGTGACCTTTGAGTTTTCTTCGGATTCTTTCCTTCGGGGCCCAGAGCCATTCCGAGACCGTGGCTGGTGAGAAATAATGATTGTCCATGTTGACCCACTGAATGACTGTTCGATTACGCAGATGTGGGATTAGTACTCTTAATTGAGATGCTTCATAGTATTTGTGTAGGTCAGGGAGTCCGACACCTCCCTTGTCTTTGGGGAGTGTTAAGATCTTGTACGGGATCCTCGCTTTCTTCCCTTGCCATAAGAATCGGAGCATGGCCCTCTTGGTTTCAATAAAGAAACCAATCGGGATCTTGATGGGTAACATTTGGAAGGGGTATAGGAATCGAGGGAGGGATACCATCTTTATTGCATTAAGTCTACCCAGCCAAGATATTGTGAGCTTATCCCATCTTGCCAGGTCAGACCGGAACTGGTTTAGTAAGGTGGGGAAGTTGGCCTCATATAGGCCACTCAGCTTTTTCGTAATTTGTATCCCCAGGTACTGTAGTTTTGTGTGTTCAATTTTAAGGCCCAGGGGAGAGAATTTGGTGTTATTTTCATCTTCTGAGCCTTGAAGGGGAAAGAGTGTTGACTTGGTTTTATTTACTTTGAACCCGGATAGTCTACCGTATTCTTCCAGCAGGCAGAGGGCTCGAGGGATGGAAGAAAGGGGGTTAGTAATGTGGAGAAGGATGTCATAAGCATAGAGGGCAATTTTATATTCCATCGACCCCATACGAATACCCTCTAGGACGGGGTCGGCCCTCATTGTTATTGCCAGGGGCTCTAGTGAGAGTGCAAAGAGAATAGCCGAGAGGGGACATCCCTGTCTAGTTCCACGCTGCAAGTTAAACCATCTGGAATATTCACCATTCACGAATATTGAGGCTTTAGGATCTGAGTATACTGCCTGTATTGCTGTCATAAACCTCGTGCCCATTCCCACTTTACCTAATACCGCTTTTAGGAATCCCCATTCTACCCTGTCGAAGGCCTTTTCTGCGTCAATAGAGAGTAGGACCGGGTCATTATCTAGGGTCTGGGAAGTATGAATGAGATGGAGGGTTTTGCGCATCGTGTCAGCCCCCTGTCTCCCGAGTATAAATCCAACCTGGTCTGGGTGTATGAGTTGTGGGATTAGCGTTTCCAGCCTTGCAGCCAAGATTCTAGTGTAAATTTTCGCATCCAGATTAAGTAGGGAGATGGGGCGGTACGAGGCACATTTCGTGGGATCCCTCCCTGTCTTGGGGATCACTGTGATCAGTGCCCTGGTAAAGGAGTCCGGGGGTTTCCCCGTGTCCATTATCTCATTGAAAAGGGTCGTGAGGAAGGGAGATAGTGTTGCAATGAAAGTTTTATAAAATCCGGCGGTGTAACCATCTTCACCCGGGGATTTACCTAGGGTTAGCCTCTTTATGGCAGCTTGGACTTCCGATTCTATGATAGGGGATTCTAACAATTCGGCTTCTTGTTGTGGTATACGGGGAACAATTATCGAGGACAGGTACGCTTCTGTATCTATTTGTTCAGGGTTCGCTTCCGATGAGTAGAGTGCCTCGTAAAAGTTGGCAAAGGACTCGGGGATAGTGGTGTGAGCGTATGATGTTGGGGAGTTATCCTCAGAGATTTCCAGTACTCTTCGTTCCGCTCTCTGCTCTCGAAGCCTGGCAGCGAGAAGCGCATCTGACTTGTCCCCTTTTTCATAAAATGTTTGTTTCAGAAACCTCAGTTTGCGCACCACTTGTTCGTGTTCTAATAATTTCAGTTTGTTTCTTTTCTCTCTGGCTCTACTCATTTTTATGGGGTCTATTTCTGCGTCTGGGTCAGGTTTGCTCTCCAGTTGGTGGATTTCTGTTCGTAGCCTCTGTTCGATAAGGTTACGTTCTCTCTTTTTTGAGGAGCCCTCTCGTATCAGAATCCCCCTCCAGGTAGCCTTCGCTGCCTCCCAGACGGTCTGCTTGGACGTCTCCCCATTGTCATTTGTTTCGAAGAATTGGGAGATTTCCATCTCCATTTCAGCTCTAAAGACAGCGTCTTTCCAGAGGCTCTCATTGCATCGCCATTTGCCACTCCTGGTCGGCAGATTCGCCCACTGGATGTCTGTGAGGACCATGTCATGGTCTGACCATGTAATCGGGGTAATGCCTGCTTTGGCTGTAGCCTCAGCGAGGTCTCTGGATAAGTATATGTAGTCAATTCGGGTGTACGTATTGAGCGGAGCGGAATAGAAGGTGTAGCCGTGTTCTTCGGGATGATGTGCCCTCCAAGCGTCTATCATATTGTACATTTCCATCATTTGCGCAAACTCAGTTGGCTCAGGTCTGTTCTGCTGACTCGTGTTGGGGTTCCCAGGTTTACGGTCTTTGACCGGGTCCGCCCATTGATTAAAGTCTCCACCCAAGATAATGTGCCCGGTGGCTTCTAGTACTATCTTGGGAATCGTTCTGGAGAGGAATCTCAATTTACCCGTGTTCGGGGAGTACAGGGTCGCAATTGTTACGTTTACCTTACCTATTTGCCCGTTCACGAGCAGAGCTCGTCCTTCCACGTCAGACCATGTCCTGGTAGGAGTGATTGCTATGCCTTTCCTGATGAGGATTCCCACCCCTCCTTTTCTAAGCGGACCAGAGCCCCAGTATTCATTCCCAACTCGTTTCCCAAGGATCGGTCTTTCTTCTCCTTTTATATATTTCGTTTCCTGCAGGAAGAGGATGTCTATTTCAGCCCTATAGAATTCTCTGGCAACGAGGGACCGTTTCGTCGGTGAATTGAGTCCTTTTACATTGAGTGTCCCGACTCTCAAGGAGACATTTTTCCCTGTATTAATGTCTGTTGTCATTGCTCTTTCGCATGGGAAACAGTCTCTTCATGTGTGATTGGTAATGCTTTGTACTCGTAGATTGCTTGCTGCTGTGCTTGTTTTGGTTTAGTATGTGCGCTGCTTTGACCCACCTCGGCCCTGTGGCCTTTCCTACACCCTCCCTCCATCCCTTCCCCAGTCCTAATTGAAGGCGTCCGACCGAACCCGGCCTGTTGCTCCAGGTCGACATCGGACCACTTTGGGGGGCCGTTACTTCACGCCCCTTAACCGAATATGTTATCTTTGTCCGGAGTGAGCCCCTCCTTGGTTCCCCCCTAATTTTGGTCATTAGAGTTAGGGAAACGTGTGTGTGTTCGTATCTCCGTATTACATCATTTGCTTGTTTAATTGGAACTGTCTTACCAGTGTCACTTGGATTCAATTTTCTGCTTCTGGGGAGATGTTGCCTCTCCGGAATTTTCGTGACCCCTTTACTTTCTTTCTCCTGGGGCCTTGGATTCGCCACTCTCGTCCTTCTTCATGTGTCTCTCCTGGGTCGGCCTCCTCTCCCTGCGTGCCAAGGAGGTTAGATATGCACGTTTGTATTTCCTTCTCGGATCTCAGCCTGACCCTGGTTCCATCATATTCGAATGAAAGTGAGAAGGGGTACCCCCACCTGTATCGAACGTTCTTTTCTTTAAGCATCTTTGTGAGCGGACCGCATGTTTTCCTTAGAGCCAGGGTCAGGGAGGAAAGGTCTTGGTAAATTGAGATTCGTGTTCCTCCTAGCGTGATCTCGTCGCTTCTTCTGGCTTTTTCGAGAATTCTGGCTTTGTCTCTGAAGCGATGGAATCGGGCAAGAACTGATCGTGGACCACCCGTGGGGCCACCTGCTCTGTGTATTCGTTCCGTTATCGGTTCATCCACTTCATCATCTGCTGTGAGGAGTTTAATAATATTGTGAAGTGTTTCCTTGAGATCTGCCTCCGTTTCCCCCTCTTTCTCAGGAATTCCAAAGATGCGTATATTGTTCCTTCTTTCTCTATTTTCCAAATCAGCCAATTTGAGTCTGAACTCATCTTCCTTGCGTTCCAGGTCCTTTATTCTCTGTTCGAGTTGTATCTCTAACGTATCGATTGAGGTCTGGTTATTTTCCACCCCTTCAAGCCTGTCTTCCATGCTGTCGAGTCTTTGGGTAATCCTGTCTATTTTGCCTCCTATGCTAGTGCCCAAGTTCTTTATCTCGCCCAGAAGGGCAGCAATGTCTCCCTTCGTTGCCGCCGCCAGTTCATTTTCCGCAGTGATGTTGTTTGCCATTGCTGGTTCAGTCAGAGCAGGAATGGTAGGAACATAGGCGAAGTGCAGGAGCTTGTGCTTGAAGTTCATGCGGGGTTCTCTACAAAGCGACAGGCAGAGGAGGCACAAGCCCCTGTTTTGGGTGCCTTACCCTCTGTACCGATCCGCTAGAAGGCACATGGGGTAGTTCCTTCTTGGCAGTGGCGGGTTGGTTGCAGCTTTAGGTTTGGGTATTCGAAATATACTGCTGTTCCTTTGGATAGAGGAGGCACACGCCTTGTGTCCAGGGGCCTTTCCCTCCGTTTGGTATGGTTTCAGTTTCGCCAGCGAGGTGTACACCAGAGGGGCCTCAGGTCTGAAGATGCGTCTCACGTGTTTTCAGGAGAGTCGGAGCAGGGAGGCCGGTCCGTGGGTGCACCACGCTTCCGAGGTGGAGCTGGGCGCGTCGTGTAATCTCTCCTCGACTTAGTTCCCGGATGAACCGTTAGGTAGCCTATTGGTCGCTTGGGGGGAGCAAATGCGGTCCGGGGGCCGTGGGGTGCAGATGTCGGGCAGCCCTGAACTCCGTGTTCGGCCACACGAGGGGGGGCGGGTAGTTAACAGGCCTCGCCTCGTGTTGTGGGGCCTTTGTGGATGCCCGGCAGAGGAGGTATCTCGAACAAGGGTTCGGGTGGGTTTAGGGTTAGGGCACCCACCTGATTGTGTCAAGTATTTGCTCAGGGACGTGATCCTCCGCAATCGCGTAGGCTCCGCTCGCGAGTTCCTGTCGTGGGCTATTCCCGAGAATGCCTTCCAGCGCACGTGTGCCAGGTTGGTTTCGCTTTCTCTCCGGTTCAGACGGCCGCCGTTTGGAGGTCGGATTTCGTCGGGATCCCAGGTCCGTTTTCTGTCTGGATTTTTCCCAGTGTTGGGGGAGATGTTCACACAACAGCTTCACGCTTTATCTCCGGGCGGGTCCAAAAAATGGGGGCTCAGTCCATCTTTTGGGGCGGCTGCAGCGGAGCTCACGCAGAGTCCATGGACGTCTCTGCGCCCCCTGGTGGCCAGTTCTCAGGTCTTCATTTTAACGGAGGTTCACTGGCTGAATCCAATTAAGGGCTGTGGACCAAGACCCTCTTAAGTGCCCACGGATAGTCCGAGTCACCCCACGTCTCCACGTGGAAATTATCAATCTGTAGATTTCAGCCTTAAATAGCTAAAAGGGAATTTCACAGGCCCCTGAGGTGGGACCAGAGGGCAGTAGGTGGGGGGAGAGGGAGGAGGAGGGGAAGGGGGGTTGGGAGGAAAAGGGAGATTAAGGGTGCGGTTCAAGCCCGGTCAGCAAAGGGGTAGTGGGTAGATGTAAGTCACCACCTACAAGCCCTTACCTGGCTCGATCATCATGCTACTCCTCAGGCACACATGGTGAACAGCTCAGCCACCGTAGCCTCAGCCACTCCCACACTTGAGGTTAGTAGAGTACCTCATAGTAGAGATACAGTTTTCTCCTTGATGATGAATACCAAGCACTGTCTATGAAGCACTTGTCACTTTAGCTAGTTTTCTATGTTAGTTTTTATGTGTTTTTATATGATTACTATTTATATTAAAATTTGCTTTTGAAACAGAATTACTGATGAAGTCAGGTTGAATTCTCCTAAGACTTCTGTTTTTTAGGTTTGCACTTCCCCCACAGATGTGAGTATCCCACCAATATTCAGCGAATTATGTGTCTATAACCTAACTAGCGAGGTGGCCTCTCTTTTTTTGAAAACTCCCCCACCTCCAACTGCTCCTCCCCAGCTGCTCGCTCAGTATGGCTGTACCTCTATTCCTCTGTCTTCCTCCACAGATTTAGCAGGCTCTGGGGGGGGGCTCACAGGTAATACAGCCACAAGAGGGCTGGGGGCCCCCACAGATGGGGGAAGCAGTTTGGATGGGTTACTTCTGTCCCGTGAGCCCGTCAGTTATAGGGCTCTCCAGAACACACTTGGCTTGTGAAAGGCTCGTAAAATGTGCCACTGCGAAGGAGGCAAAGACCGCCGCGGATAGAATACGGGCTACGGAGGGGGGGATTATTTACAGCCTGGCTTACAGGGCTCGCCAAGTCACTCCAACATGCACACCGGTCGCACAGCCTTGAGCGGCACAGCAACTCGATTTAGCTCAGGCTAGAGTAAAGGACCACTGGAAACTCTGACTCAAGCCGCACCTCCAGTCTCTCCAGGAATTGTGTCAGAGAGAGGCTACCTCCGAGTCATCCGTCCGTCATCATGTTTCTCTTTGTCTCCACCTTTTGCGGCCCAACCATCACTGCCTCATCTAGCTCCACCTGTCCCACCACCACTGCCTCCTCTAGTTTCACCTACTGCTGTACAACCATCACTGCCTCCTCTGGTTCCACCTCATCCTGCCCCCACCATCACTGCCTCCTTTAGTTCTATCTCCTGCTGGCCAACCATCACTGCCTCCTCTAGTTCCACCTCTTGCGGCCCAACCATCACTGTCTCCTCTATTCCACCTCTACTGCCCATCCATATCTGCCTCCTCTATTTCCACCTCCTCCTGCCCCACCATCATGGCTTCCTCTAGTTCTACTCCCTCCTGCCCCACCATCACTGCCTCCATTAATTCTACCCCATCCTGCCCCACCATCACTACCTCCTCTAGGTTCACCTCCTGCTGCCCCACCATCACTGCTTCCTCTAGTTCCACCTCATCCTGTTGCATCATCACTGCCTCCTCTATTTCTACCTCCTCTGTCCCCACCATCACTGCCTCCTCTACTTCCATGACATGCTGCCCCACCATCACTGCCTCCTCCAGTTCCACCTCCTCCTGCCCAACCATCACTGCCTCTTCCAGTTATACCTCCTTCTGCCCCACCATCATTGTCTTCTCTAGTTCCACCTCCTCCGTCCTGATCATCACTGCCTCCTCTAGTTCCAGTTCCTCCTGCCCCACCATCACTGCCTCCTCTAGTTCCACCTCCTCCTGTCTCACCATCACAGCCTCCTCTAATTATACCTCCTCCTGCCCACACCATCAATGCCTACTCTAGTTCCACCTCCTTCTGCTCTACAGTCACAATCACACCTTGTAAGGGAAGAGAGTTTGACACTCTCTCCCGAACCACAGAAGCCGAATGAATCAACCCCTCCCACCGTGGTTGGCACAGGTACCTGGTACAGAGATACACAGGAAACCACGTGGCAGCCAATGGGGGGAAGAGGGATTAGGGAGAGGTTGTGGATAGGGTGGGGGGAATGAGGAACACTGGAAAGAGGGTAAGGAAATACCTAATTTGGATAGGACTGGGGAAACAGAGGGTAAAACCTGACCTACACAACTCTGTTATACACATTCAGATGCGTGATACCTGTAGAACTAACACATACACACATAATGCGAATAATTCCTAAACAACCTGCCTCCTAATCCTGTCTAATACATATACATGGAAATTCAACATGAACATGTAACAAACACTTTGCCATAAACGAGATGAAGCAAACAAATGGGAAGTTTCCCAGCATGATGAAACACACACGTGCCCCTGTGAGCAAAAATAAGCAACATCTAACAGAACGTGAACACATGTAGTAGCAGATTATAGTTAACAGCACTAGTTCTGGTGAACACATATAACTTCCTGACTCCAGGAACTGTTGGGACTTAACTAACAATAACTTGGGATACTGGCAGTTTTGGCAGTTGAACGTTCGTAATTACACAGGTTCCATCAAGGGTAATTATAACCCAACAACTAGACACAAGCCCCATCTGCCAAAACCGCCATGGCTATGCAATAGTCTGTCTGTCCAGGATGGTATAATCACAATTTCCTCCAGTACTTATCTTTAGTCCGGGAGCCCCACGGGACTACCCGGACGATGTGAACTTCTGCAGAAAAAGGCGAGGCAGCAGCGCGTCTGTCCTCCTGTGCTCCTGCCGAAATGTTAGTCCTCCAACCGTTAGCATAACGCACCCCGAACGCCTGCTTCCTCCGACAGCATAACTCCTAGCAAACCAAAATAAGCCGCACCTGTCTGGTACCGTTGCCGGTTAATAAGCTGTGAGTAATCGGAGATAGCTGGCAACGTGCCCGCAACCCAGCACTAAAAGCGGCTGCCAATTCTGCTGGGAAAGGTAGTCTTTGCTTACCCAGCTCTACAATAGTAGAGCTGGGTAAGCAAAGTGCTCGACACTCGACTCGACACTCGACTCGATAGTGCTCGACAATCTGGACTTCATCGTCATCACCGAGTCCTGGCTGCACAACGCAGCAGGACCCCTACTCTCCTTAGCCATCCCAGAAGACTTTACTATATTCAGGCAAGATAGAACCAACATGCGCGGCGGTGGCATTGCCATCATCGCAAAGACCAGCTTAGATATGAGAATCTCACCTACAATAGCAGCTGACTCATGTGAATCACTTACTATCAAACTTCCACTAGCTAGCTCCCAAACTTTGACGATCCACCTCATCTACAGACTACCTGGTCCCTTAGGGACCTTTGAGGAGGATCTACATAATTTACTCTCCAACAACCTTAAAACCTCTTCACAACTACTTGTCCTAGGAGACTTCAATCTGGGCTTCAATGACCCTTCATATAAAAATGCCACCATCATTGCCAATTCCCTCTCAAATCTGGGCATGACGCAAAAAACTCTTGAACCTACACATAATAAGGGAAGAATCCTTGATTGGCTAGTAGACTACAATTGCACTGCCAATATCAAAGCTATTATCCCTCAACCTTGGAAAGACCACTTCTTCCTGTCATTTGAACTATCTACCTCCAGACCACCTTCACCAGCCTCCATCATGGCCCCGCCTTGCCCAACAAGAAAAAAAAAGAGCATCACCAGAGACAAAGTGATCCCGGCCATTCTACCTACACTTAACGGACTAGCAGATCATCTAGACCCAGAAACACTAGTCAACGTGTACAACAAAATCATGCTAACTACCCTTGATAACATCGCACCCTTGAAACTCAGAAAAAGTAAACCCAAATCTCACCTAAATAAATGGATTACCCCCGAACTAAAGGATTTGCGACTACTTAAGAGGAGCTGCGAAACAGCTTGGAGGCTCACCCCTTCAGTAGACCATAAAATGAAACTAACAGAAATCTCCTCCCAATATAAAAAAGAAATCCATTTGGCCAAACAGAACTCCTTTAATAAGCGGATCTCCAACGCCAATTCAAGCATGAGGGAACTATTCACCATCCTCAAAGAACTAAAGTCACCCATCCCATCCCCATTCCGGATACTTGCACCAAAGACAAAACTTGGTGCTCCAACATTCAGCTAGCCTTATCCAATAAAATCTCCCTACTCCAAACGAAAATAACCAAAAAGAAAGCCTCCCTTACTCATCATCCCAAGACTAACAACCTCATTACAGACCCTACCCCAAAGACCCAGGACACAGCCACACGGTTCATGTTTTCCAAAACATCGATTCTCGAGGTGGAGAAAGTCATCCTCTCTCTTAAGCCATCTAACTGCCAGGGCGATTCTTGCCCTGCCCAGCTCATAAAAGACGCAGCTAGAGATCTCTCCCCGTTTATTGCCAAACTCGTCAACTCCTCATTCACGTCCGGCACGGTACCCACCAATTTAAAACAATCCTGGGTACTACCATTGCTCAAAAAGCAAACGCTAGACCCTCTTATACCCACAAACTACCGCCCCATTACAACAGTCCCCTTCCTGCTCAAAATCCTGGATAAAATCGCCTACAATCAAATCCAAAGTTTCCTGGAACAACATAAACTTTTAGGAGCGCGCCAATCAGGATTCCGTCCACAACATGGTACAGAGACTGCCCTTATCGACCTAAAGGCACAAATAGATGAAATAAGAGATAAAGGTAAAATGGCTCTCCTCTTGCTGCTGGACCTCTCGGTGGCATTCGACCTTGTAGACCATGGAGTACTTTGTAGCCATTTAGACTCAGCCGCACATTTTTCCAAGGAGGCCATATCTTGGATTGAATCCTTCCTCAGTGATAGGACCCCTTCGGCAGCGGCGGACCCAATCCCCATCCGATGTGGAGTCCCTCAGGGCTCATGCGTCTCCCCGACTCTCTACAACATATTCACTAAGCCCCTTTTTGATGTTCTGGACCATCTTGGTATCACCTACACCAACTATGCAGATGACACCCAGATTCTCCTCCCACTTTCCGGGGACTACAACAAGGATTTGGGCTTGGTGAATAGGGTGTATATCATCGTCCAGGCATGGATGGCAATCCATGGTCTATGCCTGAACGATGACAAAACAGAGTTGCTCATCCTAGGGACACATTCTAACATACAGAAACTCAGTCAGGACTATACCTCATTTGAAATTGACGGGAACATCATCAAGGTTTCCAAAGATGTGAAGACAATTGGCTTCTATCTGGATGCCACCCTCTCTTTTGACAAGCAGGTGAAGTCATTGGCATCTGCCACCGCCTACACATGCAAGCTCATTAGAGCAGGCAAGCATTTTCTCTCCGATAACAACTGCCTTATCCTAGCGAGAGCATTAATCCTTTCGAGGCTTGATTATTGTAATGCCCTCTACATCGGAGCAAATAAATCCATTACCCACCGACTTCAAATTCTTCAAAACAATGCCCTACGAGCCGCCCTTGGTGTACCTAAAAGATCACATATTTCTAACATCAGGCGTCAAAACAACTGGTTGTCCTCCCAAAACAAAATCCACCTTAAAGTAGCATCCCTGGTTCATAAAGCCCTGAACAATGCAGCACCAAGTTATCTCTGCAATAAACTCACAAAAAGACATCACTCGCGCCCTGCCAGAACTGCAAATGCCAACAGCCTCATCATTCCGAGATTCAGGGTATCTAAGGCGGGGGGTAGTAGCTTCCCGGTGCAAGCAGCTCAATTATTGAACTCATTGCCTAATCCTCTACGCGAGGCACAGCCCTTCCCTAAATTCAGAAATAACTACATCAATCTGCTAAGGACTGCCAATGAATAGCCTATTGGCGCCCACTTATCCTTCACCCCACCCTAGAAGATACATTTCATCATGATCTTATGGTCCCACACACTTTGCCCACCTGACCGATGAGCTTTCGCCCACACAGTACCTGTACATAGACTGTCTTGATCATATTTTGTATTTATTCTGCATGTAAACCGCAACTGCTGCCTTACTGTGATATTTTGCATTCTATATTTGTATATTGTACTTGTACAGTGTATGTATCCCATGACCCCACCCTGCAACCTAAGCTTTGCATTTTCTGTACTGCTGCGCCCGGCTACCTTCGGGTCTGGTGCGCATTATAAGTGAATAGAACAAACAAACAAACAAACAAACAAACAATGCACTTCATCGTGCATAATATAACACTCCTCGTCTGCCCCATTCTCTATTCCTGACAGTACATCCTCTCCCAGGGCTCTTCCCAGGGCCAGGTTTATCCAGGTGGCACGCATGAAACTGTTTCACCAACCTGGGGGCATGCACCTCTCCTGCAGGTTCCCAAGAGCAATCCTCAGGGCTATAACCTTCCAATTGAATTAAATACCATAATTTCTTGTGTCTTCTTTTGGCGTCCATGATCCGTCTTACTTCATATCATTTCTGGCCTTCCTTAATCACAGCCGGTGGTCGTTTCATGGTCATTCCCGGAGCTGTGGGTTTAGGTAAAGACACATGGAACACCAGGTGTATAGGTAAGGTTTTTGGCAAACATAATTTCATTGCGGTAGGAGACACACATTTTATTATCTCATATGGTCCAATAAATCGAGGCATAAACTTACGCGACCCCACCAATGATAAATTCCTTGTTGACAGCCAAACCCTATCTCCAACTTTATACTTGGGACTCTCCTGCCTTAGTTTGTCTGCTTGTTTCTTGTAGGCCGCTTTAGCCCGTTCTAGATTTGTACGTGCTTTCTGTCTGATCTCAAGAAGCAACTGTTTACGCTCCTGTAATGCCGGCATTTGTTCCATCTCTAGCAAATGTTCCGGTATCATGTTCTGTTCATGGCCATACAAACATTCATTAGGTGCCATTCCTAAAGAGATGTGTTGGGTATTATCATATGTAAATTCCGCCAACCATAGTGCTTGCACCCATGATTCCATGCCATCTCCTAAATAACACCTCAAATATTGCTCAAGGGTCTGATTTACCCGTTCCGTTTGCACATCAGTTTGTGGGTGGTAACTTGTGGACAGGGCACACCCGATTCCCAATATCCTACAGAAAGCATGCCAAAATCTTGAAGTAAACTGAGGCCCTCTGTCAGATACAAGACTCTTTGGAAGACCATGCAACTGCACCACGTGTTGCAGAAATAATTCTGCTAATTTGCCTGCCCCCGGTATTCCTTTGCATGGAATAAAAAGGGTTTATTTAGACAGATAATCTACCACTACCCAGATGGTGTCAAACTGATTGTTGGGGGGAGGATCGGTAATAAAATCCATGGAAATGTGAGTCCATGATTTCTCTGGAGTAGGTAACGGTTGTAACAAACCGCTTTTCTTGACATGGTCAGTTTTGTTACGCACACATGTTTCACATTTTGACACAAACACTCCCACATCCTCCGTTAATTCAGGCCACCAGAAATATTTTTCTAACCTAATTTGCATCTTCTTTTTACCAGAATGTTCTGCTAAAGGAGAGTAGTGACACCAGTACAACGCCTACATTGTAGCTCCTTAGTAGGCAAATACAATTGTCCCTTATGATAAAGGCAACCCCTCCTGCACTGTTCTGGCAGGATGACTGTCTCGCCATTTCTGGATTTGTGGAGGAGGTAGATTTTTCTTCACTTGATCAACCAATTTCTTTGTAATAGTACCAATGACCTTTTCAGGAGAAATAATCGCTTTTACTTCCACTACCACATTCTCTGAATTCTGCTGTCTAGATAATGCATCCGCCTTCCCATTCTTGCTTCCTGGCCTGAAGGTTACAATAAAGTCAAACTCATTGAAATTCTAGGACCAGTGGAGTTGTCTGGGACTAAGGGTTTGAGCAGTCTTAAAATATTGTATATTTTTGTGATCTGTGACTACTACCACCTGATGTCTTGCCACTAACAGGTATTGCCTCCACTCAAGAAAGGCAGCTTGAATAGCCAAGAATTCCTTGTCGGTGATGGAATAATTTTGCTCACAACTGGATAATTTCCTTGAGTAAAAAGCCACTGGATGCCATACCCCTTCCTCGTTTTTCTGTGACAAAATGGCTCCTAACACTACATTACTCGCATCAGTTTCCACTTGGAATGGCCTCTCCGCATCAGAATGTTTTAAGACCGCAGCGGTAGTAAATGCAACTTTTAATTCTTGAAATGCTTTCTCTGCCTCCTGATTCCAGTCAAATCTCACTGCTAAGTAACCGTGTAATCGGGGCTACTATCTTGGAGAAATTGCTAATGAAACGTCTGTAGAAATTGGCAAATCCTAAAAATGATTGTATGTCCTTTATGCACTGGGGGGAGGGCCATTCTGTCACTGCCTTCGCCTTTTTAGGGTCGATAACAATGCCACCAGGTTTAAGTATGAAGCCCAAAAAATCCCCCTGAGTCGTGTGAAAATTACATTTCTCTAACTTCACACACAACTGATACTCTTGCAACCTCTGCAGCACTGCCCTTACATCTTTTAAATGTTGCTTCTCGGAAGATGAATACATCAAAATGTCATCTATATAGACAATAACAAACACATCAAGGAAATCTCTCAATACTTCCTGCATGAAAAACTGAAATGCCGCTGGAGCATTGCACAATCCAAAAGGCATGACAAGATACTCAAACAAACCAAACTTGGTACGAAATGCAGACTTCCACTCGTCACCCTCTTTCACTCTTCACAAATGATATTCTCCCCCTAAGTCCAACTTGGTATAAATGGTAGCTGACCTCACCTGATCTAACAAAACTGAAATTAACGGTAAAGGAAACCTATTCTTCACATGACCTTATTTAAGGCACGGTAATCAATGCATGTTCGCAATGTTCCCTTCTTATTAGGGACAAAAAACAATGGTGATGATACAAGGGATGTAGAATGCCCAATAAACCCTTTCTCCAGCATCTCATCCAGATACTCTCTTAGATATTGATTTTCCTTTTCAGTAAGGGCGTAGATCTGACTGCAAGGCAATTTAGCCCGTGCCTCCAATTCAATCACACAATCAAAGGATTGGTGTGGCGGTAACTTTTCTGCCCCTCTCTTATCAAATACCTTGGTAAATTCCAGATACTGCAAAGGAATTACTGGACCTGTGGCCCCCACCACCTGATCCACCTAGCCCTTATCTGCTAACAAAGCCGCAGGACTCACCATTGACACCATGTGGGCCTGACACCGCTCCTCATCAAACAACACTCTCTGTTTTTTCCAGTCAATCCTTGGATTGTGTTGTATTAACCAAGGCATTCCCAAAATTACACAAAACCGAGGAGCCAATATCAAATCGAAAGTAATCTCTTCACTGTGACCTAATTCACATACCATCTGCAAGACTTCCGTCTGTTTCCATATAGGTCCAGACACTAAGGGAGACCCATCTACAGACTGTACTCCTTCCACTCGTTGCTTGTCCTGTACAGGCAATCCCAACTGCTTTGCCAATGAAATATCGACAAAGTTACCAGTGGCACCTGAATCCACCATCACCCATATCACCTGCTTGGTCATGGAAAAAAATAGAGTCACTAAAATGTATAAATGGGATGTCTTACTCCCTACGGTATTTGCCACCCACCTCGGGAACCTTGATTCCTTCGGACCTGTCACCTTCGTTCCCTCTAAGGCCGGCCCTTCTCTTTTACTGCTTCCTTCTTGCTCTGCTCTCCCCCAGCCACCTTCTGTGGAGTATTGGGGCATGTGCGAATAAAATGAACTGACTGCCCACAATATAGACACAAATTGTTGGTATCCGTTGCTCCTTTTTGGCAGCGGACAACGGTCCTCTTATACTACCAATCTGCATTGGTTCCACCTCACTAGCCCTTCCACCCCTGCTCCAATCTAATCTTACAAAAGGTACTGGATCCGGTAGTTTCCTGTCTCCTTTTCTTTCACTAATTCAAATGATCTAACCGTAATGCAAGATCTATCATGGCCGTACAATTACTTGGTTGCAGTTCTACCTGTGCAATTGCATCTTTCAACTCCTCCCACAGCCCCTGATAAAAATAGTACTGTCTGTTTTGCTTCTGGCCAATCGGTCTGAATCACCAATCTATTGAACTGTGTCACATATGTTACCAGATCGCGTGATCCCTGTTGAAATCCGAGTAACTCTTTATCTTGTGCGAGTGATACTTCTCGTCTATCGAATAATCTGCCAAACTCAGCCAAGAACCCATCCAAATTGTATAACAATGGACATATCCAAGACTGCCGCATCTCCAGTTAAATATGAGATTACAAAGGCTGTTCTAGCCTGAACTGTCTCAAACGCTCTAGGCTTACACAAAAAATGGAGTCTGCATTCTGTGATAAACATCATATATTTCCGAGGATCCCCCGAAAACCACGCGGGAGAGGCCAATGGTACACTACTGGGAGGCTGAACAATTACCATGGGATTTCTACTAGTAGATGCCCCCATTGCAGGATGTGCACCAGTCCCTTCCAATGGAGTCCCTTGAGCTACTAGACTCTGGACTTGAGCCATAAACGTAACCGATTCTTGTCTGGTCTGAGCTAATTCTGCCTGAATCTCTTGCAAAACCTTTAACACGTCAGCCAAAGGCGGAGGAGTCGCTTCCATTTGGCTTGGGTGGTTGTGAGTATCCCAATATGGGGGCGGCTTATTATGTCACAATCACACCTTGTAAGGGAAGAGAGTTTGACACTCTCTCCCGAACCACAGAAGCCAAATGAGTCAACCCCTCCCTCCGTGGTTGGCACAGGTAGCTGATACAGAGATACACAGGACACCACATGGCACTCAATGGACGGAAGAGGGATTAGGGAGATATTGTGAATAGGGTGGGGGGGAATGAGGAACACCGGAAAGAGGGTAAGGAAATACCTAGTTTGGACAGGACTGAGAAAACACAGGGTAAAACCTGACCTACACAACTCTGTTATACACATTCAGATGTGTGATACCTGTAGAACTAACACATACACACATAATGCGAATAATTCCTAAACAACCTGCCTCCTAATCCTGTCTAATACATATACATGGAAATTCAGCATGACACCTAACGAACACTTTGCCATAAACGAGATGAAGCAAATAAATGGGAAGTTTCCCAGCATGATGAGACACACACGTGCCCCTGTGGGCAAGCATAAGCAACATGTAACAGAATGTGAACACATGTAGTAGCAGATTCTAGTTAACAGCACTAGTTCTGGCGAACACATATAACTTCCTGATTCCAGGAACTGTTGGGACTTAACTAACAATAACTTGGGATACTGGCAGTTTTGGCAGTTGAACGTTCGTAATTAGACAGGTTCCATCAAGGGTAATTATAACCCAATAACTAGACATAAGCCCCATCTCACAAAACCGCCATGGGTATGCAATAGTCTGTCTGTCCAGGATGGTATAATCACAATTCCCTCCAGTACTTATCTTTAGTCCGGGAGCCCCACGGGACTACCCGGACGATGTGAACTTCTGCAGAAAAAGGCGAGCCGGCAGCGCGTCTGTCCTCCTGTCCTGCTGCCGAAACGTTAGTCCTCCAACCGTCAGCATAACGAACCCCGAACTCCTGTTTCCTCCGACAGCATAACGCCTAGCAAACCAAAATAAGCCGCACCTGTCTGGTGCCGTTGCCGGTTAATAAGCTGTGAGTAATGAGAGACAGCTGGCAACGTGCGTGCAACCTAGGACTACAAGCGGCTGCCAATTCTGCTGGGAAAGGTAGTCTTTGCTTCCCCAGCTCTACAATGCACTTCATCATGCATAATGTAACACTCCTCGTCTGCCACATCCTCTATTCCTGACACCTACCATCACTACCTCCTCTAGCTCCACCTCCTCTGGCCTTCTTCAATGTCATGAATTTAATAGGAGGGGGTGTTGGCAGGCTTCCCCATCCCTCTTCGGTCTCCCCTCTTGTCGACCTTTCAACCACATCCTTATACGACAGTCCTTTTGCTCTTGACTTCCATATCTTCATTATTCCTCCTATGTGACCATAGTATTCTGTGGTCATCGACTGACCAGTTCATGCAACAGCACAATCCTTTGGGGCTACACCAAACCCACTTCCATTCATAGTACTTTGCATAGAATGGGTTGTCCAGTGGGAACAGTTCGCATTGTGCAATCCTTTCCCTTATTGTGTTCCTTTCTGCCACAATCTCGTCCTTTACACCTACTATATTCACAAACATCAAGGTCTGCATCCGGATAGCTTCCTCTGCTGTTTTCTTGAACCTTGCCATGCAGATTATAATCCCACACATTGATGTTGCTGCCAGCACGAGTGCTCCTATTATCACTTTAAGTCCATCTGACAGCCATGATGTCATCCATGACCAAATGTGTGCTATCCAGCTCTGGTCTTTTCCTGTCCCCCTTGCTTCTTCTTTCACTTTGGCATGCATCTGTTCCAGCTGTGCCACTACATCTGATAATGTTTTGTTTTCTTGATCGTTGGCAGGTATGAATCTGCAACAGGAACTCCCTATCTTTACGCAAACTCCTACTTCCATGGCTGTGAGGAGGTCCAGAACATATCTATTCTGGAGTGCCACCAACCTTATTGCTCTGAACTCTTCCTTTATTGTGTTGAACCTATTCACTGTGCAGTTGATCATCACCATCAGCTCCCAGCAGGTGATTTGTATCCACTTTTTGTTTGTGTACATCCGTACAGATGGTATTACTGATACAGAGAACATTTGTGTCCTGCTGAACAGCCTGTGCTCTGATGGAATTTTGTCTAGTGCTGTTTCTGATGCTTCTGAGAAGTAATTTCCTCCTCTCTTTACTCTGCTCAGTTCAGCTAGCTTCTCTGCCTTGGTTGTTGGTACCACTTCGATCGACCTCTTCTTTCTTTTGTTATTGTCCATTTTCAGGAACTCATCAAGCTTCACATCCTTCCTTTGCATTACCAACGAAGGCATGTAGATGTGTACCAACGAGCAAACTTTTGATCCACAAGCCCAGTAGTGGTCCATTAGTATTGTGGTTCCTGCCTTCATGGCTGCGTATTGTTCAATGCTTCTGCATCCAACATTTTCGCGAACTTCAACTTCACAGTTGTCCTAATAACACACTGTTGGTGTCTTCAGAGGTATTATTGGAATTGGACCAGCTTAATTTTTCACCCATGTCAGTAGCTTTGCATTCACATCCCTTTCGTTCAGGCAATACTCGTTTTCTTCCTGTACCTTGTTCACTGATGCCTGTGCTAGGGTCAGCACCTTGCTTCCCACCACTCCATTCTTCCATCCATCTTCTGTGTACACTTGGCCAAACACTAGTATCTGTGGTCTTTCCCAGCAACCTGACTCTCCTCTTGTCTCCTTCACTCTTATCCATGTACATGGGAGTTCCTTCAGGGTAACAGTCTGTGTTTCTCTGTTGTCAGGTCTATCAGTTGTGTACTGTATCGCTTCATCTAGCTGCCAATAATTGCTCATCATGTCTAATGTCTTTATGTAATTATCATCATACGAGAACGTTCCTTTAGAAATCCATCTCAGCGTTGCTGTCTTCCCTTGAAATCTCGCTTGTGTTGTCACCATTGAGAGATACATTAGGGATTGGGCTCTTGCTGCTGGTATTTCAGTTGGAGGCACTCATTGCATAGGGGATTAAGAAGCAGGAATATCAGCTCTCCCCAGTGGTTTCATTACCTACTTTGGTCATGTGCTTGTACCACATGTTAGTAGACACTTGAGCAGTGTTGGTGAGATACATGTATACCCCCTTCATGTCTGTGTCAACACTGCGCTTACCTTATCAGCAGCGTTCTCCTGTTCAGATGACATGGTCGGTCCACCTGCTGGGATTGGAGGAATGTTAGTAGAAGATACAGAGGTGGCACTAGCAACACAAGTAATTTTCCAAAATATGAATATAGCAACACGACTAGGAATATGTAAGACCAACAGAACCATCGCTTTTTTTAATATCTTATTCATTTTCACTTATGCCGCGCGGCCCTTGCAGCTTGAAGATATAGTTCCCACCTGAAATCCACAAAAAATGCATTCTTTTGTTAGTATTATAAATGATCTTAAGCCCTGGGGACCAAGTAATGGGGAATGCAAACTCTTCTTCCGACACTTTTCATACTAATGGGTCTCTCAGTGTGACGAGGATGGGAGTATTGTCATGCTCAAGCTGTGGGTATGTTTGGTCTAAATACTCTATAAAGGCAAGATAGTACAATCCACGTGATTGGGCTCGGAATCTGCTGGGTTTCCTCACAGCATGGACAAATTGGTTTGAGAAAGTATCTGGGTGATAGGCAGAGGGCAACATGGACAACCATCAACAATGACATTGGCGTTCATGTTGGTTGTGTGCAGAAAAGAAAAATAACAGACAGTCTGCTCTAATCTATGTCCACAAGGAGTCTGTCTGGTCTCTACTTCTGCTGCTTGCTAGCGCGTGACCATTGGATGCCCTCCTACTGGTTGTGTAAGTTCATAACGTCCTTGTAGCTCTCCTAGGTGCTGAACATTAGCCCTTTCAGTCAACGGGACCTTGCTGCCAGGCGAGGGTGCTGGTTTCTAGGGCTTGACATCAGCCAAGTGGTTCCAGACCGGCTTCCCCTCGAGTTTGACAACACGGTCAGCCACTTTCTCCAGGACATGTGGACCTGTGAACGTTGGTGCATTTTTTATTTTTTATTTATTTGATTTAATTGACATTTCAATTTTTACAAAGGTTATTTACCCTCCTTCCCTTCCCCTTTTTACTTCTAATCATCGTCCATAACTAGTTCCGATTAGTCCACTTTTAACGAGTCTTTCCACTTTTAACGTAGGATAGTTTCAATTGGTGTACAAGTTTCATCTTATCAGTTTACGTTCAATTCAATTACAATTCAATTGCAAGATCCCATTCCCATTTTCGTTGAAGTCTGCCAAGCTTATCTGGATCAAAATGGCTGGTAATCAGACCCTGTGACCTCCATTTATGTCCTCCCATCCGACTCAGGATGCCTCCTGTCGCCTGTCAAGGCCTAATGAGCGGAAGAAATGAAAGGTTTCTACCACCCACCTGACCTATTCCCCGCTCATTAGCCTGGCCCACCATTCCTCTCGATCAAAACAGCATAGGTCTAGGAATAGGGGGCCCAGGTGCACCGCACGTGCCAAGACCGTGCCCAGACATTAAAGAAGGAGATGTTTGATGTTCTCCACTGTTTCCTTCTTATTACAAAATCTGCAGTAGTTTGTGGTTGATTGGCCTCTAGCTAGAAGAATTTCATTAGTCCATAGTAGGTTCATTCCAATCCTCAGAAAACTCTGACGGATTGAGCGGTCGGGAACATTTGCCAAGTAGGTCCTTACTTCATTGATTTTAATAGGAAAATGGGGTAAGAATGATGACAATTCCAATTTAGCTGTTTCTTCCAGGGTTATAATCCAGCCTGATTGACGCAAACGCTTGCAAACCTTGGTAGGATTACTTATCAGTTCCTCCTCTGAAATTTCAATTTCCCTCAAAAGAGCACGGTGTGTTTTACCCCAATTTGATAGTGTTTTACATGTTCGTTTTGTTAGTTAATTCCATAACTCCTTCAAGATCTTCGGGTAATTAGGTAGGAGCAATTTCCTATAGAGCATCAGCTCATTTCTAGCCACTGTAGATTTTAATGACATGAGGCTTAATTCCTTTTGAATGGCTGCCACAAGGGTTGAATTTGGAAGATGCAATACTCTAGGCCAGAAGAGCCCTTTCAATTTAGGCCAGAGGTTTCCCGGTAGCGATGGCATGCCTTCCGCCCCATATGTCAGACTCAGGACCACCTTAGCCTTGTAGAATTTGATGGTAGGAATCAGAGTGAAACTACCATATTTCTTTTTGATGGTTTTTGCCTGAGCTACCAGGACTTGTGTCTTCCCGTAAAGGTACTCCTATATGGGGGTTTCCGTTACATTGTTACTAATTATTACTAATTATTACTCCCAGATATCGCAAATGATTCACCTTTTCCAACAGGTTCCTGTCGAGCCTTATTATCATTTTTTTCTTTTTTCCTAGTTTGTTTATCAAAGGACATTATTTGGGTTTTGTGCTTGATAATTTCTAGATTGTTATGGCTCAGATATTTTTGCAGGTTTACCAGCTGTCTCTGTAGGCTGATCATAGTCATGTCCATCAATATGATGTCATCTGCATATATTATTCTCGATATTTTGTCATCGCCGAGCGGAGGAGGAAACATTCTAACTTCGCTTTCGTGGTCTTTATAATCACTGGTGTAAGCGTTATATAGTGCTGGGGCCAAGGATCACTCCCGCTTCACAACTCTTTCCGTCTTTACTTCAGTTGATAGGAGACCTGCGTTGTTCAACCTGACTTGGATGGATATGTCAGTATACAGGGCTCAAATAGGGTCCAAGATAGACTCTGGACAGTTTTTTTACTTCAATTTACCCCACAGAGCTTCCCTGCTGACCTCGTCAAATGCCTGGACCAGGTCAACGAATGCTAAGAAAAACAGTGGTTTGTTTTCCTTGCATCTCGCTTTGAGGATGTTCAGGGCCAGAATGTTTGCCGAGGTCCCCAGTCCTTTTACGAAACCCACTTACATTGGATCTGCCTTGTTGCTTTCCCAAGTCCACTCTGGAAACTTGTCCAAGGCCAGTGATCCAAAAATCTTGTCTATGGTATTGAAAAGGGCGATTGGCCTGGAATGCCTGAGATCATCCCTAGTCCCTTTCTTAAAGATCAGAACAATATGAGCTTTTTTTCCAAGAGGTGGGAATTTTTCTTGCCCTCTTGCAATTGTCAAAGACCCTGCTTATGAACTCAGGCCATGCCTTTGGATGTTGTTTCTAGTCCAGATTGGAGATCCCTTCAGGCCCCCCTGCTCACGAGTTGTTTAACTTTTTTGTTTTATCCATGATAATTTCTGGATCGTGTGATATGTCCCAGTGACCCCGCGTGGGTGCTGATCATGGTGTGTGAATGGGTACGTTCAGTGGCTTTCTGTATAGGATGGTAATGTGATCAATCCACTTTTTTTCCTCCACATTGGTCTGGAGCTTGTTTATTGGGGAGGTTATTGGTTTCTTGATCAATGACCAAAAGGCTGACGATGACTTGCCACTCAATGCTCTCAACATTGTTTCTGAGTCAAATTGTTAGACAGTGATGTCTCAGCCATGTATCCTTTGAGCTCCTCCAACGCTTCTACGTGTAATTCTGCAGTCTTGTAGGTGGAGGCAAGTCTTTTTGCTTTCCTTACCAGCTTTCGTTGCTCAACCAGATATATTGAATTCGTGAAGGTGAGAATAAGCTTCCGGTCGCCCCATGTTTCTAGCTTTCTTATAAACCTGTAGTAGAGGTTGATAGTCCACTGGGGAACGTCTCTCCTTTTTTATGTGTGTTAAGTCTAGCGTATCTGGACTTGAGGGATGCAATTGATTCCTTTGTTAGTTTGAGTCGTACTCCCTTTCCACTGGATTATATCTTGGCAGACATTACTTGTTTCAGAAAGTTGGCCGAGTTCCATGTGGTCATAAGTAAATTGTGGTCACTGCGTGTGGTTCGTAGGAATTCAAAGGCTGTTATCTGGCCCAAAAACTCTCTTGATACGTTTATATGGTCGATGTTAAAACCTCTGCCGAGACTTTCCATGTGTGGATATTTGATGATTTCACTGATTTCAGCCAATGGTGATTGTGGAAATCCATCACGTTCATTAAGGTTTCCCATTGCCGGCCCTGCGCTTCTCCATCCATTGAAGCAAACTTTCTTTTTGTCTGTTGTACTGCATCTTGACAACAGACATTTAGGTCCCCGGTAATTATCACATGGTTTATTTGGAAGCCGTCCCGTGCATCCTCTATTAACGTTGCCACATTCTCTAGAAAGGATTTGGTGGTTATTTCAGTGGGGTTCCAGTAAGTGTTTATCAGAAGGATGAGTTCGATTTTGGCTACACCCTCTATAGTCGGGGATTGCTGCCAGTCTAGAACAGTTGCTAGTATGAATTCCGTGGCTTGAAGGCAGGTCTTAATAGATAGGCCGAACCCTCTACGTACTACAGTAAGCAGTCCCGATCTGGGGCTCCCCTTTAGCCCTTTTTTTGCACAGGAAACAGAGATGTCGTATCCCTCAAGAGTTGTTTGTACTGAAAGCCAGGTCTCCTGGAAACACAAAAGGTCAAGGCTTCCCAGATTAACGCCATTGTTGGAAGTTAGGTGACTGAATCCTCTTGTGTTCCAAGAGCCTAGTTTGAGGATATGAAAACCCACTCTGGCAGCCATATCCTTCTAGTTTGGTGGCTAACATCTGTGATTTTGCTTTTTTTTCGGTGGCCTTCTATGACTAATTGTTTGGTGATGAATGATGAGGACCCCGGGTCTTACTGGGGTCCTCCCTCTTCCTGGGCCTTTCCTCCAACTAGGGTGATTTTCGTGGATGAGGTTCCCTGGCGCTCTTCCTCTCAGGGTTTTGCCCTCTGGAGTATGGTCTTCTTTTTTGTTGGTCTACGGGGTGTTAAACCTGTTTTCTTTATTTAATCGCTTTGCATCCAGTAAGTTTTTAGAGAGGTTTCTTGTGGTTTGGTAGGTCTTTGGGTGTCCAGATTGGACCGGGGAAAACGTCTCTATCACATTGCCTAGGTGATCCTGATGGATCTTTTTGGTTGTGTGGTCTTTGGCATTCTCTCAGTTCTTAAACCATTCCTACTACCACTCTGTGGAGTTGAATCTCCCTTTAGCGTGCCATCTGGATTGGTTTTGCTCAAGTTGTAGCCTAGGTCAAGCAAATAGTGTGTCGCTTCCAATAGTATTTTTTAATTATGGTTGAGTCCACGTGGAGGAATGAGCTGTCATTGCCCCTGATCGCGTTTAGTTTCCAGCACATTCAGATCATTTGATTCAAGTGGTCGGAGGCTCAGGAATTGCTTAAAGATGTAAGCGATTGTGCAGCAATTTAGAATCAAATTATCCTTTAATGATCTTGTTCTCTCCAAAAGGAAGGTTCTACTGCGTTGGGGGATCAGCAAAGATGGACCTTGATTGATTTTCTTAGTATGTTTTGTTTCCTCAGGGTGGTTACTGGGGTTGTGTAACCTGCCTTCGTTGCAGGTTTCCTCTCTCTAGAGTTTTGATCCCTTCTGCTTGCCTCAAGTGGTTTTTCAGAGGACCTTATGTTCAGCCTGATCTCATTCCCCGATTGGTGTCACAGCCACTTCCCCTTTGGTTAGTTTTGTTCTTTGCATTCGACCCATTATCTTGCATGGAAGGCTTGGTAATCCGCTCCTGTAAATGTCTGTGCTTTTCCATGGAATTCCTCTCTTTTGCGGGTATCTTGACGGTTGGTGATATATCTTCGGTGAATGGTAATTTAGCTGGAGGTTTGTGGGAGACTATCTCCGCGTCCGTTTGCTCTATTTTTCTCTTTAAAGGCTGATTAGCTGACAGTTCAGATTCCGAGTCTTCTATTGAGTATGTACTCATGTTCATGAGATCAATTGATGAAATCTCCTCGTCAGACTCTGATGCTGGTTCTTCACTCACTCTGTCATTCCCTTGATTTATAGTCCAAGTCTTCTCACACAGGGGCTATGAGATGATCTTTTGTTTGCACTGCACTTGTTTTTATGATGAATGTTTAGCATTGCCTTTGAGGATCCTGCATGGATTTTTAGATTGAATATGTTTGTTGATTCAGAGGCAGATGATTCAATTGTCAGAGCTTTTTGCAAAAACATCCCGAATGACACTCGGGGTGTTTCTTTCTGAGTGCCTTGTGATACGCTCAGGGCTTTGATCTTAGTCAAGCATTTCTGGATGGTTTATTTGGGTCCTGAGTCGCTGTTTCCAGTTTGAGTCACCGAACTCGAAGCAGACTGATGGTCAGTGTTGCCAGAGTCAACATGGATAAAATCTCCTATACCTCCAGAGGAGGTAGCGGTAGCACTTTTGGCCCCCATCTCCTTTCTTGTTTTCAAGGGCTCCATTGAGGCTGGAATGGAGTCCACGTGAGTTTGGCCATAATCTGAATTAGACATTCCCAGTCCCGTGGGTTGAGCGCCCCCCCCTGAAATACTTGAGTCTCTTGAAGTCTTCTGAATAGGCGGTTGTCAATATTTCGGGCTCAGAAGTTGTAAGACAGGTCAGATTTTTCTCTCTTAAGTTTGCTGTTATATACCCTTCCAGAAAGGCTAACATTGTGCTCATGATGGCTAGTAGCGTAGTTTGGTCTTTCTGGGCCTCATTCAATGCCTTATAGAATTTGCAAAAAGGGGCTAAAGCAATGGTGATTGTTGACATGATTGTCATCACGTCTATTTTATTAGAAGGAGAGACTCTGATCGGTGTGCGGGAGATTTCACTCGAGCGCCTATGTTGGCGCTCTGGGTCGCAGTGAGCAAATTGATCACAGGTTCTATAACAGTGTCTATGTTCATTAATAGATAGGCGTGTACGCTCAAGCTCTGGGCTTTTTGTATTTCGATTTGCTGCCTTCTTGCGTACGTGATCCACGGGCCGGAGATTAGTAGAAATCTCATAGTCGGTGTCGTCCGATGACAAGTGGACTGGGTCTTTACAAGGGGCCAGAGTCTCACCTTCGATTCCGCTTGGTCTCCCCTGTTATCTCCTGGACTGATTGGAATGAACGCTGTCTGTATGGCCATGCTTTTTGATGTTCCTCCACAAGAAACCCCTTCTTCATCCACGGTTAAATCTTGTGGAATTGTGTTATTATGAGGAGCCCACAGAGAAGGCAAGTTTGCTCGCCGAGTTGGGGCCTTAGGAGTGATATGCCATCTTAGTTGGTTTGATGCTAGAGTTGACTTATGCTCCAGGTTAGATGGATTAGAGAGATCAAGTTCTGTCTGTCGAAGGCACTGCTTGTCGGGAGAGCTGGCCCCTTGCTGTTCAAGCACTCGATTTGTTGGTCCCTCTGCCACTTCTAAAAATGTCAGCATTGGAAACTTTGGTTTATTTTTCTGAGTATGCATCAAATTTCCTTTTCAAAAAAGCTTCAAACTCTTTTGTCTGCACTTGTTGCTTCATACGGTTAACTGTTGTTTTACATTTTGGGAGTCTGCCTAGAGTAACACATCTTGTTGAGCTTTTCTTATTGCTCTGATGTTCTTTTAGAGGTAAATTCCATTTAGCTGCACTTCTCTTCATATCTGGTGGTTTAGGCAAAGTAGAGGGTTCCTCGCTTCCGACCTCTTCATTGGAAATAAAGTCACCAGCTTTGATCGTCGGTATAGATGATTGAACTTTTTCAGGCTGTGGGCTCTCCCTAATCGGGCACCCTGGAGAGCCCACATTCTGATCCGGGGGTTCCACAGGGGCCTCCTCTATCAGATCATCTGGGAGGGTTTTTGGGTCTTTCATGGCGGGAAGGAGCCTTACCGCCTATTCCCTGCCCGACTCGTTGGAGTGAGATACAGGTGACGAGGGGCAGGACGGCAAGCCAGTAAGATCTTCAAATGCAGAAGAGTCCTGTGCAGCTTGGAAGTCGATTAGCGGTGGGTAATCTTTAGACTGCGCCTCCCCCTCCATTTGCTCTGAGGGCCCCGTCTCCCCCACACACTGATCCTTTTTGACAGGATTTGCAAAGATGTGTGCATTTGCCTCACTAGGTCTTAGTTGACTAGGACAAGCGTCCTGACCCGCTTGAAATGAAATGGCTTCCGAGTCAGTGGAACATAGTTAGGGCCGAGATGGGGTCTTCAATAATTCATTAGCGGGTTCATTCGGTCTTTGAAACAGCGAATCCTTGCTGGTCATTGGGCTCTCGTTGGCATGTGCGTCGAGTCAACCAGCTGTGGTACGTGCTCCTCCATGGTTACTACAATGTTTACCATTAGTGAGTTATGGGGGAGCAATGGGGGAGTCATGGAGGCCTCCGTAGGCTCCACTGGTGGAGAAAATATGTCATCGGGCTCCTCTTGGTCAAGCGGAGAAGAATTGCTCAACGGTTGGAGATCTAGATTGTGTACATTAATTTTTGTGACTTCGGCGCCACTCATGGATTTCCTTCTGCTACTTGGAATTTTTGCAAGTTTTGTACTGATTAGATCGGGTCCCCTCGGGTGGCTTAACAAGGAAAACTGGAGAGCTTGCTTACCTGACTCCATAGATTCATAATCAGAGGCTGAGTTAGGCCTTTTCAGAGTCAGATCTTTCAGCTGTGGCCTGTTGCTCCGGATCAGTCGACCTTCCTCCTCCATGCTCCTCTAGGTTACCGCGGGGCTCAGCCGACGTGAATTGCCTCATATCTTACTGTTTGCTGCAGGGCTGGCGAACTCCTAAAGGGAGGGCATCCATTCAGAATCCACCCAAACAGCCAAACAGTGCCACCAGCCCTTTTCTCACCAACTGATCGGATGCTTTGAAGTCCTTAAAGGCACAGCGCAGTGCGCTCCTGCACGCTTCTGCAGACAGTCTGTGCAGAATAGAAGGGAAGAATATGTTCTTGTCCACACTGTTACCCACAGCTTGTGCAGCCAAACATTGCCACCAGCCCTTTTCTCACCAGGGCTTTACCATGGCGCATTCAAGCTCCTGACAACAATTCTCAGGAGGACACTTTCTGCCATACTCACAGGGTTTTATAAATTCAGAATCTTGTGGAGAGCTGTAGCAGTTGCTCTTTTCACTGTCATCTGGGCCTCCCCAGTGTCGTTATATCAGGTGGGAGATGAAAGAAGCGCAAGCCACCAAAGAAGTAACATTGTCATGCATCGCTTGCCCTAACACATCTGCACTATTCTCACAATCCTTCAGTGCTCTTGTGGGAGGAGCCAGGGGGATATGCATATGCCGTCCAGTCACCACCTCATGGGCATTAAATGATGGTTGGACCAAGGCTTATTTCGCAATGCAAAAAGTGTGAGTGGTAAGCAGTGCAGCCAATTCCTTGTTGTGCTCTGCTGTGTCTTGGCTATGCACTCCTTCAGGAGGCCATTCAGGTGTTCCCACATCCCATTTGCTTGAGGGTGGTATGTAAAGGCGAGCTTGTTTTGAATGCCCAACAATGCTGTGATGTGCTAGAACATTTCATTGGCAAAGTGAGGCCCATTGTCAGACCGCAGGACCTAACACATGCCCATCTTGGGAACACTTCCTGGCCAAGAACTTAGCTTCTTTAAAGGTGTCAGCATGTGAACAGGAGCCTGCCTCAATCCACCTGGAAAATGGGCATGCAACCAATATCATGTAGCGGTATCCTTGGCAAACCTGGATCATTTCTCCATAATCCACATGTAAATGCTGGAATGGGCCTACTGGCCTCAGTATGGCTCCTCTCACCAACACTCTGAGCATGCCCTGCTGTAAACGTCTCACAATTTAAATAATTGTGCACACATTCAGCACATGTTCTGCCACATTAGGATGGAACCATGTTTCTCTAATGCGTGTAGCAATGACCTCCTTCCCTGTGTGTGTTGAATAGTGCAATTGTGTCAGTTTAGTGTTCAACAATGCTAGTGGCATCACCACTTTTCCTGTGTTATCCTGAAGCCATAGGACATCGGTCGGAAACATTGTGCATCCCCTCCTTGTCCATAGTTCCTTCTCTTCCTTGGGCACAGCGACCTGCAACTCCATGATCTGTGCTTCTGGCAGTATGTTATACCACTCCTTGAGTACTATATTTCTGGTGCACTCCCTCGCATTTGGAGCTCCTCCTAGTTCCCATTGCTCCCCAAAATATGCTGCACATTTTGCCTCAAAGTCTGCTGCTTCCTTTCCCCTTGAAATGGGATCTTCCCCTTTCATGTGTGCTTGGCACTTCACTATTGCAATCTGTCTTGGATAAGCAATTACTTCAATCAATCTGCCCAGTAAAAGTGTATTTTGTTCTGGAGTCCCATCCGCCCTTCTGAACCATCTGCTGAGCAATTGTGACAGTCCAGAGTGTACTGTGGACATCACATAGGCGGAATCGGAATATATTGTCACTTCCTTCTCTACGCTGTGTTCCTGGGCTAGTATTAGGGCCACTAGTTCTGTTAAACCGTAATAATATAGTGCCTCCTTATTATGAATATTGGCCTAAGCCCATTCGCGCTACACAGAAAACCGCATTGCAAAGTTCCGATTCTGGGTTAAGTTTGCTGCCATTTTAAGATTCATCCACCATTTTGATTTTCACTCATGTTACATGTTCTAAAATGGTGGACTGTGTTTTCAACTTGCAGTCGATCTTTACGACCTTTGAGTTCTGTTAATGTTTAGGTTGTCTGAGAGCCGACTATTTAAACTGGGCAAAGAAACCTTGCGATTTATATGAACTGCCATTCAAGTGTTGTCTGCACTCACAAGCCTCATCCTTGTATAAACATTGAAACAATGAAGAACAAACCTCGAGCGTATGCTTTAGCTGAACTACATTGTTGTGACTCTTGAAATAAGGCTTACCGCAGATTAGAGAACCTACATCACTATTGTGTTTTCATGGAAGTACAAACCTGTGTATTCATTTGCATAATATTGTAAAATCTGTTATGTGACCTAGGCACGAACTCTAGCCCACAAATTATTAACATAAAAAGAGGTTGGACAATATTGCAGGAATTGTATAAAAATGCTACTGTTTAGATGCCCAGCACTCTCTCTCCTCTCTGTGTTGGCTGGTACACACTGCGAGGTGTTGGGAGCCAGATCTGTTTTGCTTTGTAAACGGTACAGTAATAAAAGACACTTGTATCTTTTCAGCCTGTGATTGGTGTATTTCTTTCGTGGTACTCAGCCTCGATATTTCTTTGTTCTTTCAGATGGCGCCCGAATAGGGACTCTCAAGATTGATGCCGCCTCGTTGAAGAGAAGACGTGGCTATCGGACCGGGATCAGACGGTGAGAAAAAGGGGGCCCCTTTTGGATGAGATGCGATACCTCAACAGTACTGCACAATCCAATCCCTGGACGGTGAGCACGCAGTCTGAGACGGCATCTTGACGAGGGTCCACATATGGAGGCAGGCAGTTTTGCCGAAATCACCAACCATGAGGGTCCTTTGTCCTTTGTAATACAATCAGACTTCCTTAATCCTTTGAAATCAGCTGAGTCATGCCCCGATTACTAAGTATCCTGATATTTGGTTGCAGATTTGTACTCGCAAGCACAAACGACGCCAGGTAACACCAGTAATCTGATATGCCTGGGAAATTGTCTGCCTGTTTCAGGGGATTATTCCGCAGAGACAGAAAATCTTTGGAATTTGCCCAACCGGCACCACAGGAGGGGTTGCCGGCATGTACTATGTACTGTAAGTACGGCATTGGTAGTATGGTATTCAACAATATTTGGCACAGACAAACTAGGCATGCTTCTGAACTTTAGTGGCCAGTCAATAGTAGCTTTGAGATTGCCCGAATAGAGTATTTAGAGTCCATATTATTAAAGAAAAAAGCTAGACCTGCAGCATTTGATGTAATTCAAAATTGGAAAAAAGAAGCTATGCAGCAACTTAAGAGTAAAGAGAAGCATGCACGTCAGCATATGTCAAATTCAGAAAAGGCATCATTGTACGATCAACAAAAACAGTCAGAGTCGTTTAGAAACATGGATAGGGCTTTTCAACTTGGTGTACAGAAAATATATCCGTCTAAAGAAGTTCATGTCTCAGATGAACTAATTGATAAACTCTTAAATGGACATAGGCCTGGTGCCACTGCACCACCTGCTTATGTACCTATTCCTGTTGTCTTATCTCTTCCCGCTGTTGCACCTCCTCCTGTAGCACTTCCTGTTCTTCCCGTTGCTCCTCCACTGCCGGGTGTTGCTCCTCTTCCTATTGTTGTTTCTCCTCCTGTATCTCCACCCTTACCGATTGTTGCTGTTCCAGTAATTCCGTCTTTGTTACCAGCGGTAGTGTCTCCACTACCTGTCGTACAGGATTCATCTAGTCTCTCTTTGCCAAGCGGTTCTGCTCCGCTTGTAGCTGATGAAGGGACGAGTGTTGAATCAAAAGTAGTGACTCAGAGTACTGTTTCTAAAGATAAGAAGAGAGATTTGAATCCATGTGCTAAGCAATGTATAGAGAAAGGTGAAGAATCAGCTGTTTTAGCTACACTCCTTAATCTTGAAAGGATTCCCGAACAGAATATCTTTATTGAGGGGATGGGGTACATTTAGCTGTAATGTGGAATATTTTGACAGACATGGATGTTACACATCGCGGCAAGTGGTCGTTATGGGCACGGACCCGCTTGTGCGGCGCCCTGATTCCGCGCATCTCCAAGATGGAAGCTAGAGTATCTTTCCGACCCGCTGGCAGCGGTCTAGTAGTTGCACGCTCTCTTGACGTGCGGCCAACCTGTGACGCGTGATCCTTAATCCGGAACCGAAGCGACCAGTGCTTCGCGTCGCTTCTGTCTTTGACGCTCCGTGAGTTCGTTTCTGTATCCTTCCTTTTCATGCACACATTTCTCTCTACCATTAGCGATTCCTACTTACCCTGTTGCTTTCTCTCATCAGATCCTCTGCTCTGCATTTGCTGGTTTCTTTTTCAACCGGCTTCGCCAACCCATCTTGTTTGTCTTCTATTCTGGCCAGACCCACATCTGAGTAAGTACCCTTTCTCTATGATTCCCTTTGAGATTGGCCAGATTCTCATCTCCTATTATCCTTCCAGGCTTCCCCGAAGCTGTCCTTTGCAGTCAGATTCCAGATCCAAACTTTCCATTAGTCCTATTTGGGTGAGAGAGATCTCTTTGAAGCTCTTTTCTTTTCCATTCTACAGACCCTCCTTTAACCTGATTCCTATCTCTTTACCTCTCGTTCCTGCAGACAAAGTGTCTGGTGTGATTCCCGGGGGTTCCTGCCGTAGACGTCCATCTTTCATCGTATCCTGATCTGCACGAGCTGGGATTCGTCCAGGGTTTTCTTCCCATTGAGGGTTTCCCTGGGAGTCCTGCCCGCTCTCCTGGGTTGCTTTACCCTGGGTAGAGTGGCCAGGGCTGTCTCTGGGAAATTTTCACAGCTGCATTATCTTTCCAGTTGGAGTCATCGATTGCCAAGGTGAGCTGTTTTAAAGCTTTCACTATATTTGGTTCTGCAGCTTACTCATACTTACACGAGTTCCCTGACAGAGTTAACAGTAAGCGACGCCCGAAAAAGAATTGGCAATCGGGATTTCAAATGGAACAACAAATGCAGCAGCTAATGACGGCCATGCAGGCCATGTCATTAGAGGTACAATCCTTGAAACAGGACAATGCTCAGTTACGACATCACGTGGCCAGAGCTTTTTCAGACACTCCCCCGTCGTCCTTACATTCCATTATGTATGACGGTGATCCCTATAGACTAATAGAATTCCTTGACAGTTGTACCGTTCACTTCACATTTAAACCTCGCTTCTTCCCTACAGATAAAGATAAGGTAGGCTATGTCATTTCCCACCTCTCTGGTCCTGCGTTAGCCTGGGCGACTCCTTTAGTCACCTCCAACAATGTTATACTCGATTCTTACTCCGCTTTCACTAATAGTCTCAAATCCATGTTTGGAAGAAAGGAGATTTCGGTTGCTACTCAAGAGAGACTTCTCGATTTAAAGCAAGGAAACAAGGAATTACTTTGGTATATCAGTCAATTTAAACAACTGTCCTCTGAACTAGGCTGGCCAGATGAAGGTCTCCTTACTCTTTTTCGGAGAGGTCTCACAGATGAATTAAAGGACGAGGTCTCTAAAGTCCCTCGTCCCGCTAATCTAGCAGATATGATCACATTAACCATGCAGATTGATTACCGAATGCATGAAAGGACATGCGAAAGGAAAAAAGGAAAAGGTATACGTCCACAGTGGGATTTTTCCACAACCCCTCAGAAATCTCTGTCTCCTACTGAAGAACCCATGCAAGTTGGGACCATTCGAGGACCAATCTCAGCCACTGAAAGAGATAGGAGAAGATCTTTGAAATTATGTATGTACTGTGGATCCTCCAATCATGTTTTGAAAGACTGTCACTTAGTTCCTCCTCGTCGCTCTCCTATTCCCAAGTCGGGAAACTTCAAAGCCTTACCGTTGAGGGAAGACCGGTAAGTGCCCAGTATCATTCTTCCCCGTATCAGACCAGTATGTCTCTTGACAACTCTCTAAACAACCAGGCCATGGTGGTGGTTTCTCTTTCCATCCTACTACCAGAAAATGTCATCCCTGGTATCCCGGCCTTAATAGACTGCGGTGCAGCTGGGAATTTTGTGGATGTGGAGTGGGCAAGAGTACACGGTATCTCTCAGGTACCAAAGACGTTGGTTACTCCTATTCAAGGAGTAGATGGTACCCCTCTGAGTTCAGGCCCCATTAAGGACCAAACCATTCCGCTCACCTGTAAAATAGCTAGCCATAAAGAAACCCTGGTCTTTGACGTAATCAGAACAGCCCATTATCCAATTATCCTGGGGCTCCCTTGGCTGAGATTGCATAACCCCTTCATAAACTGGACCGCGGGAACTCTCTTTTTAGGGTCAGAATATTGCGTCCGTCATTGTCTTTCTCAAGAATCTGTGGGGATTCGCATACCTGCAGATGAAACTCTCAAACCGACGGTATCTTCCATCAGCCAACTGGAGATTCCTGACTGTCATAAGCATTACCGAGCAGTGTTTGAAAACCCTGAATTTCCTAATCTCCCTCCTCATCGAAGAGATGACTGTCACATAAACCTGCTTCCCGACCAGCCCATTCCCTTTGGCCGCATGTACGTCCTGTCGCAAAAGGAAAAAGCGGCATTAAAAGAATACCTTCAAACTCATTTACGGAATGGTCTAATTTCTGAGTCAGTGTCTCCTGCAGGAGCTTCATTATTCTTTATTCCCAAAAAAGACTCTGATGAGCTCCGTCCCTGTATAGATTATCGGGGACTCAACAAGATAACCACAACTGACAAATATCCCATGCCTCTCATCACGGATATTGTGGAAGCTGTTCGAGGGGCTTCTTGGTATACCAAGTTGGACCTTCGTGGTGCGTACCATCTTATTCGTATTGCTCCAGGAGATGAATGGAAGACCGCTTTTCGGACTCCTTTTGGACATTATGAATATCATGTGATGCCATTTGGCTTAGTTAATGCACCTGCGATATTTCAGAGGTTCATGGATCATCTATTTGCCGACATATTGTTCCGATTTGCCATCATCTATCTCGACGATATCCTTGTTTACTCCAACAACCAAGAGGAACATATCCATCATGTTAACATTGTATTAGAACGCCTGCAGTCCAACCATCTCTATTGCAAAGCATCCAAGTGTGAATTCCATCAGAAACAAGTTACCTACCTAGGATTTGTCCTATCTTCCCTGGGCATTTCCATGGACCCCAAAAAGATATCCGCACTTGTGGATTGGCCTGTTCCTACGAGAATAAAGGACATACAGAGGTTTTTGGGGTTCGCCAATTTCTATCGTAAATTTATTCCTTCCTTCTCAGAAATCATACTCCCCTTGACTCGACTTCTCAAGAAAGGGGTGTCATTTGTCTGGAATGATTCAGCTCAAGAGGCCTTTGACAGTTTGAAGAAAATGTTTACCTCCTCCACAGTTTTGATCAACCCTGACCAATCCAAACAATTCATTGTTGAGACAGACGCTTCCCAGAATGCATTGGGAGCTGTGTTGTTACAGGCATCAGAACAAGGTGAAGAAAGACCAGTGGCATACTTATCCAAGACATTTAATCCTGCTGAGATAAATTATTCTGTACTCGAGAAGGAACTGATGGCTATCAAACGCGCCTTTGAGGAATGGAGACATTTGCTGTTGGGCTCACCCTTTCCTGTCTTGGTGCGTACTGATCATCAAAATCTCAAGGTTCTCCAAAATGCTTATACCACTAATAGCAGACAAGCACGTTGGGCTTATTTCTTCTTACCCTTTCGGATAGAATTTGTTTACTGGCCTGGCAGACAGAATCTAAGAGCAGATGCTTTATCCCGTAAAGATTCTCCAACTTCATCGTTTAGCCCAGAAAAGATGTTTCCCAATGCTCGATTTATTGCTGTACTCACTGACTTCATGCAAGAGGTACGAACTGCCACCACTCTTAATAAAACTCTTTGTGAAGACCTGGCATCTACTTATCTTCTCTCCAAGGAAAAGGAATACTACTTTCATGGTACTCAAGTGTTGATTCCCGTTCCTTCTTTACAACTGGAGGTGTTAAAGATTTGCCATGACTCACGAGCTGCAGGACATAGGGGTGTATATCCCACATTGGAACTTATCCAACGGCATTTCTGGTGGCCTTCCATGAGATCGGATGTCCGGGATTATGTAGCCGCCTGTAACATCTGTGCTCTTGCTAAGTCCCCTCGTTCACCACCATTAGGGTTATTAGCTAGAATGCCCATACCAGACCCACCTTGGCAAATCATTTCCACTGATTTCATTTCTGACTTACCACCATCATCGAATATGACTACCATCATGGTAACTATCAATTATTTCACCAAGTTGGCACACTTTACCCCTCTGCCAAGATTACCAAATGCTCCTTCCATGGCCAACATTTTTCTCTCTGAAGTGTTTTCTCGCCATGGTCTACCGGATACCATAGTGTCGGACAGAGGTCCTCAGTACACCTCCCTCTTTTGGCAGCAGATCTGTGGCATTCTGGGGATCAAACGTGCCCTCTCTTCTGGATATCATCTGCAGACGAACGGGCAAACTGAGCGTTTGAACCAAAACCTCGAGGGATACCTACGGTGCTTTATTTCTGCAGCGCAAGATAATTGGGTGGAACTGCTTCCTTTAGCAGAATTTGCATACAACAATTCTTGGCATTCTGCTCTCCAGTCCACTCCTTTCTTCTGTACTTATGGTTATCACCCTTCCTTTGCTCCGAGTGTTTCTCACTCTGATTCCAACTGTCCGGGGGTGGATTCTCTGATTGCAGATATCCATGAGGGGCAGAGACTGGCCAAGCAGTCGTTACAGAAAGCTCAGGATCGAGCAAAGAAGTATGCTGATCGTCATCGTAAAGAATTTAAGGAACTGACCATCGGGGATTCGGTCTGGCTTTCTTCCAGATTTCTTCCTCGTCATTTGGTCCCATCTAAGCTATCTCCCAGATATTTCGGTCCTTTTCTGGTTCTCTCCAAAATTGGAGCGGCTGCTGTCCGACTTGCCTTACCTGCTTCCTGGTCTCGGATTCACCCGGTTTTCCATCTGTCTCAGATTAAGCCAGTGGTGCGGGATCGTTTTCATCGCAATCATGATTCCCTACCTCCTCCGATTCTCACTGACAGTGGTCCTGAATTTGAAGTAGCTGCAATTTGTGATTCACGATACCATCGTGGTCGATTGCAGTTTCTATTTGACTGGAAAGGTTATTCTCCTGCAGAAAGAACGTGGGAGCCAGCTTCTGGTGTTCATGCACAACAACTTGTGCGGCGTTTTTTCCTGCTTCATCCGGGCAAACCAGGGGCGCCCTCCCGGAGGAGAGGGCATACTGTTACACATCGCGGCAAGTGGTCGTTATGGGCACGGACCCGCTTGTGCGGCGCCCTGATTCCGTGCATCTCCAAGATGGAAGCTAGAGTATCTTTCCGACCCGCTGGCAGCGGTCTAGTAGTTGCACGCTCTCTTGACGTGCGGCCGACCGGTCACGGGATCCTTTATCCGGAACCAAAGCGACCAGTGCTTCGCGTCGCTTCTGTGTTTGACGCTCCGTGAGTTCGTTTCTGTATCCTTCCTTTTCATGCACACATTTCTCTCTACCATTAGCGATTCCTACTTACCCTGTTGCTTTCTCTCATCAGATCCTCTGCTCTGCATTCGCTGGTTTCTTTTTCAACCGGCTTCGCCAACCCATCTTGTTTGTCTTCTATTCTGGCCAGACCCACATCTGAGTAAGTACCCTTTCTCTAGGATTCCCTTTGAGATTGGCCAGATTCTCATCTCCTATTATCCTTCCAGGCTTCCCCGAAGCTGTCCTTTGCAGTCAGATTCCAGATCCAAACTTTCCATTAGTCCTATTCGGGTGAGAGAGATCTCTTTGAAGCTCTTTTCTTTTCCATTCTACAGACCCTCCTTTAACCTGATTCCTATCTCTTTACCTCTCGTTCCTGCAGACAAAGTGTCTGGTGTGATTCCCGGGGGTTCCTGCCGTAGACGTCCATCTTTCATCGTATCCTGATCTGCACGAGCTGGGATTCGTCCAGGGTTTTCTTCCCATTGAGGGTTTCCCTGGGAGTCCTGCCCGCTCTCCTGGGTTGCTTTACCCTGGGTAGAGTGGCCAGGGCTGTCTCTGGGAAATTTTCACAGCTGCATTATCTTTCCAGTTGGAGTCATCGATTGCCAAGGTGAGCTGTTTTAAAGCTTTCACTATATTTGGTTCTGCAGCTTACTCATACTTACACGAGTTCCCTGACAGAGTTAACAATGGATGTCCCACAGGGGTTGAGGAATTTGATTGTTTTAGCCTATTCAAGGGATATTGAGGAGAAAGTACATCAGCATGTCGAGAGGGTTTTTGAGTTAAGAAGGGAGTTAGAGCGGTTACAGAATGATGAAACAGATGGTGATAGCCTGGACGCTTTGTATGTGCAGAAACGGTTCCTTCATCCTTGTAAGTCAACGATGAAGAGACGCAAATTTTCACAAGGGATGCGCTTAGATGGATTCCGGATGTGTCGATATCTCCCATAGAAGTATATGATAAGTATAGTCAGTATACTCCAGAAATGCAGAAGAAAATGTTAAAGGTAATGGTGGAATACCTGCAGGATGAGTGTATGAAGAAAAAGATTTATTGTCCCGCAGAACTGATGATTATTTATAAGAGAGCTTTTGCGCCTGATGCTGCTTCCACCACGTTAGCACTTGATCTGGCTTTATTGCTTAACAAACGTTTGGAGTTGCCTACTTCTCAGTTGCCTATGAGAGAGGTTCCTCCGACATGTGTTCCTAATGTTGAGATTCCAGCTAATGTCGCAGCAGGTACATCAGCCACTACTATTGAAGCACACTATGTATCACAATTTGTTCATGTCCTGTTCTCCAGACAGGAAGTGAATAATATTAGACAGTCGATTCCAGACATTAGGAAAAAACCAACAGGGTTTTACAAAGAAATAGAATCTGTCTTGCAGTCGTCAGTTTTCACTGTGGGTGATATAGACTTGTTGTTTCCTGTGATCTACCTGCTGATTTATGGAAACAGATTAGGACTGTAGATGATCAAGTGGGGCTGGGTGACACATGGGATAACTTGAGGATAGACGGAGAAAGGAAAGCTGGTGAGAGACCACCGCAAGTGATACTGACTTTGCGAGACAGATTAGTAACAAAATTTAAAACTCTAGTTCCCGAGAGAAGGATTGTTTGGGACAAACTCACTGCTTGTACCCAAGGAAAATCTGAAGGTGCTACCAAATTCATTAATCGGTTCGAACAAGTATATTCAGATTTTAGCGGACAGGATTTAAGCACAGAGTCAGGGAAAAGGTTGTTAATGGATAAGTTTGTGCGTGGATTGTTGCCTGATATCCAGTCACAAATCATGACTTCCGAGAGTGCTTGGCTAGTTAAATCGCAGTCTGAAGTATTGCATATGGCTCAGTACTACGAAAATAGAATTAATAATGAAAAAGAGAGGATTGAAAAGAAAAGAGGAGACCTGAACACCAAAGTATTATTGCAACAGATAGTTAGAGGAACAAGAAGTGGGAGTACTCAGTTTTGAGGTCAATTTGTGCAGTTGGGTCCTGTACACATGAACCAATGTGCTTATTGCAGACAAGATGGTCGTTGGAGAGCACAATGCCCGATCCTTCAGCAAATATCGAATACCACATATGGTTTCATAGGTCGACGATCCAGAGGCCGCCCTGGGGTCGGGGAGTCCTGGTAGAAGCCATTTCGCTCAAAACCCACATCATTCTCGCAAGATAATCAGCAACCTAGTATAGATAGCAGAAATATTTTCGATAATCTTTCAACTGCCTATCTTTCTGAAGATCTTGTTTTCGACGATATATTGTTTTGTTAGGATAGCCTGAAGCAGGGTCTGGAACCAATGCCTATTCCCATCAATCGGAAAGGGCCCTATGTTGAGAAGATGGTGGGGAATAGGAAGCATCTATTTTTGATAGATACAGGAGCACAGAAGTGTTCCATTGATCATTCACGGATTCCAGACGTCCCACTGTCAGGGCAGAATAACGTTTCTGTAGGGTTTTCTGGCACGCCATTAGTTAGTCTGGTTTCTCGGCCAGTATCGATCTCACTGGGGCCATTCATGGATCACTGTCCATTTCTTCTGAAAACGAACTGTGGAGAGAATATGTTGGGGTTGAATCTGTTGAAGGAATTCAATGCAGTGATTCATTCTTCTTCAGATGGAGTACGTTTGACGATTTCACCACAGCAATCTTCTGCCTCACAGTTTTTGACTAGACCTTTGCTGCCTGAATTTAGTGAAGTTCTGGCGTGTTTATGGGCAGTTGATGACAATGATGTTGACATTTTGCAAATTGAACCTGTTAAAATTGTTTTGAAACTAGGAGTTAAGTTGCCACATATTCCACAATATAAGATTTCAGTTGATGGTGAGCAAGCTTTGAAGAGTATAGTTTCCAATTTTGTACATTGTGGAGTAATTGGAGAAATTGCAGGAAGTTTGTGCAATATCCCTATTTTACCGGTGTACAAGAAAGGGGATAATGCAATTCCTTTTCGTTTCATTATTGATTTGCGCACTATCAATAAGATTGTTGCTCCACAATTTCCAATTGTTCCTGATGTAACTACGATATTAACAATGATTCCGGCTTCTGCTACTCATTTTAGTTTGGTGGATCTTAAAAATACCTTCTTTAGCATTCCCATACACGTGGATAGAAGATATTTGTTTGCGTTCACCCTAGGGGGACGCTCGTTTACATTCACCCATGCACCACAAGCGTACACAGAGAGTCAGAGCATTTATAGTAGGGCTTTGAAGGAGAAGCTTGATACACTTGAGTTGCCTTCCACTTGTACATTGTTGCAATACGTTGACAACCTTCTCTTAGCTGCAGACTCAGAAAGTGCTGGCAAGGAAGGTACTGTGTTGTTGGTTATTCATCTAGCAGAGCATGGGTATAAAGCTTCATTAAAAAAGTTTCAGTATTGTCGACAGGAGGGCGCCTATTTAGGCTATCGCCTGTCAAAAGAGGGAAGAAGACTGACACCTGAATGGATAAAAAGCATTTCTAGCATGTCTGTCCCAAATACACAGAAGGAAGACAGAGCCTTGATAGGAATGGCTTCTTACTGTAGCCAGTGGATCCCGAACTTTTCACTAGTGATAAAACCAATGTTGGCATTGACAAAGAGGGGCATTTCTTTTCCACTACCGTGGAACTTGGAACACCAGAAAGCTTTTGATCTGCTCAAGACTGCACTGTGTTCAGCACTGGTTTTGGGCACACCAAATTATGAGAAGACCTTTGTGTTGTATGTGCATGAATGTGATGGATGTTTGTTTGTTTGTTTGTTTATTTTTAATGCGCACCAGACCCGTGGGTAACAGGGCTCAGCAATAAGAAGATACAAGGCTTACATAGTTACAAATAATTAACAATATGAGCACATACAGGTACAAGTGGGAGCGCTCCACAACAATAGATAAGTAAGAGTTCAAATTATATACAAATCATATAGACATAAAATATACAATACAGTAGCAGAAATTTAATTGCAAAAGGGGCAGCAATGATTAAAAAAGGAAGGAAAGTACCTAACTTGTGGTCGAGTTGAGCAGGGTAATGTATTTTTTTCTAAATTGTAAGTATGGTTGGGCTACTCTCAGGTCATGGGCAAGGAGTTCATAAGTTTGGCAACTTTAACAGGAAAGCTATTGCCACCAATCTTAGTCAGCCTAAATCTTGGAACCACGAGGCAGTTAGCATTACTGCTTCTTATGGGCCTGCTAGAGGGTCTTCTTGTTAGTTTGTCTATTAGATAACTGGAAGCAGCATCATTTAAGGCTTTATGGGCCAAAGAGGCCATTTTTAACTGTATTTTATTGTAGGTGGATAGCCACTTGTAATGGTGTCTGGTTGAGGCAATGTGAACACTTTTGTTCATGCCTAGAGCTGCTCTTAAGGCGTTATTTTTGCAATATGTGTAGTCTCTGACTGATGGCTTTATTGGCACCACTGTAGAGAGCATTACAGTAATCCAACCTAGCTAGAATTAAAGCTCTAGCCAGGATAATGCAGCTTTCATTTGATAGGAAATCCTTGCCAGCTCTAATCAGCTTGCATATGTAAGCAGTAGTAGAGGCCAAAGATTTCACCTGCTTATCAAATGACACAGTGGAATCAAGATAAACGCCCAGGGTTTTTACATCTTTAGAGACTTTAGTGACATTTCCATTGATGGTGAAAGAGGAGTATTTATGACCTAATTTGACAATATTAGCCTGAGTGCCTAGAATTATCAATTCATACTTGTCATCATTCAGGCATAGGCCATGTGTGGCCATCCATGCCTGAATGATGAGGTATACCCTATTCACCAATGCCAAGTCCTTGCAGTGATCCCCAGAAAGTGGGAGGAGAATCTGTGTATCATCTGCGTAGTTAGTGTAGGTGATAGCCAGAAGGTCCAAATCATCGAACAAAGGTTTGATGATATATTGTATAGGGTGGGAGAAACACAAGAGCCCTGGGGTACACCACAAAGGATCGGTGAAGGGTCAGCCGCTGCTGAGGGGGAAAACACCCTCATAGCTCTCTTGCTCAGGAACAACTCTATCCATTTGATAGCCTCACTGGAGAAGTGTGCTGCTGTATCCAAATGTTTGCAGAGGACCTTTTGATCACCAGGTTGAATGCAGCTGAGAGATCAAGTAATAGGAGTAGAGCTGTGTTCCCTTTATCTCTCAGCTTGTCAATCTGTGTCTTTAAATCAATCAGAGTAGTTTTTGTCCCATTTAGGGGACGGAAGCCCGATTGTCTAGCCCCAGCAGTAATTTGTGTAGCTCAAGATATTTATGAATCTGTGTGTAGGCAATTTTGTCAAGTATCTTCAATAAAAATGGTAACGCAGTGATAGGTCGGTAGATGGTGGCAATAAGTGGATCTAAGATTTGCTTCTTTAGGAGTGGTAGGACCGAAGATTGTTTTAGGTTAGCAGGGATAATGCCGGAGGAGAATGAGGCATTGACCAGTTTGGATATAAATGGGGAGAGGTCTCTCACAGCGTCTTTTATGATCTGTGCCAGGCAGACATCTCCTTTACAATTAGATTGTTTTAGGGATAAGATGTTTTTTTCTACCTTTATGACAGTTGTTTTTGGGCCTCATTACACGGAAGGCGGTGGTCCAGGGTGCTATTAGCACCCTGGACCATGCCGGTAAATTACCGGCACCGCCTTGGCGGAAAGGGGATTTACCGCCCCATTCCAAGGTTGGAGGGGCGGTAAATCCCCCTTCCGCCATTGCCCTTCCCCATTCCCATTTCTGCCCCATAGGGCTCTATGGGAATGGGGAAGGCGCTAATTACAGCACCGCAATTTTGCGGTGCCGTAATCAGCTCCGAGGTCCCTTAGCGGGTTGGTTTTTAACGCCTGCAAAAAGCAGGCGTTAAAACACCAACCCGCTAAGGGACCTCGTAGTAAGGCGGTAATGGTTAACGGCCACCGTTACCATTAACGGTGGCCGTTAACCATTACCGCCTTCCGTGTAATGAGGCCCTTAGTAAAGCAGAATCTATTGGTGTAAACAGTGGTTGTGGCATTAACAGGGTAATTCATAGAATTTCGCAGAAAAGTGTTGCAAGCGGCTGGCGCAGAGTTTCCGCGTGCGATTGACTGCGCCAGGAACGTGCGCTAAAACCGATTTCCGCGCACAGCGTATTCATGGATTTCAGGCTCCCAAACCAGCCGTGGCGCAGAGTATCGCAGCGACCCTGCAGCAGCGCCAGTAACGCCCCCAAGAACGCCCTCGCGCAAGGAAAAGCCATCAAAATCGCTAAATCATCGCAAAGGGCAGCGCTAACCCTGGACCAGTCCACAGGGCTGCCAAACAAGGAACGCAAAGCGGGTAACGTGCATATCAGGGGTACGCGTGAAGTTTTACACGCGATTAGCCAGGGCACGTGTATCACAGGGGTACGCAGGAATTATCACACGCTATTTGGCTGGGTACGTATATTACAGGGGTGCGCGGGAATTATCACACGCGATTTGGCTGGGTACGTGTATTCCAGGGGTGCGCGGGAATTATCACACGCGATTTGGCTGGGTACGTGTATTCCAGGGGTGCGCGGGAATTATCACACGCGATTTGGCTGGGTAGGTGTATTACAGGGGTACATGGGAAGTTCTACACGCGATTCGGCTGGGTACGTGTATTACAGGGGTGCGCGGGAATTCTCACATGCGATTTGGCCAGGTACGTGTATTACAGGGGTGCGTGGGAATTATCACACGCGATTTGGCTTGGTACGTGTATTACAGGGGTGCGTGGGAAGTTGTACACGCGATTGGCCAGGGTACGTGTATTACAGGGGTATGTGGGAATTATCACACGCGATTTGGCTGGGTACGTGTATTACAGGGGTACACGGGAAGTTCTACACGCGATTCGGCTGGGTACGTGTATTACAGGGGTGCGCGGGAATTCTCACATGCGATTTGGCCAGGTACGTGTATTACAGGGGTGCGTGGGAATTATCACACGCGATTTGGCTTGGTACGTGTATTACAGGGGTGCGTGGGAAGTTCTACACGCGATTGGCCAGGGTACGTGTATTACAGGGGTATGTGGGAATTATCACACGCGATTTGGCTGGGTACGTGTATTACAGGGGTACACGGGAAGTTCTACACGCGATTCGGCTGGGTACGTGTATTACAGGGGTGCGCGGGAATTCTCACATGCGATTTGGCCAGGTACGTGTATTACAGGGGTGTGCAGGAATTATCACACGCAATTAGGCTGGGTGGGTCCTCACAGGTGTTCCCTGTACACCCTCCACAGCCCCTGCAGGCAACCCACAAAACAGGGGACTACCCTGCACACCTGCTCATGTCCCCCTGCACCCCCACCCCCCAGCAGTGCAGGGGCAGCCTCCACCAGGCCCCCACTCATGTCCCCTATCACCCCCACCCCCCCGCCACCAGGGGCACCCTCCACCAGGCCCCCACTCATGTCTCCCACCACCCCCACCCCCCAGCCACCAGGGTCACCCTCCACCAGGCCCCCACTCATGTCACCCACCACCCCCACCCCCAGCCACCAGGGTCATCCTCCACCAGGCCCCCACTCATGTCTCCCACCACCCCCACCCCCCAGCAGTGCAGGGGCAGCCTCCACCAGGCCCCCACTCATGTCACCCACCACCCCCACCCCCCAGCCACCAGGGTCACCCTCCACCAGGCCCCCACTCATGTCACCCACCACCCCCACCCCCCAGCCACCAGGGTCACCCTCCACCAGGCCCCCACTCATGTCTCCCACCACCCCCACCCCCCAGCAGTGCAGGGGCAGCCTCCACCAGGCCCCCACTCATGTCACCCACCACCCCCACCCCCCAGCCACCAGGGTCACCCTCCACCAGGCCCCCACTCATGTCACCCACCACCCCCACCCCCAGCCACCAGGGTCACCCTCCACCAGGCCCCCACTCATGTCTCCCACCACCCCCACCCCCCAGCAGTGCAGGGGCAGCCTCCACCAGGCCCCCACTCATGTCACCCACCACCCCCACCCCCCAGCCACCAGGGTCACCCTCCACCAGGCCCCCACTCATGTCACCCACCACCCCCACCCCCCAGCCACCAGGGTCACCCTCCACCAGGCCCCCACTCATGTCTCCCACCACCCCCACCCCCCAGCCACCAGGGTCACCCTCCACCAGGCCCCCACTCATGTCTCCCACCACCCCCACCCCCCAGCAGTGCAGGGGCACCCTCCACCAGGGCCCCACTCATGTCCCCTATCACCCCCACCCCCCCGCCACCAGGGTCACCCTCCACCAGGCCCCCACTCATGTCTCCCACCACCCCCACCCCCCAGCAGTGCAGGGGCAGCCTCCACCAGGCCCCCACTCATGTCCCCTATCACCCCCACCCCCCGCCACCAGGGGCACCCTCCACCAGGCCCCCACTCATGTCTCCCACCACCCCCATCCCCCAGCCACCAGGGTCACCCTCCACCAGGCCCCCACTCATGTCTCCCACCACCCCCACCCCCCAGCAGTGCAGGGGCAGCCTCCACCAGGCCCCCACTCATGTCCCCTATCACCCCCACCCCCCCGCCACCAGGGGCACCCTCCACCAGGCCCCCACTCATGTCTCCCACCACCCCCACCCCCCCGCCACCAGGGGCACCCTCCACCAGGCCCCCACTCATGTCTCCCACCACCCCCACCCCCCAGCCACCAGGGTCACCCTCCACCAGGCCCCCACTCATGTCTCCCACCACCCCCACCCCCCAGCCACCAGGGTCACCCTCCACCAGGCCCCCACTCATGTCACCCACCACCCCCACCCCCCCAGCCACCAGGGTCACCCTCCACCAGGCCCCCACTCATGTCTCCCACCACCCCCACCCCCCTATCAGTGCAGGGGCAGCCTCCACCAGGCCCCCACTCATGTCACCCACCACCCCCACCCCCCAGCCACCAGGGTCACCCTCCACCAGGCCCCCACTCATGTCACCCACCACCCCCATCCCCCAGCCACCAGGGTCACCCTCCACCAGGCCCCCACTCATGTCTCCCACCACCCCCACCCCCCAGCCACCAGGGTCACCCTCCACCAGGCCCCCACTCATGTCTCCCACCACCCCCACCCCCCAGCAGTGCAGGGGCACCCTCCACCAGGCCCACACTCATGTCTCCCACCACCCCCACCCCCCAGCAGTACAGGGGCACCCTCCACCAGGCCCCCACTCATGTCTCCCACCACCCCCACCCCCCCGCCACCAGGGGCACCCTCCACCAGGCCCCCACTCATGTCTCCCACCACCCCCACCCCCCAGCCACCAGGGGCAGCCTCCACCAGGCCCACACTCATGTCTCCCACCACCCCCACCCCCCAGCAGTACAGGGGCACCCTCCACCAGGCCCCCACTCATGTCTCCCACCACCCCCACCCCCCCGCCACCAGGGGCACCCTCCACCAGGCCCCCACTCATGTCACCCACCACCCCCACCCCCCAGCCACCAGGGGCAGCCTCCACCAGGCCCACACTCATGTCTCCCACCACCCCCACCCCCCAGCAGTACAGGGGCACCCTCCACCAGGCCCCCACTCATGTCTCCCACCACCCCCACCCCCCCGCCACCAGGGGCACCCTCCACCAGGCCCCCACTCATGTCTCCCACCACCCCCACCCCCCAGCCACCAGGGTCACCCTCCACCAGGCCCCCACTCATGTCTCCCACCACCCCCACCCCCCAGCCACCAGGGTCACCCTCCACCAGGCCCCCACTCATGTCTCCCACCACCCCCACCCCCCAGCAGTGCAGGGGCACCCTCCACCAGGCCCCCACTCATGTCTCCCACCACCCCCACCCCCCTGCCACCATGTGCAGCCCCCACCAGGTCCTCACAATGTGCGTAATGGTCAGCCTCCACAGCCAAAAAGCCCTACCAAGTAACCCATTCACCCACATGGAAATGGAAATCACATGTTACACCCCCAATGTTCATGAAGCAAATGAACCCATGTCCGTCACACACATATTTTCCAATTGAATGGGAAAACACACAACATGACATGCATGAAACCAATGAGATGAAACCACACAGTGAACAATGTAAAAAAAAATGTATTAGAAAAAAATACGAATGCTAAAGAAAGAAAACTAACTACACTGTAAATGTGAAAAAAGAAGCTACATGTCCGCATAAAAACACAAAACTAGAAAATCTAATCCAAAAAATTTTGTCCAAAGTCAAATGTCAAAACTCTCCGTGCAACAAAGAACTATGTACAAAAATAACAAGGGTCCATCATCACAACAGAACTAAGGAAACCTCCTAAAAAACCTACCTAAATATCAACTATATACAAAAAGTGGAGCAGTGTCCGTCGACTCCAAATCATAAGAAAAAACAAAGGAAACCTAAAACTAAAGAACTATATACAAAGGCGGCGGGCAAGTCCAGCGGCTCACTCTGTGGTGTTCCGGGCCAGGGCATCATCGAACTCCTGTTCGATGTCCCGGAGGCGGTCCAGTTCCATGGCCCCGAGGGTCCGCAGGGACGACGCCGTGTCCTCCTCCAACCCCCTGCGGATTGCCTCGAGGCACTCGGCCCGCCTCAGGGCCCTCCGCATGGAGTTCTCCACCCTGACCATTGTGAGCCGCGCCTCTTCCGCCCGCCGCCGCTCCGCACCTATGGCGTGGCCCAACCGCTGCCACACGGAAGACACTCTCTGTCCTGGGTCCTCCTGCCCTCCGGCCGATGCCTGCCCCTCCGATGTCGAAGGCCCCGAGCCTTCATGGCTCCCACCATCTTGCTGCTGCTGCTGCTCTGCCTCTGCCCGTGCACTGCCTCCTGCTGCCTGCACATCCTCCGCCGGCTGGGGTGCAGTTGTTGATGTGGCCACCCCTGCTGGACGTCCGACTCCCGACTGTGGCAGGGATGCCTCCTCCACCAGCCTGGCCGCACTGTCAGAGGCAGCTCCACAGGGCCCCCAGGTGACTGATGGGTGGGAAGATGGCACAGAGGACGACTGGCGCGTAGGGGGTCCAGTTGAGGAGGGGGTCGGAACAAGCCCCATCAGACGGAGGAATCCGGTCTGGGTGACCTGTCCCAGCAGGCTGACGTGGTCAACGAGCCATTCGAGATGACATGCAGTCTCTCCATGAAAAGACTGCAGGTCACCTCGCATGGCCCGTTGACGCAACGCCACACCAGCCAGGACAGGCTCAACCCGGACCTGGATAGCCACGTCCGCAGGCAGAGGAAGGCCAGTTGACGTCAGCTCATCCCCTGCCTGAAAACGGGTCTGGACATAGGCATCCCTGCTGGTGCAAGATGATGCAGGGACAGGATCGGGGACAGGATTGCACACAGGCACCTCCGCGGCCGCCTGTGCTGCCTCCTGTCCCTGGTCCTGGACTGCACCACTAGCACCAGTGGGATCCCCACCTCCAGACCCCGTCTCTGGTGCTTGCACGGCCTCCTCCTCCACCAGACCCCCCACCAACCTGGATGACTCCGTGCCATCTTCCCCTGTTGGGCCCTGTGGGGTCCCAGCTGCCCCTTCTGCTGCCGAGGAGTCCAACTGCAACCTCCGCCTCTTGGACCTCCCCCCGGCAGCTGCGGCCTGGGACGCGGCACCGGACTCCTCACTCCCCGACGAGATGACAACACGGGAGGGGAGCCGGGCCTTGCGTCTCCGGCTGGCGGTCGGATCCCCGCCGCTGTGCTCCACAGCACCTTCTCCGCCCTCTTCATCAGTTGACGCTGCAGACAGGGAGAAACAAAACACAGGCATCAGGGCACTGTACAATGGAAACATACACGCATGACAGTTGCACATGAGTGGCATTGGCAAACCTCAGACATGTCATCACAATCCCCAACACACATGTCATTGCAACTGGCACACATGAGCCATACCACAGCCATATCGCAACTGCCACCACCATCCCTACACATACAACAGCATCAGCAGCCAAAGGGGAGCCATACATCACATGCAACACAGGAAGTGCACCACACATGTACACACACCACCACACTTGCATGCATGTCTACACCTCTGCCAAGTGTCGCACTGTTCAGACGGGCATCCATGTCACATCTGCCAATCAGGCTTCCACATACCGCTGTCACATGCATCCATGTAGCATCACTGTTGCACCTTTGACAAATACACACACATGCACATGTACACAGTGCTCATACATGCAGCCGAAAACAACATACATGCCTGACATCACGGACATGTCTACTTACATACACATTCATCCAAACATGTGTGCACGCACAACTGCATTTGCCATGCAAGCCCACACACACAAGCACCATCCATGTCTCACACATTACAGCCCTCGCATGTGTCAGCCCCACGGCCCTGTACACCCCCACCCATACTCCACCCCATACAAACAGATGTGCAACCGGCACAATGGGGAATGATCACCACACGCCTTGCTCACAACCAGGATGCATGTACACTCACCGCTCGACTCCAGACGGCTCTGCTTCTCTAGGACCTGGACGTGGAGCGCTGGGGATATGCGTTCCAGGACCCCATCTGTTCTTCCGACAAGTGGCCCCGGCGCCCCTTGGCATCCGCTGCCTTCAAGAGGCGCTGGGCCTTGTTCAGGGTCCTTGACCTGAAGTCCTCCCAGCGCTTCCTGACATGTTGTAAGTCCCGGACTGCCACCCCCTCCGCGTTGATGGCAGTCACGATGTCAGTCCAGATCCGAGTCCGTCCTTCCTTGTCAGCGCGGGAACTTCCAAAGAGGGCATCATACTGCCCCAGGACTTGCTCCACCAGGACACCAACTTCGGTGGCACTGAAGCTGGTGCCCCTCTGCCTCTCTGGCCGGGGGTTGTCAGTGGTCACAGATGGTGTTAGCCCCGACATGACAACCCCAGAGGCAGGAGTGGGTGGGCAACTGGGTCCTGGGGCTGGGCTGTGGAGCGATGGAATTCCAGTCGGGAGTCTTCTGTTCCAGCAGGGGTGGTCACAGCAACAGCACCCCTGGCTGATGTGCAGGCAGCAAATGGCAGTGCACGTGGGCAGCAGGCAGTCAGGCAGCAGCAGATAGCAGGTGGGAGCGTGCTCGGGGCTCTGGGGGGCAGTAATTCGGCCTTCTGGGCAGGAGCGTGGTCTCCTGTGTGCTCACGCGTGGCCAGGTTGGTACGGAGTGAATTGGCACGTGAAAATCCTGCACGTCAGCGTGAAAACCGAGGAAAGGCCCTTAGCGCGTAAGCGCGTGAGCACGCATACGCGATTCCATTGGACCAAAGGCCCTCAGCGCGTAGGCGCGTCTGTGACGTGACCCGCACGGGTGTTTCCCACACAGCACGTGATGACAGCACACGTGGAAAGACTGCACGTCAGAGTCTCATTGCGTGTGATTGGTGGAAATGGCCGTACACCGGGATACAGGTGCGCTGACGTACTTGCGTGTGTAAGTGTCCGCGCACACCTCATATACACGTACATAGGCCAATCGCGTGTACACGCACTTTTGTCCAATTACACGCGATGAGACTCTGACGTGCAGTCTTTCCACGTGTGCTCTGTCATCACGTGCTGTGTGGGAAACACCCGTGCGGGTCACGTCACAGACGCGCCTACGCGCTGAGGGCCTTTGGTCCAATGGAATTGCGTATGCGTGCTGACGCGCTTACGCGCTAAGGGCCTTTCCTCGGTTTTCACGCTGACGTGCAGGATTTTCACGTGCCAATTCACTCCGTACCAAGCTGGCCATGCGTGAGCACACGGGAGACCACGCTCCTGCCCAGAAGGCCGAATTACTGCCCCCCAGAGCCCCGAGCACGCTCCCACCTGCTATCTGCTGCTGCCTGACTGCCTGCTGCCCACGTGCACTGCCATTTGCTGCCTGCACATCAGCCAGGGGTGCTGTTGCTGTGACCACCCCTGCTGGAACAGAAGACTCCCGACTGGAATTCCATCGCTCCACAGCCCAGCCCCAGGACCCAGTTGCCCACCCACTCCTGCCTCTGGGGTTGTCATGTCGGGGCTAACACCATCTGTGACCACTGACAACCCCCGGCCAGAGAGGCAGAGGGGCACCAGCTTCAGTGCCACCGAAGTTGGTGTCCTGGTGGAGCAAGTCCTGGGGCAGTATGATGCCCTCTTTGGAAGTTCCCGCGCCGACAAGGAAGGACGGACTCGGATCTGGACTGACATCGTGACTGCCATCAACGCGGAGGGGGTGGCAGTCCGGGACTTACAACATGTCAGGAAGCGCTGGGAGGACTTCAGGTCCAGGACCCTGAACAAGGCCCGGCGCCTCTTGAAGGCAGCGGATGCCAAGGGGCGCCGGGGCCACTTGTCGGAAGAACAGATGGGGGTCCTGGAACGCATATCCCCAGCGCTCCACGTCCAGGTCCTAGAGAAGCAGAGCCGTCTGGAGGCGAGCGGTGAGTGTACATGCATCCTTGTTGTGAGCAGGGCGTGTGGTGATCATTCCCCATTGTGCCGGTTGCACATCTGTTTGTATGGGGTGGAGTATGGGTGGGGGTGTACAGGGCCGTGGGGCTGACACATGCGAGGGCTGTAATGTGTGAGACATGGATGGTGCTTGTGTGTGTGGGCTTGCATGACAAATGCAGTTGTGCGTGCACACATGTTTGGATGAATGTGTATGTAAGTAGACATGTCCGTGATGTCAGGCATGTATGTTGTTTTCGGCTGCATGTATGAGCACTGTGTACATGTGCATGTGTGTGTATTTGTCAAAGGTGCAACAGTGATGCTACATGGATGCATGTGACAGCGGTATGTGGAAGCCTGATTGGCAGATGTGACATGGATGCCCGTCTGAACAGTGCGACACTTGGCAGAGGTGTAGACATGCATGCAAGTGTGGTGGTGTGTGTACATGTGTGGTGCACTTCCTGTGTTGCATGTGATGTATGGCTCCCCTTTGGCTGCTGATGCTGTTGTATGTGTAGGGATGGTGGTGGCAGTTGCGATATGGCTGTGGTATGGCTCATGTGTGCCAGTTGCAATGACATGTGTGTTGGGGATTGTGATGACATGTCTGAGGTTTGCCAATGCCACTCATGTGCAACTGTCGTGCGTGTATGTGTCCATTGTACAGTGCCCTGATGCCTGTGTTTTGTTTCTCCCTGTCTGCAGCGTCAACTGATGAAGAGGGCGGAGAAGGTGCTGTGGAGCACAGCGGCGGGGATCCGACCGCCAGCCGGAGACGCAAGGCCCGGCTCCCCTCCCGTGTTGTCATCTCGTCGGGGAGTGAGGAGTCCGGTGCTCCGTCCCAGGCCGCAGCTGCTGGGGGGAGGTCCAAGAGGCGGAGGTTGCAGTTGGACTCCTCGGCAGCAGAAGGGGCAGCTGGGACCCCACAGGGCCCAACAGGGGAAGATGGCACAGAGTCATTCAGGTTGGTGGGGGGTTTGGTGGAGGAGGGGGCCGCGCAAGCACCAGAGACAGGGTCTGGAGGTGGGGATCCCACTGGTGCTAGTGGTGCAGTGCAGGACCAGGGACAGGAGGCAGCACAGGCGGCCGCGGAGGTGCCTGTGTGCAATCCTGTCCCCGATCCTGTCCCTGCATCATCTTGCACCATCAGGGATGCCTACGTCCAGACCCGTTTTCAGGCAGGGGATGAGCTGACGTCAACTGGCCTTCCTCTGCCTGCGGACGTGGCCATCCAGTTCCGGGTTGAGCCTGTCCTGGCTGGTGTGGCGTTGCGTCAACGGGCCATGCGAGGTGACCTGCAGTCTTTTCATGGAGAGACTGCACGTCATCTCGAATGGCTCGTTGACCACGTCAGCCTGCTGGGACAGGTCACCCAGGCCGGATTCCGCTGTCTGATGGGGCTTGCTCCGACCCCCTCCTCAACTGGACCCCCTACGCGCCAGTCGTCCTCTGTGCCATCTTCCCACCCATCAGTCACCTGGGTGCCCTGTGGAGCTGCCTCTGACAGTGCGGCCAGGCTGGTGGAGGAGGCATCCCTGCCACAGTCGGGAGTCGGACGTCCAGCAGGGGTGGCCACATCAACAGGTGCACCCCAGCCGGCGGAGGATGTGCAGGCAGCAGGAGGCAGTGCACGGGCAGAGGCAGAGCAGCAGCAGCAGCAAGATGGTGGGAGCCATGAAGGCTCGGGGCCTTCGACATCGGAGGGGCAGGCATCGGCCGGAGGGCAGGAGGACCCAGGACAGAGAGTGTCTTCCGTGTGGCAGCGGTTGGGACACGCCATAGGTGCGGAGCGGCGGCGGGCGGAAGAGGCGCGGCTCACAATGGTCAGGGCGGAGAACTCCATGCGGAGGGCCCTGAGGCGGGCCGAGTGCCTCGAGGCAATCCGCAGGGGGTTGGAGGAGGACACGGCGTCGTCCCTGCGGACCCTCGGGGCCATGGAACTGGACCGCCTCCGGGACATCGAACAGGAGTTCGATGATGCCCTGGCCCGGAACACCACAGAGTGAGCCGCTGGACTTGCCCGCCGCCTTTGTATATAGTTCTTTAGTTTTAGGTTTCCTTTCGTTCTTATTATTATTTGGAGTCGACGGACACTGCTCCACTTTTTGTATATAGTTGATATTTAGGTAGGTTTTTTAGGAGGTTTCCTTAGTTCAGTTGTGATGATGGACCCTTGTTATTTTTGTACATAGTTCTTTGTTGCATGGAGAGTTTTTACATTTCACTTTGGACATAATTTTTTTGATTTGATTTTCTAGTTTTGTGTTTTTATGCGGACATGCAGCTTATTTTTTCACATTTACATTGTAGTTAGTTTTCTTTCTTTGGCATTTGTATTTTTTTCAATACATTTTTTTTTCCATTGTTCACTGTGTGGTTTCATCTCATTGGTTTCATGCATGTCATGTTGTGTGTTTTCCCATTCACTTTGAAAATATGTGTGTGACGGACATGGGTTCATTTGCTTCATGTACATTGGGGGTGTAACATGTGATTTCCACTTGGTAGGTCTTTTTGGCTGTGGAGGCTGACCATTACGCACATGATTGGGGATTGTGAGGACCTGGTGGGGGCTGCACATGGTGGCAGGGGGGTGGGGGTGCAGGGGGACATGAGTGGGGGCCTGGTGGAGGGTGACCCTGGTGGCTGGGGGGTGGGGGTGGTGGTAGACATGAGTGGGGCCCTGGTGGAGGGTGACCCTGCACTGCTGGGGTGTGGGGGTGGTGGGAGACATGAGTGGGGCCCTGGTGGAGGGTGACCCTGGTGGCTGGGGGGTGGGGGTGGTGGGAGACATGAGTTGGACATGGGTGGGGGCCTACTGGCAGGTGCCCCACAGTGCTGGGGGGTGGGGGTGGTGGGGGACATGAGTTGGACATGGGTGGGGGCCTGCTGGCAGGTGCCCCACAGTGCTGGGGGGTGGGGGTGGTGGGTGACATGAGTGGGGCCCTGGTGGAGGGTGACCCTGCACTGCTGGGGGGTGGGGGTGGTGGGAGACATGAGTGGGGCCCTGGTGGAGGGTGACCCTGGTGGCTGGGGGGTGGGGGTGGTGGGAGACATGAGTTGGACATGGGTGGGGGCCTACTGGCAGGTGCCCCACAGTGCTGGGGGGTGGGGGTGGTGGGGGACATGAGTTGGACATGGGTGGGGGACTGCTGGCAGGTGCCCCACAGTGCTGGGGGGTGGGGGTGGTGGGAGACATGAGTTGGACATGGGTGGGGGCCTGCTGGCAGGTGCCCCACAGTGCTGGGGGGTGGGGGTGGTGGGTGACATGAGTGGGGCACTGGTGGAGGGTGACCCTGGTGGCTGGTGGGTGGGGGTGGTGGGAGACATGAGTTGGACATGGGTGGGGGCCTACTGGCAGGTGCCCCACAGTGCTGGGGGGTGGGGGTGGTGGGAGACATGAGTTGGACATGGGTGGGGGCCTACTGGCAGGTGCCCCACAGTGCTGGGGGGTGGGGGTGGTGGGAGACATGAGTTGGACATGGGTGGGGGCCTGCTGGCAGGTGCCCCACAGTGCTGGGGGGTGGGGGTGGTGGGAGACATGAGTTGGACATGGGTGGGGGCCTACTGGCAGGTGCCCCACAGTGCTGGGGGGTGGGGGTGGTGGGTGACATGAGTTGGACATGGGTGGGGGCCTGCTGGCAGGTGCCCCACAGTGCTGGGGGGTGGGGGTGGTGGGAGACATGAGTTGGACATGGGTGGGGGCCTACTGGCAGGTGCCCCACAGTGCTGGGGTGTGGGGGTGGTGGGTGACATGGGTTGGACATGGGTGGGGGCCTGCTGGCAGGTGCCCCACAGTGCTGGGGGGTGGGGGTGGTGGGAGACATGAGTTGGACATGGGTGGGGGCCTGCTGGCAGGTGCCCCACAGTGCTGGGGGGTGGGGGTGGTGGGAGACATGAGTGGGGCCCTGGTGGAGGGTGACCCTGCACTGCTGGGGTGTGGGGGTGGTGGGTGACATGAGTGGGGACCTGGTGGAGGGTGACCCTGGTGGCTGGGGGGTGGGGGTGGTGGTAGACATGAGTGGGGGCCTGGTGGAGGGTGACCCTGCACTGCTGGGGTGTGGGGGTGGTGGGAGACATGAGTGGGGCCCTGGTGGAGGGTGACCCTGCACTGCTGGGGTGTGGGGGTGGTGGGAGACATGAGTGGGGCCCTGGTGGAGGGTGACCCTGGTGGCTGGGGGGTGGGGGTGGTGGGAGACATGAGTTGGACATGGGTGGGGGCCTACTGGCAGGTGCCCCACAGTGCTGGGGGGTGGGGGTGGTGGGGGACATGAGTTGGACATGGGTGGGGGCCTGCTGGCAGGTGCCCCACAGTGCTGGGGGGTGGGGGTGGTGGGAGACATGAGTGGGGCCCTGGTGGAGGGTGACCCTGCACTGCTGGGGGGTGGGGGTGGTGGGAGACATGAGTGGGGCCCTGGTGGAGGGAGACCCTGGTGGCTGGGGGGTGGGGGTGGTGGGAGACATGAGTTGGACATGGGTGGGGGCCTACTGGCAGGTGCCCCACAGTGCTGGGGGGTGGGGGTGGTGGGGGACATGAGTTGGACATGGGTGGGGGACTGCTGGCAGGTGCCCCACAGTGCTGGGGGGTGGGGGTGGTGGGAGACATGAGTTGGACATGGGTGGGGGCCTGCTGGCAGGTGCCCCACAGTGCTGGGGGGTGGGGGTGGTGGGAGACATGAGTGGGGCCCTGGTGGAGGGTGACCCTGGTGGATGGGGGGTGGGGGTGGTGGGAGACATGAGTTGGACATGGGTGGGGGCCTACTGGCAGGTGCCCCACAGTGCTGGGGGGTGGGGGTGGTGGGAGACATGAGTTGGACATGGGTGGGGGCCTACTGGCAGGTGCCCCACCGTGCTGGGGGGTGGGGGTGGTGGGAGACATGAGTTGGACATGGGTGGGGGCCTGCTGGCAGGTGCACCACAGTGCCCCTGGTGGAGGGTGACCCTGCACTGCTGGGGTGTGTGGGTGGTGGGTGACATGAGTGGGGGCCTGGTGGAGGGTGACCCTGGTGGCTGGGGGGTGGGGGTGGTGGTAGACATGAGTGGGGGCCTGGTGGAGGGTGACCCTGCACTGCTGGGGTGTGGGGGTGGTGGGAGACATGAGTGGGGCCCTGGTGGAGGGTGACCCTGCACTGCTGGGGTGTGGGGGTGGTGGGAGACATGAGTGGGGCCCTGGTGGAGGGTGACCCTGGTGGCTGGGGGGTGGGGGTGGTGGGAGACATGAGTTGGACATGGGTGGGGGCCTACTGGCAGGTGCCCCACAGTGCTGGGGGGTGGGGGTGGTGGGGGACATGAGTTGGACATGGGTGGGGGCCTGCTGGCAGGTGCCCCACAGTGCTGGGGGGTGGGGGTGGTGGGAGACATGAGTGGGGCCCTGGTGGAGGGTGACCCTGCACTGCTAGGGGGTGGGGGTGGTGGGAGACATGAGTGGGGCCCTGGTGGAGGGTGACCCTGGTGGCTGGGGGGTGGGGGTGGTGGGAGACATGAGTTGGACATGGGTGGGGGCCTACTGGCAGGTGCCCCACAGTGCTGGGGGGTGGGGGTGGTGGGAGACATGAGTTGGACATGGGTGGGGGCCTGCTGGCAGGTGCCCCACAGTGCTGGGGGGTGGGGGTGGTGGGAGACATGAGTGGGGCCCTGGTGGAGGGTGACCCTGGTGGCTGGGGGGTGGGGGTGGTGGGAGACATGAGTTGGACATGGGTGGGGGCCTACTGGCAGGTGCCCCACAGTGCTGGGGGGTGGGGGTGGTGGGGGACATGAGTTGGTGTTCATTAGTTCAAGGAGATATGTGCCTTTGCTGGGGGGCATGCCCATGTTGGGTGGGCTGCCTGCGGGACATGACCAGGGATGCAGGGTAGTCCCCTGTGGTGTGGGCTGCCTGCAGGGGCCGTGGAGGGTGTACAGGGTACACCTGGGAGGACCCACACTGTCAAATCACATGTGGGACTCCCCGGCACCCCTGAAATACACGTACCGTGCAGAAATCGCGTGTAAAACTTCCCGCGCACCCCTGAAATACACGCGCCCAGGCTATTCGCGTGTAAAACTTCCCGCGCACCCCTGAAATACACGCGCCCAGGCTATTCGCGTGTGGAACTTCCCGCGCACCCCTGAAATACACGGGCCCAGGCTATTCGCGTGTGGAACTCCCCGCGCACCCCTGAAATACACGCGCCCAGGCTATTCGCGTGTGGAACTTCCCGCGCACCCCTGAAATACACGCGCCCAGGCTATTCGCGTGTGGAACTTCCCGCGCACCCCTGAATTACACGCGCCCAGGCTATTCGTGTGTGGAACTTCCCGCGCACCCCTCAAATTCACGCGCCCAGCCTATTCGCGTGTGGAACTTCCCGCGAACCCCTGAAATACACGCGCCCAGGCTATTCGCGTGTGGAACTTCCCGCGCACCCCTGAAATACACGCGCCCAGGCTATTCGCGTGTGGAACTTCCCGCGCACCCCTGAAATACACGCGCCCAGGCTATTCGCGTGTGGAACTTCCCGCGAACCCCTGAAATACACGCGCCCAGGCTATTCGCGTGTGGAACTTCCCGCAAACCCCTGTAATACACGTAGCCCGCTCCCCCAGGCCCGATCGCGTGAGGAACTTCCCGCGCACCCCTCAAATTCACGCGCCCAGGCTATTCGCGTGTGAAACTTCACGCGAACCCCTGAAATACACGTAGCACGCTCCCCCAGGCCCGATCGCGTGAGGAACTTCACGCGAACCCCTGTAATACACGTAGCCCACTCCCCCAGGCCCGATCGCGTGTGGAACTTCCCGCGCACCCCTCAAATTCACGCGCCCAGGCTATTCGCGTGTGAAACTTCACGCGAACCCCTGAAATACACATAGCACGCTCCCCCAGGCCCGATCGCGTGAGGAACTTCACGCGAACCCCTGTAATACACGTAGCCCGCTCCCCCAGGCCCGATCGCGTGTGGAACTTCACGCGAACCCCTGAAATACACGTAGCCCGCTCCCCCAGGCCCGATCGCGTGAGGAACTTCACGCGAACCCCTGTAATACACGTAGCCCGCTCCCCCAGGCCCGATCGCGTGAGGAACTTCACGCGAACCCCTGTAATACACGTAGCCCGCTCCCCCAGGCCCGATCGCGTGAATAACTTCACGCGAACCCCTGTGATGCACGTACCCTGCAAATCGCGTGTGACACTTCCCGCGCACCCCGGTATACATGCACACGTATTTTTTGTCAGCGGGTGTCCGTGTTTGTGGGTACCCCTTTGGACGTCATTTTTCCTGGAGGGCCACAGTATGGGACATTCATCATGGCAGTATATAGGTGCTATTTGTTGGCGCACCTTTTGGCGCACATTTCTTACAGCCGCAGAGACGCTACCGCCTCCTTTCTTGTGGCGGTCGTGTTTGTGCCTGTGCGCTGGTTTGAGCGTGCGCTTTTTTCCCCTATTCTATTCCATGAATACGTGTTGTAGGCGAGCGTGTGGGCGTTCCGCGCACTTGTGCCCTGTACTTCCCCCGTGACGCCCACGTTTTGGCAAGTTGTTCCCCATTCCGAGTGTTACGCCCGTGTTCCGCCTACTTTTATTGCGTGCGCCGCGCTATGTGCGAATTTCGCTGTGGCCTGTGCGATTTTCGCTGTGACCTGGCGCACGCTGTTAGATGGCCTGTGCGCCAACGTGCGCCAACGTGCGCCGCGCACTTTTTTATCGCACATCCGCTGGTTTTCTCGCGCACGGCCTTCCATGAATCGACGTGCGCTGCTTTTCGTGCGATTTTCGCACTTGCACTGCGATTTTCGCTATTCCACTGCGATTCGCACGTTTTTGCCCACTTGCGCCGCGCTAATTATTCCATGAATCGGCCTCTAAGTGGGGTGGGAATGTCTGACTGTGGTAAAATCAGGGAATCTTTCTTTAGTTTTATTTTATTTTGGAGAGTCTTGATTTTACTGGCTGGTGCCTGTTGAATTTCTGAGCACCAGGTTTGATTTTTGTTGTAACTATCAGGAGTGGAAATCAGTGACTCAAGTTCTTTTAGTATGGAAAATAGTTCCTTCATACTAGAATTAGATTTAGCGATACGTTCATCATAGGAATTCTGTTTAACCTGGCAAACTTCTTTTTTATAAAGCGCTGAGGTATTTGTTAGTTTAATTTTATTCTCAATAGAGGGGCAGAGTCTCCAAGTGGTTTCACACTTTCTCTTCAGAAGACGGAGGTCTTTCAGCTGTGGGGTAAACCACTTGTTAAGGTGGGCTTTAGCTTTACTTTCTCTTAGTTTCAATGGAGCAATTTTGTCCATGTGCTAAGCATTATTTTATTGTATTCCTGCGCCATGGTGCTCGGGTCGAGATTGTTGGGTAGAGCATTTAGAGTAGGGAGGAATCACTTTCTCTACAGTTATATTTTTCTTGTTTCTAGTTAAACAAGGTGGAGCCTTTTGTAAAGTTGCCTGCTGGGGTCTGGTGGTTGATATTGTGAAGGTCACCAGTGAGTGGTCGGTCCAGAGTAAGGGCGTGATAGCAGTATTAGGCTATCAAGTCTAACGTTCACCCTTTATGTGTGTAGGTTTATTAACTCTTTGCGATAGGCCCAAAGCATTAAGGGTATTTGCTATATCTAGTGTGCATTTGTCCACTGGATCATCAAATCCTATGTTGAAGTCTCCCAGTAGCAAAAGTTGGGAGTTTTGTTTGGGATTGGTAGCAAGTATATTCTGTAGATCTTCCTGAAATGTACCAAGGGGCCCCATAGGTCTATATATTAGGTGCATAGTCAGTGATTGGGAGTTATTTAGAGGGAGTTTTGTTGTGAGAATTTCACATGATTGCTGTGCTAGTTGTGGGACTAATCTCAATGATAGGCTCTCTTTAGAAATGATGGCAATTCCTCCACCTCGGGTACCAGCTCTATCTTGTCTGGAGATAGTATAGCCATTTGGAATAGCTAGCATTAGCGCAGGTACTGCGACGTTATGAGGCCAGGACTCTGTTATTGCGAGGAAATCCAAGTTCTCTTCTGTGATGAGATCAGCTATGTCTATAGCTTCGGCCACGAGGGATCAAGCATTAGAAGTGCTCTCTTGAGGGATGACACCTCTATTTTGGCTGAGAACTGGGTAGGCGTGTTGCTTTTGGGGACACTATGCTTAGGGTTAGCTGTCCTAGTCTGATTCTCAGTAGTGCCGAGATTAGAGGAGGGAGTAGGCCGGTTGGTAGTAATGGAATGTGTGCTGAGGTAACAATTGGTCCTCTCATTTGTGGGTGGTTGAGATCCAGTAAGAGGTTCATGCATTTTGGAAAGTCTGGCACAAAGTTTGATGTTTCTGGTCATTGTAGGGCAAGGGATAGTGGCATAATTTCCCATGCCTATATCGTAAGCGTGTTTGGGATGAACAGGGCTAAGGTTAATGTCGGTCATATTTTGTTGACTATGTAATACTCTTTTCGGCTGGACTGTTAGGATTTCATTCAGGTAGTTGGAGTTATTGGTTGCCAGGAATAGTCTCCCCACCATAGTAAGAGAGGTGAGCATGCTGGGGAATGATGAGCTGCTCACTACGCTAATAAGTAGTAGAGTGCTGGAACTAGGTCCATAAATAATGTGTGAAGCATAGTAGGCTAGTATAGGAGTTGAAATTGATATACATAAATAGCTCGAACGTTTGTGCATAGTGGGCTAGATGTACAGCTCAGAGGTAGGGTATGGTGGACTAGATGAAGGCATAGCACAGGACTCAAATGAAGCACATTAGGTTAGATACATAAATCAAATAATCAGGTGCAATAGGCTTGGCAAGACTCAAATGCGGGTATATTGGGCTAGATATACCACTCGAGAGTTCAAGCACCATAAGCACCATAATCCGTAATGTAAGTATTAGGATGCAGTAGGCTATGTACAGGCGCACATGATGCATAATAGGCTAGATACAAAGTTCAGATAGTAGGGAGCAATAGGATGGATATGAACTCAGGTGCAAGTACTTTAGGTTAGTGCACAACTCAGATATTAGGTCACAGTGAGCTAGATGTACAAATCAAATATTAGGTGCAATAGGCTAGAAGGAATCTCATATACAAGCGCATTAGGCTAAGTACACAACTCATGTGTCGGTAGGTCTCATGTAATAGGCACAATCCGATAGTGTAGGGCTGAAGTTTCATATACATGTTGTATACCTAAGTCAGTTGGTAATGTAGCACATGGCGGTAGCTAGAAGATTCAGATGAGACAGTCTAGTAGGTTAAATGACAACATAGGTGGGAGGGAGGTAACATATTGGAGATAATGTGCATAGTCACTGTCTATTTCTAACGCTACAGCTCAAGTTATGGTCTGACAACGGATCAGACGCTATGGCAGACACTGTGGCACGGAATATATTTAACGGGTTGCTTAAATGACAATATACAGCGAAACAAAGCGGTGCAATACTTCAGGTGAACACATATGGCATAATCTGCTGGAGGTGCTCCGACAACAGCAGTAAGGCAGCAGAGGTGAAGGTAAACCAGGCACATGCTTGGAATTGTACAGCATTAGACATAGTTAAAATGCAAGCTATAGATTATTATTGCGAGGATAGTGTCGATGGTTGTTATGGAGAGAATCTTATAAGTGCGTAATATAGGTGGGGGCCTTACCCAGATAAAGTGAAACAGACGTGAATGAGACCCATAAGGAAGTCCGCGGGGTAATAGGCAGCATTCCTGGCCCAGGCTCAGATGGCTCACAACAGGCTCAGGACAGGAGCCTTGTACTCGGTGCCTTAGACAAGAGTGCCAGCTTCCGCCTACCGGTGGAGAGGTGGGAGGGATATGACTGAGTGCCATCAATCAGCAGCAGCTTGGTTGCAGGGCTTTTCTCTATCATGCAAAACATGGCACCATCATGGAAAATGAAGTGTGCCTTTAGGCAAAGCACGGTGGATTCAAACGCCTCTTGTTGTCAGGCCGAGGACGTTGTTCTGGTCGGGAAAAGCAGACAGTTGTTCTCTGCTGGATATAATGGATATTGTGCAGATATTTCAAAGTTGAATCATGGCAGTAGGTGGAGGTTCCATGTTCTTTGTGCTTTGGCTGTGTTAACGCAGGAACATGTGGGGAAGAATAGACTGTGCGGTTATTTTTCCTCCACACTTGATCCTGTTGCATGTGCTTTGCCAAGATGCCTGAGAGCTGTCGCTGCTGCTGCTGCTGCTGCGTCTGTAAAACAAAGTGTGGGTATGGTTTTAGGTCACACTTTAACCATGATGGTACCCCGCTCCGTAGACGTTCTATTAAACAGAAAGCAAACGCAACACCTTACTTCTGCATGATTAACAAGATAGAAACTGATCCTAGTTGCACCGCATTCCAAATTAAGAGGTGTTGCATATTGGATCTGGCTGAATTGTTACCTCTTCCGCAAGAAATTGCTTGCAGTGACAAAGTGTCACATGACTGCCTCTATACCACAGAACAAGAAACTAAAGGCAGGATTGATTTAAATGATCCACAAGGGGAGATGTTTTGCAATGGCTCCTGCTTCAAACTTCCAGTTGGTACATCCACTGCTGCTTATGCCATCACTAAACTAAGAACGGTTGTGGAAACCAAGAGAATTTTGCATAACTCTGCGCAGGCCGCAGAGATTATCGCACTGACTCAAGCTTGTGAACTTTCCGAAGGGCTTAGAGTAAAACATATTTACAGATAGCCAGTATGCCTTTGGGGTGGTTCACAACTTTGGTAGACTATTGGCAGAACAAGGTTTCTTGACCTCACAAGGAACAAAAATCCAACACGGCACCTTGGTAGTTCAGCTACTCTCAGCACTTGCGCTTCCGACTTAACAAGCAATCATGAAGTACACCGCACATCCGAAGGTAGTAGATGATGTAGGGAGAGGAAACATTTTTGCTGGCAGGATAGCTAAACAGACTGCTACTGATTTATGTTCAGAACTGTATGTAACAAAAGAAACTACACATACCTGTATCGTAGATGAAGGGATTGACTCAATAAGGAATATTCAAGCTGATGCCACTCCAAAAGAACTTACACACTGGGCTGAGGGTTTAGCAAGTTTGGATGAGGGAGGTTGTTGGGTGGACAACAATAAAAAAAAGATGGATGCTACCCGATGCATATGTCACCACCATGGTTACAATTGCTCATGGTCCCACTCACATATGTGCTAGAAAAATCTGTAAATTACTAGAACCTGTCTGGGTAAATGTAAACATCTCAAAAATTGCTGAGCGTTTTGTCCAAAACTGTATGGTGTGTTACAGCATAATGTGGGGAATGGTACGATGACATTGAGGGGTAGTTTTGGTTCCCCCTCTGTGTCTTTTGAAGTGATTAATTTCGACTTCATCGAGATGGAGCGCTGCTATAACTACAAGTATGTTTTGGTAGTCATTTTTGCCTTTACCAAGTGGGTTGAAGCCTTCCCTGTGAAAGATGCCACAGTAATGAGAATGGCAAAAACCATGCTTAAGAAACATTTTCCTACGTTTGGTTTGCCGAGTGTCATCTGGTCGGATAATGGTCCACATTTTATCGCTGCTGTTATTCTGCAAGTATGCGCGGCTTGCAGATCGATAAACGGTTCCATTCGGCTAGACATGCTCAGAGTGCTGGACTCATAGAAAGCCATAATGGTATCCTGACGAATAAGCTTGCAAAAGTCTGTGCCAGCAGTAACTTGAAATGGCCAGATGCTTACCTATAGCTCTACTGTCCATGCGGACAACCCCACAGACTAGAACTGGACTCTCCCCATATTAAATTGTGCTGGTGAGGCCAGCTAACATTTGGAACCTGCCAAAAGCCAAAGTACTGAAAGATGTGGAGCATTTGCTTCTTGCTGAATACTGTCACCAGTTAACTCAAAACTTGTATTTGATTTATCAACGGGTGCAAGAAGCCCTCCCAGTTGAATACGAGGGGCCAGGTCACCGAATTCGACCAGGTGACTGGGTGCTTACGAAAGCATTTGAAAGAGCATCCAGTCTCGCACTGTGCTGGAGAGGACCATTCCAGGTCCTGTTGGCCACACAGACTGTTGTACGAGTAGCTGGCAGGAGCCACTGGATCCACACGACGCACATCAATAAAATACCCTTTCCTTTGCCACTCGACGAAGAAGAAAAGAAGGAAACTATTTGCTCTGCTTCTGATGATCAATTTGTCTTGAACAACATCAAGGGTGTTTCGGAGATTCTTCCTGAGCCCGTGGGGCATGGGGATATTGCTGCTTTGTCTTTGAATTGCTTGTTGCATCTTTCTGCACCCTTGAGCAATCTTGCCTCTGTTTCACCACTTCCAACAGGAAGCAATGACACTCTGTTCGCAGATCACGCCGTGCCTGGAGTCTTGAGGTACGATCTGCATCCACAGCACTAGACTTACAGCACAGCATGGCTGTGCCCATAGGAAATGACTCTTGAGCTAGTCCTTTGCCACTCTCTCACTGAAACATAATTAAGTGGCTGGGACCGGCAAAGCTATCTTCAATTAAGATAAATCACGTGGTCAGGAGATCACCAACAAACAAACTTAAGGAGTCTGTCACAGAGACTTTCCAGAGAGAACTTTGAGGAACAATGCCTGTCGCTAAATCTACTTGTACTAAACAACCGATCGAGTGTGTGGCTAACAAAGACATTGGACATAAAAATGTATGGTCCTTGAGGACTTACTGTTATCTTGTAATTATGTTAACTGGTCTAACAGTAGTAATCGCTCTTGGGTTTTGGTATATTGAAGGGGTGCATCCACTGGAAACTTTGATACCTACTGAGAGTGTTCCCACTACGTCTTCTCCTTTCGTGCATCTGCTCACTCTATCTTCTAGGGATTCCTAACACAGACAGAGTTACCACAACAATACACTTTTGTTAATCATGAATGCGACCCATGCGATCTTGAATAGAACTAATTGCTGGATATGTTCGCATTTGCCACAACATGGGGAAAAAGGGTTGGCCTGGTATATTCATCCTCTTCCTTTGACTACTGCATGCTATGCCTCTCTAAGGGCACTATTCTTTGGTTGTTGGAATGACAACATCTCTGGGAACTTTAATGGGACTAATTTGAATGAGTTTAAAAGATGAGTCATGACGCTTCTGGGATGTTCTCTTTTTGCAAATAGGAGCAAGCTCTATGTTGCTTCTATTAAGCCTTCCGATAGACTTTCTAGACCTTTCCAATCGCTAATTTCTTTCAAAATGGCTCCCGTAGGCAACTTGGATGCCATGCCTCCTTCTTACACTATTAATCACAGCCCCAACTCTGTTTCCTTCTGCATAAATAGGGATGGTTCTCAGTCAATGGGTACATTTGAGGGTTGTACCAATATTACAAATTTGACTAGGGAGTATGTAGGTGATCCTGTTTATTTCATTTGTGGAGATGAAGCTTATCCTTGGCTACCTAGAGATTGTCAGGGTACTTGTTATTTGGGTATCTTGCTACTAGGGGTATTTTGTAGCTAGCACCTCTGAGGTCTCTAGAGCTCGTCCAAGGCAGGACGAGAACGGTGATACTCGTTCGCACCTCATGGGTGATGTAGCGAAATCCTGTGTGCCATTTTGGGGACAGATCATGAATTCCGGGGATATTAGGAGACTAGCAAGAGTATTGGAGAAAACCATCAACCGGACCACTGATATACTCTACAATATGACGTTAGAAAAGAAAGCAATTAGATTAGAGGCTCTACAGAACCAGATGGTGTTAGACGTCATCCTGGCTGTGCGTGATGGAGTATGTAAATTGGTGGAATCTGCTTTTCGTGTTTTTTCGTACCTGACTCCTGCCCTACCTAAGTACAGAAGTGCATGTTCCCGAGGGAAATTGGGATCTTAGTGCTTGGTTCTGGGACTTTTTACAGTCTTGGGATGGAAACTCTTTTCAGCCTTAGTGGTAATCCTTGGTATTCTATTGTTCTGTTGTTGTCGCATACAATGTCTTCCTGCCATATGTTCGATGTTAGGGGGATGTTGTGCGCAAACTGTAGGTACATTGAGGCCAAAAATACACGCACCGAGAAGATGACTAATGTTTTAGTGATGAAGGATATTAATGTCAAGGATCTAATGGCGATCGATATATCTGATGAATGTGATTCAGGATTTACGGACATTGAAACGTGGAGTTTCGGGTAAAGCAAATATTTTAGTAAAGCTCTTGGCTTAGGCCAAAAGGAGGGTTTGTTAAACTGTAATAATATAGTGCCTCCTTATTATGAATATTGGTCTAAGCCCATTCGGGTTACATGGAAAACCTTGTTGCAAAGTTCTGATTCTGGGTTAACTTCGCATTTTAAGATTCATCCGCTATTTTGATTTTCACTTGTGTTACATGTTCTAAAATGGTGGACTGTGTTTTCAACTTGCAGTCAAACTTTACGACTTTTGAGTTCTGTTAATGTTTAGGTTGTCCGAGAGCCGACTGTTTAAACTGGGCAAAGAAACCTTGCACTTCATACAACTGCCATTCAAGTGTTGTCTGCACTCACAAACCTCATCCTTGTATAAACATTGAAACAATGAAGAACACACTTCGAGTGTATGCTTTAGCTGAACTACATTGTAGCAACTCTTGAAATAAGGCTTACCGCAGATCCAAGATCCTACATCACTATTGTGTTTTCATGGAAGTGCAAACCTGTGTAATCCTTTGCATAATATTGTAACATCTAGCCCACAAATTATTACCGTAAAGAGAGGCTTGACAATATTGCACGAATTGTATAAAAATGCTAGTGTTTAGATGTCCAACATTCTCTCTCCTCTCTGTGTCAGCTGGTACACACTGTGAGGTGTTGGGATCCAGATAGCTATCTGTTTTGCTTTGTAAACTGTAGAGTAATAAAAGATACTTGTATCTTTTCAGCCTGTGATTGGTGTATTTCTTTCGTGGTACTCAGCCTCTATATTTCTTTGTTCTTTCAGTTCTGCTGCTTGTGCTGAGTAATGGGATGGTAGTCACACACTGCCTAGTACTTGTACCTTCTTCCTTCAATCTTACTACTACAGTTCCTGTATGCCTGATCCCATCTGTCTGATCAATTGTCGATGACCCGTCAATGTAGAGCATGTCTCCCCCTCAAGTGCATCCTCTTCTACCTTGCGAGTGTCACTGAACATTTCTATGTTTGCTGTACGGTTGTGTGCAAAGTCTCCTACCAGTAGGACATCTTCTAGAAATGTTGCTGGGTTGACAATTCTGCATCTCACTATCTTCAGACCTACATTCGATAGTATCACCTTGTACCCTGATGCTCCTTGTGTAGTCAGAGTGCTCATTGGCTTCTGCAGCATCATGAAGAGGGTGTTATTCCTGCTGACTTCTCCACTGCAAATGCCAAAGTTTGTTTGCACTGATAATGTTCTATCATTACTGGGTCGAGTTTCCCACTGAAGTAAGCTATTGACTCGTTTCCCATGCTTGTCTTTTGTGTCAGTACTGCTTTATCACTACATCGTCATTTTGAGAGAATAGGGAAAATTCCTTTTTGTAGTCTGGGATCCCTAGCACTGGTGGGATTGCTTCCTTCAGTTCCTCGAATACCTCAGTCATCTCAGTGGTCCATGTCAGTGGGCCTCATTATGAGTATAAGGGTCTGGTAACAACGGTGCCGGTAAGCTACTGGCACCGTTGTTACCGGACCACCATACTCTGAGTTCTTCAAGCGGGTGCCTATCCACCAGCCAGGTCTGACATGGTGGGCAGAATGGGAAGAAGACACTGGGCCAGGGTCGTAATGAGGCCCAGTGTCTTCTTTCCTTTCTGTGCTTCCTTCAGGGCACCCAGAAGTTGTCTTGTGTATGTGCTATATTGAAAGAACCCTGCTCTGTAGTAGTTGCATAACCCTAAGAACTGTTGCATTTCCCTGACTGTTGTGGGCTTAGGTGTCTTGTAATTGTCTCTGCTTTCTCTGGGGTGATCAGTCGGTCATCTTAGTATATTGTCCGTCCAATGTATAGCACCTCCTTCTGACAGTACTGTAACTTGTCCTTGTCCACCTTGTATCCCTTGTCATCTAACACAGTCAGAATATGTACTGAGTCCTTCCTACACTGATCTCCTGTCATACTGCAGATCAAAATGTAATCTAGGTACTGTAAAACTGTGCTCTCCATCTGTATGTTGGTTAAGTCCATCTGTATCCCTCTGTTAAAGATGGATGGAGACTTGCAGTACCCTTGTGGAGATGAGTGTGTTTCCACTTCTGGTTTCTATACATAAGTCTGGTTAAATCTTGTGAGCCTGGGTGTAGTGGTACTAAGAAGAAAGCATTCTTCAAGTCAATGAGCGTGAAGCAGGCAGCTTCCGCGGGAATGCTGCACAAACGTGTAGCTGGGTTTGCAGCTAAAGGATGTTCAGCATCTACAATGTGGTTAAGAGGTCATAAATCTTGTATTAAACACCACAACCTCCCTTTCACTTTCCTCACAGGATATACCACTGTATTGCATGGGTTCTCTGATGGTACAAGGATGCCTCTCTCAATTAGGGCTGTTATTGTCTCATAAATGCCATCATCTGCTTAGTTAGGGGGTCCTGCTTCACTCTTGGTAAAATTGCTCCTGGGGTCAGCTTGATCTTCACTCCCCCTATGTTCTTTATGTGATCCACATCATAGGGACTTGTGGTCTATAGGGTGCTGGCTACCTTGGCAATATCCTCCTCCCAAAATGGGGTTGGCGCCTCCCACGCCATTGCCATTCTGTGTGGTACTTCCCTGTAATATATTTGTAACCAGTAACACTCATCTCGAACACATCTCTATTTCCAGTCTCTGCTCTCCATGCCCATCCTGTGTCATCCATCCCATCTACTGCTATGCAATCCTCTTTCACAACCACTGCCTCTATTTCCAATGGCAATATAGTTCTCTCTTACTTGTCCATTGGTAGCCCAGGCCTGAATAGGTACTTGTTTGGAACTCGCCACATCTTCCCTGCAATTCCTGGAAGCCATGCAATGGCAATGTCATTCCATACTGGAACATTTCTGCGTCCACTGGCACCTCCCTCTGTACCGTGCGTCCACAATATACTTGAACAACTGTCTTACAATGACCATGTGTATTCCTGGTGTGGAGCACACTATTCCCTTGTCTGTGAATGAGATGGTCCTGTTTAGTCTGCTCATAATGGCTCGTCTCAATATTGTTACAGGTGTCTGTCGATAGTAAAGTAAGGGCAGTGATAGATTGTGATCTCCTATAGAAAGTGAGATGTTGTCTGTGAAAGGAACCACTTCCCGAGCCCCGGAGAATCCTTAAGTGTTCATGGAATTGCATGACAATGTAAATGTTCCACCCCTAATGCAGGATCTAGTCGCCCATTTGTCAACAAGAAAGGAAAAGGTTTTGTCACCTATCGCCACCCCTATGAGAGGTTCCTCTGCAGGGTTGGGTGTTATTGACAGGATGGGAAAATATCAGGTTCGTCTCTGGGCTGCCCTATTGAGGGTACAGGGACATCCCATTAAAGGGGTTTTTCGCCACCATGATAACTGCTCCCAGTTGTCTGATGGGAACTGTCGCCATTGAGTCAACGTGTGCTGCTCTGTCATTGCTCTGTATCTGTGCTAGTTTCTGTGTATTCACTTGAATCTGTGATGCTTGTAAATACTGCATTGCCGGTGCTGGCATCAGTGGTACCTGCATTTGTGCTTGTGGCATCTGTTGATGTGTGCCCTGCATCTATCCTTGTTGTTGTTGGTGGTCCTGTGAGTTGTAATCATCCTGGTCCCCTTGATAAAGCTGCTGGCCCTGCACTCCTCAATTCTAATGCATCCCCCTGTATCTACAAACCTCTCAAACTGTGTCCTAACTACCCACACGGCCAGCACGGTGAGGGCCCTCTCCCTTGCCCTTCAAAACTCCCTGAAAATATCCCCTGGGTTCTGCTGCACCTGTTGCCCATATCCTCAAACCCCCCCCTGGAAAGCCAGCTTGGTTATGATATGATATGATATGATATGATATGATATGATATGATATGGCATTTGTAACGCGCCTATACACCATGTGTTTTCAAGGTTGTGATGCATCTGTGGTCTAAAGCCACGCCCTCTCTGTTGGCCCGCCTTCCTCAGTACCCTTACTTGGGACCACCCCGCCCCATGAGCCCTCCCCCAATGGGAAGTGCAAACTGCTGTGGTTGTGGCTGCTGTGGGGTGGGGCTGGTTTAGACCACCCCTTCCATTGCATACTTCGATAGTTTTCTCTGTACTAGTTGTGCTTCATCTATCTTAATGTCCTCTGCCTTTTTCTTAATCTTCTCCTGCCATAGCCTACAACAATGAACTATCCTGAGTTGTATTTCTGGCCACCCTTTTGCTTCCATCCCTACCAATCTCCTTAAACTCTTCTGGATAGGCTCTGGTAGCCCATGTACTAGTATGTACTAGTATGTGATAAAATATTGCTACTGTTTTATCCCACGGCTCTTGAGGTTAAAGACACCAAAGACCTTGAATTTCCTGAATGTACTACACAGTATCTTCATCTTCCCTCATCTTCTGAGACATAATCGCCCCAATGTCTGATGTGTCTGGTTATTGTGTCCTCACTGCTTGCCATACTGCTGCTATGCAGTTTGCAAACGGCGACCCATCGTGTGCTGTGTTTTGTGTTGTCACCCCCGGGATCCCTGCCCTTTTCCATACATCATCAGCTGCATCTCCTAGGATCAACTGTAAGAGTCCCTTTACATCTCCCACAGCTAACCTATTTCCCACTGCCATTTTCTTCATCTCATAGATCCACTTTCCAGCCCCTGCACTCAGCGATGGTAGCCTACACTTCACATTCTCCTTGTCTGTATGCTTCCATGGTACATACAGAGGTCGTAACCCTCCTCTCTCTAATAAGGGCATCTGCGTGAACACTGCCTCTTCTAGTCAGCCTGACTTGTCGGTCCCTTCGCTCACTCTCAATGCCTGTGCATACATCTATTGGCTCTAGTATGGGTACTCTGGTGCTGTCGTCATATCTTCTTGTTAACCGTCCCCTTGAACAAGCCATTTCTGTCTCACCTTTCCGGCATCCTGGGTGGTTTCTAAGCATATTGATATATGTAGTGGTGTCCTGTTGGGTGTACAAGTCAGTTGCCAGAGTTGTCTGTTCATTCGAGCTGCCCCCTCCTTCTCCCCTCTGTGCGTCCTAAACCCCCATGACACCCGCTTGTCTGTTCCCATCCCCGTTGACTGGGATCGTAACTGCTCACCCCTCTCATCCCCACTGTACCTGTCCTCATTGTCAGATCCTGTGTCCATGTTACTACAAAAATTGTCTTTGAAACTCAGTCTCCTCGATGTCAAGTCTGTGTAAGGGTTTTTGCTGAGGTCGATGTCTCTCAAGTCATACCTACTTCCTCCCCCCAGGCCTCTAAGCCTGCTCTGTCCCTTTCTGTGGTGCTTCTGTCTCGTGAGCTTGTGCTGACTGCTTCTGTAGGTCTGTCATCCTTGAGTATGCCGCTTTCCTGGTCTAGAGCTCCTTGTAACCTCCAACCTCATGCTCATTCCCTTGCCAAACTCTCCAACTGCAACTTCCTCTGTTCCCTCTCAGCAAACTTGCATTTTTCCCACTCTGCTACTCCTCTTTGCCTTTTGATCTCTTCCATTTCCCTTGTCTGTCTAACCCGCTAATATTGCTTGGCTCTCTTCCTTTCCTTGAGGTCTCTTTTGATCCTCTCCTCCTGCTCCCTTTCTATGCGCTCTTTCTCCTCCTCCTTCATTCGTTCCCTATCCTACCTCTGCAGCTTCTCTTCTCTCCTCCTCTCTCTGTCCTGGTGTTCCTATCTTACCTCCCGGTCCTTCTCCCACCTATCCTCCTCATCCATTATCTTCTGGCCAGGCTGATGCTTCGCTGCTTCTCTTCAGACCCACCATTGCCTTAGTCACCCCTTATGCCTCTCGATCTGTTTTGCCTTCCAGCTTCAGGAGTATCTGTCCTCCTATTCACTCATTCATGGCTATTCTCCTGAGCCCCTGCCTTGAGTCAGGGCTGTCTGTTCCCGTCCCCCACTTGCTGGCCGTTTACTTTACTTATTTATTGAGCCCTTCTGCGCCTCACAGCTTGACCCTTGATCCATAACTGGCTGCCCTGCATCTTTCGACCTGTCCTCCTTAGTATATGGTGGTGGCTTGTATGTCAGATTTGAGTGCCCCTATGATGCCTTTAATTCTCGCATTGGGTACATCTCATACTCATCATCTGTGTCATCGGATGCTACACTTGGAGGAACATGGGGAGGTGCGGAGGGATGAGCCCCTGGTTCCTTCATCACCTGCTGGCTCAGCATCCACTGACGTCTCGCTGCATCCTCCTCGTCCTCCCGAAACATGCATAACACCTTGAATATTGCCATGTGTTTCGTAAACTTCTTCCCCCTTTAGGTACCTTGTATGTGTGTCAGTAGTGATTTATGCACCTATTTGGAGAAACTCTCAGAAGGTGGCCATGGTTTAGTTAATTTCCCCTCTGTACTTTTGGACCACTCTATGCTATACTTGCAAATCCTCTCTCAATAAGGTGAGAGTGTCTTACACAGTTGCTGAAGCGGTGTGTCCTCCCACACTTCCCCTGATACATATTCAGTCCCTTTACCTTACCTCAAGTCGAGGGTTTTGACAGTCCGCTGTTTAGGGAAAAAGGTACAGTATGATGGCAATACTTTTCTGCTTCTACGAGCCTTTCTGGCTCCATAACTTATTAGGTGGTCTCTGTGCACCGCCCATCCTTCACAATCACTGCCGCCTCAGGCACACCCACAATCTTGCGTGTGCACCTTCTGCGCATTGCCACTGCTTCACCTCGTCTGATAATCCCAAGTTTCCAAAACTACCTTCTCACCGGCTCATGCTCTCCGTGTCCTATGTGCAAACCTACGGGTAACGCCACCAATCTATTGACCCAGGTAGTGCAGAAAAATCCACGTGCACACTGTAATAGCCCGTTACTCCCAACCAACACAAAAACCCCACAGCTGTTTTCCCGCCTCCAGACAGAGTGTACCAATATTCTCTTGTGATCGAACTGTACCCGCGGCGTTGCCTCGCATGCAAAATGTCTCACTCCAGGAGACTTAATCATTCGACTCACGTTTCACAATCAAGGACAGCTCCCTTGACAACCCTTACGGGGATACCATCATCTATGACCCAAGCTAATATGCCCAACCCACAGAAAAACTACTCATTTACATACCTTCTGTCATCCATGCCCTCGAGTCAAAAGTCTAGTTTATTCACCAGAACTGTTTATCATTAAAACTGAATGTGCCCAAAACATAGAAGAAGGACTTCTACCTCCACTCCTGTCCCTACTAACTTTGCCAATACTAGACAATACTTTGACAATACTCAATGATACTAAACAATACTTCACAATACTCAATACCCTCCCTCACACCCACAGTTCTTGTTAGACTGGGTCAATACTTACACTCCGTGGTCTGCTGCCACTGCTCGGCTGCCGACTCCACCAGAAGATGCTCACTTCCCTGTCCTGGTCTGCCTGGACTCCTCGTTGACTTCGGGCAGGATGATTTCGACGGGGGACCTGACAGGCTTTCCACGGGCATGCGTTTTCCCGTCTTCTCGAAATATGCGAGGGTCTTGTAGCCTCTCAGGTTTGGCGGCGGAGGAGATGACCTGGTGCTGGGCTGGCTCAGCCAACCATCCTCTCTGCTACCAACCTGTTGGGACGGACCTCAAGGTATGGCAGAGGGACACTGGAAGTATGTGGACTTGGTCCAACACCCTCCCCCAGGATACATGGAGGACTCGGTCAACGGCAAGTTCAAACTGCAGTTTATTACAGACAAAGCCAACAGGGATCAGCACAGGAACAAGAAATATTCATGCACATCTCTCTCTTCCTCAGCTTGCAGGATGGTTTTACTGCCAAATGGTGTCAGCATGTCATCACAACTTGGGCCCCTCTCCAGAAGATTGGGTATTGAGTATTCTGTTTTCTAAATAGGACATTATAGATGTTATTCTACTGGCCCTCGAGTGTCAAGTGGCTGGCCTGTTCCATCCCCAAGTCACTAACTATAACATTGTTGCCATTTGGTGGAATTACCATTGGTTCTTGCACGTTGCTATCCACCCCAGGGTACTAAACTGTGATTGGCTAGAGCTGACGTCCCCATGCCTGGTATCCGCAAAAGTTCTCAGCTCACTGTGTACATATTCGAGGTGATGACAATGATTATGTGTCTGTATTGTAACTTGTGTGTACAACCTTGGCTTATGGGAGTGCTCTCCTGACCGACGCAACACTTGTTGCATACTGTTGCAAACTTGTTGCAGTTTGTGTCTGGCAGCCTCGGACCGGCTCTCCTTTCCCACTGCCGATCGCTGTTCATTGTATACTTCAGCCATGTCACATATTAGGATTTATTTGTATTTTCTGCAGCTGGTCCCACTGTCATCTGGGGATTGGAACATCATCCATATCTCTTGACCTTGGCTGTGGGTCCTGTCTCACACACCTTGTTCTTGTCCAGCTTGAATCAGCTCAGCTCGTCTCTTGCCCAGAGGCCTGCTGTATTTTTCATAAACCATATAATGTGGTTTCTACAGTGTCCATCCTGCACTACATTTTCATACTTATTCCCACTGGCTCTGTCATGTCCCATAGGTGCTCCTGCAGTTTCATAGGGCTATTTGCATGTAAGCATCTGCAAGCTGTGCTCACGATCTCTTGTGCCTTGCCGTTTCTGCATTGCACCGTTTGACTAATGGCACAAATACTAAAAGAAATGACAGTATGTATATGTATCTGTCCTCTAACTATAGAACTTTACGCTTGTGCTGTTCATGTATTTCAGTGCGGGTTTGTGTCCCGAAGTGTGGATGGCACTTGTGCTTCATGTCTAACGCTGCTGGAGTGTCTCTAACATCGTCAGCAACATGTTTTCTCTAGGTTTAGTACAAGCTGTCCATACAGGTGTCTCTTATCATAGCCTGTATGGATCATAGCCATGCATGGATAGATATGTATGTCCCTTGATCGGTATGGCTGGCTGAGGGGATACCTCTCAACATGCTTGTCAATCCGTTGGGAATTCGTCCAAAATAGAATGGGTGATTGCAGTGTTTTCTGGTGTTCTTGCTTGTCATGAATTAATAGGAGGGGGTGGTGGCAGGCTTCCCCATCCCTCACCAACTTCCTCCTGCCCCAGACATTGCTGCCTCCTCTAGTTCCACCTCCTCCTGCACTATCATCACTGCCTCCTCTAGTGCTATCTCCTCCTGCCTCACTGTCACTGCCTCCTCTAGTTCTACCTCATCCTGCCTCACCATCCAGAGACGTCTTCATGGGAGGGCAAAAGGTGCACTTGCCCCGGGCCCCTACCTTGGAGGGGGTCCCACAAGGCTGCTGTATCTAAAGAAGTCACCTACATTGTGGCATGCTGCTGAGTCTCTAAACCTATTTTATATCTGTTGTTGACAAGTACATTCTACTCTGCTTTCTGTGTTCACAGTGGCATATATAGTTTGCACATTCACTGCAGCACAACTTCTGTAGCAATCCTTCTGCTGCAGTGGAAGGGGTTCTAGAGAGATGTCAGTGGACAGGATATCAGAGGTCTCAGTCAAGCATATTTTAAGGTCTGCTTATTAGACAAAAAAAAACGGTTTCCCTTTCGTACAATTCAAAGATATTCTGGACGTCTATAAATTACTATTTCACAAGCTGCATTTTGGGCATATTTAAAACTTAAAAATACAAAATAGAAACCCAGATATAATCTGTTAGGATCACAGCAGCAATTAAAATGCTGGCACTTATATACTTCCTTGATGATGGAGACAATAAAGCTAGAATCATTACCATTTTGCATAACATGCTTCTACAACATTTTGTTTTTAGAAATTGCCATGTTGGATTATGTGAATTGTGTACTTTGCAGGAGAGTTCTATAAAATGGGATTATGTTTGTTCATGGTAAGAACTGGAAATGAAAATAGTAATGGGCAGACATTACATAGTGGGTTTAAACCCCAGCCTCACCTCTTAACCAATGTATGATCCTGTTCATCTGATTTAATCTCGTATTGCCTAACCTGTCAAAATTAACAGTTCCTAAACCTTTGGAAATTACCACCCTTCAGAGGGATTTTGTTCTCGGGGTGTCATTTTCAAAAAAGCCTCACTCATGGTTTCACTGGCTATAGTGTTGCTCTGCCATAATAATAGTGAGCATCAATATATTGCTCACCAGATGTACTTTGCTCGCTAATGGCAACACTTCTGGAAATCCATATCCCTCTTCTAATCTCAGCGTCCCTGAATATGGACTCGTTCCTGGTAGCTTCTCCTCTTCATTCACTAGCTGTGCTATGGTATCTGCATCTCTCTCCTTGCTTTCAATTGGTTTCCTGTATCCATGCGTGAGCATGTTTGCATTCTTTAGGCACCCCATTTGTGGGATTGCCTATTCTGGATGTGTGTTCTGAATTTATACTTTGGCTGGTCCACCTTCCTTGTGCCTGCTATTGATTAAAAGTGTCCTGAACCTATGCTAGAACACAAGTACCCATGTAGTTGACTGCTAAGGTTTGTCTACTGTGGCATGATGAGTGCGATGATGGTGAGTATTTTGTGGCTGGAGCAGAGAAATGATAAGATCCTTTTTACTGCATGCAGGAGGAAGAAACATTTCTTGTTTATACCATTTATTTGTTTTGTTGTCCATCAGGTTCTTTACTATCGTTTATGGGGTCACTGCTGTTCCTTGCTCCATCAGCCATGGGATGTAGTGGTTGGTTTCCAGACTTTTGGATATGATCATTATTTCTGTTTTGCCCGGGTTGTGTTTGAGGCTCTTAGTGTTCATCCAGCCGTAGAGTTCTTGTAGTCAGTCTTCCAGTGTTGTGTTTCCTTCCTGTGTGTCTTGTATTTTGTAGACGATCTGTGTGTACACAGCGTAGTTGTAGCAAGTGAGGCCGTGTTTTTTCATGAGATTGATTAGTGGCATCAGGTAGATGTTTAAGAGCAGTGGGGAGGAGGAGGATCCTTGTGGTACTCCACAGGTGGATTCCCTTATAGCCAATTTGAAAGGTTTGATCCATATGATTTCTGTTGGGTTTGTTAAGAAGGATTGCATCCATAGTAGGGCTAGGTCAGTGATTCCGTTTTCTTCCAATCTCTGATGAGGATTTCATGGTTGACTGTATCAAATGCTACGGAGAGATCCAGAAGTGTAAGAGCTGTGCTTTTGTCTGTACCTGCATTAGCTTTTAGATCATCCCAGATTGAAAGCAGATCCGTTTCGGTTCCTCTCATTGGTCTGAAGCCTACTTGTGCTTGGTCCAGCAGTTGGTGTTCTTCTATGAATTCTTGTGTTATTTTATAGACATATGTTTCGAGTATTTTTGCTTGGTAGGTGATGTAGGAGATGGGCCTGTAGTTGGAGAGGTCCTCTACTTTTCCAGATGTGTCCATGAGGAGCAGTTTGATGTATGCTGATTTGAATGATCGTGGTAGTTTTCCTGTTGAAAGTGATTGCTTGAAAAGGTTTCTGTAGTGTTCCCTGTGTGTTCCCTGGGTGTTCCTTGTGTGAGGATTGACTTGTGTATGTCTGGGGGCATGGATCCATTGGGGAGTCTACTTTGTTGCTTTTGTTTACCAGCTTGATGAATGTCTCTGCTGATATTTGGGGAAAGTCTCGTAGTTTGCTCTTTTCTGGTGATCCTCCGGTGGTTGGGTGGGCTGCATGTTGTTGTTGCCTGGTCTGCTTTGTATGATCTGTCGGATGGTGCTGATTTCGTTTTTTGAAATGGTCTGCAAGGGCATTGCATAGTCTCAGCGAAGGCACCAGTGTATTTCTGCATCCAGATAAGTTTCTCATTTTTTTTATGATTTTAAACAGTTCATTTTGGGTGTTGGCTGCTTTGGTGACTCTGTTAATGTAGTATGTCCTTTTGGGCTTATACATTTCTTTTGGTATGAGTGGAATTGTCATTGGAGGTGTAATTTCTTTGCCTGATTGTTTTGTTCGCTCCATTAAAGTTCAAGATTCCTGTTCTTTGTTTTCATGGTGAAGAGTAGTGGGGTAAACCATTTTGCTTTCGCTCTTTTGCGAAGTGGGGTGAAAGGTTTTCCTTGATTTTGAAGCAGTTCTGTTTTTCTATTGAAATTAGCTTCATCCAGGGTCGTTGTTGCTAATTTGTTGACTTCCAGTTGTTCTGCTAAGTTGTTGACTTTGATCGCCCTCTAGTTTCTTTTCATGGTAGTCAGCATTTCGTCAAGTTGTTTGGCTGTCTTCATTGGCAGAGTGATTACAAAGGGGATGATGAAGTAGTTGCTTCAGAGGATCTTTCCCAGTGGTATCCTGGTGATGAAGCTTTTTTGGTGAAGATTGCTTCATCATATATCCCATCTCTCCGCTATCTTTATCTCTACCTGTGGTGTCCCCCAGGGCTCTAGCCTCTCTCCCTTGCTGTTCAACCAATACCTGGCACTCCTTGCCCACCGCATTGCCGCTCTCTGCCTCAACTTTCCTGCTCCCATTTGCGAGGCAAAAAACCTTGGAGTCATCTTCAACTCCACACTCTCCTTCACTCCCCACATCTCTGACGTCTCTAAGAAGTCAAACTACCAACTGCACATCCTCAAAGGTATTCTTCCTTTCCTCTCCTCCTCTTGTTCTCTCTAGGCTGCACTATTGCAACAGCCTCTTTCTAAATCTGCCTGCTTCTACTCTCTGAACAGAACAGGACTGCGAGACTTGTCCTTGGCCTCAGGCCCAGGGATGGTATCTCTCCAGGACTGACATCTCTGCACTGGCTCCCACTGGCTGCGAGGATTAAGTTCAAAACCGTCTGCATTGCCCACTAGGCATTCTGGGGCGTGGGTCCTCAATACCTTCAACTCTCTCTTCCTAAATATCTTCCTTCTCAAGCACTTTGCTCATCCATCTCCAACTCCCTCAGGGTCTGTCGCTTCACCAAGCAGCGAGTTGGTGGTATATCTCTTTCTTCGGCTGGTGCCTCCCTCTGCAACAGCCTCCCTGCCTCCCTTAAACTTGAGGAGAACCATCTCCGGTTCCAGAAGCACCTCAAAACCTTTCTATTTGCTTCTGCTTTTTCTCCTTCTCTCCTCTGCTGACCTCCTGGCTGTAACTGGAAATGAACTGGCTAACTGGACACCCTCTGATCTTGGGCCTAGGTACTTCTACCACCAGTGTCACACCTTCACTAATCTCCTGGTACTGGTAACCCCCGCACTTGGGGACTGTTTCTGTATCCCTACAGTCCACCTCCCAGCCCTTGAAACCTGATGTCTGCACTTACCCTTGCACTTGCCACTTGCTGGCCGTTTACTTTACTTACTTATTGTTATTACCTATTCCCATGTACTGCACTGTCCCTTCCCCTTCCCTTGCTCTTGCGGGATCTGAATGACACCTGGCCTAGTAAGATCACTCTCCGTCCTTTCTTTGTTCACCTCCCTGGCCTCATTGCTCATTGAAACATTTGTGTATAGGCGCGTTATAAATGCCATATCATATTGTTGTGTGAGTTGCTCCTTTGACTAGCTAATGTAGTTTCATTAACTTCAGTTGTTTTGCTCTTGATTTTTGTGAGTTAGCGGTTTCAACATCAAACCAAGTCTCCCAGGATTATCAGGTGTTCCTGCTTGATGGCAAAGTTGGTGATGGCTTGAGTGAAAGCGTTGATGAAGGTTGCATTATATGTTGGTGGTCTGTATGCTGGAATTCATTTGAGGTTTGTTTTGGGGTTTGCTGTTAGGTGGAGGATTAGGGAATCACAGTTTTTGATGTTTAGTTGTTCATCCGTTTTGATTTTCAGGTGTTCCTTTTAAACTACCACCAGTCCTCCTCCTCTTTTATTTTTCCTGTTTGCTTGGGACTACTTGAACTTGTCAGGGAGGCAGTTAGCGAGTGTGATTTTGTAGTTGTCATCTAGCCATGTTTCGGTTATGGATAAGATGTCGATACCCCTGTCGCACAGGAGGTAGAAGATCTCTGTGGCGTGTTTGGAGATTGATCTAACGTTTATCAGGTTGTAATGGATCATTTTGATGTGGTTCGGTTTGTTTTTTAATCCTTGTTTTGTCTTGTGGTTTTCTGTTGAAATTCTTCTGTGTTGTTACAAATTGGTTTTTGGTCCATGGAGTCTAATTCCTCACTGAAAAGATCTGTTAGATTGATTGTTGGGTTGATTGCTTCTTCATAAACTATGTTTTGATGTAGTTGGTGCGACTGTCCTTGTATATTTGGGATATGAGGGGTGAGGATATTGGTTTTGTTCCTTTCTCTTCTCATGTCTTCTCTTCTTTTTTTCAGCTCTGTGTCAGGGCATTCTGGGGTCCTTGGTGGTAGGAAGGTTTGACGTTTGGGTTACAGGGGCTGTGTGCTTTGGATGGTGTTGAGTCTTATCCTCTTTCACTGTGTTAGCAGGGTGCACTCTGTGGGCTTGTGTCTTTATACATTGGCTATGATCCGGATGTGGTACTGATATTCAGGCTGGGGTGTCTGCGTAAGAATGAGTAGCGGTTGTTAGGGTGGGGTAGTCCATTCTTGGTTGTTGTAGAGTTTCGGGTAGCAAGCTCAGAGTTCAGGGCAGTTGGCCAAGTAGTGTGTTACAGTTTAGGTCTTCTTCCTTCCGTTGGTGGAGTGTCTGAGCATGGTGGTGTGAGGGTACTAAGTGTTGGGGGAGGGTAGCGCAGTTGGTATGCCTGTGGATTGTCTGGATTACATGATGAGTTTGTATTTAACTGAGGCAGTGTCCTAGCTGTAGGTACATTCTTTCAGTGGTTAGCTGGGTGAACCTGGATAGTGGGAAAGGCCTGGGTTTCAAAGTGACACACATATGGGACCACACCTAGATTTGAGTTTCCTGTAAGAGGAAGAACGGCCTACATTTTACAAAAGGCAGATATGAGTGGACAAACATGGGTTTGAAGTTTCTGTAAAGTGGGAGGAGGGGCTAGGATTCACAATACAGAAGGCTAATAAGGGAGATTACACCTAGATTTGAGATTTCTGTATGGTGGGAGAAAGGCCTAGGTTTCACAATACGTTAGGCTGATAACAGATAACCCACCTAGATTTGAGATTCCTGTATAGTGGGAGAATTACCTAGGTTTCACAATACATTAGCCTGATAATCGAGATCCCACCTAGATTTTATATTACTGTATAGTGGGAGAAAGGCCCAGGTTTCACAATACCATAGGTTGAGAATGGAGAAACCACCTAGATTCGAGATTTCTGTATCGGGTGAGAAAAAAGGTCTAGGTTACACAATACAATAGGCTGATAAGGGGGAACACACCTAGATGTGAGTCTCGTACAGTGGGGGAAAGGCCTAGGCTTCACAATACCATAGGCTGATTAGGGGGAACACACCTATATTCGAGATTCCTGTATAATGGGAGAAAGGCCCAGGCTTCACATTAAATTAGGCTGATAACAAAAAACCCACATAGATATGAGATTCCTGTATAGTAAGAGAAAGGCCTAGGTTTCACAATACAACAGGCTGATAATGGAGAATCCACCTAGATTCGAGATTCCTGTATATAGGGGAATAAGGCATAGGGTTCACAATACAATAGACTGATAAGGGGGACCACAACAAGATTTGAGACTCCCGTACAGTGGGAGAAAGGCCTAGGCTTCACAATACATTAGGCTGATTAGGGGGAACACACCTGTATTCGAGATTCCTGTATGGTGAGATAAAGTCCTAGGTTTCACAATGCAGTAGGCATTGAAATCAGCTTGTATTCACAGTGGATTTCCTAGAGAGTGTGACAGATGTGTGTGGTTGGTGTAATTGTTGTTGGTTCTGGTGGTGTGGGGTGAGGTGAAAGTTAAAGTTGTCATTAGTACATTTATTTATGCATTTTTTGTGTTTTAATATAAAACATTACACAGCAAGATTCAAAATATATTAAAATATATCAATATATATCAAAATATCAAAATATATCAGATATCATATACACTGTTTAATAGAATCCCATTATTAGTACCAGTAATTGTAATTGGGCCTACTTTGTCTGTTGACACAAGTTGATGGCTGTTTGTTCCTTGTTTGGCACGTCTGGACACTGTGGCGAGCTGCTTCTGTTGGTTAGTGGGTGGTATTATGCATTTGCAACCACCTAGATGGATAGGTGTGGGACCGGGGAACACGTTGGCTGTTGTTTGGGGATAGGTGGCATTAGCCACTGCAACCGGGTACTAGGTGGGTAAACTGCGTTCCTGTTGCTTGGGCTTAGCGTTTGGTTGAAGTCAGGCAGTGTGGGGTGGCATGTTAATTAGGGTTATATGTGTGACTGGAGTCTGAGGGAAAGGTGGCAGTTTAGGTTGGGTTTGTTCTTAGTGGGTGGCTGCCTGCTTCACTTGCTGACACGTGCAGCCACTGTTTGGAGTTGCTTTCATAGGAACTGACCTTTGCCTTGGGCCATTAGCAGAGGGCTGCCCAGGGCATAAGCTGCCCTAGTGTGATGTCTTAAATGAGGGTGGGGAGCCAATGCGCTGTTTTGTGGGCGGGTTGGTTGGGAGGTGGGAATAAGGCGGGGAAGGAAGCAGGCAGGGGGAAGACTTGTAAGCGTCTGAGTGCTTTGAATGAAATTACACGATTTATCAATTAATTTGAGGGGTTGGGGCACTCATCTGGACCTCGCTACGCCTCTGCATCGCTGTTTGTTGTGCCTCGGGTAGGGTGCCAATCAGCTGCTTTGTGGGAGGGTTGGGAGGTAGGAATAAGGCCGGGCAATGAAGCAGGCAGGGGGAAGACGTGGAAGTGCTAGGAGTGCTTTGAATGAAATTACATGTTTTTTCTTTCTTTTCAGTCATAGTGAAGGAGGTGCTTGGTGTTGTCTGGGTGTTGAAGAAGCTCCTAGTGTTTTTCTGGGGAGGGGATTTCAAGTTGTTGACAGACTACAAACCCCTGGTGAGTGTGTTCATGTCCAAGGGACTTGATGGTGTTTCTAGGCAAATCATGGCTTATGTGTGATGTTTATGCAGGGTCACAATTGTGAGGTTGAGCATGTTTCTGGGAAGGAGAATGCAGTGGCCGATTTCCTGTCAAAGGCAGAATGTGGTGTTTTGGGTGCTGACAGAATGGAGGATGACGTTGAGGAGGAACAAGCGGTAGTGTTTCTGATATGTGAAGGAGTACTAAGTAATGAGCAATGGATGAGGGAGCAGGAAGGTGGTGTCATAATTCTAGAGGTTATGAGGAGGATGCACAGTGGTTGGCGGTAACAAGCAGGTGAGGAAGTGATGAGACACTTTAACAAAGTTCATGAAGAGTTGAGTGTAGAGGGTGCTCTGCTGTACAGGGGAGGTAAAGTGATACCATCATCGAGCTTAAGAGGGAGGCTACTGGTGTTGGGACATGAGGGGAAATTGGGAATGACAAGATGCAAAGCAAGGGTTAGGGCAGACTATTGGTGGCTCAAGGTTGACCTGTAGGCGGAAGAGATGGCGGAGAGCTGTAAGCATTGTAGTGAGATTGATGAGGATCTGAGAAGTCACGTTTAACTTCTCAGGCCATTGAAGTTGCCTACCTTGCATTGGACATATGTGGCCGTGGATGCTTTGGAGCTTCTTGGAGATGCCAAGGCAAGGGTAAGGTACATCCCTGCTCTGTTGGATATCTATTCTACATGGGTTGAGGTGAATATAGTGAGTGAGGCAAATTCCAAGGTGGCTGTGGGGTTCCTCGATGAAGGATTTGAAATTGAGGAATTTCCTGCACAGCCACTTACCGACAATGGAGTCCAATTCACATCTAGACTTGTGGAAGCATTTCTTATAGTAGTGGGGGTCTCATTCCACATGGCTTTGTAGCAGAGCAGATGGATGCTTTCTCACTAGGTCCTGCGCCCTCACCAGTGCCATATATGAAACAGCAGGAGAAGAGCTGTAAATGGGACCCCATTTATTGTCCCTGAACCGCATTGAGTGTATGAGAGACGCTATGCACTCAGACATCCATATAGAGTGTACCCTTGCACTGAGCAAGTGGAGGAAATTGCCAGGAAGGATGTCAGCACGCACCAGTGGACATCATGGAATGATAAGTGAAATTCGACTAAGCTATACTGAAACAATATGAAATAACCAAGATGTGACGATGTAACTGAAGCATTAAGAGAAACATGTACCCAAAGTAACCATGAATGCAAAGAAGATGACGTAACTTACTGGCCAATAACTGTAAATGTGCAGTAACACAATATTGAAGAGACATGTAAATGTGCAGTAACACAATATTGAAGAGACATATAGAAGCTTGCTCTGGAGGTAGTTATAGCAAGGCAAGGGCGGCCATGTTAGGAAAATGGATGCCAGCTCGTGTCAGATTCAGCCAAGCTACCTCAGAGACAGACCAATACTGCAGAGTCAGGAGTTGCTGAACAGCCCTGTGTGCAAAACAAAGAGGAGTCTTTGTTGGCCTAGGGACAAGGATGCTACTTTACGGCAAGGCAGAAGGGGAGCTATCCAGGATAAGCTATGAACAAAGGGTATATTTCTCTTAGAGAAAAGAAAAAGAACACATTTGCAAGAGCCAATTATTGCACAATTAAAAGTGCATAAAGTTCATACCAGATGGAGTGAGCAAGTCTCTAGAGTCCAAAAGAAGCAACAACATCCAGCATAATTGAATCAAATAGCAGTAAATGGAAGGTCTTAATGAACAAATTTGCAGTCTCCTAACAAGTGATCTAGAAATTGAAAACAAGGGCTATTCATTAAGCCTCAGGCGAAGATAGAAGTGTGCTCGCACTCCCTAAAATGTTCAAGAACAGTGAGCAGGTTATAAGGTCAACTACAGACGGAAGGCTTTGGCTTATGGCCGAACCAATGAAGGATGATGGATTAATTGGAAATGCAGGGAGTAGTCTGACGTGATCCAAAGTGCCTAGGTTTCATTTCACTGACGTGCTTGTAAGGGAGAATTCTCCAGAATGGCTAATTTCCCTTACCTACTGAGTCCCTCAGCAGCTTTGCTGGATTTCTAGATTTTTTTTTTTTACCTGGTAAGACTGTGAGGCTTTTTTCCCACTCTTACATGTGTTTTGCTGTGTGTTTTACATTTTTGTGTTCATAGACTGTGGCGCCTCAGCTACTCCATAGGCATATTTTCTTTTACTGTGTGTCACACAGCACCTTTAGTGCAGTGACACAGGGTTGTCTTTTTCAGGCTTCCCACTCTAAACTCCATTTTCTGGGACTGACTACTGTCTCCCCGAATAAGTAAAGTTGCCATTGACTTTATTAGTCTTTTTAAATTCACAAACCCAGTACAACTATCTTCCATAGAGTATTGGAAAGGGTTAATACGTATCCCTTTTTTTCAGTTTTGCATGGCACATTATTTTGTTCCCCTTTCTTTAAGATTTGGCTGGTGGCAGTGGTATCTACCATTTTTTCCCAACCACGGTCTATGAAAATAGCCTTGGTACTGTTTTTAGGCTAAATTAGTAGCCTCGAACTTTAATCCGCTGGACCCCATTTACTTTATTTTGTTCCGGCTGCGTTTATTCGCCATTTCATTTTGTAAAGGTCTTTCTCGTGTTTTACTCTGCACGCCAAACCAGGTTTGGTTCCTTTGTTCGCGTCCTTTGGCAGGCAGAGTTCTAGGGAAACAGCAGATATTTTCCTTCAATGGTTAAATAGTCTCAATAGACATTTACAGTTCACCATGACAGTGGAAGAGGAAGCTATTAACTTCCTAGACTTGACAATATACCACACGAATGGAAAGTTACTAGTGAAACCATTTCATAAAAATACAAAAAAGAACTCTCTGTTGCATTATGACTCCCATCATGTTAAGCACCTCAAGGACAATTTGCCCTATGGACAGTTGTTAATACTCAAACGGAATAGCTCCACTCGCTAAGCCTTTGAAGAAAAGCACAACATCTGAAAAGGAAATTAAAGAAAAGAGGATACCCTACAAAGCTCATTAAAAAAGCAGCTAAATGCGCTTATAATAACAATAGAGAAGCCCTCCTTGAGGATAGAACAGAAAAATCTTCTGACAACAGAATGGTCTGCGTAAACACCTTTACGAACCACAGCTTGCCCATCAGAAATGTAATTTCCAAACATTGGAAACTTTTGAGAACTAGGGCTGCCAATCCTGAGATCCCGCTATTTGCATATACTAAATCGCGGTCGATAGGCAACAATGTTAGTCACAGTAAAGATAGAAGTATTCCTTTGCCCATCAACACTCTTACCACCCATTGGGGCTTAACCCCCATCACAGGGCATTCCCCCTGTGGACAGTGTGTGGTTTGCAAATTAACAATAAAGAGCAAAGAAATAGAGATAGGTCTGGCTAGACCTTGGACTCAGAAGACTTTTTCGAATTGCAACACTGAAAATGTAGTTTACATGATCACCTGTCCATGCGGACTACATTATATAGGAAAAACTCACCGAAAAATTCAAGTCCGTATAGGTGAGCATAAAAGCTGCATTAAGAATAAAGTGATACAGGCTCCTCTTGTCAAACACTGTGTGGACAAAAACCACGGTTTCGAAACGTTTACATGGACTGTGCTGCTAGTTGTTAAAAGTGATAATCCAGTGACATTGAATAAAAAACTTTTGAAGAAGGAACAAGAACTGATTTTTAAAACTCGTAGTGACCTGCGAAGACTAACAGGCCGATTCATGGAATTAATGTGCGCCGAAAATTCCGATTGGCCTGGGCATGTGTATTCCGGGGTGCGCGGGAAGTTCAACATGCGATTTCAGCAGGGTACGTGTAGTCCAAGGTGCGCGTGAAGTTTCACACGCAAATTTGAAGGGTACGTGTATTTTGGTGTGCGCGTGAAGTTCCACACGCGATTTCAGCAGGGTACGTGTACTCCGGGTGCACAGGAAATTCCACACGCGAATCCTGCAGCCTACGTGTATTTCGGGGGTGCCGGGGGGTCCTACACGTGAATTGACCGTGTGGGTCCTCCCAGCTGTTCCCTCTACACCCTCCACGGCCCACACCACAGGGGACTACCCTCACCCCTGCACATGTCCCGCAGGCAGCCCATCCACCATGGCCATGCCCCCCAGCCAACCCACATGTCACCTTGCACTACTGCCCACCAATGCATGTCTCCCAGCACCCCCACCCCCCAGCATCCAGGGGCACCCTCCACCAGTCCCCCACTCATGCCCCCCTGCACCCACACCCCCCAGCATCCAGGGACACCCTCCACCAGGCCCCCACTCATGTCCCCCTGCACTCCCACCCGCCAGCACTGTGGGGCACCCTCCACCAGGCCCCCACTTCATGTCCCCCTGCACCCCCACCCCCCAGCACTGTGGGGCACCCTCCACCAGGCCCCCACTCATGTCCAACTCATGTCCCCCTGTAACCCCACCCCCCTGCATCCAGGGGCACCCTCTACCAGGCCCCCACTCCTGTCTCCCTGCACCCCCACCCCCAGCACTGTAGGGCACCCTCCACCAGGCCCCCACTCCTGTCTTCCTGCACACCCACCCCCAGCACAGTGGGGCACCCTCCACCAGGCCCCCACTCATGTCCCCCTGAACCCCCACCCCCAGCACTGTGGGGCACCCTCCACCAGGCCCCCACTCATGTCCCCCTGAACCCCCACCCCCCTGCATCCAGGGACGCCCTCCACCAGGCCCCCACTCCTGTCTCCCTGAACCCCCACCCCCAGCACTGTAGGGCACCCTCCACCAGGCCCCCACTCCTGTCCCCCTGCACCCCCACCCCCAGCACTGTGGGGCACCCTCCACCAGGCCCCCACTCATGCACCCCTGCACTCCCACCCCCAGCACTGTGGGACACCCTCCACCAGGCCCCCACTCATGTCCCCCTGCACCCCCACCCCCCAGCATCCAGGGATACCCTCCACCAGGCCCCCACTTCTGTCTCCCTGCACCCCCACCCCCCAGCACTGTGGGGCACCCTCCACCAGGCCCCACTCATGTCCAACTCATGTCCCCCTGCACCCCCACCCCCCTGCATCCAGGGGCACCCTCCACCAGGCCCCACTCATGTCCAACTCATGTCCCCCTGCACCCCCACCCCCCTGCATCCAGGGGCACCCTCCACCAGGCCCCCACTCCTGTCTCCCTGCACCCCCACCCCCCAGCACTGGAGGGCACCCTCCACCAGGCCCCCACTCCTGTCTCCCTGCACCCCCACCCCCCAGCATCCAGGGGCACCCTCCACCAGGCCCCCACTCCTGTCTCCCTGCACCCCCACCCCCCAGCACTGTGGGGTACCCTCCACCAGGCCCCCACTATTGTCCCCGTGCACCCCCACCCCCCAGCACTGTGGGGCAACCTCCACCAGGCCCCCACTCATGTCCCCCTGGACCCCCACCCCCCTGCATCCAGGGGCGCCCTCCACCAGGCCCCCACTCCTGTCTCCCTGCACCCCCACCCCCCAGCACTGTAGGGCACCCTCCACCAGGCCCCCACGCCTGTCTCCCTGCACCCCCACCCCCAGCACTGTGGGGCATCCTCCACCAGGCCCCCACTCATGTCCCCCTGCACCCCCACCCCCCTGCATCCAGGGGCACCCTCCACCAGGCCCCACTCATGTCCAACTCATGTCCCCCTGCACCCCCACCCCCCTGCATCCAGGGGCACCCTCCACCAGGCCCCCACTCCTGTCTCCCTGCACCCCCACCCCCCAGCACTGTAGGGCACCCTCCACCAGGCCCCCACTCCTGTCTCCCTGCACCACCACTCCCCAGCATCCAGGGGCACCCTCCACCAGGCCCCCACTCCTGTCTCCCTGCACCCCCACACCCCAGCACTGTGGGGCACCCTCCGCCAGGCCGCCACTCATGTCCCTCTGCACCCCCACCCCCCAGCATCCAGGGGCACCCTCCACCAGGCCCAACCATGTCCGACTCATGTCACCCTACACCCCACCCCCCTGCATCCAAGGGCACCCTCCACCAGGCCCCACTCATGTCCAACTCATGTCCCCCTGCACCCCCACCCCCCTGCATCCAGTGGCACCCTCCACCAGGCCCCCTCTCATGTCTCCCACCCCCAACCCTCAGCAGTGCGATTTGTCTGGGTACGTGTATTTCCGGGGTGCGCAGGTAGTCTTATACACGATTTCATCTGGGTACGTGTATTATGGGTCCGCGTGAACTTCCACACGCGATATCAGCAGGGTACGTGTATTACGGGGTTCGCGGGAAGTTCCACACGCGATTACCCTTGGTAAGTGTACTTCGGGGTGCGCGGGAAGTTTCACACGCGAATTTTCAGGGTACGTGTATTTCGGTGTGCGCGTGAAGTTCCACACGCGACTGGGCCTGTGAGAGTCGGGTACGTGTATTCCAGGGGTGGGCGGGAATATTTACTCGCGACTGGGACTGGGAGAGCGTGTTACGTGTATTCCTGGGGTGGGCGGGAAGATTTACACGGTCGCCTACGATGCGCCAAAAAAAAAGGTCCAATCCGGAAACATGTACGCCAGCATGAAGCAGGCGCACGTCCCACGCAGCATAAAAGAGTGCGCAAACAACAAACAAGCTCAGACGCCAGGATGAATATACCGTTCCCAGCAGCAGTGGCTGTGGGATACCGCAGGAGGAGGAGAAGGATAGTCAGGGCCAGAATCTTCACACCCAGAACCAGCCTATTTGGTATGCCTGATGACCAGGTGTATGGGAGGTACAGGTTTCCACCACACATAATACTCAACCTGGTCAGTGAGTGGGAGGATGACCTCACATCACCCACCCTGTGCTCCCAAGCACTCAGCCCTCTGGAGAAGGTCCTCAATGTACTGCACTTCTTGGCTACCGGATCATTTCAGCAGACAAGTGCCATAGTGGGGGGTGTCACAGGCCACGCAGTCACGGTGCCTACACCAGGTGTTGGCCACCATCACAAAACAAAAACAAAGAGGTGATGGCTGGAAGGTTTAGACTGAATCTTAACCACTGGCATTGCTCGGGGCAACCCTCCAGACCATCGTTCTTCGCCTGCCAAGCCATTACAGCCATTACAGAAGGGGAAAGACCATATGCAAATCAGGCTTGGCCCCACCCCAAAAGGGGCAGTCCAGCCCGAACTGCTAGGTCACAAACCTTTTGCACGAGACCACAAGCATCCCCAAACATGTTTCGCCCTTGTTGGGGCTCATCAGTGAGGAGTAGCCTGGGTCTCTAGGCCCAGCAGGCACGGGACCCACATCTGGGCATACCCGTCCCACTCGGGGTGACAAACAAAAACAAAGAGGTGATGGCTGGAAGGTTTAGACTGAATCTTAACCACTGGCATTGCTCGGGGCAACCCTCCAGACCATCGTTCTTCGCCTGCCAAGCCATTACAGAAGGGGAAAGACCATATGCAAATCAGGCTTGGCCCCACCCCAAAAGGGCCAGTCCAGCCCGAACTGCTAGGTCACATCCCTTCTGCACGAGACCACAAGCATCCCCAAACATGTTTCGCCCTTGTTGGGGCTCATCAGTGAGGAGTAGCTTGGGTCTCTAGGCCCAGTAGGCATGGGACCCACGTCTGGGCATACCCGTCCCACTCAGGGTGACAAAGCAAAAACAAAGAGGTGATGGCTGGAAGGTTTAGACTGAATCTTAACAACTGGCATTGCTCGGGGCAACCCTCCAGACCATCGTTCTTCGCCTGCCAAGCCATTACAGAAGGGGAAAGACCATATGCAAATCAGGCTAGGCCCCACCCCAAAAGGGGCAGTCCAGCCCGAACTGCTAGGTCACATCCCTTCTGCACGAGACCACAAGCATACCCAAACATGTTTCGCCCTTGTTGGGGCTCATCAGTGAGGAGTAGCTTGGGTCTCTAGGCCCAGCAGGCACAGGACCCACGTCTGGGCATACCCGTCCCACTCGGGGTGACAAAGCAAAAACAAAGAGGTGATGGCTGGAAGGTTTAGACTGAATCTTAACCACTGGCATTGCTCGGGGCAACCCTCCAGACCATCGTTCTTCGCCTGCCAAGCCATTACAGAAGGGGAAAGACCATATGCAAATCAGGCTTGGCCCCACCCAAAAAGGGGCAGTCCAGCCCGAACTGCTAGGTCACATCCCTTCTGCACGAGACCACAAGCATCCCCAAACATGTTTCGCCCTTGTTGGGGCTCATCAGTGAGGAGTAGCTTGGGTCTCTAGGCCCAGCAGGCACGGGACCCATGTCTGGGCATACCCGTCCCACTCGGGGTGACAAAGCAAAAACAAAGAGGTGATGGCCATCATCAATGCACGCCCATCAGTCCGCAGGCACATATACCTGCCCAGAACACCTGCAGAAAGGCATGCTGTCAGCCAGGATTTCTACAGGGTGGCACAATTCCTCAAAGTGCTAGGTGCCATTGATTGCACCTATGTGGCTCTACGTCCCCCCGGGGCATCTGAGCACATCTATAGAAACCGCAAGCACTGGCATTCCATCAACGTCCAGGTAGTATGTGATGCCAAGGGAATCATCACCTCAGTATATGCCAACTATCCAGAGTCCACCCACGACAGCTTCTTTACAGGATTCAACCCTAAACCGGGACATGGAAGCTGGGCGGCATGGCGATGCATGACTGCTTGGTGAGTATAAATGCCACAGCACATGCATGCATAACAGATACAGATTAATGTCACTACCCACTAATGATCCCCAAAACCACCTCCCCAGGGGACAGTGCCTACCCTCTCAGCACCCACATGATGACGCCAATTCGGAACCCCATCACGCCTCCCGAGGTAAGATACAACACAGCCCATATTGCAACCCGGGGCATAGTGGAGCGCACATTCGGAGTGCTCAAGTCACGCTTTCGCTCCCTTGACCGTTCTGGCGGGCAGCTGTTATACGCTCCCCCAGTAGTGTGCAGGATCATAGTGGCAGCATGTGTCCTGCACAATGTTGCAATACGCCGGGGCCTGGCTGTGGACATGGTGGTGCCCCCACATCCCCAACCACATGCACGTCCGCTGCGCATGAGAGGGGAAAGGGCACAGGGTGAGGTAGCCCGTACGCAGCTGGTGTCTAATTACTTCACATAGAAATCACACCCCTGTGGAGTGCACACAGCCCTGGCACATACCATCTGACAATCAATGATGACTCAATCTGACAATTATGATGAATTAAGGGACAGTCAACTGTCAGAACCATAGCAGCCTGAGATTGTTCATCTGGAAGTGTCACAATGTGTGCATCCCTACCTACACAAACACCACCAATGCAGTGTCATCAAAAGACACACTTCTATGCAGCAAAAATGAATACCCACTTGCAAAATACAACATGAGAACAGTGCCATGTCACCCAACCCCTCCCCGGCACCGCCACACAACACACCATGTCATGTCATGCTATGTGAGAGCAAACAAATAAATCCCCACAACATGACACAAGTGTCACAAACTACAGTGTCCCTAATGGAACCTGGCCACTTCCTGCGCACCCCTGAAATACACGTACTCTGCTGAATTTGCGTGTGATACTTCCCGCGCACCCCTGGAATACACGAACCCAGGACAAACGCGTGTGGAAATTCCTGCGCACCCCTGAAATACACGTACCCTGCTGGATTCGCGTGTGAAACTTCCCGCGCATCCCTGGAACACACGTACCCAGGACAATCGCGTGTGGAACGTCCTGCGCACCCCTGAAATACACGTGCCCTGATGGAATCATGTGTGTTACTTCACGTGCACCCCTGATATACACGTACCCAGGACAATCGCGTGTGAAACTTCCCGCGAACCCCTGAAATACATGTTCCCCGCTTGGCGTTTGCTGTTTGGCAGCCCTGTGAACTGGTGCAGGGTTAGCGCAGACATTTGCGATGAATTGGGGATTTTGATGGCTTTTCCTTGCGCGAGGGCGTTCTTGGGGGCGTAATTGGTGCTGCTGCAGGGCCGCTGCACCACTCTGCGCCACGGATGGTTTTGGAGGCTAAAATCCATGAATACGCTGTGTGATAAAATGGAGTTTATCGCACGCGGCTGGCGCAGTGTACCGCACGTGTACACTGTGCGCCAGCCGCATGCGCCACTTTTGTGCAAAATTCTATGAATTACCCTGTAAATGATTGTATTGAGTGGCATAAAGTATTGTAATTTCCTCCTGGTATTTTGTATCCCCTTCAAGTTTGATTTTCATTTCTAGTATGAGTGTTTGGCTGCATACTAATTGCAGTAGTCATTCTCGCCCACTACATGGCGTCTCTTAACCTGACCTGATTAACATTAAAAAGGGACCAATGTGCGTTTCCCCGTTCGCTAAGCCCGATTCTGTCTGCTTTCTTCACTACTATGGAAACGTCCTGGCTTTTCTGCATCAACAAAAAGAAAGGACTGTAATACCCTTAAACTCTTTGTTCTGCGGCTCCCAAACACACGAGAGAGAAAGCATTAGTGTAGCCGCTATGGTGTCTCCCCTCAGCTGTTCTTGGGGATAACGCTGAGTAGTGAGGATGCGTTGGAACTTTTTGGCTGTCCAGATCCAGGCAACGGACTATTACGAGGGCATAGTACTTGGGGCATTCACTTGCTTGAGGTTTCTCGTTCAGAGTATGCTGGTTTAACACACTGTTCCCTCCCTTAGTGCTACTGCCTCTGGTGTGGGATACCATTTGGCCGAACTAAAACCTCTTTGTGTTAAGATCCTTGAGCCAGCACAGATATGACATCTGAAGCTAGTTGATTAATGATTAAGAAGGTAGTTCTGTAATCATTCATTCATTTTTTGAACTTGAAGATGTTCTCCATGCTAATTTCTTCCCATTAAATGGTCAATATTGATATCCACTGTGTGGGTTTATTTTAACATGAAATGAGTCGAGACAAGCGTATCTGTTGTTAACTGAATAGGGCATTTGGCTCGATGCGTTCTTCAGATTTTGCCTGGAGGAATATAGCCTGTACAAGATGGTTATTTTAAGTTAATGACATTTCATTGCAACTTATTTAGTTCTTCCTAAATTCAATATACTTATTGACATGCTGGTGGAAATAAGAATATTCGAAGTACCGTTTGTCAGACTGTTTTGTCTGGTTTTTGGATTGATTTTTATTGTGAATTGGACGTACATAACCCTGGCCACTGGGCTTGTGTCTGACTGCTTGATTTGTATCTTTCTAAATGAGATAATTCCCAAAATGGAAAGATTAATCCATGGATGAAAGTAGCAACTTTTCCGTAGATTGATTCTGTGTGCAGACATTGACCACTACAAACAGAGGTAATGACTAATACATTTACCTTTGTTTGATGCAGATTGATACTGCCCCACATGAATAATTCTATACCTAAATTTGGGTATATATGTTTATCTTTCTACAGTCCTTCTGCATATGTTACACGGGTTATGATGCCACATTGCAAGATTCGATGTGGCAATTGCAAGTGACTTTAATATGAAATCCTCCTGAAGAAAGTTCTACACTTATGGAAAAGAACTGAAACATGTCGAGGCATTGCTCCAAGACAATTAGAAGATTTGATGTTTTTCTTCTGAAATAATATCTATAAACAATAGAGTCTACCCTTATTTGTTGTACCGAGTTCACATAGGGGTTTTCTAAAAATGGATCCATTTTTGTATTCAGAAAATTGTGATCATCATTGGTCTATTATGACTATTTTTGTCACTAGCAGCTTATTTTTCTACTACTAACCTGTAGGTGTGTTTTTAAAATGTTGATTTTTATTATGTTTTACGATTTAATGAATAAAATGTTGATATTCTTTTGTGAGTAATGTTGGATTTGAAGGACCGTTGTCAGTTATTGTTGAATTGACCCTGTTGTTTTGTATATGTATCTTCTTGTACCCCAGTTGACAGGGTGTTTTGTACACTCCACCGTTGAGTGGTGAGAGTGTCATTGTGGGGTTTCCCTCTATATGTAGAATGCTGGAACAAAGTCAGGCTGGCCAAGACAGGCTGATGTGTAATGATTCTTTTTGTTGCAAGGGTGTTTGAATGTGTGAGTATGTGTGTTATATTGTGCTTGAGGTATGTGGAACTCTGGGGAATGAGGGCTCCAGAAGCTGGGTTGCGAGATAGGTTTGTCAGTTGGTGAAGGAGCAGGGATCTTATGGTGAGGCTCTGTGGGGCTCGGTGGGGCTCTCATTTGTTTGTTTGTTTCATTAACATTTCTATAGTGCACATCAGTCCGGGGACATCGTGGCACTTGTTACAGTACAGTCTCGGTTACATAGTCATGAGCAATATATATACAAGGTACAATAGTTAAATTATTTACATTTACATTTCCAGTTATATTACAATATACATTTACATTTCCAGTATATGACAATATACATGTCAGGGTGGGAGAGGAGGTCATGGTACTAATTGAGGAGTATGGATTTGAGGTTGTTGCGGAAGGCCGAGATGGACGTTTCAGCTCTGAGGGTGGACAGGAGAGAGTTCCAGAGTTGTGGTGCGATGTATGAGAAGCCTAGGTCTCCAGCGGTGGCTCTCTTGATGCGAGGATTGTGTAGCTGGTTGGTGTACTGAGGTTGGTTGGTCTTACCCGCTATGCTGTTCCCATTGTTACAATAAATCCAGCCTACTAGACTAACCTCTCTTGATGGCTCTGTACCTGCAGAAGACAGCTAACACATCTTAAATTACTAAGGAAAACTATTAATTTTGAAATGTATTACACAGCAAGCCCCACTGCAGCAGCACAATGTAAGAAGATGGACATTTCACCAAGTCAACAAGGGAACCTTTACCAGATGTCTCTGCCACCTCTCAAAAATACCACACTAGTCTGCATGCATACCAAGGTGATCAACGTCATACCAAGATGCCACCATTACGGCACCACATTGATAGAATCTGAACATAGGAAAAAGCTGCCAGGCTGCACTGTATATCCGCCCAAAGACTAAACACCAAGGGAGGGCGATTATGGAAACATGCTCCACTGAGTAGGATCTAGCACCAAAACATAAGGGCCTCCAAAACAAAGTGTGTTCCACCATTCATTCAGGCTGGAGCGCTAGCTAGGAAGTATATCAGGGGACCATCTCTCAGTTGGACATAGAGGCTAACACCTGGCAATTTCAGTAGAAGTGAGGGGGCCACCCAGAGTCAGTGCAACAAACTTGCCACTGGAATTCAACCCTGCTGTGGCTCTTCTCCTAACATGCCCCAGTGTACTGTCATGCTCTTTATGGCTTTCACATGACCCACAGAGATGTGTGTATTTAACTTACAAATATCGTACAATTACCTTGCAAATGTTCATCTCTGAAAGGGCCCCCGCAAGAACTCTGGCGACTTGTCTTTGCCCATCTCTCTCTGCTGTGGGCCCACCACTGAAAACCAGTTTGCCTGCCATTGCCTAGTACTCTTGATCACCTGCTCTTACGTCTTCCCCTTCCCTGTATTCCGGTCTCTCTCAATGAGAACCAATTGCTGCATTCTGCCATCACCATGGACACCATGCCCCACCAGCGTGCCTCAACATCTCCACATAATAACCAGAACCAAAGGGCACCACCACCAAGAAGTTGCTCAATAGACACATCTACTGAGGTGGCACCACGGTCACTCAGTGGATGGTCCAAATCAACCATCGGTATCCCCAACAACCTCTCCACACATTAACACTATAAACAGCTAAGCTCAAAGACACTATATGCACACCAAATGACCATCATATACACCACAATTGAATACCGCTCCCAGCTGGCATTGATCTACAGAATATTTTACCTCTACAAGAAACATACATATCACTATCCCGGACAATCCAAACTCGTGCAATAGCCAAACAAGAATGCCATTTGGATACAGAGGCCTCAAATCCCTCGATACAAAATACTCAAATGGGATACCCACACAGTACCAGAGTACTTAAGAACTGCACACATCCACAACAGTAAAGTTATATGACATTTTCCCTCTCTCCTCACAGGGGACAGTGCCCCCTCGAATAACAGACCCAGGGGTAATCGAATTACCCCTACTAGTACGTCCACAATAGGATGGTTTGTACTAGTTCTGTTAGTAAATTTAGGTCTAGTAAAGCCAATGGTGACTTTACATGCCCAGGGAGACAGTAGTCCGTCCCCGGGTATCGAGTCTATGATGGAGGTCCGCTAGGACGCCCCAGTGCTACGGCACGGAGGGTGCGGTGTAACACACATAGAACAATATATGAGACCCTAAGGAGTAAAAGACCCCATAGCCCATAGAACACATTGACATTCAAAGGAATTACACACATTCACGTCCAAGAGTGCGAGAAAAAGAGTCTCACTCTTGGCAGGATGGAAAAAACAAACTCCAGAAATCCAGCAAAGCTGCTGGAGGACTCACTAGGTTAGGAAATTCAGCCTAAACAGAGAATTCTCCCTAACAGGGGGCATGGTGGAGGGTGCTGTGCACTGCGGGGGGTGGGGGTGCTGGGAGACATGAGTGGGGGCCTGGTGGAGGGTGCCCCTGTATGCTGGGGGTGGGGGTGCAGAGGGACATGAGTTGGACATGAGTGGGGGCCTGATGGAAGGTGCCCCACAGTGGTGGGGGGTGGGGGTGCTGGGAGACATGAGTAGGGGCCTGGTGGAGGGTGCCTCTGGATGCTGGGGGGTGGGAGTGCAGAGGGACATGAGTTGGACATGAGTGGGGGCCTGCTGGCAGGTGCCCCACAGTGCTGGGTGGTGGGGGTGTTGCGAGACATGAGTGGGGGCATGGTGGAGGGTGCCCTACACTGCGGGGGGTGGGGGTGCTGGGAGACATGAGTGGGGGCCTGGTGGATGGTGCCCCTGGATGCTTGGGGGTGGGAGTGCAGAGGGACATGAGTGGGGGCATGGTGGAGGGTGCACCTGGATGCTGGGGGGTAGTGGTGCAGAGGGACATGAGTTGGAGATGAGTGGGGGCCTGGTGGAGGGTGCCCCTGCACTGCTGGGGGGTGGGGGTGCTGGGAGACATGAATGGGGGCCTGGTGGAGGTTGCCCCTGGATGCTGGGGGGTGGGGGTGCAGAGGGACATGAGTTGGACATGAGTGGGGGCCTGGTGGAGGGTGCCCCTGCACTGCTGGGGGGTGGGAGTGCTGGGAGGCATGAGAGGGGGCATGGTGGAGGGTGCCCTGCACTGCGGGGGGCTGGGGGTGCTGGGAGACATGTGTGGGGGCATTGTGGAGGGTGCCGTGCACTGGGGGGGTGGGGGTGCTGGGAGACATGAGTGGGGGCCTGGTGGAGGGTGCCCCTGGATGCTGGGGGGTGGGGGTGCAGAGGGACATGAGTTGGACATGAGTGGGGGCCTGCTGGCAGGTGCCCCACGGTGCTGGGGTGTGGGGGTGCTGGGAGACATGAGTGGGGGCCTGGTGGAGGGTGCCCCTGTATGCTGGGGGGTCGGGGTGCAGAGGGACATGAGTTGGACATGAGTGGGAGCCTGCTGGCAGGTGCCCCACAGTGCTGGGGATGGGGTTGCTGGGAGACATGAGTGGCGGCAAAGTGGAGGGTGCCCTGCACTGCAGGGGGTGGGGGTGCTGGGAGACATGAGTGGGGGCCTGGCGGAGGGTGCCCCTGGATGCTAGGGGGTGGGGGTGCAGAGGGACATGAGTGGGGGCCTGCTGGCAGGTGCCCCACAGTGCTGGGGGGTGAGGGTGCTGGGAGACATGTGTTGTTGATCAGTAGTGCAAGGTGACATGCGGCTGGGATGGGGGGCATGCCCATGGTGGATGGGCTGCCTGCGGGACATGAGCAGGGGTGCAGGGTAGTCCCCTGTGGTTTGGGCTGCCTGCAGGGGCTGTGGAGTGTGTAGAGGGAACACCTGGGAGGACCCACACGCCAATTCATGTGTAGTACTCTCCGCGCACCCCTGAAATACACGTACCCTGCTGGATTTGCGTGTGATACTTCCCGCGCACCCCTGGAATACACGTACCCAGGACAATCGCGTGTGGAACTTCCCGTGCACCCCTGAAAGACACGTACCCTGCTGAATTCATGTGTGAAACTTCACCCGCACCCCTGAAATACACGTGTCCTGATGGAATCGCGTGTGACACTTCCTGCGCACCCCTGAAATACACGTACCCTGCTGAATTTGCGTGTGATACTTCCCGCGCACCCCTGGAATACACGTACCTAGGACAAACGCGTGTGGAAATTCCCGCGCACCACTGAAATACACGTACCCTGCTGGATTTGCGTGTGAAACTTCCTGCGCATCCCTGGAACACAAGTACCCAGGACAATCCCGTGTGGAACATCCCGCGCACCCCTGAAATACACGTGCCCTGATGGAATCATGTGTGTTACTTCACGCGCACCCCTGATATACACGTACCCAAGACAATCGCGTGTGAAACCTCCCGCGAACCCCTGAAATACACGTTCCCCGCTTGGCGTTTGCTGTTTGGCAGCCCTGTGAACCGGTGCAGGGTTAGCGCAGACATTTGCGATGAATTGGGGATTTTGGTGGCTTTTCCTTGCGCAAGGGCGTTCTTTGGGGCGTAACTGGCGCTGCTGCAGGGTCGCTGCACCACTCTGCGCCACGGATGGTTTTGGAGGCTAAAATCCATCAATACGCTGTGTGATAAAATGGAGTTTATCGCACGCGGCTGGCGCAGTGTATCGCACGGGGACACTGTGCGCCAGCCGCGTGCACCACTTTGTGCAAAATTCTATGAATTACCCTGTAAATGATTGTATTGAGTGGCATAAAGTATGGTAATTTCCTCCTGGTATTTTGTATCCCCTTCAAGTTTGATGTTCATTTCTAGTATGAGTGTTTGGCTGCATACTAATTGCAGTAGTCATTCTCACCCACTAGATGGCGTCTCTTAACCTGACCTGATTAACATTAAAAAGGGACCAATGTGCGTTTCCCCGTTGGCTAAGCCCGATTCTGTCCGCTTTCTTTGTTACTATGGAATCGTCCTGGCTTTTCTGCATCAACAAAAAGAAAGGACTGTAATACCCTTAAACTCTTTGTTCTGCGGCTCCCGAACACACGAGAGAGAAAGCATTAGTGTAGCCGCTATGGTATCTCCCCTCAGCTGTTCTCGGGGATAACGCCGAGTAGTGAGGATGCGTTGGAACTTTTTGGCTGTCCAGATCCAGGCAACGGACTATTACGAGGGCATAGTACTTGGGGCATTCACTTGCTTGAGGTTTCTCGTTCAGAGTATGCTGGTTTAACACACTGTTCCCTCCCTTAGTGCTACTGCCTCTGGTGTGGGATACCATTTGGACGAACTAAAACCTCTTTGTGTTAAGATCCTTGAGCCAGCACAGATATGACATCTGAAGCTATTCTCTTCAAAGAAGGTAGTTCTGTAATCATTCATTCATTTTTTGAACTTGAAGATGTTCTCCATGCTAATTTCTTCCCATTAAATGGTCAATATTGATATCCACTGTGTGGGTTTATTTTAACATGAAATGAGTCGAGACAAGCGTATCTGTTGTTAACTGAATAGGGCATTTGGCTCGATGCGTTCTTCAGATTTTGCCTGGAGGAATATAGCCTGTACAAGATGGTTATTTTAAGTTAATGACATTTCATTGCAACCTATTTAGTTCTTACTAAATTCAATATACTTATTGACATGCTGGTGGAAATAAGAATATTCGAAGTACCGTTTGTCAGACTGTTTTGTCTGGTTTTTGGATTGATTTTTATTGTGAATTGGACGTACATAACCCTGGCCACTGGGCTTTTGTCTGACTGCTTGATTTGTATCTTTCTAAATGAGATAATTCCCAAAATGGAAAGATTAATCCATGGATGAAAGTAGCAACTTTTCCGTAGATTGATTCTGTGTGCAGACATTGACCACTACAAACAGAGGTAATGACTAATACATTTACCTTTGTTTGATGCAGATTGATACTGCCCCACATGAATAATTCTATACCTAAATTTGGGTATATATGTTTATCTTTCTATAGTCCTTCTGCATAAGTTACACGGGTTATGATGCCACATTGCAAGATTCGATGTGGCAATTGCAAGTGACTTTAATATGAAATCCTCCTGAAGAAAGTTCTACACTTACGGAAAAGAACTGAAACATGTCGAGGCATTGCTCCAAGACAATTAGAAGATTTGATGTTTTTCTTCTGAAATAATATCTATAAACAATAGAGTCTACCCTTATTTGTTGTACCGAGTTCACATAGGGGTTTTCTAAAAATGGATCCATTTTTGTATTCAGAAAATTGTGATCATCATTGGTCTATTATGACTATTTTTGTCACTAGCAGCTTATTTTTCTACTACTAACCTGTAGGTGTGTTTTTAAAATGTTGACTTTTATTATGTTTTACGATTTATTGAATAAAATGTTAATATTCTTTTGTGAGTAATGTTGGATATGAAGGACCGTTGTCAGTTATTGTTGAATTGACCCTGTTGTTTTGTATATGTATCTTCTTGTACCCCAGTAAACATGGTGTTTTGTACACTCCACCGTTGAGTGGTGAGAGTGTCATTGTGGGATTTCCCTCTATATGTAGAATGCTGGAACAAAGTCAGGCTGGCCAAGACAAGCTGATGTGGAATGATTCTTTTTGTTGCAAGGGTGTTTGAATGTGTGAGTATGTGTGTTATATTGTGCTTGAGGTATGTGGAACTCTGGGGAATGAGGGCTCCAGGAGCTGGGTTGCGAGATATGTTTGTTAGTTGGTGAAGGAGCAGGGATCTTATGGTGAGGCTCTATGGGGCTCTGTGGGGCTCTCATTTGTTTGTTTGTTTCATTAACATTTATATAGTGCACATCAGTCCGGGGACATCGTGGCACTTGTTACAGTACAGTCTTGGTTACATAGTCATGAGCAATATATATACATGGTACAATAGTTAAATTATTTACATTTACATTTCCAGTTATATTACAATATACATTTACATTTCCAGTTATATGACAATATACATGTCAGGGTGGGAGAGGAGGTCATGGTACTAATTGAGGAGTATGGATTTGAGGTTGTTGCGGAAGGCCGAGATGGAGGTTTCAGCTCTGAGGGTGGACAGGAGAGAGTTCCAGAGTTGTGGTGCGATGTATGAGAAGCCTAGGTCTCGAGCAGTGGCTCTCTTGATGCGAGGATTGTGTAGCTGGTTGGTGTACTGAGGTTGGTTGGTCTTACCCGCTATGCTGTTCCCATTGTTACAATAAATCCAGCCTACTAGACTAACCTCTCTTGATGGCTCCGTACCTGCAGAAGACAGCTAACACATCTTAAATTACTAAGGAAAACTATTAATTTTGAAATGTATTACACAGCAAGCCCCACTGCAGCAGCACAATGTAAGAAGATGGACATTTCACCAAGTCAACGAGGGAACCTTTACCAGATGTCTCTGCCACCTCTCAAAAATACCACACTAGTCTGCATGCATACCAAGGTGATCAACGTCATACCAAGATGCCACCATTACGGCACCACATTGATAGAATCTGGACATAGGACAAATCTGCCAGGCTGCACTGTATATTCGCCCAAAGACTAAACACCAAGGGAGGGCGATTATGGAAACATGCTCCACTGAGTAGGATCTAGCACCAAAACATAAGGGCCTCCAAAACAAAGTGTGTTCCACCATTCATTCAGGCTGGAGCACTAGCTAGGAAGTATATCATGGGACCATCTCTCAGTTGGACATAGAGGCTAACACCTGGCAATTTCAGTAGAAGTGAGGGGGCCACCCAGAGTCAGTGCAACAAACTTGTACTGGAATTCAACCCTGCTGTGGCTCTTCTCCTAACATGCCCCAGTCTACTGTCATGCTCTTTATGGCTTTCACATGACCCACAGAGATGTGTGTATTTAACTTACAAATATCGTACAATTACCTTGCAAATGTTCATCTCTGAAAGGGCCCCCGCAAGAACTCTGGCGACTTGTCTTTGCCCATCTCTCTCTGCTGTGGGCCCACCACTGAAAACCAGTTTGCCTGCCATTGCCTAGTACTCTTGATCACCTGCTCTTACGTCTTCCCCTTCCCTGCATTCCGGTCTCTCTCAATGAGAACCAATTGCTGCATTCTGCCATCACCATGGACACCATGCCCCACCAGCGTGCCTCAACATCTCCACATAATAACCAGAACCAAAGGGCACCACCACCAAGAAGTTGCTCAATAGACACATCTACTGAGGTGGCACCACGGTCATTCAGTGGATGGTCCAAATCACCCATCGGTATCCCCAACAACCTCTCCACACATTAACACTATAAACAGCTAAGCTCAAAGACACTATATGCACACCAAATGACCATCATATACACCACAATTGAATACCGCTCCCAGCTGGCATTGATCTACAGAATATTTTACCTCTACAAGAAACATACATATTACTATCCCGGACAATCCAAACTCGTGCAATAGCCAAACAAGAATGCCATTTGGATACAGAGGCCTCAAATCCCTCGATACAAAATACTCAAATGGGATACCCACACAGTACCAGAGTACTTAAGAACTGCACACATCCACAACAGTAAAGTTATATGACATTTTCCCTCTCTCCTCACAGGGGACAGTGCCCCCTCGAAAAACAGACCCAGGGGTAATCGAATTACCCCTAATAGTACGTCCATAATAGGATGGTTTGTACTAGTTCTGTTAGTAAATTTAGGTCTAGTAAAGCCAATGGTGACTTTACATGCCCAGGGAGACAGTAGTCTGTCCCCGGGTATCGAGTCTATGATGGAGGTCCGCTAGGACGCCCCAGTGCTACGGCAGGGAGGGTGCGGTGTAACACACATAGAAAAATATATGAGACCCTAAGGAGTAAAAGACCCGATAGCCCATAGAACACATTGACATTCAAAGGAATTACACACATTCACGTCCAAGAGTGTGAGAAAAAGAGTCTCACTCTTGGCAGGATGGAAAAAACAAACTCCAGAAATCCAGCAAAGCTGCTGGAGGACTCACTAGGTTAGGAAATTCAGCCTAAACAGAGAATTCTCCCTAACAGGGGGCATGGTGGAGGGTGCTGTGCACTGCGGGGGGTGGGGGTGCTGGGAGACATGAGTGGGGGCCTGGTGGAGGGTGCCCCTGTATGCTGGGGGGTGGGGGTGCAGAGGGACATGAGTTGGACATGAGTGGGGGCCTGCTGGCAGGTGCCCCACAGTGGTGGGGGGTGGAGGTGCTGGGAGACATGAGTGGGGGCCTGGTGGAGGGTGCCTCTGGATGCGGGGGGGTGGGAGTGCAGAGGGACATGAGTTGGACATGAGTGGGGGCCTGCTGGCAGGTGCCCCACAGTGCTGGGTGGTGGGGGTGTTGCGAGACATGAGTGGGGGCATGGTGGAGGGTGCCCTACACTGCGGGGGGTGGGGGTGCTGGGAGATATGAGTGGGGGCCTGGTGGATGGTGCCCCTGGATGCTGGGGGGTGGGAGTGCAGAGGGACATGAGTGGGGGCATGGTGGAGGGTGCACCTGGATGCTGGGGGGTAGTGGTGCAGAGGGACATGAGTTGGATATGAGTGGGGGGCTGGTGGAGGGTGCCCCTGCACTGCTGGGGGGTGGGGGTGCTGGGAGACATGAATGGGGGCCTGGTGGAGGGTGCCCCTGGATGCTGGGGGGTGGGGGTGCAGAGGGACATGAGTTGGACATGAGTGGGGGCCTGGTGGAGGGAGCCCCTGCACTGCTGGGGGGTGGGGGTGCTGGGAGGCATGAGTGGGGGCATGGTGGAGGGTGCCCTGCACTGCGGGGGGCTGGGGGTGCTGGGAGACATGTGTGGGGGCATGGTGGAAGGTGCCGTGCACTGCGGGGGGTGGGGGTGCTGGGAGACATGAGTTGGACATGAGTGGGGGCCTGCTGGCAGGTGCCCCACAGTGCTGGGGTGTTGGGGTGCTGGGAGACATGAGTGGGGGCCTGGTGGAGGGTGCCCCTGTATGCTGGGGGGTGGGGGTGCAGAGGGACATGAGTTGGACATGAGTGGGAGCCTGCTGGCAGGTGCCCCACAGTGCTGGGGGTGGGGTTGCTGGGAGACATGAGTGGGGGCAAAGTGGAGGGTGCCCTGCACTGCAGGGGGTGGGGGTGCTGGGAGACATGAGTGGGGGCCTGGCGGAGGGTGCCCCTTGATGCTGGGGGGTGGGGGTGCAGAGGGACATGAGTGGGGGCCTGCTGGCAGGTGCCCCACAGTGCTGGGGGGTGAGGGTGCTGGGAGACATGTGTTGTTGATCAGTAGTGCAAGGTGACATGCGGCTGGGATGGGGGGCATGCCCATGGTGGATGGGCTGCCTGCGGGACATGAGCAGGGGTGCAGGGTAGTCCTCTGTGGTGTGGGCTGCCTGCAGGGGCCGTGGAGTGTGTAGAGGGAACACCTGGGAGGACCCACACGGTCAATTCATGTGTAGTACTCTCCGCGCACCCCTGAAATACACGTACCCTGCTGGATTTGCGTGTGATACTTCCCGCGCACCCCTGGAATACACGTACCCAGGACAATCGCGTGTGGAACTTCCCGTGCACCCCTGAAAGACACGTACCCTGCTGAATTCACGTGTGAAACTTCACCCGCACCCCTGAAATACACGTGTCCTGATGGAATCGCGTGTGACACTTCCTGCGCACCCCTGAAATACACGTACCCTGCTGAATTTGCGTGTGATACTTCCCGCGCACCCCTGGAATACACGTACCCAGGACAAACGCGTGTGGAAATTCCCGCGCACCCCTGAAATACACGTACCCTGCTGGATTTGCGTGTGAAACTTCCCGCGCATCCCTGGAACACACGTACCCAGGACAATCGCGTGTGGAAATTCCCGCGCACCCCTGAAATACACGTGCCCTGATGGAATCATGTGTGTTACTTCACGCGCACCCCTGATATACATGTACCCAAGACAATCGCGTGTGAAACCTCCCGCGAACCCCTGAAATACACGTTCCCCGCTTGGCGTTTGCTGTTTGGCAGCCCTGTGAACCGGTGCAGGGTTAGCGCAGACATTTGCGATGAATTGGGGATTTTGGTGGCTTTTCCTTGCGCGAGGGCGTTCTTTGGGGCGTAACTGGCGCTGCTGCAGGGTCGCTGCACCACTCTGCGCCACGGATGGTTTTGGAGGCTAAAATCCATCAATACGCTGTGTGATAAAATGGAGTTTATCGCACGCGGCTGGCGCAGTGTATCGCACGGGGACACTGTGCGCCAGCCGCGTGCACCACTTTTGTGCAAAATTCTATGAATTACCCTGTAAATGATTGTATTGAGTGGCATAAAGTATGGTAATTTCCTCCTGGTATTTTGTATCCCCTTCAAGTTTTATGTTCATTTCTAGTATGAGTGTTTGGCTGCATACTAATTGCAGTAGTCATTCTCACCCACTAGATGGCGTCTCTTAACCTGACCTGATTAACATTAAAAAGGGACCAATGTGCGTTTCCCCGTTGGCTAAGCCCGATTCTGTCCGCTTTCTTCGTTACTATGGAATCGTCCTGGCTTTTCTGCATCAACAAAAAGAAAGGACTGTAATACCCTTAAACTCTTTGTTCTGCGGCTCCCAAACACACGAGAGAGAAAGCATTAGTGTAGCCGCTATGGTATCTCCCCTCAGCTGTTCTCGGGGATAACGCCGAGTAGTGAGGATGCTTGGAACTTTTTGGCTGTCCAGATCCAGGTAACGGACTATTACGAGGGCATAGTACTCGGGCATTAACTTGCTTGAGGTTTCTCGTTCAGAGTATGCTGGTTTAACACACTGTTCCCTCCCTTAGTGTGGGATACCATTTGGACGAACTAAAACCTCTTTGTGTTAAGATCCTTGAGCCAGCACAGATATGACATCTGAAGCTATTCTCTTCAAAGAAGGTAGTTCTGTAATCATTCATTCATTTTTTGAACTTGAAGATGTTCTCCATGCTAATTTCTTCCCATTAAATGGTCAATATTGATATCCACTGTGTGGGTTTATTTTAACATGAAATGAGTCGAGACAAGCATATCTGTTGTTAACTGAATAGGGCATTTGGCTCGATTCGTTCTTCAGATTTTGCCTGGAGGAATATAGCCTGTACAAGATGGTTATTTTAAGTTAATGACATTTCATTACAACCTATTTAGTTCTTCCTAAATTCAATATACTCATTGACATGCTGGTGGAAATAAGAATATTCGAAGTACCGTTTGTCAGACTGTTTTGTCTGGTTTTTGGATTGATTTTTATTGTGAATTGGACGTACCTAACCCTGGCCACTGGGCTTTTGTCTGACTGCTTGATTTGTATCTTTCTAAATGAGATAATTCCCAAAATGGAAAGATTAATCCATGGATGAAAGTAGCAACTTTTCCGTAGATTGATTCTGTGTGCAGACATTGACCACTACAAACAGAGGTAATGACTAATACATTTACCTTTGTTTGATGCAGATTGATACTGCCCCACATGAATAATTCTATACCTAAATTTGGGTTTATATGTTTATCTTTCTACAGTCCTTCTGCATAAGTTACACGGGTTATGATGCCACATTGCAAGATTCGATGTGGCAATTGCAAGTGACTTTAATATGAAATCCTCCTGAAGAAAGTTCTACACTTATGGAAAAGAACTGAAACATGTCGAGGCATTGCTCCAAGACAATTAGAATATTTGATGTTTTCCTTCTGAAATAATATCTATATACAATAGAGTCTACCCTTATTTGTTGTACCGAGTTCACATAGGGGTTTTCTAAAAATGGATCCATTTTTGTATTCAGAAAATTGTGATCATCATTGGTCTATTATGACTATTTTTGTCACTAGCAGCTTATTTTTCTACTACTAACCTGTAGGTGTGTTTTTAAAATGTTGATTTTTATTATGTTTTACGATTTATTGAATAAAATGTTGATATTCTTTTGTGAGTAATGTTGGATGTGAAGGACCGTTGTCAGTTATTGTTGAATTGACCCTGTTGTTTTGTATATGTATCTTCTTGTAACCCAGTTGACAGGGTGTTTTGTACACTCCGCCGTTGAGTGGTGAGAGTGTCATTGTGGGGTTTCCCTCTATATGTAGAATGCTGGAACAAAGTCAGGCTGGCCAAGACAGGCTGATGTGTAATGATTCTTTTTGTTGCAAGGGTGTTTGAATGTGTGAGTATGTGTGTTATATTGTGCTTGAGGTATGTGGAACTCTGGGGAATGAGGGCTCCAGAAGCTGGGTTGCGAGATAGGTTTGTCAGTTGGTGAAGGAGCAGGGATCTTATGGTGAGGCTCTATGGGGCTCGGTGGGGCTCTCATTTGTTTGTTTGTTTCATTAACATTTATATAGTGCACATCAGTCCGGGGACATCGTGGCACTTGTTACAGTACAGTCTTGGTTACATAGTCATGAGCAATATATATACAAGGTACAATAGTTAAATTATTTACATTTAAATTTCCAGTTATATTACAATATACACTTACATTTCCAGTTATATGACAATATACATGTCAGGGTGGGAGAGGAGGTCATGGTACTAATTGAGGAGTATGGATTTGAGGTTGTTGCGGAAGGCCGAGATGGAGGTTTCAGCTCTGAGGGTGGACACGAGAGAGTTCCAGAGTTGTGGTGCGATGTATGAGAAGCCTAGGTCTCCAGCGGTGGCTCTCTTGATGCGAGGATTGTGTAGCTGGTTGGTGTACTGAGGTTGGTAGGTCTTACCCGCTATGCTGTTCCCATTGTTACAATAAATCCAGCCTACTAGACTAACCTCTCTTGATGGCTCCGTACCTGCAGAAGACAGCTAACACATCTTAAATTACTAAGGAAAACTATTAATTTTGAAATGTATTACACAGCAAGCCCCACTGCAGCAGCACAATGTAAGAAGATGGACATTTCACCAAGTCAACAAGGGAACCTTTACCAGATGTCTCTACCACCTCTCAAAAATACCACACTAGTCTGCATGCATACCAAGGTGATCAACGTCATACCAAGATGCCACCATTACGGCACCACATTGATAGAATCTGAACATAGGACAAAGCTGCCAGGCTGCACTGTATATCCGCCCAAAGACTAAACACCAAGGGAGGGCGATTATGGAAACATGCTCCACTGAGTAGGATCTAGCACCAAAACATAAGGGCCTCCAAAACAAAGTGTGTTCCACCATTCATTCAGGCTGGAGCACTAGGTAGGAAGTATATCAGGGGACCATCTCTCAGTTGGACATAGAGGCTAACACCTGGCAATTTCAGTAGAAGTGAGGGGGCCACCCAGAGTCAGTGCAACAAACTTGCCACTGGAATTCAACCCTGCTGTGGCTCTTCTCCTAACATGCCCCAGTCTACTGTCATGCTCTTTATGGCTTTCACATGACCCACAGAGATGTGTGTATTTAACTTACAAATATCGTACAATTACCTTGCAAATGTTCATCTCTGAAAGGGCCCCCGCAAGAACTCTGGCGACTTGTCTTTGCCCATCTCTCTCTGCTGTGGGCCCACCACTGAAAACCAGTTTGCCTGCCATTGCCTAGTACTCTTGATCACCTGCTCTTACGTCTTCCCCTTCCCTGTATTCCGGTCACTCTCAATGAGAACCAATTGCTGCATTCTGCCATCACCATGGACACCATGCCCCACCAGCGTGCCTCAACATCTCCACATAATAACCAGAACCAAAGGGCACCACCACCAAGAAGTTGCTCAATAGACACGTCTACTGAGGTGGCACCACAGTCACTCAGTGGATGGTCCAAATCACCCATCGGTATCCCCAACAACCTCTCCACACATTAACACTATAAACAGCTAAGCTCAAAGACACTATATGCACACCAAATGACCATCATATACACCACAATTGAATACCGCTCCCAGCTGGCATTGATCTACAGAATATTTTACCTCTACAAGAAACATACATATCACTATCCCGGACAATCCAAACTCGTGCAATAGCCAAACAAGAATGCCATTTGGATACAGAGGCCTCAAATTCCTCGATACAAAATACTCAAATGGGATACCCACACAGTACCAGAGTACTTAAGAACTGCACACATCCACAACAGTAAAGTTATATGACATTTTCCCTCTCTCCTCACAGGGGACAGTGCCCCCTCGAATAACAGACCCAGGGGTAATCGAATTACCCCTACTAGTACGTCCACAATAGGATGGTTTGTACTAGTTCTGTTAGTAAATTTAGGTCTAGTAAAGCCAATGGTGACTTTACATGCCCAGGGAGTCAGTAGTCCGTCCCCGGGTATCGAGTCTATGATGGAGGTCCGCTAGGACGCCCCAGTGCTACGGCACGGAGGGTGCGGTGTAACACACATAGAAAAATATATGAGACCCTAAGGAGTAAAAGACCCGATAGCCCATCGAACACATTGACATTCAAAGGAATTACACACATTCACGTCCAAGAGTGTGAGAAAAAGAGTCTCACTCTTGGCAGGATGGAAAAAACAAACTCCAGAAATCCAGCAAAGCTGCTGGAGGACTCACTAGGTTAGGAAATTCAGCCTAAACAGAGAATTCTCCCTAACAGGGGGCATGGTGGAGGGTGCTGTGCACTGCAGGGGGTGTGGGTGCTGGGAGACATGAGTGGGGGCCTGGTGGAGGGTGCCCCTGTATGCTGGGGGGCGGGGGTACAGAGGGACATGAGTGGGGGCCTGCTGGCAGGTGCCCCACAGTGGTGGGGGGTGGGGGTGCTGGGAGACATGAGTGGGGGCCTGGTGGAGGGTACCTCTGGATGCTGGGGGGTGGGAGTGCAAAGGGACATGAGTTGGACATGAGTGGGGGCCTGCTGGCAGGTGCCCCACAGTGCTGGGTGGTGGGGGTGTTGCGAGACATGAGTGGGGACATGGTGGAGGGTGCCCTACACTGCGGGGGGTGAGGGTGCTGGGAGACATGAGTGGGGGCCTGGTGGAGGGTGCCCCTGGATGCTGGGGGGTAGTGGTGCAGAGGGACATGAGTTGGACATGAGTGGGGGCCTGGTCGAGGGTGCCCCTGCACTGCTGGGGGGTGGGGGTGCTGGGAGACATGAATGGGGGCTTGGTGGAGGATGCCCCTGGATGCTGGGGGGTGGGGGTGCAGAGGGACATGAGTTGGACATGAGTGGGGCCTGCTGGCAGGTGCCCCACAGTGCTGGGGGGTGGGGGTGCTGGGAGACAAGAGTCGGAGCCTGGTGGAGGGTGCCGTGCACTGCGCAGGGGGTGGGGGTGCTGGGAGACATGAGTGGGGGCATGGTGGAGGGTGCCGTGCACTGCGGGGGTGGGGGTGCTGGGAGACATGAGTGGGGGCCTGGTGGAGGGTGCCCCTGGATGCTGGGGGGTGGGGGTGCAGAGGGACATGAGTTGGACATGAGTGGGGGCCTGCTGGCAGGTGCCCCACAGTGCTGGGGTGGGGGGGTGCTGGGAGACATGAGTGGGGGCCTGGTGGAGGGTGCCCCTGTATGCTGGGGGGTGGGGGTGCAGAGGGACATGAGTTGGACATGAGTGGGAGCCTGCTGGCAGGTGCCCCACAGTGCTGGGGGGTGGGATTGCTGGGAGACATGAGTGGGGGCATGGTGGAGGGTGCCCTGCACTGCAGGGGGTGGGGGTGCTGGGAGACATGAGTGGGGGCCTGGCTAATGGTGCCCCTGGATGCTGGGGGGTGGGGTTGCAGAGGGACATGAGTGGGGGCATGGTGGAGGGTGCCCCTGGATGCTGGGGGGTGGGGGTGCAGAGGGACATGAGTTGGACATGAGTGGGGCCTGCTGGCAGGTGCCCCACAGTGCTGGGGGGTGGGGGTGCTGGGAGACAAGAGTCGGAGCCTGGTGGAGGGTGCCGTGCACTGCGCGGGGGGTGGGGGTGCTGGGAGACATGAGTGGGTGCATGGTGGAGGGTGCCGTGCACTGCGGGGGGTGGGGGTGCTGGGAGACATGAGTGGGGGCCTGGTGGAGGATGCCCCTGGATGCTGGGGGGTGGGGGTGCAGAGGGACATGAGTTGGACATGAGTGGGGGCCTGCTGGCAGGTGCCCCACAGTGCTGGGGGGTGAGGGTACTGGGAGACATGTGTTGTTGATCAGTAGTGCAAGGTGACATGCGGCTGGGATGGGGGGCATGCCCATGGTGGATGGGCTGCCTGCGGGACATGAGCAGGGGTGCAGGGTAGTCCCCTGTAGTGTGGGCTGCCTGCAGGGGCCGTGGAGTGTGTAGAGGGAACACCTGGGAGGACCCACACGGCCAATTCATGTGTAGTACTCTCCGCGCACCCCTGAAATACACGTACCCTGCTGGATTTGCGTGTGATACTTCCCGTGCACCCCTGGAATACACGTACCCAGGACAATCGCGTGTGGAACTTCCCGTGCACCCCTGAAAGACATGTACCCTGCTGAATTCACGTGTGAAACTTCACCCGCACCCCTGAAATACACGTGTCCTGATGGAATCGCGTGTGACACTTCCTGCGCACCCCTGAAATACACGTACCCTGCTGAATTTGCGTGTGATACTTCCCGCACATCCCTGGAACACACGTACCCAGGACAAACGCATGTGGAAATTCCCGTGCACCCCTGAAATACACGTACCCTGCTGGATTTGCGTGTGAAACTTCCCGCGCATCCCTGGAACACACGTACCCAGGACAATCGCGTGTGGAACTTCCCGCGCACCCCTGAAATACTCGTGCCCTGATGGAATTATATGTGGTACTTCACGCGCACCCCTGATATACACGTACCCAAGACAATCGCGTGTGAAACCTCCCGCGAACCCCTGAAATACACGTTCCCCGCTTGGCGTTTGCTGTTTGGCAGCCCTGTGAACCGGTGCAGGGTTAGCGCAGACATTTGCGATGAATTGGGGATTTTGGTGGCTTTTCCTTGCGCAAGGGCGTTCTTTGGGGTGTAACTGGCGCTGCTGCAGGGTCGCTGCACCACTCTGCGCCACGGATGGTTTTGGAGGCTAAAATCCATCAATACGCTGTGTGATAAAATGGAGTTTATCGCACGCGGCTGGCGCAGTGTATCGCACGGGGACACTGTGCGCCAGCCGCGTGCACCACTTTTGTGCAAAATTCTATGAATTACCCTGTAAATGATTGTATTGAGTGGCATAAAGTATGGTAATTTCCTCCTGGTATTTTGTATCCCCTTCAAGTTTGATGTTCATTTCTAGTATGAGTGTTTGGCTGCATACTAATTGCAGTAGTCATTCTCACTCACTAGATGGCGTCTCTTAACCTGACCTGATTAACATTAAAAAGGGACCAATGTGCGTTTCCCCGTTGGCTAAGCCCAATTCTGTCCGCTTTCTTCGTTACTATGGAATCGTCCTGGCTTTTCTGCATCAACAAAAAGAAAGGACTGTAATACCCTTAAACTCTTTGTTCTGCGGCTCCCAAACACACGAGAGAGAAAGCATTAGTGTAGCCGCTATGGTATCTCCCCTCAGCTGTTCTCGGGGATAACGCCGAGTAGTGAGGATGCGTTGGAACTTTTTGGCTGTCCAAATCCAGGTAACGGACTATTACGAGGGCATAGTACTCGGGCATTCACTTGCTTGAGGTTTCTCGTTCAGAGTATGCTGGTTTAACACACTGTTCCCTCCCTTAGTGCTACTGCCTCTGGTGGGATACCATTTGGACGAACTAAAACCTCTTTGTGTTAAGATCCTTGAGCCAGCACAGATATGACATCTGAAGCTATTCTCTTCAAAGAAGGTAGTTCTGTAATCATTCATTCATTTTTTTAACTTGAAGATGTTCTCCATGCTAATTTCTTCCCATTAAATGGTCAATATTGATATCCACTGTGTGGGTTTATTTTAACATGAAATGAGTCGAGACAAGCGTATCTGTTGTTAACTGAATAGGGCATTTGGCTCGATGCGTTCTTCAGATTTTGCCTGGAGGAATATAGCCTGTACAAGATGGTTATTTTAAGTTAATGACATTTCATTGCAACCTATTTAGTTCTTCCTAAATTCAATATACTTATTGACATGCTGGTGGAAATAAGAATATTCAAAGTACCGTTTGTCAGACTGTTTTGTCTGGTTTTTGGATTGATTTTTATTGTGAATTGGACGTACATAACCCTGGCCACTGGGCTTTTTTCTGACTGCTTGATTTGTATCTTTCTAAATGAGATAATTCCCAAAATGGAAAGATTAATCCATGGATGAAAGTAGCAACTTTTCCGTAGATTGATTCTGTGTGCAGACATTGACCACTACAAACAGAGGTAATGACTAATACATTTACCTTTGTTTGATGCAGATTGATACTGCCCCACATGAATAATTCTATACCTAAATTTGGGTATGTATGTTTATCTTTCTATAGTCCTTCTGCATAAGTTACACGGGTTATGATGCCACATTGCAAGATTCGATGTGGCAATTGCAAGTGACTTTAATATGAAATCCTCCTGAAGAAAGTTCTACACTTACGGAAAAGAACTGAAACATGTCGAGGCATTGCTCCAAGACAATTAGAAGATTTGATGTTTTCCTTCTGAAATAATATCTATATACAATAGAGTCTACCCTTATTTGTTGTACCGAGTTCACATAGGGGTTTTCTAAAAATTGATCCATTTTTGTATTCAGAAAATTGTGATCATCATTGGTCTATTATGACTATTTTTGTCACTAGCAACTTATTTTTCTACTACTAACCTGTAGGTGTGTTTTTAAAATGTTGATTTTTATTATGTTTTACGATTTATTGAATAAAATGTTGATATTCTTTTGTGAGTAATGTTGGATGTGAAGGACCGTTGTCAGTTATTGTTGAATTGACCCTGTTGTTTTGTATATGTATCTTCTTGTACCCCAGTTGACAGGGTGTTTTGTACACTCCACCGTTGAGTGGTGAGAGTGTCATTGTAGGGTTTCCCACTATCTGTAGAATGTTGGAACAAAGTCAGGCTTGCCAAGACAGGCTGATGTGTAATGATTCTTTTTGTTGCAAGGGTGTTTGAATGTGTTAGTATGTGTGTTATATTGTGCTTGAGGTATGTGGAACTCTGGGGAATGAGGGCTCCAGAAGCTGGGTTGCGAGATAGGTTTGTCAGTTGGTGAAGGAGCAGGGATTTTATGGTGAGGCTCTTTGGGGCTCGGTGGGGCTCTCATTTGTTTGTTTGTTTCATTAACATTTATATAGTGAACATCAGTCCGGGGACATCGTGGCACTTGTTACAGTACAGTCTTGGTTACATAGTCATGAGCAATATATATACAAGGTACAATAGTTAAATTATTTACATTTACATTTCCAGTTATATTACAATACACATTTACATTTCCAGTTATATGACAATATACATGTCAGGGTGGGAGAGGAGGTCATGGTACTAATTGAGGAGTATGGATTTGAGGTTGTTGCGGAAGGCCGAGATGGAGGTTTCAGCTCTGAGGGTGGACAGGAGAGAGTTCCAGAGTTGTGGTGCGATGTATGAGAAGCCTAGGTCTCCAGCAGTGGCTCTCTTGATGCAAGGATTGTGTAGCTGGTTGGTGTACTGAGGTTGGTTGGTCTTACCCGCTATGCTGTTCCCATTGTTACAATAAATCCAGCCTACTAGACTAACCTCTCTTGATGGCTCCGTACCTGCAGAAGACAGCTAACACATCTTAAATTACTAAGGAAAACTATTAATTTTGAAATGTATTACACAGCAAGCCCCACTGCAGCAGCACAATGTAAGAAGATGGACATTTCACCAAGTCAACAAGGGAACCTTTACCAGATGTCTCTGCCACCTCTCAAAAATACCACACTAGTCTGCATGCATACCAAGGTGATCAACGTCATACCAAGATGCCACCATTACGGCACCACATTGATAGAATCTGAACATAGGACAAAGCTGCCAGGCTGGACTGTATATCCGCCCAAAGACTAAACACCAAGGGAGGGCGATTATGGAAACATGCTCCACTGAGTAGGCTCTAGCACCAAAACATAAGGTCCTCCAAAACAAAGTGTGTTCCACCATTCATTCAGGCTGGAGCACTAGCTAGGAAGTATATCATGGGACCATCTCTCAGTTGGACATAGAGGCTAACACCTTGCAATTTCAGTAGAAGTGAGGGGGCCACCCAGAGTCAGTGCAACAAACTTGCCACTGGAATTCGACCCTGCTGTGGCTCTTCTCCTAACATGCCCCAGTGTACTGTCATGCTCTTTATGGCTTTCACATGACCCACAGAGATGTGTGTATTTAACTTACAAATATCGTACAATTACCTTGCAAATGTTCATCTCTGAAAGGGCCCCCGCAAGAACTCTGGCGACTTGTCTTTGCCCATCTCTCTCTGCTGTGGGCCCACCACTGAAAACCAGTTTGCCTGCCATTGCCTAGTACTCTTGATCACCTGCTCTTACGTCTTCCCCTTCCCTGTATTCCGGTCTCTCTCAATGAGAACCAATTGCTGCATTCTGCCATCACCATGGACACCATGCCCCACCAGCCTGCCTCAACATCTCCACATAATAACCAGAACCAAAGGGCACCACCACCAAGAAGTTGCTCAATAGACACGTCTACTGAGGTGGCACCACGGTCACTCAGTGGATGGTCCAAATCACCCATCGGTATCCCCAACAACCTCTCCATACATTAACACTATAAACAGCTAAGCTCAAAGACACTATATGCACACCAAATTACCATCATATACACCACAATTGAATACCGCTCCCAGCTGGCATTGATCTACAGAATATTTTACCTCTACAAGAAACATACATATCACTATCCCGGACAATCCAAACTCGTGCAATGGCCAAACAAGAATGCCATTTGGATACAGAGGCCTCAAATTCCTCGATACAAAATACTCAAATGGGATACCCACACAGTACCAGAGTACTTAAGAACTGCACACATCCACAACAGTAAAGTTATATGACATTTTCCCTCTCTCCTCAGTAAATAAGCCAACCTCACCCACTTTCAGATATAACAGAGTGCCAAGAGACCATGCCAATGGCAGCGGAACATGTTACAAAATCCAGTAGCATTCCTGAGCGTATCATGTAAGCAATTATGTGCAGAAGACATTAACGTCAGCATCCCTGGCATTCTCCACATGTAACCAATAGTTCACTTCTTTAGATTGTGCTTTAATGAACTCATTCAGCCTTCCATGGGTCACTAGAGTGAAAGTGATTGGTTTCCCTTAGACCTCTGCTTGCGTACTGGATTGCATTATTCTTCTGATTTGGGGGAATTGTTGCTAAATGTCTTCTTCTCTCCTAGATAATTCAGTGAAATTCCATGGAAAATGTGACTGAACCCCCCGTGACTGAATTCATCCTCCTTGGATTCTCTTATGACCCTCAAACAAAGGCAGTTCTCTTCATGGTGCTGCTGTTGGTGTATCTGGTCAACCTCACTGCAAACAGTCTTTTTATCATAGTTACTCTGACAGACGCCCGCCTCCACTCACCCATGTACTTCTTTCTCTGCAATCTGTCAATGCTGGATATTTGCTTTTCATCAGCGAGTGTTCCCACAGGACTTGGGGGGCTCTTGGTTCATACACTAACCATTACCTTTGCCCAGTGCATGACACAGATGTATGTGGCCCTATCCTTGGGTCAGACGGAGTGTTTCCTGCTTGCTGTGATTGCATGTGATCGCTATGTTGCTATCTGCAACCCCTTACGTTATCAACAGATTATGAACGCTAGAGTTTGCATCACGCTTGCCATCGTCACGTGGATGTCTGGATTTCTTTTTTCAGTGCCCTCGGTTGCCATCCTTCCTGTGGTTCATTTCTGTGGACATAACATTATTGACCACGCAGTCTGTGAAGCAGAAGCTCTCTCAAAATTGACCTGCAAGGATGCCAATTACTCTGATATTTCAACTCCTATCTCTGCCCTCTTCACTCTTGTGGCCCCACTTGTCTTAATTCTTTTTACTTATATTCAGATCTTATCCACCATCTTGAGGATCCCGACAGCAGATAGACGGCACAGGACGTTTGCTACCTGTGGATCTCACCTGATGGTTGTTACTCTTTTCTATGCAACAGCCATGGTGATCTACTTAACACCCAAGTCAACTGTCTCATCAGAAAATATAAAATCGCTCTCTTTGTTCTATGGGGTAGTGGTTCCAGCGCTAAACCCTCTCATTTACACTCTACGAAACAAAGAGGTGAAGGGGTCTTTGAAAAAACTTTATGATAATAATGTTTCCTGCCAAAGGTTTAAATCATGAGTTACATCTAGTTGAGGACAAAGGTATTCCTCCTAAAATCCCATGTGTCTTCAAGTTATGTCCTCCTATGCCCCTTTCTTTACCCCACACTCCCTCTCCATGTCACTGCATGATGTCATTCTGCCTTTGCACACCCTCCTCTCATCTTTCATTGACCCCTTCTTGTTGACATTCAGATTTCAAATTCATTCTCATAGCTCTCTCAACCTGTGATTACAGGCTGCCGAATCATAAGTTGAAGTGCCATTTCTTGGTCTATTCTTGAAGTACATTCAAACATCTTAAAGCCTCTTTTGGTAGGATTCATAACAAATCATGAATATAATGGTGTGTATGAGAAGTGAGCAATAATTGATTGAGAAAACAGTCTTCAATATCTCAGAAGTATCTGGATTATATTATGACCAGCGAGAGACCGAGCAGCTTGGATGCACGTGACAACATTGCACAGAAGTGATGAGATGCTTGGAAACCACATTTGTGGCATGAAGTGAGTGCTAAGTAATTGGGAATGCAGTTTGCAATTAGCTGCACCAAAAGTGCCCAGAGTGTCTTAGGAGCATGCCAGGGACCAAGCAGGCAGGACGCCTGAAACCTCATCTACAGAGGTGGGGAGAGACCTGAAAACCACTGCTAATAGCGCAAGTGTGCACAAAGTGCGCAGAAGTGATCGGTAAAGATGTCTGCAATTAGCTGTACCGGATGTGCCAGGCGTGTACTAGGACCCAGTGAGGACCCCAGCACCTTGGAAAATATAATGCCATGACATGGATGCAGTGAGAGATTTGAAAAGCAAGCGTAGCATGAAGCTGCAAAAAGTGATTAGGAAAGAAGTCTGCAAGAGTAGGTGGGATGGTTTTAATCTCCACAGGTGACCATGGATATATTTTCCTAAGAAATAAATGGTTAAAATGAACCCTCAGGTGGAGAGGAAGAAACCTGTGAAAAGAATAGTGAATATATATGTAAAAATAGTCAAGTAGTGAAGAGATCTGATGTAATCCAAAGGCTAGCCAAGCAAGCCAAGGAGGTGGCAATCAGTGGCTGGGAACATATCCATCTGGTTACTGCGTGTGTAAAAACCTATGATTCAGAAGTTGATCATATAGACGTAAGGACTAACTATCCAATGAAATGTAGGAAAATAAATAAAATATTTTTAGTTAGACAATGTCTAGTAATACTGATATCAGAAATGTTTTTCTTAATGATAATATGACACTAAATAAAGAGCACCATGAGGGGGAAGGTTTGAATAAGCAAATGGATCAAGACCCTTTAAATGATTTAGGGGGTAATTCATAGAATTCAGCGCACAAGTGGCGCACGCGGCAGGTGCACATTGTGCGCGTGCGAATCCCTGCGCCAGCCGCGTGCGCCAAAATCCATTTCCGCGCACAGCGTATTCATGGATTCCAGCCACCAAAACCAGCCGTGGCGCACAGTGGCGCAGCGACCCTGCAGCAGCGCCAGTTACGCCCCCAAGAATGCCTCTCGCGCAGGGAAAAGCCATCAATATACCCAATCCAGCGCAAAGGGCTGCGCTAACCCTGTACCAGCACGGCAAGCGGGCTACATGTATCACTGGGGTGCGCAGGAAGTACCTCACGCGATTGGCCCTGTGCGAGCAGGGTACGCGTATTTCAGGGGTGCGCGGGAAGTTCCACACGCGATTTCCGCAGGGTACATGTATTTCAGGGGTGCGCGAGAAGTTCCACATGCGATTTCAGCAGGGTAAGTGTATTTCTGGGTGCGGGGGACGTTCCACACGCGATTTCAGCATGGTACGTGCATTTCAGGAGTGCGCAGGAATTTCCACACGCGATTGGGCCCGTGCGAGCAGGGTATGCATATCTCAGGGGTGCGCGGGAATTTCCACACGCGATTTATCTGGGTACGTGGATCTCAGGGGTGCGCAGGAAGTCTCACACGCGATTTGGCAGGGTACGTGGATTTCAGGGGTGCGTGGGAAGTTCCACACGCGATTTGGCCGGGTGCATGCGCGGGAATTTCCACACGCGATTTGTCTGGGTACGTGGATCTCAGGGGTGCGCGGGAAGTCTCACACGCGATTTGGCAGGGTACGTGGATTTCAGGGGTGCGCGGGAAGCTCCACACGCGATTTCAGCAGGGTACGTGTATTTCTGGGTGCGGGGGACGTTCCACACGCGATTTCAGCATGGTATGTGCATTTTAGGGGTGCGCGAGAAGTTCCACACGCAATTTCAGCAGGGTACGTGTATTTCTGGGTGCGGGGCAAGTTTCACACGCGATTTCAGCAGGGTACGTGTATTTCTGGGTGCGGGGCAAGTTTCACACGCGATTTCAGCAGGGTACGTGTATTCCAGGGGTGCGCGGGAAGTTCCACACGCGATTCCATCAGGGTACGTGTATTTCAGGGGTGCGCGGGAAGTTCCACACACAATTTCAGCAGGGTACGTGTATTTCTGGGTGCGTGGGACGTTCGACACGCGATTTCAGCATGGTACGTGCATTTCAGGGGTGTGCGGGAAGTGCCACACGCGATTTCAGCAGGGTACGTGTATTTTGGGGTGCGGGGCAAGTTTCACACGCAATTTCAGCAGGGTACGTGTATTCCAGGGGTGCGCGGGAAGTTCCACACGCAATTCCATCAGGGTACGTGTATTTCAGGGGTGCGCGGGAAGTTCCACACGCAATTTGGCCGGGTACGTGCGCGGGAATTTCCACACTTGATTTGGCTGGGTACGTGTATGACAGGGGTACGCGGGAAATTCTACACGCGATTTGGCTGTGTGCTCCCAGGTATTCCCTGTACACCCTCCACCGCCCCTGCAGTCAGCCGACACCACAGGGGACTACCCTGCACACCTGCTCATGTCACCCAGCACCCCCACCCCCCAGCCACCATGGACAGCCCCCACCAGGCCCCCAACCATGTCTCCCACCACCCCCACCCCCCCAGCATCCAGGGGCAGCCCCCACCAGGCCCCCACACATGTCCAACTCATGTCTCCCACCACCCCCACCCCCCAGCAGTGCAGGGGCAGCCTCCACCAGGCCCCCACTCATGTCTCCCACCCCCCAACCCCCCCAGCACTGTGGGGCACCCTCCACCAGGCCCCCACCCATGTCTCCCACCACCACCACCCCCCAGCAGTGCAGGGGCAGCCTCCACCAGGCCCCCACTCATGTCTCCCATCGCCCCCACCCCCCAGCCACCAGGGGCAGCCTCCACCAGGTCCACACTCATGTCTCCCACCACCCCCACCCCCCAGCAGTGCAGGGGCACCCTCCACCAGGCTCCCACTCATGTCTCCCACCACCCCCACCCCCCAGCATTGCAGGGGCACCCTCCACCAGGCCCCCACTCATGTCTCCCACCACCCTCACCCCCCAGTCACCAGGGGCAGCCTCCACCAGGCCCCCACTCATATCTCCCACCACCCCCACCCCCCAGCCACCAGGGGCAGCCTCCACCAGGCCCACACTCATGTCTCCCACCACCCCCACCCTCCAGCAGTGCAGGGGCACCCTCCACCAGGCCCCCACTCATGTCCCCCTGCACCCAGGTCCTCACAATCCCCAATCATGTGCGTTATGGTCAGCCTCCACAGCCAAAAGGCCCTACCAAGTAACCCATTCACCCACATGGAAATGGAAATTACATGTTACACCCCCAATGTTCATAAAGCAAATGAACCCATGTCCGTCACACACAATGGTTGCAAATGAATGGGAAAACACCCAACATGACATGCATGAAACCAATGAGATGATACCACACAGTGAAGTATGAAAACAAAATTGTATTAAAAAAATTGAATGCAAATGAAATGAAACAAACTACAATGGCAATGAAAAAAAGATAAGCTGCATGTCCGTCCAAAAAAATCAAAACTACAAATCCAAATCCAAAATAATGTTGTTCAAAGTCACATTAAAAATAAAATCAATCCGAGAGATAAAAATAAATGCAAAGACCATTGCTCCATGGAGAATAAATCAAAAAAAAAATAAAACAATCCAATGAAGAACTATGTACAAAACATCCAAGGGTTCATGAGCCCAACTGAACAAAGGAAACCTACAAAAAACCCTAACTAAAATGCAACTATATACAAAAAGTGGAGCTGTGTCCGTCGACTCCAAATCATAAGAAGAAACAAATGAAACCTAAAACTAAAGAACTATATACAAAGGCGGCGGGCAAGTCCAGCAGCTCACTCCGTGGTGTTCCGGGCCAGGGCATCATCAAATTCCTCGTCTATGTCCCAGAGGCGGTCCTGTTCCATGGCCCCGAGGGTCCGCAGGGATGACGCCATCTGCTCCTCCAACCCCCTGTGGATTGCCTCGAGGCACTCGGCCCGCCTCAAGGCCCTCCGCATGGAGTTCTCCGCCCTGACCATCGTGAGCCGCGCATCTTCTGCCCGCCGCCACTCCGCACCTATCTGCTGGCCCAACCGCAGCCACACGGAAGACACTTCCTGTCCTGGGTCCTCCTGCCCTCCGGCCGATGCCTGCCCCTCCGATTTTGATGGCCCCGAGCCATGATGCCTCCCACGTTGACTCTGATGCTGCCTCCGACGCAACTGCCTCTGCCAGCACGACGGCATCCAGGCTGATGGAATCCACCAACGCCGTTGTGCACGTGCCCTGCCTGATGATGCCAGCACATCCTCCATTTGCTGGGGTACAGTTGTTGTGGTGTCCACCCCTGCTGGACCTCCGACTCCCGACTGTGGCAGGGATGGGATCCCCACCGAGCTGGCTGCATTGGTCAGGGCAGGTCCACAGGGGGTCCTGGTGGCATCTGGGCCGGAAGACGGCAAGGAGAACGACTGGTGTATAGTCTCCACAGAGGAGGAGAGGGCCGCCAGATTGGCCGACACATGCAGGAAACCCCCGAACATAGACGATCCCAATTGGGCCACATCGGCACGGTGCTCTTCTTTATGACGTGCGTGCTCCTCCTGGGAAGCATGCACGGCATCACGAATAACAGCAGTGCGCATCGCGACCCCAATCAGGACCTTCTCCATACGGCCAGGGGTCCCCTCACCCGCAGGTGGAGGGGAGTCAGATGACATGGACATCCCCTCTACCTGCAGACGGGCCTGGGACGGGGCATCCCTGCTGGTGCATGGTGGTGCACCCACAGGGTCAGGGACAGCGACATGCACAGGCCCCTCCTTGGTGACCTGTGCTGCCTCCTGCCCCTGCCCCTGGACTGCACCACTTGCACCAGCAGGTATGCCCCCACCAGGCCCCATGTGCGCCTCAGTGGCGGCCTCCTCCTCCAAAACCTGGATGGCTCCTCACCATCTTCCGTCGTAGCAGGCCCCTGTGGGGCTCACCCACCCTTTCCGCTGCAGCTGTGGGGGCATCCCCGCCGCCTTGCTCCACAGCACCGTCTCCGCCCTCTTCTTCACTAGCCGTTGCGTAGAGGGAGACATAGAACACAAGCATCAGGGTACTGTACAATGGTCCCCTAGACAGGAAGCAATAGCAGATGAGTGCCACTGTCAAAGTACACTTCCATCATGTTCCTCCACAACACATGTGTCAGTCCAGGCAAAACACACACAGTGACAGTCATGGTGCATGCCATGGACATTTCCATACATGTCCAATGGACTCTCGAAAAATACAATGTAATGGAACTCACATGCATCATGGGTCATGCCTATCACATGCACACACTTCACCTCAGTCACATCCATCTGGCCCTGTACACCCCAATCACAGTGGATACAAGGATGACTAGGCTGCATCAGTGAATCTGTACATTGTCACAGACATGTGTCCATGGCATTCACAAGTCACAGACACGCAGGTCAGGCACACAGACATGCATACCATATATGGACCTGGCATCAGCACCCATCTCTCACCCCCACCCATGTCCAGGAACAGAGACTGCCATGCTCTCATGTGTACAATCTGCATAGGGCTCCCCATGTCGCATTTAAACACATGGAACAACCGTGCGGTTCACACATTACTGGTCGCACATGCATTACCATGATGTCCCTGCACACATACATGCGTACATGGCCTATGTCACACATACAGGCAAGTATCAGACAACCAGCACACTGCAATATGCCCTGTCTCACACAGCAATGCTTGGCCACTTACCGCTCAACTCCAGATGGGTCTCCCTCTCAAGGATCTGGGCGTGGAGCGCTGGGCGTACGCGTTCCAGGACCCTCATCTGGATGGAACTCATGCGGCCCCGGCCCCCCTCCACGAGGCGCCGGGCCTTTGTGAGGGTCCTGGACCTCAAGTCCTCCCAGCGCTTCTTGACCTTCTGGATGGTGCGGGTTGCCACCCCCTCCGCGTTGATGGCAACCACACAGTCGGCCCAGATCCTCTCCCGTCCTTCCTTGTTGGCGCGGGACGATCCGAAGAGGGCATCATACTGCCCCAGGACTTGCTCCACCAGGACACCAACTTCGGTGGCAGTGAAGCTGGTGCCCCTTTGCCCCTCTGGCTGGGGGTTGCCACTGGTGCCAGATGTTGATGTGCCCGACATGGCAACCCCAGGGGCAGGAGTGGGTGGGCAACTGGGTCCTGGGGCTGGGCTGTGGAGCGATGTTATCCGAGTCGGGAGTCTTCTGTTCCAGCAGGGGTGGACACAGCAACTGGACCCCTGCAGATGGCTGATGTGCTGGCACCAAATGGCAGGGCACGGTGGCAGCAGGCAGGCAGGCAGGCAGGCAGGCAGGCAGGCAGCAGCAGATGGCACGTGGGAGGCTGCTCGGGGCACTGGGGGGCAGTAATTCGGCCTGTTGGGCAGGAGCGTGGTCTTCCGTGTGCCTTCGCGTGGCCAGCTTGATACGGAGTGATTTGGCACATGAAAATCCTGCACATTAGCGTGATATTCGAGGAAAGGTCCTTAGCGTGTAAGCGCGTCAGCACGCATATGCGATTTCATTGGACCAAAGGCCCTTACAGCGTAAGCGCGTCTGTGACGTTTCACACATGGGCGTTGCCCTGGCAGGGTTTGGAGATCCTGCGTGCCTTTGAACTGCTCTGTACGTGCTTTTTGTGCGGTGCGTGTGTTTTCCATCCGTTGGGGTTCACACGCTATTACTTCACAGTGGGTATTGGCTACGCGTTCTTCTACACGCAAGGCAGGCGGTGAGTGGTACCCCGCTCCCCCCCAGGCCCGATCGCATGAGAAAGTTCACGCAAACCCCTGAAATACATGTAGCCCGCTCCCCCAGGCCCGATCGCGTGAGAAAGTTCACGCAAACCCCTGAAATACACGTAGCCCGCTCCCCTAGGCCCGATCGCGTGAAAAACTTCACGCGAACCCCTGAAATACACGTAGCCCGCTCCCCCAGGCCCGATCGCGTGAAAAAGTTCACGCGAACCCCTGAAATACACATAGCCCGCTCCCCCAGGCCCGATCGCGTGAGAAACTTCACGCGAACCCCTGAAATACACGTAGCCCGCTCCCCCAGGCCCGATCGCGTGAAAAAGTTCACGCGAACCCCTGAAATACACGTAGCCCGCTCGCACAGGCCCAATTGCTGTATGTTGCCACTTTTGTAATGCGCAGGGACGCTACCGCCTGCCTTCGTGTGGCAGACGTGTTTCGGCTTGTGCGTGTCTTTGGCTGTGCGTGGCTTTGCCCTATTCGATTCCATGAATATGTGTGGTTCGAGTGTGTGTGGGCGTTCCGTCTGCTTCCCTGCAGTACATCCCCGGTTACGCCCTTATTTTCACGCGTTGTTCCCCATTCCGCGCGTTACGCCCCGTGTCCCGCCCACTTTCTGGTGTATGCGCCGAGGTTGTGCGCTTTCACTGTGCGCGTCGCGCACGCCTTTCGGGATGTTGCAGTGACTTGTGCGCCATGCACGGGTTTGGCGCACATCCCGGGGTGTACACGCGCATGGACTTCCATGAATCGCACGCATGCGCGTGCGCCTGTTTTTTTCTGCTTGTGCCTGCTTGCGCCTGCTTGCGCCTGCTTGTGCGAAGATTTTCGGCGCACGTTTGTTCCATGAATCGGCCCCTTAGTGATGCCCTTGAATAGCTCTAAATCTACATATCCATAGATTGAACTCCCACACTCACAGTACAAGTGTAGAAATGTGGAAGGGTGATGATCATGTATCTCTAAGACTACAAGAACCTTTTGATTCCTTGGACAGATCCCACTGACTAGATCAATAACTGTTTTATTATTTCATGAAATTCAGAAGATGAGAGTATTGTGCACTGAAGATATTGAAATTGAATATTGAAAACTGACTGATACGACAATATTAATTTAATTTCAGTGGTGTCACTAAAATTACTTTTGATCAGGATGGATTTCTTTATTAGTGGGTTCTGATTTTTGTTTTGATTCCTTTTGTAGGAATAAGGCATATTTAAGGAAATTGCAGGTGTTTTCTACTGAATGGGACAAGAAGATTATATCAAACTTGAAGATAACATACATTTGAAAATCAATTGTCATATTGGGGGGAAGGAGGCCTTAGAAAAGTGCAACATATTCCCAATCAGGCAGTTGTTGATGATCACAATAATGTGTTCCAGTCCTAGCTAACTTTTATTTCACAACCAAATAATATGGATGGGATGGGACACAGGAGAGAAGGGTGTGAGCAGCAGAGTGAAGCAGACCTGGCAGTGGCAGCCCAGAGATGGGATGGGACGCGGGAGAGAAGGAAGTGGGCAGCAGAGTGAAGCAGACTTTGGCAGTGGCAGCCCAGAGATGGGATGGGACGCGGGAGAGAAAGGAGTGAGCAGCAGAGTGAAGCAGACTTTGGAAGTGGCAGCCCAGAGATGGGATGGGACGCGGGAGAGAAGGGAGTGAGCAGCAGAGTGAAGCAGACCTGGCAGTGGCAGCCCAGATATGGGATGGGATGCGGGAGAGAAGGGAGTGAGCAGCAGAGTGAAGCAGACCTGGCAGTGGCAGCCCAGAGATGGGATGGGACGCGGGCGAGAAGGGAGTGAGCAGCAGAATGAAGCAGACCTGGCAGTGGCAGCCCAGAGATGGGATGGGACGCAGGAGAGCAGGGAGTGAGCAGCAGAGTGAAGCGGATTTGGCAGTGGCAGCCCAGAGATGGGATGGGACGCAGGAGAGAAGGGAGTGAGCAGCAGAGTGAAGCAGACCTGGCAGTGGCAGCCCAGAGATGGGGTGGGATGTGGGAGAGAAGGGAGTGAGCAGCAGAGTGAAGCAGACTTTGGCAGTGGCAGCCCAGCGATGCGATGGGACGCGGGAGAGAAGGGAGTGAGCAGCAGAGTGAAGCAGACTTTGGCAGTGGCAGCCCAGCGATGCGATGGGACGTGGGAGAGAAGGGAGCGAGCAGCAGAGTGAAGCAGACTTTGGCAGTGGCAGCCCAGCTATGGGATGGGACGGGAGAGAAGGGAGTGAGCAGCAGAGTAATGCAGACTTTGGCAGTGGCAGCCCAGCGATGGGATGGGACGCGGGAGAGAAGGGAGTGAGCAGCAGAGTGAACCAGACCTGGCAGTGGCAGCCCAGAAGCCACTGCCAGAGATGGGATGGGACACGGGAGAGAAGGGAGTGAGCAGCAGAGTGAAGCAGACCTGGCAGTGGCAGCCCAGAGATGGGATGGGACGCGGGAGAGAAGGGAGTGAGCAGCACAGTGAAGCAGACTTTGGCAGTGGCAGCCCAGAGATGGGATGGGACGCAGGAGAGAAGGGAGTGAGCAGCAGAGTGAAGCAGACCTGGCAGTGGCAGCCCAGAGATGGGATGGGACGCAGGAGCGAAGGGAGTGAGCAGCAGAGTGAAGCGGATTTGGCAGTGGCAGCCCAGAGATGGGATGGGACGCAGGAGAGAAGGGAGTGAGCAGCAGAGTGAAGCAGACCTGGCAGTGGCAGCCCAGAGATGGGGTGGGACGCGGGAGAGAAGGGAGTGAGCAGCAGAGTGAAGCAGACTTTGGCAGTGGCAGCCCAGCAATGGGATGGGACGCGGGAGAGAAGCGAGTGAGCAGCAGAGTGAAGCATACTTTGGCAGTGGCAGCCCAGCGATGGGATGGGACGCGGGAGAGAAGGGAGTGAGCAGCAGAGTGAAGCAGACTTTGGCAGTGGCAGCCCAGCGATGGGATGGGACGCGGGAGAGAAGGGAGTGAGCAGCAGAGTGAACCAGACCTGGCAGTGGCAGCCCAGAGATGGGATGGGACGCGGGAGAGAAGGGAGTGAGCAGCAGAGTGAAGCAGACTTGGCAGTGGCAGCCCAGAGATGGGATGGGACGCGGGAGAGAAGGGAGTGAGCAGCAGAGTGTAGCAGACTTTGGCAGTGGCAGCCCAGAGATGGGATGGGACGCGGGAGAGAAGGGAGTGAGCAGCAGAGTGTAGCAGACTTTGGCAGTGGCAGCCCAGAGATGGGATGGGACGCGGGAGAGAAGGGAGTGAGCAGCAGAGTGTAGCAGACTTTGGCAGTGGCAGCCCAGAGATGGGAGGAGACGCGGGAGAGAAGGGAGTGAGCAGCAGAGTGTACCAGACTTTGGCAGTGGCAGCCCAGTGATTGGATGGGACGCGGGAAAGAAGGGAGTGAGCAGCAGAGTGAAGCAGACCTGGCAGTGGCAGCCCAAAGATGGGATGGGACGCGGGAAAGAAGGGAGTGAGCAGCAGAGTGAAGCAGACCTGGCAGTGGCAGCCCAGAGATGGGATGGGACGCGGAAGAGAAGGAAGTGAGCAGCAGAGTGAAGCAGACCTGGCAGTGGCAGCCCAGAGATGGGATGGGACGCGGGAGAGAAGGGAGTGAGCAGCAGAGTGAAGCAGACTTTGCCAGTGGCAGCCCAGAGATGGGATGGGACACGGGATAGAAGGGAGTGAGCAGCAGAGTGAAGCAGACCTGGCAGTGGCAGCCCAGAGATGGGATGCGGGAGAGAAGGGAGTGAGCAGCAGAGTGAAGCAGTCTTTGGCAGTGGCAGCCCAGAGATGGGATGGGACGCGGGAGAGAAGGGAGTGAGCAGCAGAGTGAAGCAGACTTTGGCAGTGGCAGCCTAGAGATAGGATCGGACGCGGGAGAGAAGGGAGTGAGCTGCAGAGTGAAGCAGACCTGGCAGTGCCAGCCCAGAGATGGGATGGGACGCGGGAGAGAAGGGAGTGAGCAGCAGAGTGAAGCAGACCTGGCAGTGGCAGCCCAGAGATGGGATGGGACGCGGGAGAGAAGGGAGCGAGCCGCAGATTGAAGCAGACTTTGGCAGTGGCAGCCCAGAGATGGGATGGGACGCGGGAGAGAAGGGAGCGAGCAGCAGAGTGAAGCAGACTTTGGCATTGGCCGCCCAGAGATGGGATGGGACGCGGGAGAGAAGAGAGCGACCAGCAGAGTGAAGCAGACTTTGGCAGTGGCAGCCCAGAGATGGGATGGGACACGGGAGAGAAGGGAGTGAGCAGCAGAGTGAAGCAGACTTTACAGTGGCAGCCCAGAGATGGGATAGGACGCGGGAGAGAGCAGCAGAGTGAAGCAGACTTTGGCAGTGGCAGCCCAGAGATGGGATGGGACGCGGGAGAGAAGGGAGTGAGCAGCAGAGTGAAGCAGACTTTGGCAGTGGCAGCCCAGAGTATTTCTACTGCTTTCAGTCATTCATTCATTCATTCATTCATTCATACAGAGAACACACCTATATTTACTGGCTCCTGCCGCGGAGCGGGTGCGGAGTGAGCAGCAGAGTGAAGCAGACTTTGGCAGACCATGGTCAGTGCCAGTTTGCCGATTTGCCTTGGACTGAAAGCTGCAGCTGCTGCAAGTTAGCCAACAGAAAGTGCAGTGTGCAATTCAAAGAGGGAGAGCCGCACAGATAACAGGACTGAGATGGAGAGCGAGGTTATAGCCTCTGCAGGCATAGCTTCTACCCCTTCTATCCCTTCTTCTACCCCTTGCCCACCCCTTCTGCTTTGTTCTTCTTCACCCCCTTTGGTTCATCCCCTCCCGTTCCTTCTCTCCCCAGCAGCCCGTACCCCTGCCCTACTCCCCGCCTTACCTGCCGGTATCAGCCTCGTCTCGCAGATCCAAACGGAGATACATAGATATGTGCTGCTTCTGCTGAAGGAATCCTTGATCTTTAAGGCAAACTTCAAGAAACGGGTGGAGAAGCTTGCGGTCTCAAAGTGGCTGTCGAGAACAAGATCAAGCGCGGACGCCATCGTAGTCCCCCGAATACACTGTGTCTGACGGGAGGAGGAGCAGGCGGTGCACACGAGGAAAGAACCCCACAGACCGCAACGCCCACAACAAGTGCGATAGCCTTGGTGCCGCTGGCGCTTCGCCTGACAAACGTACGCTGCCCACATCCCCATTGCCAGAAAAGATTGTAGTCCTAACGGGCAAGGGGTACAGCTTCAGTAAAGGGGCTTACAGTATTAGTTTGCAGCCTATCTCTGCCACCTGTGAGCTTGACACCCTCAGTAAACAGCTAGACACTCAATTGCCTACAAGTCTTGCTGATGTAATGAGCAAAAGTACTGGAGAAACAACAAAAACAAAAAACGTAAACATTATAACAGTACATGCTATTGACATACATCTAACACCAGTACGGAAGGATCTGAAGAACCCTGAATCAGATGTTGTTGTTGTTATGGCAAGCATCAACAAACTCAATAATGAAATAAGTCATAGACAACGTAAAGAACAGACTCCAGTTGCCAGGTCACTTCCTATTGAGGAAAATCCTCCTGAGGATTTGGAGGGGACAGAGGTATCTGCTCAAATAACAACCCCGAAAAGGCAGGCTTCTCCTAAACACACAACGCCATTTACTATTAATGAATTTGAAAAAGAGGGAAATGAGGCTAACGAGGATCAACCTAACAAGAGGAAAGAAAGAGAAAAACCCATGCAAACCCCCAAAGTGAGACCAATCCAGCAACCCAAAGTCAAGCACTTTAACATAAGCAAAATACCAAGAAGATCGACTATGAGATAAAAGGCTCCAAAGAAATTGGCTCAAGGAAAAGATCTGACATGCCTATTAATGTAGAATCCCTAAATGATTTTTAAGAAGGGAAATGGGCCCCAGGAGATTCTAGTAAATGAAATATCTCACCTCGAAATTCTGGAAACTGTTAGCCAACAAGCAACACATACCGTGCCATCTGAAATTACCACTAATACATCCAATACCAATAAGAGAACAACAGAAATAGAAAAGATAGGGGCGCAGAAGAAAAACGGGAGCAGCCCTGTTCTTAGATGGCACTGCAGCAAGAAAACTGAAAGTGACACCCCCGCTGAGTACTCACAGGGGGACAGTTTGGAGCCTTCATCTCACCCTAGGGTAGATTCCGAGGTTGAAAACTCACCTGGGGTGTCAACGAAGATAGCCCCAAGATTGCCACCGGTGGACAATGGTCTATGGACAGAAAGACTGACTAATGTGGGGTCATTGTCGTAACGAGAAAAATCAACAAACACAGTGGGAATGCAGGCTGCGGCCTTGGTAAAAACAAGTGGGCAGACCCCGAGAAAATCAGGTCAGGTTAACGAAATGGGGTGCACCAATGCCCCTGAAATGCCGCAGACCCCAATTCAGATGAGAAGATTGAGTGAACTCCAACAACACCCTCTCCAAGACTCCCCACAAAAAAAACTAACTTGCTTAACATGATGTCTACGGTCACGATCGCTCTTGCCCCTTTTAGCAAGCTATATGAGAGAATATCAATGACACCTTGCGAGACCAGACCTCACTTATAGCCATGATGCACATGAAATTGAACTATCTGGAAGGGTTTATGGTAGGGTTTGGAGGGGAGTCTGACATCTAGGACTGAACAGTCTTTTAGGCAGGAAGAAGCAAGATATTTGAGCAGATTGGATATCATTAAGCAAGCCCCCGGACACTGCACTCAGAGACTGGAGAAGTCCTCTCAAACGTCCTTTGAACCAACAATTACCAAGACTAAAGAACCATCAATGAGGGTAGCCCAACAAAACCAGAGAAACAGGGCTATGGACCAGGTGCACTCACCTGACCCTTAAGATCTCCGTAATCGGCCAAAACACAAATGTCTTTTCCTATGGCATATTCAATCAACAAAGGTCACTTGTGTCTATTCCCACCAAATCAAGTTCTAATCAAGTAGCTAAAACAGAAGACTCAACACTCCTAAGGGACAAACCAGTAGCTCCAACATCCAATAATGCAGCAGATGGGAACCATAGATCTGAGAAACACAAAACCTCAGGAAAAAACATAGATCAAGCAGTTCTGAATCCCCCGGTTCTGATCCTGGATGAACAACTGGATTGGAGTACATACACACTTCAGGAATCAGACTCAGAAACCTCCACAAAAGGAAACCTTAAAAGGAAAGCTGAAACAATTGATGATAGAATCTCAAGTTTGGAGCCAGTGAAGAAAGTCCAAATATTTGACCAGCCCTCTCCGATGGATAACACACCGCCAATTAAAAAAGATAAGATCACTAGCGGAGTTGAAAAAGATGTAAAAATTATAAAGGAAAAAGAAGAGGAGAGCAGAACGGAGAATACACGTGATAAGATTAGGAGAAGCTACGACCGATCACCTGAAAGGAGTCGATATACGAGTATGACCTGATAGGTGGGTCTAAAAAAAAAAATGTTATGATGTTGCTGCTCGCATAGCAGCCTGAGCCACCTAGCACAGTGAAGCTGGATGGCATGGAATGTTATGTACCTCTGGTTCCGATGAGGTCATACAGGTTGTAATGTACAGCACTGCTCTCAGTGTTCTAAATGTGTCAGTTAATCTTGTCTGTGTCACTGTAGGGAGCCCTTGTTGTTGTTGGGGGTCTTTTTCCCTTATCAACCTAAATAAACTTATGTTCTAATACTTACCAGTGCCCTTTGATGTCTTCGCAACAATGGCGACGAGGATGGGATAACTGAAGACCCCCAGCAACCTTCCTGAAGACACTGCCGCCTCGCTGTTTCCCCCCAGCGTGGTAGTGGCAGTTTGGAGCCGAACTGAGAGCAGTCCTGAAGAACTGAAGCCCCATTGTGTGCTTGCCGCTCCGCTTTGCCCCAGCGTCGAGCGGCCACCAAAGGTCCGGCAGCATCCCCCCATCAAGTAAGTGCACAGCCCGCCTGGCCCTGCGAACTACTGGCTTTGATCCAGTCATCGTGTTCACATCGCGCATGCTGCACCACGTCCTAATTGTGTGGGGTAGGCCCTCACTGGCACCCCGGACGGTGTCTACAGAGGCCCGCCGTGGGGTTTAAACGTATCTTCGGCTTGTATGCAAAGATACGGAAGAAAAGGAAGAGGCGCGATTGAGCCGAGGAAGATTACCACGCAGCGCCTAGTAGAAGCGCATTCTCCAGAGAAGAGTCGTGAGTGAGCCTAGGAAAATTACCACGCAGCGCCTAGTAGAATCGCATTCTCCAGAGAAGAGCCGTGAGTGAGCAGAGGAAAATTACCACGCAGCGACTAGTGTAAGCGCATTTAACAGTGGAATCTACCGCACAGCTGCTAGTTAATGCGCACAGCAACCCTGAAGCAGAGGAAGAGATGCTGCATACCTCTTGGTACAGGCGCGTGTAAGTATTCCACGGTGGAAAGAAAGTGCATCAGATATCTAATTCATTGTGTATTGGGCTCACACAGAAGGGTCAAGAGTGGTAGGACCTGCCGCTGTCACACTGAGGACGAAAGTCATACAAATTGTACATTTGGTGAAAGGCGAAATAGTGAGAACTTGTGCACGAGGGGGGAGAGACAACCGCCAGCTCCTCAGCGGAGAGGATAAACAGAGGAGGGGAGCACAGGACAAGCAGAGGAGTGAAACACTCCCCAGAGACACAGAAAGAGAGAGAAGGACGAGCAACGGAGCAGAAGACAGGTCTGGAGTGTCCCTGAGAGGAGTGTTCTTTCTGAGAACTAAGTATGGCAGGTTTGCCAGGGATAGCTGGACCACCGATATTTATGCCGATACCGGGAGCTGCAAAGATACCATGGGCTCAATGGCGCAAAGGATTTGCATATTACTTAAAGGCTGCCAGCGGAACGTCATATTCTAGCGAGAGGAAGTTGGCACTATTGTTGCATTTTTTGGGGTATGAAGGCCAAAGAATCTATGAGACTCTTCCACAACCAGCAGGAGATGGTAGTGAGGGTGATGCTGGGAATGAATTCGACGTAGCTTTAGTGAAGCTGGACAAGCATTTTAACCCCAAAACCAGCACAATACTGGAACGATATAATTTCCGCATGAGGATGCAGGCCCAGGGTGAGTCAGTTGAGGAGTATGTGACAGCCCTGCGACACTTAGCATTGACTTGCAAGTTCCAAGGAACATTCGATGAACACATTCGTGACCAGTTTATGACGCACTGCAGATCTAATAAAATACGCGAAGAGTTGTGGTTGAAGGATGACCCCAACCTGGATGAGGTATTAGATTTGGCGAAACGAGTGGATCACTCATTGGCATGTGTTGCGAAACTGTCAAAAAGTGAAACTAATGATCCTAAGGAAGGCAAGAGTGAAGTATTGAATGTAGGAGATAACAAAAGCAAAAGAAGAGGAAGGAGCAAGCAGTCGAATAAAATTGGGGGTGAGGAGAAGAAGAACCAGGAGACAGTGCAGAGATCTGAGAAAAGAGAGGATAGACTATGTTTTCGATGTGCTAGTGGGACGCATTTTGCTTCATCCATTGTATGTCCTGGTCGTAAGGCAACATGTGCAAAGTGCAAGAGGAGAGGTCATTTTGCGAACTGTTGTAAGAACTACCAGTTTGGACAGTCAAGTCAAAGAAAAGTCCTTTATGTAAATGAAGAAGAGGATGGCAGATCGTCGGACGAAGAAGTGATGCTTCCAGTGCCAAATGTTATCGTCAATACTGTTAATGTTGTGATGGGTGGCGATCAGGATGATTGTGAGCGGCCGTATGCGACAGTGAATGTGAATGGTCATGACGTGTCTATGACTGCAGATTCAGGCTCGAAGATAACTTTAGTATCCAAAAATGTGTTTGAGAAGGAGATGTGTGGAGTGACAGATCGTTTGATTCGTGCGGATATCAGTCCCGGAGGGTACAATCAAGACAGAATTGAGTTGCTGGGTTATGAGTGGAGTGAGTTTGAGTTCAAGGGAAGGAGATGTAAAGGCAAAGTATATGTCACTAGGAAGGGGCAATCATTATTAGGATGGTGAGAACAGAAGAGTCTGGGTATCCGTTTGGACCCCAATCATCCTGAACAGGTGCTCCAAGTGTCATTGCCGTGCACAGAATCAAGCAAGTATGTGATAAAGCATAAAGGAGTTTTCGAGAAAAGTTTGGGGAAAGTGAAAGGGTTTCAACACCAGATTGTTCTAAAAAGGGGTAGTTTGCCAGTCATTGCAAAATTTAGGCCAGTACCGTTCTCTTTAAGAGAAGGGGTAAAAGATGAGCTCAAGAAGTTGCGACGAATGGGTCTGATCGAGAGAGCAGGAGGCGTGGAATGGGTGTCGCCGGTTGCTGTAGTAAAGAAAAGTTCAGGTGATTTGAGGTTGTGCATAGACATGCGGGAGCTCAACAAGTGCGTTATGGTTGACAGGCATCCTTTGCCAAACATGGGTGAGATGTTAACCATGGTGGGCAAAGGGAAAGTATTTTCAAAACTTGATATGGCGTCGGCATATCATCAGGTCGAGTTGACGGAAGAATGTAGGAAAGTTACAGCTTTCATAACGCATGAGGGTGTATTTCAATTTAGAAGAATGCCGTTCGGGCTGGCGTCAGCTTCATCAGTATTTCAAAAAATTATGAATCGGCTACTTGGATGTGTAAAGGGAGTGTTTTGCTTCCAGGATGATGTGCTGATATGCGGTGAGACGTTGGAGGAGCATGACAGAAATCTGTATGCAGTCCTGAAGATCTTTGAGGATAGAGGCATCACTTTGAGGGAAGAGAAGTGCAAATTTGCAGTATCCAAGGTAGATTACCTGGGTCATGAGGTATCATTTGAAGGGGTGAAACCCAAGGAAAGCATTATCAACTCCATAAAAGAAATTGAGAGGCCAACGACCAAGAGTGAACTTCGTTCATTTTTAGGCATGGTGGAGTTTTATCAGAAGTTCGTAGAGAATTATGCTGCAAAGGTCATGGAGATGAGAAAAATATTGAGGAAAGGTGTGGATTTTGTATGGAGCCGTGAATGTGATGTAGAGTTTGCCAGGAACAAGGAAGAAATTGATATGGCGAAACCTTTGGGATGTTTTGATACTAGGAAGTTGACGATTATTACGGTGGATGCAAGTGAGGGCAGCCTGGGTGCTGTTCTAGCACAGAGACAAGATGATGGATCGGAAATTATAATAGCTCATGCATCACGTGGTTTGAAAGGTGCGGAAGTACGTTATTCGGTTCTTGAAAAGGAAGCCCTTGCATGTTACTGGGCGGTGGAGAAGTTTAAAAATTTTGTCTGGGGTGTGGAATTTGTGATCCGCACGGATCACAAACCGTTGAAAGTTATTTTTGAGACGAAGGGTCTGGACAAAATATCACGCAGGGTGGCTGGATGGGTTACCAGGTTTCAGGCCCACAGGTTTGTTATGGAAGTAATTCCTGGGAAAGAAAACACATTAGCGGACAGTCTGTCGAGAGTAAAGGTTCATTACCGGGACAGGATAGAGGATGATGACATGGAGATGGTGTTTGTAAGTACAGAGGGTATCGTATCCAAGGAAGAGTGGTTGGAGGAGATAAGGAAGGATGTGATATTAAGAAAGGTGATATTGTATGTTGAGTCCGCAGTTTGGTCAAGCAAAGCAGCATTATTAGAGGAAGAAAAACCCTTTTGGGAAGTAAAAGATGAATTGTCGGTTGCTGATGAGATATTGTTTAGATGGGAAAGGGCAATGACTCCCAAGGGGATTCGGGGAAGGATTATTGATCTGGCGCACAGTGGTCATATCGGTATTGCAAAGACCAAGGGAGTATTGAGAACGGATTACTGGTGGCCTCGTTTTGACAGGGAAGTTGAAGTTCGGTTGGGCGAGTGCCAATTTTTCCTCAGAAGTGGTAAGGGGGTAGAATCTTAGAAGCAACCCCTAGTGGATGTTGGAGTCCCTTCAAGGGTTTGGAATGATATAGCCATGGTCATACTAGGACCTGTCGATTTGGGATATGGTCGGGGGAAGATTTGTTGTTGTGGTGGCTGACCTATTTTCTAGGTGGGCGGATTTTAGAGTTGTGAGAGAGATAACGGGAGAAAGTATGGTTAAAGTATTGCAGGAGATTTTTGCAAGTGAGGGTCTCCCAGGAAGTGTTCTTACAGACAATGGTACGCAATTTACTGGTGGATGTTTTCCCAAGTATTTAGAAAAATGTGGTGTGAGTCATAAGAGGGCAGCTTTGTACCATCCAGAAACAAATGGAGTTGTTGAGAGGCTCAACAGATGTGTGATGGAAAGCATTCGCATGGGGGAAGAGTGTGGATTTGACAAGTTGGCAACTATTCAGAATAGGATGAGGGCGTTACGTATGGCACCCCATGCCACCACCGGACTATGAACATTCAAGCTCATGAGAGGTCGAAAACCTTATTCCATGGGGTGCCCGCCTTGGTTGGGCAGAAGCAGGGAATCTGATGTGGTTGTCGACGGGGTGAGAAGATCTCTCAAAAAGAAGAAGAGTGAATGGGTCATGCGGGAAAACAAGAGGAGAGGAAGGAAGGAATTGCGTGTGGAGTGTGGTGACTTGGTAAGGATAAAGAAAGGAGTTGTGAGAAAGAAGGGTGATATGTTGGATTCCAACCCAGTAAGAGTTGTAGCTGTGTTGAAGGGTGCAGTGCGTGTATCCGGCGGCCAGGTTTGGAATATGAATAGAGTTGCCACAGTGAAGAGAGGTAACGTGTGAAACATCTTATTGTGAAGGAGTTTATTAAAAAGAAAGGGGAGATGTGTTATGATGTTGCTGCTCGCATAGCAGCCTGAGCCACCTAGCACAATGAAGCTGGATGGCATGGAATGTTATGTACCTCTGGTTCCGATGAGGTCATACAGGTTGCAATGTACAGCACTGCTCTCAGTGTTCTAAATGTGTCAGTTAATCTTATCTGTGTCACTGTAGGGAGCCCTTGTTGGTGTTGGGGGTCTTTTTCCCTTATCAACCTAAATAAACATATGTTCTAAGACTTACCAGTGCCCTTTGATGTCTTCGCAACAATAAACCTGCTGATGAACATGCTACGGAAAATCGGAAAACACACTCGCCATTGAAGATAAAAAGAAGTAGTACACTAAGGAATCGACCAATGCAAGATGAGGAAAGAGAACAAAAAAACACTCAGAAACAAATTGAAAGTGCGTGCATCCTCAAAAGGAAACGTGTACACCACAGAGCAGACGGATTGACTCTGAATAGAGGCACGATCCTAAAACTATTCACACAAATACCAAGCCTAAGACATATGCAGAATATGGATTTGAGGATAGTGGAACCGTCCCACTCAGGTAGAAGAGATTCCTCATATCTGCACCTGAAGTCTAAAATCATCAACCACCAGCTGATGAAAGAGAGAGAAAGCTTATCAATTTTGGGCTATGACCTAACAGAAGTCGCTGGACCGACAAAGGAAATATAGAGACATAGTGACATAGAGCAAGATGGATCAAGATGGATTTCCAGAACCACAGACTGCTCACGTATACACTATATAAGCAAGATGGACCATCTCCGATCCCCTCGCAAAGACCAAGGTCGAGGGAGGAGAAGTGAAGCAGAAACTCACCACCGAGACCTGGGGAGAGAGAACAGGCAAGTCTGTAAGGATGATAGAACAGATGGCCAGAGGGCCCGAGTTATGATACCGCCTACTCCAACTAAAAAATACACATTGCTATTGAGAGCTAAAGGAGTGACGGAAAAATAATTAGAATTGTGGACATGGGCAAAGAACCCATCTGAACCTCAATACAAAAATTTGCCACCATTGCTGAAGAGCAGAAGTCATCAAATCCCAAAGGAGAAGGAACGGAAGGGTCAAATAACTGAACAAAGGAAGAACATCAAATTTGGCTGCTGGAATACTTGGGGCTTCGAGCACTTTACAAGGACAACGGATGTTAATTTAGGCCAATATGATAAACTGTGCCTACAGAGACATGGCTGACTTCTAAACCCCAACTAGACAGTTTTGACCTAATATTCAATGCAGCTAGAAAAGGACCAATTGGGTGAGCCACAGCCGGATTGTTAACTACAATAAGAGTGGGGTCTGGCATCGATTTGCTCAAAGTCTTGTCTGCGCCACACTGGATCCAAGCAATGATATTAAACTGGCAACACACAAGAGTTGGCTGCCAGACACAGAAATTGGATGCGATTCAAAACAAACTTAAAGATCCCATCCTGGCAGAGAAGAACCCAGCTTGGAACGATAGACCACGTCTATGTCTCCAAGGACTTGCTGCTGGAGATTACCAACTTTAAGATCGTGTGTACGACGTTTAGTGATCATAACTTACTTACCACAGAATGCCTAGCACCGAGGCCCAGACAGTTTTCTACTTGCCCGGAAATAACAGCGGCCTCTGGAGGAAATCGTGTCAATATCACAGAAAAAAGACTTCTTCAAGTAGCTAGCCAATACAACCACATTTCCGCAGAGTGTTTCAAGCCAGCAGAATTTTGTAAGAGTAAGTTGGATTACACGCCATTACTCACAAGGTACACTACAAATACCAAGAGTATTACCAAAGTAATGGCAAATCACCCTCACCATTACAACCTGCAGCTAGTTGGGAAAAGACAACTACACCGGAGACTTAAGAAAATCTTTAACAAAGTAAAATCAGTCGAAAACAAGGTAAGGTGAAAAAAGGCCCTTAACGACTACATGAGCTGCCTATTGCACTATAGGCATAAACTATACCATCAAGATGCCGAGCAAATGTTGCTTGCGGTATGTGGAAATAAAGCTAAAGAATTTTGGAACATGATCAAGGGGACATCCAAAACGGTGAATGACCACATACAAAATAACGTGGGAGAAGACCGCTGGATAACACACTGCATCTCTTTACTCCCCGATACCGGCTGATTTGACACAGAAAAAGATCTCTAGCGCTTTCGAAACAAGAGACAAAACCCTGTGGAACATCCCTACTGATAAAGAGATGATTCTAATCAAAATCACCAAATTAAACAACTCGAGGGCTCCCGTTCCTGACGGGATCTGTGATTTGGAATTGAAAAACACCCAGAGCTATAGGCCAACATAATGAGTAAGATCTTTGCAAATTGTAACATCGCCCAGGCGGTCCCCCAATCGTGGAGAATAGCAACCATTGTCCCTATTTTCAAAAGAGGAGCAACGGATGATCCAAACGAGTATAGACCAATTGCACTCTTAGGTGTGATGGGGAAGGTGTTTGCTTCGTTGGCATTGGACGCTTTCCAAACTTGGCTGCGGACCACAGAACACGCAGACCCTTTTCAGAACGGTTTTGTAAAAAACCTAGGGACCACAAGAAACTTTCTACGGTTGAGTTCTATGAAAGCCAAAGTCTTACATGGAGGACCCCCTGTTTGCATGACCTTCATTGAGCTGATCCAACAGACAACGCCTTTGGACCAAACTGGAATTAAAGAAGTGCCCACCTTCTGTTCTGGAGCAGATCCAAGCCTTACATCAAGACACATCTGTAAGGGTACATCTAAGTGCAGAGGGCCGTTTGTCTGAAGAAATCCAGACCGCAAGAGGAGTTAAGCATGGCTGTCCCCTTGCCCCTACGTTACACAGTGCCTATATAGCAGATTATGGAGATTCATCCAGTGAAGTCAGGCATTTTCCACCATCGTTAGGAGGATCAAAGATATCAAGACTCCTCTATGACAACGACATATTATTGATGGATCTTACCCCTATTGGTCTGCAGCGGCAACTTGACAACCTGGTGGTTTACTTAAAAAAGAACAATCTACAACTAAACAAGGAAGAAACTAAAATCCTGATAATGGGAAGAACCTTAAAAAAGGCAAATTCTCATGGTATTGTGAAGGTCTGCTCTTGGAAAAAGTGAGCACTTTCAAATATCTGGGAATAATGATTAATAACAACAGACAGGAAGCAGCCATGCAAGATTTCTTGTGGAGAAAATTTAAAAATCTAACAGCACAAGCGAAGGCCGTCGACAGGAAATACGGCAGATACTCCCTCATTTCCATCTTGAGATTTTTTCAAGACGAAGGTGGCTACCACTCTGACGAACGGCATAGACGCAATGCCACTAGCACCAAATTCGATCTAGGTGTAATTTGAAAGCTTTTTCTGGAGGGGTGTTCTGGGGCTGTCGAAATCGACACAAATGGCGCTTATTATAAAATAACTTTGTCTGTCATCTCTGTTGGCAATCAAAATGAGAGCAACCCTGACGTTATACAGAAAAGTAATAAACGCTCCCGAACCCAAAGTCTTGGATCTAATCAAAAGGGAGATTGATGGTGGGATGAACCAGATGTTGCACAAATGGGAACAGCTTAATCTGAACATTCTAAAAGAACTAGACATATCTGTAGAAACGCTGATGAAAAACCCAAACAAAGTCTCAAAAAAACTTTTTGAGGCTGATTGGATCAATACTTTGTAAGTGGCCAGCAGGTATTCTCTGACTGCAAACTTTCCGTCAACACCAATGAAGCTCAACGAGGTCAGAGGGTACCTAAACCAATGTCCGGACAAAAAGTTAAGTAGATCTTTTCTAAGCTTTCGATTAAATCAGGTGAAAACTAATGAAATCTTAGCCATACGAAACCTGGTGAAATCGAATAAATTCTGTTTTTGCAAAGAAAACCCTCAAGGGAAACTAGCAGGCATTTATTGCTTGAGTGTGAAGGGCTTAAAAGAGATAGAACTAGTTTCCTCGCCGAACCGCTGAAAAACTTTGGAACTTTTGACGCAGGTCATCTTTGGGACTTGTTGACGTGTGGAAATAACAGACGAGGTGTGATCGTGAAATTTTTGAAATTTCTGGACATACAATAATTTTAAAACTTTGAAAATGGAAAAGTTGTCAACTGTAGCCGCTCCGATACACCTCTACCTAATTCTGAACTGGGATAAATGAAAAGTACTCTTTGGGGGATTTCACATTTTTGTAAAAATTGCGATGAAATTGAATCAAAATAAAATAATTTTAAAAAAAATATTTGGCATCCCTCCCATAACAAAAGAGCGATTTTTCAATTATCTGTTGTAATTCAAGCTATTTTCAAGCTTCTCATAGTTATGCAAATCAAAATATGTTTTTATCACAAGGGGATATCATTTTATTGCAAACCTGGTGGACAGACACATGCCGATGGGATGGTTTTGTTATTTATTGCATTCCTGCAGAAAAGGGTATTTGAAGACAACCCATTGGCTGACTGATCACTGTGAGGAATTAATTGTCCAGCATCAGGGTGACTGGTGATTTTAAAAATGTGAACATGCTAGGTGTTATAGGTAATAAGTAAAAGATGATATCTTTTGAATTGAGAACGTTATTAATTTAGTGTCAAATGGATCCTCCATAGGAATACATATTAATTGGTGGATATTTGAATGCAAAATGCATGGATTCATTGATAGAACAAGACTACTACCTGCTAAACCCTGACATTTATATACCAAGAATATGTTTAAAGTAGATGAGGCTGCTATATTCTGAAATGCTCTCTTGAATGATTGAGGATTGTTGAAGGTAAATGGTAGAACAGAGGGAGATTTAATAGGAGAAAAGACCTGGTTGAATGGCCATTTGAAATCTACAATATATTATTTTTTATCTGACCTTTCTTATTTGAAAAGCTTATGACACTTCATATTATTATTAGTATATGGAGTGAACACTGCATTTAATTTTAAAGCTCAAAGGGAAGAAAAACATGCAAAATATTTCCATTGGGGAGAACCTTTGCTAAATATTGCTACGATTGTGATTGCATGAACTAATAGAAATGTCAACAAAATGGACAGCCTTTGAAGGAGAATGTTGGCATGGCTTTGGTTTATGTGATATAACTAATATTAGTCAGCTAATGAGAGCTTTGGAAATAAATAGGATTGGGGACACATATTTGGGCATGTGAAGTCTTCCTGTAAATCCATTCTTAGAAATAAATCTGTTAATATGTTGATCAAGGAATTGCTTTAAGAATGAAAACAATGAGGAATTATATAAGAGAACTCGATGGAATGGACATTATCCATGATTGTGATGTACATCAGGACTGAAAGAGAATGAAAAAGAATAAAACAAAATTGTTAAAATGGCGTAGGGAAGAGGTTATGTTTGGTAAGTAATATGAGATATTGGAAGTTATAGCCAAACAGGCATTTACGGATCACCAGGAGCAGCAGTCAAAGGGGGAATCTTTCAAGATGCATGGATAAGACATATTTCATCTATCCTTTCTGCTCCAATCCTGGAGTTCAAAGATCTAAGATAGATGTTGGTATTAGGTGATCAGGTACATTGGAAAATGAGGATAGTTCATTGAAAATATGAACAACTCGAGAGCTCAGAATCTGATGGTTTTTCAAATATAGTAATACAAAAACTGCAACTATATGTTGAAATTGTATTTGATCTTTTTAATAATACCTTCAAAAATAATAATATGCCTAACTCCTAGACACATTCCATAATTATTCAATCTTTAAGGAAGGCCAGAATGAAGGCCCAGATATTGTTTGATTGCTATTACAGATGTTACTAGTAAAATGTGTTCCTACTTCTTACTTAAAGACATAAATAAGTGGGCAAAAGAGAATTCAATATTATGCCAGGTCTAAACTGGATTTTAGAAATGGATAGGAACTAGGTGCAATTGATTGATCTAAAAGACACTGGAGACATAGGCCTATTTCTGTGTGTACATTTCATTATACTATAAACCTTTACACAAAAATTCACATAAGTTCACAAGAATAAAAAACACAACCAATCTGTAAAATACAGACTGTATATCACACACTCTATAATTCATTAGATATCAAGATAAAAAAATAAAAATGACAAAAGTTATCAAAGCCTTTCCATATAAAATACGCTGCAAAGGTAATCACCCTTGATTCACCAGAGTAAACACTACTCCAGAACTGATCCAATTTAATAACTATCATATCCTTCACAAAAGAACAATACGCCCGTTGATACCTGTCATAGAGAAGTGGACATCCTGTTAAAACATGCCCTGCAGGCTCTTCCTAACCTCCCAGTACTTCATGCATATGAAGTGGGTTAAACCTTAACTTCATAGCATAGGAAGGAAGGGGGAAGCCTGGCCTAGCGTATTCACTATACTTCACAGTTTGGGATCATTTCTGCACCATCATTCCTCTTACCAAACACAATGCCTTTTATTTCATTTCTGTTATAGATATATACAAACCAAACAGTTTTTCAATTTTGAAATCAATAATTAAATGGAATTCATGAGCTTCCTCCATAAAAAACATAGATACCTGAGAGGGCATTACCAGTCCATAAAAGACATAGACACCTGAGAAGGCATCACCACTCTATAGAAGACATAGATACCTGAGAAGGCATCACCAGTCCATAAAAGACATAGACACCTGAGAAGGCATCACCAGTCCATAAAAGACATAGATACCTGAGAAGGCATCACCAGTCCATAAAAGAAATAGATAACTGAGAAGGCATCACCAGTCCATAAAAGACATAGATACCTGAGAAGGCATCACCAGTCCATAAAAGACATAGATACCCGAGAAGGCATCACCAGTCCATAAAAGACATAGATACCTGAGAAGGCATCACCAGTCCATAAAAGAAATAGATACCTGAGAAGGCATCACCAGTCCATAAAAGACATAGATACCTGAGAAGGCATCACCAGTCCATAAAAGACATAGATACCCGAGAAGGCATCACCAGTCAATAAAAGACATAGATACCCGAGAGGGCATCACCAGTCCATAAAAGACATAGATACCCGAGAGGGCATCACCAGTCCATAAAAGACATAGATACCCGAGAAGGCATCACGAGTCCATAAAAGACATAGATACCCAAGAAAGCATCAGCAGTTCATAAAAGACATTTTAACATAGCAGCAAAATATTAGTATAAGGAATTAGAGTTAATTTGGCTTAGACCTTTCAAATAAATAATACTACGCCTTTTCCTCCAATTGGTCATTAATGATATGAGCCCAAGCTCACAGAACATAGCTTCCATTGACACACATTGCATTAACCCAAGATTTCCTTTCAAAAACTTATCCTCAATTTGATTAACCTCATTTTACACAAATGCCTCAAGTCCATAGAGGATCCCGGGCACAATGCTAGTTTTTTAGAGGACAATAAGTCCTTCAACAGAATACCCCTGGCAAGAAGTAATATATGTTTTAAATAATCTGTGTTTTTTATTAATTTTAGGAGTAGTAAATTTACTCAAAGCACTATGAGAAAGACATGAATTAATGAGTACTCCCAGGTAGATATACTCATTTACAATTTCTACTGGCATACCTTCAATTTTCCGTACAAATATTGTCAATTTCTTGTTGTGATCCCTTACTACCATAATTTTGGTATTCAATACATTAATTAAATTAACCAAAGCTTCAATGCTCCTCTGCAGCCCGACAGGCATTCTATCTGAAAGGACAATGTTGTCTGCATAAGAAAGCAAGGGCAGCATACTGGCACCAAGACAACGAGGAACATTCCTACCTCTATCTAGACAGACACTGTGAGAAACCTGAAAGTACTAGCGAGGGAGAATTGCCTGGGTGCAGGGTCCTTGGGCATTGGAGAGAGGGTGCCAGCAGGATAGACACGGTTTCTTCCATTTCTTGACAGTGATTCACCTTACCCTCCATCAGTCTGTGTAAGATATTGCTACCCAGATCCTACTTTTCCAACTGAAGTCAGACCAAGTACTCAGAAGAAGAAATTAACCGCAAGACACTACTATCGTACTGAGACGAAGAAGAGGGAGTCTGAAGGCTATAGAGCGGATGGTCAGGCATGTCCTTTAATTGAACTAATTGTCGTCAGTCAATTGAGCCTGGGATTCACACATGCAGCCTGTTAGAGACTCATAGGTGTACAAAAGGTGGAGTCCACAAACAAGAAAGAGGGTGAGAAGCCTGTGCAACGAGAAGCAGGAAACCCACCCCAGCCCATGGGAAGCCATAGTTGAATGGGACGCCAAGAAGCTGAAAGATGACAAAGTGAGGGAAGCTGTCATTGAGTGGCGAGGGCGCCATATCTCAAGGAGCTGGAGAAGGTGTGAGAAGGGTACTGTGGAAGGTACCAGTCCCTTTGCTGAGACCACAGACTTGTGAAGGGGGCTAGAGACTGCTCCAGACTTTACCTTAAACACTATTAGGTTAGGACAGACATTTGGTTTGAACTTACAGACTTAGATGTTTTCCCACCATAGCTATAGGGCAAGTTAGGATTACCCCCTCCTGATATTTGAATAAAGGTTTTCAAAACTGTTACAGCTGTTGTGTCATCTCTTTATACCTGTCTCACAGCACCCATATCAGCTACATAAAGATTGTATAGTAATGGCGCCAGCACGCAACCCTGTTCAACACCCTGGTTAGATTTTATATCCACTGACAACCTGCACTCCATATCAAGCCTAAATGAGAAGTTGTATCATGATACAACCATATTCAATATTGACGGATTATATCCCCAAGCTTCTAGTTTACCCCACAGTATAGCATGCAAAACTGAGTCAAAGGCTGCAGAGTAATCTGCAAAGAGCTGGCCAGTCCTGCTGCAGTCTCTATCCCTTCTGTTCCCTCCCAGGCCGTCTGCACCGTCCTGGCTTCTCATTTCAACTCTAAAATACAGGAAATCCTGGCCACTCTTAATTCTACCTCCTTTTCTGCTCCTCAACCACCCCTTGCCTGTCTGCGGCTGATCCTCTTCCCCCTCCTTTCTCCTCCTTTCCCCTGTTCACCCTGACAAGGTTTCTAGACAAGTCTAAATTGTGAAAGTCTTGTCAAATCAGGCGCTCACCTGCTCATCCAGAACCATCAAGGACCACATCGACACACTTGGTGCAGCCTTGGCTGATTTCTGCAATCACTAATTTGCCATTGGAACTGTCCTCTCACCCCTTATGCAGTCCCTTGTGTACCCCCCTCATAAAGAAGCCATTTTCTGATCTTTCCTCTCCTGCTACCTATCGCCCCATCTCCATCGCTCCTTTCCCGGGCAAACTCTTGGAAAATGCTCTCCTGAACACTTGTGAAGACTTGCTCCCTAATCTTGACTCTAATCTTCCTTCTGTACTCATTCTCCTCAATCTATCCTCTGCTTTGACACAGTCAACCATGCCATCCGCCCCAATCACCTCTGTGACAACCTGGGTATCACTGGTCAGGACTTGGCCTGGTTGATCTCCTTCCTCACCAACCGACCCTCCCTGGTCCAACTGGGGTCTTTCCTCTCTTCTATCTCTCTCTCTACTTGTGGTGTTCCCCAAGGTTCTAACCTTTCTCCCTGTCTTTTCAACCACTACCTGCATGCCTTGCCCACTACATCGCTACTTTCTGCTCTAACTTTCAGTGTTACGCGGATGACACTCAGCTCTCTTTCAGGCTCTTCTAAGCCACCTCTGCTCCTTCTCTCATACCAGAATGTATGCTGGCAATTAATGAATAATGTGCCACCAATGATCTCTGCCTTAATTCCAGTAAGACTGAGATCCTCCTCATTGGGACATCTGTTCCCCCCTTTCCGGTCTCTCTTTAGCCACCCACCCTGGGCCCTCTTCCTACTCCTTCCTGTGAGGCTAAGAACATTTGCATCATCTCCAACTCCACCCTTTCCTTCTCTCCTCATATATCTAAGAAGTCACACTATCAGGTGCACTTCCTCAGAGGTATTCTGCTTTTTCTCACTTTCTCCCAGAAACTTGCTGTCTCTAGAGCCATGGTCCTCTCTAGGCTGGTCTACTGCAACAGCCTCTTTCTAGATCTGCCTGCCTCCACTCTTCGACCTTTACAGCTTATCCAGAGCAGGGCTTTGAGACTTGACCTTGGCCTCAAGCCCCGGGATAATATCTCTGCAGCTCTAAAATCTCTTAACTGGCTCCCTGTGGATGAAAGGATCAAGTTCAAGACCCTTTGAATCATCCACAAGGATTTCTGGGGTCTAGAGACAGCACTACCTCCAACATTTTCTTCCTAAACATCTTCCTTTTCAAGCTCTCTGCACATCCTTCTCCAACTCTCTGAGGGCCAGTCACCTCTCCAAGCAGAAAGTTGGGGGCATATCTCTTTCTCTTGGCTGTGGCCTCCCTCTGTAACAGCCTCCCAATCTCTTTCAAACTTGAGCAGAACCACCTCAATTTCTGGAAGCAACTCAAGACTTTTCACTTCTGCCTTCTCACTTCCCCTCCCTTGCTGAGACCCCTGACTGCTCTGTGCACTGTTCACCTGGCCTCCCACTGAACTCATACCCAGGCTCCCGGATGTCCAGTTGCCCTCACACTGCCTCTGGGTTCCCCCAGCACTTAAGGGCCTGTATCTTAACCCTACAGTCCTTTCTCTCTTTGCACTTATGAGCCACCCACTGGCTGCACTTAGTGAATACCTCCACTTCTCCCCCCTGGCACTTATTGAGATACCTGACTTCTCCCGCCCCCACCCGGCACTTCCCTCCTCTCTCTCCCCTGCTAAAGCGAGATCTGAATGACACAAGTCTTAGTAAGATCCCACATATACCTTGATCACCACGTCAGAAAGTCCATTCGGCCTTGGGGCTTTTGACGGTTTCAATTGAATTATGATTACTAATAAATCCTCAGCAGTGTAGGTATACCAATCACCCTTTATTTTAACAGGCCGTCTAAAATAGGACTCAATATGTGCAGTGTCAGACAGAGATGACGGGTCTTTACCACATAGCGGAATCTCCCACTTCACCCTATCCCCACATCTTGATCTTTGTAGTAGAGAGAGGTAACATGATCTACGGGGGCCACCTCCGACACTACACACATTTCCGTACTGCCCGTGCCTTTTGTGCTAGAACTCACAACTATCCCTATCCCTCAGAGCTGAAGAGACTATCTTCCAATGGGCAGATTGTGTGTGCCTTAGAGATCAGCTGTTGTTTTCGAGCACTTTCACATATCCATCTTTTCATGTACCGAAGCTCAGCCCCGAAGTTCCTCGTCCTATTAGATGTGGCTGCCTCATGCACTGTACTAGGCCTCAATTTACAGTATACCTTTGTATTCCTAGGTTCTGCAATACACAGAGTTCAATTTTGAATAACGGGCACATTTCACACTTTTACTGGCAGTACCCCAAAAAGCACCCTTAAGAAGGAAAATTGATTGAAGACTTATATTAAATTCTAGATTCTTCACAGACCATCTAAGAATATTTCCCTTAAAGTTAGTCTCCACCTAGCACAACATTTTCTGTTGAATGACCTTATTATTCATCTCAAGCTGATGTACAGCACTACATGATCAGAATAGCTAGAGACCAAATTCTGCAAATATTCTGTGACAAATATATAATCAAATCTAGAATTCATCTGCCCATTATATCAGGTATTCCAGGTAAAAAATGACCCATCATTGAGAGACGATTTGGCAGGTTCCAAAATACCCAAACCAAACATTTGAATTTAAATCATGAGAAATAAATATGTCACCTCCATTTCCCAACTCATAACATTTCATTAAAATCACCTACCACCAAATTGCAGACCTACAAAATCATGCATCCAACTAGATTAAATACAGTCGATGTGTCTTGCAATACCCCTAGAGCTGCCACCACCTGGTGGTACATATACATTAATTACAAAGAGTTTCAACTGAGGCTTAGCCATGAGAACATTAATGAGCTGCTGCCACCAGGTGGAACATATACATTAATTACAAGGATTTTCAACTGAGGCTTACCCATGGGAACATTAATGAGCTGCTGCCACCAGGTGGAACATATACATTAATTACAAGGATTTTCAACTGAGGCTTAGCCATGGGAACATTAATGAGCTGCTGCCACCAGGTGGAACATATACATTAATTACAAGGATTTTCAACTGAGGCTTAGCCATGGGAACATTAATGAGCTTCCGCCACCAGGTGGAACATATACATTAATTACAAGGATTTTCAACTGAGGCTTAGCCATGGGAACATGCATGAGCTGCCGCCACTAGGTGGAACATATACATTAATTACAAGGAGTTTCAACTGAGGCTTAGCTATGGGAACATGCATGAGCTTCTGCCACCAGGTGGAGCATATACATTAATTACAAGGATTTTCAACTGAGGCTTAGCCATGGGAACATTAATGAGCTGCTGCCACCAGGTGAAACATATACATTAATTACAAGGATTTTCAACTGAGGCTTAGCCATGGGAACATTAATGAGCTGCTGCCACCAGGTGGAACATATACATTAATTACAAGGATTTTCAACTGAGGCTTAGCCATGGGAACATTAATGAGCTGCTGCCACCAGGTGGAACATATACATTAATTACAAGGAGTTTCAACTGAGGCTTAGCTATGGGAACATTAATGAACTGCTGCCACCAGGTGGAACATATACATTAATTACAAGGATTTTCAACTGAGGCTTAGCCATGGGAACATTAATGAGCTGCTGCCACCAGGTGGAACATATACATTAATTACAAGGATTTTCAACTGAGGCTTAGCCATGGGAACATTAATGAGCTGCTGCCACCAGGTGGAACATATACATTAATTACAAGGATTTTCAACTGAGGCTTAGCCATGGGAACATTAATGAGCTGCTGCCACCAGGTGGAACATATACATTAATTACAAGGATTTTCAACTGAGGCTTAGCCATGGGAACATTAATGAGCTGCTGCCACCAGGTGGAACATATACATTAATTACAAGGATTTTCAACTGAGGCTTAGCCATGGGAACATTAATGAGCTGCTGCCACCAGGTGGAACATATACATTAATTACAAGGATTTTCAACTGAGGCTTAGCCATGGGAACATTAATGAGCTGCTGCCACCAGGTGGAACATATACATTAATTACAAGGATTTTCAACTGAGGCTTTTTCCATGGGAACATTAATGAGCTTCCGCCACCAGGTGGAACATATACATTAATTACAAGGAGTTTCAACTGAGGCTTAGCCATGGGAACATGCATGAGCTGCCGCCACTAGGTGGAACATATACATTAATTACAAGGAGTTTCAACTGAGGCTTAGCTATGGGAACATGCATGAGCTTCTGCCACCAGGTGGAACATATACATTAATTACAAGGATTTCCAACTGAGGCTTAGGCATGGGAACATTAATGAGCTGCTGCCACCAGGTGGAACATATACATTAATTACAAGGATTTTCAACTGAGGCTTAGCCATGGGAACATTAATGAGCTGCTACCACCAGGTGGAACATATACATTAATTACAAGGATTTCCAACTGAGGCTTTTTCCATGGGAACATTAATGAGCTTCCGCCACCAGGTGGAACATATACATTAATTACAAGGAGTTTCAACTGAGGCTTAGCCATGGGAACATGCATGAGCTGCCGCCACTAGGTGGAACATATACATTAATTACAAGGAGTTTCAACTGAGGCTTAGCTATGGGAACATGCATGAGCTTCTGCCACCAGGTGGAACATATACATTAATTACAAGGATTTTCAGCTGAGGCTTAGGCATGGGAACATTAATGAGCTGCTGCCACCAGGTGGAACATATACATTAATTACAAGGATTTTCAACTGAGGCTTAGCCATGAGAACAGTAATGAGCTGCTGCCACCAGGTGGAACATATACATTAATTACAAGGAGTTTCAACTGAGGCTTAGCCATGGGAACATTAATGAGCTGCTAACACATTTGAATGATCACAGAGTGTAAGATATTGGGAAATGGACATCTTCAAACTAGCCCCAATTGCAAAATCACCCTATGGCGTACTAAGCTTATTATGTGTTGTAGGTCGATGCTAAACATTAAAGCCATTTATACACAGCTTATCTGTAGCCCACTTCTCCTGAAGGGCAAACATTTTAATTTTGTCAATAATGTCAACCCCCTCTTGTTGTTCAAGAAATGAGCGATACCCATGCCTATTCCAGGACATACAATGTATTGTAGGGTTTAATCAAAGGCCCAAACCAAAGGAACTGAAGGACCCACTGGGAAAATGACCTGCCAGCATTCAGAAACCTGCACGCTGAAAAGGGGCCCAATAAGGCAGACTGTGGGGTTTCTGCAAATACCACAAGGAAGGGCCATGTGAAAAAGGACTTCCTGTCATTACAAAAGGAAAAGCAGCTTGTAATTCATGGTGGCAGAAGAAATGCAAAGGCGCCTTTCACATGGAGCGCAGGATTTTCAAACACAGACACCAGAATTACTTGGCATGGGCATTTGCAGTTTAAAGCAAGACATGGAAAACATTTTCCCTGCTAAATCAGGGAAAAGACACAGTGTGTGTTGTCAAGATGTAATGTATATTATGCTTCAGATGCAAAATACCAGCAATGATTGAAAAGAAAAAAACACTTTGTTTCCAGGGGTCACATGAAAATTTGCTGTAGGCCCGAGACAGACCCTTTTGCTTGTTGTTGGGCAAACTTCACAAAGGACTCCCCCACTGAAATTCTGGCTTGCATCCAAGATGTTTACAACTGCAATAAACTGTGGTCACTAAGGGTGTTGAAAAGATCCCCAAATCATCCCAATGTCTTTCTGTCCAGCTTCCCCAACCGAGTCCAAAGTAGGGGAGGAGGGTGGATGAGAAACAAACCACTAAATCACCCTGTGTTTATTTTAAAGCAAAACTGCTAGCATTTTAAGCACGCAGATAAATCAAAATTGTACAACATTGCACATGTAATTGAATTGGTCCATTGACAAGTTTGAGTATTTCTTGAAGTGACATCTGTAAAAAGTAAAGAATTGTGATTTGTGTTGTTCCCAACCAACATGTGTGACTTATTTATGTAACAAGAAATGTAATTGTTAGCCATGAAGAAGTTGGCATGTGTTGTTGTACTGTGATCTGCATTATTTATCATTCAAATAATTACAAATATATTTCCTGTACACCATCCTGGTTCTTAGGGGGAGGGACGCAAGGGGGCATGATATGAGGCTGAGATGGGGCTGAATGAAAGAACTCACATTAACGGTTTATTGTGTGACACCTACCTTGGGAAGGAAAGGAACTCCCTGTGTTGAGGGTGGCCTCTCAATAAACAGTTACAAGTTGGGGGCTTATGGCCGGGATTTGGCTGGCTACTTTTGACTAATGACTATTCATTTTGATGTAATTGCATTCAGGTGGAGGAAAAGTCATCTTTGCTTTGTTAAAATGCAGCAAGGACTTGACCTCTGAGTTTGAGCAGGTTCTATAGGTGAAAAATTAGGATTGACTGAAAACTTGCGCAAAGGAAATTCTACAAAGATTGCAAAAAGCCAATTTTTTAAATTAATGCAATTGAATTAGATGATGCCAGCAGACATTTCCTTGCTAAGCTGTTCATTCGTGGAGTGTGGACAAGGGCGGATGAAGGGAGCTGGCAAGCTAAATTGATGCAAGATGTCACATACGAAGGAATTGACATCTGTGTGAAGGTGGGATACAGCACAAAGCATTCGAGGCATTTTATAGGACTCAAAATGCTCAAGAAGATCTGAGTCAAAAGGCTCAGCTCACGGTTTATCTATACTTCCACATGCAGTCAGTGGTAGAGCGAGTGCAGAAGCGTGAGGCCTGTGTGCAGAGTCAGATTGAGATTCTAATTGAGGCACAGCAAGAAGTTAGAAGATCGAGCACAGCAGAGCCAGATTCCTGAGTTAAAAAAAGAAAACCTCATGAAACAACCCAAAGATGAGTTAAAAACCCAGCAACAAGAAAGGGCAGAGAGTGAAACACTGTTTTTGCACTGCAAGATGCATATAAAGGAGTGTGTGCAAAATGTCAACACACTGCAACATGAGATAAATGATCAGATTATTTATCATAGAGGGCTGTTAGATGACCTTACAGCCTTTCAAATAAAAGAGTAGAAAAATGAAAACTGTCAGTTCATTATAAACGGGGTTGATTCCAAAAATGACTTTGATCAGGTATATCAGAAGGTATTTACTTTGAAACAACAAAAAATTCCACTGGTGAAGCAAAAAGACCTTTTGAACCAGGAGAATAGTGTCCTTGCACAGGAGGTGCATCAGTTGAAAATGGATGCAGAAAACTGTCAGTCGCGTTCTCAGGAACTGACTGGAAATTGGCAAGAAAATGTAGAACTCATGGAGTGTGTGAGGCAAGCGAAAGCTGGCTTGTTAAATGACCACACATAGGATCTGAGAAGAGGCCTGCAATTTGCAATGTGGGGAGGATTAGGCACCTTGGGAGTTTTTCATGAGCACAGGACACTGGATTATGTAGTTGAACAGGCTGCTCAGATTTATGAGGTCCAGAAGCCCACTGGGAGTAAAAACACCATTAAAACCCCAAACCAGTTAAGACACCGGCTGCGGCAAAAGTGATGGAGGTAAAAATGGTGCCTCCATTGCATCTGCAGACAGGGACCCTAAACATTTTCTTTCTGCCAACAAACAGAATGAAAGGCAGAGGAGAATCATGGACCCAGCCCAATCGAAGGGTAGTAAGGCAGAATCTCAGACCAATGATCCCCACTGATGTAATATGATGTGATATGGCATTTATAACGCGGCTATACACAAATGTTTCAAGGCACGACAAGGCAAGGGAAGGGAACAAAGGGAGGACAGACAATGATCCTACTAGGCCAGGTGTCATTCAGATCGCGCAAGTGGATGGGAAGGGGAGGGAGTAGAAATGCAGGGGAGAGGGGGAGAGGACAGTGCAGTACATGGGATAAAAAAAATCAAAATAAACAATAAGTAAAAGTACGGCCAGCAGGTGGCAAGTGCAAGGGTAAGTGCAGATATCAGGTGTCAAGTGCTGGTAATGGGACTGTAGGGATACAGAAAACAGTCCCCAAGTGCGGGGGTTACTGGCCAGGCAGTGCAGGAGTGCGACTGGTGGGGAAGGGGACCTGGGCCCGAGATCAGAGGGTGACCAGGAACCAGTGCAATTTCAATGTTAGCCAGGTAGTCAGCAAGGGAGAGGAGGAGAAAACATAGAAGCAAAGAGAAGGTTTTGAGGAGCATCCGGAACCGAAGATGATTCTCCTCAAGTTTCAGGGACGCTGGGAGGCTGTTCCAATGGGAGTCCCCAGCTGAAGAAAGAGATCTACCACCAACACATTGCTTAGAAAAGCGACTGACCCTGAGGGAGTTTGAGGTAGATGAGTGAAGAGCTCGAGAAGGAAGGTATTTAGGGAGAGAGAGTTGAAGGTATTGAGGTCCCAGGCCCCAGAAGGCCTTGTGGGCAATGCAGAGTGTTTTGGGTTTTGAACTTAATCCTTGCAGCCGCTGGGAGCCAGTGCAGAGATTTCAGTCCTGGAGAGATATGATCCCTGGGCTTGAGGCCAAGGACAAGTCTTGCAGTCCTGTTCTGGATAAGTTGCAGAGGGTGGAGAGTAGAAGCAGGAAGATTTAGAAAGAGGCTGTTGCAATAATCCAGCCTAGAGAGAACCAGACCTCTGGAGACCATGAGCTTCTGGGGGAAGGAGAGGAAAGGAGGAATACCTCTGAGGAGGTGCAACTGGTCCTGTGACTTCTTAGAGATGTCCGAGATGTGAGGAGAGAAGGAGAGTGTAGAGTCGAAGTTGACCCCGAGGTTTTAGCCATGCAGGTGGGGGCAGGAAAGCGCCAAGAGAGGCCAGCCTGAGAGCTACAGGAAAGGAGGGAGCGGGCGTGCCGATGAGAAGAATCTCAGTCTTGCTGGCATTAAGGCAGAGGTCATGGTGGCACACCACTCTTGGATAGCAGACAGACAGTCAGAGATGAGAGTGGTAGAGGAGGAGGCTGAGGGTAGCCTGAAGATGACCAGGGTGTCATCCACATAGCACTGAAAGTTGGGACAGAGAGCGACGATGTGGTGGGCCAGGAGTGCCAGGTATTGGTTGAACAAGAAGGGAGAGAGGTTAGACCCTTGGGGAGACCACAGGTAGAGAAGAAGATAGCGGAGAGGAAGGACCCAAGTTGGACCTGGGAGGGTCGGTCGGAGAGGAATGAAGTCAGCCACTCCAGAGCCTGACCAGTGATACCCAGGTTGTCACAGGGATGGTTGAGCAGGATGGCATGTTTGACAGTGTCAAGTAAGATGTGGACGCAAGGAGTGTTAGAGTCAAGGTTTGTAGAGCAGGTCTTCACGGATGTTCAGGAGAGCTGTTTCTGTGCTTCTGGCAGCTCTGAAGCCAGACTGATGGTCATGAAGACAACCAACAGATTCAGTGTGGAGATTAAGCTCGGAGATGGCCAGTCTCCCCAGGAGATTGCCTAGGAAAGGAGTGATGGAGATGGTTGGCCGGGCAGGAGGGGTCGGCAGAGGGTTTCTTAAGAAGAGGGTGCACAAGGGAGTGCTTCAGGGGGGATGGGAAGACTCCAGTGGCAAAGGAGTGATTTCAGAAATCCACCAGAGCAGGTGCCAGGGAGTTGATGCGGTCCTAAATGGTTTTGGCGGAACAGGGGTGAACCTGTTTCAACAAGACTTTCACAGATCGGACTTGTCTAGAAACCTTGTCTGTGGAGAACAGGGGAAAGGCAGAGAAGGAGGGAGGAAAGGTGGCTGCAGAGAAGCCAGAGGAAGAGCAGGGAGTGGGATTTCCTGAGTTTTAGAGATGAAGTGAGAAGCCAGTGCCGTACTTAGGGCCTGGGATGGGACAGGAGAGGTAGAGACTGCGGCAGGATTGGGCAGTTCCTTGCACATTTTAAAGACTTCGGCTGAGTTGTTAGATGCCACAGTGTAGCGGTCTTGAATATGCGCTCTCTTCTTGGTTAGGACAGAGAGCCGGTATTGCCTTTGCAGCAGGCGGCAGGCCTGTTTGTCAGAGGATGTACATGAAGCACGCCATTTCCTCTCGGCCACTTGCATTTTAGGGTGAGAAGGTCAGAGTCGTACCAGGAGTTGCACTTGGTTTTGGGCTTCTGGTGGATTCTCATGACAAGGGCAAGAATATCAAGAGTAGTATGACATGGCTTTAGGATGTAGAGATGAAAGTGATCATCTCCCATTATACCTACTACTAACCAGTAAAACCTCACAGAGTGATAAATACCAAAATAACGAACAGATTAGAGTAAACATAGCAGGAAATAGAATAAAATGGAATCCAAAAAATATTGAGAAGGGTAATGCCATAATACAACCCCTGCTGGAACACTTCATTGAATTAGCTGGCGCAAGTGAAAGGCACGACAATAACAGTATACCAAATATGTTCGACCAACTAACAGAACAGCTAAGAGAATCCATTAGTGACAAACGAAAATATAAGACAACCAACGAAAGATGGAACCTGGACCATAATAAGAAATTTGACAAAACAATACAACGAAAAAGGAAAATCTTACAGAAAGATACACGTAGCTGTATTAAAGAGAAAGATGAACAAGCAACAAACAAGATACATAGCCTTAAGATTGAATATAGAAGATGGCTGAAATACCACTTAAAAGATCAAAAGGAAGAGATGTGGTGCTTGCTAGCCCAAGCATCTAATAATAAGAATAACAAAATGATGTGGGATATCATTAATGAGAAAAAAGACAGGAATATCCCGATTAATTGTGTATCTGAAAGCAGGTGGATCACCCATGTTACTAATACAATACGCACCCTAGCAGAAGATGAAACTGACTATAAACCTGTAAAAACTGAATGGAAAGGTCACTATACAGTTGACTCGCTAACTAAAATAATAAGAAAACTACCTAAGTCCAGAGCAGCTGGCCCTGATAGCACCTGTAATGCTCTATTACATAAATCCCCTGAAAAATGGGCTAAGGTCCTATACGTTGTCTTCCAATGGATGGGAGTACATGGGATGATCCCCAACATGTGGAAGAAGAGTATTATACTCACTATACATAAAAAAGGCGATCGAAAGAACCCTATTAATTACAGGATTCTAGCAATGCTAGACATACCAGGAAAAATCTTCGGTAAAGTCTTGCGAGAAGAACTAAACCAGTGGATAACCAGGTGTAAAATCTTGCCTGAGTATCAATCTGGTTTTAGATGCAGGTCATCAACGGCCCATAACGTAGCCATTCTATGACAGGACAGGAGGCTTGCATTATGCTTTATCTTTCTTTAATACTGCCACAACAGCTTTTCAACTTATACTTTTAAACATCTACCTTTGTGCTTTTTTTTACAAAAATAAAATATCCAATCCAAAGTTTAAAAGTTTCAAACCAGAGTCTTACATCTCAAAAAAAAACCTCTCAAACACAAACTCCTATAAACCTCCAGGAGTGCAGTAGTCCTGACCCTATCCCATGCTCCAATGCGGTGATAGGTCATCCTATAAGAACCCTCCTGCCCCAGGTCCTTTCCTCTTTCTTTTTGCTGCCATGATATAAGTACATCATAATTCACTCTCTTGTTTAAGTTAATAGCTATAGCAGCGTAGTATAGAACTTTCCATGAGAAGCGCGTAAGCCGCGTGAATGTAAACTATCAGAAAGTAAATGCAATTCTTACAGTGAACTAAAGTGTGCTTCAGTGTGTTCGTTTTGTTTTTCTCTCACGCGTTCGCATCAGGCGCCGCAAGATATTTCTGTGAAGAGGAGGCGGGGCAGGCGCCGTGAGCGAACGTGCTCGCCTCAGGCTCCCTGCCCCGCTCTTCGGTTCTGCGCAGTCGAACACGACGTGCAACAGGACCCAGGGGAGCGGGAGGAGCTGAATTCCCGTCATCCCCTGGGAGGTCTTCTGCCAGCAGCGCAAAGTTTTCGTTGTGTATGCCGAGTGAGGAGAAAAGCGGAATGACACGGTCTTGAAAAAACAAAAAACAAAAAGTATAATCAAATTTTCCACCAGAGCAAAAAGGGATTCAGTCAGAATTGTCAAAGGTGACCAACTTTGATCCCTTGCTGACAGCACAGCAGTTAGCCTTGCTAACACTATGGCTCAATACAAAGGTCCTGGTGCTACTCCTTCTACCTCACCAGAATGGTCAGAAGAGGAGTGGGAAGAAAGTCCTTACCAACAGGACTCAGACCTGTCACAGAGCTTCAAGCAAGTACTAGGAGATTCCTTGACCAGAGCGGTGTCTCAAGGAGTGCAGCCTATCACCCAAAGGCTGGATATACTGGAAGCTGTTTTTAACGAGCAGCAAGCTCTGCTTGCAAAAAAGAGAAAGGCAGAATGCCAAGATAAAGAGCTGTCAGACAGACACCCCGAAGATGGGGTTGAACCAAGGGGGAGGAAAGCGGCTTGCAAGAGTAAACACTCTGTGACTCCCCCGAGCAATCTGGATAGGGAGGATTCCACTCCCCAAGAGAATAGCGACCCTGTCGCCAGGCTTAAAAGAGCCTTCCTGTAGAAGAAAAGAAGCCAGGACAGACAGAACCTGAGAGTTCAACAGATATGTTTGACCCGGAGGCTATCAGACACCCTAAGTCATTAGAGTGGGTCCCATCACCCAGAGTGGCAGTCTACATGGCTCAACGTATAGGCAACCCACTGGATAGAGAAATAAGATCGCTGATGCGTTCAGAATGCCCTAGAACGGAGTTGCCGTGCAAGCAGGCCGACACTCCTGAACTTGACCCCAAAATGGTCACCTTCGTTACAAATATGGCGAAAGACATACGTAAGGGCATAGACCGAGCCTGGTGAGGGTGCCAAGATAAGCTCGTCAACATAACCGGCCCATTGACAAAGATAATGGATCTCACGGAGAAAGCGAAGGACACAGGTACTCCTGTAGATGCTTCTGTGTTAGCCAGTTGGGCTCAGAGAACTGTATGCATCTTGGGAAACGCGAATTACGCCGAGAGAAGGAGAGGTGTTCTTCTTAAGATCGACAGTAAGCTAAGCGACCTGGTGTCGTACGAGGCAGGTGAAGGAGCAAGAGGCCTACTATTCGGCGAGGCATTCGCTAAGGAAATGGAACAGTTCGTGCAAACTTATTCAGCTCGTGAATGAGCACAAAGCTCAATCAAAAAGATTTTCCCCACTCGAGTTTTTTCCAGGACCGGACGTTACAGGGGTCATACGTCCGGTCGGTTTAACTATCAACAAAGACCCCAGGGGCCACGCGCCCAATATTGGGAAGGAAGACAACAAGACATATTCTTCCTGGCCAGGTCCAGATTTCCCAGAGGACGAAGAGGGAGAGGTGCATACCGGCAACCAAATGCCTCAGGAGGTGAGTGCAATGAGAGTTCGGGTAGGAGGGAGAACCCTCCAGTTTCTAAGCGCATGGCAAGCATTATCGCGCAATGCATGGGTACTGCAAGCAGTAGCAGGACTTCAGCTAGAATTTGAGGGAAACCCAGTTCAGAGATCAGAACCCCATTTTATTCAGATGCCTCGAGAAGAGGCAAGATTGTTCAACAGCGAAATTCTCCAATTAGCAGACAAAAATGCTATAGAAAAAGATAAGCAAGGGGGGCCAGACTTTCTCAGCAATTTATTTCTTGTTCACAGGGGAGACAAAGTACGCCCTGTCATAAATCTGAAGAAACTGAACAAATGGGTGGTTTACAACCATTTCAAGATGGTCATCTACTTCGAGATCTCCTCCGGACGGGGGACTAGTTAGCACAATTAGACCTCAAAGACGCGTATCTAACGATTCTGATTGCTCAAGAGTTTCAGAAATATCTGAGGTTTCGGTGGGAAGGAGAGATATGGCACTTTACGTGTCTTCCGTTCGGACTAGCATCAGCGCCTTGGGCATTCACCAAATTGATGAAACCCATTGCAGCAGCCATAAGAGAGTGAGGCATTCGCATAATCATTTACCTAGACGACATTCTCGTCATGGGTTCAGACAAAGTCACGCTTTCCAAGAGTGTGCAACGGATATTCACGCTCTTGACCTCGCTAGGATTCCTAGTAAATTTAGACAAATCCCAGCTAGTGCCAGTGCAGAATATAGAATTCCTGGGTTTCAGTATAGATACAAACAAAGCAACCCTAGAGCTACCGCATCACAAAGTGAAGGCGATAAAGAAAGAGCTCAGAACAGTTATAGCAAAGAAAGTCTTATCTCTTCGAGCTCTCGCAAGGGTAGTTGGCCTGTTAGCGGCTTCGATACAAGCGATCTTTCCGGGTCCGCTCCATTATCAAGCTCTGCAGAGGCTCAAGATAAGACACCTACAAGAGGGGATAGGATATCACCAGCTAAAGACCCTAGACCCAGAAGCGATCTCGGAACTCCACTGGTGGCTCGCCAACATGGAGGCCTGGAATGGCCGAGCAATTTTCGGAGACTCACCGGACATCGTCATAGAATCAGACGCAAGCAGGTCCGGATGGGAAGCCAGATGCGAGAACCTAGAGACAGGGGGGAAGTGGTCAGAACAGGAACTAGAAATGCACATAAACTGTCTCGAACTTTTGGCAGGGTCCTTTGCAGTGTGAGCATTTACGAAGGACAAATTTCGATGTTGCGTTCTACTCAAAATGGACAACATTTCAGAAGTGCGTTATATCAACAAGCTGGGAGGAACGAAATCAAGGATGCTAGCAGAACTAGGAAAAGACTTTTGGCACTACTGCCTTCAGAATCAAGTAGCAGTCACAGCAGAGTATCTGCCAGGAACACTCAATGAGAGAGCGGACTGGAATTCACGATATCTTGTAGATTCAAGTGATTGGAAACTACACCCGAGTGTGTTCAACAGATTGCAGAACCTCTGGGATCCCGTTCATATAGATCTATTTGCGTTCAGACTGAACGCTCAGACGCAGACTTACTTCAGTTGGAGATTAGACCCAGGGGCAGCGGGCACAGACGCCTTCCTCCAACCTTGGAACGGAACACTGAATTATGCCCTCTGTTTCTCATGATCTCAAGAGCACTAGCGAAAGTGCGCAGGGAGCGAGCAGACCTATGAATAGTCCTTCCCCTCTGGAGATCGCAGCCTTGGTTTCCAGTAGCGATGGAACTTTCTACAGATTTTCCGAGAATAGTTCCACAGCAGCAGGACCTTCTACTAGACCCAATCAGGAGATATTTCCAGGCATTTCGCGACTCGCTGTAGACTGTATCAGAGATTAATGGGCGCCTTCCACCGTCAAGAGCTATAACACGGCATGGAAGAGTTGGGCTTACTGGTGCACAGAGCATGGTTTGGATCCCGTTTCTGCCCCTGTAGTTCAATTATTGAACTTCCTAGCAATAAAATTCCAAGAAGGTAGTGCCTTCAGGACGATAGGTGTGCTGCGGTCCGCGATCTCTGCAGGTCATGACATGGTAGATAGTAAAGCTATAGGAGAACATCTGTCAGTCTCGCGTCTTTTGAGAGGAATGAAATTAAGAATATACGACATTATGGGATGTCAGGCAAGTTTTTCAGCTGTTTCTGGCATGGCCAGACAATAAAGATTTATCTCGATCACAACTCTCTGGCAAGCTGGCAATGTTGTTGTGTCTCACAGCATGCCGAAGTTTCCAATGTAAAAGCGATAGTGATAAACAGGAAGATATTCTATCCAGAGGGAGTAGCATTTTCCATAGCTAAATGAACAAAAAAAGACACTTGAGTGATTTCATACCCCTATTTTACAGAAAGTAAGAAACTGTGTGTAGCCCAATGTATTAAAGATTATGAAACAGCCACAGTACTGCTGAGACCGCGAGGCGTAATGCAGCTGCTAATAGCGCGTAGAAAACCTTTTCATGCAGTAGCAACAGCGACAATTGCAAGATGGGTATGTGAAATAATGCAATGGGCAGGCATAGACTTGTCACAGTTTGGGGTGCATTCAGCTAGAAGGGCGCTGGCATCTAGAGCATTTGCAGCGGGAGTGCCACTCCAAGATATAATGAAAGCAGCCGACTGGTCCTCCTAGTCTACTTTTAAGACTTTTTATTTCAAGCCAGTGTCAAATTTGGTAAATAGGGTGGTGGCTAGCTTTGAAGAAGCATAATGCGAGCCTCCTGTCTTGTCATAGAATAAAGATTGCCAACGCTGACAGCTCAGGAAGTCTTCATTCTATTAAAGACAAGGAGGTGAGCATTATATCCCACCCGGAAAGACTCAAAAGTTGATGTTATAATGTTTATATCACATGTTCAACTTTGTCTTATCACCCGCCCTTAAAAAGAATATGTTTCTGTTTTTTCTAGGAGATGATCAGAAAGCAGCATGATCTCAATCACGGTACCTATGAAGTACTCCATGTCGTCTGAGAAGCAGTAGCGTTTTATTCCAAGAACACTGTTTCAGTTATAAGTTGGAAGTTGGTTGTTGACCGTTCATAGCAGAGTTGGATTTGTTTCAGAGGATTTTCAAGGCAAGAAAGAAAGAGGAAAGGACCTGGGACAGTAGGGTTCTTATTGGATGACCTATCACCGCATTGGGGCATGGGATAGGGTCAGGACTACTGCACTCCTGGAGGTTCATGGGAGTTTGTGTTTGAGAGTTTTTTTCGAGATGTAAGACACTGGTTTGAAACTTTTAAACTTCGGATTGGCTATTTTATTTTTGTAAAAAAAAAGCACAAAGGTAGATGTTTAAAAGTATAAGTTGAAAAGCTGTTGTGGCAGTATTAAAGGAAGATAAAGCATAATGCTCGCCTCCTTGTCTTTAATAGAATGAAGACTTCCTGAGCTGTCAGCGTTGGCAATCTTTATTCTAGTTAAAACGGTCGAATATTCATGGAAAAATCAAAGGCTACCGGTGTATGTAGCCTACATAGACTTTTCAGCAGCCTTCGATACGATAGCACGTAGTAAATTATGGGCCAAATTAGAATACTGGAAGATACCTGGTGGCTACTCTATATGATCCAATTACTGTACAAAGGCACCTCGGTCAGAATACGGCTAGATGCTGAAGGGCAATTATCAGAAAACATCCAGACCGTACGAGGAGTAAAATAGGGGTGCACTCTAGCTGCTACCCTGTTTAACTTATATCTCGCTGATTTCCTTAAAAATGTCAATAATACAAACATGAATGACATTAAATTAGGCAATCTCATGCTAAGATGGTTGGGCTACGCTGATGATCTTATTTTCCTTGACTATGCGCCCAAAGGGCTACAGGTAAAACTTAACGACCTCGAAATGTTTGCAAATGCTAATACCCTTGTTGTTAACAATGGTAAAACTAAAATTATGAAGTTTGAAATACAGTCGGCTAATAAGAAGAGATACAATGGTGGGTGGACATTAAATCAACAACGGATAGAAGTGGTCCATGAAGATAAATACCTAGGAGTTATCATAGATGATAAGCTTACATGGAGGAAACACTGGTTTGAAACTAAAAGGAAATGTATGACTGCAACTATGGCATTGAGCACGTTTATAGGTAATCAGGGCACTTACTCTGTAGCTACAGTTATTAAACTATACTCAGCTAAAATTGTTTCTTGTCTGATTTATGGTGCAGAAATCTGGAGCAGCAAATTTGGCAATGATCTTGATAAATTTGAGGCCAAGATGTTAAGAATAGTGCTGCGAATGCAAAAACATTGCCATATGAATACATGATGCTAGAATGTGAATCCTTAGTATAAGAAGTAAAGTGCAACTTTATGCAAAACTAACACGACTTGCCAACGATACATTTATGGTGCGAATGATGGAGTAATATCAGGGAATAGACTCCAAAACTGACTTTAAAACAATAGACAGATGGAGACTAAACTACCTTAAATTGATAAAAAATGTGAATCACTGTTGGCTGCTATATTCCGTTGCCCAGATAAAATGTAAATTGAAAAAACTGATTTGCGAAATAGATAGAGAAGAAAGAATAGTAAATCTGGCAACCGAACAGTGGAACGTTCACAGAACATATCAGAATAAGGGCGATGAAACCAAAATACCAGATGTCATACCCTAATTGCTCTACCATTCGATGGTATCTGCTGTTTAAATTTAACTCATGTGATGTATTAGAAATACTTGGGGCGAGACAGGGAATCCCCCGCGAAACCAGATTCTGTCGTCCCTGTGGTATTAATGTTCTTGAATCAGCATAACATATTTTATGTGAGTGTGAAAGTCTAGGAACAATACGAAGACAATTTCTGATGAAATATGATAACTATGTATACGTGTGATATGTACAGTGCGTGGGTAAAGCTAGTGGAAGGAAACAGCGCAAACTTAATCTTCTATTTGATGAAATTCTATGTGATGATTTTAGCAATTTTAAAAGATCTGTCTAAGGATATTTTATATTATTAAATGTGTGATGATTTTGTGATATGTGTTTTAAAAAGAAATATCTAAGTGATGTATATTTTAGAAAAATATTTTTAAGTGATGAACTGATAAAAATATGTAAAACTGAATTGTTATATACATACAATAAATAAATAAATACAAGTATCACATATAGCAGAGTGGAGCGTGGAGAGGGCTGTGTCAGGATGAGAGTCAGCCAAAGGGAGAGGGGGGGTGAGAAGGTGGTGGTGAAAGCCTCAGCTGACTCGCGCTTCATGGGTCAGATGGCCAAGAAGGTGGGTGGCAGTGATGGAAGTGGCTTGGCCTGAGGGGTAGGGAGGGTGAGGTAGGAGGAGAGGAGAAAGTGATCACTCCAGGAGAGAGGAGTGGTGAGAGCGACAGAGAGGGGAAGGTCTGAGGAGATCAGAACATCAAGATTGTGCCCTGCAGAATGAGTCGGGCCAAAGGGGAGAATAGTGAGTGAGAGAGAGTCGCAGAGGTTGCGAAAGAGTCCAGAGGGAGGGCAGGAGGCATCCAGGTGGATGTTGAAGTCTCCAAGATGGAGGAGTGGAGAAGTTGAGGCTAGGAGTGAGAAGGAGAGGTCTGCCCACTCAGAGAGGAAGGATGAAATTTGACCAGGTGGCCGATAGATAGTAGCCACAGTAAGTGAATGGCTAGGGGAGAGAGGGAGCCTGTAGATGAGGCATTCAAAAGAGGAGTAGGCCTGCGTAGGAGTGACAGAGTCAGGAATCCACTTGGGGAAGATCAGGGCTACACCCCCACCAGAGCGGTTGGCCGTGGGAGCGACGAGGATCTTGTAGTCATCAGGTAGGAGGACATCAAAGCTCGTGACAGAGCTGGCCATGAACCATGTCTCAGTGAGAATGAGGACCTCAAGGTCAAGTTCTTCCAGAAGACGGCAGATATCAGAGGAGTATTTGAGAGCAGAGCAAGAGTTTAGAGTGGCAATATGGAGATGATTGCCATCCTTGAAGGACTTCCGGGGAGGGGTACAGATCAGAGGTATGCCCTGCGGAGGTGTAGAAGGAGCCCAGGAGGGGGCAGAGAGGGAAGAGGAAGGCAAGGAAGCCAAGTAAGAGGTAGAAGAGGGAGGTGAGGTAGTCAAGGAAAGGGGAGAGGGGACAGCAGGAGAAGAAAGGATGTTGATTAGGCACGGGAAGCGTCTATCAAAGAGGTGAAGGTTGCCATTGACCCTGACCCCTATGTAAACCCTAGGTACAAGGGTACCAAACCAATACTGGGTTATGTATACACTCCCCTTGCCCAAGGGGGAACCAATCAGGTAAGTACTGCTCCGAAGAGAAGTATCACTCCATCTCCCAAACTGAACTTTTTCCCCAGATATCCCCGGTACCAGAACTTCCAAATAATCCTCCTTTCTCTCCATGATTTCAGGACAATAGATCCGTGAACCCGGGAGAAGGGAGATTCTATTATGGGTGGAATATCCAGTACGCAAGCTACTCGGGGAGAAAGGACAGTTACCCTTTTTAGGAGCAGTAGAGGTATGACTCAGGACTGCACTACAACCCAGAAAAGGTCTTGCAGCTGGAGCGACAGGTCCAGCAACAGACGGACAACTTGGGGTTCTTGCTGGGGGCTCAGTCTAACCCTCAACCCCAGAATGACCCATGACCCAAGACGGATGCCCCTGGGGGAAATAACAGGAGGAAACCTCCGACAAACCACATTTTCCTGAGGGGGAGCTGTAAGGAAGGTATGGCATCAAGTAAGACAGACACAAGTGATCACAGTTCAAGGGTGTTTATTAAAATGTAAAATGGGTGAGATAAATGCCTAAGCTAAACCGAAATCTAAGATGGGAGCAAGCTACGACCAGCAAATAATAATAGTATAGTCCTAGTGGTGCCTAGTCAAATAAAAGGGCCTAAACTAAGAGAAACCTATTGCCAATCCTTACAGCTATACTAAAAAAGAGTGTGGGATAATGTGTTCACAAAATGATAAGTCAGGATGTTATGGCCGGGGTCCCCCAATCGCCAAGTTTTTAGCACAGGACAAGGCTGAACTCCTGAGCTTCTCCAGCATTAGGTTACAGTTCCTTTCCCACTACCAGGGTCTTTTGTGCTTCTGTCTCTTCTCATGCAAAGTCTTTGCTTCAGAGGATCTGATACACCAAAACAACAAAATACATTTCCTTCAAGTGATCTTTACATCGGGTAAATACCTGTCACCCTTGGATGCCCCTCAGCCAAACTCCAATCCTTTTCTCAATCGTCAACCTCCCTCAGTCGGGTTCAGATCAACATCTCACTGGGGACATCTGTCAGTCGGGTTCACACTTATTATCACAATGTTTCATGGGTTTTTTATCACCATGTGGGATTCACCTCCCTTGACTTTCTCCTGGCATCCCTCCGTCGGGTTCACATTGACATCTTTAATACAGTTCACAAGAGAGTTATTCTAGACCACTTTGGTTCTACCTGTACCCAGGTCCGGGTCTCAGCCCCCAGTCAGGCTTTCTCGTAAGCCCCCAGTCAGGCGTCACATAGTTCGATCATCACTATATAGTCGCAGACATCACTCAGTCGGGTTCACGTTAGCCGCAGTAACACAGTTCACTTTGCTTAGCTTTTCTCTTCTTCTATAATAAACATAAGTCTTAATGTATTTTTAAACAATTGCCCATTTTTCACATTTGGTCCACCTCAAGCGGCTCAGACCTACCAGAACACTTGTCAGTTTAAACAGAGACTTCCGCGAGGTGATCTCGTCTTGCTGGGTCACTCTGTTAGCTTTCGACACGGACGGTCTTTACAAAATCATGGTTCGCACAGCGTTCCCCTCAGCCGGGTGCAAACATCAGTTGCACATTAATGAAACTTCTGGAAAGTGTCAAGGACCTTTGAATGTACAAGGGATTTGACTTGACCGCTGTATGACCACCTTAACACCTTATACCTGCCTTCCCTATGGCCTCTTGGTATTTGTAGTTTCTTTATCAACACAGGTCCTTTGTTCAGGAGACGGTTCCAGCCAGAGATCTTTGATTAAGCGTCCACGAGGCATCGGACAACTCTACTATTGTACTAAGATTGTTCACACAAGACGTTGCGTCCATTTTATCTTCTTACTGTTGCTTCTTGCAACCATGAGCCTAAAACAAGCCAGTTGACAATCAGCTTCCTCCGATTCACTGGCTGTGTTGAATTTGTTGGCAGTTCTTTTTCCCACTGGAGTCTAGGATGGTACCTCGATGGCCACTGTGTCTCACCGCCCTGGCAATCAGTGCAGGAGGGTGCCATGTACCATTGACATCCGTCGCACTACCGGCCAACTGCGATCCCCGGTATTACATATCTTTCATCAGCGGCTTTGTGGGTCTGGGTTAAAAAGGGCAAGTGCAACTCCCTCCTTGACATCCTTTCAGATATCACTGCCTTTCTGCTCGTTTGAACTGCCGTCCCAGAATGGATGCTTCCTCGTGCGTTCGCTCCTGCTCGGAGTGTGCTTTTGTGCTCTTCCTTTTATCTCTATTTGGAAGTGGAAGAATCATCTGGTGTGTGTAGTTGTCAGTAATTGCCTGACTCTGCCTGACCCTTGTGTTGGGGCATGTCAGGTAGACCGCACGGGTATTAGTCTGTTGTCATTCACGCCGTGGGAAAATGTTTGTGTTGGAAATGGGGGGTAGAGTTTCCTACTGGGTAGGATGGGGAAAAGGTATTATAAGGGAGGGGATACCGCGTCTCAACCTTTGGTGCCCCACTTCCATTGCCCGAGGATCCCCCATCCAGATGATCTTCCCTCACTGGTCCACCCTCAGGAACTGGATCCAATAGCAATGGCTGTGTCTTGGCTACCTGGATGACAGATCCCCAGGGACTAGTTAGTGAGACACCCTCAGGTTTGTCCCAGGGCCCAGGTGGAGGGGAGATGCCAAGCCCTAGAAGAAGCTTCCTTTCTCACCCACAGAGAACCCCTAAAAACCTCTCAGCCTGAAGGTGACTCTACTATCCCCAAAACGTTACAACCCAAAGAACAAAGGGTAAGTAGGAGAGCCCAAAGAAGAACCCACATTGTGTAGGAGCTTAAGATGATCCCCTTTGAAAGAGAAGAGTCCCTGGAGAACTCAGTTAACAAGACCTCTTTCAGAAACAGGGGAATCCTTCCCAAAGAAAAATGGATCCCAAAAGACCCTGAGTGGGACAGGGAAGTATGGAGACTGACCCAAAACAAGAAACTATTCAACCCCCAAAAGAGGAGCCAGATAGAATAGAAATGGAGGTGTCCTTCCCCCAACAGGTTCTGAGAACTGTCCCAGGAAAAGGGGGACAGCAAAGAATCGGAGGAGAAAGAGGATTCCCCAAATCCTCCCATTGTTAGTTGTAAAATTTACTTTACAGATTCCTGATCTCTGACACAGAAAATCACCCAAGATTAAACAGTGTCAGAGTTCAAGATTAGGAAGATGACCACAGGATGGCAAATTACTCACACTTTCTTTGCACCCTGGAGGGGAAACAAGGCAGATTTTATGCACTGGTAAGGGTGCAGGGTCAGTGTGAATTGTCAGCACTGGTGGATACTGGATACCAACCACCCTCCTGTCGAATACCCCCTCACACCACTTCCCACAACATTCCAAAATGTCAACGGGAATTACATTTTAGTCGAAGGGACTGCGGATCTGGAAATCAAATGTGGTCAACATCGATTAAAACATCCGGTGATAGACTTGACTCTAGAGGGCACACCTTGTTTACTGGGAACTTAGGAGGTTATCACATCTGATCGACTGTGGACCCAGTCTAACCGGCCTGTAAAATTAAAAATGAGAATCAATTATCACGCACAAATGGTACCTGTCATTTAATTGATAAACTTTCTGAGAAAGTAGAATTCAATTTCAAGAATAACCAAGTCCCAGACATCACTGCCATCTCTGTAAGAGAACATACTGGAGTTGGAACCCTTCTTCATTCTTGAAAATCAACCGTCCTCCCAGTTTTAAGTGGCATTCCACGCTGAAAGGGACCACCCTAAATGTTTACACCAGTCCAAAATCAGAAGAAACATTGAGTCCCGTGAAAACAGACAAGGAAGAGTCTGCTCAAAATCTGACGGAAAGTCAGAAAAAGGGCGAGCAGTTGATTTTCCCCATTCAGTTAAATGAGGGGAAGGAGAATAAAGCTAACTGATGGAACTTAACTGATGTGTCCCAAGGAGCTTTGATTATTACAGTTTTCCTCTTTCAAATGGATGTGTGGGAAGGTTATGTCTATTTGTATGTAATATTTTCTTCTTGAATGCAATGTCCATCTTCTGGGGAAAAATGCTGTGTAAAAAGTACTGAACATCTCTTTTCTTCTATTTGCTAGATAATTGACTTCATTCACTTCCAGCCTGGAGGCAAGGGGAGTCCAGGAAGGACCCCAGGGACCCCAGGATGAATTATATGATATGATGTGGCATTTATAACTCGCCTGTACACAAGTGTTTCTAGGCGCGAAATGGGAATGAAGAAATGGGGTGCTCTGCTACACCCCCAATGCAAAGACGGAAGGGGATGCGTGAGTGTCTACTCCCTAATGAAGGAAATTGAGCCAGACGGGCTCCAACAAAAGGAAAGAAATATATGCCCCATGAAAGAATCATGGAAGAACTGGGGAGGCAGTGTGGGGTTTAATCAAAGGCCCCAAACCAACAGAACTGAAGGGCCCACTGGGAAAAGGACCTGCCAGCATTCAGAAACCTGCACGCTGAAAAGGGACCTGTTAAGGAAGACTGTGTTTTTTTTCAAATAATAAAAGGAAGGGCCATGTGAATAGGGCCTACCTGTCATCACAAAAAGAAAAAACACATTTTATTTTGCAGTGGCAGAAGAAATGCAAAGGCCCCTTCCACATGGAAAGCAGAATTTTCAAACACTGACACCAAAATTACTTTGCATGGGTATTTGCAGTTAAAGCAAGACATGAGAACATTTTTCCCCTGCTAACATCAAGATATCAGGGGAAAGACAAAGTGTCTGTTGACAAGATATAATGTATATTATGCTTCACATACAAAATACCAGCAACAATTGAAAAGAAAAAGCCACTTTGTTTCCATGGGTCACATGAAATATTCCTATAGGCCTTAGACAGACCTGTTTGCTTGTTGTTGGGCAATCTTCAAAAAGGACTCCCACACTGAAAGCCTGGCTTGCATCCCAGCTGTTACAACTGCAATAAAGTGTGGCTGTTAAGAGTGATGAAACAAACTTTCCCCAGACTTGGTGTCTCTGAAAGCTCATTTCTGTGCAGGGCATAGCCAATGCATGACTGGATTGTAGGAGGGAGGTGTGAAACATGGGGCCGCGATTAAGGCTGAACTCTGAACAAAATACAGGAAAATAGAAGAATCCAGATTGAAGTGGTGATCCCCTTAACATAAGAGACCTGGATGCCTGATGTTTGCAGGGCCTCGTGACATGAAAGAGCTGGCCTAGCTCATTATCTGCAGTGGGCGATCTCTGTGTTGTCCAGTGCATTCAAAGTATTTACGACAGACTGCTCACCAACTTCAAACACAAAGAAGCTAATAAAATAATTTAAGAAAAATCTTGCCAAGCTTGGCAAATGGCTTGGAGACAGGAGAGCTACAATTTACATAACTTGAAGAATTCCTATTAATTTAAAAGGACTATTATAATTATGCATTTTCTCAGCAACCATAAATCATACTGCCTTCATGTTTGTGTCATTTGTTAAGATAATTTTCAGGCGATTGTGTTGAAATAAGATTAATTCAGCTGAGACATAGGGAATTGTTATGGCCAGTTAAAAGGTGTTCTTGGCTGCTCTGAACAAGTTCTGTATTTAAGAGTTGGTGGATGGTTGAAGTATAAAATTAGTAATGTGGGGAGTAAATTGCGTGCTCTTAACTATTAAGCTTTTTGTATAAACGGCGGAAAATTGCTACATGCCCGTGCAACATAGTGCAGACACGGCTGTCATTTTATTAAATTCCCCATGATTAGCTGAAGCGGAATATAAATATATTGGCGCTCATTATGGGTCCGGTGGTAGCCGTGCTGGTAAATATTTGCACGACTGCCGCCGGAGTCATTTTCTTCCTGGCACCCAGGAATGGGGATATCTGGGGCATTATAGCCCCGGCGGTCCCTGTAATTCCTCATTGCCGGGCGTCGGAAAATATTACTCCCATTCCCATTTGAGTCCATTTGAGTCCAATTGGACTCAGTGGGAATGGGGAGGACGGATGCAACGGCAACATTCATGAATGGTGTCGGTGCATCAGTCAAGGTCTGCGAGTGGGTGCCTTTTCACCCACCAGGTCAGACCTGGCGGGCGTACATGCACCTGCTCGCAGACTCGTAGTTTGCTATTGCGGAAACCGGCAAGCTTAACGGTGCCATTGTTTCCGGACCGGCAAACTTGTAATGACCCCCATTATAGCAGTTGTTAGTCAATTATGAAGTTTGGTGCGCATAACTCGATTTTTGCCAAAAGTTGACATGAAAACAAAAGGGGATATCAAATGGAAATTGCCAACTGTTTGTTTCAGACTCCTAAACCAATCCTCAAAGAGAGGCTGGGCTTGGGAGGAGAGAGAAGGGTAACTGTCCAATCCTGGCTGTGAGACCCCTTGGAGGGTACATCCCAATATTGAGATCTTGATGGTGTCATCGCTGGTATATAAATTGGATGCACTGTTAGAGAAGGGGGAGAGATGATCAAAATTATCATCTGACAGCCGCATGGAGATTGCATCTCGGGGAGCTGTCTATTGCTGTGGAGGCCTAGAAAAGATGACTGGGCCCTATGGTGAAGAGCTGGGGACCATCCTTGAGAGGAGAGTGGAGTGACAAGACCCTTGCCCTGTCCTTCAAGAGGATCCAGAAATGCAGCTGGCTTGCCTGAACTTTAAACAGGTTTTAATTGTAAGTAGAATTGAGCCATTTGAAACCAAAAGGTGGACGAGTCTGCTTGCCTTAAATCATTTCCCTTTATAGTGGGTGTGGTGGGGGGCAAAATAGTGTAGATCCTTAGCATATTTAACTAAAAATATAAATGTAATTAATTCCCCTCATTTCTAGTGTTTGCTGAAAACTCTAGACTGGAATTTAATTGGGCAATCCTATGGGACCATCTTCACCAACACAGACCTTTAAGTGGATGGGGTCTGAAATCCAAAATTCCTAAAATCATCCCAATTTCTTTCTGTCCAGCTTCCTCAACACAGGCTATTAAGTGGAGGGGGGATCTGAAATCCAAAGTTCCTAAAATCATCCCAATTTCTTTCTGTCCTGCTTCCCCAACACAGGCCTTTAAGTTGGGAGGGGGGTCTGAAATCAAGAATTCCCCTAATATCCCAATTTCTTCCTGTCCATCTTCCCCAACATAGGCCTTTAAGTAGGGAGGGGGGGCTCTGAAATCAAGAATTCCTCTAATCATCCCAATTTCTTTCTGTCCAGCTTCGCCAACACAGGCCTTTAAGTGGGGAGGGGGGTCTGAAATCAAGAATTCCCCTAATCATCCTAATTTTTATTTCTGACTTCCCAACACAGACCAAAGTAGGAGGGTCTGAGAAACAAACTGCTAAATCACCCTGTGTTTATTTTAAAGTAAACGTGTTAGTGAAATAATAGATGCCACATGAATCTGTACAAATCTGTAAATCAAACTGCTAGAAATTGTACAGCATTGCATATGTAATTGATTTGATTGTGTTCATTGACAAGTTTGATTATCTCTCCAAGTGAAATCTGTTGAAAGTAAAGCATTGTGATTTGTGTTTTTCGCAACCAACTTGTGTGATTTATTTGTGCAACAAGTTTAATTGAGAGCCACCAAAATTGTGGCGTGTGTCATTGTAGTGTGATCTCCATTATTTATCATTCAGATAAATACAAATATATTTTGTGTACACCGGTCTGGCTCTTAGCTCATTGGAAGCTCAGGGAGAGGGAATCCAAGGGGCATAAATTAGTCTGAAATAAGGCTGAATAAAGAACTGACATTAACAGGCCAATTCATGGAATTAATGTGCGCCGAAAATCGCAGCGCAAGCGTGCGAAAGCCACGTGCATCGATTCATGAAAGTCCGTGGGCATGTAAATCCTGGGATGTGCACTAAAATCGTGCGTGGCACACGCGGTCACACACGTCATCAAATGGCGTGCACTACGCGCACAGCAAATGCGCTCATAGCGCGGCACACTCAACAAAAGTGGGTGGAAGACGGGGTGTAACACGCGGAATGGGGAACAACGCGTGAAAATGTGGGCGTTACGGGGGAAGCACAGGAGGTAAATGCGCAGAACGCCCACACGCGCGCCTACAACACGTATTCATGGAATCGAACTGGGGAAATGCGTGCGCCAAAAAAGACTTGCTAATCCGGAAACATGTACGCCAGCAGGAAGCAGGTGTACGTGGCCCCGCACAGCATAAAAGTGCACACAAACTACAAGCAAGCTCAGACGCTAGGATGAATATACTATTCCTCGCAGCAGTGGTCGTGGGACACCGCAGGAGGAGGATAGCCAGGCCCAGAATTTTTACACCCAGGGGATGTCTTTTTGGGATGCCTGATGACCAGGTGTATGGGAGGTAGAGGTTCCCACCACACATAATACTCAACCTGGTGAGTGAGTGGGAGGATGACCTCTGTTAGGGAGAATTCTCTGTTTAGGCTGAATTTCCTAACCTAGTGAGTCCCCCAGCAGCTTTGCTGGATTTTTTTCTCCTGCCAAGAGTGAGACTCTTTTTCCCTCACTCTTGGACATGATTTGAGTGTGTTTCTTTGGATCTAGATGTGTTTAATGGACTATGGGGTCTTTTACTCCATAGGGCTTCATATGTTTTTGTGATGTGTGTTACACAGCACCCTCAGTGCAGTGACACAGGGGTGTCATAGTGACCCCCCAGTATAGATTCCATACCCTGGGACTGACTACTGTCTCCCAGGGCATGTAAAGTCACCATTGACTTTACTAGTCTTAAATTCTGAACAGAACCAGTACAAATCATCATATTGTGGACGAAATGGCTGGGGCAATTCGATTGCCCCAGGGTCTGTTAGTCGAGGGGGCACGTCTCCGTCCCCCCTGATTGAGTTTTGGCTGGTGGCAGTGGATACTACTTTTTATATTCAACCGCGAATATTTTCCTATGGGATTTCCCATTGTTTTAGGCTACTATCTTTATTTAATTATTTACGGTAGCCTCGAACATACCGCCGGTTTATTTAATTAATATTAATTCTCTGATTGGTATTTTTTGCCAAAACTTGATTCTAAAATGGCGTTTGTGTTCTCTTCTGTGACTCCAACCCAAGTCGAGCTCTTTGTTCCACTTTTTGGCGGGCTTCTCCACAGAAGCCCTCCAAAGTGGTGCCACTCTCTCTGGGGTACTTAGGAGGGTTGGAGGGGAATTTAGGCACCCTGGACTGAGTTGACTAGGCAACTCAAGTCGCACTCCATCCTGATTGGGCCAAGTGGTGAGCCAGCTGGCTCACCACTTAGCATGTTTGAGTGACAGCTAGGCTGAGTGAATGGGGGTTTGCTGCATAAAAGCAGGGCTTTGGGGACTGGAACTTCAGAAGTCGCCACAGGACCTAAGAATCCGACGAGGGAGAAGCTGAGCCGACCTGCCACGACACCACCACCGGTGGAGCCCTGCTGGATTTCACCATTGAACACAGATCAGGGTGTCACCATCAAAATGCTGATGGACTCTCTAGGATGCATGTCATGTAGAGGTTCATCCAGGAGTGGATTAAATCCTCCTGTCCTTTAGTCTGGGGGGGGCGAGTGTTAGGGAGAATTCTCTGTTTAGTCTGAATTTCCTAAACTAGTGAGTCCCCCAGCAGCTTTGCTGGATTTTTGGGGTTTATTTTTTTCTCCTGCCAAGAGTGAGACTCATTTTCCCTCACTCTTGGCATGATTTTAGTGTGTTTCTTTGGATCTAGATGTGTTTAATGGCTATGGGGTCTTTTACTCCATAGGGATTCATATGTTTTTGTGATGTGTGTTACACAGCACCCTCAGTGCAGTGACACAGGGGTGTCATAGTGACCCCCCAGTATAGACTCCATACCCTGGGACTGACTACTGTCAAAATAAAGAATAATTCTTCCAAAAGAACATGAGTAATTTACTAGTCTTAAATTCTGAACAGAGCCAGTACAAACCATCATATTGTGGACGTACTGGCTGGGGCAATTCGATTGCCCCAGGGTCTGTTAGTCGAGGGGGCACATCTCCGTCCCCCCTGATCGAGTTTTGGCTGGTAGCAGTGGATACTACTTTTTATATTCAACCGTGAATATTTTCCTATGGGATTTCCCATTGTTTTAGGCTACTATCTTTATTTAATTATTTACGGTAGCCTCGAAAATACCGCCGGTTTATTTAATTAATATTAATTCTCTGGTTGGTATTTTTTGCCAAAACTTGATTCTAAAATGGCGTTTGTGTTCTCTTCTGTGACTCCAACCCAAGTCGAGCCCTTTGTTCCACGTTTGTGGTGCCACTCTGTCTGGGGTACTTAGGAGTGGTGGAGGGGAATTTAGGCACCCTGGACTGAGTTGCCTAGGCAACTCAAGTCGCATTCCATCCTGATTGGCCTAAGTGGTGAGCCGGCCGGCTCACCACTTAGCATGTTTGAGTGACAGCTAGGGTGAGTGAATGGGGGTTTGCTGCATAAAAGCAGGGCTTTGGGGACTGGAACTTCAGAAGTGGCCACAGGACCTAAGAATCCGACGAGGGAGAAGCTGAGCCGACCTGCCATGACACCACCACCGGTGGAGCCCTGCTGGACCACCTCACCACTTTTCCCAACGACAGAGGAGATCTCCCGCCCGGGAGTCTTCTTCCTTTGACTGGTGGAGATAACCAGTTTCACTGTCTTTTTGCCTTCCCGACGTACCTCGTGGCCGCCTTGCCTGTGCCAAGCACCCCGGCAACCGGGATACCACGTTTTACCACGACCGTGAAACAAAGGTACCACCTTTAACCGGAAAACTCCACGGCTGGTTTCTTCCCTGGTAGTGCAACGACCTTCATCTTTCCTCCAAGTCGAGATCTTCTCTTCCCCTGGACGACGACGCAACTTGCACCCACTACCAGGAACAACTGCCACCGCTGGAGGATCCTTCCCACTTAAGGTACTGTGTCCCGCCTGACTTCCCTTGCTACTGACTGTACGGGGTAGATCTAGCCCCCAGCTTTCGAACCTGGGTTAGCCTGGGACACTCTGGCTAAACTTTCCTAAGCCTCTCTAAACTCTTTTTGAACCCTCTGCAAGACTTTCAAAGCCTAATGTAACTGTGTGATCTTGGGCACATTTGTGCTCTGCTCTCTCTAAGAGTGGGCCCAGCCTTTGGACTTTGGCTCACCAGTGACTTTTGCTCTTCTGCCTTGCTAACAGTGTTCCTGAATCTTAGGGTGGTGTACCTTTCCATATTCTGTCTTTTCCCCTCCCTTTCTCACAAACTTATTGGAGTGCCATCTAGTTAAGCGCTCACCTCTGTATGAAAATAAGTGGTGTTTTACAGTGACTTATCTGATAAGGAAAAAGGGGTGTATATATTACAATAGTAACTGTGTTTAGAATATTTTACAATAAGAGTGCTGGAGTGTTTCAAACCGTGTGTTTTTAAATAAATAATTATATTCTTTTACACCAAAGCTCTGGTCAGTGTTTGTTTGTGCTACTGCGTCTCTGTACCTATTGTGTATACTCTGCATACTGCCTAACTCTTCTTGAGGGAAGTCTGACTGCTCAGCCACAGCTACCAGGTAAATCTGGGTGGTACAGACTGCTACCAAGTGGGTGTACTGCCAACACCGGTAGTCTTAAATCTTTTGCAGTGGTCCCTAAGGGAACTGCACAGGTTTCTGCCTAACAACCTCACATCACCCACCCTGTGCTCCCAAGCACTGAGCCCCTTGGAAAAGGTGCTCAATGTACTACACTTCTTGGCCACTGGTTCATTTCAGCGTACAAGTGCCATAGTGGGGGGGGGGGGGTATCACAGGCCACGCAGTCACGCTGCCTACACCAGGTGTTGGCCATCATGACTGCACGCTCTTCAGTCCGCAGGCACATATACATGCCCAGAACAACTGCAGAACGGCAGGCTGCCGTCCAGGACTTTTACGGGGTGGCATACTTTCCCAAAGTGCTAGGTGCCATTGACTGCACCCATTTGGCTTTACGTCCTCCCAGGGCAACTGAGCACATCTATAGAAACCGCAAGCACTGGCATTCCATCAACGTGCAGGTAGTATGTGATGCCAAGGGAATCATCACCTCAGTATATGCCAACTATCCAGGGTCCACCCATGACAGTTTCATTTACAGAATGTCAACCCTAAACCAGGACCTAGAAGCTGGGCGGCATGGCGATGCATGGCTGCTTGGTGAGTATAAATGCCACTGCACATGCATGCATGTCAGATACTGAGTAATGTCACAACCCCACTAATGATACCCATCACCACCTCCCCAGGGTCAGTGCCTACCCTACGAGCACCCACATGATCACGCCAATTCGGAACCCCACCACACCACCTGAGGTAAGATACAACACAGCTCATATTGCATCCCGGGGCATAGTGGAGCGCACATTCGGAGTGCTCAAGTCACGCTTTTGCTCCCTTGACTGCTCTGGTGGGCAGCTGCTATACACGCCCCCAGTAGCGTGCAGGATCATAGTGGCAGCATGTGTCCTGCACAACGTTGCAACCCACCGGGGCCTGCCGGTGGACATGGTGGTGTCCCCACATCCCCAACCACATGCACACCCGCTGCACATGGGAGGGGAAAGGGCATGGGGTGAGGCATCCCATACGCAGCTGGTGGCTAATTACTTCCCCTAAAATCACACCACTGTGGAGTGCACACAGCCCTGGCACATACCAGCTGACTATCAATGATGATGAGTCAAGTGACAGTCAACTGTCACAACCATACCAGCCTGAGATTGTTCACCTGGAAGTGTTACATTGTGTGCATCCCTACCTACTTAAAGACAACCAATGCTGTGTGACAAAAAGACACACATTTATGCTGCATTAATGACTACCCCCTTGCAAAATACAACATGAAAATAGTGTCATGTCACCCAACCCCTCCCCATCTCAGCTACCCAACACACCATGGCATGTCATGCAATGTGAAAGCAACCAAATGAATGCACAACACATGACACAAGTGTCACAAAGTGCACTGTCCCAAATGTAAACATGCCACAGACAATATTCTCCCAGTAATCAATAAGAAACAGCACACATGAACAAATACTTACCAGCAACACAATACAGCAACACAGGATGAAACAGCTGGAATACACAGTGGATGCCCACGGGAGCCACACAAGGCAACACACTGTAAAAAAAAAAAAATACAAAAATCAAAATAGGCCATGTGTGGACCGGGGGGCACCCAGGAGGTTCGAGGACAGGGTACACCCCAACACCCACTTGCGTGGATGTTGCGGAAAAAAAATACCTCCATGGGCTCATGGCCTGCACGGCTACGCTAATGTGGGAGAATAGTTGTTGCTCTCTTCACCCTCTGCTGCTACATCAGGAGGTGGCTGTGCTACATGAGGCAGCCCACGCAAAGCCCTGGCATGGTCCTCCATGGCAGCAAGCATGCAGGTGTGGAAGGTCTGGTTCTGGAGGATTATAGTAGGCGATCCCCCTGCATGTCTGCATGCTTGGCCTCGCGTGATGCCCGGATCTCCTCATGAGTTGCCTGGAGCTCAGCTGAGAGTGAACGTGTGAGCTGCTCCAGCTGCTGTTCTGACCTAAAATTTTGGGAAGCCTCAAGTTCACCCAGAGTCTCCCTGAGGAAATTGAGTTCTAACCTCAGGACTTCCCTGTGGCCCTGTGACTCTACAGATATGCCATTTGCTGCATGCTGGATAGCACTGGCATCACAGATTAGCCTGTGAGTGGCATGTCCAATACACATACATGACACATGCAGCACACAGATGGCACGTAGCATAGCCATGGTACATTTGACAAGTACAGCCATATGTCAGTGAATGAGTACTGTCACCCATCCATGTGAGATGGACATGATGAGATAAAAACAGCTAAATAGTGTGACAAAATACGCATGTACCACACACTGCAACACATCCAGTGTACAATTATACAGTGATGGCAGGCAGATGGATACATCAATGGTTGGTCACTTCAACATGACAGGAAACAACTATCATGTTCCACATTCAAACAGGCCCCCAAAATTAATGTGAGCATGCCCTTGCTCAATCAGCCTGAATGGTCAAATCATTCCTATAACAAGGTAATAAATGTGGGCCAATGTGGGGTGTAATCTATGACAGGAGCATGTCACATATGTGGCATTAGGGCAGAAAAATGCATTGGAAAAATGGGAGGATTGAAACAATCAGGCTGAATGAACACTGAAAATTCAGAAGAATGTTGGCCACTGTGGTCAGAAGGGATACTGTCATACCCAAACCCAAGGCCGGTGAATGGTTTGGAGGAAGGACATGGGTGACCCATACCACTCAGGAGTACACACACTCACCTGGCACTCAATCATTACACATCACCCAAGAAACATACACATGGGTTACACACACTTGCATGGGCACTCACCGGACAATGCTTCATAATCTGGTAGGTCTCCCACACACTGGATCTGTTCCTCTGTGACGAATGTTCCAGCAACAGACTCATGTTCAGTGAGTTGGTCGTCCTCTGGTGGAGACCCACCGCCAGTCACCAGAGTAGAGGTATGATTGGAAGCCAGCTTGTTCTTTGCTCTGTGTTTAAGGTAATTCCACCACTTATAGCAATCATCGGCTGTGCGCCTCACAAGTCCAAGGGCACTAATGTGGTCCGCGATGGTTTGCCAGTGGGCCCTACGTTGAGCAGGCATAGTCTTACAGCCTGCAGTCACCACCATTTCGTGGCTATGTGCCAACACATAGGCCACAAGTGCATCAAGTTCGGCGTAATTGAAGCTAGGCTTTCTTGACGTGCCAGAGTGTGTAGCCGTGTCTGGGGTCTCAGCCTGTAGTGCAAGAGCACCCTTCTTCTTCTTCTTCGAAGGTGTTGTGGATCCTGAGTGGCTTACGCCGCTCTGGTCAGTAGGGGCAGAAGCGCAGGTGGACTGGGTACTTGAAGCCTGTAAAGGTACAATGACCAAAGGTCTTGGTGCAGGCATTGGCTGCAGGGTGATGTTGGCAGGGCCAACATCGGTGTGATGGACCTGGTCCGACACTGTCCCGGCTGGGAGACTCAGAGCTGGGGTGGATTGAGCTGCATCTGCCCCTGCAGCCTCCCCACCCTGGCTACTTGGGGCAGCAGATGACATTGCTGCCCCAGATCCACGTGGCCTGGTGACAGCACCTTTCACCACCACACATGGCTTAGACTTGTTGACCTGGAAGTCAGCCTGGGAGTCATCCTGTGCCGGTTCAGTTGACAAAATGGGACGGTCCAACAAGGGCTGAGCTGGGATGGTGTCAGCTACAATTCCCACAACCATTGAGGGTGGGCATAGATGGCCCCGATTGGTCCTCCACACACTGGGCTCTAGGGGCACCCTGCAAATCCTGGCCACGTCCCCTACCACGCCCACCACGCCCATCTCTTTGAGATCGGCCATCTTTGCCTCCCTTACTGCTTGGTCGCGTCCCAACCATGGCACTGATGTTGTTGTGCGTATGGGAGTTGCAGTAAACAATTGTCCTGGGAAATTGGGGTGAAAGGGGTACAGTACTAGATGGAATTCGTACCCTAGTGCTCTAGCAAGGCTGTGTGTGACCCCTGGGGCAAGATGACGGGTCATGCAACGCACAGGCACCCCAAAAACAAAAGTGCACGTGCATGCAACCCCTGGTTGACCACGTGCGTGGAAAAATGAACCCGCACTATACTGTGGCACCCAGAATCACAAAAATAAGCATACGCATGTTACACGCAGCCTACAATGACCTCTGAAGGGGTATGCGACAGACGGGGCAACTACAGTTGGAAAATACATGCAAGACTCACCGTCTGCCTTGAAAAAGAACATGAGAAATATGCGTGTGTGCGCGTCGGTAACACCACTGCCAAAGAAGAAAAGAACGCAGTCTGAGGAAACATGGAGTACGAACTGGAAACGTTGTGAAGTAATCACGTGTGAACTGATAAGAAGTACAAGAATCACCCGCTTGCTCTCCACGAAAAGCACGTACAAGTAAATGGCATCATACTCGTACCTTTTAAGACAGCCCACACGTGCAACGTCACTTACACGCTTACGCACTAAGGCTCTTTCCTCCAATAGCATGGTGACGTGCAGTTTTCTCATGTGCTGATTCACTATGCACCAGTGTTGTTGGGAACGCCTGCGTGCGTAACATCACAGATGCGCTTACGCGCTAAGGGCCTTTCCTCGGATTTCACACTGATGTGCAATTTTTTCACATGCCAAATCACTCCGTATCAAGCTGGCCACGCAACAACACACGGAAGACCACGCTCCTGCCCAGAAGGCTGAATTACTGCCCCCCAGAGCCCCAAGCACGCTCCCACCTGCCATCTGCTGCTGCCTGCCTGCCTGCTGCCCACGTGCCCTGCTATTTGCTGCCTGCACGTCAGCCAGGGGTGCAATTGCTGTGACCACCCCTGCTGGAACAGAAGACTCCCGACTGGGATACCATCGCTCCACAGCCCAGCCCCAGGACCCAGTTGCCCACCCACACCTGCCTCTGGGGTTGCCATGTCGGGCACAACACCATCTGGCACCACTGGCAACCCCCAGCCAGAGAGGCAGAGGGCCACCAGCTTCAGTGCCAGGGAAGTTGGTGTCCTGGTGGAGCAAGTCCTGGGGCAGTATGATGCCCTCTTTGGAAGTTCGCACGCCGACAATGAAGGACTGCCATCAAAGAGGAGGGGGTGGCAGTCTGCGACATCAAACATGTCCGGGAGCGCTGGGAGGACTTCAGGTCCAGGACCCTCGACAAGGCCCGGCACCTCTTGAAGGTAGCGGATGCCAAGGGGTGCCAGGGCCACCTGTCCGACCACAAAATGAGGGTCCTGGAATGCATACGCGCAGCGCTCCACATCCAGGTCCTTGAGAGGACCGTCTGGAGTCGAGCGGTAAGTGTACATGCATACTAATTGGACGCTGTGCGTGTTGTGGTGTGCCAGTAGTGTGCAGGCTGCACATGTGTTTTTGTAGGGCCATGTATGGATGTGTATGTACAGGGGCAGGAGGCTGCCACATGTGAGTCCTCTCATGTGTGAGAAACATCGATGGTGTATGTGTTGGTGAGCATGCTGGCCAAATGCAGGTGTGGGACCACACATGTTTGAATTTCTGTGTATGTACGTTGGCATGGTTGTGGTGTCACACATGGATGGTGGTTCCTGCTGCATGTATCTGCACTGTGTACATGTGCATGTGTGTGTATTTGACAAGTGTTCAACTGTGATGCAACATGGATGCATGTGACACTGACATGTAGAAGGCTGAATACCAGATGTGAAATGGATGGCGATCTTATCACTGCGACAGTTGGTGGAGATGTACACTTGCATGTAAGTCTGGTGGCGTGTGTGCATGTGTTGTGCACGCCCCATGTTTCATGTGACGTCAGGCTCACCTTCAGATGCTCGTGCTGTTGTTTGTGTATGGATGGTGCTGCCTGGTGCAATATTGCTATTGAATTGCTCATGTGTGTGAGTTGAAATGACATGTGTGTTGGGGAGTGTGATGCCATGTCTGAAGTTTGACACTGCCACTCATGTACAACTGTCATGTGTGTATCAGTCCATTGTACAGTGCCCTGATGCCTGTGTTCTATCACTCCCTGTCTGCAGCGTCAACTGATGAAGAGGGTGGAGAGGGGGCTGCGGAGCAAAGCGACAGGGATTGCACCACCAGCCGGAGACGCAAGGCCCCGCTCCCCTCCTAGGTTTCCATCTCATCGGGGAGTGAGGAGTCTGGTGCCACGTCCCAGGTCGCAGCTGTCGAGGGTAGGTCCAAGAGGCAGAGGTGGGAGGTGGACTCCTCGGCAGCAGAAGGGGCAGCTGAGACCCCACAGGGTCCGATGGAGGAACATGACACAAAGTCATCCAGGTTGCTGGGGGGTTTGGTTTAGGAGGAGGCCATAAAAGGGACATACACAGGGTCTGGAGGTGGGGATTCCACTGGTGCTAGTGGTGCAGTGCAGGGTCAGGGACAGAAGGCAGCACAGTCCGCCGCAGAGGTGCCTGTGTGTAATCCTGTCCCTGATCCTGTGACTGCATTATCCTGCACCAGCAGGGATGCCTACGTCCAGACCCGTTTTCAGGGAGGGGATGAGCTCACAACAACTGGCCTTCCTCTCCCTGCAGACATGGCTATCCGGGACCGGGTTGAGCCTGTCCTGGGTGGGATGGCATTGCGTCAACGGGGGATTCAAGTTGACCTGCAGTGTTTTCGTGAAGACACTGCATGTCATCTCGGATGCCTCGTTGACCGTGTTGATCTACTGGGACGGGTCACAAGGACTGGATTCCTCCGTATGCTGGACCTTTTTCCGACCTCCTCCTCACATGAACTCCCTATGCGCCAGTCGCCCTCCATGCCATCTTCCCACCCATGTGTCACCTGGGTACCCTGTGGAGCTGCCTCGGATCCAGCGGCCAGGCTGGTGGACGACACATCCCTGCCACAGTCAGGAGTCGGAGGTCCAGCAGGGGTGGCCACCACGACAACTGCACCCCAGCCACAGGAGGACATGCAGGCAGCAAGAGCCAGGGCACAGGCAGAGGCACAGCAGCAGCAGCAACAAGGTGGGAGCGATGATGGCTTGGGGCCTTCGTCATCGGAGGGGCAGGCATCGGCCAAAGGGCAGGAGGACCCAGGACGGGAAGTGTATTCCGTGTGTCAGTGGTTGGGCCAGGCCATAGGTGCGGAGCAGCGACGGGCGGAAGAGGCACGGCTCACAATGGTCAGGGCGGAGAACTCCATGCGGAGGGCACTGAGGCGGGCCGAGTGCCTCGAGGCTATTCGCAGGGAGTTGGAGTCCAACATGGCATCGTCCCTGCGAACCCTCGGGGCCATGGAAGAGGACCGCCTCCTGGACATTGAGTGGGAGTTTGATGATGCCCTGGCCCGGGACATCAGAAAGTGAGCCGTCGGATTAGCCCGCCGCCATTGTAAATATTTTTTAGTGTTAGGTTTCATTTTCGTTTTCCTTTGATTTGGGGTGATTGGACTATACCCCACACATTTGTATATCATTTTTTTCTTAGGTAGTTTATTAGGTAGGTTTCATTTCTTTCATTGGGCTCCTGGACCCTTGAACATTGCTTGTACATAGTTGGACATTGGATTTATGTGGACTTTTTATTTGGATTTCACCATGGAGCAATGGATTTTACTTTTTACGTTTCCTTTGGATTTGCTTTTCTGGACGGAGAGGTTGGACAATTGATCATTTGGATTTCTTTGGATTGGTTATAATTTTCATTTTCTTCTCTTTTGGACATGCTTTTCATTTCATGTTTAACATTTTTTTATGCTTTCATTTCATTACATTGATTTTGGTCATAATACATTTTTATATTTTACTTCCATGTGTGTGATTTGCTCATTGGGTTCATGCATGTCAAAATGTGGGTTTCTATCAATGGCAACCAGTGTGTGTGTGTGACAGACATGTGTTGATGTACATAGTTGACTTTTGGTTTCTGTCTTGAGATGGGCAAGTCAGTATGGGGTGGATTGGGAAGATCATTGCGTGTCAAAACTGGGGTGTCGTGCTGTGGTATTTTGGTGGACATGAGGCCCATGATTGTGCATCTTCATGTCATGTTGGGTGGGACATGAGTGGGGGCCTGCTGGCAGGTGCCCCTCACTGCTGGGGGTTGGGGGTGCTGGGGGACATGAGTGGGGGCCTGCTGGCAGGTGCCCCTCACTGCTGGGTCGGTGGGGGTGCTGGGGGACATGAGTGAGGGCCTACTGGCAGGTGCCACTCACTGCTGGGGGGGTGAGGGTGCTGGGGGACATGAGTGGGGGCCTGCTGGCAGGTGCCCCTCACTGCTGGGGGTGTGGGGGTGCTGGGGGACATGAGTGGGGGCCTGCTGGCAGGTGCCCCTCACTGCTGGGTGGTTGGGGTGCTGGGGGACGTGAGTGGGGGCCCGCTGGCAGGTGCCCCTCACTGCTGGGGGGGCGGGGGTGCTGGGGGACATGAGTGGGGGCCTGCTGGCAGGTGCCCCTCACTGCTGGGTGGTTGGGGGTGCTGGAGGACATGAGTGGGGGCCTGCTGGCAGGTGCCCCTCACTGCTGGGTGGTTGGGGGTGCTGGAGGACATGAGTGGGGGCCTGCTGGCAGGTGCCACTCACTGCTGGGGGGGTGGGGGTGCTGGGGGACATGAGTGGGGGCCTGCTGGCAGGTGCCCCTCACTGCTGGGGGTGCTGGGGGACATGAGTGGGGGCCTGCTGGCAGGTGCCCCTCACTGCTGGGTGGTTGGGGTGCTGGGGGACGTGAGTGGGGGCCTGCTGGCAGGTGCCCCTCACTGCTGGGTGGTTGGGGGTGCTGGAGGACATGAGTGGGGGCCTGCTGGCAGGTGCCACTCACTGCTGTGTGGGTTGGGGGTCAGTGTGGGGTGGATTGGGAAGATCATTGCGTGTCAAGACTGGGGTGGCGTGCTGTGGTATTTTGGTGGACATGAGGCCCATGATTGTGCATCTTCATGTCATTTTGGGGGGGACATGAGTGGGGGCCTGCTGGCAGGTGCCCCTCACTGCTGGGGGTTGGGGGTGCTGGGGGACATGAGTGTGGGCCTGCTGGCAGGTGCCCCTCACTGCTGAGGGGGTGGGGGTGCTGGGGGACATGAGTGGGGTCCTGCTGGCAGGTGCCACTCTCTGCTGGGGGGTGGGGGTGCTGGGGGACATGAGTGGGGGCCTGCTGGCAGGTGCCCCTCACTGCTGGGGGTGTGGGGGCGCTGGGGGACATGGGTGGGGGCCTGCTGGCAGGTGCCCCTCACTGCTGGGGGTGTGGGGGTGCTGGGGGACATGGGTGGGGGCCTGCTGGCAGGTGCCCCTCACTGCTGGGTGGTTGGGGTGCTGGGGAAGTGAGTGGGGGCCTGCTGGCTGGTGCCCCTCACTGCTGGGGGTGTGGGGGTGCTGGGGAACATGAGTGGGGGCCTGCTGGCAGGTGCCCCTCACTGCTGGGTGGTTGGGGGTGCTGGAGGACATGAGTGGGGGCCTGCTGCCAGGTGCCCCTCACTGCTGCAGGGGGTGGGGGTGCTGGGGGACGTGAGTCAGTGCTCACTTGTGTGTGGTGACATGTGGGCTGGCTGGGGAGCTTCGCCAGGGTGGATGGGATGCCTGTGGGGCATGGCCAGGGGTGCAGTGTGTTCCCCTGTGTTGTGGTCTGCCTGCAGGCCCTGGGAGGGGTGAGAGGGCGCACCTGGGAGGACACACACTGCCAATTTGTTGGGGCACCCCCAAAATACACATACCCCACTCGGACAGGGCCAATCGCGTGTGAAACTTTCCCCACAGCCCCGAAATACACGTACACTGCTCGCACAGGCCCAATCGCGTGTAAAACTTTCCCCGCACCCCCGAAATACACGTACCCCGCTTGCACAGGCCCAATCAAGTGTAAAACTTTCCCCACAGAGCGGGGTACGTGTATTCGGAGGGGTGAGCGGGGAGTTTTACTGACGTTTTTGTGGTTGAGGGGCTGTATGCTGGTCCACTGGCCTGTGCGCCATGTACGGGATTTGTGCGCTGTTCATGGTGCACGGGGAGGGGTTAGGGCGTAACTGGCGCTGCTGCAAGGTCGCTGCGATACTCTGCGCCACGGCTGGTTGTGGATGTTGAAATCCATCAATACGCTGTGCACGGGAAATTAATTTTGGCGCACGCGGCTGGCGCAGACTGCCGCACGCGCACACTGTGCGCCAGCCGCGTGCGCCACTTGTGCGCTGAATTCTATGAATTACTCCCTTAACAGTTTGTTGGGTGACACGTTGATTGGGGAGGGAAGGAACGCCCTGTGTTCAAGGTGGCCTCTCAATAAACTGTTACAGTATGTTCCTAGAGTAAACAACAATAGAGTGAGTTGTTATTTGCACAAGATTCCAAACACTTCAATTGCTTAAAGCTGCAGGGAGCCATGCCCAGTGGTTATCTTGTTTATCCAACTCAAAATTCTCAAGTTACGAGGGCAATTGATAGATAGTTCTCCCAGCCACACTTTCACAATTTGTAAGTTGGCCAGGCCATTAGAGCCCCATAAGAGCCTTTCAATAAAACAAGCCATCATTATTTGTAGAGTTATTAAACTTAGCAGCGTTGGAAATACAATGATTGGTGCATAGACGCTGTATTATAATAATTAATGATTCTACTTTACACTAGCACCTTAATACAAGTTAGGTTGAGGGGCATTTTTTACATGAGAGCTTTATAAATATGGGTCAAAAATAAGATTGCATTTTAGTCTGCTGTTTATTTAATTTGTATTTAGGTGGTTTGGAATATGGTTCTTATTTATCGTGGACGTTTCCCTCCCAAAATCAGTTCTACACACATGTAATGGCTGGTTTATGCAAATTAGATGGTTGTATTGGACCATGCATGGGTATCTATACCGCGCAGTGTAACAAAAGTGGAAACATTTATTAAGAACAATATTATAGAAATAAATTGAAACACAACTAAAACAAAGATTTGTTTACACTGGTGCACGAAACTTCTCCTGTCTCTGTAACCCATGAAAGAAAACTGTCATTATCTTACCTGCTTGTTTACTTACTCGCTATGTACCTCTGCAGGCGCCATGTAACTGGTTCAAGCGCCCAAATGCCTGAGGGTTTGTGTGAGCTCTACATATGCAAAAACAAATAAAAAAATAAACTAATACCAATATCAACATTTAGGTTGGTATATGGAAAATCAAAAAGTCGAAGTTGTCAAAGTGTTCTTATATTTAAATTGCTGGTCCTTTCAGAACATTTTAGTCGTTTATTAAAAGATACATTAATTGAGAAGTGTACATAGACGACAGACGATTTAAGCAGTTTCGACCTCATGTGTGATAGTTTCCCCTTAATACTGGTTTAGGAACAATTAAAATTGTCCAAATTATATTATAATGAGCAGCAATTAATATAAATACAAATAAAAAAACTCTCATCGCAAGAAACTATGTCTGTAAATCTCGATGCTAAATTAAATCAAGAAGCGGAAAATTCTGCAGCCTGGCAACAAAGGCTATTTGATTTAGCAAGCGAAGAAAAATACGAAAAAGAACAACTGACTCATGCACTATTAGACTCCTTAAAATTGATGCAAAAAACTTGTGAATGTAGAGATCGAGGGACAAGGAGTGAGAATATCGATGAAGACACTAATAGCGCTGAGAAAATGGAGCCCCTATCCTCAGGGATGAACAACAGTTTATCCAATCGATGGTGACAAACTTGACACACAAAAGGGTGTGTTGGGAAAACCAAAATATATAATAGACAAGGATGAATTGTTCCCAGTATTTGCTGTACCTCAAGTGCCTATACTGTCAAAAACAAACCAAAGTACTAAAAAAAAAATTCAAAGAGACCAAAAAAGGTACAGCAAAAACATCTTCTAGAAAGGAAGTTCAGAAATTGAATAACATAAAAGGGACACAACGAAACCGCAATACAGGGGCAAAATATGTTTTCCAAAACATAAAAACAAAGAGCGATTGTCCAATGGTTGAAAACCAAGACAATAAGAGAATTTCAACATTGTGTAGGAGAATAGTCAGACTAGAAGAACATCTGGAGGATTGTGAGGATTGTGAGTCTGATCCAGGAAATAATTCTCGAGACCTGATTGACAATGCTTCCTTTCACATCAATGAAGCCGAAAAGTATTCAGAATCTAGTCAATTGGGACAACGGAATGGGAACATGGGAACCATCGCTGAGCACACTATTCAATCAGTGGAGCTGGTGGACAACAATACTTCTCAGGACATATGATGAATTCCTAATACTGGATCAAAAAAGAAAGCTATTGGAGCAAAAAATCCAGAGAGATTGGAATCAAGATAACAAGAAGGAGGAGACCAAAGTTGAAAAATTATTTGGGATCCAACCAAGCTGTTTGAGAGTAATAGAATCAATAATGGCAGAAGAAACAACACAAAACAAAATGAGAGGATGAGAAGATTTAAAAATCATAATCTAGAACATTCTACCAGATAATGCCGAGTTCAACTTGAATCGAAAGAAAGTTTTGCAGCTACTGAAATGTGTCTCCCAATTTAGGTCAATAACATCTGAGGACATAGCAGTGGGTGAATACGTGGACGAAGAGCGCGTTGATCATGTGATATTGCACTTTAAGGAGAAATCAAAAAAAGTGCTTATTCTCAATGAAAGGAAGCATCTAAAAAAACGAGGGTACGAAATGAGAGATCTCCTAACAGAGACTCCAGTAACATCTAAGGAGGAAAAGTTCTCACAACCATTAAAGATGGAAAGTGTAGAACTTTTAGAACACAAAAATCTCAACAAAAAAGAAATAAGGAGATCTTCAAAATAACGGTAAAAAATGACTACACGACGGATAACAATCAAAACATAAATAAGCATTCTGGAAGAATTACAAGCTCGAACGAGGATTGGTTGTGTGTAGCGACATCTATCGCAATGGACAAAAAACAGAAATAGCAAAATGTGAAATTCCACACTGTCCAGGACACAGTGATCTCTTGGAATACAAGGGGTTTCATCCACCTAATGACCAAAGAAAATCTTCATTTACACAACGCCACCTTAATATGCCTGCAAGAGACTTGGTTAAGTGACATACACACGAGTAGAGACTTTGACATCTGTATGAATAAAGCCATAACGGGACCGCATGGACGGCCATCAGCGGGTCTTTTGATATCTTTTTAAAAAAAGGGAATGGACTTCGAATAATAAAGAAGGGAAAACCCAAATAAATACATCCAATGGGTATTACTTGAAAAAAGCGATACGGAATCAGAGATGTTAACAAAAATGCTGGTGATTAACGCCTATTCGAACCATGTGGGAATAACAGCGATATACTACTACCAACAATCACAGACTTATTCAGATCTAATTCTTCTGAAAATACAAATTTGGATATAATCATTTGTGGGGACCTGAATATAAGGTGTTTGAACCCCAATGGTCTACCACACCGAGCGGAACTAAGTATGGGACCCTCAAATGCAGCAAGATGGACGCAAATGGAATTATGATAACTGTTAGGCAGAAACCTGTGCAGTTCCCTCTGGGACCACTGTAAAAGATTTAAGACTACAGGTGTTGGCAGTAAACCCACTTGGTAGCAGTCTGCACCGCACAGATTCACTGTGGTAGCTGTGGCTGAGCAGTCAGACTTCCCTCAAGAAGAGTTAGGCAGTATACAGAGGATACATAATAGGTACAGAGGCACAGTAGCACAAGCAAACACTGACCAGAGCTAGGTGTAAAAGTATAAACTTATTTATTAAAGGAACACTCATAAATTACACTAGCACAGTAGGAAAGGTAAGAAAGTCAAACACAGTTACTATTACTCACATGTACATCCCTAATCATTTGTTGGACAATTCTAAGTTAACCCCACTTATTTCCAACCAGAGGTGAGCGCTTAACGTTAGATGGTACTCCAACAAGTATTACCAAAAGGGAGGGAAAAGGCAGAAATAAAGAGAGCAGTAAGGTAAAACACTTTTCACATAAGGTTAGCAAAGACAGTCAATGGTGGAACAAGGGGAATTAGTTCGGGGCCCGCTTTAGAGGGAGCCAGGCGAAAATGTGCCCAAGATCACACAATGTCACAAGTCGTTGCAGGTGAGTAGAAAAAGGTTTTATTACGGTTCTGAAAAGTTTAGTTAGGGTGTCCCAGACCTACCCAGGTTCGAGAGCCGAGGGCTAAATCTACCCCGTACAATCGGTGGCAAGGGAGGCCGGGCGGAACACAGTACCTTTAAACGTGGAAGGATTCCTCCAGCGGTGGTAGTCGTTCCTGGTAGTGGGTGCAAGTCGCGGCGTCGTCCCGAGGAAGAGGTGATCACGACGGGGAGGAAAGCTGCAGGTCGTTGCACTACCAGGGATGAGGCCAGCCGCGGAGTTTTCCGGTCACAAAGGATTTTTACCCCTCTTTCGCGGTTGAGGTAAAAAGTGGTATCCCGGTTGCCGGGGTGCTTGGCACAGGCAAGACGGCCACGAGATGCTTCGGGACTGCGAAAAGAAGGCAGAAACTGGTTGTCCCCACCAGTTAAGGGAAGAAGACTCTCCGGCGGGAGATCTCCTCTGTCGTCGGGAAAAGTGGTGAGACGGTTCTGCGGGGCTTCACCGGTGGTGTCGTCTTGGCAGGTCGGCTCAGCTTCTCCCTCTTCAGCTTCTTAGGTCCTGTGGCGACTTCTCAAGAACCAGTCCCAAAAACCCTGCTTTTATGCAGCAAACCCCCATTCATACAGCCTAGCTGTCACTCAAACATGCTAAGTGGTGAGCGGGGTGGCTCACCACTTGGGCCAATCACACTAGAGTGCAACCTGAGTTGGCAAGGCAACTCAGTCCAGGGTGCCTAAACCCCCTCCCACACCCCCTGTGGTACCCAGACAGAATGGCACCACTTTGGAGGGCTTCTGTGCAGAAGCCCGCCAAAAGTGGAACAAAGGCTCGACTCGGGTTCAGGGTTACTGAAGTGAACCTAGACGCCATTTTGGCGGTGAGTTCCGGCAAAAAATCCCAACCGGTGAATTTATATTAAGTAAATAAACCGGCGGTATCTTTAACATTGCACCAAAAAGTGGTGCATCAAAAACAATGGGAAATCCCATTGGGGAATATTCCGGTGGAATATTTCCGTGGTATCCACTGCCACCAGCCAGAACTCGACGAGGGGGGACGGGACAGTACCCCCTCGACAACAGACCCAGGGGCAATCTAATTGCCCCTACCAGTACTTCCACAGTAAGATGGTTTGTACTGGTTAAGTTCCTAAGTTAAGACTAGTAAAGTCAATGGTAACTTTACAGACCCAGGGAGACAGTAGTCAGTCCCAGGGTGTGGAGTCTATGTTTGGGGGTCTTTAGGACACCCCTGTGCTACTGCACTGAGGGTGCTGTGTAACACACATTCAAAAACCAATGATGGCCTATGGGGAAAATTACCCCCTAGCCCATAAGCACATAGCAAGTCACAGAAAATACTCTCAAGTCATGTCCAAGAGTGAGGGTAAAAGAGTCTCACTCTTGGCAGGAGAAAAAAATAAACCCCACAAAATCCAGCAAAGCTCCTGGGGGACTCACTAGGTTAGGAAATTCAGCCTAAACAGAGAATTCTTCCTAACACTCGCCCCCCCCCAGACTAAGGGACAGGAGGATTTAATCCACTCCTGGATGAACCTCATACCTCTAGTCGATGACATACATCCTAGAGAGTCCATCAGCATTTTGATGGTGACACCCTGACCTGTGCTCAATGGTGAAATCAAACCCTTGGAGGCAGATTGACCATCTCAATAGTTTTGGATTTTCCCCTTTCATTTGCATTAACCATCTCAAGGGTTGGTGGTCAGTCTGAATGACAAAAGTAGAACCATACAAGTATGGCCTAAACTTCTTCAGTGCCCACACAATAGCAAAGCATTCTCTTTCGATTGTTGCCCACCTTGTTTCAGGATCCTTCAGTTTTCTACTGATGAAGCAAATGGGGTGTTCCCTACCCTTCTCATCCAGTTGGCTAAGAACTGCACCTATACCTACATTGGAAGCATCAGTTTGTACAATGAAAGTTTGGTGGTAGTCAGGAGCTCTGAGTACTGGAGCTTGGCAGAGAGCTTTCTTTAGGTTTTCAAAGGCCTGATTGCATTCCTCATTCCATTTGACCTTCTTAGGGAATTTTGGAGAGGAGATCACATTCAGAGGAGAAGCTATGGTCCCATAGTTCTCAATGAAATTTCTGTAGTATCCAGTGAGGCCTAAGAAGGCTCTCACCTGGGTCTGAGTGGTAGGTGTTGTCCAATTTTGCACAGCTTCAATCTTGCTGAGCAAAGGCCTTATTTCTCCACCTCCTACCTCATGTCCAAGGTAGACCACTTTACTCTGACCAATTTGGCACTTGCTTGCCTTTATGGTCAGATTGGCCTGCTCAAGAGCCTGCAAAACATGTCCTAAGTGGGTCACATGTTCTTCCCAGGAGTGGCTGAAGACTGCAATGTCATCCAAGTATGCCATGCAGAAGTCCTCCATCCCAGCTAGAACTTGGTTCACCATCCTTTGGAATGTTGCAGGTGCATTTTTCAGTCCAAAAGGCATAACCTTGAATTGGTATAGGCCAACTGGGGTAGAAAATGCAGTTTTCTCCTTGGCATGGTCTGTCAGGGCTATTTGCCAATAGCCTGACGTAAGGTCCAGTGTGCTGAGGTACTTGGCTGCACCAAGTTTATCCACCAACTCATCTGTCCTTGGCAAAGGGTGGGCATCAGTCTTGGTGACTGCATTAAGAGCTCTATAGTCCACACAGAATCTCAACTCTTTGGATCCTGCCTTCGGTACTAACACCACTGGGCTAGACCATGGACTAGTAGAGGGCTCTATTACCCCGAGATCAAGCATCTTCTTGACCTCACCTTTGATGTGGGTTCTGACATGTTCTGACATTCTATATCCCCTGCTTTTGACTGGCAGACACTCACCAGTGACTATCTCATGCTGTCCCCAAGGGGTCAAGCCTGGTGAAAGTGAGAACAGGGGGGCAAACTGATTTAACATCGCTTTGCACTCCTCCTGTTGCTCAGGGGTAAGATCTGAAGAGAGATTAACTCCTTCAACCTTTTCGTCCAAAGGTAAGCCTCTCAGGAGGTCAGGTAGAGCGTCACTCTCCTCCTCCTCTTCCGATGAAGCTAGAAGCAATGCTCCTACTTCTGGTCTAGAGACATAGGCTTTGAGGCGGTTGGTGTGGAAGACTCGGGGAGCTTCCCTGGGTTTGCCCAGATCCACCAGATAGTTGACCTCTCAAAGTTTTCCCACAACCTTGAAGGGTCCCATCCATTTGTCTTGCAAGGCCCTCTGCCTTGTTGGGAGCATAACTAGAACTAGCTGGTCTTGAGTAAACTCAACCATGTTAGCCTTCTGATCATGCCAATGTTTGATCAGAGCTTGGCCAGCTTTCAAGTTGTCACTTGCTTCTGCCATCATGTGTGACATTCTCCTTCGGAGACCTATCACATAGTCAGTCACTCTGACTGGCTTGGGGGAAGGAGCACTCTCCAACCCCTCCTTAATCAGGGCCAAGGGGCCTCTGACGGGATGGCCATAGAGAAGTTCAAAGGGAGAATACCCTACTCCCTCCTGAGGGACTTCCCTATAAGCAAATAGAAGGCATGGCAGTAGAAGGTCCCACTTCTTCTTAAGGGGTTCTTCTAAGGCACCTATCATGCTCTTCATGGTTCTGTTAAATCTTTCTACCAACCCGTTTGTCTGAGGGTGGTAGGTGGTTGAGAACTTGTAGGTGACTCCGCAGGTTTTCCACATGGCTTTCATGTAGTTGGACATAAAATTTGTCCCCCTGTCAGAGATCACCTCCTTAGGAAACCCAACCCTGGTAAAGATACCAAGGAGGGCCTTAGCCACAGCCTGAGCTGTAACAGTCCTCATAGGAATTGCCTCAGGGTACCTAGTAGCATGGTCTACTACAACAAGGATAAACCTGTTGCCTGAGGAGGTTGGGGGATCAAGGGGACCAACAATGTCAATCCCCACCCTCTCAAATGGGACTCCCACAACTGGGAGAGGCACTAAAGGTGCCACATTCTTGGAACCAACCTTACCAGAAGTCTGGCAGGTATGGCAGCTCCTGCAATACCTATCTACTTCAGCCCCCATTTTTGGCCAATAGAAGTAGAGAGAGAGCCTTTCCTTGGTCTTCTTGAAACTCAAGTGACCAGCCAAAGGAATCTTGTGGGCTAGTTGCAAGAACTGTTGTCTTTTCTCTTGGGGCACTACCAGGCGTTGGTATGCTCCAGGTTCAGATTCGGTTGGTTCACTGTAGAAGAGGCCATCTTCCCAGTGTAACCTATACTTCCCAGGCTCTTGCCCATCAGCCTGAGAAGCTGCCTGCTGGCGGAGACCCTCCAGAGTTGGACATTCTCTTTGTCCCTTACGGAAAGCTGTCCTGCTGGGTCCACCTTCGGCCAGTAAAGACTGCAGCTCAGGATGGTCAGCCGGGTCCAGGTCTCCAATAAGTTCTGGGTCTCCTACTAGCTCTTCTTCAGAGTATAGCTCAACCAAACAGGGTTGTACCTCCCTCTCAGCCTCAGCTGGAGGTGGAGTTACAGGTGTAACTTTGGACAACCTCGGGGAAGTCCTTGTTGGAAGCACCGGAGTGCTTGCTGTAGGCTTTTTCCTAGGAGTCTTGGGTTGCCCCTTTGCTCCTGATCTGGTAGTTACTGCAGTTAGTTGCTCCATTGGGAGAGGAGTGATTTCTGTCATCATCTCCTGAGATAAACCTCGCAGGGTTTTCTCTCTTGCAGATTTGGTGAGCTCCTGTAACCTTTTACTAGGAGGTCTGGGGGTATGTGACACAACCCCAAGAGCTTTCAGGTCATTTCCTAGCAGAACTGTTCCTGGCACTTCACATTGTATACTGACAGGTATCTTCACAGCCATATCATTGCACTGGATGAGAACTGGTAACTGGGGACACATCTGCACAGGCCCTCCAGCTAACTTGGTGAGGCATTTGGGTGCCTTTGCAACATCCTCTGCCTTGAAAAATGATTCATCCACCACAATTATGCTGGCCCCAGTGTCCCTGATGGTAGGAGTCTCCTGACCATTTACGTGGACACTGTCCTTATAATACTCTTTAGTATTATCTGGGATAGAATTATATACATCTAAATTCTGCTGTTCCCACAACCCCAGAGAGACTAAAGAAACACTGGCTGAGACTCCAGTGGGTTCATCAGCCAGTAGTAGAAAGTTTCCACTTGCCATAGTGACTTCCTCCTCTGGAGCGAAGGCTAAGGAGACAAGTTGGACCCCGGAAGGTTTACCCTTACATCTGGGATCTCCTTTCACATGGTCAGTAGCCTTACAAACATAACAGGCCCCAAAGGTCCTTTGGAATGGAGGCTTGTTCTGACCTCCTTCTGGTTTAGCACCAGAAGGTACACTACTCTGCTGTGGTTTCCCAGGTGGCTTACCCTAATGTTTTTGTTTGGGGCCCTCTTTGGAATTAGGATTATTAGAATTCTCATTGGAGTCTTTCTTAGGCTGTCTTCCCTCATCCTTCTTCTGAGTTACCCCAGAATCCTTGTGAGTAGCCCTGTTGGCAACCCACAAGTCAGCAGCCTTAGCTAGCTTCCTAGGATCTAATTCCTGTGAATCAGCCAAGTGCTGTCTGAGCTCAGGAGAGCAGGCATCATAAATTGACTCCATCATTACAAGATTTCTCATTCCTTCATAAGTGTTCACCTTGTAACCCTTAATCCATCCCTCTAAGTTTTTCAACCCTTCACACACCCAGGTAGCCCAAGGGGTACCATCATGCTTTTTGAGGCTCCTAAACCTCTTAAGATACTGGGAAGGGGTCTTCCCAAACCTAGCTATCAAAGCTAGTTTCACACATTCATACTCTTTCCTATCCTCCTCCCCCAACTCCATTACCACATCAGTTGCAACAGGGGGAAGCCTAGAGAACAACCAGGTGAGTAACTCATTACCTGTGATGTTCTGGAGCCCATGATTATACTCAAACATAGACAACCAATCCAACACATCCAACTTAGACTCATACATACCAATCAATTCCTTAGGCATCCAGGGTCTTTTAGGACTGTAACTTCTAGAGGAGCCAGAGAGAGAAGCATTCTCAACAGACAATTTCTTCATTTCTAGCTCATACTTGAGCTCCATTTCCCTTAGCCTTAGTTCTTTGTCAGTTTGAGCATTAAGTTTCTTGTACTCTAATTCAAGTTTCATTTTCTCTAGTTCAAAGTATTGAGGGCTAAATGTGGGACCTGGCAAAGGTCCAGTAGGTGCAGCTGGTAGAGCAGACAGAGGCCTAGAGGGACTATCTACAACAGTTTCATCCTCCTCTTCTGGTTCTGACCCAAGATCATCAATACTTTGTTCCATATCAAGATCATTGCTGCTTTCTACATTTGCTGGAGTGATAGGTTCCTCTGGACCATCCTCCAGACTTTGGTTTTCTAACAACCTTTCTATTAGCTCTATTTTCTTTCCTTTAGTCATGAGATTCTTATGCTTACAGGGAAGTCTTAGACAATCAGCAGTTTTTGTAGCAAGGGACTCTTGACTATAACTTTCCATAGTAGACAGGTTAAAAAAGACTTTTTCTTTCTTGTGCTTAAGCTTTGTGGTTAGTTGCACTAAGGTATCTCAAAAGTACTCTAAAGTGTATACTCAATACAGATCCCACCGCTGTACACCAGTGTTAGGCAGAAACCTGTGCAGTTCCCTCTGGGACCACTGCAAAAGATTTAAGACTACAGGTGTTGGCAGTAAACCCACTTGGTAGCAGTCTGCACCGCACAGATTCACTGTGGTAGCTGTGGCTGAGCAGTCAGACTTCCCTCAAGAAGAGTTAGGCAGTATACAGAGGATACATAATAGGTACAGAGGCACAGTAGCACAAGCAAACACTGACCAGAGCTAGGTGTAAAATTATAAACTTATTTATTAAAGGTACACTCATAAATTACACTAGCACAGAAGGAAAGGTAAGAAAGTCAAACACAGTTACTATTACTCACATGTACATCCCTAATCATTTGTTGGACAATTCTAAGTTAACCCCACTTATTTCCAACCAGAGGTGAGCGCTTAACGTTAGATGGTACTCCAACAAGTATTACCAAAAGGGAGGGAAAAGGCAGAAATAAAGAGAGCAGTAAGGTAAAACACTTTTCACATAAGGTTAGCAAAGACATTCAATGGTGGAACAAGGGGAATTAGTTCGGGGCCCGCTTTAGAGGGAGCCAGGCGAAAATGTGCCCAAGATCACACAATGTCACAAGTCGTTGCAGGTGAGTAGAAAAAGGTTTTACTACGGTTCTGAAAAGTTTAGTTAGGGTGTCCCAGACCTACCCAGGTTCGAGAGCCGAGGGCTAAATCTACCCCGTACAATCGGTGGCAAGGGAGGCCGGGCGGAACACAGTACCTTTAAACGTGGAAGGATTCCTCCAGCGGTGGTAGTCGTTCCTGGTAGTGGGTGCAAGTCGCGGCGTTGTCCCGAGGAAGAGGTGATCTCGACGGGGAGGAAAGCTGCAGGTCGTTGCACTACCAGGGATGAGGCCAGCCGCGGAGTTTTCCGGTCACAAAGGATTTTTACCCCTCTTTCGCGGTTGAGGTAAAAAGTGGTATCCCGGTTGCCGGGGTGCTTGGCACAGGCAAGGCGGTCACGAGATGCTTCGGGACGGCGAAAAGAAGGCAGAAACTGGTTGTCCCCACCAGTTAAGGGAAGAAGACTCTCCGGCGGGAGATCTCCTCTGTCGTCGGGAAAAGTGGTGAGACGGTTCTGTGGGGCTTCACCGGTGGTGTCGTCTTGGCAGGTCGGCTCAGCTTCTCCCTCTTTGGCTTCTTAGGTCCTGTGGCGACTTCTCAAGAACCAGTCCCAAAAACCCTGCTTTTATGCAGCAAACCCCCATTCATACAGCCTAGCTGTCACTCAAACATGCTAAGTGGTGAGCGGGGTGGCTCACCACTTGGGCCAATCACACCAGAGTGCGACCTGAGTTGGCAAGGCAACTCAGTCCAGGGTGCCTAAACCCCCTCCCACACCCCCTGTGGTACCCAGACAGAATGGCACCACTTTGGAGGGCTTCTGTGCAGAAGCCCGCCAAAAGTGGAACAAAGGCTCGACTCGGGTTCAGGGTTACTGAAGTGAACCTAGACACCCAACCGGTGAATTTATATTAAATAAATAAACCGGCGATATCTTTAACATTGCACCAAAAAGTGGTGCATCAAAAACAATGGGAAATCCCATTGGGGAATATTCCGGTGGAATATTTCCGTGGTATCCACTGCCACCAGCCAGAACTCGGCGAGGGGGGACGGGACAGTACCCCCTCGACAACAGACCCAGGGGCAATCTAATTGCCCCTACCAGTACTTCCACAGTAAGATGGTTTGTACTGGTTAAGTTCCTAAGTTAAGACTAGTAAAGTCAATGGTAACTTTACAGACCCAGGGAGACAGTAGTCAGTCCCAGGGTGTGGAGTCTATGTTTGGGGGTCTCTAGGACACCCCTGTGCTACTGCACTGAGGGTGCTGTGTAACATACATTGAAAAACCAATGATGGCCTATGGGGAAAATTACCCCCTAGCCCATAAGCACATAGCAAGTCACAGAAAATACTCTCAAGTCATGTCCAAGAGTGAGGGTAAAAGAGTCTCACTCTTGGCAGGAGAAAAAAATAAACCCCACAAAATCCAGCAAAGCTGCTGGGGGACTCACTAGGTTAGGAAATTCAGCCTAAACAGAGAATTCTTCCTAACAATAACAATCTCCTAATGCTCAATGGTCAGACTACGGGAGACACTCCCGGGATGACAACCTGGACCAACGGAGTGGTCAAGTCCACAATTGACAATATGTGGGTTTCTCCTTCAATGTTGCATAAAATAAAAAGCTTCAAAGTCATTGATCAAGCAGACAGTGACCACAAAATACTTGAAGCAACCCTAGTGCCGGTGATAAGAAAAGCGATAAATACGGCCAAATTAGTGTCAAAAGAGTTCGACTTGAATCCGCCGGGAAAACAGACTGCGACTCACAATGAAAGACATTGTCAACCTAAAAGACAGACTCACAAAAGCGAATCATCAACTAGATTATGAATCATTGCTTGTGGCACATCTGACCAAAAAATACGGCCTTACACAAGACGCGATGATTCCAAAGTACTAATATAGTGCTGAATTGGTGGCAAGAAGGAAACAACTTCGACGAGAAATAAGACAGCTCATAAAAATCAACCAAAATTCTTCTAAAGTGAAAGCCATAGCACAAACCCGACAACGCTATAAAAACTGGCTTACAGAATTAAAATATAGAAGACTTCAAGAACAAGGAGAGACCATGTTGAGGACACTTCGGAACACAACAATGAGAGAGACATGGAACCTTATTAATGATACACACTAAATCAACAGCCGAGGCTGATTATTGCGGTATCGGAACTTGAGTTGATTACTCACTACACTTAGGTGTTCGAAGCTTACAAGGATGATACAGATCAGTGGGAAAGGGAAACCGCCAATCCTTGGAAGGGATTGATGGACATAAAAGATCTAGAACACACAATAAAAAAATAGAAAATTCACCCGCGGCCGGACCTGGCGGTCTTTGCAATATATGTTTGAAAAAAGATCCCAAAAATTGGGCAATAATAATTAATAACTTATTTAAGCAGATTGTGAGCCAAAAGAAAATCCCAGGAGTGTGGAACAAAAGCATCACTGTCCCAATTTACAAAAAAGGCAAAGGGACGATCCGAAGAATTACCGTCCCATTTCCCTATTAGCAACTCTAGGGAAGATATTTGCCGCAGAACTTCAACGGAACTTATCTAGCTGGGCAGATAGAAACAGCATCATGACCCACGACAATTGGGATTCACCAACATAACTCTTAGGTTTAGAAGTGGTTTCTATGTTCTTGTTTGGTTATTTTGTATTAGTTCTGTAGGGGAGGAATGGCCACGAGGCCCTCCTCACCTACAGCTCCCTCCCCAGGTGAGGACCATGGCTCGGTGGGAGCACCCTCATGCCACCCGGGCCCAGGTGGAGGGGGGTTCACCCGCCGACGACATTGCCCACACGCACCCTGTCTTTGCATTTACCGAAACTTAAGTTAGGCCTAGACGCCATCGTGCACAGCAAACATGGTGTGAGTTCAGCACACTGTAACGAGGCCCCCACCTTTGGAGGGCCTTTCATGCATCTCTGCCGCCTCAGCAGCCCTGGCAGATCCGCTGCGAGCGCGTTCCCATGAGAAAGTCGGAGATGAGCTAAACCCGAGATGCCAACACGGCAACATTATATTAGTAACAATGTGATATTGCACCCCGTATGACCCAGACCGCAAGGCCGGGGCAACGGGGAAAAAAGCTGAAGCATCACTATCTGAAGAAGGTAGAAAATAGTTCAAGTATTGGTGTTAATGAACTACCTCTGTTTAAAATGTGAACGAACCATAAAAATGTAACGTTATATGATATCCCTCCAGGTCTGGACTAATGCTGCTATAACCACGGAGAAAGATGTTGACCAAACGTGTAACCTCTATCTGTAAAAGTGTTTTTCAATAGTATGTAGAAACTTGAACTCATATATGTTTTCTGAATCACCCAAAGCGGCGAGCATCAATCTCTGTAGGCCATAACCTAGATATCCCTCGTATAACGTCTAATGTACATACAATACGCACACAATGTAGTGAACATAATGTTAGGTAATGAAAAGGTACTGGAACCGACTGTATTAAAGAAATGTGTAACGAAAATGAAATATATATATATGTATATGTGTGTCTGAATAACGTTAAAATGAGGCAGAACAGTATAAAAACTTCTGCATTCACTGATCAGCAACGCACGAGGAAAATACCTTTGTGAGTATATGCAAGGTCATTCCCTCTCCCACCCCACCAAGCCTGCCAGATAAAAAAGCTAAGACTTGTGCTGCGCTCCCTCACCTCCCCCAACCAAGCTGGCGTTACTTCAGAGAGTCAGAGGCCCCGGCGCCGCAACCAAGGCCACAGCCCGCCACCTGTGTTATTTACAGCACGGTAATAAACCCACGGATGAACCCACTGATCTACCAGCACCCTCTCATAAATCCCCACGAACCCCCCCAAGAATCCTGACCCCGTGTAAGGACGACCCCCATCATTGGGACAAGACACAGAGACCCATCTATATAATAACTTCTAACGCAGCAGACAGACATGTATCACTCGGCCCAGGTCCCAGAGCCCCGTCCCGCGACCTAAAATACCGGTCAATAAGACTCAGGTAAATCTCACCCCAACCAACAACCACCAGACCTCTCACGAGGTGCATTCCTCATGTGTTGCGTTTATTTTATAAGATAAGCTACGGAACAATTTATTAGTGAACGTAAATGTCATTTTCTGAATAACTGCAGTGTGCATGGCCTAGGGCAACTAAGACAGGAAAGGTATTCATCATTGTCACAGGCTGCCCCAGCGCACCAACACCGCACGGATGACCTCAAGCCGGCCTGCCAGGCCCAACCCAACCCACGAGGCTGACCAGTGACGTCGTCTTGCCAAGACCAACCATGCTGCAGCAACACCTATAGTTAGTCGACGATACCCAATCCCAATTAACTTGTGCCCCCTATAGTGTTTAGGTGTTGATGACGTTTTCTGTATTAGAAATACGCCTGTCTTTGCTATTGTCAGACAGAGCGCTCTCGTAGGTTGCAGAGTTCTTTGCATGCCTTATCCTTGGATAAACTCCCACTTACGCTCACCCGCACTCTGTCTTGGTCTTATTCCCACTACGGGAGAGTCCCTTATTGTCTCTCATTGCGGGGAGGATCGTGCTGAATTGGAGGCGCTTCCTTTCAGTGGTGACCCCGATAGCGTGATATCTCCAAACTATTTTTCCTAACTCCTTCTTAAACGACCCCCTTGTGGCACGAGAATCTCCGGTCGAGAAGGGATACGCACGGTGAGCCGTCTCCGGGAGGCCGCCCGCCAACGGCGACCGGCACAATAAGAAGTGCGCACTCAATGAGAAAGGGTACGGGATCCCGATTGGAAAAAAATCCCCTTTGAGTGCCGCTCGCCGGAGCCAGGGGCTGACCGTTGAGTTACCGGTGACGCCGCCTGGACGGACCCAGTTTCGGAGAGTATCGGTTCAAGACGGGCACGTGAGTACCGAGTGCGAGTGATCGTCAAGGGGAAAAGAAAGGGAATTGGGAATAACAGAACGGGGACAGGTAGAGGAGAAGAATATCGGGGGTCTACTACAGACGGGTCTTGAAATTTTCTTTATTCTTTCTTTTGCATATGGCCATTAGGAGTAAGAAATAAGTGACGTGGTAGAAGTGACGGAAACCTAGCTCCGAGAGGGGGTGGAAGGCGGCGCCGCATAGTACTATCTAAATTAGTACTGGGAATATATGAAGAAGTGAGAAATAAGTTATTGGTGTCTAGCAAAAGGAGACACCGGGAATATTTTTTAGTGATTGTGCTCTCTCTCTCTCTATTTCTTTTTTTTTCCATTTCCACGGGGTAGGGGGTGAAAATGAGAAGGGTATGAAGTAGTTAGAACATCTTAAAAAGTGGGGACTCAGTAGTGGCACGTACAGACGTGAACACAGTAACCTTAGTAGGGAAACAGGGACAGCTGGCTAGGGAGGAAAGGGAGGAGAAAGACAAAGAGTGTGAGTGGAAAGCATTGTGAAGGGTGCGCGCACCGTACGAGTGTTAGAGACGAACAGGTGGCCGTGAGGTGGTGCCAAAGAGTGTGGACATAACCAGTACTAGATCGATTGCCAGTGAAATCACATAAGTGTGCCTGAGAATGAGAAAGAGATGAGATATGGTGAGTGAGAAGAGATTTGTGCACTGAATTACAGTGGGTGACAATTTTGAGAGGTCCGCTCTTGTCTGTGCCATAAAGGTATACGTACGCATATTTACACCTATTTAAAAGTTACGAAGGCGAACGCGGTAGCGCTGACGATTTAGAGAATGGGGGCTGAAACTCCCTTGTCACACATTTGTAAGAGCTTGCCGGGATATGCTGAACGCATAAATAAATATCATGATCAATGGTTAACAGAATTGAAAGGGGAGGGGTTGCCCCAGATTTGGCCAGAAGGAGGGTCTTTTGACAAAAGCGTTCTCGATATGGTATGTACCTGTATTCGCCTCAAGTATAAGGGGAAAAAATGGCAGACTAGGAAGGAGATATTAGATCTCTGGAGATTGTTTGAGGAAGTACCCCCACCCAAAGCCCCAGCACCAAATATTGATTTACCCTCCACCACAGACAATCCACTAATGATCCCGCGAGAGGAAAAGGAACAGTTAAGTACAGAACAGCCTGCGGAAGTGGTTATGTTGTACCCAATATTACCTAAACCAGCCCCTGCAACAGGATATAGCGACCCGATTTATGTGCCTCCCCCTTCAACCAGCACGCCACAAAGACCAACTGCACCCCCACCATACGAAAACACTAGAGAGCACACCCAGGGAGGCACACAGAGAGTGGACATAGAGAAGTTAACGAGTGACTTAGAGTCGAGGCTTACAGTGGCACGAGATGAGCTCTCAAGAATAAAAGACATATGTGAACGCACAGCGTGCGCCCCCACACAATCTGGACGCACGTCTAGAGCGTCGAGCGAAAGTAGACAAATTGAGGAAGGATGGAAAAAGGGGGAAATACTGTTCAGAATTGAGGAAGAACCGACCAGGATAATAGAAGTAGGGACAGCAGAAGGAAGCATTGGTGATGTCTCGAGAGAGAGAGAGGGATCAGAGAGGATTTGTTATGTGATGTCAGAGGAGGGGGGGATGAGAGTGATAGATTGAGCATGGCAGTAGGCGGAGAAGGCGAGGAGCTAGATGGGGCATGTTCACTGGGGACTATAGAGGATGAATGGATAGGACGACTAAGAAATAGGGTGGGGAAGATGGCGTCATTAGAGTCAGCAGTGACCAAGGAAAAGGAAGCTGCAACGGCAAAAGGGAAATTACAACTACCATTACTCCACAGGGGAGGTGGGAGGCCGAACTATATACCGTGGGCTCAGATGGACAAGGCTAACTTAATGAAATTACTACCACAGCTGTCAGGAGGGGCAAGCAAGTGGATATATGCATTTGAAAAACATACCGCGGGTATACCGCTGGCAGTAGGCGATGTGAAAAGCCTACTAGTGTCCTCAGTAGGGGATCAGGCAGACAGAGTGTGGGCTAAAGCGGGTTTTCCAGCTGTAACTTTGGAGTGTGATCGCCATGATGGGGCTTCTTTTAACACCGTGCGAGCAAGGGTGTGGGACGCACTGCGGGAAACTTTCCCAGATACCCCTGATCTGCAGTCAGTAATGCAATGTACCATGAATGATGGGGAGGACGCTATGGATTACATTCTCCGGGTGCAGGAGATGTGGAGAGCGGAAACGGGTACGCCCTGGCACCAATCCACGTCTCTATTTTACTTCATCATTAAAAGAGGGCTCCCAAAGGAAGTGCAAAAGGCACTAGATAAAATAGCAGGTGTTGAGGCAAAAGGCTGGCCGGAGATCCAAAGCATAATAGTACACCATTGTAAAAGGATCAAAGAAAGAGAGAGGGAAATAGCACAGAAAAGGTTGGCGGACGAGGCGAAGTTGGTGCAATCAAAATTGGTGAAGGTCGCAGCAGCGGTAGCGGGACTCCCACTCATACGGGAGGGAGAGGAAGGAGAGGAGGGGCAAATAGCAATACAAGGAAGAATAGCAGCGAATTGGGCAGGACAAGGGCAACGACAGTGGACAGAGCAGGAGCAGAACGGAGGTCCAACGTGGCAAGAGTGGGCCCCAAGAGGAGGAAGAGGTGGGTACAGGGGGCGAAGAGGAGGACAAGGGTATGGAGGAATGGGAGGAAATGGGTGGCAGGGTCCCAGAGGTCCACAGGGGAGCTGTTGGAATTGTGGGAGATGGGGGCATTACTCAAGGGAATGTAGGAGCAGACAAAACAACGGTTTCCAAGAGATAGAACAGTACGGACACCCCCATCCAGGAAGCCCCTACGGCCTCCCCATGGGACAATACCAGCAACCAGACAATGTAGTACAAAGGAGTAACGCACAACTACACGGACATCAATACCAAACACAAACCAGCCCACAGAATAATGACAATGTGCACTACACGCCTGGTAATACTTTCGCCACAGGAGCTAATGGGGCACCAGCCCCCGCACCTTACAGTGGAGTGTCAGTAGTTTCGGGGAATATTTTCGATCAAGGGGGGGCAATGAGACACCCCGCATAGGACAGCCCACAGAGAGCACTTGCGTGTCCAGTACTGTCTACGACCCACAATGCATCAGAGGAACCATTGATAGGAGCGCAGATAGGAGACAAGCAATTCATATTCATGGTGGATTCGGGAGCGGAGAAATCATGCATTAGAGAGGGCCGGTTCCCGTTATCTAATAGAACGTTAGAGACGCAGGGGTTCTCTGGGGCTGTAATTGAAGTTCCTTACACAGAGGTATTGGATGTGACAGTGGGGGGTAAAACAGTGAAAGCACCCTTACTGTACTATGAAAACTCTCCCATCAACTTACTGGGGAGAGATCTCTTGAGCAAACTAAACATGACCATATCATTCACAGGGAGCGGCATCGTATGTTCAACGCCAGGCATATGCCCCCTCCGTATATTAGCAGTAATACACGGCCACACAACAATAAAAGAGATCAGAGGGGTACCAAGAAATGAGGAGATGTTTGTTGAAGGCATGAGAACATTGGCTCTCATAGTACCAGAACTAAAAAGGGTGGAGTGGAGAATACCAGCAGAATTCCTTTTTCGTCCCATAGCAAGCCCTGACACTGCTCTTGGGGAAGTACTATCATTGGATTTGCATGCAATACATGTATCAGCAAACAGAATATGCGTGATTGGTATTGACATGGAAGGGTGTGAGTGGCGGACAGTATTGTGTACAAATGCAAATATCCCCCTGAGGGAGCTCTCGGACGAGGAGCTATTTTCTGACACTGAGGGAGATGGTGAAGTAGTGATGGAACTGGCAATGCCCTGCGACATCGTAGTTACAGCCAGACAAACTAAAGTTGAACTAATGGCGGTAGTAGGAGCACCGCATACATTTTTTGATGAAGACATGAGTTCAGTACCCGCTAACTTATGGACTAATGGCCCCCACGATGTAGGGTTGCTACATGAAGTTCAGCCTGTGGTGATAAAAGTAAAACAAGGAGCAATACTGCCCCGGGTGAAACAATATCCACTGTCGCGAGAAGCAGAAGAAGGGATCAGAGAGACAATAGAAGCACTGCTAGCACAGGGTATAATAGTGCCCTCAAACTCCCCATGCAACACATGCATTTACCCAATCAAAAAAGCGAAGGGGGGTTCATGGAGGATGATACAAGATTTACGCCCATTGAACGATGTGGTAATGAAGGAGTTCCCTTTAGTCCCGAACCCGGCGACAATACTGTGCAACATTCCAAAAATAGCATCACACTTCACAGTAATTGACTTAAAAAATGCATTCTTTTCGATTCCCTTGGCAGAAGAGAGCAGGTACTTGACAGCATTTACATTGGGAGGAAGGAGGTTCGAACACTGCAGACTACCACAAGGATATTGCGAAAGCCCAAGCATATTTAACAGGGTACTACATGAAGATCTGGGGAATTTGTCTGTAGAAAGCACAGTGATTCAGTACGTTGATGATTTATTGGTTTGTGCACAGGCTGAGGAAGAATGCAGACAGGACTCGATAATACTATTGACATTATTGGCAAATAAGGGGTACAAGGTGGACAAGGGGAAGTTACAATACTGTCTGACGGAGGTCCTATACTTGGGTCAGTTGATATCAAAGGATGGCAAGCGAATTATACCAGACAGGGCACAGGCGATTAGAACAATTGGGGAGCCCAAAACAGTAAAAGAGATGCAGAAATTTCTGGGTATGTGTAACTATTGCCGAGCATGGATATTGGACTATGCAGCGTACACAAGGCCCTTGCTACAGGCACTGAAAGAAGCACAACAGGAACACAAACACATAGAATGGACAGAGGTGATGAACACAGCATTTAACTCACTAAAAGAGCTGATATCAAGCGCTCCAGTACTAGCAAACCCAGATTATGGGCGCGAATTCTTCTTATTTTCACACTGCAAAGGAACATTGATGACAGCAGTACTGACACAGAAAACATCTTTAGGGCACAAACCACTCGCTTACTATAGCGGCACCCTAGACGCAGTAATGCAAGGTCATTTCGCGTGCGAGCAATCCCTAGCTGCAGCCGCGTTCGCAATTGAAAAAAGTGCCACGATAGTAATGGGCTGCCCGGTGACACTGTTCGTGGAACACTCACTTTTTGCAATATTAGAGCGAACAAAGAGCACATTGACAACACAACGCGCCACAGCATATGAGATAATACTGTCCAGCGCTAACATCCATATAGTAAGATGTAAAACAGTGAACCCAGCCACATTCATCACAGAGGCATGCACCATAGAGGACATGCAAAACCACAACTGCGCCACGTACATAGGTGACGAAAGTAAGGATCAAGTGATTTTTGAAAATGCCCTGACCGAGGGTGAGGTGTATTTTGTGGACGGGTCAGCATCAATAGACATGGAGACAGGAGAAAAGCATGTGGGTATGGCAGTGGTACGATTAGAGGAAGATGAATATGAGATACTAGTACAACACCGCCTCCCATCACACTATTCAGCGCAAGCAGCAGAACTAATAGCGCTAATAGAAGCATTGCATGCCGCCAAGGGGTGCGCAGTGACCATATATACAGACTCAGCATACATGACAACAACAGTTCACGGTGGGTTGGCCCGGTGGGGGCGGAGAGGGTTCCGACGAGCAGACGGAACGCCAGTCCAGCATGCAGAATTATTGAAAGAACTGATTGAGGCCCTGCAAGACCCCACGGCAGTGGCCATCGTAAAATGTCAAGCTCATACCACCAATACAGATTTTGTATCTTTGGGGAACGCGGCAGCAGACGCCGCTGCCAAAGCAGCTTCATATCTACAAAAAGGTGAAATAGGAGAGTACATGTTGCACCACACAGCAAGCCAAGAAGTCCCCACAGGATACAACATGATGTCCACACAGGAGATAATAGAGCTGCAAGAGGGAGCTAGTGCAGAGGAAAAATTGCTGTGGACTAAGAGAGGATGCAGCAAATCACCGACTGATTTATTGTGGCGACAAGAGAGTTCAGGAAAAGTGGTAATGCCAATCACGCTGTTAGAAATAGCATTTCAACAACTACACTTTCCTGCACACAACACAAAGAAACACATAATGGCAGAGATACAAGAAGATTGGTTTACACCTTGCCTCCAGGAACATGTCACAAGGTTAGCTCTAGAATGCACGACATGTCAAATTTACAACTCAGGTATGACATTGCGTACACTAAGGGGTACGATACCAAAACCAAGTGGCCCATTCAGAGAGCTCCACATTGATTATGTAGACATGGGAGAAAGGTGTAACGGGGCTCGATACATGATTGTGGTTGTATGTCCATTTTCGAGGTGGGTGGAGGCAGGCCCTTGTGCCCGCCCTGACGCGAAGGGCGCCGCGAAGTTCCTAGTGCGGGAAGTGTTTCCGCGCTGGGGAATTTGCGACGTTATTCGCTCAGATAACGGGACGCATTTTGTTAATGAACTCTTTAAAGAAGTGACTACATTATTGGGAATAAAGCACAAATTATGTTCGATTTATCATCCTCAAAGTAATGGCGTCGTAGAAAAGATAAACGGCCTGTTAAAAAGCAGATTATCAAAACTTTGTTTTTCCCTTAAAAAGACTTGGATGTACTGCCTGCCTTTGGCCTTGTTTGAGCTACGAAACCAGCCAAGTAAGGATCACCATTTGTCCCCGCACGAGATCGTCACGGGAAGAAGAATGCACACAGCGCATTCGCCTCTCCGTGAGCGTTCTGATGCACACAGAAGCGCAGCCATATTGGGGGAGGAGTTCACAGAATACCTGCGAAAATTGACAAGGGCAGCGCGCGTAATTTCAAAGCAACTAGCCCCCCCCTCGACAAGAGAGGAGGGGAACGCGACTGAACCAAACGGTTTGCCTGAAAAACCACTACAGCTAATGCCTGGGGACCTTATATATGTTAGAAGTTTTGTGCGGAGGTGGAACGCACCACGCTTCCATGGCCCCTATGAGGTAGTGTTTTGCACGCCTACAGCAGTAAAGGTTAAGGGCCTGCGATATTGGGTGCATTTGACAGATGTACGTAAAGCTTACAGCGCTGCGGAGAGTGAGGTGCAGGATGAGGCACAGGCAACAGCGGACGATGAAGTTGTGCGGAATGAATGATTTGAATTTCGTGTGCTTCATGAGATGAACAGTGAACACAATTAGCGCGCAACAAATGTCCTGGACTAAAACATGTACACATGTATATGTAAATTTTCTTTTTACAATTTTTGAAAGTTTTGCGTGGGGTTCTTTTTTTTTTCCCCTTCCTGTACTATTTAAGATGTTTTTTATTATTGTTGTTTTTAGAAATGTCATGTTTTTTTTTATTATTTATATATATATATAGTAAGTTACAAATAATATTGACTGAAAGCTACCTTGTCTGTCAACAAACCCCCTTCCTCACCCAACCCTATATTTTATCACCGAAACGTTACAATGTGGAAATGCTTACATGTTTGTATTTAATGAACTTTTGTGTCTCAAACAGGATTTATCATGGCATCGAATGGGCAGCCTGCAACTAATAGATATGTTAGATTTAGAGAAATGTTAGTGGCTAGATTAACATATTCATTTGAATGTGGTTTATCAATGTGTGCTATCGTGTTCTTCATCTCAATGTTTTGTCTGGTGTTACACTGGATTATAGCGTTCATCTCTACCGAGATGAACGAGGGGGGAGGGGGGAACAACACCACCCTTGCTCCTGGAACGAAAACAATTCCGACTGTAGGTATCAAAGAAGGTGATTTCTTGATCTGGGATGGAGCACACTTTGTGTGGGGATACTATACTACACCACCCACTGCTGTCCTCTCACAATGGAGAACCAAAAATGTAGATAATGACACAATGTCCCAACCTGGAACATACAACAACCACACGATCCCTCCCGCCCCAATTTCAAACAACGATCTCTTGTTTATTAATGAGGATGGAAAAGTGATTATGATGGCAGAACACACGCCCCTATATGAAGAATTAGAAAAGGGGGGTGGGAGGGAGGAAGGGGGGCCTGGTTCTTCACCTCCTATAACGAGAAGGTACAGAAGAAGGGAGAAAAGTAGGCGGAGAAGAGAGACTGGTGGAAAAGGGTATGATGAGTATTATGGGCTAGGGTTAGACAAAATGGAAGACCCACGACACCCTCACCAAGCAAATAAATGGTATGCAGATATGAGCACAACAGCTAAACAAACAACCAATGAGAGCTGTTATGTCTGCTCACTTATCCCCCATGCATCAGGCACACCTAAAGTATTGTTGCCACGAGAATTGCCCATTGTGGATGCCCAATGTCTCCTTCATCTCACGCTGTGTAGAATAAAGAACACTTTCCAAGCACACGATGTCTCTTTCAGAATGGTACAGAACAACAAAACGTGCTATTCGCAAGCGTCTGGAGTGATCTGCCTTAAAGAACCTTTCTTTGCAATACAAGGGACACTGTTTTCCGAAAACAAATGGAAAGACGAAGAAGTGCTGTGCAAGGCAGAAGCGCTGAAAGGTGTCCAACCGGACAAGTTGCGGTGGATGGAAAGAACGTGCTTGCCAATATGGAAAGAACACATCCCTAAACTAACATGGGTAACAGCGATGGAGAAACCCTTCAAGCTACAAAGTGAAATACAAAACGAACTATGTTTCAAGGGAGAAGGAAAAATGGCAATGGGAACGAACACGAACTGTAACAAAACTCTCACCATCCCGGATATGAAAAAAGGGACAGCAGCATTAATGGACACCTACTGGGTATGCGGAAACCAGGCGTACCTGCACCTTCCCCAATCATGGAGTGGTAGCTGCTCAATGGCCACCTTGCACTCGACACTAATGGTGATTCCAGAAAGCCATATTGACAGAAGTAACATGATGAAAGGAGGCTTGAACCAGAATGCAGCTTCTCCAACTACACAAGCGCACCTTTATGTCCTGTCCTCCGGGGGGAAGGAAGAAAAGCTCTCAAGAAACAAGCGAGCCTCGAACTACATATCACAAGCATCATCTGATTTATTGGCACAGATCCCAGACAAGTATCGCCTGTTCAGCTCCGTGGAAACATTCTTTGCTTCACTAGTGTCCAGTGTCCAAGCAAGAGCAAATGCAAAATGGCTCCAGATCACACGGTGGGAACTGATCCAGTTGGCCAATGACACTGAAGAAGGGTTCAACGTAATAAAGGTGGAACTACGAGCTCTGCGACTAATGACCATGCAGAACAGGTATGTTCTAGACCTGTTGACAGCTATCGATGGAGGTGTTTGCCGAAAAATAGGAAGTGCGTGCTGCACGTTCGTACCTTCTGAAGACGCAGAAAATGGGTCCCTGTCCCACGTTATTGAAGCAGTACATAACCTGGGCGAGAAGATGAAAATGGAAGGTGGAGCTGAGGATAGCTCGTGGTTCGACAATATCTTCTCCTGGGTTCCCTCATGGCTTGGAGTGACAATGAAGTTCCTGATACCAATAGTGGTGATCATCCTTGTGATGTTCTGCCTGTGCCAGGTGGGCCTCCGATGTTGTGCTAATGCAGTCCCTAACGGTGCAATGATGATGGTTACAATGGGCAACTCCGGTGGTACAATTAAAGCAACACAAGAAGTACACGTGCAGACAGGAACAGACAACACCCCCAGGTACCAGTTAGTGCCTATGTGCCGTGACAAGTACATAGTAGATAAGCTATGGCACACCACGATTAAAGAACCACGAGACGTAGAACTGGAATGGTATGAGGAGGTCTGGGTAGATCTGGAAGAGACCGGCGACTGTATATATTTGACATGTACACCAGACGAGTATGCTAGGAGAGGTGAGAGCTTAAGGGGGGTGTGCAGAGCATGGATGCCTATAAAAGGAACCCCTGCATGGGATGGTGCAGTGTTAGAAGAACAAGAATGTAGAAGATTAGAAGAGCTAAAGAAATTCGTTACTTTAAGTAACGAAAGGGGGGAAATGTAGGGGAGGAATGGCCACGAGGCCCTCCTCACCTACAGCTCCCTCCCCAGGTGAGGACCATGGCTCGGTGGGAGCACCCTCATGCCACCCGGGCCCAGGTGGAGGGGGGTTCACCCGCCGACGACATTGCCCACACGCACCCTGTCTTTGCATTTACCGAAACTTAAGTTAGGCCTAGACGCCATCGTGCACAGCAAACATGGTGTGAGTTCAGCACACTGTAACGAGGCCCCCACCTTTGGAGGGCCTTTCATGCATCTCTGCCGCCTCAGCAGCCCTGGCAGATCCGCTGCGAGCGCGTTCCCATGAGAAAGTCGGAGATGAGCTAAACCCGAGATGCCAACACGGCAACATTATATTAGTAACAATGTGATATTGCACCCCGTATGACCCAGACCGCAAGGCCGGGGCAACGGGGAAAAAAGCTGAAGCATCACTATCTGAAGAAGGTAGAAAATAGTTCAAGTATTGGTGTTAATGAACTACCTCTGTTTAAAATGTGAACGAACCATAAAAATGTAACGTTATATGATATCCCTCCAGGTCTGGACTAATGCTGCTATAACCACGGAGAAAGATGTTGACCAAACGTGTAACCTCTATCTGTAAAAGTGTTTTTCAATAGTATGTAGAAACTTGAACTCATATATGTTTTCTGAATCACCCAAAGCGGCGAGCATCAATCTCTGTAGGCCATAACCTAGATATCCCTCGTATAACGTCTAATGTACATACAATACGCACACAATGTAGTGAACATAATGTTAGGTAATGAAAAGGTACTGGAACCGACTGTATTAAAGAAATGTGTAACGAAAATGAAATATATATATATGTATATGTGTGTCTGAATAACGTTAAAATGAGGCAGAACAGTATAAAAACTTCTGCATTCACTGATCAGCAACGCACGAGGAAAATACCTTTGTGAGTATATGCAAGGTCATTCCCTCTCCCACCCCACCAAGCCTGCCAGATAAAAAAGCTAAGACTTGTGCTGCGCTCCCTCACCTCCCCCAACCAAGCTGGCGTTACTTCAGAGAGTCAGAGGCCCCGGCGCCGCAACCAAGGCCACAGCCCGCCACCTGTGTTATTTACAGCACGGTAATAAACCCACGGATGAACCCACTGATCTACCAGCACCCTCTCATAAATCCCCACGAACCCCCCCAAGAATCCTGACCCCGTGTAAGGACGACCCCCATCATTGGGACAAGACACAGAGACCCATCTATATAATAACTTCTAACGCAGCAGACAGACATGTATCACTCGGCCCAGGTCCCAGAGCCCCGTCCCGCGACCTAAAATACCGGTCAATAAGACTCAGGTAAATCTCACCCCAACCAACAACCACCAGACCTCTCACGAGGTGCATTCCTCATGTGTTGCGTTTATTTTATAAGATAAGCTACGGAACAATTTATTAGTGAACGTAAATGTCATTTTCTGAATAACTGCAGTGTGCATGGCCTAGGGCAACTAAGACAGGAAAGGTATTCATCATTGTCACAGGCTGCCCCAGCGCACCAACACCGCACGGATGACCTCAAGCCGGCCTGCCAGGCCCAACCCAACCCACGAGGCTGACCAGTGACGTCGTCTTGCCAAGACCAACCATGCTGCAGCAACACCTATAGTTAGTCGACGATACCCAATCCCAATTAACTTGTGCCCCCTATAGTGTTTAGGTGTTGATGACGTTTTCTGTATTAGAAATACGCCTGTCTTTGCTATTGTCAGACAGAGCGCTCTCGTAGGTTGCAGAGTTCTTTGCATGCCTTATCCTTGGATAAACTCCCACTTACGCTCACCCGCACTCTGTCTTGGTCTTATTCCCACTACGGGAGAGTCCCTTATTGTCTCTCATTGCGGGGAGGATCGTGCTGAATTGGAGGCGCTTCCTTTCAGTTCCTTGAATTATGATGTTATTACATTCCTAATTGCATGTGTTGTTTATGCTTGACTGAGGTTCCAGAACTCACAGGGGTTCCGAGATCAGTTGGAGCTGGCGTTACCTTACTAGCAGTGCCTGCGGCTTATGTTAACTATACTTAATAACATTTTACTTCATATTTCGCCTCAGCATCATTTCAACAAGAACCAGAACGGACTTGAATCTCTTCATCTTAACTATGCTTAAAAAAGGCTCTAAAATCTAAGAGAGAAGTGCACTTTGTATTTGTAGATCTTAGTCAAGCCTTTGACATGGTACATAGGAAGAAACTATGGGATACATTGAAAAAGTGGAAGTTCCCTGAAGACATTTTCAATAAAATAAGAGCACTATATCAAAATACCTCAAACCCAAATCCGATTGGACAACAAGGGAGCTCTGACAACAGAAGTCGCAATAAAAAAAGGAGTAAAACATGGGTGTCCGCTGGCTGCCACTCTTTTTAAGGTATATATTGCGGATCTTCCCAAAATAACAATAAATATAAGGCACTTTCCTCCAAAATTGAACGAACAGGAAGTGGCAATAATTTGCTATGCTGACGACATAGTATTAATTGATGAAACAAGAATAGGACTGCAGTGTCTGTTAAGCAACTCGCAGATATACATGGCATCTAATAACCTGCTGATAAACAACAAGACATGTAAAGGGCAAATTGGGGGTGTCCAACTGGATACAGCTTCTGAGATTTGTTATCTAGGAGTAAGGTTCAACACCTCTAGCATCGAAGGTAAATGGGAAGAAAAACTATTCTCAAAAGTAATGATGCTAAACTTGCAGGGTAGCAGAATAAATGGAAGATTCTGAAAATGTTCCTTAGTTCCAGTAAGAATGTTTTACTCCCAGAAAGCTGTTCCATCACTAGCATATGGAAGTGAGGCCGGGGTGAACTTTAAGTATGATATCTGGCCAAAACTAGAAAGCATCTTTTGGAAGTCCATACTAAAACTGCCAAAAAATACTCCAATTGTTGTAATAAGAGCCGAATTATGTCTGGAGTCCCTGGAAGTAATAATGAAATGGAAATCACTTTGTTTACTGAGGAAAATAAGTGAAGAAAAACCGGCAGAAGGGTACAGAATATTGGTGGAAAATGGGTTTGGAAAAAATGCTTCCCTTTTAAATAATTGGAAAAAGGAATGGCTTAACATTCTTGTAGATCTGGAATAATCTTTGAACAAATTGATAACTAATCTAAATCGAGTGAAAGTGAAATTTTTGAGAGCTGATTGGATTTTGACAAGAGAGGCAAAAATGGGCCTAAAAAACTGTGGGAACATGGCGAATGAACATCGGAATAGAAACGCCATGCCTGAATTCCTATCTAAATTCCCCTCTAGCCATCATAGAGAAAGATTAATGAAAATCAGGTTGGATGTGTATCCAACTAACGAATATAAGAATCGGACGGGCAAAAGAGGGGACATTGATGGAAAGTGTAGATTTTGCCAAATGGAAACAACATTCCAACTTTTATTGGAATGTGGTGCGGAAGAAAAAATGAGACAACAAATGCTGTGAGCCCACATGTTACCTTCGACAGCAAAAAGTAAGGAGGAAAGGTGGGATTACTTTTTACAAGGACGCAACCACAATTTCACATGCCAGGGCATAAACCTTTTAGAGAATATCCTTAAAAAAAAGGAGGCCAATAATGAGGTAATAGCTAATGACGGTCTGAACAACTGAAACGGGGTAAATGTGAACTTTCCATGGAAAATTTGGATGGAGGAGTTTTAATGGGAACAAATGTGATAAAAGTTTAACAATGTAAAACTAAAATGTCACAATAAAATAAAATAAAAAATAAAAAAATAATATAAATACTCATTTAGATAATCTGAAGCCTCTACAAGGGACATCGACATTAGATCTGCCTCAATCTATTTCTACTGAATTGATTAGGCTGGAATTACATTTATAGTCCTGGGAAAGTTTTGTAAAATTTAGCAAAATCTGCCCGTTTTTAAAACAATGAATGCTGAAAAGGTTCTTTGTACTGAATGATAAAGGTAGCATAGGAAAAGATTTCAAATTTGCAGAAGACAGTAAGACGATGTTGAAAGAGGTTGACATGCATAAAGCACAATGTACCCAAATATTACAAGATTCTCACTAAGATGCTATCCGATCACTTCCCCATATTGCTCATGTTCAACAGTACTTTAAACAGACCCAGAACTCCCAGAAAGAGGTTTAAAAATGAGGTGGAAAGCAACCCAGTGTTCAGGGATGATAACGCTCAGGGAAAAGGCCGCATGAGATGCTGGAGTGGACTAGGAACCGAGAGGCCACAAGAGATGCTGGAGTGTAGTAGGAACCAAGAGGCCACACAAGATGCTGGAGTGGGCTAGGAACCAAGAGGCCACACGAGATGCTGGAGTGAACTAGGAACCAAGTGGCCACATGAGATGCTGGAGTGAACTAGGAACCAAGAGGCCACATGAGATGCTGGAGTGTACTAGGAACCAAGAGGCCACACAAGATGCTGGAGTGGGCTAGGAACCAAGAGGCCACACGAGATGCTGGAGTGAACTAGGAACCAAGAGGCCACACGAGATGCTGGAGTGAACTAGGAACCAAGAGGCCACATGAGATCCTAGGGTGGATTAGGAACCAAGAGTCTACACAAGATGCTGGAGTGAACTAGGAACCAAGAGGCCACACGAGATGCTGGAGTGAACTAGGAACCAAGAGGCCACATGAGATCCTAGGGTGGATTAGGAACCAAGAGTCTACACAAGATGCTGGAGTGAACTAGGAACCAAGAGGCCACACGAGATGCTGGAGTGGGCTAGGAACCAAGAGGCCACACGAGATGCTGGAGTGGGCTAGGAACCAAGAGGCCACACGAGATGCTGGAGTGAACTAGGAACCAAGAGGCCACATGAGATCCTAGGGTGGATTAGGAACCAAGAGTCTACACAAGATGCTGTAGTGAACTAGGAACCAAGAGGCCACACGAGATGCTGGAGTGGGCTAGGAACCAAGAGGCCACACGAGATGCTGGAGTGGGCTAGTAACCAAGAGGCCACAAGAGATGCTGGAGTGAACCAGGAACCAAGAGGCCCCATGAGATGCTGGAGTGAACTAGGAACCAAGAGTCTACACAAGATGCTGGAGTGGACTAGGAACCAAGAGGCCACAAGAGATGCTGGAGTGAACTAGGAACCAAGAGGCCACAAGAGATGCTGGAGTGAACTAGGAACCAAGAGGCCACATGAGATCCCAGGGTGGATTAGGAACCAAGAGTCTACACAAGATGCTGGAGTGAACTAGGAACCAAGAGGCCACACGAGATGCTGGAGTGAACTAGGAACCAAGAGGCCACATGAGATCCTAGGGTGGATTAGGAACCAAGAGTCTACACAAGATGCTGGAGTGAACTAGGAACCAAGAGGTCACACGAGATGCTGGAGTGAACTAGGAACCAAGAGGCCACATGAGATCCTAGGGTGGATTAGGAACCAAGACTCTACACAAGATGCTGGAGTGAACTAGGAACCAAGAGGCCACACGGAATGCTGGAGTGAACTAGGAACCAAGAGGCCACACGAGATGCTGGAGTGAACTAGGAACCAAGAGGCCACAAGAGATCCTAGGGTGGATTAGGAACCAAGAGTCTACACAAGATGCTGGAGTGAACTAGGAACCAAGAGGCCACACGAGATGCTGGAGTGGGCTAGGAACCAAGAGGCCACACGAGATGCTGGAGTGGGTTAGTAACCAAGAGGCCACAAGAGATGCTGGAGTGAACTAGGAACCATGAGGCCCCACGAGATGCTGGAGTGAACTAGGAACCAAGAGTCTACACAAGATGCTGGAGTGGACTAGGAACCAAGAGGCCACAAGAGATGCTGGAGTGAACTAGGAACCAAGAGGCCACAAGAGATGCTGGAGTGGGCTAGGAACCAAGAGGCCACATGAGATGCTGGAGTGAACTAGGAACCAAGAGGCCACATGAGATGCTGGAGTGAACTAGGAACCAAGAGGCCACATGAGATGCTGGAGTGTACTAGGAACCAAGAGGCCACACAAGATGCTGGAGTGGGCTAGGAACCAAGAGGCCACACGAGATGCTGGAGTGAACTAGGAACCAAGAGGCCACACGAGATGCTGGAGTGAACTAGGAACCAAGAGGCCACATGAGATCCTAGGGTGGATTAGGAACCAAGAGTCTACACAAGATGCTGGAGTGAACTAGGAACCAAAAGGCCACACGAGATGCTGGAGTGAACTAGGAACCAAGAGGCCACATGAGATCCTAGGGTGGATTAGGAACCAAGAGTCTACACAAGATGCTGGAGTGAACTAGGAACCAAGAGGCCACACGAGATGCTGGAGTGGGCTAGGAACCAAGAGGCCACACGAGATGCTGGAGCGAACTAGGAACCAAGAGGCCACATGAGATCCTACGGTGGATTAGGAACCAAGAGTCTACACAAGATGCTGGAGTGAACTAGGAACCAAGAGGCCACACGAGATGCTGGAGTGGGCTAGGAACCAAGAGGCCACATGAGATGCTGGAGTGGGCTAGTAACCAAGAGGCCCCACGAGATGCTGGAGTGAACTAGGAACCAAGAGTCTACACAAGATGCTGGAGTGGACTAGGAACCAAGAGGCCACAAGAGATGCTGGAGTGAACTAGGAACCAAGAGGCCACAAGAGATGCTGGAGTGAACTAGGAACCAAGAGGCCACATGAGATCCCAGGGTGGATTAGGAACCAAGAGTCTACACAAGATGCTGGAGTGAACTAGGAACCAAGAGGCCACACGAGATGCTGGAGTGAACTAGGAACCAAGAGGCCACATGAGATCCTAGGGTGGATTAGGAACCAAGAGTCTACACAAGATGCTGGAGTGAACTAGGAACCAAGAGGTCACACGAGATGCTGGAGTGAACTAGGAACCAAGAGGCCACATGAGATCCTAGGGTGGATTAGGAACCAAGACTCTACACAAGATGCTGGAGTGAACTAGGAACCAAGAGGCCACACGAGATGCTGGAGTGAACTAGGAAGCAAGAGGCCACACGAGATGCTGGAGTGAACTAGGAACCAAGAGGCCACAAGAGATCCTAGGGTGGATTAGGAACCAAGAGTCTACACAAGATGCTGGAGTGAACTAGGAACCAAGAGGCCACACGAGATGCTGGAGTGGGCTAGGAACCAAGAGGCCACACGAGATGCTGGAGTGGGTTAGTAACCAAGAGGCCACAAGAGATGCTGGAGTGAACTAGGAACCAAGAGGCCCCACGAGATGCTGGAGTGAACTAGGAACCAAGAGTCTACACAAGATGCTGGAGTGGACTAGGAACCAAGAGGCCACAAGAGATGCTGGAGTGAACTAGGAACCAAGAGGCCACAAGAGATGCTGGAGTGAACTAGGAACCAAGAGGCCACACGAGATGCTGGAGTGGGCTAGGAACCAAGAGGCCACACAAGATGCTTCTTTTTAAGTGGCCCCATTTTACACCTTTTAAGCGCACATAGCATACTCATTGTTTTGGTGTTGCATGCAAAAATGCAAACAATTCTGAGTGTTCTTAGAAAAAAGAGGCCCCGTGGTAAATCTCCTGACTTCCCTGTAGGCCAATCCTCCACTCAGGAGCGGCCTCCTTGCTCTTTCCCTACTGGCTATGGCCACCTTTGCAGCCTCGGGCACCTGAGGGGGGACCAATGCTTCTTTATCAAGTAATCCAAGAAGGCGCACCATTGGGCCGAGCAGCAATGTATTAAGTGTAGTAGAACACCATATTAAGGACATGGCATCTCTAAAAGCTCCCCCCAGAGGTGGCTAATTTTAGCACGGTCGCTCCAGCAGAGCAGACAGGGATGGATTAAGATATATCTTGCTAAACGTGTTACAGTAGAGAAGATCATAAAAGCCAAAACTATTGGTATTGCCAATGCTTCTTTTATGTTATGTATGAGAAGGTGCGCCAAGCCCGGCTGGGCTGTGTAAGGATGTTTGTGGAATACTGGAGCCAGCTTGGCTATGGTTATCTTTCTCTTTCCAGACCCCATTGCATGACCAGGAACTGTGGTGGCAGGTGTGGCTTAGTACCTGAGTCTAAGATATTGGGCCTCATTACGAGATTTGCAGTAAAATCTCGTCATTACCGGCATGGAGATAATATTGTCAGTGTAGCCTTGACTCCGCAAATAGGAGCTGATTACGAGTGTGAGTGCATGTGCGTACCGGCAAGTCGATAACGGCCGCACCGCCATGCTGGTAACGTCCCTCAAACCCCCGATGGTGGCATAATGGAATGCACGGATACCTCCTCTGCCTCTGACCACCCCTAAATAACGGACCTGGTAGTACAGCTAAGGGTATTACTGGGTCTGTCATCAGCAGAACCAGAAGTAGCGTCATCGCGCCCCAACGGAAAATGCACCGGCGGCCATCTACAAAAACACAATCCATTGCAATCCTTGAGAGACAGGACCAGCCCTGGCACAATACCATACACACCCTGAAGAAGATGTCTAAACCCATCCAGGCGTTCCCTGCCAGCGAAAGGCAAGATTTAGTGGCGTGGAACCAAATATGTTTGTTGACACTTTAGCAGAGCAGGCAGACGTGGTATTCTGCGCAGACCTGAGGCGTCCGGCACAGCTCTGAAAGAAGCAGATTTGGGAGGATGTGACGCAGAGGGTCAGTGCGGATGGCACCACCGTACGCACCGTGAAGGACTGTAAGAAGCGGTGGGACGATCTACGTGAGAAACATCCTGTTGGCAAATCGTAGCCCGGTGCAGGTAACAGGCGGTGGGGCTCACTCCCCATATAGCTCACAAGGTGGGAAGAAACGTGCAGCACCACAATAGACATGGAGGGAATTGAAGGAGTTGGTGCAGCAGAGTTCGGAGTACCATCATCAGCTGATGAAGAAGAGTGTGCCCACAAACAACTGACATGCAAAGTACAATGTCGGCCAACAAATGTGATAGTGATGCAAGCCAATACATGGCCCATCCTTCACACATGCACATATCCCTGTGTAGATGCTGGCCCCACCACTGTCACATCAACATGCATGATGCATGCTATCCCACACCCAAAACACACCTGACACACAGATAAATAGCATGTGTCACACTGCACGCAAGCCACAACACACCTGTAGGCCCCACAGCAGACACCACGGCAAACATATCAAAACCTGAGGGATGCCAATTCCACACCCCCAACAAAGCACGCACCCTGTCCGCCACAACAACAAGCTTGGAACGATCCACACGGCACAGACACCAATGCATGCATGATGCAAGTACTACCATCACTGATGCCCTGCCTCTCTTTGTCCCCCACAGACACGGATGAAGACACCGATGACCATGAAGCAGTTGCCCAGGCCAGGACACCTACCAAAAGGGCCAGGGCCAGGAACGATGGCACCAGGCCATCGATGTCCAGGGGCAGTTGGATGGTCCGAGTGCCATGCAAGTCACACACCAGTGCACCACCATCTGCAGAGCTCTCCGCACAGGACAAACAAACACCTGCCGGCACACCGCTGGAGTCAACCGTAAAACATGACGCGGCCACAGCCATTGAATCGGAGCATGACGGAACACAGTCGGCTGCCACGAGTTCTGTCCGGGAGGTAGCTGCATCTGCACCTCATAGTGGCAATGACGAAGAGGGCCATGATGAGGAGCACACTCACGAGGGAGGCACCCTGACTGATGATGGCGTGCAAACCCCAAACCCCCAGGTCACCCCACAGGTCACCCCACCGGGCACCCCTCAGCCTGAGTCTGGAGGAGAGGGCACACATGCAGAGTGGCCCCCATCTGAGATCACCCCTGTATTGGCCACGACAGCAAATGGATGGAGGGCCAGCAACAGGCAATGCATGAACTTGTCAAACAATACATTGCAGATGGGGAGGCAAGTAGGCGTGAAATGCGTTCCAACACTGTGGCCATGATCAAGGCCTTAAACAGGAACAGCAAGCGGGTCCATGATGGTTTTGCAGCAGTGACCCAGATCCTGGACAGAATAGCTGACAACATGGAGCAGCAGGGTCCAGCGCCAACCGACCAAAAACCATCCACCTCATCATCTGCCACACCTGCCAGCTCTACGCAGACCAGCCCTGTGCACAGGCCCCACTGAAATGAAACCCCCTTCACCAAAGAGGGGCCAAAAGTAGCAGGGGCACCCTGCATGTGTTGACTGCAAGTGCATCATGAAACATTTTGTGCACTTCATGTTTTGGGGTCTTGGGGGGAGATCAGAGGTGGAGGAGGTGTGTGGGAGTGTTGGGGCAGGCGGAGGGGGTGTGTGGGGCTGTTGGGGGGGTGGAGGGAGTGTCTGGGGGTATTGGGGGGGAGAGGGTGTGTGTGAGGTGGAGGGTCTATGCACGTTGTAAATATCACCTGTTTCATAAACCGGTTGTGAAAAAACCCACATGACTGGACATTGCTTATTGGGTGTGTGTGAATGTATTGGTTTACAGAGCACAGTGTACATCTACCCCCACACCCAGTGCCCAGAGGCCCACATCCATGGCACCTTCTGCATTCATGTGCATTAGAAAAATTGGTCAATCACAGACTGGCGCTCAGCACGTCCCTCATGTGCATCATGACCTGGCTGATGTGCAACCCCTTCTCCTTCATCATCCTCATCCTCGCCCGGAGGTTGCTGGTCAATGTCAGATGGCAGAGGTACGTTCCGTCAGATGCACATGTTGTGCAGCATGGTACATACCATGATGATCTTGCCCACCTTCTCAGGCCTGTACAGGAGTGCCCCACCTTACCTGCTGAGGCAGCGAAACTGTGCCTTCAATAGGCCGAAGGTCTGCTCGATCACGACACATGTACGTGTCTGAGCCCGATTGAAGCCCTCTTTGTGCCTGTTCCACGGATTTCCGACAGGGTTGAGGAGCCACGGCTTCAGGGGATAGCCTGCATCACCTGCATTGGAGCAGAATGAGCTATGTGTGAGGGAAATTCTTCTATTCCATCTGTGCTCAGCCTGTATGCTGTTCATGTTCATATGCAGGATATTTCTGATGGCAGCCATTGACTACACATATGCGCAACTATCTGGCCTGTTCACAGCTTGCCAAGCCATGGTGGTAGGCATGTGTGACATACAGGACTGCAGAGATTTGACATCAGACTCACCACTTACCCAGATGGAGTGAGAGGGACCCTGATGTACTCACATGTGAGGGATGTGTGGCAGGTGATGTGACCAAATTCATGTAGGCCAGTGTTTGATTATATAGGCTGATATACACCATGTCACATGTTGTTTGGAGTATCATGCTTGTGGTTATGTGATGACACCATGTACATGTCCCCACATGTAATCATGCCACAATGTGTTCAGTAGTATGGTCCACAAGTGTAAGGATGCCTTCTTTGGATGATGCAGGGTGTCCACTCGCATGCTGGTACTCATGTGCAGTGGATGTTTAACCCCTCCAGTCGCACTCATATAGGTGATGTTCACTACTTGATGGGTTGGATTTTCAGCATTCTTGACACAAGTAGATTATTGCGCTGCTATTCATCTACACCTTTCGCCATGGTAGTATGCGTTGTTCCTGTGGTGGAGGGCCAGTGACAGTGGATTCCCTGAGCGGGATTTAATTCTACGCACTCATGCATGCATGATCTGTGAGGTGCTTTGATGCTGTCTTGTATTTTTTGCATTGTGACTGCATGTTGGTGCATTGTGGTGCTGTGGGTACGGTTTGATGATGTGCAGTGGACATGATGAGGGTTGTGCGCTGCTTGAGAATCTGACATTTTGACATTGGTGTGTGGCCAGAGTTTTTCGGCATACATTGTCAGTGTCATGTTCAGGTTGGGATGATTAGGGGCACAGTGTTTGCCAGCATGGACAGTGTCCAGTCACCACCACAATCACGGCCATGGGCCAGTGGACGGACAGGTAGCATTTGCATGTTTCCCCCCCAAACACACCCAGGTAGCATATGCATGTCTCACCCCACCCAAACACACCCAGGTAGCATATGCATGTCTCACCCCCACCCAAGCACTACCATGGGCCTGTGAGCAGACTTACCTAGTAACCTGACACGTTGTGCAGCATGTCGCTCCATGTAGCGGAGTAGCGGGGAGTTCCGCAGCACCATTGCATCGTGCGTTGATCCAAGGAATCGGGCAGAGCAATGTGTGATCATATACCATCTGCACATTGATGGAGTGGTATAGCTTGTGATTTCTGTACACCACCTCCATGGCATGCAGGACAACCAACTCCACGTGGGTGCAGTCGAGGGCACCGATGCAATGTGGAATGCCTGCCAGTGCATGTATACCTATTTTTGTGTAACTCACCTCCTGGCCAGTCCGTGGTAGGGATATGTAGTACCCTGCGTGCTTCAGGAGGGCATCCATCACTTGGTTCAGCATGCGTGAGAAACATGGATGTGATATGTCATGCAGCTGCCCCACTGTGTGCTGGTAGGTGCCGGTGGCCTGGAAGTGGAGCACAGACACTACCTTCAGTAGAGGGGGGATGGCAGTACAGATTTCAAATCAGGCTGACTATGTCATCGTGCATTAGTTCCACAATGGCAGTGATGGTGTCCCTGTCAAGGGGGTACAGGGTGTGGATCTGTGCAGGAGTCAGTTGAATGCAGTGGCCCTTATGCGAGGGATTGGTGGCTGCCTGTGTGGTAGCACTGCTTGCACTGGTGGTACGTGCTGGGCCAGTCTCACCCTCCTTATCCTCCAGCGTCTCCTCTGTAGTACCTGATGTAGTGCCTGCTCATGGAGTTGGAGTAGCAGTGCCTGCATGTCCTCCAGCTACAAAATCGCAGTAGCAAGTGGTATCCTTCTGGTCTAGGAAGGGGTGTAGTGGTTGGGTGTGCTCCTTTTGTGCTGGACCAGGCTCCATTGCCTCCACCTGGGCTGATTGTGTGCACCTGTGGCAGTTGGGAACACATCAGATTGCTATTAACGGGTGATCCGCGACGCCGGGGATACCGGCATAGTGGTAACCCTTATTACCGTCATCTGGGTGCCGGTAAGTGTATGTCCGTGAGACTCGTAATGTCCTCCTGTTTGCGGCATGCCGGTATTGCCGCCACGAAGAGCGCGTGCCCGCGCACATGCCTGTACGGAGGTGCACGGTGTCACCGCCTCTATGGTGTTGCCTGTAATACCGATATGTAGACTCGTAATGGGCCAGTATTGTAAACGATGCTGGTATTACCATTCCGGCATCGTTTTCGCTGTACTGCACATCTCGTAATGAGGCCCAATGTATCCCCTGTTTGCAACTCTGGTGAGTGAGATTTTCTTATAGGTTTTATAATTGATTATGAGGGTACAGCCATTGATCTTGAAAACAAGCTTATTGATCCTCATTTGCATTTCTATGAATGTATTCATCCTGCCCAGAGGGTGGATGCAGACTCGACCACTTGAGCAGGTGGAATACACTTTTGTTATGTTTAGTTGACCTGTTCCAGGTGTACAGTGGCAGAATATTGCAGGATTGGATGGTGAGTTTAATATTGCTTATTGCTCTTATAAAAGCCTAGGGATTTTGAAAACATCTATATTGGCCTAGATTGTAGTGAACAGCCCGAAGGATGGCAAGAGTGCTTTGGAGAAATAATAGAAGATGAATTCTACATTTACACACAAGCAACCATAGACCAGGCACCATAGGCCATAAACTATAGACCAAGACCACAGACTATACACTATAAACCATACACTGTGAACTTTACACCATAGACCAGGCATCATAGACCAGGCACCATAGACCATACACCATAAACCATACACCATACACCGTAAACCATACACCGTAAACCATACACCAAAGACCAGGCACCATAGACCAGGCACCATAAACCAGGCACCATAGACCATAAGCCATACACCATAGACCATACACCATAAACCATAAACCATAAACCATACACTATAGACCATACACCATAAACCATACACAATATACCATAAACCGTAGACCATAGGCCATAGACCATAAACCATATACCAGGCACAATGGACCAGCCACAATAGACCATAGACCATAAACCATACACGTAGACCATACACATAAACCATACACCATAAACCATACACCATAGACCAGGCACCATAGACCAGGCACCATAAACCAGGCACCATAGACCATACATCATAGACTATAGGCCATACACCATACACCATAAACAATACACTATACACCGTAAACCATACACCATAGACCAGGCACCATAGACCAGGCACCATACACCATAAACCATAGACCAAAAACCATACACCATACACAATACACCATACACCATAGACCATTCACCGTAAACCATACACCATAGACCAGGCAACATAGACAAGGCACCATAGACTAGGCACCGTAAACCAGGCACCATAGACCAGGCACCATAGACCGTACACCATAGACCATACACCATGCACCATAAAACATACACCATAGACCATACACCATGAACCATACACCGTAAACCATACACCATAGACCATAAAGCATAGACCAGGCACCATAAACCATACACTGTAGACCATACACCATAAACCATACACCGTAAAGCATACACCATAAACCCTAAACTGTAAACCATACACAATAGACCAGGCACCATAGACCAGGCACTATAGACCTTACACTATACACCATAGACCATAAACCATACACTGTAAACCATACACCATAGACAAGGCACCATAGACCAGGCACCATAGACCATAAACCATAGACAATATGATATGATATGATAAGGCATTTATAACACACCAATACACAAATGTTTCAAGGCACGACGAGGCAAAGGAAGGGGAAACAGAGGGAAGACAGAGATAATGATCCAACTAGGCCAGGTGACATTGAGATTGCACAAGTGCAGGGAAGGTTGGGAAGGGGAAAATTGCAGGGGGAAAGGGGAGGGGGTAGTGCAGTACATAGGATACCAGTAAAATAAATAAAGACAATAAATAAAAGTGCAGCCAGCTGGTGGCAAGTGCAAGGGTAAGTGCAGACATCAGGTCTCAAGTGTTAGTAGGGGCTATAGAGATACAGAAATAGTCCCAGAGTGCAGGGTTGCCAGGTTGGCAGGGGGACCTGGGCCTGAGATCAGAGGGTAGCCAAGTAACCAGTGCAGTTTCAGATTCAGCCAGGAGATCAGCAGGGGAGAGGAGGAGAGAAAGCAGAAGCAAAGAGGAAGGTCTTGAGGTGCTTCCGGAACCAGAGTTTCAGAGAGGCAGGGAGGCTGTTCCAGAGGGAGGCCCCAGCAGAAGAAAGATCTACCACCAACTCGCAATTTGTAAAAGCGACTAACCCTGAGGGAGTTGGAGGCGGATGAGCGAAGAGCTCGAGAAGGAAGATATTTAGGAAGAGAGATTTGAAGGTATTGAGGTTCCAGGACCCAGAAGGCCTTGTGGACAATGCAGAGGGTTTTGAACTTAATCCTTGCCACTACTGGGAGCCAGTGCATAGATTTCAGTCCTGGAGAGATACGATCCCTGGGCTTGAGGCCAAGGACAAGTCTCGTAGTCCTGTTTTGGATGAGTTGCAGAGGGCGGAGAGTAGAGGCAGGCAGATTTAGAAAGAGGCTGTTTCAGTAGTCCAACCTAGAGAGAACCAGAGCACTGGAGACAGTGAGCTTCTGAGGGAAGGAGAAGAAAGGATGTATACCTCTGATGAGGTGCATCTGGTAGTGTGACTTCTTAGAGACATCAGAAATGTGAGGATAGAAGGAAAGTGTGGAGTCGAAGATCACACCAAGGTTTTTAGCCTCACAGGTGGGAACAGAAAGAGGGCCAAGAGAGGCAGGCCAGAGAGCGACATGAAAGGAGGGAGCAGGTGTGCCGATGAGGAGAATCTCAGTCGTACTGGCATTAAGGCAGAGATCATTGTCAGCACACCATTCCTGGATGGCAAATAGACAGTCAGAGATGAGAGAAGGAGAAGAGGTGGCTGAAGGCAGCCTGAAAATGAGATGAGTGTCATCTGCATAGCACTGGAATTTGGGGCAGAGAGCGGCAATGCAGTGGGCAAAAGTGCCAGGTGTTGTTTGAACAGCCAGGGAGAGAGGTTAGATCCCTGGGGAACACCACAGGTAGAGATAGAGATAGAGGAGAGAAAGGACCCAAGTTGGACCTGGGAGGGTCGGTCAGAGAGGAAGGAGGTCAGCCTAGCCAAGTTGGACCTGGGAGGGTCGGTCAGAGAGGAAGGAGGTCAGCCTAGCCAAGTTGGACCTGGGAGGGTCGGTCAGAGAGGAAGGAGGTCAGCCTAGCCAAGTTGGACCTGGGAGGGTCGGTCAGAGAGGAAGGAGGTCAGCCTAGCCAAGTTGGACCTGGGAGGGTCAGTCAGAGAGGAAGGAGGTCAGCCTAGCCAGGGCCTGATCGGTGATACCCAGGTGATCACAAAGACAGTTGAGCTGGATGGCATGGTTGACCTTGTCAAAGGCAGAAGAGAGATCAAGCAAGATGAGGACGGAGGAGGTGTTGGAATCGAGGTTGGAGAGCAGGTTTTCACAGATGTTCAGGAGCGAGGTTTCCATGCTTCTGGCAGCTCTGAAGCCAGACTAATGGTCATGGAGACAACCAACAGATTCTGAGTGAATATTAAGCTGGGAGATGGCCAGCTTTTCCAGGAGTTTTCCCAGGAAAAGAGTGATGGAAATTGGACGATAGTTAGCTGGGAAAGAAGGTTCGACAGAGGGTTTCTTAAGAAGAGGGTGCACAAGGGATTGATTCTGAGGGGAGGGGAAGACTCCAGCGGTGAAGCAGTGGTTGCGGAAATCAGCCAAGGCAGGAGCCTGGGTGTCAATGTGGTCCTTAATGGTTTTGGAGGAACAGGGGTGAACCTGTTTTGACAAGACTTTCATAGATTGGACTTTTCTAGAAACCTCGTCTGAGAACAGGGGAAAGGCAGAGAAGGAGAGAGGAGAGGTGGCTGAAGAAGGTCCAGAGGAAGAGCAGGGATTAGAGGGAGGAGGAGGAGGAGAGGAAGGGAGAGAGGATAGTATGTTCTGAGTTTTAAAGATGAAATGGGAAGCCAGTGATGTGCAGAGGACCTGGGAGGGGACAGGATAGATATAGACTACAGCAGGATTGGCCAGCTCCTTGCCGATTGTAAAGAGTTTGGCTGAGTTATTAAATGCTGCAGAGACGCGGGGTTGGATGTGGGCTCTCTTCTTGGTGTGGACAGAGAGCCGGTATTGCCTTTGGAGCAGGCGGCAGGCCAGTTTGTCAGAGGATGTACCAAGAGTTGCACTTGGCTTTGGGCTTATGTGGTCCTACTGTCCTCAATCTGGGCAGCAATGGCACATTTGTCTGTGAATGTAAGCTGACCACAGGTGCTCTCTCCTCCCTGCACAGAGAGTTTGATTATATTTGTTACTTGTTTAATATTTATTATACTTGCTCTACTTGAAAAATCTTAATAAAATAAAATTACAAACAAAAAAACTGACAAAAAGGGCCTTCCATCAGCCAATCTTCCCCTGTGAGACTTCACCCGCATCTCCCTTTGAAAACATCTCCATCTAAATACTTCCTCCCACCCCTCGCATTGTCCTCATCTGCCGCCCACCTGACCCCCTGAACCTCTCTGTCTCCATCTATCATAGCAGACATCTGCAGGGCCATCCTGGTTGACATTTGCAAAATAAATAAGTGATGGCTGGAAGCTTTTCTGTTCGGATCATTCAGACTCTTCAAGGCCTGAGACTGATTGCTGTATTCCCTTGCTACCTTCCAGCATTGAAGCGCTTTGAAGCACTTTACCTGTGGATAAGCGCTATATAAATAAACAATAAATACTCTATAATTTTGAATGAATCTGCACACTATCGAAGAGCTTGCACCTATCACCTATCACCTCTGTCTACCTCTCCTCCCGCTTCAACCTCTCATTTTACAATGGGTTCTTTTCTTCTTTTTGCAAAATAGACATTAAGAAACGCAGAGCTGAGCATAGCAACCCTTCCTTCTATAGACCAGTCTCTTCTTCCACACTACTCAACTGTCTGCGAGAGAGTTGTCTTGAACCATATTATGGACTATCTCCAGGGCCCACTGTATCTGTCATGCCCTTCAGTTAGGCTTTTGGAGTAACCATGTAAAAATAACTGCACTCACCTGCGTATCCAACTCACAAAACTCTCCTCACCACTCCCACCTCTCCTCCATCTTTGAACTCTCTGCAGGGTGGGATGGAGTGGACCAACCCTCTCTCCCTCAATACCTCCCCTCCCATGCCGTCAATGTCACCACACTCCACTGGGTGGCTGATTACCTTTCTGTTTGCTCCTTCTTTATCTCCAAGCCATCCCACACATTTCATCTGTATTCGTCCCAATCCTTCATTAGCACATTCATCACGTCTGTTGACTTTCCCTATCACCTCTTCTACTTTCTCTCATTCATTCCGGCTCTCCTGCTCATTTCCCAGCACTTTTCCATAAAGTAAAGAAGGCCAAGCCTTATGGGAAACCCAAACCCATGTAGGCACTAACATACATCTATCGTCTCGGACCTGACAACATTTCACCCAATTTTCACATAATTACCCGGGAACACTACAACTCCCATAATCCCCCACCACTGCTCTATTCCAAAACCACTGGGACGAGGAAGAAGCAAAAGGGAACAATGAGGATTACCCATAGGAACCTATGGACCAGGGAGTCCTATGGGCTATCACCATTGTGTCCCGGTAACAAGGCCAGGCAAGGTCAGGCCTCCCTTAACAATCATTCCCCCCCTGACAGCTGTTGTGCTTCCCAGACAGAATAAAAGACAGAGGCGTCCAAGCACTACTGAGAGAAGCCCCTGAGAAGTCAAGAGAGCAAGGCTGGGCACAAGAAAGGACAGCCCTTTCTGAATGGCTGCAAATCGAATTCAGGAAATCTTCGGGGAGCCAAAAAGCATAAGGCAGAACCACAGATCCGTCTCAGCCCAGGACTGACTGGTGGAGAGACAAGTGTGCAGCAGAGCAGGATCTCCTGACAAGGTATGCAGAGTGTGGAGGCTTCAAACCTTTCCCCCCTCTACATTGACCTGTGTTTGTTCTCCTGCCACAGGTGCCTGGAGGCTGCCTGGGTTCCTCCTGGGTGGACAGCGGTGTTACAGAGGAGTAAGACCTGCACCGCAGGCCCCAACCTAATCAAGGCAAAGACTGATGAGAAAGAAGGAGAAGACAACTGGTGAGTTCTTGTGCAAAATGGGAGAGAGCCCGGTTTGTGACATTTCAAGTTGTTAAGGAGAATTCTAATTTCTTTGCTAATTCTGTTCAACCTTAGAGATCCCCAACTCTTTTGCTGGACTTTAGGACTTTTCAATTTTAACCCTGGAGTGAATGAGACCTTGTTCTCACTCTCACATGTGTTTTTACCTGATTCGGATTTATGTGTTTTCACTATTTTTGGAGTCTGACAAACTACCTTTTGGATGGTGACACACAGCACCTTCAGTGCAGTGTACCAGAGAAATCCTTTAGATTTCTCATAAGGTTTAAATACCTTTTCGTGTGTGAACTACAGTTCCCAAGAATAGTAAATTGAAATTGACTTTGCTTACCTTCTCTCGTTGTAGGTCCATCACACACCATCTTATGTGGCGTGCTGAGGGGGTTACTTAATAGCCCCTTATCCTGCATTCTCATGTAACATTTGTATGTTACCCTCACTACTTTAAATGGCTGGTGGCAGTGGTTTCATTTTGTTAAAATGGACCATGTCTTCTTTTTTTGCCATTTTCTGTTTGTGAGGTCTTTCTTGGTGTTAGGGAGAATTCTCCAGAATGGCTAATTTCCCTTACCTACTGAGTCCCTCAGCAGCTTTGCTGGATTTCTAAGATTTATTTTTTTAATCTGTTAAGAGTGAGAGCCTTTGTTCCCACTCTTATATGTGCTTTGCTGTGTGTTTAACATTGTTTGTGTTCATAGACTATGGAGCCTCACCTACTCCATAGGCATCATCTTTTTACTGTGTGTCACACAGCCAGGGACGTCATTTAGGGGTGGCCAGTCTTCCTTGCGACCTCTGTGGTCTCCCATGCAAGCTCCTGGGCTGTGGCCAGCACCATGTGGCTCTTTACTTCTGCAGTGGCTGGCTTTCTTGTTCAGGCCCCTTAAAAAAAAGAAAAAATGAAGAACAGGAGTGCCACAAGCCTAATATTTTCAGCACTGACCCTAAATAAGAAAGAATAGGAATACCAAATAATGTGTCTTTCTGGAATTCTATACAATAATTGCTAGACTCATTAAAGGTTTATTTCAGGCACACTTCAGGGGGTGGGTCACTGATTTAGTCTGTTCTTAAACACCTCAACTCAGCCTTTCATCCTTCTGAGGTCGATAAATGAGTACCAACACAGGTTGGGTGATATTGGGTGTATATTTTTTCTATATAAAGCGCTTAAGCGTAAGTGCTATATAATAGCACATCATTATCGTTTGGTCATGGACGTCTGCTTGCATTCACAGTAATTTGGTAATCTGGTCCTATACACACTGATCTTAACGATACATATGGCGATCCATTCTTGTATGAAATGTACATCACTTTATAGTGATATCGTAACCATATTTTTCGTAGTATACAATGCTGTGTGATGCCACTTCCTGTTTGTCAACGGGTGAAAGGGTGTTTTCCATCGCTACCTGCGATACCACTTCGGGGTGGGGTCAAATGACATCACTTCATGTGATGTCATCAGGGGGGTCAAGGGTCGTGTGATGTCACTTCTGCTACTCCTGGCATTTTGGTGAAATGACGTCCCTGCACACAGCCCCTTTAGTGCAGTGACACAGGGTTGTCTTTTTCAGACTTTCCACTTTAAACTCGATTTTCTGGGACTGACTACTGTCTCCCAGAACATGTAAAGTTGCCATTGACTTTATTAGTCTTTTTAAATTCACAGACCCAGTACAAATTATCTTCCATAGAGTACTGGAAAGAATTAAAAGTTATCTCTTGTTGTCTGTCTCTCATGGAACATTATTTCGTTCCCCTATCTTCAAAATTTGGCTGGCGGCAGTGGCATCTACCCTTTTTTTCCTACAGCGGTCTATGCAAATAGCCTTGGTACTGTTTTAGGCTACGTTAGTAGCCTCGAACTTAAATCCGCTGGACCCCATTTACTTTTATTTGGTTCCAGCTGGGTTTATTCGCCATTTCTTTTTGTAAAGGTCTTTCTCGTGTTTTACTCTGCGTGCCAAACCAGGTTTGGTTCCTTTGTTCGCTGTCCTTTGGCGGGCTTCTGCGCAGAAGCCCTCCTTAGGCGCCTGAGAGTCTGGGTGGGCTAAATGTGAGGGAGGGGTTTTAAGCCCCCTGCACAGGTCTCCTTAAAGACCCAAGTCACACTCCCGTTTGATTGGCTGTGGTGACTGTCCTGCCAGGACAGCCACCATGCTGTGTGATTGACAACCAGGCTGTGTGAATGGGGGAAGACTGCATAAAAAGCAGGTCTCTGGGACTTGGAAGGCAGAGTCACCACTGGATCGAGAGACCCAAAGAGAAGCTGAAAGAAGAGGACCACTACCATGACTGAACCTCCCGGTGAAGCCCTGCTGCAGGTCCGAATCTCCAAACCTCGACGACAGAGGAGATCTGCAAGGAATCTTCTTCCCTTGAGCTGGTGGGACCAACCAGTTTGCCAAACACCAAGCTAGGCCACCCTCCCCTGGTCAAATTTTCTGTGCACAGCTGCAGTGAACCGGATAGCCAGGAGGACCGGACCCTGTTTGGGTTTTAAGGAGTGCACCTTTTATTTGCTGCTTTGCTTTGCTGCTGGTTTCTTCCCTGTGCAGTGCAGGACCCTCCAGTCTACCTCCTTTGTGTCAGTCCGACAGTCACTTCAGGATCCGCGAGCCTGCGGGATCTGCCAGGAACTTCTGTCTCAGCTACAGCATTCTTCTTCTATTAAGCTACTGTTCAAATCCGATCGCTCGTTCCGTCCGACCACGGTGAAAGTTTTTAAATCTTTCGCCAATCCAAGGGCTTGTCCTTCTCTACTCTTTTAAGTAGCTTTTCTTCCGACCAACTTCGTTTCAAACTCTAGGCAAAGACTTAACCGCGAACTACTCTGAACTGTGTGATCCTCTGCAAAGACTCTGAACCATTAACATTAGCCCAGGCCTATTGATTTGAATCCTCATTGTAGCAAGCCTTTTCTAGATTGCCCTGCCTACTTACTTGTTGGTGCTGCTTAATTTTGTATAACCTTGTCTTTCCTTCTCTTTTAATTTGCTGGAGAGCCATTTTGCTCACACTTCATTTTGAGCATAACTTGTCCATAATTCATTGGGTGCTGTGTAGTGTAATACGATTGTGATTTTCTGCTGCTTTACTTTAGTGAGCTGTTTTACAAATTAATGTGTAAATAAATGTATATTCTTTTACTCAGAAACCTTGAGTCAGTGTTTGTCTGACCCATATTAATTGCTGTCCTTTGTGTAACTTCTGATACTGCTCACTTTACTCTTGAGATAAGTCTGGCTGCTCAGCCATCGCTACCACTTTACTGTGTAGTACAGACTTGTAGCAAAGGTGAATTTGCACTGTCACTTGTAGTCTTAATTGTGTGTGCTGTTCCCAAAGCGTACTGCATATTATTCTGCCTAACACTTGGGTTTTACTCTGTGAATTGAGACAAGTTTGAGCCTTTTGTTTGTCTTGCCTTGGGTGGGCTTCTACCCAGAAGTCCGCCTCTAGCTCCAGTGTGTCTGGAAGGACAGGATGTGAGTGAGGATCCCGAAACTCCCCTGTCCTTTGTTGCTAGGATTGCCTGAATGCAACTAGTCCTGATTGGCTGGCTGGCTGTCCTGACGGGATATCCACCCTGCTGTGTGATTGACAGCCCACGCTGTGAATGAATGGAAGAAACCTGGTTAAAAGGTGAGAGTTTTGGGACTACAGGCAGAGTCAACCACTAGGAGAAACACCTGATCAAGAAACCATGAACGATGCTTGCTGCATCCTCCTGGGCGTTTGAATTGCCCAGAGAAGCCATGCTGTTGTGCTGAACTACTTTTTCACCTTGACAGAGAAGCTCTGTATGCAACGATTTTTCCCGGTGAGTTCATGGGTCCAATAACGTGAGACAAACTCCACTGGATCACCATCCCCAACAGCTGTTCTTCTTTGTTGCTGTAGGAACCCAATGCCAGGGGTAGAGTGTCCATAGTCAAGTGCAATCCCCACTGTGGAACGAATCTGGCTAAAGTTCCAGGAGACTCCTAAGAATCATACAGAAACAGGACCTCCAGATCCAGAGTCTCCTCACCAGAGTGCATGACCGAGGGAGCAATCAGAGCTTCACCGGTATCCAAGATCCGCCATGGTGCTGTTTGCTAAGCGCTGAAACTGCAAAGTGCTGCTGAACCGAAAAAGAGCCTGTACTTGCTGACAACCTCCCAAGTGCCACTGCAGGAGCCCTCCTAACATCCGCCAACTTGTCCCCACGACTGAGGCTCAGGAACACAGGGTCTGCACCGCTTAGTTTAGTCTATTGCTTGTAGAGCGCACCTAACCTTGGGGTATCTGAGCGATTAAACATAGGAGGATTGTTACAGTTACAGAGAATAAGAGTTACAGTTACAATCATAATTACATAGAGAGAAAGGAAGGATAGATATAAACATTTTAAAATAACAATAACATAGCAATACAGAGTATTTGGGATCAGGTTACATAGTGGTCAATGTGGAGATAGCTGGAAAAGCTAAACGAGAAGCCAGTCTTTCACTTTGGATATAAAAGTCCAGAAGGAAGGTTCTGCTCTGATGGTGGTGGAGAGGGAGTTCCTACTACTACTAATACTGGGAAGCTTGACCCCCCTGCTGTTTTCATTTTAAACTTGAGTATACTGAGGCAATGTAGGTAGGTGGATCTGGTGGGTCTCGTAGAGTGGTGCCTGGAGAATGTGTTTGACCGGTATTGTGGGGCTGTATTGGTAAGGCATTTGTGAGTAATGACAAGTGCGCAAAGTTTGATTCTGTCACGTACTGGTAGCCAGCAGGAATCTCGTATGACGGTTGAGATATGGCTGGAGGTTCAGAGCACAATGAAGGGCGTTATTTTGTAGAACTTGTAATCTATTCAGGTTATGCTCAGAAGAACCGAGGAATTGAGTATTACAATAATCCAGTTCAGATAAAATCAAGGCCCTGGCTAGCGTGAGGCAGCTATTTGTGCATAGAAAGGGTTTGCAGGCGTTGATTAATTTGTTAGTGTATGCTGTGGAGGAGGCTGTGCCGTTAACTTGTTTTTTGAGGGGGAGGGTGGAATCTAAGTAGATAACCAGTGTTTTAACCTCTTTGGTGACTTTAATGATGTTTCCTTCAATGTTAAAAGAATGATCTTGGTGGTCGAGTTTGTTCAGACAGGCTTGGGTGCCGATGATCAAGAGCTCAGTCTTGTCCTCATTAAGGCAAAGGCTATGTGTGGCCATCCATGCCTGAATTTCCACTTAGATTTCATTTAGTTTTTTCAAATCTTTCTCATAACAACCAGTGAGAGTAATACGGACCTGAGAATCATCCGCGTAATTTGTGTAAGTGACACCCAGGTCATCAAGACGGTCAAAAGGGAGTTTAGTAAAAATATGATAAAGTGTGGGAGACACACAGGAGCTGGGGGGCCTCTGCAGCAGATGGGTGCTGGCTCGGCCACTACCGTGGGTGCAAAGACTCTAGTCATTCTATTTGTGAGGAAAGATTGGATCCAACTAGACACATTTGGTGAGAGAGCGGCTGCTGTAGAGAGATGTTGAAATATCCTCTCACAGTCAGATTAGTTGATTGAAAAGGGTTTATTTACGTATACGTTTGTAACCCACTGGTCACGTCAGGTACATCTACATAACTGAACTTTCCCAGTGCATCATTCTACCATTCCATTAATTCTGGATTGAAAACACAGACTTAACTTACATGATCTTTTAGGTACAATGGTCTTGTGCACACCCGTTTATGGCAAACACCCCTCTCACTATCCTCTTCCAGTTCCCTGCCGTTAACAACCTGACTTCTCTTTTTAGACTCTTGTTTTGCACTCTTACACACCCTGTTAAGATTCCAAACTCTTCCATCAGCTACTTTCACAGTTCCATGGAACTTTTAGGATCAGACCATTTGACCAAACCCCTGGCACTCATCACCGGTAGATTTATCCTGACCCAGTCACCAACTTTTATATGGTTTTTTCTAATGCATTCCTCAGATCAAACCTCTGTTTATTACATTCTTGTTTCTGTAGTACTTTTTTTCTCACTTTTTCACAGTCAATATTCTTAATACATGCTCTACCCAACCAGGCTGGACATAATCGGCGTTTGGTTTTCCACCCTTAGGTATCTCAAATGGAGATATTCCAGTAGTGGAATGCGGTGTAAACCTATGTGCAATAAGGGTATCTTCAACCTCCAATTTCCTATTGTATGCTTCGCTAAAGCACACCTTATACTGTTTTTAATCACCTTGTCGAACCACTCAACAATTCCATTTGTTTGGGGATGATAAATTGAGCTTGTCCTGTGTTCAACTCCATTCTCTTCCAGAAACAAGTTATCTCTTGTGAAACTAATTGTACACTCTTGTCAGTGATTATAGTGGTTGGATAACCTTCACGTTTAAATGTTTTGTCCAAAAGTGCAATAACATCTTTAGAGCAAATATTTTTTACCCACTCTACTTCTACCCACCTGGACAACATATCAATAAGTACCATACCATATTTCAAATTGTAATGACATCTAATGGGACCTACAATGTCTAAACCAACTCTGTCCCAAGGTACCATGGGTATCGAAGTTAATGTCATTGGTATTTGTCTAGCCACATAACCTTTAGCCAAATCCTCATAACTACAACAGTCACGAATGATCCTTTTTTACTTCCAGATCAACTGCAGGCCACCAAAAATCCTGTATAACCCTCTGTTTAGTTTTTGTCATCCCTTGATGACCTTCATGAACTATCTGTAAAATCTTTTTCCTTACACCTAGTGGTGGATGCAGTTTTCCATTTCTCAAAAATAAACTATTGTACACATGTAATTCATCAAATACATGTCTTACTGCACCCAGCAAAACACCTTTTTTGTTTCATTACCTCTTACACCCTTAGCAAGTAACTCTCTCACCTTTTTTGATTTCATGGCCTTCAACCATTCGTCTTCTGATACAATATCTTGACAAATAATTTGCTCCCCATCATCTCCTTCATCATCATCCACATTCTCTATAACATTTGTTAACCTCGAAGGACAATCAGCAGACTTGTATTTGACACTTTGTATGAATTCCACTTCAAAATTATATTCTTGTAGACTCACTACCCTTTTTCTAATTCTGGATGATGTTTTATCAAGTCCTTTGGTGGTAAGAATTTCCTTAAGGGGTTTGTGATCAGACCTCACAATAAACTTTGAACCCCAAATATATTATCTACATTTTAACTGCCCACTTAACAGCCAATAACTCATTCTTAATATTGGAGTAATTTGTCTCAGCCTGCTGCCCACTTAACAGCCAATAACTCATTCTTAATATTGGAGTAATTTGTCTCAGCCTGCCTTAAAACTCCTGAAGCAAACACAAGTGTATATTCACGTCCACCTTCCACTTGTGATAAAATAGCCCCCAGACCATAGTTGCTGGCCTCTGTTGTAATGGTACTAATTGTGTTTGGATTAAAAGATTTGAGTGTAGGTGCAGCATTCAAATTCAATTTTATTTTGTCAAATTCATCTTCACACACACCATTGCAATCAAATGTCACATCCTTGTTCACTAATTTTCTCATGTAAAATGTTTTACTAGCTAAATCGGGTATAAACTTTGCATACAATTCGGCAATCCCTAAAAATGAAATCAATTTCTCTTTGTTATCTGGGCTAGCAAAATTCACAATGTTTTTAACTAACTCCTCTTTTGGTCTGATACCTTTCTCTGATATCTCATTTCCTAAATATGATATGGTAGACCTATTGAACTTATATTTAGCTTTACTCAAAGTAAGTCCAGCATTCTTGAAATATGATATTATGTTTTCTTGTATCTTTGTGATTTATCTTATCTTTATTTTCCAAAGTGTTTATTCAAGTAAGATCACATTTCATAGTTTTCCTTGAATGTCACTTTTTATTGTTTCACATTGTATTTTTTATGCAGTTTTGTTCGTCTTTAATCGCTTTTCACTTTGAATTCTGTTATTAATTATATCTTTCTCCTCATCCATAGCAGTATTGTGTGTTATAATTGCTTTCATTGCAAAATAAACTTTTCTGCTTAGAATTTGCTTTGCATTCTATCAGTAATTGCTTTAATTCCCAAAATAAACTTTTCCGCTTTGAATTCTATTGTAATTCTTATTATTTCCTCCTTTGTATCTGTGTTACATCTCACAATAGCTTCTGTTGTAGTTGTAATGTTATTATAGTGAGCAGTGATAGAACAAAAGGGAGCCATGTTAGATTACGCTTTTCGGTCCTTTCCTCTGAAAAGGATGCTTAATTCACACAACTCTGCTTTTCCTTTTCCGATTGGAGCTCGGGCAGCGCTCGTAAGTAAACAAAATGCTTACGTTTGCCAATATTTCAAATGATGCACCTTTGCAAGCATGTCATGCGTCATGCGTGTATTTAGTACACTTTCCAAGCAATGTAAATGTTAGTATTAGTTCAGAATCTCAACGTTCAACATGTGTAGATAAATATTATCAAAGCAATTTCGATATTAGAAATATATGTGAATATAGCAATTAAATACTTGTAGAAAATAAATCCCTTTTTTATTTTCTCTTAGTCTTCAATGTTTAACATATTTCAGTCATGAAAAATCTGGACAGCAATTCTGAGTGGTCTTTTTAAACACATCCGTTGGACAGGTGCTGTGCCTGATCCAATATTAAAGTGGATGTGTAGGCGCTGTGCCTGATCCAATATTAAAGTGGATGTGTAGGTGCTGTGCCTGATCCCATATTAAAGTGGATGTGCAGGTGATGTGCCGGATCCAATATTAAAGTGGATATGTAGATGCTGTGCCTGATCCAATATTAAAGTGGATGTGCAGGTGATGTGCCTGATCCAATATTAAAGTGGATGTGCAGGTGATGTGCCTGATCCCATATTAAAGTGGATGTGTAGATGCTGTGCCTGATCCAATGTTAAAGTGGAGGTGTAGGTGCTGTGCCTGATCCAATATTAAAGTGGATTGCAGGTGCTGTGCCTGATCCAATATTAAAGTGGATGTGCAGGTGCTGTGCCTGATCCCATATTAAAGTGGATGTGTAGGTGCTGTGCCTGATCCCATATTAAAGTGGATGTGCAGGTGCTGTGCCTGATCCAATATTAAAGTGGATGTGCAGGTGATGTGCCTGATCCCATATTAAAGTGGATGTGTAGATGCTGTGCCTGATCCAATATTAAAGTGGATGTGTAGGTGCTGTGCCTGATCCAATATTAAAGTGGATGTGCAGGTGCTGTGCCTGGTCCAATATTAAAGTGGATGTGCAGATGATGTGCCTGGTCCCATATTAAAGTTGATGTGCAGGTGCTGTGCCTGATCCAATATTAAAGTGGATGTGCAGGTGCTGTGCCTGATCCCATATTAAAGTGGATGTGCAGGTGATGTGCCTGATCCAATATTAAAGTGGATGTGCAGGTGATGTGCCTGATCCCATATTAAAGTGGATGTGCAGATGCTGTGCCTGATCCAATATTAAAGTGGATATGCACAACCTGATCCCATATTAAAGTGGATGTGCAGGTGCTGTGCCTGATCCAATATTAAAGTGGATGTGCAGGTGATGTGCCTGATCCCATAGTAAAGTGGATGTGTAGATGCTGTGCCTGATCCAATATTAAAGTGGATGTGTAGGTGCTGTGCCTGATCCAATATTAAAGTGGATGTGCAGGTGATGTGCCTGATCCCATATTAAAGTGGATGTGCAGGTGATGTGCCTGATCCAATATTAAAGTGGATGTGCAGGTGATGTGCCTGATCCCATATTAAAGTGGATGTGCAGGTGCTGTGCCTGATCCAATATTAAAGTGGATGTGCAGGTGCTGTGCCTGATCCAATATTAAAGTGGATGTGCAGGTGCTGTGCCTGATCCAATATTAAAGTGGATGTGCAGGTGCTGTGCCTGATCCAATATTAAAGTGGATGTGCAGGTGATGTGCCTGATCCAATATTAAAGTGGATGTGCAGGTGCTGTGCCTGATCCAATATTAAAGTGGATGTGCAGGTGATGTGCCTGATCCCATATTAAAGTGGATGTGCAGGTGCTGTGCCTGATCCCATATTAAAGTGGATGTGCAGATGCTGTGCCTGATCCAATATTAAAGTGGATGTGCAGGTGATGTGCCTGATCCCATATTAAAGTGGATGTGCAGGTGCTGTGCCTGATCCCATATTAAAGTGGATGTGCAGGTGATGTGCCTGATCCCATATTAAAGTGGATGTGCAGGTGCTGTGCCTGATCCCATATTAAAGTGGATGTGCAGATGCTGTGCCTGATCCAATATTAAAGTGGATGTGCAGGTGCTGTGCCTGATCCCATAGTAAAGTGGATGTGCAGGTGCTGTGCCTGATCCCATAGTAAAGTGGATGTGTAGGTGCTGTGCCTGATCCAATATTAAAGTGGATGTGCAGGTGATGTGCCTGATCCCATATTAAAGTGGATGTGCAGGTGATGTGCCTGATCCCATATTAAAGTGGATGTGTAGATGCTGTGCCTGATCCAATATTAAAGTGGATGTGCAGGTGCTGTGCCTGATCCCATAGTAAAGTGGATGTGCAGGTGCTGTGCCTGATCCAATATTAAAGTGGATGTGTAGATGCTGTACCTGATCCAATATTAAAGTGGATGTGCAGGTGCTGTGCCTGATCCAATATTAAAGTGGATGTGCAGGTGCTGTGCCTGATCCCATATTAAAGTGGATGTGTAGATGTTGTGCCTGATCCAATATTAAAGTGGATGTGCAGGTGATGTGCCTGATCTAATATTAAAGTGGATGTGCAGGTGCTGTGCCTGATCCCATAGTAAAGTGGATGTGCAGGTGATGTGCCTGATCCCATATTAAAGTGGATGTGCAGGTGCTGTGCCTGATCCAATATTAAAGTGGATGTGCAGGTGCTGTGCCTGATCCCATATTAAAGTGGATGTGTAGATGCTGTGCCTGATCCAATATTAAAGTGGATGTGCAGGTGATGTGCCTGATCCAATATTAAAGTGGATGTGCAGGTGATGTGCCTGATCCCATATTAAAGTGGATGTGCAGGTGATGTGCCTGATCCCATATTAAAGTGGATGTGCAGGTGCTGTGCCTGATCCAATATTAAAGTGGATGTGTAGATGCTGTGCCTGATCCAATATTAAAGTGGATGTGCAGGTGATGTGCCTGATCCCATATTAAAGTGGATGTGTAGATGCTGTGCCTGATCCAATATTAAAGTGGATGTGCAGGTGCTGTGCCTGATCCCATAGTAAAGTGGATGTGCAGGTGCTGTGCCTGATCCCATAGTAAAGTGGATGTGCAGGTGATGTGCCTGATCCCATATTAAAGTGGATGTGCAGGTGATGTGCCTGATCCCATATTAAAGTGGATGTGCAGGTGCTGTGCCTGATCCCATATTAAAGTGGATGTGCAGGTGATGTGCCTGATCCCATATTAAAGTGGATGTACAGGTGCTGTGCCTGATCCCATAGTAAAGTGGATGTGCAGGTGATGTGCCTGATCCAATATTAAAGTGGATGTGCAGGTGCTGTGCCTGATCCCATAGTAAAGTGGATGTGTAAGTGCTGTGCCTGATCCAATATTAAAAATGGATGTGCAGGTGCTGTGCCTGATCCCATATTAAAGTGGATGTGCAGGTGCTGTGCCTGATCCAATATTAAAGCGGATATGTAGATGCTGTGCCTGATCCAATATTAAAGTGGATGTGCAGGTGATGTGCCTGATCCCATATTAAAGTGGATGTGCAGGTGCTGTGCCTGATCCCATAGTAAAGTGGATGTGCAGGTGCTGTGCCTGATCCAATATTAAAGTGGATGTGCAGGTGCTGTGCCTGATCCCATATTAAAGTGGATGTGTAGGTGCTGTACCTGATCCCATATTAAAGTGGATATGTAGATGCTGTGCCTGATCCAATATTAAAGTGGATATGTAGGTGCTGTGCCTGATCCAATATTAAAGTGGATATGTAGATGTGCAGGTGATGTGCCTGATCCAATATTAAAGTGGATATGTAGATGTGCAGGTGATGTGCCTGATCCAATATTAAAGTGGATGTGCAGGTCCTGTGCCTGATCCCATATTAAAGTGGATGTGCAGGTGCTGTGCATGATCCCATATTAAAGTGGATGTGTAGATGCTGTGCCTGATCCAATATTAAAGTGGATGTGCAGGTGCTGTGCCTGATCCCATATTAAAGTGGATGTGCAGGTGATGTGCCTGATCCCATAGTAAAGTGGATGTGTAGGTGCTGTGCCTGATCCAATATTAAAGTGGATGTGCAGGTGCTGTGCCTGATCCCATATTAAAGTGGATGTGCAGGTGATGTTCCTGATCCCATATTAAAGTGGATGTGCAGGTGCTGTGCCTGATCCCATATTAAAGTGGATGTGCAGGTGCTGTGCCTGATCCCATATTCAAGTGGATGTGCAGGTGCTGTGCCTGATCCAATATTAAAGTGGATGTGCAGGTGATGTGCCTGATCCCATATTAAAGTGGATGTGCAGGTGCTGTGCCTGATCCCATATTAAAGTGGATGTGCAGGTGCTGTGCCTGATCCCATATTAAAGTGGATGTGCAGGTGCTGTGCCTGATCCAATATTAAAGTGGATGTGTAGATGCTGTGCCTGATCCCATATTAAAGTGGATGTGCAGGTGATGTGCCTGATCCCATATTAAAGTGGATGTGTAGGTGCTGTGCCTGATCCCATATTAAAGTGGATGTGCAGGTGATGTGCCTGATCCACTATTAAAGTGGATGTGCTGGTGCTGTGCCTGATCCCATATTAAAGTGGATGTGCAGGTGATGTGCCTGATCCCATATTAAAGTGGATGTGCAGGTGCTGTGCCTGATCCAATATTAAAGTGGATGTGCAGGTGCTGTGCCTGATCCAATATTAAAGTGGATGTGCAGGTGCTGTGCCTGATCCAATATTAAAGTGGATGTGCAGGTGCTGTGCCTGATCCAATATTAAAGTGGATGTGCAGGTGCTGTGCCTGATCCAATATTAAAGTGGATGTGCAGGTGATGTGCCTGATCCAATATTAAAGTGGATGTGCAGGTGCTGTGCCTGATCCAATATTAAAGTGGATGTGCAGGTGATGTGCCTGATCCCATATTAAAGTGGATGTGCAGGTGCTGTGCCTGATCCCATATTAAAGTGGATGTGCAGATGCTGTGCCTGATCCAATATTAAAGTGGATGTGCAGGTGATGTGCCTGATCCCATATTAAAGTGGATGTGCAGGTGCTGTGCCTGATCCCATATTAAAGTGGATGTGCAGGTGATGTGCCTGATCCCATATTAAAGTGGATGTGCAGGTGCTGTGCCTGATCCCATATTAAAGTGGATGTGCAGATGTTGTGCCTGATCCAATATTAAAGTGGATGTGCAGGTGCTGTGCCTGATCCCATAGTAAAGTGGATGTGCAGGTGCTGTGCCTGATCCCATAGTAAAGTGGATGTGTAGGTGCTGTGCCTGATCCAATATTAAAGTGGATGTGCAGGTGATGTGCCTGATCCCATATTAAAGTGGATGTGCAGGTGATGTGCCTGATCCCATATTAAAGTGGATGTGTAGATGCTGTGCCTGATCCAATATTAAAGTGGATGTGCAGGTGCTGTGCCTGATCCCATAGTAAAGTGGATGTGCAGGTGCTGTGCCTGATCCAATATTAAAGTGGATGTGTAGATGCTGTGCCTGATCCAATATTAAAGTGGATGTGCAGGTGCTGTGCCTGATCCAATATTAAAGTGGATGTGCAGGTGCTGTGCCTGATCCCATATTAAAGTGGATGTGTAGATGTTGTGCCTGATCCAATATTAAAGTGGATGTGCAGGTGATGTGCCTGATCTAATATTAAAGTGGATGTGCAGGTGCTGTGCCTGATCCCATAGTAAAGTGGATGTGCAGGTGATGTGCCTGATCCCATATTAAAGTGGATGTGCAGGTGCTGTGCCTGATCCAATATTAAAGTGGATGTGCAGGTGCTGTGCCTGATCCCATATTAAAGTGGATGTGTAGATGCTGTGCCTGATCCAATATTAAAGTGGATGTGCAGGTGATGTGCCTGATCCAATATTAAAGTGGATGTGCAGGTGATGTGCCTGATCCCATATTAAAGTGGATGTGCAGGTGATGTGCCTGATCCCATATTAAAGTGGATGTGCAGGTGCTGTGCCTGATCCAATATTAAAGTGGATGTGTAGATGCTGTGCCTGATCCAATATTAAAGTGGATGTGCAGGTGATGTGCCTGATCCCATATTAAAGTGGATGTGTAGATGCTGTGCCTGATCCAATATTAAAGTGGATGTGCAGGTGCTGTGCCTGATCCCATAGTAAAGTGGATGTGCAGGTGCTGTGCCTGATCCCATAGTAAAGTGGATGTGCAGGTGATGTGCCTGATCCCATATTAAAGTGGATGTGCAGGTGATGTGCCTGATCCCATATTAAAGTGGATGTGCAGGTGCTGTGCCTGATCCCATATTAAAGTGGATGTGCAGGTGATGTGCCTGATCCCATATTAAAGTGGATGTACAGGTGCTGTGCCTGATCCCATAGTAAAGTGGATGTGCAGGTGATGTGCCTGATCCAATATTAAAGTGGATGTGCAGGTGCTGTGCCTGATCCCATAGTAAAGTGGATGTGTAAGTGCTGTGCCTGATCCAATATTAAAAATGGATGTGCAGGTGCTGTGCCTGACCCCATATTAAAGTGGATGTGCAGGTGCTGTGCCTGATCCAATATTAAAGCGGTTATGTAGATGCTGTGCCTGATCCAATATTAAAGTGGATGTGCAGGTGATGTGCCTGATCCCATATTAAAGTGGATGTGCAGGTGCTGTGCCTGATCCCATAGTAAAGTGGATGTGCAGGTGCTGTGCCTGATCCAATATTAAAGTGGATGTGCAGGTGCTGTGCCTGATCCCATATTAAAGTGGATGTGTAGGTGCTGTACCTGATCCCATATTAAAGTGGATATGTAGATGCTGTGCCTGATCCAATATTAAAGTGGATATGTAGGTGCTGTGCCTGATCCAATATTAAAGTGGATATGTAGATGTGCAGGTGATGTGCCTGATCCAATATTAAAGTGGATATGTAGATGTGCAGGTGATGTGCCTGATCCAATATTAAAGTGGATGTGCAGGTCCTGTGCCTGATCCCATATTAAAGTGGATGTGCAGGTGCTGTGCATGATCCCATATTAAAGTGGATGTGTAGATGCTGTGCCTGATCCAATATTAAAGTGGATGTGCAGGTGCTGTGCCTGATCCCATATTAAAGTGGATGTGCAGGTGATGTGCCTGATCCCATAGTAAAGTGGATGTGTAGGTGCTGTGCCTGATCCAATATTAAAGTGGATGTGCAGGTGCTGTGCCTGATCCCATATTAAAGTGGATGTGCAGGTGATGTTCCTGATCCCATATTAAAGTGGATGTGCAGGTGCTGTGCCTGATCCCATATTAAAGTGGATGTGCAGGTGCTGTGCCTGATCCCATATTCAAGTGGATGTGCAGGTGCTGTGCCTGATCCAATATTAAAGTGGATGTGCAGGTGATGTGCCTGATCCCATATTAAAGTGGATGTGCAGGTGCTGTGCCTGATCCCATATTAAAGTGGATGTGCAGGTGCTTTGCCTGATCCAATATTAAAGTGGATGTGTAGATGCTGTGCCTGATCCCATATTAAAGTGGATGTGCAGGTGATGTGCCTGATCCCATATTAAAGTGGATGTGTAGGTGCTGTGCCTGATCCCATATTAAAGTGGATGTGCAGGTGATGTGCCTGATCCAATATTAAAGTGGATGTGCTGGTGCTGTGCCTGATCCCATATTAAAGTGGATGTGCAGGTGATGTGCCTGATCCCATATTAAAGTGGATGTGCAGGTGCTGTGCCTGATCCAATATTAAAGTGGATGTGCAGGTGCTGTGCCTGATCCCATATTAAATTGGATGTGCAGGTGCTGTGCCTGATCCCATATTAAAGTGGATGTGCAGGTGATGTGCCTGATCCAATATTAAAGTGGATGTGCAGGTGATGTGCCTGATCCCATATTAAAGTGGATGTGCAGGTGCTGTGCCTGATCCCATATTAAAGTGGATGTGCAGGTGATGTGCCTGATCCAATATTAAAGTGGATGTGCAGGTGATGTGCCTGATCCCATATTAAAGTGGATGTGCAGGTGATGTGCCTGATCCCATATTAAAGTGGATCGGCAGGTGATGTGCCTGATCCCATATTAAAGTGGATGTGCAGGTGCTGTGCCTGATCCAATATTAAAGTGGATGTGCAGGTGCTGTGCCTGATCCAATATTAAAGTGGATGTGCAGGTGATGTGCCTGATCCCATATTAAAGTGGATGTGCAGGTGATGTGCCTGATCCCATATTAAAGTGGATGTGCAGGTGCTGTGCCTGATCCAATATTAAAGTGGATGTGCAGGTGCTGTGCCTGATCCAATATTAAAGTGGATGTGCAGGTGCTGGGCCTGATCCAATATTAAAGTGGATGTGCAGATGCTGTGCCTGATCCAATATTTAAGTGGATGTGCAGGTGATGTGCCTGATCCCATATTAAAGTGGATGTGCAGGTGATGTGCCTGATCCAATATTAAAGTGGATGTGCAGGTGCTGTGCCTGATCCAATATTAAAGTGGATGTGCAGGTGCTGTGCCTGATCCAATATTAAAGTGGATGTGCAGGTGCTGTGCCTGATCCCATATTAAAGTGGATGTGCAGGTGCTGTGTCTGATCCAATATTAAAGTGGATGTGCAGGTACTGTGCCTGATCCCATATTAAAGTGGATGTGCAGGTGCTGTGCCTGATCCAATATTAAAGTGGATGTGCAGGTGATGTGCCTGATCCAATATTAAAGTGGATGTGCAGGTGATGTGCCTGATCCCATATTAAAGTGGATGTGTAGATGCTGTGCCTGATCCAATATTAAAGTGGATGTGCAGGTGATGTGCCTGATCCCATATTAAAGTGGATGTGCAGGTGATGTGCCTGATCCCATATTAAAGTGGATGTGCAGGTGATGTGCCTGATCCCATATTAAAGTGGATGTGTAGATGCTGTGCCTGATCCCATATTAAAGTGGATGTGCAGGTGATGTGCCTGATCCAATATTAAAGTGGATGTGCAGGTGCTGTGCCTGATCCAATATTAAAGTGGATGTGCAGGTGCTGTGCCTGATCCAATATTAAAGTGGATGTGCAGGTGCTGTGCCTGATCCCATATTAAAGTGGATGTGCAGGTGATGTGCCTGATCCAATATTAAAGTGGATGTGCAGGTGATGTGCCTGATCCCATATTAAAGTGGATGTGCAGGTGCTGTGCCTGATCCCATATTAAAGTGGATGTGTAGGTGCTGTACCTGATCCCATATTAAAGTGGATATGTAGATGCTGTGCCTGATCCAATATTAAAGTGGATATGTAGGTGCTGTGCCTGATCCAATATTAAAGTGGATATGTAGATGTGCAGGTGATGTGCCTGATCCAATATTAAAGTGGATATGTAGATGTGCAGGTGATGTGCCTGATCCAATATTAAAGTGGATGTGCAGGTCCTGTGCCTGATCCCATATTAAAGTGGATGTGCAGGTGCTGTGCATGATCCCATATTAAAGTGGATGTGCAGATGCTGTGCCTGATCCAATATTAAAGTGGATGTGCAGGTGCTGTGCCTGATCCCATATTAAAGTGGATGTGCAGGTGATGTGCCTGATCCCATAGTAAAGTGGATGTGTAGGTGCTGTGCCTGATCCAATATTAAAGTGGATGTGCAGGTGCTGTGCCTGATCCCATATTAAAGTGGATGTGCAGGTGATGTTCCTGATCCCATATTAAAGTGGATGTGCAGGTGCTGTGCCTGATCCCATATTAAAGTGGATGTGCAGGTGCTGTGCCTGATCCAATATTAAAGTGGATGTGCAGGTGCTGTGCCTGATCCCATATTAAAGTGGATGTGCAGGTGCTGTGCCTGATCCAATATTAAAGTGGATGTGCAGGTACTGTGCCTGATCCCATATTAAAGTGGATGTGCAGGTGCTGTGCCTGATCCAATATTAAAGTGGATGTGTAGATGCTGTGCCTGATCCCATATTAAAGTGGATGTGCAGGTGATGTGCCTGATCCAATATTAAAGTGGATGTGCAGGTGCTGTGCCTGATCCAATATTAAAGTGGATGTGCAGGTGCTGTGCCTGATCCAATATTAAAGTGGATGTGCAGGTGCTGTGCCTGATCCCATATTAAAGTGGATGTGCAGGTGATGTGCCTGATCCAATATTAAAGTGGATGTGCAGGTGATGTGCCTGATCCCATATTAAAGTGGATGTGCAGGTGCTGTGCCTGATCCCATATTAAAGTGGATGTGTAGGTGCTGTACCTGATCCCATATTAAAGTGGATATGTAGATGCTGTGCCTGATCCAATATTAAAGTGGATATGTAGGTGCTGTGCCTGATCCAATATTAAAGTGGATATGTAGATGTGCAGGTGATGTGCCTGATCCAATATTAAAGTGGATATGTAGATGTGCAGGTGATGTGCCTGATCCATTATTAAAGTGGATGTGCAGGTCCTGTGCCTGATCCCATATTAAAGTGGATGTGCAGGTGCTGTGCATGATCCCATATTAAAGTGGATGTGCAGATGCTGTGCCTGATCCAATATTAAAGTGGATGTGCAGGTGCTGTGCCTGATCCCATATTAAAGTGGATGTGCAGGTGATGTGCCTGATCCCATAGTAAAGTGGATGTGTAGGTGCTGTGCCTGATCCAATATTAAAGTGGATGTGCAGGTGCTGTGCCTGATCCCATATTAAAGTGGATGTGCAGGTGATGTTCCTGATCCCATATTAAAGTGGATGTGCAGGTGCTGTGCCTGATCCCATATTAAAGTGGATGTGCAGGTGCTGTGCCTGATCCCATATTCAAGTGGATGTGCAGGTGCTGTGCCTGATCCAATATTAAAGTGGATGTGCAGGTGATGTGCCTGATCCCATATTAAAGTGGATGTGCAGGTGCTGTGCCTGATCCCATATTAAAGTGGATGTGCAGGTGCTGTGCCTGATCCCATATTAAAGTGGATGTGCAGGTGCTGTGCCTGATCCAATATTAAAGTGGATGTGTAGATGCTGTGCCTGATCCCATATTAAAGTGGATGTGCAGGTGATGTGCCTGATCCCATATAAAAGTGGATGTGTAGGTGATGTGCCTGATCCCATATTAAAGTGGATGTGCAGGTGATGTGCCTGATCCAATATTAAAGTGGATGTGCTGGTGCTGTGCCTGATCCCATATTAAAGTGGATGTGCAGGTGATGTGCCTGATCCCATATTAAAGTGGATGTGCAGGTGCTGTGCCTGATCCAATATTAAAGTGGATGTGCAGGTGCTGTGCCTGATCCCATATTAAATTGGATGTGCAGGTGCTGTGCCTGATCCCATATTAAAGTGGATGTGCAGGTGATGTGCCTGATCCAATATTAAAGTGGATGTGCAGGTGATGTGCCTGATCCCATATTAAAGTGGATGTGCAGGTGCTGTGCCTGATCCCATATTAAAGTGGATGTGCAGGTGATGTGCCTGATCCAATATTAAAGTGGATGTGCAGGTGATGTGCCTGATCCCATATTAAAGTGGATGTGCAGGTGATGTGCCTGATCCCATATTAAAGTGGATCGGCAGGTGATGTGCCTGATCCCATATTAAAGTGGATGTGTAGGTGCTGTGCCTGATCCAATATTAAAGTGGATGTGCAGGTGCTGTGCCTGATCCAATATTAAAGTGGATGTGCAGGTGATGTGCCTGATCCCATATTAAAGTGGATGTGCAGGTGATGTGCCTGATCCAATATTAAAGTGGATGTGCAGGTGCTGTGCCTGATCCAATATTAAAGTGGATGTGCAGGTGCTGTGCCTGATCCAATATTAAAGTGGATGTGCAGGTGCTGGGCCTGATCCAATATTAAAGTGGATGTGCAGATGCTGTGCCTGATCCAATATTTAAGTGGATGTGCAGGTGATGTGCCTGATCCCATATTAAAGTGGATGTGCAGGTGATGTGCCTGATCCCATATTAAAGTGGATGTGCAGGTGCTGTGCCTGATCCAATATTAAAGTGGATGTGCAGGTGCTGTGCCTGATCCCATATTAAATTGGATGTGCAGGTGCTGTGCCTGATCCCATATTAAAGTGGATGTGCAGGTGATGTGCCTGATCCAATATTAAAGTGGATGTGCAGGTGATGTGCCTGATCCCATATTAAAGTGGATGTGCAGGTGCTGTGCCTGATCCCATATTAAAGTGGATGTGCAGGTGATGTGCCTGATCCAATATTAAAGTGGATGTGCAGGTGATGTGCCTGATCCCATATTAAAGTGGATGTGCAGGTGATGTGCCTGATCCCATATTAAAGTGGATCGGCAGGTGATGTGCCTGATCCCATATTAAAGTGGATGTGTAGGTGCTGTGCCTGATCCAATATTAAAGTGGATGTGCAGGTGCTGTGCCTGATCCAATATTAAAGTGGATGTGCAGGTGATGTGCCTGATCCCATATTAAAGTGGATGTGCAGGTGATGTGCCTGATCCAATATTAAAGTGGATGTGCAGGTGCTGTGCCTGATCCAATATTAAAGTGGATGTGCAGGTGCTGGGCCTGATCCAATATTAAAGTGGATGTGCAGGTGCTGGGCCTGATCCAATATTAAAGTGGATGTGCAGATGCTGTGCCTGATCCAATATTTAAGTGGATGTGCAGGTGATGTGCCTGATCCCATATTAAAGTGGATGTGCAGGTGATGTGCCTGATCCAATATTAAAGTGGATGTGCAGGTGCTGTGCCTGATCCAATATTAAAGTGGATGTGCAGGTGCTGTGCCTGATCCAATATTAAAGTGGATGTGCAGGTGCTGTGCCTGATCCCATATTAAAGTGGATGTGCAGGTGCTGTGCCTGATCCAATATTAAAGTGGATGTGCAGGTACTGTGCCTGATCCCATATTAAAGTGGATGTGCAGGTGCTGTGCCTGATCCAATATTAAAGTGGATGTGCAGGTGATGTGCCTGATCCAATATTAAAGTGGATGTGCAGGTGATGTGCCTGATCCCATATTAAAGTGGATGTGCAGGTGATGTGCCTGATCCCATATTAAAGTGGATGTGTAGATGCTGTGCCTGATCCAATATTAAAGTGGATGTGCAGGTGATGTGCCTGATCCCATATTAAAGTGGATGTGCAGGTGATGTGCCTGATCCCATATTAAAGTGGATGTGTAGATGCTGTGCCTGATCCCATATTAAAGTGGATGTGCAGGTGATGTGCCTGATCCAATATTAAAGTGGATGTGCAGGTGCTGTGCCTGATCCAATATTAAAGTGGATGTGCAGGTGCTGTGCCTGATCCAATATTAAAGTGGATGTGCAGGTGCTGTGCCTGATCCCATATTAAAGTGGATGTGCAGGTGATGTGCCTGATCCAATATTAAAGTGGATGTGCAGGTGATGTGCCTGATCCCATATTAAAGTGGATGTGCAGGTGCTGTGCCTGATCCAATATTAAAGTGGATGTGCAGGTGTTGTGCCTGATCCCATATTAAAGTGGATGTGCAGGTGCTGTGCCTGATCCCATATTAAAGTGGATGTGCAGATGCTGTGCCTGATATTAAAGTGGATGTGTAGATGCTGTGCCTGATCCAATATTAAAGTGGATGTGCAGGTGATGTGCCTGATCCCATATTAAAGTGGATGTGCAGGTGATGTGCCTGATCCCATATTAAAGTGGATGTGCAGGTGCTGTGCCTGATCCCATATTAAAGTGGATGTGCAGATGCTGTGCCTGATCCGATATTAAAGTGGATGTGCAGGTGCTGTGCCTGATCCAATATTAAAGTGGATGTGCAGGTGCTGTGCCTGATCCAATATTAAAGTGGATGTGCAGGTGCTGTGCCTGATCCAATATTAAAGTGGATGTGCAGGTGCTGTGCCTGATCCAATATTAAAGTGGATGTGCAGGTGCTGTGCCTGATTCAATATTAAAGTGGATGTGCAGGTGCTGTGCCTGATCCCATATTAAAGTGGATGTGCAGATGCTGTGCCTGATATTAAAGTGGATGTGTAGGTGCTGTGCCTGATCCCATATTAAAGTGGATGTGCAGGTGATGTGCCTGATCCCATATTAAAGTGGATGTGCAGGTGCTGTGCCTGATCCAATATTAAAGTGGATGTGCAAGTACTGTGCCTGATCCCATATTAAAGTGGATGTGCAGGTGCTGTGCCTGATCCAATATTAAAGTGGATGTTCAGGTGATGTGCCTGATCCAATATTAAAGTGGATGTGCAGGTGATGTGCCTAATCACATATTAAAGTGGATGTGCAGGTGATGTGCCTGATCCCATATTAAAGTGGATATGTAGATGCTGTGCCTGATCACATATTAAAGTGGATGTGCAGGTGATGTGCCTGATCCAATATTAAAGTGGATGTGCAGGCGCTGTGCCTGATCCAATATTAAAGTGGATGTGCAGGCGCTGTGCCTGATCCAATATTAAAGTGGATGTGCAGGTGCTGTGCCTGATCCAATATTAAAGTGGATGTGCAGGTGCTGTGCCTGATCCAATATTAAAGTGGATGTGTAGGTGCTGTACCTGATCCCATATTAAAGTGGATATGTAGGTGCTGTACCTGATCCCATATTAAAGTGGATATGTAGATGCTGTGCCTGATCCCATATTAAAGTGGATGTGCAGGTGATGTGCCTGATCCAATATTAAAGTGGATGTGCAGGTGCTGTGCCTGATCCCATATTAAAGTGGATGTGCAGGTGCTGTGCCTGATCCAATATTAAAGTGGATGTGCAGGTGCTGTGCCTGATCCCAAATTAAAGTGGATGTGCAGATGCTGTGCCTGATCCAATATTAAAGTGGATATGCAGATGCTGTGCCTGATCCAATATTAAAGTGGATGTGTAGGTGCTGTGCCTGATCCCATATTAAAGTGGATGTGCAGGTGATGTGCCTGATCCAATATTAAAGTGGATGTGTAGGTGCTGTGCCTGATCCAATATTAAAGTGGATATGTAGATGTGCAGGTGATGTGCCTGATCCAATATTAAAGTGGATATGTAGATGTGCAGGTGATGTGCCTGATCCAATATTAAAGTGGATGTGCAGGTCCTGTGCCTGATCCCATATTAAAGTGGATGTGCAGGTCCTGTGCCTGATCCCATATTAAAGTGGATGTGCAGGTGCTGTGCATGATCCCATATTAAAGTGGATATGCTGGTGCTGTGCCTGATCCAATATTAAAGTGGATGTGCAGGTGCTGTGCCTGATCCCATATTAAAGTGGATGTGCAGGTGATGTGCCTGATCCCATATTAAAGTGGATGTGCAGGTGCTGTGCCTGATCCCATATTAAAGTGGATGTGCAGATGCTGTGCCTGATCCGATATTAAAGTGGATGTGCAGGTGCTGTGCCTGATCCAATATTAAAGTGGATGTGCAGGTGCTGTGCCTGATCCAATATTAAAGTGGATGTGCAGGTGCTGTGCCTGATCCGATATTAAAGTGGATGTGCAGGTGCTGTGCCTGATCCAATATTAAAGTGGATGTGCAGGTCCTGTGCCTGATCCAATATTAAAGTGGATGTGCAGGTGATGTGCCTGATCCCATATTAAAGTGGATGTGCAGGTGCTGTGCCTGATCCCATATTAAAGTGGATGTGCAGATGCTGTGCCTGACATTAAAATGGATGTGTAGATGCTGTGCCTGATCCCATATTAAAGTGGATGTGCAGGTGATGTGCCTGATCCCATATTAAAGTGGATGTGCAGGTGCTGTGCCTGATCCCATATTAAAGTGGATGTGCAGGTGCTGTCCCTGATCCAATATTAAAGTGGATGTGCAGGTGATGTGCCTGATCCAATATTAAAGTGGATGTGCAGGTGATGTGCCTGATCCCATATTAAAGTGGATGTGCAGGTGATGTGCCTGATCCCATATTAAAGTGGATGTGTAGATGCTGTGCCTGATCCCATATTAAAGTGGATGTGCAGGTGATGTGCCTGATACAATATTAAAGTGGATGTGCAGGTGCTGTGCCTGATCCAATATTAAAGTGGATGTGCAGGTGCTGTGCCTGATCCAATATTAAAGTGGATGTGCAGGTGATGTGCCTGATCCCATATTAAAGTGGATGTGCAGGTGCTGTGCCTGATCCCATATTAAAGTGGATGTGCAGATGCTGTGCCTGATATTAAAGTGGATGTGTAGATGCTGTGCCTGATCCAATATTAAAGTGGATGTGCAGGTGATGTGCCTGATCCCATATTAAAGTGGATGTGCAGGTGATGTGCCTGATCCCATATTAAAGTGGATGTGCAGGTGCTGTGCCTGATCCCATATTAAAGTGGATGTGCAGATGCTGTGCCTGATCCGATATTAAAGTGGATGTGCAGGTGCTGTGCCTGATCCAATATTAAAGTGGATGTGCAGGTGCTGTGCCTGATCCAATATTAAAGTGGATGTGCAGGTGTTGTGCCTGATCCAATATTAAAGTGGATGTGCAGGTGCTGTGCCTGATCCAATATTAAAGTGGATGTGCAGGTGATGTGCCTGATCCCATATTAAAGTGGATGTGCAGGTGCTGTGCCTGATCCCATATTAAAGTGGATGTGCAGATGCTGTGCCTGATATTAAAGTGGATGTGTAGATGCTGTGCCTGATCCAATATTAAAGTGGATGTGCAGGTGATGTGCCTGATCCCATATTAAAGTGGATGTGCAGGTGCTGTGCCTGATCCCATATTAAAGTGGATGTGCAGATGCTGTGCCTGATATTAAAGTGGATGTGTAGATGCTGTGCCTGATCCAATATTAAAGTGGATGTGCAGGTGATGTGCCTGATCCCATATTAAAGTGGATGTGCAGGTGATGTGCCTGATCCCATATTAAAGTGGATGTGCAGGTGCTGTGCCTGATCCCATATTAAAGTGGATGTGCAGATGCTGTGCCTGATCCGATATTAAAGTGGATGTGCAGGTGCTGTGCCTGATCCAATATTAAAGTGGATGTGCAGGTGCTGTGCCTGATCCAATATTAAAGTGGATGTGCAGGTGCTGTGCCTGATCCAATATTAAAGTGGATGTGCAGGTGCTGTGCCTGATCCAATATTAAAGTGGATGTGCAGGTGCTGTGTCTGATCCAATATTAAAGTGGATGTGCAGGTACTGTGCCTGATCCCATATTAAAGTGGATGTGCAGATGCTGTGCCTGATATTAAAGTGGATGTGTAGATGCTGTGCCTGATCCCATATTAAAGTGGATGTGCAGGTGATGTGCCTGATCCCATATTAAAGTGGATGTGCAGGTGCTGTGCCTGATCCAATATTAAAGTGGATGTGCAAGTACTGTGCCTGATCCCATATTAAAGTGGATGTGCAGGTGCTGTGCCTGATCCAATATTAAAGTGGATGTTCAGGTGATGTGCCTGATCCAATATTAAAGTGTATGTGCAGGTGATGTTCCTAATCACATATTAAAGTGGATGTGCAGGTGATGTGCCTGATCCCATATTAAAGTGGATATGTAGGTGATGTGCCTGATCCAATATTAAAGTGGATGTGCAGGTGCTGTGCCTGATCCAATATTAAAGTGGATGTGCAGGTGCTGTGCCTGATCCAATATTAAAGTGGATGTGCAGGTGCTGTGCCTGATCCAATATTAAAGTGGATGTGTAGGTGCTGTACCTGATCCCATATTAAAGTGGATATGTAGGTGCTGTACCTGATCCCATATTAAAGTGGATATGTAGGTGCTGTGCCTGATCCCATATTAAAGTGGATGTGCAGGTGCTGTGCCTGATCCCATATTAAAGTGGATGTGCAGGTGATGTGCCTGATCCCATATTAAAGTGGATGTGTAGGTGCTGTGCCTGATCCCATATTAAAGTGGATGTGCAGGTGCTGTGCCTGATCCGATATTAAAGTGGATGTGCAGGTGATGTGCCTGATCCCATATTAGAGTGGATGTGCAGGTGATGTGCCTGATCCAATATTAAAGTGGATGTGCAGGTGCTGTGCCTGATCCAATATTAAAGTGGATGTGCAGGTGCTGTGCCTGATCCAATATTAAAGTGGATGTGCAGGTGCTGTGCCTGATCCCATATTAAAGTGGATGTGCAGGTGCTGTGCCTGATCCAATATTAAAGTGGATGTGCAGGTACTGTGCCTGATCCCATATTAAAGTGGATGTGCAGGTGCTGTGCCTGATCCAATATTAAAGTGGATGTGCAGTTGATGTGCCTGATCCAATATTAAAGTGGATGTGCAGGTGATGTGCCTGATCCCATATTAAAGTGGATGTGCAGGTGATGTGCCTGATCCCATATTAAAGTGGATGTGTAGATGCTGTGCCTGATCCAATATTAAAGTGGATGTGCAGGTGATGTGCCTGATCCCATATTAAAGTGGATGTGCAGGTGATGTGCCTGATCCCATATTAAAGTGGATGTGTAGATGCTGTGCCTGATCCCATATTAAAGTGGATGTGCAGGTGATGTGCCTGATCCAATATTAAAGTGGATGTGCAGGTGCTGTGCCTGATCCAATATTAAAGTGGATGTGCAGGTGCTGTGCCTGATCCAATATTAAAGTGGATGTGCAGGTGCTGTGCCTGATCCCATATTAAAGTGGATGTGCAGGTGATGTGCCTGATCCAATATTAAAGTGGATGTGCAGGTGATGTGCCTGATCCCATATTAAAGTGGATGTGCAGGTGCTGTGCCTGATCCAATATTAAAGTGGATGTGCAGGTGATGTGCCTGATCCCATATTAAAGTGGATGTGCAGGTGCTGTGCCTGATCCCATATTAAAGTGGATGTGCAGATGCTGTGCCTGATCCCATATTAAAGTGGATGTGCAGATGCTGTGCCTGATCCAATATTAAAGTGGATGTGCAGGTGCTGTGCCTGATCCAATATTAAAGTGGATGTGCAGGTGCTGTGCCTGATCCAATATTAAAGTGGATGTGCAGGTGCTGTGCCTGATCCAATATTAAAGTGGATGTGCAGGTGCTGTGCCTGATCCAATATTAAAGTGGATGTGCAGGTGCTGTGCCTGATCCAATATTAAAGTGGATGTGCAGGTGCTGTGCCTGATCCCATATTAAAGTGGATGTGCAGATGCTGTGCCTGATATTAAAGTGGATGTGTAGATGCTGTGCCTGATCCCATATTAAAGTGGATGTGCAGGTGATGTGCCTGATCCCATATTAAAGTGGATGTGCAGATGCTGTGCCTGATCCCATATTAAAGTGGATGTGCAGATGCTGTGCCTGATCCGATATTAAAGTGGATGTGCAGGTGCTGTGCCTGATCCAATATTAAAGTGGATGTGCAGGTGCTGTGCCTGATCCAATATTAAAGTGGATGTGCAGGTGCTGTGCCTGATCCAATATTAAAGTGGATGTGCAGGTGCTGTGCCTGATCCAATATTAAAGTGGATGTGCAGGTGCTGTGCCTGATCCAATATTAAAGTGGATGTGCAGGTGCTGTGCCTGATCCCATATTAAAGTGAATGTGCAGATGCTGTGCCTGATATTAAAGTGGATGTGTAGATGCTGTGCCTGATCCCATATTAAAGTGGATGTGCAGGTGATGTGCCTGATCCCATATTAAAGTGGATGTGCAGGTGCTTTGCCTGATCCAATATTAAAGTGGATGTGCAAGTACTGTGCCTGATCCCATATTAAAGTGGATGTGCAGGTGCTGTGCCTGATCCAATATTAAAGTGGATGTTCAGGTGATGTGCCTGATCCAATATTAAAGTGGATGTGCAGGTGATGTGCCTAATCACATATTAAAGTGGATGTGCAGGTGATGTGCCTGATCCCATATTAAAGTGGATATGTAGATGCTGTGCCTGATCCCATATTAAAGTGGATGTGCAGGTGATGTGCCTGATCCAATATTAAAGTGGATGTGCAGGTGCTGTGCCTGATCCAATATTAAAGTGGATGTGCAGGTGCTGTGCCTGATCCAATATTAAAGTGGATGTGCAGGTGCTGTGCCTGATCCAATATTAAAGTGGATGTGTAGGTGCTGTACCTGATCCCATATTAAAGTGGATATGTAGGTGCTGTACCTGATCCCATATTAAAGTGGATATGTAGATGCTGTGCCTGATCCCATATTAAAGTGGATGTGCAGGTGATGTGCCTGATCCAATATTAAAGTGGATGTGCAGGTGCTGTGCCTGATCCCATATTAAAGTGGATGTGCAGGTGCTGTGCCTGATCCAATATTAAAGTGGATGTGCAGGTGCTGTGCCTGATCCCATATTAAAGTGGATGTGCAGATGCTGTGCCTGATCCAATATTAAAGTGGATATGCAGATGCTGTGCCTGATCCAATATTAAAGTGGATGTGTAGGTGCTGTGCCTGATCCAATATTAAAGTGGATGTGCAGGTGCTGTGCCTGATCCCATATTAAAGTGGATGTGCAGGTGATGTGCCTGATCCAATATTAAAGTGGATGTGCAGGTGATGTGCCTGATCCCATATTAAAGTGGATGTGCAGGTGCTGTGCCTGATCCAATATTAAAGTGGATGTGCAGGTGTTGTGCCTGATCCCATATTAAAGTGGATGTGCAGGTGCTGTGCCTGATCCCATATTAAAGTGGATGTGCAGATGCTGTGCCTGATATTAAAGTGGATGTGTAGATGCTGTGCCTGATCCAATATTAAAGTGGATGTGCAGGTGATGTGCCTGATCCCATATTAAAGTGGATGTGCAGGTGATGTGCCTGATCCCATATTAAAGTGGATGTGCAGGTGCTGTGCCTGATCCCATATTAAAGTGGATGTGCAGATGCTGTGCCTGATCCGATATTAAAGTGGATGTGCAGGTGCTGTGCCTGATCCAATATTAAAGTGGATGTGCAGGTGCTGTGCCTGATCCAATATTAAAGTGGATGTGCAGGTGCTGTGCCTGATCCAATATTAAAGTGGATGTGCAGGTGCTGTGCCTGATCCAATATTAAAGTGGATGTGCAGGTGCTGTGCCTGATTCAATATTAAAGTGGATGTGCAGGTGCTGTGCCTGATCCCATATTAAAGTGGATGTGCAGATGCTGTGCCTGATATTAAAGTGGATGTGTAGGTGCTGTGCCTGATCCCATATTAAAGTGGATGTGCAGGTGATGTGCCTGATCCCATATTAAAGTGGATGTGCAGGTGCTGTGCCTGATCCAATATTAAAGTGGATGTGCAAGTACTGTGCCTGATCCCATATTAAAGTGGATGTGCAGGTGCTGTGCCTGATCCAATATTAAAGTGGATGTTCAGGTGATGTGCCTGATCCAATATTAAAGTGGATGTGCAGGTGATGTGCCTAATCACATATTAAAGTGGATGTGCAGGTGATGTGCCTGATCCCATATTAAAGTGGATATGTAGATGCTGTGCCTGATCACATATTAAAGTGGATGTGCAGGTGATGTGCCTGATCCAATATTAAAGTGGATGTGCAGGCGCTGTGCCTGATCCAATATTAAAGTGGATGTGCAGGCGCTGTGCCTGATCCAATATTAAAGTGGATGTGCAGGTGCTGTGCCTGATCCAATATTAAAGTGGATGTGCAGGTGCTGTGCCTGATCCAATATTAAAGTGGATGTGTAGGTGCTGTACCTGATCCCATATTAAAGTGGATATGTAGGTGCTGTACCTGATCCCATATTAAAGTGGATATGTAGATGCTGTGCCTGATCCCATATTAAAGTGGATGTGCAGGTGATGTGCCTGATCCAATATTAAAGTGGATGTGCAGGTGCTGTGCCTGATCCCATATTAAAGTGGATGTGCAGGTGCTGTGCCTGATCCAATATTAAAGTGGATGTGCAGGTGCTGTGCCTGATCCCAAATTAAAGTGGATGTGCAGATGCTGTGCCTGATCCAATATTAAAGTGGATATGCAGATGCTGTGCCTGATCCAATATTAAAGTGGATGTGTAGGTGCTGTGCCTGATCCCATATTAAAGTGGATGTGCAGGTGATGTGCCTGATCCAATATTAAAGTGGATGTGTAGGTGCTGTGCCTGATCCAATATTAAAGTGGATATGTAGATGTGCAGGTGATGTGCCTGATCCAATATTAAAGTGGATATGTAGATGTGCAGGTGATGTGCCTGATCCAATATTAAAGTGGATGTGCAGGTCCTGTGCCTGATCCCATATTAAAGTGGATGTGCAGGTCCTGTGCCTGATCCCATATTAAAGTGGATGTGCAGGTGCTGTGCATGATCCCATATTAAAGTGGATATGCTGGTGCTGTGCCTGATCCAATATTAAAGTGGATGTGCAGGTGCTGTGCCTGATCCCATATTAAAGTGGATGTGCAGGTGATGTGCCTGATCCCATATTAAAGTGGATGTGCAGGTGCTGTGCCTGATCCCATATTAAAGTGGATGTGCAGATGCTGTGCCTGATCCGATATTAAAGTGGATGTGCAGGTGCTGTGCCTGATCCAATATTAAAGTGGATGTGCAGGTGCTGTGCCTGATCCAATATTAAAGTGGATGTGCAGGTGCTGTGCCTGATCCGATATTAAAGTGGATGTGCAGGTGCTGTGCCTGATCCAATATTAAAGTGGATGTGCAGGTCCTGTGCCTGATCCAATATTAAAGTGGATGTGCAGGTGATGTGCCTGATCCCATATTAAAGTGGATGTGCAGGTGCTGTGCCTGATCCCATATTAAAGTGGATGTGCAGATGCTGTGCCTGACATTAAAATGGATGTGTAGATGCTGTGCCTGATCCCATATTAAAGTGGATGTGCAGGTGATGTGCCTGATCCCATATTAAAGTGGATGTGCAGGTGCTGTGCCTGATCCCATATTAAAGTGGATGTGCAGGTGCTGTCCCTGATCCAATATTAAAGTGGATGTGCAGGTGATGTGCCTGATCCAATATTAAAGTGGATGTGCAGGTGATGTGCCTGATCCCATATTAAAGTGGATGTGCAGGTGATGTGCCTGATCCCATATTAAAGTGGATGTGTAGATGCTGTGCCTGATCCCATATTAAAGTGGATGTGCAGGTGATGTGCCTGATACAATATTAAAGTGGATGTGCAGGTGCTGTGCCTGATCCAATATTAAAGTGGATGTGCAGGTGCTGTGCCTGATCCAATATTAAAGTGGATGTGCAGGTGATGTGCCTGATCCCATATTAAAGTGGATGTGCAGGTGCTGTGCCTGATCCCATATTAAAGTGGATGTGCAGATGCTGTGCCTGATATTAAAGTGGATGTGTAGATGCTGTGCCTGATCCAATATTAAAGTGGATGTGCAGGTGATGTGCCTGATCCCATATTAAAGTGGATGTGCAGGTGATGTGCCTGATCCCATATTAAAGTGGATGTGCAGGTGCTGTGCCTGATCCCATATTAAAGTGGATGTGCAGATGCTGTGCCTGATCCGATATTAAAGTGGATGTGCAGGTGCTGTGCCTGATCCAATATTAAAGTGGATGTGCAGGTGCTGTGCCTGATCCAATATTAAAGTGGATGTGCAGGTGTTGTGCCTGATCCAATATTAAAGTGGATGTGCAGGTGCTGTGCCTGATCCAATATTAAAGTGGATGTGCAGGTGATGTGCCTGATCCCATATTAAAGTGGATGTGCAGGTGCTGTGCCTGATCCCATATTAAAGTGGATGTGCAGATGCTGTGCCTGATATTAAAGTGGATGTGTAGATGCTGTGCCTGATCCAATATTAAAGTGGATGTGCAGGTGATGTGCCTGATCCCATATTAAAGTGGATGTGCAGGTGCTGTGCCTGATCCCATATTAAAGTGGATGTGCAGATGCTGTGCCTGATATTAAAGTGGATGTGTAGATGCTGTGCCTGATCCAATATTAAAGTGGATGTGCAGGTGATGTGCCTGATCCCATATTAAAGTGGATGTGCAGGTGATGTGCCTGATCCCATATTAAAGTGGATGTGCAGGTGCTGTGCCTGATCCCATATTAAAGTGGATGTGCAGATGCTGTGCCTGATCCGATATTAAAGTGGATGTGCAGGTGCTGTGCCTGATCCAATATTAAAGTGGATGTGCAGGTGCTGTGCCTGATCCAATATTAAAGTGGATGTGCAGGTGCTGTGCCTGATCCAATATTAAAGTGGATGTGCAGGTGCTGTGCCTGATCCAATATTAAAGTGGATGTGCAGGTGCTGTGTCTGATCCAATATTAAAGTGGATGTGCAGGTACTGTGCCTGATCCCATATTAAAGTGGATGTGCAGATGCTGTGCCTGATATTAAAGTGGATGTGTAGATGCTGTGCCTGATCCCATATTAAAGTGGATGTGCAGGTGATGTGCCTGATCCCATATTAAAGTGGATGTGCAGGTGCTGTGCCTGATCCAATATTAAAGTGGATGTGCAAGTACTGTGCCTGATCCCATATTAAAGTGGATGTGCAGGTGCTGTGCCTGATCCAATATTAAAGTGGATGTTCAGGTGATGTGCCTGATCCAATATTAAAGTGTATGTGCAGGTGATGTTCCTAATCACATATTAAAGTGGATGTGCAGGTGATGTGCCTGATCCCATATTAAAGTGGATATGTAGGTGATGTGCCTGATCCAATATTAAAGTGGATGTGCAGGTGCTGTGCCTGATCCAATATTAAAGTGGATGTGCAGGTGCTGTGCCTGATCCAATATTAAAGTGGATGTGCAGGTGCTGTGCCTGATCCAATATTAAAGTGGATGTGTAGGTGCTGTACCTGATCCCATATTAAAGTGGATATGTAGGTGCTGTACCTGATCCCATATTAAAGTGGATATGTAGGTGCTGTGCCTGATCCCATATTAAAGTGGATGTGCAGGTGCTGTGCCTGATCCCATATTAAAGTGGATGTGCAGGTGATGTGCCTGATCCCATATTAAAGTGGATGTGTAGGTGCTGTGCCTGATCCCATATTAAAGTGGATGTGCAGGTGCTGTGCCTGATCCGATATTAAAGTGGATGTGCAGGTGATGTGCCTGATCCCATATTAGAGTGGATGTGCAGGTGATGTGCCTGATCCAATATTAAAGTGGATGTGCAGGTGCTGTGCCTGATCCAATATTAAAGTGGATGTGCAGGTGCTGTGCCTGATCCAATATTAAAGTGGATGTGCAGGTGCTGTGCCTGATCCCATATTAAAGTGGATGTGCAGGTGCTGTGCCTGATCCAATATTAAAGTGGATGTGCAGGTACTGTGCCTGATCCCATATTAAAGTGGATGTGCAGGTGCTGTGCCTGATCCAATATTAAAGTGGATGTGCAGTTGATGTGCCTGATCCAATATTAAAGTGGATGTGCAGGTGATGTGCCTGATCCCATATTAAAGTGGATGTGCAGGTGATGTGCCTGATCCCATATTAAAGTGGATGTGTAGATGCTGTGCCTGATCCAATATTAAAGTGGATGTGCAGGTGATGTGCCTGATCCCATATTAAAGTGGATGTGCAGGTGATGTGCCTGATCCCATATTAAAGTGGATGTGTAGATGCTGTGCCTGATCCCATATTAAAGTGGATGTGCAGGTGATGTGCCTGATCCAATATTAAAGTGGATGTGCAGGTGCTGTGCCTGATCCAATATTAAAGTGGATGTGCAGGTGCTGTGCCTGATCCAATATTAAAGTGGATGTGCAGGTGCTGTGCCTGATCCCATATTAAAGTGGATGTGCAGGTGATGTGCCTGATCCAATATTAAAGTGGATGTGCAGGTGATGTGCCTGATCCCATATTAAAGTGGATGTGCAGGTGCTGTGCCTGATCCAATATTAAAGTGGATGTGCAGGTGATGTGCCTGATCCCATATTAAAGTGGATGTGCAGGTGCTGTGCCTGATCCCATATTAAAGTGGATGTGCAGATGCTGTGCCTGATCCCATATTAAAGTGGATGTGCAGATGCTGTGCCTGATCCGATATTAAAGTGGATGTGCAGGTGCTGTGCCTGATCCAATATTAAAGTGGATGTGCAGGTGCTGTGCCTGATCCAATATTAAAGTGGATGTGCAGGTGCTGTGCCTGATCCAATATTAAAGTGGATGTGCAGGTGCTGTGCCTGATCCAATATTAAAGTGGATGTGCAGGTGCTGTGCCTGATCCAATATTAAAGTGGATGTGCAGGTGCTGTGCCTGATCCCATATTAAAGTGGATGTGCAGATGCTGTGCCTGATATTAAAGTGGATGTGTAGATGCTGTGCCTGATCCCATATTAAAGTGGATGTGCAGGTGATGTGCCTGATCCCATATTAAAGTGGATGTGCAGATGCTGTGCCTGATCCCATATTAAAGTGGATGTGCAGATGCTGTGCCTGATCCGATATTAAAGTGGATGTGCAGGTGCTGTGCCTGATCCAATATTAAAGTGGATGTGCAGGTGCTGTGCCTGATCCAATATTAAAGTGGATGTGCAGGTGCTGTGCCTGATCCAATATTAAAGTGGATGTGCAGGTGCTGTGCCTGATCCAATATTAAAGTGGATGTGCAGGTGCTGTGCCTGATCCAATATTAAAGTGGATGTGCAGGTGCTGTGCCTGATCCCATATTAAAGTGAATGTGCAGATGCTGTGCCTGATATTAAAGTGGATGTGTAGATGCTGTGCCTGATCCCATATTAAAGTGGATGTGCAGGTGATGTGCCTGATCCCATATTAAAGTGGATGTGCAGGTGCTTTGCCTGATCCAATATTAAAGTGGATGTGCAAGTACTGTGCCTGATCCCATATTAAAGTGGATGTGCAGGTGCTGTGCCTGATCCAATATTAAAGTGGATGTTCAGGTGATGTGCCTGATCCAATATTAAAGTGGATGTGCAGGTGATGTGCCTAATCACATATTAAAGTGGATGTGCAGGTGATGTGCCTGATCCCATATTAAAGTGGATATGTAGATGCTGTGCCTGATCCCATATTAAAGTGGATGTGCAGGTGATGTGCCTGATCCAATATTAAAGTGGATGTGCAGGTGCTGTGCCTGATCCAATATTAAAGTGGATGTGCAGGTGCTGTGCCTGATCCAATATTAAAGTGGATGTGCAGGTGCTGTGCCTGATCCAATATTAAAGTGGATGTGTAGGTGCTGTACCTGATCCCATATTAAAGTGGATATGTAGGTGCTGTACCTGATCCCATATTAAAGTGGATATGTAGATGCTGTGCCTGATCCCATATTAAAGTGGATGTGCAGGTGATGTGCCTGATCCAATATTAAAGTGGATGTGCAGGTGCTGTGCCTGATCCCATATTAAAGTGGATGTGCAGGTGCTGTGCCTGATCCAATATTAAAGTGGATGTGCAGGTGCTGTGCCTGATCCCATATTAAAGTGGATGTGCAGATGCTGTGCCTGATCCAATATTAAAGTGGATATGCAGATGCTGTGCCTGATCCAATATTAAAGTGGATGTGTAGGTGCTGTGCCTGATCCCATATTAAAGTGGATGTGCAGGTGATGTGCCTGATCCAATATTAAAGTGGATGTGTAGGTGCTGTGCCTGATCCAATATTAAAGTGGATATGTAGATGTGCAGGTGATGTGCCTGATCCAATATTAAAGTGGATATGTAGATGTGCAGGTGATGTGCCTGATCCAATATTAAAGTGGATGTGCAGGTCCTGTGCCTGATCCCATATTAAAGTGGATGTGCAGGTCCTGTGCCTGATCCCCTATTAAAGTGGATGTGCAGGTGCTGTGCATGATCCCATATTAAAGTGGATATGCTGGTGCTGTGCCTGATCCAATATTAAAGTGGATGTGCAGGTGCTGTGCCTGATCCCATATTAAAGTGGATGTGCAGGTGCTGTGCCTGATCCAATATTAAAGTGGATGTGCAGGTGCTGTGCCTGATCCAATATTAAAGTGGATGTGCAGGTGCTGTGCCTGATCCGATATTAAAGTGGATGTGCAGGTGCTGTGCCTGATCCAATATTAAAGTGGATGTGCAGGTGCTGTGCCTGATCCAATATTAAAGTGGATGTGCAGGTGATGCGCCTGATCCCATATTAAAGTGGATGTGCAGGTGCTGTGCCTGATCCCATATTAAAGTGGATGTGCAGATGCTGTGCCTGATATTAAAGTGGATGTGTAGATGCTGTGCCTGATCCCATATTAAAGTGGATGTGCAGGTGATGTGCCTGATCCCATATTAAAGTGGATGTGCAGGTGCTGTGCCTGATCCCATATTAAAGTGGATGTGCAGGTGCTGTCCCTGATCCAATATTAAAGTGGATGTGCAGGTGATGTGCCTGATCCAATATTAAAGTGGATGTGCAGGTGATGTGCCTGATCCCATATTAAAGTGGATGTGCAGGTGATGTGCCTGATCCCATATTAAAGTGGATGTGTAGATGCTGTGCCTGATCCCATATTACAGTGGATGTGCAGGTGATGTGCCTGATACAATATTAAAGTGGATGTGCAGGTGCTGTGCCTGATCCAATATTAAAGTGGATGTGCAGGTGCTGTGCCTGATCCAATATTAAAGTGGATGTGCAGGTGCTGTGCCTGATCCAATATTAAAGTGGATGTGCAGGTGATGTGCCTGATCCCATATTAAAGTGGATGTGCAGGTGCTGTGCCTGATCCCATATTAAAGTGGATGTGCAGATGCTGTGCCTGATATTAAAGTGGATGTGTAGATGCTGTGCCTGATCCAATATTAAAGTGGATGTGCAGGTGATGTGCCTGATCCCATATTAAAGTGGATGTGCAGGTGATGTGCCTGATCCCATATTAAAGTGGATGTGCAGGTGCTGTGCCTGATCCCATATTAAAGTGGATGTGCAGATGCTGTGCCTGATCCGATATTAAAGTGGATGTGCAGGTGCTGTGCCTGATCCAATATTAAAGTGGATGTGCAGGTGCTGTGCCTGATCCAATATTAAAGTGGATGTGCAGGTGCTGTGCCTGATCCAATATTAAAGTGGATGTGCAGGTGCTGTGCCTGATCCAATATTAAAGTGGATGTGCAGGTGATGTGCCTGATCCCATATTAAAGTGGATGTGCAGGTGCTGTGCCTGATCCCATATTAAAGTGGATGTGCAGATGCTGTGCCTGATATTAAAGTGGATGTGTAGATGCTGTGCCTGATCCAATATTAAAGTGGATGTGCAGGTGATGTGCCTGATCCCATATTAAAGTGGATGTGCAGGTGCTGTGCCTGATCCCATATTAAAGTGGATGTGCAGATGCTGTGCCTGATATTAAAGTGGATGTGTAGATGCTGTGCCTGATCCAATATTAAAGTGGATGTGCAGGTGATGTGCCTGATCCCATATTAAAGTGGATTTGCAGGTGATGTGCCTGATCCCATATTAAAGTGGATGTGCAGGTGCTGTGCCTGATCCCATATTAAAGTGGATGTGCAGATGCTGTGCCTGATCCGATATTAAAGTGGATGTGCAGGTGCTGTGCCTGATCCAATATTAAAGTGGATGTGCAGGTGCTGTGCCTGATCCAATATTAAAGTGGATGTGCAGGTGCTGTGCCTGATCCAATATTAAAGTGGATGTGCAGGTGCTGTGCCTGATCCAATATTAAAGTGGATGTGCAGGTGCTGTGCCTGATCCAATATTAAAGTGGATGTGCAGGTGCTGTGCCTGATCCCATATTAAAGTGGATGTGCAGATGCTGTGCCTGATATTAAAGTGGATGTGTAGATGCTGTGCCTGATCCCATATTAAAGTGGATGTGCAGGTGATGTGCCTGATCCCATATTAAAGTGGATGTGCAGGTGCTGTGCCTGATCCAATGTTAAAGTGGATGTGCAAGTACTGTGCCTGATCCCATATTAAAGTGGATGTGCAGGTGCTGTGCCTGATCCAATATTAAAGTGGATGTTCAGGTGATGTGCCTGATCCAATATTAAAGTGGATGTGCAGGTGATGTGCCTAATCACATATTAAAGTGGATGTGCAGGTGATGTGCCTGATCCCATATTAAAGTGGATATGTAGATGCTGTGCCTGATCCCATATTAAAGTGGATGTGCAGGTGATGTGCCTGATCCAATATTAAAGTGGATGTGCAGGTGCTGTGCCTGATCCAATATTAAAGTGGATGTGCAGGTGATGTGCCTGATCCAATATTAAAGTGGATGTGCAGGTGCTGTGCCTGATCCAATATTAAAGTGGATGTGTAGGTGCTGTACCTGATCCCATATTAAAGTGGATATGTAGGTGCTGTACCTGATCCCATATTAAAGTGGATATGTAGATGCTGTGCCTGATCCCATATTAAAGTGGATGTGCAGGTGATGTGCCTGATCCAATATTAAAGTGGATGTGCAGGTGCTGTGCCTGATCCCATATTAAAGTGGATGTGCAGGTGCTGTGCCTGATCCAATATTAAAGTGGATGTGCAGGTGCTGTGCCTGATCCCATATTAAAGTGGATGTGCAGATGCTGTGCCTGATCCAATATTAAAGTGGATATGCAGATGCTGTGCCTGATCCAATATTAAAGTGGATGTGTAGGTGCTGTGCCTGATCCCATATTAAAGTGGATGTGCAGGTGATGTGCCTGATCCAATATTAAAGTGGATGTGTAGGTGCTGTGCCTGATCCAATATTAAAGTGGATATGTAGATGTGCAGGTGATGTGCCTGATCCAATATTAAAGTGGATATGTAGATGTGCAGGTGATGTGCCTGATCCAATATTAAAGTGGATGTGCAGGTCCTGTGCCTGATCCCATATTAAAGTGGATGTGCAGGTCCTGTGCTTGATCCCATATTAAAGTGGATGTGCAGGTGCTGTGCATGATCCCATATTAAAGTGGATATGCTGGTGCTGTGCCTGATCCAATATTAAAGTGGATGTGCAGGTGCTGTGCCTGATCCCATATTAAAGTGGATGTGCAGGTGATGTGCCTGATCCCATATTAAAGTGGATGTGCAGGTGCTGTGCCTGATCCCATATTAAAGTGGATGTGCAGATGCTGTGCCTGATCCGATATTAAAGTGGATGTGCAGGTGCTGTGCCTGATCCAATATTAAAGTGGATGTGCAGGTGCTGTGCCTGATCCAATATTAAAGTGGATGTGCAGGTGCTGTGCCTGATCCGATATTAAAGTGGATGTGCAGGTGCTGTGCCTGATCCAATATTAAAGTGGATGTGCAGGTGCTGTGCCTGATCCAATATTAAAGTGGATGTGCAGGTGATGTGCCTGATCCCATATTAAAGTGGATGTGCAGGTGCTGTGCCTGATCCCATATTAAAGTGGATGTGCAGATGCTGTGCCTGATATTAAAGTGGATGTGTAGATGCTGTGCCTGATCCCATATTAAAGTGGATGTGCAGGTGATGTGCCTGATCCCATATTAAAGTGGATGTGCAGGTGCTGTGCCTGATCCCATATTAAAGTGGATGTGCAGGTGCTGTCCCTGATCCAATATTAAAGTGGATGTGCAGGTGATGTGCCTGATCCAATATTAAAGTGGATGTGCAGGTGATGTGCCTGATCCCATATTAAAGTGGATGTGCAGGTGATGTGCCTGATCCCATATTAAAGTGGATGTGTAGATGCTGTGCCTGATCCCATATTAAAGTGGATGTGCAGGTGATGTGCCTGATACAATATTAAAGTGGATGTGCAGGTGCTGTGCCTGATCCAAAATTAAAGTGGATGTGCAGGTGCTGTGCCTGATCCAATATTAAAGTGGATGTGCAGGTGCTGTGCCTGATCCAATATTAAAGTGGATTTGCAGGTGATGTGCCTGATCCCATATTAAAGTGGATGTGCAGGTGCTGTGCCTGATCCCATATTAAAGTGGATGTGCAGATGCTGTGCCTGATATTAAAGTGGATGTGTAGATGCTGTGCCTGATCCAATATTAAAGTGGATGTGCAGGTGATGTGCCTGATCCCATATTAAAGTGGATGTGCAGGTGATGTGCCTGATCCCATATTAAAGTGGATGTGCAGGTGCTGTGCCTGATCCCATATTAAAGTGGATGTGCAGATGCTGTGCCTGATCCGATATTAAAGTGGATGTGCATGTGCTGTGCCTGATCCAATATTAAAGTGGATGTGCAGGTGCTGTGCCTGATCCAATATTAAAGTGGATGTGCAGGTGCTGTGCCTGATCCAATATTAAAGTGGATGTGCAGGTGCTGTGCCTGATCCAATATTAAAGTGGATGTGCAGGTGATGTGCCTGATCCCATATTAAAGTGGATGTGCAGGTGCTGTGCCTGATCCCATATTAAAGTGGATGTGCAGATGCTGTGCCTGATCCGATATTAAAGTGGATGTGCAGGTGCTGTGCCTGATCCCATATTAAAGTGGATGTGCAGGTGCTGTGCCTGATCCAATATTAAAGTGGATGTGCAGGTGCTGTGCCTGATCCAATATTAAAGTGGATGTGCAGGTGCTGTGCCTGATCCCATATTAAAGTGGATGTGCAGATGCTGTGCCTGATATTAAAGTGGATGTGTAGATGCTGTGCCTGATCCCATATTAAATTGGATGTGCAGGTGATGTGCCTGATCCCATATTAAAGTGGATGTGCAGGTGCTGTGCCTGATCCAATATTAAAGTGGATGTGCAAGTACTGTGCCTGATCCCATATTAAAGTGGATGTGCAGGTGCTGTGCCTGATCCAATATTAAAGTGGATGTTCAGGTGATGTGCCTGATCCAATATTAAAGTGGATGTGCAGGTGATGTGCCTAATCACATATTAAAGTGGATGTGCAGGTGATGTGCCTGATCCCATATTAAAGTGGATATGTAGATGCTGTGCCTGATCCCATATTAAAGTGGATGTGCAGGTGATGTGCCTGATCCAATATTAAAGTGGATGTGCAGGTGCTGTGCCTGATCCAATATTAAAGTGGATGTGCAGGTGCTGTGCCTGATCCAATATTAAAGTGGATGTGCAGGTGCTGTGCCTGATCCAATATTAAAGTGGATGTGTAGGTGCTGTACCTGATCCCATATTAAAGTGGATATGTAGGTGCTGTACCTGATCCCATATTAAAGTGGATATGTAGATGCTGTGCCTGATCCCATATTAAAGTGGATGTGCAGGTGATGTGCCTGATCCAATATTAAAGTGGATGTGCAGGTGCTGTGCCTGATCCCATATTAAAGTGGATGTGCAGGTGCTGTGCCTGATCCAATATTAAAGTGGATGTGCAGGTGCTGTGCCTGATCCCATATTAAAGTGGATATGTAGATGTGCAGGTGATGTGCCTGATCCAATATTAAAGTGGATATGTAGATGTGCAGGTGATGTGCCTGATCCAATATTAAAGTGGATGTGCAGGTCCTGTGCCTGATCCCATATTAAAGTGGATGTGCAGGTCCTGTGCCTGATCCCCTATTAAAGTGGATGTGCAGGTGCTGTGCATGATCCCATATTAAAGTGGATATGCTGGTGCTGTGCCTGATCCAATATTAAAGTGGATGTGCAGGTGCTGTGCCTGATCCCATATTAAAGTGGATGTGCAGGTGATGTGCCTGATCCCATATTAAAGTGGATGTGCAGGTGCTGTGCCTGATCCCATATTAAAGTGGATGTGCAGATGCTGTGCCTGATCCGATATTAAAGTGGATGTGCAGGTGCTGTGCCTGATCCAATATTAAAGTGGATGTGCAGGTGCTGTGCCTGATCCGATATTAAAGTGGATGTGCAGGTGCTGTGCCTGATCCAATATTAAAGTGGATGTGCAGGTGCTGTGCCTGATCCAATATTAAAGTGGATGTGCAGGTGATGCGCCTGATCCCATATTAAAGTGGATGTGCAGGTGCTGTGCCTGATCCCATATTAAAGTGGATGTGCAGATGCTGTGCCTGATATTAAAGTGGATGTGTAGATGCTGTGCCTGATCCCATATTAAAGTGGATGTGCAGGTGATGTGCCTGATCCCATATTAAAGTGGATGTGCAGGTGCTGTGCCTGATCCCATATTAAAGTGGATGTGCAGGTGCTGTCCCTGATCCAATATTAAAGTGGATGTGCAGGTGATGTGCCTGATCCAATATTAAAGTGGATGTGCAGGTGATGTGCCTGATCCCATATTAAAGTGGATGTGCAGGTGATGTGCCTGATCCCATATTAAAGTGGATGTGTAGATGCTGTGCCTGATCCCATATTACAGTGGATGTGCAGGTGATGTGCCTGATACAATATTAAAGTGGATGTGCAGGTGCTGTGCCTGATCCAATATTAAAGTGGATGTGCAGGTGCTGTGCCTGATCCAATATTAAAGTGGATGTGCAGGTGCTGTGCCTGATCCAATATTAAAGTGGATGTGCAGGTGATGTGCCTGATCCCATATTAAAGTGGATGTGCAGGTGCTGTGCCTGATCCCATATTAAAGTGGATGTGCAGATGCTGTGCCTGATATTAAAGTGGATGTGTAGATGCTGTGCCTGATCCAATATTAAAGTGGATGTGCAGGTGATGTGCCTGATCCCATATTAAAGTGGATGTGCAGGTGATGTGCCTGATCCCATATTAAAGTGGATGTGCAGGTGCTGTGCCTGATCCCATATTAAAGTGGATGTGCAGATGCTGTGCCTGATCCGATATTAAAGTGGATGTGCAGGTGCTGTGCCTGATCCAATATTAAAGTGGATGTGCAGGTGCTGTGCCTGATCCAATATTAAAGTGGATGTGCAGGTGCTGTGCCTGATCCAATATTAAAGTGGATGTGCAGGTGCTGTGCCTGATCCAATATTAAAGTGGATGTGCAGGTGATGTGCCTGATCCCATATTAAAGTGGATGTGCAGGTGCTGTGCCTGATCCCATATTAAAGTGGATGTGCAGATGCTGTGCCTGATATTAAAGTGGATGTGTAGATGCTGTGCCTGATCCAATATTAAAGTGGATGTGCAGGTGATGTGCCTGATCCCATATTAAAGTGGATGTGCAGGTGCTGTGCCTGATCCCATATTAAAGTGGATGTGCAGATGCTGTGCCTGATATTAAAGTGGATGTGTAGATGCTGTGCCTGATCCAATATTAAAGTGGATGTGCAGGTGATGTGCCTGATCCCATATTAAAGTGGATTTGCAGGTGATGTGCCTGATCCCATATTAAAGTGGATGTGCAGGTGCTGTGCCTGATCCCATATTAAAGTGGATGTGCAGATGCTGTGCCTGATCCGATATTAAAGTGGATGTGCAGGTGCTGTGCCTGATCCAATATTAAAGTGGATGTGCAGGTGCTGTGCCTGATCCAATATTAAAGTGGATGTGCAGGTGCTGTGCCTGATCCAATATTAAAGTGGATGTGCAGGTGCTGTGTCTGATCCAATATTAAAGTGGATGTGCAGGTGCTGTGCCTGATCCAATATTAAAGTGGATGTGCAGGTGCTGTGCCTGATCCCATATTAAAGTGGATGTGCAGATGCTGTGCCTGATATTAAAGTGGATGTGTAGATGCTGTGCCTGATCCCATATTAAAGTGGATGTGCAGGTGATGTGCCTGATCCCATATTAAAGTGGATGTGCAGGTGCTGTGCCTGATCCAATGTTAAAGTGGATGTGCAAGTACTGTGCCTGATCCCATATTAAAGTGGATGTGCAGGTGCTGTGCCTGATCCAATATTAAAGTGGATGTTCAGGTGATGTGCCTGATCCAATATTAAAGTGGATGTGCAGGTGATGTGCCTAATCACATATTAAAGTGGATGTGCAGGTGATGTGCCTGATCCCATATTAAAGTGGATATGTAGATGCTGTGCCTGATCCCATATTAAAGTGGATGTGCAGGTGATGTGCCTGATCCAATATTAAAGTGGATGTGCAGGTGCTGTGCCTGATCCAATATTAAAGTGGATGTGCAGGTGATGTGCCTGATCCAATATTAAAGTGGATGTGCAGGTGCTGTGCCTGATCCAATATTAAAGTGGATGTGTAGGTGCTGTACCTGATCCCATATTAAAGTGGATATGTAGGTGCTGTACCTGATCCCATATTAAAGTGGATATGTAGATGCTGTGCCTGATCCCATATTAAAGTGGATGTGCAGGTGATGTGCCTGATCCAATATTAAAGTGGATGTGCAGGTGCTGTGCCTGATCCCATATTAAAGTGGATGTGCAGGTGCTGTGCCTGATCCAATATTAAAGTGGATGTGCAGGTGCTGTGCCTGATCCCATGTTAAAGTGGATGTGCAGATGCTGTGCCTGATCCAATATTAAAGTGGATATGCAGATGCTGTGCCTGATCCAATATTAAAGTGGATGTGTAGGTGCTGTGCCTGATCCCATATTAAAGTGGATGTGCAGGTGATGTGCCTGATCCAATATTAAAGTGGATGTGTAGGTGCTGTGCCTGATCCAATATTAAAGTGGATATGTAGATGTGCAGGTGATGTGCCTGATCCAATATTAAAGTGGATATGTAGATGTGCAGGTGATGTGCCTGATCCAATATTAAAGTGGATGTGCAGGTCCTGTGCCTGATCCCATATTAAAGTGGATGTGCAGGTCCTGTGCTTGATCCCATATTAAAGTGGATGTGCAGGTGCTGTGCATGATCCCATATTAAAGTGGATATGCTGGTGCTGTGCCTGATCCAATATTAAAGTGGATGTGCAGGTGCTGTGCCTGATCCCATATTAAAGTGGATGTGCAGGTGATGTGCCTGATCCCATATTAAAGTGGATGTGCAGGTGCTGTGCCTGATCCCATATTAAAGTGGATGTGCAGATGCTGTGCCTGATCCGATATTAAAGTGGATGTGCAGGTGCTGTGCCTGATCCAATATTAAAGTGGATGTGCAGGTGCTGTGCCTGATCCAATATTAAAGTGGATGTGCAGGTGCTGTGCCTGATCCGATATTAAAGTGGATGTGCAGGTGCTGTGCCTGATCCAATATTAAAGTGGATGTGCAGGTGCTGTGCCTGATCCAATATTAAAGTGGATGTGCAGGTGATGTGCCTGATCCCATATTAAAGTGGATGTGCAGGTGCTGTGCCTGATCCCATATTAAAGTGGATGTGCAGATGCTGTGCCTGATATTAAAGTGGATGTGTAGATGCTGTGCCTGATCCCATATTAAAGTGGATGTGCAGGTGATGTGCCTGATCCCATATTAAAGTGGATGTGCAGGTGCTGTGCCTGATCCCATATTAAAGTGGATGTGCAGGTGCTGTCCCTGATCCAATATTAAAGTGGATGTGCAGGTGATGTGCCTGATCCAATATTAAAGTGGATGTGCAGGTGATGTGCCTGATCCCATATTAAAGTGGATGTGCAGGTGATGTGCCTGATCCCATATTAAAGTGGATGTGTAGATGCTGTGCCTGATCCCATATTAAAGTGGATGTGCAGGTGATGTGCCTGATACAATATTAAAGTGGATGTGCAGGTGCTGTGCCTGATCCAATATTAAAGTGGATGTGCAGGTGCTGTGCCTGATCCAATATTAAAGTGGATGTGCAGGTGCTGTGCCTGATCCAATATTAAAGTGGATTTGCAGGTGATGTGCCTGATCCCATATTAAAGTGGATGTGCAGGTGCTGTGCCTGATCCCATATTAAAGTGGATGTGCAGATGCTGTGCCTGATATTAAAGTGGATGTGTAGATGCTGTGCCTGATCCAATATTAAAGTGGATGTGCAGGTGATGTGCCTGATCCCATATTAAAGTGGATGTGCAGGTGATGTGCCTGATCCCATATTAAAGTGGATGTGCAGGTGCTGTGCCTGATCCCATATTAAAGTGGATGTGCAGATGCTGTGCCTGATCCGATATTAAAGTGGATGTGCAGGTGCTGTGCCTGATCCAATATTAAAGTGGATGTGCAGGTGCTGTGCCTGATCCAATATTAAAGTGGATGTGCAGGTGCTGTGCCTGATCCAATATTAAAGTGGATGTGCAGGTGCTGTGCCTGATCCAATATTAAAGTGGATGTGCAGGTGATGTGCCTGATCCCATATTAAAGTGGATGTGCAGGTGCTGTGCCTGATCCCATATTAAAGTGGATGTGCAGGTGCTGTGCCTGATCCCATATTAAAGTGGATGTGCAGATGCTGTGCCTGATCCGATATTAAAGTGGATGTGCAGGTGCTGTGCCTGATCCCATATTAAAGTGGATGTGCAGGTGCTGTGCCTGATCCAATATTAAAGTGGATGTGCAGGTGCTGTGCCTGATCCAATATTAAAGTGGATGTGCAGGTGCTGTGCCTGATCCCATATTAAAGTGGATGTGCAGATGCTGTGCCTGATATTAAAGTGGATGTGTAGATGCTGTGCCTGATCCCATATTAAATTGGATGTGCAGGTGATGTGCCTGATCCCATATTAAAGTGGATGTGCAGGTGCTGTGCCTGATCCAATATTAAAGTGGATGTGCAAGTACTGTGCCTGATCCCATATTAAAGTGGATGTGCAGGTGCTGTGCCTGATCCAATATTAAAGTGGATGTGCAGGTGATGTGCCTGATCCAATATTAAAGTGCATGTGCAGGTGATGGGCCTGATCCCATATTAAAGTGGATGTGCAGGTGATGTGCCTGATCCCATATTAAAGTGGATGTGTAGATGCTGTGCCTGATCCCATATTAAAGTGGATGTGCAGGTGATGTGCCTGATCCAATATTAAAGTGGATGTGCAGGTGCTGTGCCTGATCCAATATTAAAGTGGATGTGCAGGTGCTGTGCCTGATCCAATATTAAAGTGGATGTGCAGGTGCTGTGCCTGATCCAATATTAAAGTGGATGTGCAGGTGATGTGCCTGATCCCATATTAAAGTGGATGTGCAGGTGCTGTGCCTGATCCAATATTAAAGTGGATGTGCAGGTGATGTGCCTGATCCCATATTAAAGTGGATGTGCAGGTGCTGTGCCTGATCCAATATTAAAGTGGATGTGCAGGTGATGTGCCTGATCCAATATTAAAGTGGATGTGCAGGTGATGTGCCTGATCCCATATTAAAGTGGATGTGCAGGTGATGTGCCTGATCCCATATTAAAGTGGATGTGTAGATGCTGTGCCTGATCCCATATTAAAGTGGATGTGCAGGTGATGTGCCTGATCCAATATTAAAGTGGATTTGCAGGTGCTGTGCCTGATCCAATATTAAAGTGGATGTGCAGGTGCTGTGCCTGATCCAATATTAAAGTGGATGTGCAGGTGCTGTGCCTGATCCAATATTAAAGTGGATGTGCAGGTGATGTGCCTGATCCCATATTAAAGTGGATGTGCAGGTGCTGTGCCTGATCCCATATTAAAGTGGATGTGCAGATGCTGTGCCTGATATTAAAGTGGATGTGTAGATGCTGTGCCTGATCCAATATTAAAGTGGATGTGCAGGTGATGTGCCTGATCCCATATTAAAGTGGATGTGCAGGTGATGTGCCTGATCCCATATTAAAGTGGATGTGCAGGTGCTGTGCCTGATCCCATATTAAAGTGGATGTGCAGATGCTGTGCCTGATCCGATATTAAAGTGGATGTGCAGGTGCTGTGCCTGATCCAATATTAAAGTGGATGTGCAGGTGCTGTGCCTGATCCAATATTAAAGTGGATGTGCAGGTGCTGTGCCTGATCCAATATTAAAGTGGATGTGCAGGTGCTGTGCCTGATCCAATATTAAAGTGGATGTGCAGGTGCTGTGCCTGATCCCATATTAAAGTGGATGTGCAGATGCTGTGCCTGATATTAAAGTGGATGTGTAGATGCTGTGCCTGATCCCATATTAAAGTGGATGTGCAGGTGATGTGCCTGATCCCATATTAAAGTGGATGTGCAGGTGCTGTGCCTGATCCAATATTAAAGTGGATGTGCAAGTACCGTGCCTGATCCCATATTAAAGTGGATGTGCAGGTGCTGTGCCTGATCCAATATTAAAGTGGATGTGCAGGTGATGTGCCTGATCCAATATTAAAGTGGATGTGCAGGTGATGTGCCTGATCCCATATTAAAGTGGATGTGCAGGTGATGTGCCTGATCCCATATTAAAGTGGATGTGTAGATGCTGTGCCTGATCCCATATTAAAGTGGATGTGCAGGTGATGTGCCTGATCCAATATTAAAGTGGATGTGCAGGTGCTGTGCCTGATCCAATATTAAAGTGGATGTGCAGGTGCTGTGCCTGATCCAATATTAAAGTGGATGTGCAGGTGCTGTGCCTGATCCAATATTAAAGTGGATGTGCAGGTGATGTGCCTGATCCCATATTAAAGTGGATGTGCAGGTGCTGTGCCTGATCCAATATTAAAGTGGATGTGCAGGTGATGTGCCTGATCCCATATTAAAGTGGATGTGCAGGTGATGTGCCTGATCCCATATTAAAGTGGATGTGTAGGTGCTGTACCTGATCCCATATTAAAGTGGATATGTAGGTGCTGTACCTGATCCCATATTAAAGTGGATATGTAGATGCTGTGCCTGATCCCATATTAAAGTGGATGTGCAGGTGATGTGCCTGATCCAATATTAAAGTGGATGTGCAGGTGCTGTGCCTGATCCAATATTAAAGTGGATGTGCAGGTGCTGTGCCTGATCCAATATTAAAGTGGATGTGCAGGTGCTGTGCCTGATCCCATATTAAAGTGGATGTGCAGGTGATGTGCCTGATCCAATATTAAAGTGGATGTGCAGGTGCTGTGCCTGATCCCATATTAAAGTGGATGTGCAGGTGCTGTGCCTGATCCAATATTAAAGTGGATGTGCAGGTGCTGTGGCTGATCCCATATTAAAGTGGATGTGCAGATGCTGTGCCTGATCCAATATTAAAGTGGATGTGTAGATGCTGTGCCTGATCCAATATTAAAGTGGATGTGTAGGTGCTGTGCCTGATCCCATATTAAAGTGGATGTGCAGGTGATGTGCCTGATCCAATATTAAAGTGGATGTGTAGGTGCTGTGCCTGATCCAATATTAAAGTGGATATGTAGATGTGCAGGTGATGTGCCTGATCCAATATTAAAGTGGATATGTAGATGTGCAGGTGATGTGCCTGATCCAATATTAAAGTGGATGTGCAGGTCCTGTGCCTGCTCCCATATTAAAGTGGATGTGCAGGTCCTGTGCCTGATCCCATATTAAAGTGGATGTGCAGGTGCTGTGCATGATCCCATATTAAAGTGGATATGCTGGTGCTGTGCCTGATCCAATAGTAAAGTGGATGTGCAGGTGCTGTGCCTGATCCCATATTAAAGTGGATGTGCAGGTGATGTGCCTGATCCCATATTAAAGTGGATGTGCAGGTGCTGTGCCTGATCCCATATTAAAGTGGATGTGCAGATGCTGTGCCTGATCTGATATTAAAGTGGATGTGCAGGTGCTGTGCCTGATCCAATATTAAAGTGGATGTGCAGGTGCTGTGCCTGATCCGATATTAAAGTGGATGTGCAGGTGCTGTGCCTGATCCGATATTAAAGTGGATGTGCAGGTGCTGTGCCTGATCCAATATTAAAGTGGATGTGCAGGTGCTGTGCCTGATCCAATATTAAAGTGGATGTGCAGGTGCTGTGCCTGATCCGATATTAAAGTGGATGTGCAGGTGCTGTGCCTGATCCAATATTAAAGTGGATGTGCAGGTGATGTGCCTGATCCCATATTAAAGTGGATGTGCAGGTGCTGTGCCTGATCCAATATTAAAGTGGATGTGCAGGTGATGTGCCTGATCCCATATTAAAGTGGATGTGCAGGTGCTGTGCCTGATCCAATATTAAAGTGGATGTGCAGGTGATGTGCCTGATCCAATATTAAAGTGGATGTGCAGGTGATGTGCCTGATCCCATATTAAAGTGGATGTGCAGGTGATGTGCCTGATCCCATATTAAAGTGGATGTGTAGATGCTGTGCCTGATCCCATATTAAAGTGGATGTGCAGGTGATGTGCCTGATCCAATATTAAAGTGGATTTGCAGGTGCTGTGCCTGATCCAATATTAAAGTGGATGTGCAGGTGCTGTGCCTGATCCAATATTAAAGTGGATGTGCAGGTGCTGTGCCTGATCCAATATTAAAGTGGATGTGCAGGTGATGTGCCTGATCCCATATTAAAGTGGATGTGCAGGTGCTGTGCCTGATCCCATATTAAAGTGGATGTGCAGATGCTGTGCCTGATATTAAAGTGGATGTGTAGATGCTGTGCCTGATCCAATATTAAAGTGGATGTGCAGGTGATGTGCCTGATCCCATATTAAAGTGGATGTGCAGGTGATGTGCCTGATCCCATATTAAAGTGGATGTGCAGGTGCTGTGCCTGATCCCATATTAAAGTGGATGTGCAGATGCTGTGCCTGATCCGATATTAAAGTGGATGTGCAGGTGCTGTGCCTGATCCAATATTAAAGTGGATGTGCAGGTGCTGTGCCTGATCCAATATTAAAGTGGATGTGCAGGTGCTGTGCCTGATCCAATATTAAAGTGGATGTGCAGGTGCTGTGCCTGATCCAATATTAAAGTGGATGTGCAGGTGCTGTGCCTGATCCCATATTAAAGTGGATGTGCAGATGCTGTGCCTGATATTAAAGTGGATGTGTAGATGCTGTGCCTGATCCCATATTAAAGTGGATGTGCAGGTGATGTGCCTGATCCCATATTAAAGTGGATGTGCAGGTGCTGTGCCTGATCCAATATTAAAGTGGATGTGCAAGTACCGTGCCTGATCCCATATTAAAGTGGATGTGCAGGTGCTGTGCCTGATCCAATATTAAAGTGGATGTGCAGGTGATGTGCCTGATCCAATATTAAAGTGGATGTGCAGGTGATGTGCCTGATCCCATATTAAAGTGGATGTGCAGGTGATGTGCCTGATCCCATATTAAAGTGGATGTGTAGATGCTGTGCCTGATCCCATATTAAAGTGGATGTGCAGGTGATGTGCCTGATCCAATATTAAAGTGGATGTGCAGGTGCTGTGCCTGATCCAATATTAAAGTGGATGTGCAGGTGCTGTGCCTGATCCAATATTAAAGTGGATGTGCAGGTGCTGTGCCTGATCCAATATTAAAGTGGATGTGCAGGTGATGTGCCTGATCCCATATTAAAGTGGATGTGCAGGTGCTGTGCCTGATCCAATATTAAAGTGGATGTGCAGGTGATGTGCCTGATCCCATATTAAAGTGGATGTGCAGGTGATGTGCCTGATCCCATATTAAAGTGGATGTGTAGGTGCTGTACCTGATCCCATATTAAAGTGGATATGTAGGTGCTGTACCTGATCCCATATTAAAGTGGATATGTAGATGCTGTGCCTGATCCCATATTAAAGTGGATGTGCAGGTGATGTGCCTGATCCAATATTAAAGTGGATGTGCAGGTGCTGTGCCTGATCCAATATTAAAGTGGATGTGCAGGTGCTGTGCCTGATCCAATATTAAAGTGGATGTGCAGGTGCTGTGCCTGATCCCATATTAAAGTGGATGTGCAGGTGATGTGCCTGATCCAATATTAAAGTGGATGTGCAGGTGCTGTGCCTGATCCCATATTAAAGTGGATGTGCAGGTGCTGTGCCTGATCCAATATTAAAGTGGATGTGCAGGTGCTGTGGCTGATCCCATATTAAAGTGGATGTGCAGATGCTGTGCCTGATCCAATATTAAAGTGGATGTGTAGATGCTGTGCCTGATCCAATATTAAAGTGGATGTGTAGGTGCTGTGCCTGATCCCATATTAAAGTGGATGTGCAGGTGATGTGCCTGATCCAATATTAAAGTGGATGTGTAGGTGCTGTGCCTGATCCAATATTAAAGTGGATATGTAGATGTGCAGGTGATGTGCCTGATCCAATATTAAAGTGGATATGTAGATGTGCAGGTGATGTGCCTGATCCAATATTAAAGTGGATGTGCAGGTCCTGTGCCTGCTCCCATATTAAAGTGGATGTGCAGGTCCTGTGCCTGATCCCATATTAAAGTGGATGTGCAGGTGCTGTGCATGATCCCATATTAAAGTGGATATGCTGGTGCTGTGCCTGATCCAATAGTAAAGTGGATGTGCAGGTGCTGTGCCTGATCCCATATTAAAGTGGATGTGCAGGTGATGTGCCTGATCCCATATTAAAGTGGATGTGCAGGTGCTGTGCCTGATCCCATATTAAAGTGGATGTGCAGATGCTGTGCCTGATCTGATATTAAAGTGGATGTGCAGGTGCTGTGCCTGATCCAATATTAAAGTGGATGTGCAGGTGCTGTGCCTGATCCGATATTAAAGTGGATGTGCAGGTGCTGTGCCTGATCCGATATTAAAGTGGATGTGCAGGTGCTGTGCCTGATCCAATATTAAAGTGGATGTGCAGGTGCTGTGCCTGATCCAATATTAAAGTGGATGTGCAGGTGCTGTGCCTGATCCAATATTAAAGTGGATGTGCAGGTGCTGTGCCTGATCCAATATTAAAGTGGATGTGCAGGTGCTGTGCCTGATCCAATATTAAAGTGGATGTGCAGGTGCTGTGCCTGATCCAATATTAAAGTGGATGTGCAGGTGCTGTGCCTGATCCAATATTAAAGTGGATGTGCAGGTGATGTGCCTGATCCCATATTAAAGTGGATGTGCAGGTGCTGTGCCTGATCCCATATTAAAGTGGATGTGCAGATGCTGTGCCTGATATTAAAGTGGATGTGTAGATGCTGTGCTTGATCCCATATTAAAGTGGATGTGCAGGTGATGTGCCTGATCCCATATTAAAGTGGATGTGCAGGTGCTGTGCCTGGTCCCATATTAAAGTGGATGTGCAGGTGATGTGCCTGATCCAATATTAAAGTGGATGTGCAGGTGCTGTGCCTGATCCCATAGTAAAGTGGATGTGTAAGTGCTGTGCCTGATCCCATATTAAAGTGGATGTGCAGGTCCTGTGCCTGATCCCATATTAAAGTGGATGTGCAGGTGCTGTGCATGATCCCATATTAAAGTGGATATGCTGGTGCTGTGCCTGATCCAATATTAAAGTGGATGTGCAGGTGCTGTGCCTGATCCCATATTAAAGTGGATGTGCAGGTGATGTGCCTGATCCCATATTAAAGTGGATGTGCAGGTGCTGTGCCTGATCCCATTTTAAAGTGGATGTGCAGATGCTGTGCCTGATCTGATATTAAAGTGGATGTGCAGGTGCTGTGCCTGATCCAATATTAAAGTGGATGTGCAGGTGCTGTGCCTGATCCAATATTAAAGTGGATGTGCAGGTGCTGTGCCTGATCCGATATTAAAGTGGATGTGCAGGTGCTGTGCCTGATCCGATATTAAAGTGGATGTGCAGGTGCTGTGCCTGATCCGATATTAAAGTGGATGTGCAGGTGCTGTGCCTGATCCAATATTAAAGTGGATGTGCAGGTGCTGTGCCTGATCCAATATTAAAGTGGATGTGCAGGTGATGTGCCTGATCCAATATTAAAGTGGATGTGCAGGTGCTGTGCCTGATCCCATATTAAAGTGGATGTGCAGGTGCTGTGCCTGATCCAATATTAAAGTGGATGTGCAGGTGCTGTGCCTGATCCAATATTAAAGTGGATGTGCAGGTGCTGTGCCTGATCCAATATTAAAGTGGATGTGCAGGTGATGTGCCTGATCCCATATTAAAGTGGATTTGCAGGTGCTGTGCCTGATCCAATATTAAAGTGGATGTGCAGGTGATGTGCCTGATCCCATATTAAAGTGGATGTGCAGGTGATGTGCCTGATCCCATATTAAAGTGGATGTGTAGGTGCTGTACCTGATCCCATATTAAAGTGGATATGTAGGTGCTGTACCTGATCCCATATTAAAGTGGATATGTAGATGCTGTGCCTGATCCCATATTAAAGTGGATGTGTAGGTGCTGTACCTGATCCCATATTAAAGTGGATATGAAGGTGCTGTACCTGATCCCATATTAAAGTGGATATGTAGGTGCTGTGCCTGATCCCATATTAAAGTGGATGTGCAGGTGCTGTGCCTGATCCCATAGTAAAGTGGATGTGTAAGTGCTGTGCCTGATCCAATATTAAAAATGGATGTGCAGGTGCTGTGCCTGATCCCATATTAAAGTGGATGTGCAGGTGCTGTGCCTGATCCCATATTAAAGTGGATGTGTAGATGCTGTGCCTGATCCAATATTAAAGTGGATGTGCAGGTGATGTGCCTGATCCCATATTAAAGTGGATGTGTAGATGCTGTGCCTGATCCAATATTAAAGTGGATGTGCAGGTGCTGTGCCTGATCCCATATTAAAGTGGATGTGCAGGTGATGTGCCTGATCCAATATTAAAGTGGATGTGCAGGTGCTGTGCCTGATCCAATATTAAAGTGGATGTGCAGGTGCTGTCCCTGATCCAATATTAAAGTGGATGTGCAGGTGATGTGCCTGATCCCATATTAAAGTGGATGTGCAGGTGCTGTGCCTGATCCCATATTAAAGTGGATGTGCAGGTGCTGTGCCTGATCCCATATTAAAGTGGATGTGCAGGTGATGTGCCTGATCCCATATTAAAGTGGATGTGTAGATGCTGTGCCTGATCCAATATTAAAGTGGATGTGCAGGTGCTGTGCCTGATCCCATATTAAAGTGGATGTGTAGATGCTGTGCCTGATCCAATATTAAAGTGGATGTGTAGATGCTGTGCCTGATCCAATATTAAAGTGGATGTGTAGATGCTGTGCCTGATCCAATATTAAAGTGGATATGCTGGTGCTGTGCCTGATCCCATATTAAAGTGGATGTGCAGGTGATGTGCCTGATCCCATATTAAAGTGGATGTGCAGGTGCTGTGCCTGATCCATTATTAAAGTGAATATGCAGGATTACTTTCCCCAAAAAACATTTCATTAGCATTAAAGTAAATGACTTACTTGGTTTTCGAAAATATTTTCTTTCTTCAGTTATGTTTCTTACGTAAGTTCAAGTTCTTGTAGGAAAGATGAATTGTAGACAAGTTACCCAACTTTTCCAAGGTAATTTCTTTTTCTTTAGGAGTGCTTAATTTTCATCAAAATTCTTCCATAAACACCGACTACTCGGTGGGTTTGCCCTTTTTAATTAATCCCATTCTTGTCGCCACTGAAATATCCTCTCACAGTCAGATTAGTTGATTGAAAAGGGTTTATTTAAGTATAAGCTTGTAACCCACCGGTCTCATCAGGTACATCTACATAACTGAACTTTCCCAGTGCAGCATTGTACCATTCCATTAATTCTAGTATCTTACAATGATATACATTCTACATTCCATTCCTATAGCTATCTGTAGATAAATATAACACCCATTATAAACATAGCAATAAAATATTACAGATGTTCAGTCTGAATTTGATGGTCGGCAAGGTCAAATACTGCTGATAAATCCAGCAAGAGCAGGCGGCCAGATTGCCCTTGTCTTTAGTCCCATCCATTTGGATATTTAAATCCAAGAGGGCTGTTTCAGTCCCATGCCTGGGTCTGAATCCGGATTGCTGCAAGCGGAGAAGGTTGTTGCCTTCCAAATGTTTTTGAATTTGGAGATAGGAAACTCTATCAATTATCTTTAATAGGAAGGGGACAGTTCTTATGGGTCTGTAATTCGTTGGTATGTTGGGATCTAGGTTGGGTTTTTTGAGGAGGGGCATAACCCAAGCCTCTCTGAGGTTATTGGGGACTTTGCAGTTTTTGAAGGATGAGT